>NC_136059.1:1215819225-1217150051 GCF_964261635.1 Lissotriton helveticus | reverse complement strand
AACAAATTATTTTTATTTATTTAAATGTTTACTTACCTGTAAAACTCCGTAATCCATACATTACTACCCCCCACCCTGCCCCTCCCCCTCCCCACGTCACCGCCCTGCAGGTAATCCCACTGCCGGCCGCGGCTGAGCAGGGGGTGACTTCAAGATATTTTTTATTTACCAATAGATTTGACACTGTTCAATGAATCTGTGTGTAAACTGGCTGAGGCTCAGAGGGCGTTATACATAAATGTAACTTACACTTTCAAGTAAGGTTACTACTGTGTTGTATTCACAAACTGCACTTTTGTATCAATTAAGGCTTGTGTAGTAAATTACACTTTTGTACCAAGTCCAGCATTGCAATGACCAACTACAAGAGCTGCAACACCCTCCCACAGAAAATAATGGAGATAGGGACTTAACATATAACATCACGGGGGCGTGGCTAGCCAGCCATGATGGCGGTCGGAGGCAGCCAGAGCTCCGGTGCCGCCTGGGGGTTGTCGCCCTGAGTAACGCTTCTGGAGGGCCCTAGGAGGTCCCTGCGGACAGGCCTGGACAGGGCTGTTCCCCCGAGGCCCCCGGGTGCCGCCGGGTGCTGCGTAGAGCCGCGGAACACCGCGGAGGAGCTCGGGCCTGCTAGGACCTACTTCCTGAGACGGAGCCGGGGGCTGGCATACTGACCGGGCCGATCTGGGAGAGCGGAACGGAAGTGCCGGTCTCGGGCCTGGTGGTTTCACGTCGGCGCTCGGATTCTCTGAGCGCTATTGGAGCGCGGCGATCCCTGAGATTGGACCACTGATAGCCAGCCGCCGGGTGATAGGACTGCACGGTGGGGCGGTTGCTCCGGAGGGTTTCGGTGGGCGCGGCGGACCGGCCCAGCTGGTGATCAGGCCTTGGGATCTTGCTGGCTTGTGTGGCGCCCTGACGACTGAGAACCGGGGGTGAAGAGACGAGGCTGATAATGCGCCGTGGGGGGCCCTTCTCCTTCTTCCCGGCCCCCCCTCCCCCCTCCTCCTTGCCCCCCCTGCAGTTGCAGCAGCGACGGAGATCCCTTGCTAGCTGCTGATGTCGGCCGCTGCTTGGTAGGACACATCTACGGACAGAGCTGGGGCATAACGGAACATTAACTGCTGCGTTGGAGGGTCGCAGAGTCCCCCCCCCCTTTTTTTTTCCTGCGCCCCCCTGAGGGAGCGCCTTACAGGATCGTAGGCCGGAACCACAGTCGGCCATTCTTCGGACAGCAGGCAAGTGAGCCGAGGGGGGGAGGAGAGCGGCTGTGAGTCTTTGCACGCGTAGTACTGACGCTGGGTTGTTGTGGGGAGCCCTGGAACTGTGCCCTCTGCTTTGACACAACGGAGCCCGTGGTGGGGTGTGAGGAGGTGCTGACCCCACGGACTGTTTTGGTTTACAGCGCCTGAGCCGGCCAAAAATAAACGCGCAGTGCGAGGGTCCTTCAATCGAGCGGGCCATGGTCCGGAAGGGGGCGAGGACGATGGAGAGCCGGGACGGCTCGGTCGCTGTGCAGCAGAAACCGGACTCCGAGGCTGGAGGGGCCCTGTCGGGGGCAACTGCGTTGAACCCCTCTGGGGATCACCAAACAGACAAACTAGATTTGATTCTGAAGGAGATTAGGGATTCCAGATCAGCAATGGAGTTACAATTAGGGGCCCTTACTACCAATCTCTCCTTACTTAAAGCGGACCACAACAAACTGGCTGATAAGGTAAAGGATCAGGGCATTGTGGTGGAGGATCTCACCCCGACGGTGGCGGACCATACTACGTGCATCCAACAGTTACAACAACAGGTTGCCTCCTTGGTGGACGGCGTGGAGGACGCGGAAGTCCGTAATCGCGCAACAACATCCGCATCATTGGCCTTCCGGAGAGCTGTGAGGGGCCCCGCGCTGCGGACTTCATGGAACAATGGTTCCGAGACCACGTCACTGTGGAGGGCCTGTCACCACATTTTTGTGTGAAGAGAGCACACCGGATCCCCACTGGAAGACCTAGACCAGGGTTCTCGCCCCGTCCTCTGATTGTACGGATACTTTACTATCGGGACAGGGATATACTCCTGCAAAAGGCGGGGGAGAAATCCCTTATACAATTTGAGAACCGCCGCATTTCTCTGTACCCGGACTATACTAATGTGGTACAGAAATGGAGATCCTCATACCTGGAGGTGAAGAAGAAACTCCAAAAGGCCAAGTTGAAGTATGCGTTATTATTCCCAGCCCGCTTGAAGATCGTGTATGACAAGAAAACGCACTTCTTCGAAAGCCCCGCGGATGTGGAGGAGTGGCTCGAAGTGATGGGCCTCGAAGGTAGTCAAGAGGCGAATCTGGACGAGGATGCTGGCGGATCTCGGAACGGCTCGGACCGTAGCACTGGACGTTCTCCGGCCCCAGAGAGAAGAGCAGGACGACCCGTACCATTGAGGGAGCAACAGAAAGATGACCAGCTACACGCTGTTGCACAGGTGGGCAACTTTCGGGATAATCAAGAGACGATTAACACGGACACGGACAACAGCACGATTCATTCAGACTCGGAACATAGTGTGCTTTTATTCCCGACTGTAACACCCAGAGCGGCAGATGACATGTTGGACAACTGAGAGTCTCTGAATCCCGGCTGAGAGCAGACAGCTCGCTTGCAGATTTTGATGTCCTTTTTGTGACACATTGCTGCTGTTTGTGAATTTATGATGCGGGGGGACCCGGGGAGGACTGGGGAGTAATTTTTTCTAGTTTAGATCCTATGAGGTGGTTCCCGGAGTACGTTGGGGTTTGCACTGTATGAGTCCCGATGGTGAGCCCACCTTGGCTGTTGGGTCCCGATGGACTTTGAAGTCCCCCCTTAGTAGGGTCCTCCGGAAGATTAATGTGAAGGTTCTCCTGATGGTAATACCCCTGGGCTGGTAAACCGTTGAGCCAGCTGCACCCAAGTGAGCAATTGTGATGACTAAGACGGTGCTTGGCCGCCCCCCCACTGGCGCATGCACCAGTATTTGGATTGTTCTGTTTAAGGTTTTCTTGTTCGGCTCAGCAATGTTCTTATGCTGCACCAAGTTAGTTCTGTTCTTGGGTGGGAAAAAGTACGCCTCCTGGCCGATTTGGACATTATATATTAGAAAGGGGTCGGTAACACTTTGGGTTCAACCCAAACGAGGTTATGGCTAACACAATAGGGTCCTACAGCCTGGCTACCTGGAATGTGCGTGGGCTGGGGGCAATTCAGAAGAGGCACAGGATACATGTTTTCTTACTGTGACACCATGCACAAATTACATTCCTGCAGGAATCTCACCTAACAGCATCTGACATTCACACGCTGAGGAAGAGGTGGAGGGGTACCATTTACTCCACTTCCTACTCTGCCTTTTCTAGGGGGCGACCATTTGGATACGTCATGGAACACTGTTTGTTGAAATAGAGAGGAAGGTTGATGATCAGGGGAGGTAAGTCTTGGTGAAAGGCACACTAGATGGCACGCTACTGGTCCTTGGCAGTATTTACGCCCCGAATTTTGATCATAATACATTCCTGTGTAAGGTGGGACGGGCGCTGTCAGATTGGGTGGATATCCCCTGGATCCTGGGCGGGGATTGGAATATGGTATTAGATGTGGGCCTGGATAGGTCGCACCCTCCACTCCAGATGGCTGGGATAACTAAATTGGCTGAGACATTCCGGGCCTGGGTTGCGGGATGGGGGCTAGTGGATACCTGGCGAGCATTACATCCGACACACCGGGAGTACTCTTATTTTTCCCCCGTACATAATTTACATACCCGAATTGATAGGTTCTTGTGTTCCAACTCCCTAGTAGTGTCCAAGATTAACACATCAGAATACTTAGCTAAAACTTTCTCAGATCACAGGCCTTTAACGCTTGCCTTCTCTGGGGTAGGGTGCCGTCTCCGGTGCCCACCTGGAGACTCAATCCAACGCTTTTGGAAGATGCCCCATTCCGCACATCCCTGTCCGACACTTTAACTAATTACTTTAGAGATAATTGGGACTCAGCGACGTCTAATTTGGTGGTGTGGGACGCTATGTAGGTAGTACTCCGGGGTGCCGCCATCGGACAATTAGTGGGAGCCCGACAAGAAATTCATAGGAGACTCTGTGACGTTTAGAACCGCCTGCAAATACTGGAGAGGGAGGCGAGTGTTGACCCAGAAAAGAAATGGGACCTGCAGGCTGGAAATATAGAGCACGCAGAACTGTTAGAAACGCTGAGGACCATTGACTATAAAGAGTATTTGCGCCGTCAACAAGCTGAAGCCGATAGGTCGGCGCTTTGTTGGCCCACCTGGTACGCAACAGGCCCGACCCCCCGGTAATAACACAGATTCGTAATGGGTTAAGCGACATCGTGGCTACACAGTCTGAGATTAATAAGGCGTTCCATGACCACTTGCAAGAGTTGTATGCTCCCTTCCCCACGGGGGACCAAGGGCGGATTAGGGAATTCTTACAGGATCTGCCCTTCCCGGCACTGTCTCGAGAAGTTCAAGACGAGGTGGACGGTCCCATTATGCAACGGGAAATCCGAGCGGCAATCCGATCCCTTAATCACAATAAGACACCGGGCATGGACGGGCTCCCAGTGGAGTTTTACCAGACATACTCTGAAACCCTGGTGCCCATCCTAGAACAGATATATAAGACATCCTATGCAAGCCCTGGTCACGTCTATACCAAAGCCTGGTAGAGATACGCTCGAACTGACCAATTACAGGCCTCTGTCGATGCTCTCAACGGAGTACAAGATACTCAGTAAGGCCATCGCTCTGAGGATGCAACCCCACCTCCCCGCCTTGATACACCCGGAGCAGTGTGGTTTGCTCCCGGGCAGGTGTACGTCCCAGAACACGCGGAGACTCCACGCTCTCATGACTGCCACACCACAGACACTCCCTCGGTCTGGCTGTATTGCGCTGGACCTTAGGCAAGCGTTTGACTCGCTGTCCTGGATGTTCATGTTTGAGGTACTGAGACGCTTTGGTTTCCCAGACTCTTTCTTAAAATGGGTGCGGTTATTATACACGGATCCCTCGGCCCGAGCACGCACCGGTCGGTACATTTCAGAGAGCTACCCGGTGTACAGGGGCACCCGGCAGGGTTGTCCCCTGTCGCCCATCTTATTTGTCCTAACGCTAGAGTCCTTGGCCATAGCCCTTCGGGCTCGTGAGGAACGGATGGGTATTTCCATTGGAGGGACGCATAACGTGATATCAATATACGCAGACGATATATTATTGTATTTCCGTGATCTAGCGGAGGATCATTCTGCGATAGCCGACATTTTCCTCCGCTTTGAGGTGGTGTCTGGCCTAGCTATTAACCCTGGAAAATATGTTGGCTTTTAATTCAGGGAATTACTGCACCATCCTCTTGTTCACTTCGGGGGGTACCAGATTCCAGTAGCCCAACCCACGTTTAAGTATCTGGGAATTCAAGTTTATAGAACGCCCGAAGACCGGATTGAGGGCAATGTTCGAAGGGCCATCACTAACCTCCGCAGTAGTGTGGGGTTCTGGACGTCCTTGCCCCTGTCCGTCATGGGCAGAATCGCGATCTCAAAGATGGTCCTGCTCCCCCGCATGTTATATTATTTTGTTAACCTGCCGGTCATCCTTCCTCAACAGATCTTCAGTACCTTAAATACGATTTTGATCACTCTTATCTGGGGGTCCGGGCGGAGACATATCAGCCTCCGAAAGCTCCAACTTGATACCAGATCGGGAGGTCTCGGAGTGCCGGACCTGCGAGGATATTATTATGCCAGCCAACTTCAGTGGCTGGCGCGATGGGTGGCAGGCAGGAATCTGCATGAGATTAATTTCACGGCGGACCAACTGGCACGTGGCGAGTTACACTCCCTGCTATTGCCTAAGGCCAGGATTCCCCTAGATTGCCACCCTCTTCTACGCACGGCTCTGATGTGCTGGAGGAAGGCACTGGCATACACTTCTACGACCACGCCATTCGCAGAGAATGTTCCTTTGTTGGGCATTCCGACGCCACAGCGACGACTCAGCCAACGTAGGCTACGGCCCTGGGCGGAAGCTGGAATAGAGGATATAGGGGCTTTTTTGGGGGATGACACTTTATTAGATCATGAATCCTTTCTGCAAATCACGGGGGCTCCCCACCGGTTATACTTATTACATGCCACTGTATCACACTACATAAGACGTACATGGGCCCCACAGCGGATCAAACCTGCACAACATGAACTGGTGCATTTAATCTATTATATGGGGGCGGGTGGCCACTTGTTGCGATGGCTCTACACGGGGATCAGAGAACATGCCACCAAATCCCTGACCACACTTAGAGACACCTGGACACAAGACACGGGGGAGGTCTTATCGGACTAGGCATGGAAGGTTGTTCTTGAGCACCCCAGGAAGGTGTCTAGAAATGTCAAGTTTAAGTTTATTCAGGTTATGGTGTTACATAGGGCATACCTTACACCCAAAAGGCTACAAAGAATGTTCCCGGATTCCCCCCACCATTGTCCTTGTTGTCAGGCTGAGCAGGCTGGCCTCCTTCACATGCTCTGGGCATGCCCGCGATTACTCAGTTATTGGAGGGCAATCTGTCATATCCTACGCACTGTCACCGCCCTGCCGGTACCAGAGGAGGCGTTATATTGCCTGGTGGGGCACCGTAAACGTCAAAAACACCATAAGGTCAAACTGAAATTTCTGGACCTGGCACTGTTACTGGCAATCAGAGCTTTGACAATGCGATGGAAGTCCCCCAGACCCCTTGGAGTAGCGGTGTGGCAATCTGACATGCTGAGATGGGGCAGGGCAGAAGGAACGGCCTTACGCCGGGAGGAGGAGAGAGGACAGCGGAAATATCCCATTGCACAAGTCTTGGAACTTATGCTGTTAGCAGTGGAAGAAATGGAAATAGAGCCATCGCAGGTTAATGGGCTATAAATGGAAGACCTATTGGAGATTATTGGAGTATGCTGGATTAGGGCATAGGATTAAATGAATGCGCAGGTGGTCCCTGATGTGATTCTACACAACATATCAAGGTGACCCGTCATCTGCGGCACGAAGTGTTGCCAGTTGGTACTAGGGTGCCGGGAGACGTACAGGATGAGGGGTGGGGAGAGGAGGGGGTGGGAGGGTTCAAGGGTACCTTTTATTGCTTGATCTGCAGGATACGGCTTCTGTATAATGATGTGGTGCGTAATGATACACCGAATATATGCTCCCAATTCATTTTCCTGATCGCTACAGCCAATGTAATTATACAGCCAGTGTTGTTTAAGCCGGTTTGGGAATAGTAGGGGCGAAAAGTTAAAAGACTATTTCATAACTGATGAAAATGACGAGATGTATGTTATTATGCAGTCGCAAATAAAAAGTAAAAAAAAAAACATATAACATCACAGGAAATAATGGTAAGTTAATTTAAATAATGGAAAATAGTTAAACTTAAACATGAATATAAATTAATGTTACAAAATCTGTTAAAATAATAAATATTTATAATTTAATTAAAAAATATTTAGGTTATTATGTATATTCTAATTAAATATGTAATATTTTTATATAGTTGTTAACATTACTTTATGTTTATGTATATTTTTTACTGTTTAAAATAATGTATTTCATTTTAATTTAAAATTATTTCCGAAGGGCTTTTAATTTTAAGACTCTATCTTCACTATTTTTCACAGGAGGGGTGGATGTTGCAGTACTAGGGGTTGGCCATGTGTAGTGCTGGATGTATTACAAAAGTGTAAGTTACTATAAAAGTTCAGTTTGTGATTTGTGAATAATAAAAAGGAGTTATCTTACTCAAAAGTGTAAATTTACTGAAAAGTGCAGTTTATGAATCAGGCCCGGAATGTGTAAGCATCTCTTTATTTGCTCACTTTGATTCAGTTTTATCACTGGAGGATCAGATTTAAAGGGGGGTCAACAAGTGTTCATTTGCTACTACGTTTTGCACAATTTACTTAATCCACATGGAATTTGGTAGACATATAGCATGTTTAACTTTCTGTTATATCAAGACTTGAGCAGAAATGCTATGGGGGGGTGGGGTGGGCACAAATAAATGTTGGCAATAAAAGACTCAATCATGATTACCTGTGAGACTGTTTGATGAATCTGTGGGAAATTTGGTACAGAGTTTGCAAATTAGGCCCAGCACAAGCTCAGGTGGGCCCTATGACCAACTCTGCTGCGTGTACCCATAAAGGTTGAACGCACGGGCTGGCTTAAGGCTTCAAATAGCACGAAATGGGTACATGGCTTGTAAATGTGGTACATCCTACATAATTGAATTTTATTGTAAATCCAGAGTTCAAGGTTGGTTATGATTCAGTGAGCATAAACTGAACAGGCTTTGACATTCACCAGTTAATGGAATGCAAAACGGTTATCTACAAATAGCAACATATGAAGGAGTATGAGTTATGGTTGGCATTGTATTTTGCACACTTTAACTGGTGAATTACAGGGCTCTTTGGATTTGTGCTTACTGTACCATAACAAATCTTTAACTGTGTTTAATTAAGTTAAAACACAGTCACAGGGGGCGTGGCTTGGATGGCAAAGCAGACGGGTGCCTAGGTCCGTTACCTCCGCATCCCCGAGGATAATTTCGCCGAAGAAACACAGCGAAATGAGCACAGACCAGAGCCTAAACTAGATATAATATCGTCGGAACCCGAGGGGCAGGCACCAGAGGGCGACTGTTTTGACCGCTGCTGTCAGCAGGAGGTCGATTAGGTCACTATCGCTTTTGGAGTCGATTCCGGGGGACAGGAAGGCGGCTACTAGCCCTAGGAAGTCGTGCTGAATTGGGTGTCCCATTATGGTATTTATGAAGACTCTTATGTTGTCCCAGAAAGACTCGAGTTTGGGGCAGTAGAGGATAAGGTGAGCAAGGTCTCCTTTGTGTTTATGGCAGTTCCAGCATTTGTCGTTGTCTCTGAGCCCCATCGCTGTCAGTCGGGCCGGGGTCCAGTATGCTTTGTGGAGGAGCCAGAATTTAGTTTGGGCTAATGTAGAAGATACCTTGTTTTTGGATGCTGAGGTCCATAGTCGGGCCTTTTCTTTCCCACTAAGCTGTCTGGTGAGTTGCGTTTCCCAAAATTCTAAAGCTTTGATGTTTAGTTTTGATGTTACCGGGCTGAGGAGTTTGTATATGTGCGATGTTTGGTGACCAGTCTTATTCAGATTCGCCATATATAGGAGGATTGATGGTACCTGCTTGCTAATTCCTGCTCTTGTGATTGCCGCCTTTATTTTTAGGAAGTTATAAAACTCAATATCTGGTAGTTTGTGCAAGAGTTGTAGCGTGTGGAACGTAAGCGGGGCATTGTTTTTTTCTAGCTGGTTGATCGTCGAGATTCCTCTTTCGTACCAAGCTCTGTTGTTTAGTACCTTGTCTTTGTACTTGATTCTGGTGTTGTGCCAGATAGATTCCCTGTTCATGTTTTTAATGCTCCTTACCATCTTTTTGTCAACCTTGAGCAGGGCGTTTCTGGTGTATTTAAATATAATGTTGTTTGCTTCGGGGTGTTTATTAGCAGTAAGTAGCGCTAAAGGGTAAAGGGTCAAGGCCTAAAATGATTTCTCTCTCTAGTTCCAGCCACACCGGTGTGTACACCTGGTCTGGTGAGACCCAAAATATCCCCTGCTTGGCTAGGCAGGCGGTCTGGAAAGTTTTAAAATTGGTGATGTTGAGACCCCCTAGTGTTTTGTTTAGTCTTAGTCTTTGCAGGCTGATCCTGGGCTTTTTGTTTCTCCAGAGGAATTTATTGATCAGGTTGTCTAGTTTTTTGTGGAAGTCCTCAGTGGCTAAGAGAGGGAGCATGCTGAGCAAGTAGTTGACCATGGGTGTTATCATCATTTTTATTTTTTCCACCCTGCCCCACCAGCTGATGAATTTTGGTGACCATGAGTCTAGTTTCCCTTTTATTTTGTTTAACATGGCATTTTCGTTGTAGTCCAGTGTTGATTTTAGATCCTTACCAAAGTGTAGGCCCAGGTACTTTAGGAAGTTTTTTTGCCAGACCAGTTCCGAGACCCCCAGAACTGCCCTGGTTGTGTGTACGTTTAGGGGTTTGCATTCAGACTGGTCCCTATTTAGTTTATATCCAGAGACCTGCGCGTACTCCTCGATGATGGCCATCAGGGCCGCTATCGAGGGGCCCGGGTCCTGTGTCGTTATTAGTATGTCGTCGGCATAAGCCGCTAGTTTAATAGTCCTCCCCTTGACTGGGATTCCTTTTATATCGCTGTTGTCTCTAATCATGGACAGGAGTGGTTCCAGGCAGAGTAGAAACAGTGCAGGGGAGAGTGGGCAGCCTTGTCTGGTCCCTCTGCCCAGGGTTAGGAGTTCAGAGGTACCCCCGTTGACCACCACGCGGGCTTTGGGTTCTCTATATAGTGCCATCACCATTTTTATGTAGTTTTCTCCTAGGCCAAACTTCCGCATGCATTGCTCATGGAAGGGCCAGGACACTCTGCCAAAGGCCTTCTCTGTGTTGAGGGCGATCATAACTGCTGGTTCCGCGTTGGTGGAGGCATGGTTTATTTAATGACACAGGAGTCTCGTGTTGCCTTGGGACAATCTATTTTTGAGGCAACCCACCTGGGAGTTATGGATTAGGTTGGGAAGCTGTGACTTTAATCTACCCGCCAGGATCTTTGCGTAGATCTTGCAGTCTACGATGATTAGTGAGATGGGGCGGTAGTTTTGCGGATGCTGTAGGTCCTTGCCTTCTTTAGGGATGACTATTATGTTGGCCTTGGTCATTGAGGTAGTCATCTTACCTTCCTGAGTGCAGTGTGTGAATACTTCTTCCATTGTGGGTTTGATTAGTTGGAGAAATTGTTTATAGAACACTGCTGTATAGCCGTCTGGACCAGGGGCTTTGTTGTCCTTAAGCGCTGCTACCGCTTTTTCTATCTCTGCCCCTGTTATATCTTGTTCTAGCAGCGCTCTTTGTGTGTCGGACAGTTTGGGCAGGGTAAGTTTACCTAGGAGGTTAGCTCCCCCGTCCCATTTAAGGTTGGTGTCCTCTCTTTAGAGGCCCTCGTAGAAGTCTTTAAAAACCTTGAGTATACCTTTATTGGATGTCTGGGATTTCTAATTAGTGTCTGTTATTGCTGCAATTGTATGTTGTCTCTGCTTGCATTTCAGATATGTCGCTAGGGCTTTCCCTGCCTTGTTTGCTGAGCATAGGTTTATGGCTTTATATCTATTTATCCACATGCCTGCCCTTTCACCTAATATCTTATTAAGTTGTTATTTCTTTCTGGCAAGTTCAGTGAGAGTGTTCTTGTCTTCTAGGTTTGTTATATGGTTTGTTTCTAGGTGTTTAATCTGTGTTTCGAGTTCTAGTACTTTTTTGTTTCTTTCTCTGTTCATTCTAGCTTTGATGGTGAGTAGTCTACCCCTGAGAGTGGCCTTCATGGCGTCCCAAAGGGTGTCTCTTCCAGTGTCCCTAGTATCATTGAATTCTAGGAATTCTTTTATGGCTCCTTCAATTTCTGCTATATTGGCCGGGTTCTTCAGGATGTCACTGTTGAATCTCCATCTACGGCTTGTTTGGTCATTGTGTCTCCCGCTGAGGGTTAGGGTGACATGCGAGTGGTCTGAGATAGTTCTTGAGCCTATTTCTGTGTGGTCGATGAGGTGTGAATGTGAGGCTGAGATGAGGATGTAATCAATCCTGCTGTATGAGTTGTGCGGGTGTGAGTAGAAGGTGTAATCCCTTGTGTCTGGGTGTTGGAGTCGCCAGGTGTCCCTAAGTTGGAGTTTGGCGCATAGGTTCCTCAGTGTATTGCTCCCTTGGGCGCCGTGTGTGCCTCTCTGTGGGTGCCTGTCTGTTGTGTAGTCTAAGATCTGGTTGAGGTCCCCTGCTACTATCAGAAGGTCCTCCTGGGGAAACATACTCAGTCTGTTCTCAACGTCCTCCCAGAAGGCTTTGTCTTCACGGTTGGGCCCTTAGATGTTAGCTATGTTGATCGACTCCTCCCCCCGTTTGAGGGTCGTTAGAAGGAGCCTCCCATCATCGTCTGCGTGTTGCTCCTGTACCACTAGTCAGGCTTTTTTGCTTATAAGCGTTATTACCCCCCTCTTTTTGTGCACTGCCGGGGAGCATAGGGTCTGTCCTATCCAGTTCGCCCTGAGGAACTGAGCGTCTGATGCTGACGGGTGATCGGCTGTAAACGCTAATGTGGTAAATTCTTTCTCCCCCCCCCCCTGCCCGCCTGGCATAGTGTCCGTACATTTAATCAAGAACAACAAAAAACAGTGGTCAAAGGATATGCTGGAGGGCCTGCTGCTACTTGGTTTTGTCCCTTGCTTGTGGTTGTTGCTGCGTCTTGAGGTAGGACGGTTGATTGAGGTAGCTGATGTGAACTGATGTAGGACGGTTAGAAACTTATTAAGAGGTATCTTATTGGCCGCTCTTGTCTTTAGACAGGTGAGAATCCGGGTATGTTAGCCCTATTTGGCCGTGGCCCCCCCAGTCTCTGTGCTGTCCGCTGAGGCTCTTCGTTTCGATGAGCTAGGGTTTTGAGCTTCCATATCTTCTGGCGCAGGGCCTTGCAGGTACCATCTCAGCACGCTGGGGTCGTGGAAGACTTGTGTCCGCCATTTGTCCGTTATTCTGAGCCTGGCCGGGCCAGGGAAGCTGAAAGTAACGTTGCTTTTCCGCATTCTCTCCCTTAGGGCTAGGAATTCCTTTCTGGTCTCCACTGTTTGCCTTGAGAAATCTTGTGTGATTATAATTTTGTTGCCATTCCAATTTAAGTTCGGGTTCTTACGTGCTACTGCAAAGATTGCTTCAGTTTGGTTAGAGCGCAGTGGTCTGCAGATGATTGGTCTTGGTCCTCTGCCCTGAGGCGGTTTGGCAGCCGGCACTCTGAAGGCTTTGTCAACTTCGAACTGTCTGTCAAAGTTTAGCCCTGTTAGTTTCGGTAGTAACTCTTCTATGAGGGCTGCGCAGGAGCCCGGTTTCTCTTCCTCTCCTTCTGGTACTCCCAGCAGTCTTATGTTGCCTCTTCTGCTGCGGTCGTCCTGGTCCGCGAGCTGTTTTTGGAGGAGGTTGGAGATGTTGGAGACGGACTACAGGGACTTGTTTGACTTGAGATTTTCATCCTCTATGTCGCCGATGCGCTTCTCTGCAGCGTCTATCCTGTTATTTGCCTTGTGTTGGTCCGCCTTTATGGCAGCCAGCTCCAGTTGCATGTTATCTATTGTCTGTTTGGTGGATTTGGCTAGGTCATTGCCTTCATTGATCTTTTTGAAGATCATGTCCAGCGTTATTTCGTTCTTTTGTTTTTGTGGTGAGTCTGTGAGGTCTTTCCTGTACTTCTTTGCCTCACTGGATGATTTGCCCTCGTTTCCTGTCATCGTTGCAATCCCCCTTTTGACTTGGTTGCTGTGAAGTCTGCCGGTTTTCAGCTGTGCGGAGACTAGTTTGGGAGCTATCCCCCTTGTTACTGACCGTTCCTTCTTGTTGTCCTGGCGGTCTAGCCTGAACCAGCTTGGTTCACGTATGCTCCTTGTCCTGGTCTTTTCTCCTGCCAGCTCCACCTTTGTTTATATCGCCCTCTGTGTTGTCTGATCCCCCCCTTCAGCTTTGTTGGTGGGTTGATTTGGGAAGTCTGTTTCGGCTCCTGCTTGGGACCTACCTGGGCACGCACAAACCACCTTAGACAGAGACCACTAGCCTCCCCACAGCCTATACATTGGCGTGCGGCATATGAACGACCACGCCACACTTTCCTGCCTGCTCTTCCCTTCTTCTCTTTCCCCTATCCTCCCCTTTTCTCTTCTTTACTTTCCTCGCGTGAGGGCTGTACGCAGAACGGCCGTGTGCCAATGTAAGCCAGCACCATGCCAGACAACGAATGTAACATGCACCTAACTATGTCAACCTTATGCCCACTGTAACCTTATGGTACATAAGACACCAGTACTGCCTTCCCTTCATATGTTCTGTTAAAATCTCTTTAATAAAATCTTTTGAAATAAAAAAAAAAACACAGTCACACATATATACACATATGTTCATTTAAAAAAATTGCCAAGCTATCCATAGCTTATGACATCACCGTTTTTGTAACAAATGCAATTTCAAATGCCATAAATGACCTTTTTATATATATCACAATAGCATTAACACTATTAATGAGACCACTATGAATGTTGAAGTAGTCATTGTCTTGAGTATGTGTTGTTATTCAATGACATTGTTGTAAGAGATTGGAGTATTAGTTGAGGGGGTTGAGAACCCACCTCAAATAATAATCACAATCCTTGTCAGGGTGACCCACAAAAGTCACTAAATTAACCTGTGCTTAACCCTCTGATTTGGCACAAAATAGTCAGGAATAACTTTGAGTCAATGTGTAAAGTATTCATACAGTACTCACACAGTAATCAAATGAAAATAAAATACAAGAAATATCTGAACCAGTTTTGAGAACATTTCAATAAATAAAAAGACACCAAAACAACATAAATTAAATCAGTAGTACCTAAGTTATTAATTGTTAAAGTTTATGTTTCCAAATAGTGCCAAAAAAGCATAAAACAACAATCTCAGTCATCTGGATTGCACTTGACCAGGACAAAGTCAAAATTTAAGGCTGACCACAATAGGGCGCAGGTTAGATATAGGGACCATCATGGTGAAAAGTTTCACCTTCATACTTACTCTCTGGAATTGAAGTCAAAAACCTTCAGGGGGGGGCAAGGCAGCAGGCTGCGGATGAAGAGGGTTCCACATCGTGGGATAGCAGCTCAGCAAGTTCTTTGTGAAGCTATTGAATTTTATCTGGAAAAAAGAGAGCAGAAGCAATTTGAATTTTGCTCCCAGAGAAGGGCCCTCCCCGGCTAGATACTTTTCACGTCTTCGCCCAGGGAAGATTTCTACCTTTGGACGTAGTCACTTTTTGGGAGTTTGGATTCTTCCACTAGGGTGTGGCTGTAGGCTGTAGATGTAAGGGCTCCAGCAGGCCAGACACCTCCTCGAGGCCATGCTAAATTGGATTTGCTACTATGGAGAAGAACATAGAAGTAGCTACCTAGATCTTGGGGCCCAGTAGTGATGCACCTTTGTTGGATCGAATCAGGAAGTTGGTTCTGGTTCCCCGTCAGTTCTCAGAGCAAAATGTTGTTATATAGTTTCTAAGTCTCAGTTTTCAGGAACCTTCAGGAGGAGTACACTTTGACACCAGCCAGGGGTGCAGGACCTTGGGGATTGCACTTGGGGGTCAAATCTCACTCCTGTAGAGGCCAGCAGCAGCGTTCTGGTCAGGTCCAATTTGGACAGTTCAGTTGAGAACTTGTGTCCCCGGAACACAAACAGGTCAGGCTTAAAATCCTAGGAGTCTACTTATTTGACCTAGATAAAAGAGGTCTAGTCTTCAAAGTTCTTCTCATGTCACAGACAGGTCCATTCCTCCTCTGTTCATACACAGGTGAAGAAATGATCTGAGAGGGAACTGGGAATGCCACATGTATGCACAGTGACAGCATATCAGAGAGGGAAACTTCTGGCAACTCCCTAACCCCTGAGATAAAAGTTCCCTGTGGTAACAGTACCCACTTTTGCAGCACACTCTTCCTGTACCCACTCAGATGTGTGGCTATGATTTTCTATTGCATATATGTTTATTACATTTTTCAATAGATGACAAAACTTCATCACAAAACAAAAGGCACAGCAGGTAATAGTGGAGAATGGTCATATTTTACAGCGTAACTCAGACTCATTACAGAATACATGAAAAAAGATATCAGTGAAAAAGTCTTAACCTATGTCAAGAACCAAACCAGAAAGCCACAGGCCCCAGGCCTTCTGGTGTTTGGGGACACAACTTCTCCATTTATAGATTTCTCTATTTGCCCTGCAGCAATAGTCCATCACTTTTCCCCCGGTCACCATCCTGGGGAGGTCTGAGGACCTTCTCCTCCTGGCAATGCCCCTCTTGGTGATTAAATACTCCATTCCCGCTTGAAAGCATTGATGGCTGGTGTGCCACCACTCCTCCATTATCCTCAGCACTGCTGATTTAGGATCCAGGCTCGCCGTGATCTGAAGGAGGCATGCTATCTTCATATAGACTGCTGAGGTGTGTCTATGATGAGGGCAAATCCTCCCTTGTGGTCACTCTAAACCAGTTCTGGGGAAGCCACTGCCACACACACTTCGGTTTAAAGAAAGGCAGGCTTAGCTGTGGACTACACCTGCCAGTACCAGGGTATGCACTCTTTGAACCCCAGGAAGGGGATGGCACAACCTCCTGGGCTATCTTGCTCAAGGAAGAAAAACACTTCTCCACTGTCAGGGAGAAATGCACATACCATCACAGGAGAGCCATCAACAGTAAGGTGACACTGGATAGTGCCAGAAAGACACATTTGGCAGAGAAAATGCAACTTTCTAAAATAGTGTAATGTCCAAAATAGTCATATTAAATTGGATCTTCAATTAATTTTGAAGTGAGTTGTGGGATCATAGTTCTAGCTGCTCACAAACTGAACTTACGCATTACAAATTGCTATATTGTACAACAGAGTCTTTTATGGCAATGCTGGCCTAGCCACAGTGAAAAATGACTTTGAAAGTTTAATATACATGCCCCACTTTTTAGATACCATGCACACTGCCCTATGGGCATTTAGGGCCTACCTTAGGGATGAATTGGAGGTACTAAAAATGAAGGTTTAGGCCTGGCCAAATGTTTATCTTGCCAGGTTGAAATGGATATTTAAAACTGCACACACAGGCCTGGGAACATGTTGTATAGTGCTACTGCAGTGGGTGGCACAATGAGTGCTGCAGTCAACTTGTAGCATTAATGTACAGGCCCTATGTACATGTAATACCATATACTAGGTGTAGGAAAGTAGGATCTGCTTTTATGATTTCCCCCACTTTTTGCCTGGTGCTATGCTGTTTCTGACTAGTCTGACTGGGATATTGCGAAGCAGAAACCCAGTCTCTGTGCTTTCTCCCGTAAATTGATACGGTAATTACTTAGGTGCATCCCAGATTGGACACTGGTGTACCCGTATCAGTACCTAGTATATGGTACTGAGGTACCCAGGGCATAGGTACACCAGGGGTACCCCATGGGCTGAAGCTGTATCCATTATGCCACCCAAGAGGGACAATTCAAACTGTAACTACAGGCCTGCCATTGCAGCCTGTGTAAGCTGGTGCTAGCACCACTTACGAAATATATAGGTTTCCTTATATCTAAGATCACTGCACTTAAAACCCATAAGTCACCCCTCAAGCAGATCTCTCAATCCTGATGGTAGAATGCTCAGTTCTAAGTGTGAGGGTGCCCCTGCAAGAGCAGGGCACCCCTACAACCTTCGGAGTCTATTATACCGGGTTGTAAGAGCATCAGCCGTTACGATACATAGAGTGGCCATGCGTCATTATGCGATGACCATCTATAAGCTGACTGTAACAAACCCTATCATGTTTGGTATCAAACATGTTGTAATAGGGTATGATTCCATGCACTGTAAAGCTCCTCTGGGAGACCCTCAGTGCTCCCTGTACCGGTCTTCTAGACCCGGACAGCACAACATAGCTTCTGATGACCAGAGACACGATTCTGCACTCCTGCTGCTGAGCCAAGCTTGAGCAGTCGAAGGCAGAACAATAGGTATCCTGTCACAGGGAGGTATGACCACCTCCCAGAAAGGGGTTAGTATATTAGGGCAGGGTGGGAGCACTTGCAATGCCACCTAGTCTGCTTGAAGGGCACATTTGGTGCCCTCCTTGCATAGTCCAGTTCAAACCATCTCAGGAAGCCGTTGGGTTCCACTCCGGCGTGCAACTGGACAAAGGACATGGGAGTACCCTCCCCACTGTCCAAACCCGTCCCCTAGGAGGGAACGCTGAATTGTCCCAACACTTTCCTTAGGATACTCAAGGGCTTACCTGTGAGTAGGTCCCTAGATTCGCCGTGAGACAAGATTCATATCAAGTCACCACTTCTTCTTTGACCTTCTGGGCACTTTGGACTTTGCTGGACTTCACACTGGGTATCGAGGCTGCAACTGGGAAGTCTCCTTCTGCTCCTGGTCTCATAGCCCTGCTCGTCTGCTGCAACATCTGTGCCTGTGCTCGATACAGGAATCTTCCAAAACCTGTGGGCTTCCAAGACACCTGAAGGAATCTCCCTTGAAGTGAAGGAGTCACTTCCCTGCATCTGCAAGCATCGCAACAAAGTTGACCGGTCTTCAGATCCTGGGCTCCCACAGATTCCAAAAGGCTCAACCACACAGGTGATGGTTTTTCACATCCCTCAAGTCCTGCCATGTGCGCTCACCAAGTTTGAGGCCAGTATCACTCATCAAAGCTGCAGAAACCAAACCCCTGTGCACGGAGCCGACTTGCCGCTGCAAAGGCTGTTTGGCTCTCTTCCTCAGAGATCTTCAGGCTCCAAGTAGACTCCACCTCAAGCATCTTCTGAGACCAAAATCTTCATCTCATGGCATCCCTTACACCAGTCAACCCCAGCTGTGCATGGGCCTTTACTGTGCACAGAGACGGTTGGCAAAAAGTTGTAGAGCTCAGTCATTAATAGAGACATTCTTTTTTATAAGAATGTTGGTGGTTCTCAACAGAACTGACCTTCTTATGGGAGGGTTAGGAGTTTTCATATTTTTGTGTTGGTATACTTTTTGTGTTTTTTACTGTTTTTACAACCTTTTTGGCAAACAGCAACTTATAATGTTTTTAACTGTAAAACAAGTTATGTTATTTCCTTATTGGTGGAAATTCCTGAAGATTTCTTCCAGTGATTTCCAATTCTGGAAATGTTTGCCCTACACCAGATGTTGGTTTTGCACTCCATGCACCAGAGAGTGCAAACACTCAGGTAGATATTGCTTTTTTTCTGTTTTCTGCAGCAGTTCTTGAGATGCATTTTTATGTGTCTTGATTTTCTGGCATTCTGGTGTTTCTTTTTTCTTTGCTCCTCAAAGAAACTTGTATTTACCCTTTTCTGATTTGGCTTGTGGTGCTGTTACACTGTGGAAGTCCTTACAGTGTAGTATCTTCTGCCTCCTGCTCAGGGTTTAGTCACACAACTGACAAGTGACCCTTTGGGCATTTAGGGTCCATTCTCTAGAGGGAGGTGAAAAATTCTCACTAAATGGAGGCCTTCGATGTTCCTTTTTTTGTCCTCTGATGTCCCGCAAGTGCAGAGAACATCTCTTTCCTCTTCTGGAACTTGAGAAAAGCAAGGAACTCCTTGAAAATTGTTTCTGCTATTCTTTTTGTTGCAAAGTAGCACATACACTATTTGTGATCTTCACGTGTGTCCACTTCTTCACAAAATGGTGGGTGCGCCTCCTTTTGTGTGGAGGGCTACCTTTACTTTTAGCCAATTAAAAGCTCAAAGTGCCTTTCAAAATGTCAAACAACTCTCAGCTACTGGTCTGCAGATCTGGAAGAACTGCCCTCTTTTTGACTAATGTTCTTTATCTGTTTATGGTTCTTCCAATTGCCCCTTCCACCTCATACTTTAACAAATGCATGCACGTGTGAATGGCCTCTCTGAAGTGGTTGGTCGGATAGGTTGGTCCTGTTTTGTGGCTTTGAAACAAACCCCTTGCATGGAGATGCTGTTCTTTGCATTTCTTTGTATTTCACTAATCACTTCTCATATTGACTTCTCTCAACGTCCTAAGAGGGGTCTTGATTTAATAGTGGTCACCTGTTAGACATGGAGACAGATTGCTTTGAGGGTGGATACTCAGTTTACTTTTGCACCTCAAATGGATTCATAGTGCTTGTTTTTTTTCATGTTTGATAAATTGATCCAGGGCTGATTGGAACACTTTACGGGCCACTGATGAGGATACCTGCTCATTGATGGAGGAGTTTCTAAGGCCACCCTTATCAAGAAGACTGGTGCTGCCCTGCACACCTTTCTTAAATAATAAACAAAATGAGGGCGACTCTGAGGAACTATTGGCTTGACTTCCTTTGGGCCCGTTCCATATATCCTCTATAGTTCCATGTATAACTCAGTCCATCAAAGTAGAGGGTAGTTTTGTCAATGTTTCTAAGTGCAAAACAATAAGCAGATTGTTGAACATCAGGTGTGGGCTCTGGGATGTGGGTATGGAACAGACATTTTCTGCAAGGTTTGGGGCTAAATAATGGCCTACAAACCTATCCTTGAGAGCTAACCTTCAATTAACACACAAATAATAAATATGCACTCAGGCTGTATTATACTCTGGTCTGCCTTCACAGAAATGACCTTTTCTGGTCCAAGTATTGCCCTAGATGCTTTCCCTTCGGCTAATGTCATTCAGCTGGCTTGACACTGCCGACTAGGTAACTCCTTCTAAAGTGCCTTAGCCAATCTACTGTCTGGGATACCCTGCTGCTAGATGTGGCCCTTCTCACTCCCTTCTTCGTTAGTGTAAATTGATGGTGCTGTTCTGGCATGTGTTTGATTCCTCAGATTGAATACTTGCAGGCTCATAGTAAGTCTTGCTTTGTTGGAGACCATGCATGGCACCTTGACTTGAAGCCTGATGGCTAATATCCTTTATTGTTTAACCCCACTGAGAATGCATATGCTGACAGAATTGTTTCATGTATGTTGCACACCTATTGATGTTTGGTTTGAGTTCTGAAGAGTTGGTCGGGGGGGGGGGGGGTTTACCGTCGGTCAATCTGCATCTGACACTTTGAAACTCCTAACTTGTTTTACATACGTTTGTAAATGTCATACCTTTTTATGAAGTTTGAATTGGCAGTTCCCTTAGATGACTACTCGAGAAGGCCCTGTCTTATTTTTGCAGCATTGTATTGGTTGCTGTGCCAAATGTTCAAATGATTCTTCATGCCTAAGGTTCCAAACAAATATATTTGTAAGTACCTTGGCAAAACTCCTTGAGGCACAAGTTGCAAGTGACCACTTCTGTTGACACTTTCTTCTCCCCAGTTGGAAGAGAAAAGAAATTCCAGGCAATGGATACCTCCCTTCTCCTCCTGATGATCTTGCTGTGGTATCTCCACCAGATGCCATGTTTTAATTTTGCTTTTGGTTTAACTCACCCCAAAAAATGGAACTCTCGAAATAAAAGGTCAATGTCAAGCACAGAATTGTCACACACCCATGTGCAAGTTACTAATGAGGTTAATGGGGACCCCCTCCAAATAGAGCAATACAGTCATTTCAACCAATCAGATGTGCTTACTGTGGCTCACAGGTTCTACTGTATTATTTTGAAATGTTACATGCAACTGCACCTGAAAATATGTAAGTTAAATTAACCGTAGAAGCTCACTGAAAAAACAAAACAAAGATTAAAGTTGAACTATTTGTGAAGAAGCTAGTAAGATGATAACTTGCATTAAAAAAATTAAATTAAAAGTAAAAGCACTGTTGTTTAAAAACAATAAAACCAAGGAAATTCACCAGCTATACATAACTGACATAAGTATAACTTGCCCCGCTGTCATGCTCCACTTATGACCTTACATATTACAACACTGATGAGATCTGAAATCTATGGTGGTGCAAATTATAGATGTCAATACTGTATAACTGGCAAATTTCCCAGTTTTTTTGTTTTTAAACTGTAGTGTTTTTCAGTTAATTACTAAGGTTTTTTTTAACATAAGTTAAAATCTTGCTACCCTTCTCACATATAATTCCACTTTAATCTGTGTTTTTTTCAGTAAGTATATAACACACCCACATTTATACATATATATGGATGAATAGATAGATAGCTAGCTAGATAGGTAGATAGATTCCATCCGTTTTTAGCAGTTGAAATGTTATTTATTTTGCTTCCATCCACCACAGTCTCTACAGCAAGGGAAAATGGTCAACCCACTTCAGCTATGTGCTCTTTTCATAGTGAATAACAGTTGTATTTGTATGTGTGCACATCCACGTAGAAAATAGTCCTGTTTTCAATGTTGCCTCATGGATTTTAATTATCTTTTCAATGTGTAATTTTACTTTTTTGACGACTTTAGGCACCCCACGTTTAGATTGCAGTATTTTTACTTTATACTATTTCTGATTTTTTTACGTATACTGCGGATGTTTGCAAAATAGAAAAATAAAAAAAACACTGCAGTCTTCCCAATGCCAGACCTAGTTGCGTTACCATTGCTTGTTTATATTGGATTCGAGTGGACGTTTTGTAGTTTCATCCACCGATTTCTTCCAGCACGGCGTGCTGCTGCAACGTACCAGAGAATACTTTCTGCTGTTTGGGAATCCTGCTGTTATCCTTGGTTTTGTAGCCCAAGCAGTTTAATGTTTTTTTAACAAAAAAATGAATATGTATTCTGCAGCTTTTGATGGGTTGATTGTTAAGAAGCAAAACGCAGCTGCGCGCGCGTCCTCCGAGACAGCGCTAAACTGCTAAATGAACACTTCTAGTGCTTTCGTGTTAGCCAAGACGGCTCTCCATCCAGATGAACCACAATTAGTCAATAAAGATGGCTCCCGGTGCACATGATCTGAACAAGTCAGAGATAGGCTCTACTTGGGACTTAAGTATTGGCAGGGAGAGCCTGCGGGCACGACCCGCTGCTGCTTGCGTGATTATAATATTTCCCCACAAAAGGTTTTAGAGCCTCGCAGTGAGTGAGAAGCGGTGATCTCCGCGTACCGCTGGTTACACAACTATCAGAAGTCAGTCGAGTATATCAAACAACATACCTTACTTTACCGTGTTTTTTTCCCAAAAGAATGCTGAGGTTACCGGATTTTTGAAGAGGCCTCATTTGAAGATTTTCCTTTTAAGTTCACTTCTGTGGAAACACAGCAATTAAGCACTTGGGATTGCTCCTTGCTGCATTGCAGCAGTTAGGGATGTGCAAAATATGTGTCATTTGTTTTCACGCACTCACGCGAAATTAAGGCACAATTACGCGAAATTGTGCAACATGCCAATTCATTCTTTCGCGCTACATTTCAGTGCGCAACCCACCCTCATGTCAATGTTTAGCTCAAAGTTGCATTTATACAAAAGCACCACAAACAACAGCCGCTTGTGTTACGATGTTCTTAGGCATTTGGTGCACATTTTTTACCACGAATTATGCATTCGCTGTATTCAATTTTTACATTGAATGGGGCGTAATTATGCAAAGTGCTGCAATGGTGTAATTTCAGGTGTTTCATGTAACAAGTGTAACGTGAAATTCCTGAAATAATGTGAGTTGCACCAGACTCATTTAAATCAGCCTAGGCGTAATTTTATTCACGCAAGGTGAAACACTCTTGTCTAAAAATAAAAGATGCAAAAAAAACGAAAGCACTGAGGCAATTTTTCAAAACAGTGATGCAACGTAGCCCTGCGCTGCAACTAATGTTGCTCCGCTGTGTCAAAGGGAGAGCATTAGTTATGATTCAAGTTAATGCTTAAGCCTCTTATTTATTGCTGATCCACTTACATTTCTCTGTCACTCTTGCATTTATACATTGTGTACATGCCATGTATAACTATATGGTTGGTGTACGCCAGCTCCTAAAAACTTTTAACTCAGCATTTCTATCCATAGTTGTAAATATCGTATCTTTATATGAAACAATTTTCTACAAGCATTTTACGAACACTACGTAGACTACCACTCTTCATTCTCTTCATCCACGTCCATTTCAGTGTAGGTTAGGTATCCGAGGAAAGTAACCAGTACTTCGCAGAGCATTACACTGTCTGGTTGCACCACATATTGATTACCAATATTCTATGGATAAGTTACATATTGTACATGCATAGAACGTGCACGTGTGCACAGCTTGGACTGCTACTTTTTTAAGACTCACGATCACCTCTGGCTATGTACATCATGACATATTATCACCTAAAATGATGTCCCATTTTAGGGTTTTCATGTGGGAAATGTGGCATAAGCAGCATAATAACCATCACTCTGCTTCCTTGTGCATTGGAGTAGGTAGTACATCATAGACCTCAGTGCAAGAAAGGAAATGGAGTACATGCCATGCTGCTGGAACTTTGAAATACAGCAAAGACCAGGGTTTAGTGGGCCCCTCCAGCCTCTGTTGCCTGGTACCACTGCACCTGTTGCACTCATAAAAGCTACGCCCCAGGCTTTGTACCTGTATTCCCCGCTTTGCTACCTCCAACTTGCAGCTAGTGTTAACAAAACATTGTAATTCCAAGCAAAGTCACAAGATGTGCATGAAAGTCCAAATAGACACAGAGTTAAAAAATGGGGTGACATAAGGTTTCAATTATTTTCATGGATAGCGTGAAACTTCCAATTAACAATTTTTCAGATACAATGTCACAAAAATAAAAATATACCTATCAAACTTACCTTAAATTAATAATAATTAAAACACTATTTGTAAAGATTAAATACATATATTTGGCTCTGTCTTCCCTGTAGCGTCTTCCCCAGCCCTGGAACATGCAGATAGATAACGCCACACACGGAAGCTGCAGTTACACATTTCTGTATTCTCCAAAATCAGTTGCGCTCTGCTCATTATGTCAAACTTCCCAGAACCACACCCTAACACCTTGCACGCATATCACGTAGTTCCTGTCCAGAGTCTGCCCAGAACCACAAGGGTTCTAGTGCGTAATGGCATCAATATGCTACATCTCCCCCTTTGTTAAATAAAAAGTAGGAGGCATCATTTTAAATCACATCTCCTCAATCAGTCTGTGAGGAGCTCACGCTTGTCTGCTGGCTCGGGTGATTGAGGTTCACCCTCAACAGGCAACGGCAGCACAAGCTCAGGCTCTGGAGCCGGACCTGCGGGTGTGATTATCTCCACTGTAGCTTCAGGAGCTAGTGAGTGTTGAGATAGGTGTTTAAAATGTGATGTGTCCAGAGTAATGGATTTTTAAGGACGATGTGTTGTCACCATGTGTTCCTTACACGTCACTCCCTGTAGAGGGTCAGAGGCGAAAGGAGTGTCTGTCTTTCATTCTGTCTTTGATTTACCAATACCCCGTCTCCTTTGTCAGAGACTGTTTCCTGGGCTTGGCACCACTGATCAGTGTACTCTTTCATTTTACTCTTACGAGTAGCGTAGGTCGCATGAAGTTTGCCAGCATTCACGGATCGATCTGGTGTCAACCGAGGTAGTTTTGTTCTTATGGCTCTCCCAAATAATAAGGTAGCTGGGCTCTCACCCGTTGTGGAATGAGGAGTTGATAGATAAGCTCAGAAGCCCTGGCACATAGCTTTGCTCAACTGTATTTCTTCCATGGACGCTCAATGATTTACCCTTTTGAGGATACCAATACATCTTTCAAATAAACCATTGGCTTGGGGCCTGAGGGGTGTACCCTTTTGGTGTTTGATGTTGAGCCATGCAAGAAACTCTACGAACTCCTTGCTGTTTAATGGCAGGCCATTATCAGATTTAAGAATCTTAGGGATACCCCAAGTTGCAAAGATGTCATAAAGCTTTTCTATGACTTTATCAAGAGTCCTCAAGGACAGAGTTTCCACCAAAGGAAAACGTGACTACCATGAGGTTATGTCCTTCTCTTTATGTTCAAAAGAAGTCCACAGCAATCCTCTCACAGGCATGGACAGGAAGGCCAAACATACTCATAGGGTGCTGCATTATCTTGGGGGACAGGCAATTGTAGATGTGGCATGCCTTCCGGTCCTTTTCTACTCACTCATTTAACAGATGGAACCACAGTCTGTCTCCCGTTGCTCTTTTGGTGCCTACAATGGCACAGTGTCCTTCATGGGCCAACTCAGTGACCCGTTGCTTCAGTTTCTCAGGTAAAACGATTCTCGAGCATCTCAGTATTATGCCTTCTTGTGTGAATGCTAGCTCATCTTTTACCTTTTTGAGCTTTTGGAAAACAGTATCATCAGCCAAAGGCCATGCGCGTCAATTCCATTTATAGGGTTTCAATTAGTTCTTTAACAATAGTCCCGTTTTGGCCTGCGCTGGTGGTAGCAATGATTTGGTCCATAGACAAGGCTACTAGTGTGTTGGACTTCACAAAAAAAATGAGATATTCCTGATCTGTCCTTGATGTTCAGCTAGGACTATGGAGCAGCACTCGTGAAAAGTAAGTGGCTGGGTTCAGATCCTTCCTAGTTTGGTGTACAGTCTCATAGTCATACACAAGCAGCCTCAGCCCCCAACGTTTTGATGAGAGAAGTCATCTTAACCTTCAGGTTCCCAAAAATAGTGAGCAGTGCCCGATGGCCGTGATGATCGTAAATCGTTTCTCATAAAGGAATACATGAACATTTTTGCAGGCCCACACCACAGCCAGACTCTCCTTATTTGGCTGAGAATAGGCACATTCTGTATCAGACAGGTTTTGAATATCAAAGGCCCCAATGTGTGTCTGCGCATTCAGTTGGCCATTATGTCATGCATGGATTGCCCCCAACCCCTCCTGGCTCGCATCTACCATGACACTTGTATGCAGCTTGGAGCCGAAGTAGGCTGTTGCAGATGCATTCTCAATTTCGTGTTTGAATTCTTTGAAACTCTGATCACATTCAAAAGAGCATTGAAAAGGACCATTCTGTTTTATCAAGCCTCTCAATGGGGCACTCACTGTGGCAACATTTCGAATGTATCTTGAGCAATAACTGGCACTGCCTAGAAAAGATCAAAGCATGGTGACATCTTGGGGGAGGGGATTGGGGATGACAGTGCTTGTACCTTGTCTAGATCTGGAGTCATTCCCCCATCAGAGAATATTTGCCCAAAAAACCTAAGTTTGATTTTGTGAAACTCGCATTTCGCTGCATTCAAAGTGAGACCTGCATCATCAAGTAACTGGCACACTTGAGTGAGGGCGTTGTTTTATTCTTCCTGGGTTCTTTCAAAGACCAGTACGAGGTCGCAGTAATTTAAATCATGTGCCACAGGTTGGATTATTCTGTGGATAACATCCTGAAATATTTCAGCAGCCGACAGCACTCCAAAACTCAGTCTCTTGTAACTGAACAAACCAACATGAGTGGGAAAAGTGGTAATATATCTGCCATTCTCTTCTAATTCATGTTGGCGGTACCCTTTGTTTAGGTCAAGACGTGAAAAGATGTTAGCTCTATTCAGTTGAATGAACATGTCTGCTATGTGAGGACCAAGGTGTCTAAAATGCTCTGTTTGGCTGGCACATATCAACACAATGCGCATTGCTCAACTACTGTCCTTTCATGGTACAACTACTATGGAGGAAAGCCATGGCGTGGGGCCTGCGGAATGCTCAATGATGTCATGGTTCAAAAGTAATGCCAACTCTTTCTCTACAGCTTCTTGCAGATGAAAAGCAACTCTGCGGTGCCGTTGGGTAACTGGATGAATGTGTTAATTTATATGAAACTGTGTTTTTATTGCCTTTAGTTTTCGCCAGCGATGAAACAACAATGGGAAATGGCTTATAATCTCAGGATGCGCACAGAGGTTGTAGTTGAGAGATTAATCCCATACGAGTCGCTGTGGCAAAACTGAGCAGACATGCACTTGAGGAGGTTCGTTGTAGGACATACTGGTGGCTTGAACCGATGTTGTACCTTTGTGTCTGAAGGAGTGAGGTATGGCACAGGTGAGCGACTGTTGAACTTTTTCACTGGCATGATATTGATTGATGCCGCCCGTTCATAATGAAGGATATGGGGTGACCGTTTACCTTCAATGTAATTCTGGTACAGTGTCCTAAAGAAGTTCTGCGGTCTGTTAGGTGAGTTATTTTTGAACAGGGGTTTTCTTCACAGGCAGCTTAACCCCTTCTCTGCGGGGGTAATTCCCCCGCTGTGCTGGGGGTCCAGGGGGGTGCACACAGCACCCTCATGCTCATGACGAGCTCAGCTCGTCATGAGGCACAGTGCTCCTGTACTCATGACGAGCTGAGCTCGTCACGGCCGCACCCGTTTTCGTGGAACATTCAGCACAGCAGGGTAATTATCCCCGCGTGTGAGCGTTCCAAGGCCCATGACGAGCTCAGCTCGTCATGAGCACAGGAGCACCGTGCCTCATGACGAGCTGAGCTCGTCATGAGCATGCAAGGTGTTAACCCACATCTGTATGATGACGTTTGGTAGACATCAACAGCACGCACCCATCTTCATCGCTGGTGCTCGATTGAGACAGTGAGGTACCTTTGTACGATGAACTTGACAACCATCCCTTTTGCTTGGTCTCCACGTTATGTAACAGACATTAGTGAACCCTATCGAATGTCTTCTCAGCATTGACTGTCGGGAGAAGGAAATCCAGTCTTGTGTGTTCCACCTTATTAAAAAGGTGCAGAATGTGCGGCATGTTGTCACTGCTCTGCCTACCTTGGGCGAAACCGGCCTCATCCGGGTCAATGATGTCCGGCATTATAGGGCCGAGGAGAGCAGCTAGAATGCTTGTAAAAAGCTTGATATCGATTTTTAACAATGATATCGGGTGATAAGAGCCACAGATTTGCTTAACCTTCCCCAGTTTCTTGATTACTACGATAGTTGCTGCCAGCATATTCGAGGGTACTAAGCCAGGGCTCACAAATTAATTAAAATGCTTGCGAGGTCTAGAGCCAGGACCTAACAGAATGACTTGTAAAAACGACCAGGGAATCCATCTAGGCCCAGGGATTTATATGGCTTGAGATGGGAGATAGCGGAGATGACCTCCTCCACCCTGATCGGGGCATCTAACGCAGTTGCCTGGAAATCATTCAAACTTGGAGTATTCATCCCTTCCAAATAAGCCTCTATGTGTTGCATTGCTAGTGCTTAATTCTCGCATATCTTTGCATAAAAAGTGTGGAACTCATTTGCTATCTGCTCATCTCCCACTATCTCATCTCCCACCTGGGATTTCAGTGACTGAACACTAGTCCGTTGTCTCTGGGTCCCAAACTTGTTTGCTAATAACCTCCTAGATTTGTCCTCCCCATGTAAAAAGAGGGTTTCAGGTGGAGGGCAGCATACTCCCCCTTTCGATGTCAATCCCTGCCAGTTGAGCCCGTGCCAAGCATAGTTGGGGCCACACCCTGGAAGTCCCTGTGCGACTATGTGTGCGTTCCAGTTCCCAGACTTGGGCTGTCAGCTGGACCTGTTTCTCTCTACATGCCTTATTATCGGCTGCTGATATCGCTATGAGGTCCAACCAAACTACAACTTTCAACTCCTCCCAGAGTGTGGAGATAGTGATATCAGGGGTATTGTTCTGTGCAAGATAATTGTGGATGGTGTCTGTAAGTTGCTGTACAACTGCAGGCCTTTGCAGCAAGGTCTCCCTTAGTCGTCAGGTCCCATATTGATGTTTCTGCGGCAGGACTTCCAAAGTGAGAATCACTGCATTGTGGTGTTAAAGCTGCTGGCTCTATCTCTATGCCCTGTGTGATGAGTTGGATCTCCCTGGTCCCTAGTATGTAGTCCAGTTAGGCATAGGTTTTGTGGGAACGTGAGTAGAATGTGTGTTGGGTAAATTGTGGGCGTGCTTCCCTCCAGAGGTCTAGTAATCCGATTTCCTGCCGCTACTTGCATCCTCCCTTAAAAAGAGCTTTTGCTTGAATAGACCTTGAGCCAGACCTATCTCTGTCAGTGTCGAGGACCATATTCAAGCTCCCCCACCAGCGTCATGTGGTTGTGTGTGGACATAATCTCTGAGATCGCTGTCTTGAGGAACTGCTCTTGACCCGTGTTTGGGGCGTAAAGGGATCCCACTACACGGTCTGGCCCCCAATTTGGACTGAATGTGCTAAAAATCTGCATTTTACCCCTGCTATTTTGGGGCCCACCTTTCCTTTAAACCCTGCTTTTTTATCCTGGGCAGAGAAGAAGAATTGCTGTGGGAATGCTTGTGCTTTAAGGCGGTGGCAATCTTTGCTTAACAAGTGAGTCTCCTGGAGGAGGCAAATGTCCGCCGGTCAATTTTGTTTTTGTTGTCCTGCGGGGGCCCCTAGAATATAATTGAAGTGTTCCCTTAGATATTGAAAAATATCCGAGCCCTCTGCCTGTGACGGAATTCCTTTGACTCGGATATTATTGTGCCTAGAGCAGTTCTCTATGTCCTCAGTGGGCACCTGTAGCTCAATTTGTTGTTCCCGGAGGCAAATCACCTCTCTTGTTGCAGGGACTCCACTTCCTCGTCTTGTGCATGTTCACAGTCTTCCACAACTGCCACTCTATCCCCTAGGGAGTCTACCTCCCGCCAAACTTCTTTGATGTCACTGGAGAGTTCCCCTCGAAGAGTCTGAATGTCGTCTCTCAGTGAGGCATATTGGGGATCCGGTCCAGCAAGCCGTGCAAGCCCAAAATGCTGTTGCCCTTGTTGAGTGGAGGTTCTTTGCCCTAGGGGAAGCTCGCTAGGGTTCCAGATGGTCTTCTCCAGGTAGACCAGCCACACTCCCTACATCAGCTATGAGGGCCCAGTCTCAGCCGCATTGTCCGCAGCGTTCCTTCTGCCCCTCTGCAGTCCAGTGCCCGAAGTGGTGCAGCCTCTTAGCTCCTGGGCCCTCCGAGGTCCAATAGAATTCTGCAATGGATCGCACTCCGCTAGCCCCTCCTCCGGGTCGCCCCTAAGCACTCTGGTATTTGAAGTGCGTGTAGTTCGAAGAATAGAAGTCAAGTTCATAAGTGGTTCACCAAAGTTGGTGCGAGTAGGTACTCGTTGTTCCCAAAATCTCTAGACCCAAGACATGGCTCGGGTTTCGGGATAGTTTCCCTCATCAGTAGAGAACAAGTATGGGGTGGATGAGAAGGCCGCCAAGTAACCGTCACAGGCCTCAATGCCTCTCTGGCTCGCAGGGCGTCTCCAGAAGCTCGTCAGCTTGGCGCTCAAGGGAGCGATAAGTAGAATTCTGCAATGGATCGCACTCCGCTAGCCCCTCCTCCGGGTCGCCCCTAAGCACTCTGGTATTTGAAGTGCGTGTAGTTCGAAGAATAGAAGTCAAGTTCATAAGTGGTTCACCAAAGTTGGTGCGAGTAGGTACTCGTTGTTCCCAAAATCTCTAGACCCAAGACATGGCTCGGGTTTCGGGATAGTTTCCCTCATCAGTAGAGAACAAGGTCCAATAGCCCCAACTCAGGTTGCTTCGGCCCGGTCTGGGTACTCCTGTGTTTCTGTGGGGCTCGGGGTTCAACCAGCCACTCCCCGGGCCATCTCTCAGGGGACTATTTCAGGATCCTACTTGGGCCTCCCGTGTGCCGCAGATCAGGATATGTCGCAGGTTAGGGACCGCTGCTCTCCTTCTCCACTCCTACTCCCTGGTGTCAGTGGCAGGCCTCAGCTGGCTGTCCCCACCTTCTTGCACGGCCAAGTGAGGTTCCTCTTGGCCTGGAGTGCCCCTCTGTCTCCCTCCGCTAGGCCACAGTGTGCCCCAGAAGCATGGGGCCTGTGGTAGGCCTTGTGGCATCCGGTCTCCCCTCAGCACACACGCGGACGAACACCCCAGTCTGGCTGCTGTTGCTGCCTGCGCTCATCGGCATGTGGCCGCAATGATTTGATGCCTTCTGCTCCTAGAGTGTTGGCCAAGCTCAGCCGCAGCCCCTTGCAGTGCTGCTCTCACCTCCCATGCAGGCTGTATGCCCCGTAGACTCCCTCCACTAGGCTGCGGCGTGTCTTGTTAGCATGGGGTCAACGGTAGGCCTTGTGGTTCAGGCCCGGCGCTCCCAGATCTCACCTACCACACCCATGGGGAAGATCACCCCAGTCTGGCTGCTGCTACTGCCTGTGCTCATGGGTGTGTGGTCACAGTGTTTTCCGCTCCCGGAGTGCTGACTGAGCTCAGCTGTGACTTCTCGCAATGCTGCTCTCACCTCCCATACAGGCTGTATCACGCAGGCCTCGGGGGCACCGCCCCTCCCCGGCTCCATCCGCCCTTTAGCCTCTCGGGTCGCCTCCGCCCTAGTCAAAGGCTCCGCCCCCGGTTCGCAGTAGCTCCAGCTGGGGACGTCTCTTGTGTTCACCCGCTGGGACTCGAGCTGCTTCCTTCCAGATGTGGCCTGAAGCTAGGTGCGGCGGCCACCATTACATCTCTGTCTTGGCTCGATGCAACCGGTCACAATGCTGCAGCCACTACCGCCAGAGACAGTGTGATTGCTTTTGTAGGAGTGACAGATTTGAGAATGTGGGAACGCAGTAGAGATCGGCTGATCTCACAGCATTTAATAAGGTAAGAGCACATGCCTAGAGGAGGCGGATGGAGACAGGGGTGCTTATATGGTCAGTAACTAAGACAAATGTATTTCTTTTGTGTTTTCCAGCTGTTCTGGTCCTGATTAGAACCTCGTTTGTGAAGGGGTTTGAAACACGTCCACCCTAGTGTTGTGGCCAATCAAAAAGAAAAAAAATTCTGCAAAAGTTCAAAGTGCTTGATTTAGATAAACTGTTCCATGGTTGGCCCTGTTGGATATTGAACTTTTTTTGTAATTGTTTAATTTGCAAACTTTTCAAGTCGGGCATGTGTGTGCTGGTTTGTGAGGGTAGTGTATTGAAGGTATGATTGATATGTTCATTTGATAGAGAAGGTGGTTTGCTGAGAGTGCGCTTAAGCGAAGTCTGCATGAATGAATGGATGTCCTAACAGAAAGTCTAGGGGCAAAGGGAGCTTGGATGCTGTTTTTCTAAATTTCTAAATTGTTTGTATTTTGGTGCTGGTAATTTATACATGTGAATTATTACAAACTTTTTGATTAAATCTAACAGAAAAAGAGGTTATCGGTGGCATTGTTTCATTTCGATGCACTGTGAATAGTTGAGCATTAGCATTGGCACTCTGTTGTTATTTAAATTAAGTGGGCTGCACCTTGCTGATCCAGAGCCAAAACCCCTCATTGTTTTTTTAAGCCATTACCGCCAGCACAGGTACACAGACAAAATATCGAAAATAAAATATCGGAAAGACAAAATATCGAAGTTAAAATATCGAAGGTAAAAAATATTGGGAAGCAAAAATATCGGACACAAAAATATCGTAATAGGTAAGTAAGTATAAATATCGAAAATAATAATATCGTATGACGAAATATCGACAATACAAAATATCGTTTAGTAATGGATAAAATAAATAGTATAGGAAAAAATATAATAATTGTACATAAAAATTTGATAAAAAGGTCTATATTACAAAATTACAATATATTTAATAAAAAAATATTTTTAAAAAACATATCTAGTTTTAGTAGCGGGTAATTGGGTTTATAGGGGATAAGGGTGGGGAGTGTATTAAAATGTATGTAAAAATACATAAAATAAGAAAAAATATTTAAAAAAAGATAAAATTTATATTAATATTTAAATTTATAATATTTTAAAAATAATAATAGATATCAAGTTTTAGGAGCGGGTTATTGGGTTTATAGGGGATAAGGGTGGGAAGTAATTTAAAATTAATTAATAAATTAATATATGTATGTAAAAATTTGTTATTAATAATTCATTAGTAAATAATTAATATTAATTAGTTAATTAATGAATATAATTTTGGACATTAATTTATATAATAATTAATTGGTAATTAATGAATAATTAATATTAATTAGTTAATTAATTACTATAATTTTTTACATTAATTTATAAAATAATTAATTGCTAATTAATGAATAATAATTAGTTAATTAATGAATTTAATTGCGTAAATAATTTGTGAAAATAAATCATTGGTAATTAATTAATATTAATTATTAAATTAATTTTTTATTCTAATTTTGGACATAATTTTAAATAATAAATAATTGGTAATTAAATAATTATAAATTGCTAATTAATTATTATTAATTAGTTAATTAATTAATATAATTTTGGACATAATTTTAATTAATAATTAATTGTTAATTAATTATTATTTATTTATTAATTTATTAATATAATTTTTTACATAATGTTAAATAATAATTAATTGGTAATTAAATAATATTAATTAGTTAATTATATTAATTAGCTTCATTTACTTTAATATATATTTTTTTCTTATTGTAAATTAATTTGGAAAAAATAGTATTAATAATTATATTTATTTATTTACAGGTAATGTGCTAATATATTAAATTTATTGTTATTGTTAATTAATAATTCATTTGTAATTACATAATATTTGTTATTTTTGGGTAAAGGAGTATTGTTAGAGTTCTGGGTCAGTTTTCTGTACTTGGTTAAAGGGGTATTTTTAGGGTTCAGGGTCAGTTTTCAGTTTTTGGGTAAAGGGGTATTTCTTGGGTTCAGGGTCAGTTTTCAGTTTTTGGGTAAAGGGGTATTTCTTGGGTTCAGGGTCAGTTGACAGTTTTTGGGTAAAGGTGTATTTCTTGGGTTCAGGGTCAGTTTTCAGTTTTTGGGTAAAGGGCTATTTTTTGGGTTCAGGGTCAGTTTTCAGATTTTGGGGAAAGGGGTATTTCTTGGGTTCAGGGTCAGTTTTCAGTTTTTGGGTAAAGGGCTATTTCTTGGGTTCAGGGTCAGTTTTCAGTTTTTGGGTAAATAGGTATTTCTTGGGTTCAGGGTAAGTTTTCAGTTTTTGGGTAAAGGGGTATATTTTGGGCTCAGGGTCAGTTTTCAGTTTTTGGGTAAAGGGGTATTTTTAGGGTTCAGGGTCAGTTTTCAGTTTTTGGGTAAAGGGGTATTTTCTGGGTTCAGGGTCAGTTTTCAGTTTTTGGGTAAAGGGGTATTTTTAGGGTTCAGGGTCAGTTTTGGGATTTTGGGTAAAGGGGTATTTTTAGGGTTCAGGGTCAGTTTTCAGTTTTTGGGTAAAGGGGTATTTTTTGGGTTCATGGTCAGTTTTCAGTTTTTGGGTAAAGGGGTATTTTTAGGGTTCTGGGTCAGTTTTGGGTTTTTGGGTAAAGGGGTATTTTTAGGGTTCAGGGTCAGTTTTGGGTTTTTGGGTAAAGGGGTATTTTTAGGGTTCAGGGTCAGTTTTCAGTTTTTGGGTAAAGGGGTATTTTTTGGGTTCAGGGGCAGTTTTAATTTAATGTAAGCTGGATTTGGTATAGTAATAATTAAATTATTAGAGTCCAACATATACTCACATTTAATATACAGTGCAAATTTTCTCATAAGATTGTTACATTATAGTAAGATAATGATACAAATAGTTCAACATGATTGTAGAATATATGTGTAGGTGATATAATTATACCAATAGGATATTTTTGACCGATTAATAGTGTGTCTATAGTATTAATGTAAGTATTGTGTGTTTATTTAGATGTGAAAACATATAAAACGTTAATTAATTATGCAAACAGATGCATATAAAAAGTCGATATAGCTGATAATCCAATATTTAAGTGCACGATATTTTTGATGTCGATATTATAGTTAATGTCATTATTTTTTGTAGATAGCGATATTTTTGTTTTCCGATGTTAATGTAGTCGATATAAAAGTAAACGATGTTTTTGTATATCGATATTAAAAAATCGATATTTGTGTATATATCTAGTTAAGTATAGGAAGCCGATATTTTTGATTTCGATATTTTTGCTCCAATATTTTTGTACGTCGATATTGTGAATGTCGATATTTTGTCAGACATTCGCCAGCACACTCTCGCTCAAAGGCATGGCGCCAGATGGTGGTCTCCTCTGGGATTCATCTATTGGGGGGTCACCTTATGCAAGCAGCGGGCAGTGGTGGACCGGGAGCAGAGGACAGACACGTCCTATTCGCTCGCCATCTTGGCCACACACACATATCTTTAGTCTCCAACATCAATTCACACTCTGCTCATTATGTCATACTTCCCAGAACCACACTTTAACACCTGTCCGTGCATATCACGTAGTTCCTGTTCAGAGTTTTCCCTGAACCACAAGGGTAATAGTACAAAATGGCATCAGTATACCATATTCCCTACTTCTTTCAATTGATAATATAGCAGGATGGTATTAATAAGCTAATAACGACGATTCCTTTTTTAAGGCTGCAATGTTTTGCTATTGTGGACCAGCGTTTTTGCATTTCTTTGATACCTAATGATGTCTATCCTCCTAGGATTAAGAGCAACATTTGTAATTGTGTCAGTATGTGAAGTAAATACACTGCAATCAGTGAATGCCAGGTGTTCCCTCTAACCAACATGTATGTCAAACACTTGCTTGTTAAGTGACATACTGTGCACTTTATTGATCATTGCTGCACTTCATAGATTCCTTAAAAATGAGATGCAGCCACTGCTCCAAGCCTTAGCTCAAACGTGTCACTCATTTTAACAAAACCTACTATCTCCAGGTCCACTCCTTCATCCCAGGCATTACACTCATGAGGTTTGCTCTCATGCTTCCCCGAGTCAGGTACTTTCCAGTCCTATCTCAATCTCTAAAATTAAAAAAAAAATACTCCTTGATTTTCACATAGCTAGATAAAAGGACCACCTGGTTAGAAGAGAGGGCTCAGGAGGATGACGGAGGTGGCGTTATGAGGGAGTACGGGCAAGACAAAGAACATAACAGTGGGAAAAAGGAATAATCATGAACATAGATGTAAGTTTGAAGGAAGACTGAGGAGAAATAAGATAATAGAACAGCAGCATAAATAATAGGGGAACTGAGGCAGAGATAGAATAGAGAGAATGAGAAAGGTGGAGATGGTTAAAGAATAAGATATCGGAAGATACCATTGATGTAAAGATAGTGGTAAATGAATGGCAGGTAAAACTAAAGGTAAAAGACGTGGAGGTGGGGGTTATGTCTGCCCAGTTTGTCACAAGTCATCCCAATGAAAATGTCGTATTAAGGGCCTGCCCAGCACATTCAGTGCTTTTTGCTAAGAAGTACCCTGTAAACTGAGCACAAATATGGCCAAATATATTGTAAACTTGGAAGGACTCTAGCGACATATCCACCACTTGCGGGAAAGGTGGGCATTTTGACCTTTGCCCAGTATTTAAACCACTATCAGTCAAAGTCTCATACTATGTATGTTTTTCCATGGCATTGCAGAGGAGGTCCTGTTTACCAGTGTTAAGGCGGTGCCTACAGTGTATTCGGATTTCTGCTAGACCTCTCCAGCATCAATATGATCTAAGTTTCCAAAACCTGTGAAAAAAAAGGAAAATTAGGAGACGAAAATTAAAAGAACGGGCGAATGTCATAAGGTAACACATGTGCACAATACCAACTTACCTGGGCAGATTTAGCAACACTTAAGCACTTTGAGCAAACCTGCAAAAGGAGGCAAAGAACATTTAATTTTTTTTTTGAGTTCAAATAGAATTTTATTAGGAGAAACAAAATTGGTAGTACAAAATTGAAATGGTATACAGTATCAACAACAAGTGTAATAAAGTAGTAGAACACAGTAAATATCAAGGGGGAAAGGACGCGGAAGGGGCGAAGGAAGAAAAAAAAAAAGAAAGGGAAAATAAAAAGTGAATGAGGCTAAAGGCACAAAATGTACATTGTGAGAGGCATAATAATGTGGGAAACAATGCAAATATACGCAAAAAAAATAAATGTTAGAGAAATATAATGAACGAAAGGTTACTCAAGGGGGTTTCGAAACTTCTTGTTGAATTGGGGACATATGAGAGGGACGCTTGGCACAGACATCCAGATAAAGTGTGACAGGAAGCCATAGCGCATGCCTTTTCGGGGCTAGGGTGTGGGGATAAACAAAGGCAGTGTCCAGTCTATGGTTATAACACACATTAAACCACCAAGCTTTGAAAGTAATACTCTTTGAGTCTTTCCAATTCACAGTAATCTGTTGAAACGCAACAGCTAATAACAAATCAATAATATGAACATTCATTTCAACTGCGGACCAAGAAGAAGAAAGGGAGCCAAGGAAGAGGTCAGGAAGAGAAAAGGGGATACAAGTGTGGAAAATAGAGTTGAGTTGATTCCATACTCTAATCCAAAATGCGTGCGTGAGAGGACAGAGAAAAAGCATGTGAAAGAGCGTGGCATTGGGGGCAGAACAGGACCAACAGGTTTCCGGGATCAAAGGAAATCTTCTATGGAGAATAGATGGCGTGTAAAGAAGTCGATTGTAGATAAAGAAAAGGGTTTGAGTAAGGGAGGCAGCTCTAGAGGATTTGCAAAGCTTAGTCCATATTCTATCCCATAGAGAAGTGGGCCAAGAAACGGCAAGGTCAGATTCCCATTGCTCTTCTACTGTGGTTTTTGGCCGAGGCGAAGGAGGATTATGAAAAGAATGATAGATGGAGGATGCTGAAGAATTGGAGCGTAGTTGAGAGTGTAGAGAAGAAAGTGCGGAATTAGCAACGGTAGTAGGAGAAGAATGAGGGAGGGAGTCAAATGCAGACATGACTGCAGTCTTGAGTAGGGCGTACTTATGAATGAAGGAGGGGGGGAGAGAGAATGTACGGCTAAGGTCAGAGAAAGTTATGAAGGTAGATTCCGTGAATAGCTGGGAGACCCAGATTAGACCACGCTGCCGCCAAGTTTTCCAATAAAAAGGTTTCAGGTTGATAAGAATACTAGCATTATGCCAGATAGTGGTGGTAAGAAATTCAGTGGTGGAAGAGGGAGGATCTGGAGTGGAAGCTAAAAGTAGTTTCGCAGTGTATTTATGAATGGGAGAGGATAAGAATTGGGGTTTACGGGAAAAGGAAAGAAATTCAGCGAAGGAAAAGGGGGAAAGAGAAAGACGTTCAAGTTCAGCCCAAAGTGGGAGAGGTTCGAGAGGATCTTTGAGCCAGATAGAAGCTTGTTTCAGAAGGAAAGCTTTGTGGTAAGCAGGGAAATTCGGAAAATTAACCCCGCCTTCCGATTTGGGGAGGCGCAATCGTGATAAGGACATGCGCGGTTTCTTGCTAGACCATAAGAAGGATGATAAGGTGGTATTGATTTTTGCAAAAAATTTGGCAGGGATGGAAACAGGGATATTAGAAATGGTGTAGAGGACGATTGGGGAGAGCATCATCTTGATAGTATCAAGACGGCCCCACCAAGAGAGATAGAGGGGGTGCCATCTGGAAGTAAGGTCCGTTAGTTTCTGGGTACATTTAGTAAGGCATAATGAGATGGTGTCTGGGATAGAAGGGGTGATATGCAAACCGAGATATTTTATGTGGGTAGGACTCCATTTAAAGTTGGACGCCGCAAAGTCCGGCTTAAAGGTGAATTTAGTGAGGGGAAGAATTTCACACTTATCATTATTCAGTTTATAACCAGAAAGATGGGAATAAACGTTAACTTCGGCAAGGAAAGCTGGGATGGAGACAGATGGGTTCGAGATGAATAATAAAATGTCATCTGCGTAAGCAGCTAGCTTAACTTGAGAATGAGGAAGAGGAAAACCATGGATGTTTGGATTTTGACGGAGCTTGGATAAAAAGGGTTCTAGGGCAAGATTAAAAAGAAAAGGGGAAAGAGGGCATCCTTGCCTAACGCCTCTGCGAAGGTTAAAAAAAGAGGAAATTAGGCCATTGGCACAAACTGCTGCTCTAGGATTGGTATAAAGGAAGGAGATGAGGGAAATAAAGTGAGGGCCAAACCCAAACCATTTCAGCGCAGAGAAAAGAAAAGACCATTCGACCCTATCAAATGCCTTCTCGGCATCTAAGGCGATCGCGGCAAGGGAATCATTAAATCGTGATGATTTAGAGAGAACATTAAAAAGGAGTCTGGTGTTATCTGAAATAAAGCGGCCTTTAACGAATCCTGATTGTTCAGGACCAAGGAGATCAGGAAGAAAAGGATCTAATCGGATGGCTAAAGATTTGGCATATAATTTATAATCAATGTTGACGAGTGAGATCGGTCTATAATTCTTGCAGTGTTGGGTGTCCTTCCCTTCCTTCGGTATAATACATATATAAGCATCTGCAAAGGAACCTGAGGAGGCTCCACTGATTTTGAAGGAATCAAGAAGGTGATGCAATTTGGGTAATAATATTTTGGCAAAGTGTTGGTAAAATTCGACAGTAAAGCCATCTGGGCCAGGGGCCTTGTCTTTTTTGAGAGAATGAAGTGCAGTATGTAATTCTCGAATGGTGAGGGGAGTTTCAAGGGAGGACAAGTCAACAGGAAAGTTGGGGGGAGGTTGAATGTTCGTGAAAAAGGAGGAAAGAGAATGATCAGAGGGTTGAGTTTCAGATGAGTAAAGTGTAGAATAGAAACGAGAGAATTCCTCCAAAATAGCAGTATCATTATGTTGCAAAACAGAATTAACATCAAAAACAGACTCAATATTCAATTTGTTTTGTTTAACTTTCAGATAATTGGCAAGGATTCTCTCCGCCTTATTTTTTCCCCCATAAAATTTCGAACTGGATTTTAACAAGTACAACGATGCATCTTCAGTAGACTGTTTGTTATAATTCATTTTTGCATTCACAAGGGCTGTTAAACTGTCCTGGGTATGCGAGGTGTAAAAGGAGTGTTCTAGAGCTTTGATCTGAGATAAGAGGTCAGTTGTGCGCTGACGAGCAAGCCTACGCTTAGCGGCAACATGTCTGATGATAAAGTCTCTGGCCGCCGCTTTGTAAGCATCCCAAATAGTATGAGTAGCTAAGGAGGGGGTGTTATTGATGGCAAAAAATTCAGAAGTAAACTCAATAAAGGAGGCAGTAAATTTGGGATCTAGAAGAAGGGAATTATTAAAGCGCCATCTTTTAGGACCGGTGGATTTGGGTAAAATATCAATCTGAATGAGAACTGGGGCGTGATCAGAAAAAACAATGGGACCAATCTCAGCCTGGGTGAGGGATTGGGAGATATGATGAGAAAGAAAAATATAATCAATACGTGATTGGGAATGGTGAACCGGGGAATAGAATGTGAATTCTTTACTGGTGGGGTTACAAATGCGCCAAGCGTCGACCAGATTGTGCTGGGAGATGGCATGTGTGAACAGCTTATGGGACTTGTTAGGAGTGAAAAAAGATTTGGAGTGTCTGTCCAAAAATGGATCCAATGGCATGTTGCAATCACCTGCTAAAATAAAATTGTCATCAATACATTCAGTAATACGAGAGGCAAATGTATTCCAAAAAATTGGATTTCCGCCTGTGGGGGCGTAAACATTAAGCAGGGAAAGAGGAACACCTTTGGAGGACAGCTTGACAAATAACCACCTACCATCAGGGTCAGATTCGGAGTGCAACACAGAGTGGGAGAAGGACTTGCGGAGTAACAAAGCAACACCATTCCTTTTGCCATCGCCAGGAGCTGAGAATACCTTTCCTACCCAACCTCTCTGTAGTTTAGCAGCCTCAGTATCAGATAAATGGGTCTCTTGCAAGAAGGCGACATCTATATTTAATTTAGCTAAATGAGAAAGGATTTGTTGCCTCTTAATGGGCGAGTGTAAACCTTTAACGTTCCAGGAAACAACGCGTACTGACATCAAGAATAATTAGAAAGTGGAAATGATAAGAAGGAACATAAGAAAGCCTCAAAAGAGAAAAGAGAAGAGAAAAAGGGGAAGAAGAAGGGAAGAAGAATGTAAAAAGAAGGAGGAGAAAATGTTGGAAGATAAGAGAACTCGGAAAAGAGTGCAGCAGAAGTGATACAAGAGAAAACTACAGGGAAAAATAGATACTGTAGGAAAAGTGGAGAAAACTGATGGGGTGAAGAGGAAAGGAAAGAAGAAAAGAGCCAGAAGAAGAGAATGGCAAGAAAAGCCATGGTGAAAAATTTGAAGAAAAAGAAGAAGAAGAAGAAACATATGGTAAGAAAATGGAGTTGTGAGAAGGAAAGAGAGAAAAAGGCGAACCAAAAGGAGAAGAGATCACTAGAAAGAGGAGTGAAGGGAAAACAAATAGAAAAAGCAGCGTAAACAGGACAAGATGAAAGATACAGAACTGACCAAAAGCAGAAAAAAGGGAAGAGAACATGGAAAAGGAACATGTAAGGGACAGAGTCAGGTAAACAAAACCGACTAACAATGATGAAAAGACTGGTAACTAGAGGAGAAGGGAAAAATGGCCAGATACTTACAAGGGTGAAGAATGAGGGTACGAAATCTGGAAGGAGGACGGAAGGGATGAAAACGGAGACAAGACGAGGGGGGTAAGGCCAACCAACGAAGGGCAGGAAACGGGGCAACGATACGTCCAGCCAGGGAGACAGGACGGGGCGCGAAAACAGGGATCTGCAAAAAGAGGGAAAACAGCACAATTAGATGAGAAGAAATATCACAGAGAAAAACAGTAAAAATAAGACAAACGTGTCATAAGATGCAAGAGACATTAAAACAGGGTCTCAAGCAAAAAAAAGACTAAACATGAACCAGGTTAAGGAATAACAATCAGTAAAACGAGAAAAACAGGGCTTAAAAAAGGCAACAGAGCATCAGGAAATCCAGGGACAGCAGTGCAAAAAAGTCACGGAGGAAATTATGATGAAGAACCGGAGCCGGAGAATTCCATGTTACCAGGACCACAGGAGTTGAGAAAACTACGAAGGCGCACTGGATCTTCGTAGGTCGTGGTCTTGTTGTTGTGGGTAACCTTGAATAGGCAAGGATGAAATAGGCCATATCTTGCTCCAATAGAACGAAGTTCTGCTCTCATGTCCAGGAACGCTTTTCGTCGACTTGCTGTGGCTTTGGCGTAATCTTGGGCGAAGAAAAGTGTGGAGTCAGACCAAATTAGGCGTGGAGAAGCTTTAGCTGCCAAGAGGACCTTCAAAAGATCCGTGTATTCCAGAAAATACATTATGACACCCCTGGGCTTCGCAGTTGGAGATTTAGAAGAGGGAAGTCGACCAAGCCTATGGGCCCGCTGAATGTTGAGCGTGGTGTCTGCGGGCAGATGCAGAAGCTTGGGCAAAAGGGACTTGAAGAAAGTTATAGGATCGTTCCCCTCGCTACCTTCTTTCAGGCCGTAAAGACGAAGATTATTGCGCCTATTTCTATTTTCAAGGTCTTCCACCTGCTTCTGGAGGGAGGACAGCTGTGCATCCATGAAGGGAATTTTGATGGCTGACTCTCGAAGAGTTGAGACAGATTTTTCCACAGTGGAGACTCTGGCATCCATTTGAGACCAATTGTCAGTGAGCGTTTGCAACTTGGCATTAGTCTCTTCCATATATGGGCGCAATGCTCTAATCTCCTCAAGTAAAAGCTCCATGGAGATGGTGGAGGGGGGTAAAGTGGGAGACGGGGGATTTTTCTTCAATCTCTTTGGAGTAGTTTTAGAGGAGTTCTGTGGAGAAGGATCCATTGCGGACACCGAGTCCCCAGTGTGAATGGACGTAGAAGCTTCTAAATGAGCGAATTCTGAGAACAGTTTGGAATTTTTAATGTAGTTGCGCTTGGGGGTCTTTCCAGTAGTATTCGCCATGCAAGCGTGCGTGGAGAGGAGTACAGAAGGCGCACGCACAGAGTCTAAACAAGCCAAAAATGGGTTATTCAGGCAAAAAGCGACCAAAAAGCAAGGCAGGGAACTCAAAAAGAGTCAATGTGCAGCGAGGAGCAAGAAAAGCAACAAAATGGCCAAAGGAGAAAGGAAACTCCTAGTGTAGGGCGCAAGAATATTGCCCGTGAGGAAAGTACATCACAAAATGGCGTCTCGCCCTGAGGAGAATGCGAGGAGCCAGAGGTATTGCATTTGTGGATCCAAAGTTCAAATAAAAGTCACCTTAAGGAAGTCACAGCTGTCTCCATACTCGTAGTGCCGAAGTTGAGGATCCTGGAGGCTGCGTGACGCTGGAGAAGAGCTGTGAGGCGTCGATGCGCAGCTCCGCGATGAGAGACAAAATGGCGGTCGCGGCCGCTTCAGAGCCGCGACCGGGATGAAAATGAACTGCTGCGGGAATAATGGCGTCACATCAGCGCAGGAGTCAGCTCGCTTGAAGCCCGGCTCTTTCTCATGCCGAACGCTGTTTCCGCTGTGGAGATTAAGCAGCGCAATCCGCCTGTCGGCCCCGGCGCGGACGGAGCTCTACCGCCGCACCTCCATTCGGTTCGGGCGCTTAGCCACGCCCCCCAGAACATTTAATTTTAAGGTAGGAATACTTATCAATACCTAAGACTTGTGACAGTAATAACAGTAATCGATGTCAAGTGGCATCTAAAGTAATCTTAGTCTAATGAATATATTGTATGCAGGATACCCTCTGACGTCCTGAAGAACATTTTTAAAGATTGAGTTAATTTCGAGGAAAACATAAGGCAAATGAATATGTAAGTAGAGAACGAGATTACAAACAGATTACATACTAAAGCAACAGAAGTATATTTCCCTGTTACATTTATCTAGCATGAGAATAAAGACAAGTGCCTAGTGATGGCCCAGTGAATTGAGGACTCACCAGAAAATAAGTCCTGCAACCCAGTCATCATTTCTCTCCCTCGCTCTCTCTGTCAGCCCATTCCCCTTCCCTCTGACTAACTGCAAGATCACAACTGACTCTGGTGTCAGTTGTTTTGAGAGGGAGGTAGGAGCCAGCATCTTGTGTATCTAGATCACTACTTCAGGATTTATCAGCTCTAACCAGGTTAGTTCTTGGTTCATGACAGTGTGTTAGATGGGAGGAAGGAATGAGAATGATAAAGAGAACCACAATGACATAGGTGCTTGAAAATGTAATCTGCAATACCACAAACACAGTACTGCTGTTCGGTGCCATATTTGTCATGCTTAAAATGCTGTCTCTGTAAATAGCAAAAAACACAGTTGATGGACAGAATGTAGAACAATGTCATACATTCATCCCAGTACAAGGATCTGGGCCTAAATCTATCGTTTTTTTGCACTCCACACCACCCTGGGTTAGACACTGGCTATATGCAAATCAGCTCTGACCCTGTGCCTCATGGGAACAGTCCAGTCCGAACTACCAAGCCATGTCTTTCCCAGACCGAAATCAAGCATCCAAGGACCGGTTTCTGGCTATCAGCCTTCATCAGCCTGGATAGCTTGACTCCAGTGGTGTGGAGAGCCTGGGACTCACGTCTGAGCATACCCAGCCCACTCGGGGTGAAAATTGCAAAAAACACAGTTGATGGACAGAATGTAGAACAATGTCATACATTCATCCCAGTACAAGGATCTGGGCCTAAATCCATCGTTTTTTTGCACTCCACACCACCCTGGGTTAGACACTGGCTATATGCAAATCAGCTCTGACCCTGTGCCTCATGGGAACAGTCCAGTCCGAACTACCAAGCCATGTCTTTCCCAGACTGGAATCAAGCATCCAAGGACCGGTTTCTGGCTATCAGCCTTCATCAGCTAAAGAATGGTGATGGATTAAACCCAGATCTTTTGACTGGGTGTGAGTGTTTGATTGATTCAGATGCTCCGTCCGTCCATCAACACCCCCTTTTGTACCGCTTTTGGCCGCCATAAGTGTGGCAGGGTATGCTCAGACGTGAGTCCCCTGCTCACTTTGCCACTGGATTCAAGCAAGCCGGGCTGAAGACGGCTGGAATGCCAGACACCGGTCTTCTGAAGCTTGTTTCCGGTCCAGGGAAGACATGGCTTGGCAGTTCGGGCTGGACTGTTCCCATGAGGCACAGGGTCAGACTGATTTGCATATAGCCATGTCTGAACTGGGGTGGCAGAGTGGGCTAAAGAATGGTGATGGATTAAACCCAGATCTTTTGACTGGGTGTGAGTGTTTGATTGATTCAGATGCTCCGTCCATCACCACCCCCTTTTTTACCGTCTCTGTAAATAGGCTGCCAACATTTCCTTAGGATTGCTCTACTAATCAAATGTGTGTATGTGTTTCATGTTTATTGCGCCATACTTTTGCCCTATCTATTATAAAACAAATAGATGGCCCATGATGCATATGTCTCACCTCCCGTAACCGTCTAGGAAGCAGAATCCCCATAGTGGATTATTTGTTGCCCCAAAACTCCTTTAATGGCAGCTACCACCTGTTCCTCAAGATAAAGCTTAACCGATTCCTACCTGATCAATGGCTGAGTTCTAAATAATTGGTGTATTTCATCTGACCACTAAACAACTCTCCTGAAGAGTATTTCTCTAGCCTTTTGGTCCCTCATGGTATCATGGTGTTGCTGCATCAGGATATCGCTCAAGGCATTTCCCAGACCCAAAAAGCCATCTGCCTAATCTCAGCTTGGGGGTGATGGTGCACCTGCGTTCGGGCACAGGTGGTTGGCTAGAATTCCATTCCAGAATTCTGGAATGCCAATTTATTTGCATGCATCCTGCTATTTGGAATAAGGGTCCAGTTCACCTTGCAATTTAATTTGGGAAATCATTGCTGAGTCTTGATTGGTGAGTCAGCTGGACAAGATCTGGTAAGCTCTTCTAAAGAGAGCACCACCCCTCCACTGAGCTGGGTTGGTATCAGGAATCATGTCTTTCTTGCTCATGCCAATAGCTATATCTGTCTTGTTATTTAAAAAAGCATAGACTACCAGTAGAAATCCCCTGATTTATCACCTTATAGCTGAAGCATCTTCTTAAATCTCTTGCAAATCCTTAAAAGATCTTTGAGCAGACTTCTTTGTTGTGGAAGGTTGCTCTAAAATATCAACAAAGAACTGGTAATACTCTGCTCAACTTGGATTTTTGTACTCTCCACTAAGTCATTTTCTTGATTAGAAGGCATGTAGATGTGGACGAGCCACTGAAAGCTCAAGCCAAGATGTGTAGCCTGACTGCCGAATATGGCAGCTGAGTGGCCTCCGCCCCAGCACATCAATGCTGCATTAATCCTACCCTAACCAGCGCATTGAACATAATCAGAGGGGTTGGCCTGCACCTTATCTGAGGACAGTGATGTCCCAAGGGCAATGGCGGAGCCCCAAGTGTCATTTTGCCCAGAGCTTGAGTGGTGGCCTGGGCTGAGACAGTGCACAGCTGTATGCCACGTAGTGACCTGAAGGATGAGGTGCATCAGGCAGGCAGGGGTGTGCTTGAGAGAGATGGTGGATACAAGCATTCCAGAGAGTCTGTTGGCTGGTGGCTGGTTGAGGCGGTGGGTCCCCGACACAGATGTTACCATGGTGGAGTGCAGTTGGCCTGTGGAGACATTGCATTGGCCTGCTGATGGGGCTGATGCTGTGAGTTCCCGCAGGTCCCTGAAGCTGAGCTGGCCTGGGCAGCCGTGGATGAGGTGCTGGATGGAGTCATCCTGCCGGGGCACATCACCTCCAGCCTGGTGTGGTCATGAGGCTCAATGGAGCAAGTGGTAGGGTTGGCCATGTGGAGACCTGGCAGAGGTCCATCCTGCTGAGGAACTCTTCTGGGCCTATTGCGCACTGTTCAGCAAGGAGGCCGCACCCACCTTGCACTAGTCTGGTGAGATTGTGCATTAGCACCCGCCTATTCCATCAACCTCCACCCCTTGTGACCTGGGCTACTTAGCTAGGCCTTGGTGACTCACAGACCATTTCTAGGCTTATATGAGCAGGGTGCAACTAAGTATTGTGGTGCAGTGGCCCCTGTCACGCTATAAGAAATACTCACATGACAGTGGGACACCTGTTGACCACCGTACATACAGTATGGCGAAAGACAGGGTGGGGCCAAGTCAGTTCTGGAGGGCTCCTTGCAATCTGAAGAATTAAGCTCCCAGGGCACAATACTCCATGCTATCAAGGGATCTCATGAGGATCTCAACAACAAGTTTGGCGGATTGTGAGTTGAGCTGTCGCTTCTCTGCCAGGACCTGCGAAACCCATTGGCTCATACCAATGAGGCTGAAAGTAGAATGCTGACCGTGGAAGATGAGATTCGCCCTGCAACCTCTCAAATCAAATTGTTGCAGGCACTGACTTACCAACTCAAAAGTACTGCGGAGGATGCTAAGGGCAGGTCATGATACAGCAACCTCAGGCTTGTGGGGTTGTCAGAGGGTGTGGAGGGCCAGTGGATGGAGGCCTCTTTAGCTGACTGCTTCAGATCCTCGATTGCACTGTTTCATCTTTGAATGGGACCACAGGGCCCTTGTCTCTAAACCTTCCCCTGTGGCTCTGCCTTGCCCCATCATGTCACATGGTCAGGATAGGCCTGGCTAGAAACGCTGCCATTCACATGGTCACGTTTGTTAAGATGCCTTCCTTTTAATACACAGTCACATTTGACATACATTGCATGCGTGAACATGCAGGATAATATTACCTGAATCTGCATTGCTTACATTTTCACTTTGTAGGCTCACTATCATGACACCTTGAACATTCACCACAATGGATCAAGTTCACTGCACAAATGTTATTTATGTTATTTTCCAGTAGGCGACAATGCTATCCTGACATTCACTTTTGCGATCAGGTTTGCAAAGAGATTGCGGACTATGCTAAACATTACACCTTCCCTGATATCTGGCACACTATACTCTGTAAAGTGATGAAAATCGTGCTGATTGGAAGAATAATATTATACATGGTGGGGCAGAGACTAATAGAGAGGAGATCTTGAGCGACAATAAATTACTTTCCTAGACAAGGAGGGACAGGACTAATTGATGGCTGTTAGGCAGTTTCTGAAGCAGTGGTTCATTGCTGGCACGAAAACGGTGCTATCTGCAACACAACACAGAATCTATGAATTTACTGTTTATTCTAGCAAGCTTATCTACTGGTTGGCATGCGAGGAAGCTGGGTCCAGACTGGTGCTAATGCTCAGAGATATTGAAGGTAGAGTGGTGCATGATACCCAGGGAATTTCTGAAGCATTTGCAGACTACTATGTGGCACTCTTTATAAAAGAACCCTGTTTGGCTTATTGGAAGATCACAACCCAGGCTCAAGGTATCTGATAGAGCCCATGCTCATCCCGGGGACCAGATGGACATAGACCTACCAACTGAAGAAGAGGAGTTAAAGTTGGGCTTGCAGTCTATGACTGTGGTGTTGTGTGGCGTTTGGAGCTCCGAGTGAATTTTCCCGATTCATACCCTTATATAGGTACAATTCACATTGCCCTTATATAGGCATAGAAATCAATCCCTTATTTTGGCATAGCCCATGCTACCCAAATACAGGCATGGCTACTTCCACCCGTACCAAACGTCACAACGATTTCTTGGGAAATCAGCTTACGCAGTTAGGGAACTTCCCCTTGCTTGAATATTGATTTGTCTAAGAACTCATGTACTTTGCAAAGAAAAACTATTCCCTTGGGGTTCTTTCCTGACGTTCATATGCCCAACTTTACGTCAAACTATGGCATTCCTAAACACCTTCAAGGTATAAATATACCTTCACTTGCTATAGCAAGACACGGTGGTTCGGAGCAGTTCGACTATCTACTTGCCCGATGCAGCTCGCTACAGCAAGTGCAGAAGGAAGCCGACTCTCCAGCTGACGCACTGATCAAGAGGCTGCCCTTCTCCTGCTACGAATCCAGCTCCAGTGTTTCCAAGCTACCCTTGCAGGGTGTTGGGAAATCGAGTCCCGAGACAGAGATACCAGACCTCCTTCATTCTAAACCAAGGTATGGAGCTGATTAAAACCTAGAGAAACCTTTGGTAGATTCTTGGCAAAAACAACTAAACCTATGCTATACAATACGTACTTCTTCCCTCGTACTAGACTTAGTTTAGGTACATTGGGGTAGGCGTATTTTAAAAGCACCAGCTGAGTATTTTAGTCAATGTTATTTATGTATGTATTTTTATATGGCTTATAAACCATACAATGTTTTTACAGTATTATTTTATAATACTATTCTCGCTGTACGCATTATACTTTGGATTCTGCATAACGATTGTAGCAGTTCACTTCTCTTGTATGAGAAAGAAGACTTTTCAATAAACCTTTTTATTGAAAACGCCCGTCTCTCTATTTCTCTACAACTCTGTTGAAACGAAGCATGCATGATTGACTGAGTGAAATACTTATCTATTGTTTCTACGACTCTGAGAGATATATTTCTTATTCTTGGGAAACAAAGTTGTTATGTTTATGCAGTTGTCAGAAACAAATCCCTTCTTGTGTATTCCAGAAAGTTTCTAGTGACCTCTGAATTAGCTGGCACTCACTATTAAGTTTAGTATATTCGATAGAGACCTAGTCGACCTCAGTCCTATGTCTAATCTATAGGATACATTTTTCCAATGCGCAGAGCCTATTGGGAATATAGGAACTACACTACAGTGGGGAAGGCTCCGGGTCCCAATTGATTCCCGGACGAATTCTTAAAGAAATTCGCTGGTGCCAATGATCTAGTGTTGCTTGCTGTTTTTCGGGAGACACTTTGCACCTAGTCACTCTCAACAGATATAAGCCTAAGTGGAGCCACAGTGGTAGCCCTTCCTCAACCTAGAAAACCATCCCATGACTATACGTCCTAGAAAACGATTCCCTTAATCAATAGAAAGGCCATGGTGCTGGTGAAGGTGATGGCATCCCAGCTGGCGAGAGTAAAATGCTACTTTATATCCAGACATCAAGATGGCTTTATGCCAGCTAGGGGAACCAGGCATAGTATCAGATAGATGCGTAACGTTGTGCAAAATAGTGTGTGTCTGTTGTAAAGTGCTTTTATGCCTTTGTGTAAGGTTCACAATATGTATAACTGACCAAAATAAAATGTGGATTCTCTCGATCGTTCGCACTTTCCAGGCATTCGTGACATAGCATTAACCTTTAATACTAGTGGCTGAAATGCACAGTATGAAAATCGAAATTCTGGTATCAATCCCTGTTTCCCTGCTTGGCCAAATTGTGTTATCCTAAGCAAATACTTAGTTTCTCTGAGCTTCTTTTTTGTTTATTATCACAGACAAAAGCACCTTCAAATATTTGACTTCAGGAGGCGCACTGTACAGAAACCTCAGTTGTGACTGATTTTATAGCATATAATGTTTCTCCATCTATAATAAACATCCAAGCAACGAATAAGGTATACGTGACATCTAACTCGCCTCTAAGTGGACTAATAGCATTTTTATCAGGGTGGATGCAATAATTTTTCCAGTTCATGTTTTGAAAATCTCACCTTTATCAAACACTTTTCAAACAATCGGATGTATTAAGGGGAAACACTTCGGTATATTAAAGATGTACACTTTCTTGATTTTTGAAAAAAAAACGTATCATATTCTAAAATGATGCTTGTTGCATTTTTTACATTGCAAATATTTTCGAGGCTCGGCTCGCGCACAGACTCTTAGACCAGAGCCAACGCTTGGCTGGCCTCTGGCTTGGCTGTTCCGTTAATGTGTTGGCTCACCCACCTCTAAATCCATGTAAAACTGTGGGGCATATTATCAACAGAGGCGATAAAATTATCGCTTGCTTTATCGGCAGAAAACTGCCGCTAAAGCGGCTTTAGCGGCAGTTTTCTGCCGATAAAGCAAGCGATAATTTTATCGCCTCTGTTGATAATATGCCCCTGTATACCTAACAATAATGTAAAACCACTCTAAATAAATAAAACACACACACGCACACGCACGCGCACGCACGCACTCACACGCACGCACCCACGCACACACACGTGGAAGTTGCAGTGACTGATTTTAAGCACTTCATCTTTCTTTGAGTAACATGAATACCAGCCGTGCCACATCCGAAATGTGAAGGCGGCATGAGGAGTAGGAAAAGGTACTTGGACACCACCACCTGCAAGAGAGATTCGGTTGCCTGCGCTGTAACCAAAGATCAAAGGGCATACCCAAAAAAATCAAATGAAATTTAAATTCAGCTGTTGCAAAAGTGCCTAGTCTATGTTCTTGGCTGACTTCGTAGAGATATAATGATAATTTGGAAAATAAAAGACATTTAAAAACTCAAAATCTGTCTGTGCACACGGTGTAGAAAGATACCGATGCGCGACCCAAGCATTTTTTTAATGGTTTATTTTTGTGTTATTTATTTATTCAACTTTGCTGGGTGCAAAATGGAGTATGCTCGGCGTGGAATGGAACACTTCAGTACAATTACTGAAAGTAATGTGATTTTTCACTCCAGATACGTAGACAGAAAGGTCAGCGGGTGAGAGCTTTTATAGAGCAGATATTCAAGCTTCCTTGACAAACCTTTGAAACGTACACGAACCGGCCAGGTGAACGAAGTATAGCGTTCCAAAGCAATTAGGAAATTATAAAATGTCCCATTGAGCTGATGCATAATTTGTTAAACATGCAACTATTAATGGCGTATAAGTGTTACAAAGGGAAGCAAGCAAACACGTTCATACACAGGGGAGTGCTCATTTGGAAAGTTATTTTTAAGCCTGGGCAAAGACCTTTCCAAAAACGTATTGTTAAATTTGCAAGTTATTTCACTTTCCTGTACCCGTGTGAAAGTTATGACTTTTGCCGAATTTTACGTCACATATATTCTTACTAAAAAGTAGCGCAATGCCTTTGCATAAGATACACTTAGCAGAAACACTTTAGGACATAATTTAGAGTTTGACAGGATCCACGTACAATTGGCTGTTGTCCCACTCTCCACAGTTCATGGTTACCCAGCCTCGTTTTGAAATGGGGCATCATTTCCTGCCACTGTCAAAAACCATTGACTTGGCCAGGTGTGGTGGCACTGGCACGAGTCCTGTGTCCTTGCCGTTGGTGATGGCCGGGCTAGCAGCTTTCTCTGACGTTTCAAGCCCCTATGGCCAAAGATGGCGTCACAACAGAAACCTATGTCCTGTCTGTCACTCATTTTACGTAAACAGCACCGCCATGCCAGGTATTGTGTCCCCGGCAAGAAAAGAGCAAAATGTTCTTGAGGTGCAGAGAAAGAACCTTTCTTCACACCCGGGACATGTCATTTTTGCTTATTTATTTGATTTTCCAGAAACGAACTTCTACTTTGGAGGTTTATTTTTAAAATGTAAAAAGATTGCAAGGCAGGCTTAAAGAATCCGGAGGCCCACTCAGCTTTTCCATACTAGGGGATGCTCTTGCAGGAAAAAGATCACTGCTAGAGAGGCGGAAATGTCTAAATGATGATTGGCCCACCTCTATAGGAGGCCCTTAGTGTTCTTCTCCTGCACAATGCCACTGTGAATAGAAACATTCCACATTCGTTAACCTAGAGGACAAAATGTCTGGGTACATTTGCCATTGTGAAAAGTCAGGAGGTGAACTTGAACTAAAACATTCTGCATCTATTTCCCATCTTGGCTGGGTTTTACTAGAGTGAAAAAGTGTTTATGCTTTCAAAAAATAAGAATTTGCACAACCAATTATGAAACAAAAGATAGCACATTACTCATGGTGAAAACCGGCAGCATTGCAAAACTCTATGAATTCTTCTCATATGGTCTTTTATAAATGACAGTTTATTCATGTTCCTCATAAACCACATAAAAACATTCATCATCTTACTTGGCTAAACCAGGGCACCTATCTTTTCCACGTGCCCTCCCCCTACTGCCATCTCTTAGTGCCCTGATTTAAAGCACATCTGTATGCCTCACCTCAAGTGATGTTGAATGCTAGTGCTTTCCATGATTCGTCGTCATTGCATGATAAAGCGCTCTATTTATATTAAAATGAAGCCGTTCCTTGGGGAGACATAACATGGAATGAAGGAAGGCACAGAGCTTTAGGGACTGGCAGTGTCAAGTGACAGTGAGCTGGTGGCTCTCATTATCAGAGGGGGGGGGGGCTGGGGGGGGAGGGGGCTGTTGAGAGACTTATGGCCTGAGGCACAGTGGCTACAATTCTGCATCTCTTCACAGGCTTTAGCCCTTGCCAAGTGAACATGTTTTACAACACAGAGGTTAATTGAATGCTGTCCCAAGACCCCCAGACTGTCCTAACTCACTGTCCCAATATACCAGGGTCATTTCTATTTTTCATCAGTGGGCAATGTTGCCGTTGTAACTATTAATGTTACAGTTTGACAATTACTAAAGTAAAATTTATTTTTATTTATTTATTTAATGCGATTTTCTATAGCGCAAACATTACCCGAGCATAATTGGGTACATTTAGCATAATGCACAGCCTCTAGGCGCTACTTGAGTACACAAGTTTTAGCTCGATTTCCCTCACCAAAATTAATTCTCTTCCAGTTGTTTCCATTAATTCATCCTGTAACTCCAAGGCAATATTTTAGGGCAGTGTTTTTGAAAATACATGTATTATTATGTTGTGATCCTCACTTCTGTTTGTATAAGTAAATTGCTTTGTTGTGGGCACCATATATTTGTCACAGACAATACCTGCTTATTAAAGCCCATTCTCACCCATGGCATTACAGAGGCCATCCAGCGATTGATTTTACAATAAATCGCAAAACCCAATTAGGCATCACCAATCAGAGGAATATTACAGAATGCCCATTGTTGGTGATTGATAGGGCTGCAGGAATGTGTAAAAATATATTTTTTCTGTACATTTTTATTATATTAGAGTAGCCTGATCTGAAGAATTTCAGAAGAAATCCTTTACTGGAAATGCCATAGAAATGCAAATGTTCTTTAAACATTCAGGCATACTTTAAGAAGATTTGTCAATATGAATAAATGTTTTTCAAGAGCTAAGGAGCAATGGTCTAAGTCTAATTAATTGAAAGTATACATTTGAAATTAAATGGTCAAGCGACAATTTCACTGAAGGCTGTCCAACAATTTTCATCTTTGTCACACTCGTAGGTAATGTCATGTAATGGTCAAGAAACCTTACGTGCCGTAAACCACAGTTCTATAGGTCTGTCCATAGGAGAATCTCTGGCCCTCGGGCATCAAGCAACATGACTGTTGGTAGGGTTCCAATTCGTAAAATCAGAGCCTTTCCTACCGCAAAATATTATACATTCACCAAACCCAAATAGCAATTCAGTTACATGTTACATAATCTTACCGGTCTCTAATTGGGATTTGGAATAATTATAGATTTGATGGTTGGAAGGGGCATGTTAAAGGCGACCCTTCCAGATAAGGCATCTTTAATCTAGGTATTAATGTTTTGCGACAGGAATTCAGTTGCAAAAGATTAATATTTTACCACCTCCTCTAAAGGAGTTGGCAAATGATTCGCAAATGAGAAGAGGTCTCCATGGAACCCTTTCTCTTTTGTGAATGTTCACAAAAACGTTTTTTATGAGCAAGCAGTGGTCCAGTCTACAGTTGGGCAGCTATAGCAATTTGACGAGGCCCAGGAGGCACATGCTGAGTGTCCACCTCTTCCATTACCATCTCCGATCACTCCTGTGTTACCTTGACCCAGAAGTGGTGCACTTGGGCGTACGTCCAGGCCATGCGTAAAAAGCCAGCATCTTGGTCATGGCATCTGACACATGCTGTGTCCACACGGAGAGTGCAGCTGATGAGGGGTGTAGTATACCTGGTGTAGGTATTTAAAATAAATAATTCTTAAATTGCAGTTAGAACTGAGATGACTTGTTTGTGCACAGCAAAACTCCAGGGCCTCATTTATGAGGTTTTGCCATAGGGAAGCGCAGCAGGCCTTCCTGCTGCGCTTCCCTACGGCAAAAGAAAAGGGCAGGAATGCACTGTATCTCTAAGATACCGTGCATTCCTGTCCTTTTCCCCTGCGCCGGCGCACAATGGGCTGCCTGCACAAGCGCAGGCACCTTTGTACAATGGTGCAAGGGTGCCAGCCATGCGGGGATGATTATTTTTGTACAGGAAGGGAAACCTCTCTGTACAAAAATAATCACAAGCACCTTTTCCTCTTTCTATGTGTGCTGCAGAATGCAGCATACAGAGTAAAAGGAAAAACAAGGAGAAATAAAGATATTTCTCCCAGTTGCGCCTCCCTTACGCCTCCCTTGGGGAGGCGTAAGCTTTTGGCACTGCCTTAGATTTACAATTTCTCGTAAATCTGGGGCAGTGTCAAAAGGGCATAGATGTTGCTGGGAACTCCCCCAGCAACACTCATTGCACGCCCCTTTAACGCAGAACACTGGGTTAAAGGGACTGATATTTATCAGGCAGCAGTACGCCAAAAAAAGTGGCTAAGTGCTGCCTGATAAATATCACGCAGGCTTCTGCGCCACGGAACTTCACAAAAAGTGGGATGTTTGCACGCCCATACCAGTATAACCATGTATGATTGGAGGGTGGCAAAAATGGGCGTCATTAAAATAATGGGTATATTGATGAACAGGTTTAGGACCTTAGGAAATACATTCATCTTCATGGCTGCTATTCTGCCAGCAAGCGATAAAGGCTGTCTCGACCTCTTGGTCACCTAATCCTCCAGCCATGCCATAGTTTTGTCTGACAACAATCTCTGGATCCCGGTGTAACCATATGCCCAGGTGTTTGATGGTTTCCACACTATACTCCAGAGGAAAGTCCAGCTCACAGGGCTCCATGGCCTGCGTGAAGGGGCAAGCAGTTGACTTGTACCAATTAATACTTAGCCCAGAGCACCATGCATATCTGACAATATCTCGGAGTAATGGGGCTAACTGCACAGTTGGGTTTCGAACATAGAGCACCATTTCGTCAGCATAAAGAGATATGGTGAAGGGCCGTTGCAGACAGCATAGTGATGCAGCTGCACGTCTATGTTTTATTAGGCATGCCAGCGGTTTTAATGTCTGTGCAAATAAAATTGACGGCAGAGGACACCCTTGGCGCGTACCCCTATAAATTTGGAAACAAGTCTGATGTAGTTCCATTTATATGCATTTGTGCAGCAGGGTCAGTGTACAATTACCAGATTAAGCGTAGAAACATCTGTGGCATGCCCATGCAGTATAAGACCACAAACATATACCACCACTGTATAGCATCGAAGGCTTTCGCTGCTTCGAGTAGGACTGTCGCTGCCTGTATTGTTGGGTCTAGCTGATGTAATACTGCAAAAAGTGTGCAAAATCCTGGCATCTGTAATAATTAGAGATAATGGTCGGTAAGATTCACAATGTATGGTTTGAGCAGCGCTATAATTAGGGCTTCTCGCAGAGAATGTAGTAGAGTCTGTTTTTCGTAAACTTCTGTGAATGCTGCATGCAAGTGGGGGGGCAATAGATTTATAAAATCCGTATTAAATTCACTCAGGAGCCATCTGTGCCGGTTGCCTTCCATTTCGGAGCATCTGCACAGCCTCGTTAATCTCGTCTATAGGGATTGGTTGTACTAGAAACTCCCTCTGCCCAGGTGTTAGCCATGCCAGAGCAGTGTCTTTCAAGTATGTTGCTATATCCATTTCCAAGGCTGACTCTGTAGTTGCATATAGTTGTGTTTAGAAGTCCACAAAATGCCTTTGGATAGATCCTTATGCAATACTATACTCACTGCATGGTTGTGCATGCATGGCTCTCTTATTTTTGTAGCTAAGTTGTGGCCTGGACAACCCCCCTCGCCTTATGTTAAGGTGCTCCTAAAACTATATAGATGTCTCACTTCATGTGTGGCTGTGTTTTTCCAATTCCGTAACGGGGTCTCTAGTGACTGTGAGTGTGTTGTGGGTAGACTTGTATTGTCTCTCCAAATTTATTTAAGTGGTTTCTATAGCTTATAGTCTAGTCTGGATTGACTTTAAAACTCCTGCTTGGAGCCCCGTGCAGTATCCTCATATTGTGGTTTTGAATGCTTCCCACAGTGTGTCTGCCCCGTCTACGTATCCCTTGTTTTCCTCAAAATAGTGAGTAATGAATGTATGTATGCCATCACAGAACACTGGGTCTAAAAGTTCTGTGGCTTAAAGTCTCCATTTATATTGGAGCGGAATGTGCATGGGGAATGCAAGATCCAATAAAATTGGGGAATGATCGGACAAGGTATTTGGCATATGTCTGACATCTGTCACCCATGTACTCACCCCCCTTGTGGTTGGCCAGTAATCTAATTGCAACCAGGACTTATGTACGGAGGAAGTAAAGGTGCTCTCCCTATCTCCCGGATGGCGCAGTCTCCAAGCATTTACAAGGCCAAAATCCTCCATGCCGTCCCATATTGCTCGGGCAGTGTGTTTGCTCTGCCAGTCCGCTGAGGCAAAATGGTCAAGGACTGGGTCTAGATAGGTGTTGAGGTCCCCGCTCCATATCACAGCTGCCAGCTGAAAAGCATGCAGTCTGCACCAGATCCATGTATAAAACTCAGGGTCCTCCACATTTGGCCCATACGTATTAACCTCTTCGACGCTGATGACGGCTCCCGGCCGTCATGAGTCACGGTGGGCTTATGCTGATGACGGCCGGAGCCGTCATGACCACACCCGCGATTGGAATGCTCAGCACTGCGGCGGAATTCGCGCCGCAGTGATGAGGTTAAGATTAGTGACTGCAGTGCCTCCCAGTGGACAATAACATAACACCCTTGGTCATCTGATACAGTGTGTGCTAGTGTGAATGGAACTCCCTTTTTGATCAGTAATAAGACTCCCAGGGAGTAGGAGGAGTACGAGGAGGCTATGCAAATACTGACCCATTTTGCTTCTATTGACTGCCCCGTTGAACGTGCAAGATGCATGTCTTGCAATAATGCCACTTGGACATAGTGCTGGTCCATGTAGCCAAAAACCTGACTGTTGTTTCTGGGGTTATTCAGACAGCGCACATTCCAAGTGAGGAATCTAATACACCTTGTTGTGTGGGCATGGCGGTTGGGTAATCTAGTGCACCATTGTGTTCAACAGTCGCATGAAGAATTGATTTGGTGATGGACCTAGACATGAAACAATGCACTGATCAGTTTGCCTACAACATATACAACTCCCATCCCCCCTACCCACTCCAGCATCCCAACCATGCTTAAGCCATTTCCTAAATAACAAAGAGCAATAAAAAAACAGACAAAAAAGAGTAGAAAACATGTCAACTAACTGACTGCAATCAAGCCAACAAATATGACTTTCATATGGGCTATACCCTCAATGGGCTGCTAGAGTCCGAAGAACCTCCCCGGAGGACGGGGGTGGCCTGGAAGAAGTGTTGACTATTACTGATTTCGTGCCCTCTCATGGGATGGCCAACATCTCCTGGGATTAGTACTTACATGCTGCTTAGGGAAGTTATTGTCTCAAAGTTTTCCAGGGTAGTGCACCAATGTCCATACAAGGCTTCAAAAGAATATGCCCTGTTGTCAGTTCAGCCAGAACATCTCTTGTGTAGAATGAGTCCAAGGCACCTGGTACGGCAGACACCTTATACTCTATTGCCAAACATATTCCACAGGGCTCACACCTCTCAAAGTCTCCATCTTGCATTGTATACTTGTTCAGCTGTCAGAATGGCTCTGTTGGGATCTCATTGGGCTATGCGGATCCTGCATGATTAATAATCCACATTTGTAAAGCGCACAATCACCCGTAAGGGTCTCTAGGCGCTGGGGGCCGTCGGGAAGATTAGGCAAGCTATTGCCCAGAGTCACATGGTGCTGGGCTAATCTGCCGCCGGTGCCGGGGATCGAACCGTGATCCCCAGATTCCGGAGTCAGTCGCCCTAGCCGCGGCGCCACACCTCTTCCTGATTGACTTAGTGAAGTCCATTGCTGCCTTTGGCGTGGTAAAGATTTTCTGTGTGCCGCCATGATACACTTGGAAGCGAGCAGGAAATAACAAGGCATTTGTGATGTTTGCGTCCTGCAGTCTTTTTTTGACTTGGAAGAACTCTCTCCGGGCCGCCTGTACTGCTTCAGTGAAGTCTGGGTTAAATGCGATATTGTTACCTTGGTACTGTAAAGTTTGTTTTCTCTGGAGAGGCGTAGGATTGTGTTGCGGTCATGATAATTTAGTAGTCTGGCAATGATCGGGCGCGGTGTTATTCCTGGAGGTGGGGGCGGGCCGCCAATATTCTATGCGCCCTCTCCACATTGAGCATCTGGGATAGCCCTTCCGGCACAAAGAGCTCTTGAAGCATTGCTTCAGCATAGTCCTCCAGCCTGTCCATAATAGTGGATTCTGGTATGCCAGTAATGCATAAATTATTCCATAAAGAGCACGCCTCCATGTCCTCATTTTTCACCCTGATCACGTCCAGCACTTTTTCCATATTTAGACATTTAGTAGTTATGACCTGCATGTCATTTTCAACTGCAGATATGCTCTGCGGTTGTGATCCTGACCGTTTGCTTATCGAGTTTTGTTGCCATGTGGTCCATTCTGAGGTTCAAGATATCCATTTTACCATCAATGGGTTGTAGACTTTGCTGCATCACTAGGAGTGTGATCTCCAAGGAGGCAGGCGGCATACTGGGCAAGTCTTGTTTTGTGTATGACAGGGCGTGTTGGAGACGTCTCACTGAGGGGCGCGACTCAATGTCAAATATGGTCTGTTGTTTATCAGTTTTGTCCCTGGTGAGGGGGTTGCTAAATTGTATTCCCCTTCTTGCGTTAGCTAGTCCAATGGTCACTTATTGAGCCAGTGTGTACTTGTGCAGGTGTGAAACAGGGGTGGCGCTTGTGATGTTCTCAGCTTAGGTCGCTCCAATCCACCCTTGCTGGGAAGCAGGTGTGTGCACATATTATTGGTCACTCCTCCTCAGGCATCTGTCCCCTCACCTGAGGGAACACTCACAGAATATCCTCAGAGTCTACCCCAGTGCAGATTTCACTGGAGCCCTCGGGGGCACAGCGCCCTCAATGCCAGGACTTAATCTGGTCCCTCCAAATCCCACACTCAGGTTCTGTCTCTTTCAACCCCCACAAGGCCATTCACTGGTTAGGCCCATGTTGTAGTCTTTTCCATTGCCCACTCACAACCCACCAGGCTTCAGCCCCTGACCTCCAAAGCAGCCATGTAGTGGTCACAGCAACGTTGCAATGGCTATCCACATAGGGGGCCTATATGACCAGAGGCAGTGCACAATGGCCAGTTGTCTACCTCTTCACACCTGGCCTAGTGCACCCGACTGCATCCACCCATCCACCAGTCTTCACTCCAGCGCATCTCAACTCCGGGGCCGTGCCGTTCCTGCCACTGGCTCAGTGAACCACTCGGGCGGCACTGCCTCGGGTAGCTTCTCGAGGTCTCCCACGTGGCTGGGTCACGCAGTCTCTTAGGGTCTATCTAGGGTCAGGCAGTTCCACCGGGCCTCATTGTCCTTTGTCACTCACTGCCAGCCGTGGCAAAGGTCTTTAGGGACTGTTGTTGTAGACCGCTTGGCTTTGGAAGCACGTTTCTCATCCCTGCAGGATTAGCTGCCCTTGGGGGTAGTGGTGACTCCTTCATCGCCTGGGGCCGGTCCTCTCTGCCTGGTGTGAGTGTTGCACCGCTAGTTACAGTTAGTCACCACCATACTGCGTAGGCCAAGGTCAGCAGCAGATCGGCGCTTGGAGCTTTTCTGAGTTCTGCACTCCTTCTAAGAACCAATGCTGTCGGTCATAGCACCCTCCACCTCTTGAGCATGGCTTACCTTTCATTTTGGAGATGGATGGCAGCCAATAATATGGATATTTGTCGGATTGTATAACCCAGCTGCTATATTTCTGTGGCTCTCTAGTGCCCCCCTCCATGTAACGCAAACTTGGTCACAGGGCATATGAGCATATTACAAGAGCACCAGATTATGGTGCATGGTTTTTAGGAAGAAGGAGTGATTTGCCCAGAATCACAGGATGTTGAACTGCGGCTGTGATTCGAGCCTGGTTCTCTAGTTCCAAAGATGGTTGCACCATCAAGACCAGATTCAAAGGGTTGGACTGTGCACCTCTAAGGATCCGCTTTTGTGTTTTTTCTCTTGAAGGCTTGCTGGGTGAGAACAATCTCACACCTGTTATTGATACAGACATGACTTTCATTTTCCATACTAATAATTCAATACACACTCTTTCGAATTCACAAACAAAAGAGAATCATTCTGTATATTTACATGAATTTGAGAAAAAGACCTAAGAGGGGGACAATAAATCCCATACTTGACTTCATCAATAGATTTTATTACGTTTTCCCAAAATATGAACAGACCAACTTCAGAAAGCACAAAATGCAAACCGTCCATCTAGCTTTTGGCCTCCCATATGATCATATTAGTGACAACTTAAAATCATTCACTGTTTTGAGGTAGATGTAAGAATTATACTTGAAATACACAGCATTATTTGCAAGCACTTAAAAGGCCTCATGCCACGCAACCCAAAAAGCTTTATAATACCCACAATGGAGCATTCATATCAGCTTCAACTTGTCTCTTCCTTACCTACCAGAGTATTAAGATGTCCACCAAAGCAGGGTAATGTTTCAACTACGGAGCAGCTAAATTATGAAATTCACCCCTAATGTCTCAAAACAAGATGGGTGTCTATGTATATTAAGAACAGCTCTCAAAACGGTGTTCAAGCAGACTTTTGACTAGTCTTCCTTTCTTTTGTCCACCTCACACTCCGATGAACCAGTAGTGGACATCAGCACCTACTGATGGATTTCGCCATTAAGAGTGGCATGTAAATATAGTAGAAAAACAGTTAGACAGTTAGATAGATAGGTAGGTAGGTAGGTATGTGGGTAGATAGATAGATAGATAGATAGATAGATAGATAGATAGATAGATAGATGGATGGATGGATGGATGGATGGATGGATGGATGGATGGATGGATGGATGGATGGATGGATGGATGGATGGATGGATGGATGGATGGATGGATGGATGGATGGATGGATGGATGGATGGATGGATGGATGGATGGATAGATAGATAGATAGATAGATAGATAGATAGATAGATAGATAGATAGATAGATAGATAGATAGATAGATAGATAGATAGATAGATAGATATGGAATCCAATGGCTCATGGAGCAATGAAGCCAACCAATTGAATGTGTGGGTGATTAATCTAGACAGAGAGGACATGTTCAAGGGACGAGATCTAATTAACAGATCAACAGTGTATGAATTGTGGAATTGTAGCTACATTAGGTCTAATTAACAGAACACTAGCGCATTAACTGTGTAAGAATAACTGTGTAAGAATAACTATATTAAGTCGAATGGAATAGTTGTCTAGGTCACTTCTTTGGACAAGTAGGAGGGGAATTGTAAAATGAAACATGAAAAATGCAAGAAAGGCCCTGACAAAACTGTACCAAAGGACATATTTGGATACAGACTGCTGATACAGCCATACACACTAAACCACGTGGACAGATGGCCGCTTCAATTTCTCAAAAGTAAGCTAGAGAGAAAAAAATGAGATCGAATTATCCCTGATTAAAACGTTCATGGGTGTGAAAGGATTGGTTCTAAACACGCACCATGGACCAACTAACCACACCTCTGCTAAGCATAAGCCGAGGCCGGGTCGAGATGCTTAGAGGATTACTTATTTTCATTTTGTAAAATGGTATTAAATGATCTGCAATATCCCAATATTGCAGATCATATAATAAATATGACAGAGCTGACAAAATAGCATGGATCAAGAGCTGCCATGAAAGTTACGAAATTAAAACAACTCTTCAAAAATATGCTTTATTTCTTGTTTGGGATGAGATGCATTTTTAAGGTCGTGACACTCAATACTCTTATGCTCTTCACACAGGCTTAATTTTCTCAAAACGAACACGACGAAGAAGAAAAATCAGAAATGACCTAATTTTCAGCTTTTTCCTTCAAGGAATAATAATTTCAAGCTTAAACGATCTATGATGGCTTAGTACAAGCTAGCCTTTCAGGCCACTTCGTTTATACAATATGTGTAAGAACTACTTGAAGTGGCAAGTAGATAATTTTGGAACATTGATTTCATCTTAGTTTTGTCCCCTTAACAGCAAACACTAACCCGAGGAAGAATTGATGAGTTCTTCGCTATACAGCATATTGTGAAATGAAAATGAGAAACTGTCAACTGTGAGGAGAGAGGGGTACTTCACCAGAGGTAATCAGAGACTCATTTTTCACGAGTCTCATCAAGGTGCTAAAAGCTGTTACATTTTTAACTCTTTCCCTGACCGTCTGTCTTTTCTCAATTTAAACAAGAAAACCTTGCATTAAGAGAATTACTAAAATATTTTAAAATGCATGGAAAGCATAAGAGACTAAGGGGCATATGTATTAAAATCCCTCTTTGCGATTCTCAAATAGCGATTTTTTTGAGAACCGCTATTTCAGAATTGCAAAACGGGATGTATGTAAAAAAATCACAATTGTTTTGCGATTTCTTAGTATTCCTTAATTGCGATTAGCAAATTGCGAAATCGCATTTAAGGAATACTTTTCCATTCATTTCTATGGGCCAGGAGGCCCTTAGGAATGAATGGGAAGTCATTCCCAATTTGCGATACGCAATTTGAGAATCGCAAATTGAGAATAATTTCAAGGGTGCAAGGGTGTCATAAGGATATCCTGATGCACCCCCTGAAATGAACATGTGTGCGCATATGGCGCACATACATGCCCTAAGGGCATTTATGAGCGCCACATGGCACCTTCACAAATGCCAAAAAAGTGCATTTGTGAAAGAAATTGCAAATTACCACCAACGTGAAGTTGGTGGTAATTTGCGATTTCTTAAGGAGAAATTGCAAAACTTGAATGCTTGCTGCATAGCATTTAAGGAATCACAATTGCAATTCCTTAATTGCTTACACAAAATTAAGGAATCGCAAATTTTGTGTCAAATACATTTTCACATGGCAAATCCTGGCAGAATTTGTGCAGGGAAAATTCTGCAAGGTGCATGTTCCACAGTTAGGGATGGGTCAAACAAATGGTGAAGTCAAAGCAGCCCTGGCAATTTTCTCTGACCAGCCCCTGCCTGGCCCTAGCAGGCTGGAAATGCTCGCTTGTTGCTTTTGTTACTGGGGCCAATATTGCAGCACTGCTGCAAAACCGGTGCCCAGTAACAAAACCGGCCCCCACCACTGTAAAACTGCCCCTCACCCTTCCAGCCTACTGGGGAAACGCGCGATGCACGGTCCGGCCAGTACAGCCCTGATGAAAAACTTAGACTTCTGAGCAAGACGTCTACATGTTTTTGCTTGAAATGGTCTGCAGGTTGTTTGCTTTATATGCTTTGCTTAGCAGGTTGCTAGCAACTACACTGACACTAATCTAGGCATTATATCTCACAAGTTTAGGGATTGGGATAAAAATCATGCAGCAGGTTTCTTTCATCACTCCTCCCCTCTTTGTTCACTCAATCTAGGAGTAATTTTATTTATATTTGGCTTGTTACTTCTGGTGGTAAGCTCTAGCCAACAGGAGACTCTTTCAACAAGCCTTCTGGTCTCTAACAGGACACACTTTGCAGGAGCTGATCTTACCGGCTTCCTGTGCCAGACTTCCCCTCCCCTGACTCCTGGTGCACCGCTCCTGTTGTTGAGGGCACTTGTGCTGCCCCTCCAACAGCAGCCAGCAAAGCACTATCCTGTCCTCTCCCGCTAGGCCACCTAACTGTCTTGCAGAGCATTTGGAATGGCAGTGGAGTCCAGATCTTACACCAACAGGTTCTCAGCTAGCAATATGGGACCAGCACCACTGGTGATTAGCTAGGGACAAACTCCTTAGTTCATCTTGCAGGTATCAGGTGCCGTCTCCTTCCAGCTGTCCATTACTCTGCTGTTGTCACTGCCCAGGTTCAGGATCTTCATCTTTGTCTCTACATTTGGCAAGGGTTTATCCGTGTGGGTGGAAAGCTCTAGATGCCAGGCAACCCTAGCCAATTCTAGGATGCCACATCATCTCTCAACCCCTGTCTCAACTCTTCTGGACTGCATTCTGGGACAATCCAATATGGTGCTGTCAAGTTTTCTCTGGTAAGAGCTCCTTTGAGGGCCTCAGCTCCACCCCTAGATGACATCTCTGCTAGATTCCTTCCCACCTAAATTTCAATGGGGAGTCCCTCCCTTCTTGTCTCCAGATGCCTGGGCTGCCTCCTTTGGAAAATGGGCCTTTGCTGATTCAGCCCACTTGCAGTGTTATCAGCTGCAGGTTTCCTGCATGCCTCCTTTCTTTCGCAGGAAGTGGGTCAATCACTGATATTTGCTCCCTTTATGTGGAGAGACGTTTGTTCCCTTTGATAGGGAGCAGAGTAAATAACTTGGCCCAGCAGGTGGGACAAAGGCATGGAATCTGATTGTGAGCTAAACACAGAGAAACATTACATTTCTTGACATCCCATAAGATGTCTATGTTTGTCATTGGAACCTGCAAAATCAAGCTTGGCTTGCATGATTTGCCCTAGGTTGACATGTTCTTGGACTGTGAAGGCCTTAAAGGAACAAAAATTCTCTTTAAGGCAGATTTTACCTATATGTATAATATTAGTGAGGGCACTACAGATTCTCCAGAAAACCTTACTGACCTATTTATAAGTGCCCACTAAAATTATAAGGCCTGCTCCAGGACAGCAACTGTCCTTACAGGGTCCTGTCTACACCAGGCTACCTGTACATAATCCTTATCACAAATCAAGGTTGAGAAGTTTCTGAGTAGTACGCTTCAACCTCCCCAATTATTACAAAATATCACAGAAAGAACTGGCTGCCAAAACATAAGGGGGAAATCACACTAAAAGTGTTAATCGAAAATTGGTAAGCCTTATAGTTAAAGGACGGCCGCCCTCATTCACCCAATGGTTGGCATGCTTCATCATAGGGCCCCTCCTGACATCACTCCTAAGGAGTAGATGTAAGCTACTACCCGTCAATATATCGCGGAGCTTAGGGGAAATCGCAAATAGATAATTAGCAATGCCACTTGCATGGTCTGTGTGGGGCAAGGGTATTCAAAGAGGAAGAACAGACTGGAAAATAATAAAACTACCTACTAAGTGGAATAATACATTTATTGGATCCCCTAATGGCAGAACAAAAGGAGTGAGGGGATAATTCTACCTGCATGAAGAGGTAGACATGTTTCTGCCTGTGTTGACCCTTAAAGGAGGTGTCAGTGGCATAAGTCACTCTCTCTGCTGTATCAAATGAAGTTAAAATATAGAAATTAAATACTACCTCCGTCTATAAAGTAATAAGATTTCAGCCACCAGCCTCAGTAAACTAAACTGTATGCAAATTAATTTCCTCAAGATTTCTCTTTCTACAAGAATATGATTGTAATATTTTAAATTTTAATTAGAATTGTGATCTACACAAGTTTTTATTCTAGTTTTCTTTTCTTTTCTTTTTTGTAATGTTATTTGTGTAAATAGGATTATGCATCAGGTGGGAAAGTGCTTAACCAGAGGTCATCACAACTAACTTGGCCAAGAGACGACTAAATTGATTTGATCAAACTGTTTAAAGGAATCTAGAATGTTGGTACAGAAAGCCCACTTGGTACAGAAGGCCCACTTGGGCGGGACTCCTAAAAAATGGCAGTTTGTTATTATAATATCCCGCATACGCATCTTTGAAAGATGTGGCATCAGAATTTTGATGGTAATTTTTAGCAAAATACGTGAATTGTATGCGTTTTTCTATGTGGGTATTTATCAAGTAAAAGCCCACTGGGGCTCAATGCTTGTGATAAAAATTGGGATATGAAATGTTAAACCGTTAAGACTCCAAAAAGGTCACTAAGATGTGCATATTTTTAACTTAACCAACAATATTAGCGAATAGCATAAACAGGCTAATATTTAAACAGTATTGGTTGGTTATTGGAATTAATGAGCAATATGGATTTACATTATATATATTATATTGTTTTTTACCAAAAAGAAATTTCTTGTGCAGATAATATCCATTACAAAATGGCGCTTGTGGAGATTGATCAAAGACTTGTATAGCCCATTTCTATGTCAATGCATATAACCCTATGTATACGGAAATGTAACATGACTTGTCGTACTATGAATAAGCCGTAAAGGTGAAATGCATCTGTAGAAGACCATCTGCTATGGAATAAACAGATAAAGCATCCTTGGGTGTCCGTGGCTTCATTTTCTAAAACAAGAAAAAAGTACTTTGGCGATATATATATTTATATATAGATATATATATGTATATGAATATATGTATATTAATAAGTATATATTTTGCATGTCTGTTTTTAATGAGGAAGAGACAAAAGAGAAGTGCATAGCTTCTTAACATATGCAATAAGGTAATTGTTAAACTACAGGTGAGAGAGTACTGAAGCGCTTTATATCGCTACCACATATGCCTTTGTTGAGTAAAGAATGACTTTAAGTCCTCATTCTGAGTTCGGTGGAATTTCTGATTTGCAAGCACATAGGATTTTCTACATGAATTTGGATTCCAAATTGTGTGGTATTTACCACTCATGATAATTACGTTACACCAGCAATGTTCCCCATACTTAACAAGGAAAAACCAGGGAAAAGGGTCTGGAAAAAAGATAAAGAAGCAGTCACTACTGGACAATAGTGTGTCCTTTCAATCCAAATAACAGACTAACATATTCACCACTCAAATTAATTTTATATATTTCCCTAGACTAACTCACCACTAATCCTTTTTGGGTTCCGGAGTAGTGTGCTACTAACGGCAAAATGCTCTTCAACACCTCATCAGGGCTAGCAAGTGCTATATAAATGCAAACCTTTCCCTCTTCTATCCCTCCACTATCCTTTGTGAATCCAAATAACAGACTAACATATCCACGGCTCAAATTAATTTCACTATGCTAATTCACCACTAATCCTTTTGAGTTCTAGAGTAGCGTGCTGCTTGCCGACAAAGCGATTCGACGCCTCGTCAGGGGTAGAAAGCACTATATAAATGCAATTACAATACAATTGTGTGTTATCTGCCAGTCATTCAATGTTGATGCTAAGTACTGCACTCGGTGCATACACTTCTTGGTTGTTGGTATTTACCAGGCGAGGAAATTACTACCCATTTACCCTGTAATTTCGAATGCGCCCTAAGATCCTCATAGCAAGTCAGGGTTAAATCCCAATCCCCACATAAACAGAATGTTGCTCAGTAATCAGAATTCCCAGTTGTGTGATAATTAGCACACCCTTGCAATTTTCCCCTTATAGTTTCTAACCCTGATTATAAGTTCAGGGCAAAGTTCCTATTGTTGTGCACATAACAGTTTGTACAGGATTTGGGTTTCCTCCAGAAAAATGTTGCCAAGTCAAACCAGCCAGAATTCTTTTAGGAAAAGTGCCCAGAGGAAGTGGAAAAACCTGTCAAATTCGTGTTCTAAATACCGATTCTCCAAATTATGCTTAATTTACTAGTTGACTACGTGGAATAGAAGGTGCTTACCAATCTCAGGCCTCAGTTACGATTACCTCCATGGGACAGGTGCTATTTGTCCCAACCATGAGGTACCTATACCCTGGGGTTAGGTGTTTTACAAGTGCAATCTACACCAAAGTCCTTATGTCCATGCTAATATTTACATGGGGAAAACTCTGACCCACTCGTCTTTGTGTATAAAGGAAGCAAGGGCAACCCAATATGCCAAAGGGACTCTGATAATGGTATTGCCGTGTGCAGTAAACACCCCGCCATTTTCCAGCCACCTTGTTATCAGGGCCTAAGAACCCAGAAATATCCACACATCTTTTTCCTTTGACACCATACGCTTTGCTGCTCTCCCTCCGCACTCGCTGCCCATGCTAATGCACACACTGTACATAAGGGGACAGGGCAATTAGTGACTGTGTAGTTCAGTCAGTAAACATTTCTGTGATGTTTGATGTGACTGAAACGGGCATCACATTTAATTTTACACTTTTATCCTTGCAGGCAGCTGACAGGTCTCTAATCTCTGTCTCGAGCTTTCAGGCGGCTTGAACCTTGGCTCGCAGAGGTCACACTGCAGCCACCGGGGAGCACGAGCCACGTCCAGTTAAAGCCCACAGAGTCGATAGACGCGATAATAGCTTCAGGCGCATTTTTGGAACTCAAGGGGCAAACAGACAATTTCAATGCATGTAAAGCCGCGCTAGCTGCAATCTGCTGAATATGGAGGAAATCTCCCAGGAGCGAATCTTCATTTCTCCTTCAGGCAAGAAGGTCTTCAAAAATAACACGTGTTTGTATATTCCATTATAGGTCATCGGCACCACAAGCGATGGGCAGAGACCGCCATCTTGGCTCTCATTCCAACGCTTTGCTACCTAGTTAACACGGAAATGCCTTTGGTTTTCAGATTTTTGTATGTTGGGTAATATTTCCACACATGTACAGACGTTACACCTGTTTGTCGTTTGAAATGGTATTGGAAGTGAGCAAAGGAAGCTCACACCAAAGTCAATGCACACTCAAATGCTTTGTTTTGTTTCCCTGTGCTTATCTTTCCTAGCTGTAGGCATGAAAGTTCACAGCTGATTGTAAGAGCTGTCCCATACTTACTCTCCATGCTTTTTTTGTCTCTGAAATTCATCTGTATTTTTCCCTTTGCCCCTAATCCCAAGTGACCTGCAAACTGCGAATCAGGTGTTGCCAAGCATACACTTTTATTCCACAAGTGACCCAAAATTGGTCTCATACCTTATAGTTTCAAAAGGGTACGGTCCCCTCTTGTCCCTTGGCTCCCAGTTGGTGGCCGCAATTATATATTTTCTGGGTGCAGGGTTTAACCTAGGCTTTGCTTCATGACCAGTAACTGCTTTATAAAGGGATACCCTTGTGTTTATTTTTTAATGAAGAGAAATGTTTGTGGATATTGTCATGAATGAATGAATGAATACTTTATTGTATAATTACCTAAAACATTTACAAAAGCGAAGCATATTACGATCATGGTAAAAAACAGTAGATTGATAAAAGATAAACGTTTAAAAAAACCATTTAAAGTGCAAAGAGATTTAAAAGAAAAAGAGAAAGTTAAAAAACATGTACATTTGCATCGGGTTGGACAGTCAGTGCCCTAATGTCAGATCAACTTAGCTTATCAAGCTTGGTATCGAATCACCGGTGGCCATGAGATACTTTGTTTATTTGTCTGTTCAATTAAGGTGGCAATGTTCATGACCATAGGAATTAGTGAAGCATCACTATTGATACTATAGATGCTCATCGACGTACGGATTGCAGTTAAGCTGTTATTTTTCTGGACTTTGCGTTTGACATAAGATCTGTCCAGCAGTGGCAAAGAACTTCCCGGCAAGTGCAACCTCCATTGCCACTGTTGTCGTATATATGTGTGTTAAGGCCTCCTTGCATGTTCTTACTTTATTAAGATTGAATATTGCCCTTAAGTATTTGCGCCTCGGACTTACCAACGCTGGACAACAACAGATGATATGCTCTGCTGATTCTGTGTGGTATTGAGACAGTCGACATCCTCTATTTTTAGTTGGTATGGTTGACCAATGAGCCCTATAGTCCTTTATTGGTAGGGTTAGCAGCCTGGTCTTCAAGACATTTTGAAGAGCATATCTCCCCAGGCAGGCATTCAGGTATGGTTGGCATTGAGTGGCTTCATGTGATTTTGCGAGTCCCTCAGCGCCACGAATAACTCTCATTAGGGCACTTACTGTCCAACCCGATGCATATGTACATGTTTTTTAACTTTCTCTTTTTCTTTTAAATCTCTTTACACTTTAAATGTTTTTTTAAAAAACGTTTATCTTTTATCAATCTACTGTTTTTTTACCATGATTGTATTATTCTTCGCTTTTGTAAATGATTTTAGGTAATCATACAATAAAGTATTCATTCGTTTGTTTGTGGACAGTGTATGAATGTGTATGCCCAAATGACTAGAAAACTCAGAACATGGGGGCGGAGCTTGTCTCTGCTTATCAATAGTTCTCCATAAGACTGACGCCATGCAATGCATTTGTAGAGGTTTGGGGCTGCTCTAAACCGGCAATGCGACTGAACAGACCTCTGATGTGGGTGACTCAGACTGGAAACCATAGAAAGCAGCACATAAGCCTAGACGCCTGAATTTTATGCAGGGGAATAGAGGTGGATTCAGAAGAAGTGTGGGGAACACCCGTATCCCTGAATGGCTCATAGATGGCGTACATGAGAAAAAAGAATGACAGTGCTAGAAAGAGCACCCATCAACAATGGTCCCCTTACTGTGCTGCGTCATTTCTGGAAGGCGTCAGAGGAAGGGAAACAGAAGGGGGAGTGGCTAGGCTTGACTTCCCAAGCGCCATTACTGTGCAGATGCTACACTGAGGTTGAGAGCAGATACAGGGTGAGTGGAATGACAACCAAATAAGTGAGAGCAGAGAGAGTAAGGACAGTAAGAGGCTTTTGGAAAAGCTACTGAGTAGCCTCAGCCATACTAATGAGACCATCAATCCCAGACTTACATTTGAATTACTGTCACAGTCCCAACGACAGTAATCAGTTACTTACCTTAGCAGGCACTGCCCTGATTAGATCAAACATCCTGTTGTACAGCATATTAAACTGTATGACTTGATCCCTAGAATATATTATTAGCAATAGTACTGATAACTGATGGTCACTCTGGCATTGTTCTCCCTGCTTGCTATGGGCACAAAAACCCTCTAATGCTGTATTGGTGCTGTTCAGCAAGTACCACATCGCCTGTGCTCCAAAATTATTATTGATCTGTAAAACCTTACCATACATATCAACCCAGAACTAAATAATATCGTAATTGTAAGTAACATGCTGAGGAAACTCAAGGAATCCCAGAAATGACCCGCTTTGACCTTCCATTCGCTGCTGCTAATGGTACATCAACCACACAGGCTGCTTGACAACCACTTTTGTGGGAGCACTCACAGGAGTAAAGAACATATATTGACTGGAAACCACGGCAGTGGCAGGAAACAATCTAGATGCAGTGACTCCAGAACTGTCAAACTTTGGCTAGTTTGCTTTTAAAATTGGACACATGTTTTTGCAACTTACCAATGGAGCCAATCCAACAAGACTTGTCCTCATTTAATACCAAGGTGGATACAGTGGAAAAAAGCATATTTGAGGTTGAAGGATGATTAGAAATTACAGCAGACTGGGGCCTTGATGTCTGGTTTTTGAGGAGGAGATTCACTGATCTTGAGGATAGAGCAAGAAGAAATAACGTCAGATGACATGGTGTTCCAGAGAAACAAGAGAACCATGATGTCATATGATTTATGATCATTCTCATTCCCCTACTTCCAGACTGATCATCTGTGAACCATTGGAAATGAATGGGGCCCACCTGGTCATAACACAGCAATGGAGAAAAATGATAATTCAGGTCCAATTATTGTCTGTTTCCGCATCATCCACATGTCACGAATATTTTGATAGCAGCTGAACTGAAACAGACTGCCAATCCACTCCCTTCTATACCCTGCAATACCTATGCCTCCAAGTTTACAGTTTTAGATATAGTGATACGTTCATTACATTTTAAAAGGAATACATATCTTGTTCTTAGTGGTTCGTTAGCATGGTCACTTCCTAATTCTTCCCTTTCCCTCTCCTTCCCTTTCCTTTTCATTAGTATAAGAAACCAAGACCACCACCAACTTGTCTGTGTAGTTTTATGGGGCACTATCTGTCTACCCTCTCCTGATTAAACCTCTTACTGCACATTGGTAAACACACACCATCTCTAGATATGGGCTACATATTGTGGTAGTATATAGATCACAAGACCACACCTTACAGAGTCACTAAGAAAGGAAATGTATGATTAGAGGAACCACAAAGTTCGAAATTGGCACATGATTACACACAACAATTTAACCACTCCATTTAAGCTTGAATCATCAAATGCAAATGGGCTCTCCTGTGTTAATAAAAGGAAAGGATACTGCAGTACTCATGCTGTAAAAGGGCAAATATTGTACTGATACAGAAAACACACCTGTCAACAACTGCATCCTCTAAGCTGAAGAGTGATTGGATGGGATGGGTAATTATTAGTAGTTGACAAGTAGACTCCCTAGGGATACATGGGAACACATTGTGTGCTCTACAAAATGTAGTGTCACAAGTCTCATCAAATATATGCTACCTCAATACATCTTGAAATACTAGGTCGATGATGAAGGCACATATCTATTTGCCCAGTTAAACATATCAAACTAAATAATCATAGTGGGATCGATCTATGCACCCAATCGTTAAAAGAAATAATTTTTATTGCATAATTCCAAGTTTCTGCATGTATTTGGGGGAGGTACAATGATATATGGTGGAGGCTGGGATGTGGGGAAATGTCCCTTACTTGACAAGACCAGAAGCGGCTCCTCCATTATGGCAGAGGAGCTTCACATCACTGCTCTCAGCAAACATAAAATAAATATGGTGACTAGTCAAAATATCGAAGTTAGTAATATCGATAGTCATAATATAGTTGTTAAAAATATCGAATTTTTATAGTGTTTTAAGTGTTAGTTAAAAGTATGTATTATGTTAGAAATGTATGTTTGAATTTTTGTTAAAGTAATGAATTTTATGTTATTTAATTTTTGCATAAAATAATTCCGTAGCGGGTTGTCAGTTTATAGGGGAATAGGGTGGGAAGTAATGTAATTATAGTAAATTAAATATTAATTTTTTGGAATTATTAATTATTTGTAATTTAATTTTGTGTTTTAGTTCTGTAGCGGGTTGTGGGTTTATAGGGGAATAGGGTGGGAAGTAATTTAATTGTAATTAAGTAATTATTTATTTGTATTTATTGTTATTGATAATTAATTTATTGGTCATTATTACTTGGTAATTAATTTTTATTAATTGGTAATCCATTTTTATTAATTCATTAATTGACAATTATATTAATTGTATTAATTTATTATTCAGAGCAGGTTTTGGGTTTATAGGGGAATAGGTTGGTAAGTAATTTAATTCTAATTAAGTAATTATTGAAATTATTTCTGTGTATTGATAATTCATTTACTATTAATTAATTATTAATTGGTCTTTTTTCCATTACCTATTACTTTTCGATATTGAAAATTAATTTGTTGTGAATTATTTATTATATATATATATAATATGTAATTACTTTTTATTCAATAATATTTATTTGTATTTATAAATAATTAATTATTAAATATTATGTAATTGATAATTAATTTAATTACTTTTTTATTGGTATTGATGATTATTTTGTTTTTATTTATATATTAAATCATTATTTTCCCTACTGTTGCACTCACTAGAGTGGGAATAGTAATTCTGACCCCTACGCTATCCAACACTTTCCCTACTGATGCACTCAGTGGAGTGGGAATAGTCATTTTAACCCTCCCGCTAACCAATGCTTTCCCTACTGTTGCACTCACTGGAGTGGGAAGAGTAATTTGTACCCTCCCTCTTTCCAACGCTTTCCCTACTGTTGCACTCACTGGAGTGGGAATAGTAATTTTTACCCTCCCACTATCCAACTCTTTCCCTACTGTTGCACTCACTGGAGTGCGAATAGTAATTTTTACCCCTACGATATCCAACGCTTTCCCTACTGTTGCACTCACTGGAGTAGGAATAGTAATTTTTACCCTCCCGCTATCCAACGCTTTCCCTACTGTTGCACTCACTGGAGTGGGAATAGTAATTTTTACCCTCCCGCTATCCAATGCTTTCATTACTGTTGCAGTCACTGCAGTGGGAATCGTAATTTTTACCCTCCCGCTATCCAATGCTAAAAATATTGAATATTTTCTAATATTATTAATTTAAGATATATATGTATTACAAAATAAAAAATCATGTTTTTTAAAAATTACATTCATTATTTATTAATTGTAAAGTTATTTAAGTATTTTTAAGTATGTTTTAGTTAATTATATTAATTATTTTATTATTTTACATTACTTTTAAGACATTTAAAAAATTCAATATTTTTACAAACTATATTATCTCCAACAATATTTTGTATTCAATATTTTTGTAGTTACCTGTTTGTAGATAGGAAGTCGATATTCTGGCATTCTATATTTTTCCTTGATATTTTGCCAGGTCGATATTTTGCTCCTCGATATTCTGAGGCAAGTCCACGGTAGGGCCGTCTATCCTCGTTGACAGCAGCAGTGGTGCCACTGTTGAAAATGCGCATGTTGGTTTGGCCGGCCGTCTTAGGACGGCCAAACCGACATGCACATTTAGATCTCTCCACAAGCTGTGTTGCACATCTGGGTGTAGACAAGCACAGGCTCCCAGGCCCTGACTGAGCAGACCTATCCTGGTGCTCAGACCAATCATGGGGCTGCTCTCATGCTGGGTATTACCAGAATGAGAGCAGCACCTTAATTGGTATAGGGAGTATGGGAGCCTGCAGGAGTTGAGAGGAGCAGAAGAGTACCAAGATGGTGGCCAGAAGTTATGTGCTTTTTTATTTATATATTCACCCCCCCCCCACACACTGCCCTGTGCATTGCCCATCCACTTTTTTCACAGTAGCTGCTACTGGGTAAGACTGGTAGACTGGATCGGGCAAAGGGAGATTATAGAGCAGTGCTTCAAGACATTACACCAGATTACAATCTGATGTATGTATGGCCCGTTTTTTTGTAATCATTCTTTATTACCTTTCTCAGAAGCAAATCCAATAATACACACACAAAGAGGTCACACTAAGATTGCAACAAATTACATTGCATAAAAAAAGCGTTGAATACACCAGTTGCATATCAAAACAATATCATGAGTAGTCAAGGTGCTACGTGTCTAGGCAGGACCCTCTACTACGGTAAGGCAGGATTTGCAATCTGGGCAACAGAAAAGCAGGGTGGGAGGAGAAAGGTAAGACCCAGTACTAGAGCCAGCGACCTTTGAGCAGTCACATGGGCATGGCTTGGGCACCCTCCACCGAAGGACAGGTTGAAGAAGTCAGTGGGTGGAAATCCAGCAACCTCCCGCACGCCGTACCCAAAAGGAACAGTTAGTACTATAGAGGTATTGCTCCTAACACATCCAATGGTAAGATCTACACCTTTTCACTAAACGTATGCAGCACATCTTCAAGAATTGACTATTGATTAGTACAGCGTTCAGTGTTATTGGTATACTGGTGGGTGGGATGACAGGTCATGCCTCAATCCAATTGATGCTAGATTTCAAGCTGAAAAAGCCTCCCAGCACTGTGATAAATGAGGACCACTCAATACAGGAACCCAGAAGAGAAGCAAAGGTTTAGTAAACACTTCCAAGACTATGCAGATTTAAACACTGACTCCGTCACATCTGCTTAAATACTGTCGGCAGCCAGAAATGTAACCTGGTGTGGAAACTAATAAGGGACTCAGTGAAATCCAAGAAATTCGTCAACGAGAATCAGATACAATTGTAAGGCAAGATAAATGACCTAACCACGCAATGCAGATTATCCTCAACCCATGCAAATGGGCAAAAACATGAGATAGCTTAGATGTCTCTCAACTCTTTCCATGGGCAAGCAACAGAGTAAGCATTAGTCAAACTAAAGCAAAAACACATTGAAAGAGACAAAAATGCGGACTGCCTTCTGACAGCCCAGGTACAACAGGAAGAGACACTGATGACTATTAAGGGTGCAATTTGCTTGCAAGTAATTATGCAACATGTCTGCAAAATGATGGCAAATTAAGTGCAATAATGTGAAATTCAACTCTGTCATTTTGCACTATATTTTAGAGGTTAATGCATCCTTGATTTGATTTTTGCCAGGAGGATGCATTAATACAAAGCACCATGATCAACAGCCGCTCGCGTTCTGTTCTGTTGTTTCCATGCATTCGTGTTTTACCATGAATGGCATGTTTTCTGGTACATTTTTACCATGAATAATGCACACTTAAACGAAGTGGAGTAAAGGCATTGTTTTTGAAATTTTACATAACAAGTGTAACACGAAACTCCTGAAATAACGCAAATTAGGCAGTGCAATTTAAATTTCCCTCAGATCTAATGACCATCCTAGGGAGCAGTGATGTGGGTGGTATTCTCTTGAGACACATGACTGAAATAGCTGAGTGGTTTGATAGTTTCTATGACTCCTTACACCATTCATAGAAAGGAGTCACAATGGACTTAGAGACCAACTTCCTGATACATATAGTCCTTTCATCATTATCTGACAAAGAGAGAACCTTCTTAAACTGGGAAATTACAGAAGGAGGAAATTGCAGATGCCCTCTTGGCTTCACTCACCTGCAAATTGCCAGGGGAAGACAGCTTCCCTGGAGAATTTTTTAAGACAGATAAACCACTGTTAGTACCCATATTTCACTCAGTATTCAAAGAAGCCCAAGAGACTGGGTGCTTAGGACCTATCTCTTATAAGGCAGTAATCTTACTAATGCCAAAGGCAGATGAGGGCAATTTGGAATGTTAGAACTACAGCCCCATAGCCCTCATCAATATGGACATAAAAATATTGGCCACGATGTTGGCCCACCAAATTGCAAAAGGTGATCCCTTCCCTTATACATTCCTTTAAATTGATATTTGTACCTGGAAGAACCTCTCGAAACCATACGAGTACTTTATCCCACCTAAAGTGGTCATTTAAAACTTGAGACAGAAGTCCTATCCCTCTCATTGGATGTAGAGAAAGCTTTTGACAGAGTTGAACAGGGATATTTTTTCTGCACCCGTGACAGGGCTGAACAGTGTTAGAGCTTTGTTGCTAAAATATGCTGGCTATAAAGATCCCTAAAACCATACATAAATTGTAGACATTGTAGAGAAGTCAGCCCATAATGCACCTGATGCCCAGGCTGCTGGCGCAGGTCGCCTCTTAGTTCCCATTTTGAACAATTACCAAATAAAGAGACGGGCGCTGGAAGCAGGGAAACAAGAACAGAGTTTTATTTCTCATGAGGAGAGCCTGTCATTTCGGACACTCGCATAGTGTCTTCAGGAGGTGCTCTAACAAGTTTCTCTGAGGCTTCGTCTTTTATACACATGTTTACGATTCACAAACATTCCTTATTGCAATAAAGACGCTTTGAAGTAGGAAAAACATGCTTGGAATCCCAGCTTCAGGCCTATTCCCATACCAGTCGCTCAGATGTCATCCTCCCCTCCTGAATGTAACAAGAGATTGTGATCTCTCAGCCGGACATTCCTACAGGACACGAGGGCAGGAGGGGATGATCAGATCAAAGGTTGGTCAGGTGATAAGGTCGGACACTTCGGTTGGTGTATCACGGTTTTGTTATGCTGGGCAGGAAAAAGGGGGGGGTGTACATCCACGAGGCTTGGTCTTAGGACTTGGGACCGGGTCGAAAGGCCAAGTGCAGCTGGGGGCTCGTCAGCAGAGGGGAAGGGTGTTCTTGGGAGGAAATGGGGGGGGGGTGTAGGTCAAGCAGGAGTGTTACTTCTAGAGCAGGGTCACGCAGAGGGAGAGGGTCTTGTGGCCGATGCACGAGCAGTGCGCGCAGGGAGGGGTGCCGGGGGTTTAACATACGGGCGGAGAGGCCATGGAGCCTAAAATGGCTGCCGTGTACCTGTGTGCATGGGTCTATGCTGGCGGGATAACACAGTCAGTTGTTCGCAATTATTCGTTCTGCATACAGCAAGGGGTACAGTGAACACAAATGAACGCCGCTTATGTGCATATACATTGCCATTTTCAACAGTCGCCGCTTTTTACATAAGCTTAGTTCATTTCGATGTTTACCCCAACTGACGGAGTGTACATATAGCCATGTATGGCTAATGAAATAGCGTTTGTCAATACTAGCAGATTGCGTTTAACCATATGCAGTCCATACTATCGGCAGAATGCGGTACATGTGAATTTACATTTGTCGGGTTATTCATACAAGTCTAGAGATCGGCATCATACCTAGTCGGGGTCAGTCAAGAAAAAGGGTTTCGACACATTATAGAATCAGGTTTCGACTTTCTCTCCGGTGACATCAACATACAGTAAAAAGTGCTCTAATACCTTTGGGTCTCGTCAGAGCTATATGTGACTTTTGGAAAACTAAATACATGAGCGATCGATGAAACATTTTTTTTGAAAGCAATACAAAAAAATGGTTGAGGGAGGAATTCAGTTCGATACAAGCAATTAGTCAAGGGGTGGGTAGAAAGTTCAGGAAGGGGGGTCTTCGTCACAATGTCTTTTTAACAGAGTCCGTCTTCTTTTGTTGGCGCTGTTGAGCACCGGCGGTGGAGCTATAGGTCCAGCTCGGATTCATCCTTACGCGTTGCAGGGTGCGATCAGTCCTCTGCTGTTAGATCACAGTCCTGTTTCCTAACTGATCTTCTTAGGGGTACCTCATGCTGGGCACCTGCGTGTCTTTCTTTTTCCGTGGCAAAACCTTATTCTATCTAAATGCTGTTCTTCTTTTCTGAGTCAAAAGTTATGCGAAATAGGGGCCGATCAATCACCTGGAGGAACATGGCGGCGGCAGGCTAGCGGCTGCTGCGAGGCTCTGATCCCAACGCCCTAAGATGCACTTCAACAGGTCTCTTCCCCCCTATGAACTCGGATTACTGCGGCTTACCTATCGGTGAGATGGAGAGCTATGTTTGATTGCCGGTCACATTGTTTTATATTAAGTTTTCCCCGCTTTTTCCGTTTCTTTTCTCTCATTGCTTGGGCTATGAGTCTGCAGAACGAGGGACGCTGAAACTGAAGCTGAAGGCACTAGGACCCATTCGGCACATTGTGATGCGAGGGGGAGACCGAGAGTGCGAGCGGAGGTATGCCGAGGTGCCGAGCACGGGTCAGCTGTACCGGATCACAAGCCAAGCAGAGTTTCTGGAGTCGGGCCGAGCAGGACACGGTACTAGTACGGCACTATCACCTACTATCACTTCGCGAGCACTGGAATACGCCGGACTGCGGGTAAGCTGCTATAATACATGGCTGCGCTCGAGAGCAGCTTTCTGGTATCGGGCGGCAGTATTTACATGCCGGGATCCTTTCCTTGCGTCCTGTACCAGCGGCGTTTTTTCTGATTGCATGGAGGCAGATAAGGCTGCACCTGAGTTACAGCAAGCTACCCTCAGTTTAGAAAGTGCCTCTAGCGGTAAAATTACAGTCGGGGGACTCACATCTGCCGGTTCTCTTGAACTACCCCCTAAAGAGGCTGTTAATAGAAGTAGTGAAAAAGGGAGTGTAGCTAAAAATCGATACCAGTTACGTTCTAAGCAGGAACTCAAGAAGAAAGGAGTTCTCAACACTATTGATTTGGTTGAAAGCAGTGGGCCAGTGCCTATCTCACCCTGTAAGCAAAGAAGGAAAGGGGGGGTTAGAAGGGGGAAAGCTAAAGGACCAAAGCAGGTCCAGTCACTTAAAGGGACCCCTTCACTCAAGAGTTACTTTAAGATCATGGAGCAAGTAGCTTCTTCTAAAGCAAACAATATAGATATAAATGCAGAGGAAGGAGAAATAAATAACCCGCATGGATTAGTGAAGTCCACAGTTAATACAGTTAATACATCTGATAAAACAAATACGGTAACCGTCTCCCCCCTTCTAGCTACTTTCCCTCTGAGCAATAAATATGCGGCTTTGGAATTAGCCATTTCCTCAGAGGCAACGGGGGCGGCCGTGACAGTTGGGGTTACAGCTCAATCTCCCTCAAGTTATAATAGTAGACAGCCTGGTGAGGCTTTACTGAACGATGAACAAGCGTTCCATGCTACGGAACCCCAATCTTCTTACACTGCGTCATCACTAAGTCTGGAAAGTAACGGTTCATCTCCTCTCTTAACCGAGGAAGCTGGGGCTTGTGGAGGTAGTGAACCAGCAGAGAAAAGTTTGGGCTCCTTACTACACTCTCTGAGAAAAGACCTACTAGGCAGATTTGAGATCTCCGAAAAAAAACAGAGGGGATTACATGATAGATTTGACCTTTTGGAGGCTAAAATTGAGGGTATCAGTACTAGAACTTGTGCCTTGGAGGGAAAAGTCACATCTCTTACAGAGACCTCAAAAGCTAATTCCCAAGACATAGTAGCCTTAAAAGTTCAGAATCGTTCTTTGACTATGGACTTGGAAAGGTTGGAAACCCAATCACGACGTAACAACCTGAGGATTCTTAAAATTCCGGAAGGGGCCGAAGCAGAAGACATAAAGGGATTTGTTTGCAGACTGTTACGCGAAGACATTCTCAAGGATCGCCCAAATATTAATTTGGAAGCTGAGATTCAGCGGGTCCATAGAGACCCATTTAGGTTACACCCTGATCGAAAGGCATCCAGGAAGATCTTGGTATGTTTTCAAACTTATAGCATAAAAGAATTGGTTCTCACTAGATGTTTGTCTCGTACATCTTTACACTTTCGAGCCAATCCCTACCTCATCAGATCTGATATTGGTTGCAGGACTGCTCAAAGACAATGGGAGCTTGGCTCCAGAATGCCTGAACTACGCTCGATGGGGGCACAGGTGCAAATGAAATTTCCAGCGCTCCTCAAAATAATGTGGAATAATAAAATGTATACGTGCCATTTTCCGGAGGAAGCTGATGCAGTCCTAGTTAGGATGAAAGAGCAGACAAATTAATGTACACTTTGATTGTCATATTGTATTATCTGTACCATTTGCCCAGTTCTAATTGAGTTGGGTGAGGGTGAGAGTGAAAAAAAAAAAAAAAAAAAAAGCACGCTGTGGGGTGTTTAAGAGGGGAAGCAGGGGAAAGTAGGGGTAAAATGGGAAAAAAAATTGGGATTTATTTATTTTTTCTCTGTGTGGTGTGATTAAGGAAAAAAAAAGAGGGGAGGTAAATTAACGGGGAGAAAAAAAAAATGGGGAGAAAATGGGAAGAAACAAAAAACAAAATATAAAAAAAGGAATAAAAAAAAATATATATATATACACATATTTGAGCAGATGGGGATTTAGAGATCTGTAATTTCTTATAGGTTGGGCAACTGGGAGTCAGGGCCTCCAAGGGCGTATTTTCGCCAATCAGGAGGGAAGGGTTCCTCGGGGGGAGGGTGGGAGGGGTTCTCAGGGGTGGGGGAAAAAATCAGAAAAAAAAGTCCTCATGCGCCATAAAATATATATATTTTTTGGGGGGAATTTCATTATAGGTTATTATGCTCTTTGTTAGCCACAAATCAGAGAATAAGATCCTTTTATGTCTCAAGCTAGGTATACTAAAATCCTCTCCTGGAACCTGAATGGTTTAGGGAGTCGTAAAAAACAACTAAATGTTTCTCACTTTCTGGAAAATGCTGGGACTTCTTTAATCCTTTTACAAGAAACCCACTTGGAAGCAGACGAATGTAGAAAAATCTTTATTAAGAACATGTGGGTTCAGGAGATTTTGTGCTCAAAACAATCTGGTACCACGAGAGGGGTGGCTATTATAATCTGCGCCAATAAGGGAATTGTGATGCACGATTGGGCCACAGATCAGTCAGGAAGGTGGTTGGCCGCAATAGTCTCAATAAGTGCAGTTAAATTTTTATGCGGGGTTTACTATGGCCCAAATGAGGATAAGCCTTGTTTTTTACAGAAACTAGAAAACTATATGTTACAATATATGATCCCTATAGTGTTAGGAGGCGATTTTAATTTGCTATTAGATTCTGAAGTAGACCGCACCTCGAAATCTAAATATAATTGCTCTAAGAAATCTCAGTCTGTTCTGAAAAATATTATGAAAGAGCATCAGCTGTGTGATGTGTGGAGAGTTAAGCATGGTACCCACAGAGAGTATTCTTTTTATAGTAAAAAATATCATCAGTTCTCTAGAATTGACTTTTTCTTACTAGATAGATCGCTATTAGCAAATACCCATTCTATTTCTTATATTCCAATAGGGCTCTCTGATCACTCAGTAGTTGAGTTAAACATTAATATCCAAAAGAATTTTTCAGAATACAGGTGGACCCTGGATAGGACTATTTTGTTAAATGAACAGGTTAATATTAAAATTAAGGAAAATATATCAGAGTTTTTTGTGTTCAATCATAAATCAGCTCCAGATCATATTATATGGGATGCTCTTAAATCTTTTCTAAGAGGAATATATGGTTCTCAAATGGCCCTCAACAGAAAGTTAAATAAAGAAATGGATATCAAAGACCTTAGTTCGATCAAATTAAAAGAACAGCAGCTCCTTTCCGCCATCTCTAATGATCAAACTGGTATACCAAGACTGGAAAAAGAACTTTTAGATCTACAAACAAATTTCAGGTTAAGAACTGAAAAAATACTTAAAGATAAATGGGAAGTAAGCAAATTACGTAATTTTGAATACGGTGAGAAATGTGGATCACTGTTAGCTTGGAAAGCCAGGTCGGAGAGGACTAGAAATAATATTAAATCCCTAATACAACGAGGGACGGGTACGGTTCTGTCAGAAGATGGAGAGATTAAGGAAGAAGCTAGATCTTTCTATGAAGAACTTTACCTTGAAAATATTAATCGCCCATCTGACGAACTAGAAAACCTGGCTATTCTGAGAAACTTACCACAGCTGAGCAATGAAGACATAGCCTTTTTGGCAAAAGAAATATCTGAGGGCGAGATTAGATCTCAACTGAAGAAGATGGCAAGAAATAAAGCTGCAGGTCCAGATGGACTTCCATTAGAGGTTTATAAGGATAATATTGATGAGATTCTAGTCCCACTTCAGAAATTATTTAACAACATTTTTATTCAGGGAGAACAAATTCCGTCCTCCTGGTTAGATGCCACAATTTCATTAATTGCAAAACCGAACAAAGATCCTGAAAAAATAGGGTCATATCGACCAATTTCACTTCTGAACTCTGATCTGAAAATTTATTCTGGCATTTTAGCAAATAGATTGGCTAAGGTTATAAAAACTATTATCCACCCTGATCAGCGAGGGTTTATTCCTGGCCGACAACTGAATGAATTAACATTTCAAGTAATCGGTGCTATAGACTACGCAATTCAGAAGAAGAAGCCACTCGCTATTGTAGCAATAGATGCTGCCAAAGCCTTTGATCAAGTAAATTGGCTTTACCTATGGAAAGTGATGAAGAAATTTGGCTTCCCTGAGACTTATATTAAAGGTGTTGAAACTTTATACAGGGGCCCGAGAGCTAGGATTTTAGTAAATGGTGGCTTGTCAGATTGGTTGAACGTCTGCAGAGGAACAAGGCTGGGATGTCCCCTGTCCCCATTATTATTTGATATATATATTGAGCCCTTTGTTTGTTCCTTAAGGCAAGACCCTATAATCTCCTCTTTTAGTATAGGAGAGCTATCAATTAGGACAGCATTATATGCAGACGACCTCCTCCTTTATACTTCTAACCCAATAGAGGCAATCCCTAGACTATTTAGGCTTGCAGAGGACTTCGGTTTTGTCTCCGGTTATTGTATTAATAGGGATAAAACTGATGTTATGTGCTGGAATAATCCAGTCCCCATCCCAGAAGCTAAGCCTAAAATGAGATACCTGGGTATACAATTGACCCATAAATTAGAGGAAATCCCTAAGACCAGCTGGGAAGTAGTGATAAAGGAGATAAAAAAACTTTTGTCTAAGTGGAATGCTTTACCCTTAAACATTTATGGCAGAGTTAATTTAGTTAAAATGATCATCTTACCTAAGGTAACATTTTTGTTTAATTCGATTCCTTTAGTATTTAATAAAAAAGACATCCTTAATTTGCAAGGCAGGATAGGATCTTTTATCTGGGCTACTAAAACTCCAAGGATAGCTTGGAAGAAGTTAAGGAGAGGATTGAAACTAGGTGGCCTAGCTCTTCCGGATTTATTACTCTACTGCTATGCCTTCCAGCTTAAAAATTTCAGGTTATTAGCCAATAAATTAGACTGCACTTCCAATAGTTTACTCTTTCAGGCCAAGCTGCAAGACCTTCCCTACGATGCAGATTTTTTTTTGTTAAAGTTTGGTGATAAAAAATTCTTTAAAAAGGTAAGACTGAAGCTTTTGAAGGCTGCTCTACATTATTGGTCGGAGATTTGTAAGATATTACTCATTCATTACTACCATCAATATGCCCCGATTTGGGACTCCCCTGGCACCCCTGAATGCCTAATGGACCAATTAGCTCTCCCTTTAAAGAGAGCTGGCCTCTTTAAATGGGGGGATTTTTGCGATTCATAGAGAGTTTTAAAGTGGGAATTCTTGGTTGCCGTGACTGGTGGTACTCTTACGAGATTTAAGTTTTACCAACTCTCGGCCTGGTGGGGAAGCCAATACTGGGACACAGAGGATGAGAACCCTTTGTTGGGGTTAATTAATAGTTCTAGAGGAAGGAAAGGGGAGACAGCACAATGGTATAAAATTTTACTAGAACATAAAGATAATCTGGAATCTGAGATTATTAAACTATGGGGTCCCAATATGGTTCAGATTTCAGATAGTTTAGAAAAAATGTGGATAGATTCTTTCTCTTTATCTCAAAAAATAATTAAACCTTCTAATTTAAGAAGAAATCACTTATATACAATGTATAGAGCGTATTGGACTCCAGCGAAACTTTCCAAGATGTCTGCAACCCATTATCTTTGTCCCAGATGTAATTCACAAGACGCAAATGATATCCATATGTTTTATGATTGTCCTAACATAAGTAACTTCTGGGGACAAGTGTGTAAGTTCCTGGAGGAGGTACTTTCACTTTCAATCATATGTACTCCTAGACTGGTTTTTTTTGGTCTCCCACCCGATTATGTTGTCAATAATAATTCATCACAGTTTATTTTCTATGTAATAGTAATCGCCAGAAGAGAGATCTGTAAAGTGTGGAAGTCGGTACTCCCTCCGACATTTGCAGATTGCCTTAAAAACATTATGGCGGTGAGTAAACTAGACACTTTATGTGGGGGTGAAAAGTCTGCTAATCTGTGGTCAGCACTGAATGCCTGGAGTGAAAAATAAACTAATAGTCCAATGATTATGCCAGAGGTCTTGTGGTCCTGTCCTTCCGATGCAGCAAGTAACATTACGAGAGGAAGTTGGACGGGTAACAACCCTACCTCTGGGCAATCTTCAACGGCTATCCACAAACACGAGGGCTGGGAAGGAAGGTTTGTGTCAGTGGCTTGAAGAGCGCCAATTCAGAGTACTTACTAACTGGTGGCATGTATGAGGACACAAAAAAAAAAAAAAAAAAAAGTTATGCGAAAAGGGTGATGTCGTTGAATAATCGAGGGAAGAGAGGGCGGAGTGGGATCAGATCTTTGAACACACCAAGGGACCAAAGGAGCAAAGGATGACGAGCAGGCAGGCCCATCAGTCGGACTCAAAAGGGACGGGGACTTCAGGCACGAGTGGGTCAGCAAATCGAGGGCTTCAAGGCAGCCCTTCATTCCTTTATCTGCCGAGTTTGAGAGTGGTGCCTCGTCCCGCGTCTCGTTGCTCTGCGATTCCACCTTTGGTTGAGGTCACACGTGCGTCATGATCTGTGGCCAGGCTGTGCGTCACGTCCAGCTCCTCTCCTCCGGTGATTGTATCTTTAAATGAGTACAAAACAAGTTTTAGGAAAACTGGCAGGAGAAGACATTTATACACCTCAATTCCGTACCCAATCCTAAGTAGGTGGGGGGCATGTTCATCGATCACAGTCAGAAGTCATCACTTATGGAGAATGTAGGAGGGCATTCCCACTGAATTCGTAAGTCGATTTGGCGTCTCTTTGTGACGTACGGGGGAGAGAAATCGGACTCCTATCAACAGTGTATTATAATCACACTTGAAATCGAGTCCTTAGGTAGAGACTCGCCCTTTTTCTTTTTAACCCAAGTACTGACAATCTTACATTTCCCTTCGGGGTCGGCTAACTTTTGCAAGCAGGGGTGTTATCGTCATGAGGGGGGGGGGGGCAGACGTTAAACATGCTTTTCTTGGGGAGTGATCGTTAATCAAAGTCATCAATTACGCTTCAGGGGTAGCTGATATGGAGCTGGGGCCAATCGGGGGAAGCGAGGACGCTTTGGACAGGGAGCTGGGGTCAATCGGGAGAAGTGAGGACGCTTTGGACATCCGCACGTAAGTGCAGAGGGGTGAGGAAATCTGGGCATTGGGAATTGCACTTCTAACGGACTGAAAAACAGAAGACCATTGACGTTATAGTCCCCCTATAAAAAGGCCAGATTAGGAGACATCAGTCGTCTTACCTGTCCTTTCTTTCATTACCAACTCGGGTTCTATCGTTTTGCAGAAAGGAGAGGTAGTAATATGGCAAGTTACAATAGTTTTAGTTCTTGTCAATTTTGCCGAACACCTTTGTGTTCGAAGAGACCCAATTAGGTGTGTGCCGGCGGGGCACAACGTTAACACGCAAGGGAGGGGGGAACAGGGGGACCCTCAGAGAGAGAGAGAGAGAGAGTCGCCCGTACTCTAAACGAACCATTTGGTACACGTATGACATGGAGAGGGAGAGAGAGAGAGAGAGAGAGAGAGAGAGAGAGAGAGAGAGAGAGAGAGAGAGAGAGACGTGTACAATAATGGGCCATTCAGTGCGCACACAACACAGAACAGCAGGGGTTAAGTAACACGGGAACACAGGCAGAGGGATGATGTAGATCCATACAGTACGTACACACATACTCAGGTGAGGGAGACAGTACATGTATTATATACAAAAATCCAAGACAAAACATAGAACAGTTATTGGCCATAATGATCTCTTCCTGTATGCTGTGCATCCTTAGCATCCTAAGCTCTTTTTACCTTTTTCTTCTCTTTTATCGTCGGCTGCCTTTACTGGTGGCTTTGGTTGTACACACTTACGCCTTTGGCAATTGGTCAAGAACTAACCTGATCGGGCTAATGTGTTTCCAGGCTGAGGTAACAGTGGGTGTCAGTTGGGAGAACAATGGGGTAGCTTTGAGTTTCATGTCTATGAGGGGATGAAAAGGAGGTAGTAAATTTTAAACATTGGCAACATTCCTAGTCCTCCAGGCGGAAGGTACTTGGGTAAACCTCACCTCGGAATATTCCTTAAACTTTCCCTATTTAGTTAAACGTAGGAGTTTATTCATTAATGTACGTCATTCTTGGTGGTATTATTCGGGGTGCCAAGCGAAGTCATATTTTGTAGTTTCTGTTTCAGGCTGTCCTTCCAAGCGTTAAGTTCAGGGAGAGAAATCGTCGTTGCTTGCACGTCATGTGTAGGCACCATAATCAAACCCCTTTTTCCCATCTCTTCGTCCGCTAGATAACCCTTTTTTTTTTCCGTGCTTTAATCGACGTTCCGATGTGACCTGCAGAAAGAGGGAAAAAGAAGGGGGGCGGGGGCAGCATTTAAAAACACATTAGCGCGCATAAACCCGAAAAGGCTTTTACTTACTACATACTCGGCTTATCTCCACGGGATGCAGTCCCTGCCGACTTGGTGTTTAAGCCCAGGTGGACCATTTAGTGTGGGAGAAATTATTATCGGAAGCCTGTAGATGGCATAGGTCGCCCGAGTGTGGTATTATGGACCGTGTGCAGGGGGGGGGGGCGAGCTCGTGCTCTCCTTTGAGGAAGAGGGATAACCTACAGTGGTATGGGGTCGTTGTCGTTCGTACTGGGGGGTCAGGTGGCAGTCCTTCGGGGCGACTTAGGGGCATTTTAAAACAATGTTCCTGATACAGGTAGCATATAAAGTATAGGCTAAATACCAGGATCTTTTAGCGGTTGCTTTAGGCTGTACAAAAATGAAAAACACATACAACAAAAACTGGACTGTTCATATGTGCAATATTTTCTGCGTACTATACTTTTTAACCCTTAACTAATCGAGCTGAACCATTTCACCTGTATTTTAGTTATATTGGAAATAGTGGTCATTTATTCGAAACTTACCAATCTACGCGGGACAACTATGTTTGCTTTTCCCAAAAATCTTTAATAAGAATGTCGGTGCACAAATACGGGCCTACAACCCCGTGGGCCGGCCACAGAGCAGGCTGGAACTGTACATGTGAGGATACTTTATTAGTGGAAAACCCAATAGAGTCGGTGGTCGTTAATTTCATAATAAAAAGTGCGACAAGTGCAATAAAATCGTATCGAAACTTCAGTGTGAGCGGGTATCATAAGTGTTGAAATTCAAACTTTCAATAATCATGATGCGTCAAACTTAACTACAATTCATTGTCCGAATGCTCAATCAGTACCCATCTCATGTCAATTCATTGTCCGAACACATAATCAGTACTCATCCCATATCAATTCATTGTCCGAACACATAATCAGTACCCATCCCATATCAATTCATTGTCCGAACTGACAGTATACATCCCATATCAATTCATTGTCCGAACATATAATCAGTACACATCCTATATCAATTCATGTGTTTAAAAACTGCATACATATCTCTTGACACCAGGGCTGAGCAATAGGGGTACAACAAGGAGTTGAAAGTTTCATTTGTACCGGCGCCATTTTGGGTGCGCCATTTTGGGTGCGGCCAGGCAGATCTAGGCATAGTCAAAATCTCCACCAACTCGTGGTCGGCCCAGAGCCTCTTTCGGCAGTCCAAAAGTTCCGTTTAAAGGGCGACAGAAAGGATCGGCGGTATGAACCATCAGTCAAAAGGGGGAGGGAGGCAACAATTTTTTTCTACCGGGTCATACTGGGTTTTTACCGGGACTGATCCGAACTGTAGTCTGCAGGCCTTTAGTCATTCAAACTGAGGCTGGCGCCAGCATGGGAGCGCCGACGTCTTGCGGCTACATTTTCATCGTTCCGCAGGCAATCATGGCAGTCATTCCCCATCGGGGGTGTCTGCGGGGGTCGGAGGCCCCCGTGGCTCTTATAGAATCTTCAAAGTCGAGGAGAACACTTCTGTTTGTGGGACTCATTTCTTGATTGACAAGCAGCCGGGCCATTCCTTCATGCTGGGCCCGCTCCTGCCGGGTCGACCGCCATTTTGGGAGTTCGGCAGCTACCGGCAATCGCGGGGTCAAATGGGCAGTCGGGCTCCAGCCTGTTGGGCGAGGCGTCGTAGCACCGCCACAGTGGACGAGACCCTGTTGGGTGAGTGGAGCGTCGCTGCACCGCAAGAGCGGACGAACCCTTTGCCGGGTGCGTGGAGCGTCGCTGCACCGCAAGAGTGGACGAACCCTTTGCCGGGTGCGTGGAGCGTCGCTGCACCGCAAGAGTGGACGAACCCTTTGCCGGGTGCGTGGAGCGTTGGGGGTGCAGCTGGGGAGCCTCCACCTGGGGAGGTGGGAGAGGCTCGTTCGCGCCGCCTCTCCTTCCCAGTGCACCCCACGGTGTCTTGCTTGACATTTGTTATGGCCGGACCAGGCGATGAGGAAGAGGGGGGGGTCGGAGGCATGTGCAAGACATCCCCCCCCGTGTTGTCGCAGCCGTTATTGTAGAAAGAAGAGGGGACGCCTGGCACGTTTCGGGCCGGGCCTACAGCCGATGGCGGCCAGACGCTCTCCGCCACGGCCCCAGGAGCGGGTCCCTTGGTTCATCCGGTGGACAGGCATTGGCGCGTGGTGCCGCCTTCGGGCTATTCGCGTAGTGGTCCTTCCACCTCAGGCCGCCCCTGACGGCTTTTGTAGACTTTACGGCGCCCAAAAACTACTAGAAAGTAGCCCAAAGTAGCCCAACATTGCTACTTTGGGGAAGGAGGGACTGGAACGGCGTCAGGCAGACGGCGAAATGCATTGTGGGTTTCGTTTGTCGTTGCAGCCGTTTGTTATGTAAATAGTTGTTTAAATGTTTTTTTTGTTTGTTCAAAAAAATAAAACGTGTTCACCTGTTACTTCACTATAGTGTTGTATATTTTCTATTATTCGCCTAAGGTTTGTCGTTAATTGGGCGGGGTGGGTGGTGGAGCCAAGCTGTCTTGAAGTCATAGCGTTGAGTTCGGCTTTCCTCACTAGTTTCATATTTCCTGAGGGGTTGTTCCCTATGTTTTCATTTCAGCGAGGTCGAAAAAGAGATCTCATCAGCGGCCTACTGATTTCACTCGATTCCTTTTCTTTTCTCTAACGATTTTTATATATATGTATATATATATATATATATATTTTTGCTAGCACGATACAGCGGCTAATCCGCATTCTTCTTTATATTTGTCCTTTTGTATTAGGGGTGTCCTCCGGCCGAGCCAGATGACCTACCTCTAATAAATGGTCCGGGTGGAACTAGTTTACCAATCAGTGGGGAGTAGATAGGCATGACAGATTACAACGGGGGACAAAGGTCCGCATTACCTACCCTTCATTACTTGCAAAGACTAGACAGAATATTTCTATTCCACGTTATTTGCAAACAGAGAATACCTCAAGAGAACTATTCCTTGAACAATAAATGTCCAGACAATCAATCAATCAGTGGGGAGAAAAACAGGCATGACGGATTACAACGGGGACAAAAGTCTGCATTACCTATCCTTCACTATCTGCAAAGGGGGCAGAATATTTCTATTCTTCCATGTTTGTAGACAGGGAATATCTCAAAGAGCAATAATCGATAAAAATCGATAACAAACAATCAGTGGGGAGAAAAATAGGCATGACGGATTACAAAGGGGACAAAAGTCTGCATTACCTACCCTTCACTATCTGCAAAGGGAGACAGAATATTCCTATTCTTCCCCGTTTGTAGACAGCGAATGTCTCAAAGAGCAACAGAGCAACCAATCAATCAGTGGGGAGAAAAATAGGCATGACGGATTACAACGGGGGACAAAAGTCCGCATTACCTATCCTTCACTATTTGCAAAGAGAGAGGAACGTTCCTATTCGTCGCTGTTTGCAAACAGAGAATGTCTCAAAGAGAACCAATACTTCAAGTAGCAACCAAGGCTAAATGAACCAATCAATGAACAATACCAGTATTTAAATACCGATTCCAATACAAACAATCAATCAATCAATCAATCAGATGGATAAAGCCATCCTACCAATCGGACGTAAGGACGTCCCACTTAACCTTACCCGGACCGGACCGTGTGGACAGTTCTTCGCCTTCCCTTTTTCCAGCGCCCGATCGTTCTCTTTTCTCCATGTTTTTACCGCAGCATTCCTGTGGGATTCCAGTCAGGACAGTAGGTCACTTGAGAGAGGTCCGTTCGGAATCGGTGAAGTTCATTAAATCGGCAGCCGGACGAGGGCCCTCTCAAGGCAGGTATACTCCAATCGTTTAGATGTTCACCCCATCGTCTGGACCTCTCTTACCGGACCTTATGTCGCTGATGGACCCCGCGTTGGGACGCCAAATGTAGAGAAGTCAGCCCATAATGCACCTGATGCCCAGGCTGCTGGCGCAGGGCGCCTCTTAGTTCCCATTTTGAACAATTACCAAATAAAGAGACGGGCGCTGGAAGCAGGGAAACAAGAACAGAGTTTTATTTCTCATGAGGAGAGCCTGTCATTTCGGACACTCGCATAGTGTCTTCAGGAGGTGCTCTAACAAGTTTCTCTGAGGCTTCGTCTTTTATACACATGTTTACGATTCACAAACATTCCTTATTGCAATAAAGACGCTTTGAAGTAGGAAAAACATGCTTGGAATCCCAGCTTCAGGCCTATTCCCATAACAGTCGCTCAGATGTCATCCTCCCCTCCTGAATGTAACAAGAGATTGTGATCTCTCAGCCGGACATTCCTACAGGACACGAGGGCAGGAGGGGATGATCAGATCAAAGGTTGGTCAGGTGATAAGGTCGGACACTTTGGTTGGTGTATCACGGTTTTGTTATGCTGGGCAGGAAAAAGGGGGGGGGGTGTACATCCACGAGGCTTGGTCTTAGGACTTGGGACCGGGTCGAAAGGCCAAGTGCAGCTGGGGGCTCGTCAGCAGAGGGGAAGGGTGTTCTTGGGAGGAAATGGGGGGGGTGTGGGTCAAGCAGGAGTGTTACTTCTAGAGCAGGGTCACGCAGAGGGAGAGGGTCTTGTGGCCGATGCACGAGCAGTGCGCGCAGGGAGGGGTGCCGGGGGTTTAACATACGGGCGGAGAGGCCATGGAGCCTAAAATGGCTGCCGTGTACGTGTGTGCATGGGTCTATGCTGGCGGGATAACACAGTCAGTGTTTCGCAATTATTCGTTCTGCATACAACAAGGGGTACAGTGAACACAAATGAACGCCGCTTATGTGCATATACATTGCCATTTTCAACAACATCACCTCTCCAGACAGATCCAGATCACACATGGACATGCCTGGTTGTCCCCTGTCGTCCCCTGTCATCCCCTGTTCTATCTGTTTTATCTATTGGCCTTGAAGACCTCTCCTCAGCTAAAGCCCTTGTATCTGATGGTTTACCAAAGTAGACCTGTAAGACTGTAGCTCTCCCGCCAACCCAAATGCAGCAACATTATGTAATGCACTTTTGGTTGCTAAGGGCACTCTTGTTGGGGAAGCTTTGTAACTTTTTGTAAAGCTGGATAAGAATTCGGAACGCTGTAGTTCATATCAGGCAATCGCATTCCAAATATAAATTTTGATTATAAAAAATTCCTGAAAATAATGTGAATGTGATTGGCTGATGTGATCCCTACACAATCTTCTTGAACAAACATGATTTAATCCTGAACATATCCTGCTTTAAACACTCACACTATCTCATAGAAGGAATTGATATCTGCAATCTCACCGATGCTCTGTTGGCTGCTTTATTGTTGGAGTTTTTGGAAGAAGGACACTATGAAAAGAATTTCCCTCCCATTCAAAGAATTTGATAACCTCTTTGTATCACAAAGCTGAGATCGCCTCTATTATGAGCTGTAAATTTATACGCTTTATGAAAATAGATGGGGAGACTTGTCAGATTGTTGCCTCTTCCTCCTAGTGATCGCCCTCTACTTAGAAGCACTCACTGCTATAATCCGTAACACAGTAAAAATAAAAAGGATCCCAAGACTCAACAGATAGCTGTGTTTAGAGGCAAAAACTTACAATACAGTGAGATTGTTCAATTGGATTGTGGAATATTTGTTGATATCTAGGTATGGTGTCAATATGTTTAAGATAGAAGCTGTTCTATTTCACACAGAAAATACCATATTTTGTTTGGAAATAACAGGGTCAGAACCCTGCTGCATCTATGAAATATCTCTGAATCTGGCTATCTGCAGTGTGTGGAGGGAATGTATTATAAATTGAACTATGGAAGATGTCTGGCGAAAATTGAACAAGATAAAGCAAGTTTTTAAAAAAAATGTAAGAATATCCCACTCTCCCTTGCAGGGTGAATTGGCTTAGTTAAAATGATTCTCTGAGCAAATTCTTTTTTCAAATTGTCACTTTTCTTCTGCAACAGGCATTTATTAAAAAGGTAAATACGATGATCCCCATGAGAAACACTTATATGAATAAGGTGAGCAATGGAAGATGGAGCTGGGCTTTAACAAATTTTAGGACTATTGTTTGGCTGCTGTCCCTCCAGTGCTACATAATTTGATACTTCTGAAATGAATAATCAATTCTTAAAAGGATTGCTGTCAGCAGTGACTAGTGATTATGGCTTATTGGGGTTACGTCGTTAGGCGCTTGGTTACTTAATGCTTCAAGTACTTTGCTGGGAATACGATCTGCAGGAGCTTGGGTGGCTTCTTCTTTGGATAATTTCATATTGTGCACTCTAATTGAGTGATTCCCTTTTAGAAAGGGGGTGAGAGGAACAGGAAGGCCTCTCAATTATTGGGATCTCGTAGGGTGTTTCATTGCCCTTCAAAGTAGAAGATGGCCTTTGTTTGTGGGAGATTTCTTCAAATAGATTCGGTTTACAAGCTGACAGACTACATTGGGCCATTAGTCACATGCTTTGTGACCCTGCCTTGATATTGAGTGTCGTTTCTGCTTGATCTTAATGGAACTGAGTCAAAGGTCTGAGTCTGTAATACCACTTGATCCACGCAGAGACTTTCTATGGTGTTTTCAGGGGTCAATACTCAGAAACAGCACTACTCATCATGAATCTGTTATACATCCCAAATAGCCATACTATTACTCATAAAGGAATTGAAGATCCACAGAGGTCCTTTTAACCTCTGGCTGGTGGGAGAAGTTATAGTCAGTGATGTAAAAGGCTTTATTGCACACTCACAGTAGAAGTGGGTAAATTTGAATCTATATAGAGTCTGCTGTTTACAAAAATTGATCACTTGAAGTGACATTAGAGCCCAGAAGAAGAAGGAAGATGTGATTATAACATCTGTTTAAAATCTGTTTGGAATTTATTGTTCTTAGTGTATAACCAAGTCTACTGGAAGTATGCGATTGTGCGGCTGAAATGTTTTTTGCATAATTATAGATTTACTGCATTTGCCACTTAATCCATCCTCTGCTGCTTAATCTGCAGATTTTAACACAACATTTAGTTTTTAGCTCAAATAGTTCAAAAGTTTTCTAAAAACACAGTCATACGTGTTACCACCCACACTGTGGAAAGCCCTTTGGAAAGCTTGACTGGTCACCTCAATGACGCTTATTGCTATAGTTGGTTGTTAAACTGGTACTGCTAATGAGATGCAACCAATTTCCAGGCAGTGTTAAAAAGTGTAAGAATGTCAAAATAATTAAGTAATACTATCATAAATTGTGCTGCATGATGCTGCATAATTTGCCCTGGCTTGCAACACAATGTACTCCAATACTACATTTTCCAATAAATATCGCACATCCCCTTGATTTTTCAATTACTAATATTTAGCAGGTCAAAATGTATCAGGCAAAATTGTGACGGAAAACTTTAGTGTCTGTGGAATTCAGTGCATTGAATACCGAGGTCTAGATTGCCAAACATTTTGCTCTAGGTTTGCCTCATAAAAGTGATGCAAGCCAGCGGAAAAAAATGTTTTATGTACTTTCCAGTGCAAAACTTGTTTTGCAATGGAAAGCTCTCTGAAAGTAAGGCAAAGCAGCGCAAAGTGCCTCTTTGCATTACACTGTGTCAGGGGGGCATTCCATAGGTTCGACATGAATGTTCCCATTCAACCATCCACGACTTTTTTGCACAAACTCCAATCTACTGGCAATAGTAGACAGGGATTTCCACCCAAAAATGGCGCCACTTTGACACAGGCGTTAAAAGGGGAAATGCTTTTATTTCTCCTAACTTTTTCCTCTTTGCATATGTGCTGCACTATACAGCACACATCCAACGTGGGAACCTTTGCAAAGTTAGTCCAAGCATAGGGCCTCGTTTATGAAAAGTGAGCGATGCGTCACTTTTCATTGCGCCCTCCTTGCAACACCAATGATGCGTCATATTTACAGTATGATGCATCATTGCGCAAGGAGTTACAGATACGTCAGTATTTCTGATGTATATGCATGGCGCAAAAGTGACGTATTGCTGGAGTGTGTCACAAAAGTTACGCAACCCCAGCAATGTGTCCTTTCACATGGGGCAAGCCCCATGTGAAAGGGCCTGCGCCAGTCTCACAGCAGGCGTAAGAAATTGACACATTTGCGTCCTAGAAGTGGCGCAGTGAAATTTTATAGATTTCACTGCGTCACTTCTATGACCTTTTCTTGCGTCAGAACGCCCTCCTGCATACATTATACCTGGCGCAGGTATAATGTGGCGCAGGGGTTTCAAAGTGACGCATCTAGCTAGATGCATCACTTTGTAAATTTGGTGCAACAAGGCACATTTTTACGCTGCTGGTGCGTCACAAAAAGTGACGCACCAGTGGCGTAAAAGTGACGCACGGCCTCATAAATGAGGCCCATAGGATTTTGTATAGTAAGGGAACCCTTCCAGTACAAAACCTATGCAAGACTCACGCAGATACCTTTGCGCTACGGTGTCTCGGGGTGCTGCGCTGTATTTATTCCGTGACGTAAGTAAATCTAGGCCCTAGTCTGCATGCGATTGCTCATTTTGGGATATTTACTGTTTTGACGGTGGGGAGTAAAAATGCCCTTTACCTGACCGCTCATAATCAGGGCCCGAAGTGCAGATTTCCAACTGCATTACAAAAATGGCTGACCCTGCTGCAAAAGTTTATGTGGAGTTACCCGTCTGAGAGAAATGAATAGACCATATGCGCAGTGTTTGTGCATTCTAAATTTGAAGTTTCATATTATTAATCTCCCCCTGGTGCTTTTACTGTTGGTGGATGATATATGTGTACTCTTCTAGAGTCAGAAAGGAATTAAAGCCCAGCTAAAATGCTTACAAACATAAAGTGGATACAATAAATTAGCCAGAAATCAAAGTAAAGCGTTGTGATGTGTGTTGGTAGCCAGCCCAGCCAGTTCATAAATATTTTTGTAACTATATGAAGCAAAACGTACAAGCAGTTCAACTCTGGGACTAACCAGGTCCCACGTAGTGAACATAAGCTATCAACAAGTGGATAAAGGTCAGGTGAGGCTGGAACCTTCCTCAAGAGACCTTCACTCGATGATCATACACTCCAGGAACGTTTTCGAAATGCTTTGTTTTTTTGTCACAGTGGCAAGCTTAATTTTCCTTTCTTAAATCGAGTTTAATTATAGGCATCTATACGGAAATTTAAGCAGGCAATACCATTGCTAAGTGAAGCTTGTGAACCCCTCGATATATTGGATGATCTGTGGTGTTAGTTGCTACCAGAACTTTCTTTTCTCACTTCAGTGATGGAAGCTGCTGTCTGAAAATAGCCTTCCCTTGTGGCAAGCTATGGATTTGAGGATGTGGGTGGAGCAGCGTAATTTAGACTCCACCCTTACACTCCTCAGAAGTGCAATTAGATACATGCACCTGACGTTATATTTGCTGTGTGACTTAACATTATTAACGTGAGTGAAGCATTAAATGCATTACTGAAATGTATTCACTGTAGAAACTAGAGGTTCATATATGTGTGAGCATTACTGTTTAGATTAAACATGAATCATATTCTTCATTTACGTTTCACACTTACATTTCAAGTTATATTTGCATATGTATCGTAATTCCTTTGCTCATTTTTGCAGTTCTTTGAAAGTTACACGTGTGCATTTATAATCATGCATTCAAAGTGCACATTGAGTGTTTAATTAAATGTTAGCCTAGCTTAGCAAAATACATTTCATTTGAGGCCTATGATTTGGTTGCTAGCACGCTTTTTCCTTTTTTGCAGGTTTATTATTTCATTAGCTAGAGAAAGGTTCATTATCTGTGGTAGATGACTGATGGAGTGGCCTGTGAAAGACTTGACATTGAACGCGGAGGAACAATGGTCAAAAGAAGCTTTCAGTTCATTGTGTACTAGGATGGCAAGATGTTCAAGGCTGAGAAGGAAAGCCTTAGTCTGATGCATTGGGAATTCAGAGCTATGTTTCAGACACATTCGAGTGGTGCTCTGATTGGTTACAGGTGGCGGGAACAGAGATAAGATGTGTTTAAATCTCTTGTTAATTTTTAGGTCTCGTGCCTAGCGTTGCAGTGCGCAGCACTGAGACCTCTTGTATGGGGTTCTGAAAGCTGACCACACACTTGTGCGTGTGATAAGGCTTTCGCCGGCTGCCATTGGCTTTAGCGTGTTTCTTTTACCAAAATAAGGCATGCAATTGGGCAAAGGCGGGCGCATGTCCTGCCTTTACTCCGCTCATTCCTATCGGTGTCTAGCACGCGCATCAGTGCAGCACAGAAGACAGGCGCCCCGCTCCTCTGTGGTGCGCGCACACCACTGTTTTTTTGGTATTTTTGGAAGGAGGAGGGCAGTGCTTATAATGGGACGATGACAGGAGCCTTCAACATCTTTTTAGGGGTGCGTTGGGTGGGCTCTGCCGCTCACCCGAGCAGTGCTGGGTTGTAGGGCTGGGATGTGCCAGTACCTGGCGGACCCAGGAGTACTGAAATCAAGCATGTGTGCGGCTATCAGGGGGCATCCCTTCACCGTAGCCTGGTACTTTGAGTGGAAGACTCGGCCTGCAGTAGCCTTTCCACATGCTAATGCCCTGCCCACAAACTACTGGGCAAAAAAGACAAACATCCGCACACCATGAGCAGACTGTGACATCACATTGTCTACAAATGTACGAATATATGCTTCTGCTACTCCAAAGGTTAAGTTAAATAAAATAAATACCATTAAATGTCACTATGCAAACTATTTTTTAGCAGAGAACTATGCTGGGGTACATAGAAATAAAGTGATTTACTCAGGATCACATAACATGTTGATGTGGGAAGATGGAGTTCGAATTTATGCTTTAGGGACACAGACTAGAATGTAACTGTGCCACCAGAGCACACCCCCAGGCACCACCCTCAATAAACCAATGCCAACCTACTGCCGTCACCCTTAATCTACCACTTGAGCACCTTCTGGAGACTCGCTGCTGGAAGACTACCAGGGATGAATTGGCCTTTTTATTGGGAGAAATCCTTTCCCTGTGATTTGCGTATTCCGTAAAACACGCTCCTCTGTAGTGCTGCACATTTTCGGTGCTTTTCTAATATCTCAGTATTTCAGCAGCAGGCGTGGGGGCACGGCCTACTGTTTAAGTCATACAACAACCATTGTCTTTCCATCTTGATTACCTTTACATTACTTGTTGTTCATTAAGATAAATATGTGTGTCCTGTCCCATACACAGGAAGGAATTTATTATCAGTCTCAACAGTTTATTAAAAATAAAAGAAAATAACTTTCTTGAGAAAAGCGGAGTTCAGGAAATAAAATGTAAAAAAAAACCACAAGAAATATGTCGGCACGAATGCTGAAAGTTGTGTAGTTAGTTAAACAGTGAAAAGCGGTGAGCTCAGGAAAAACAACGGCAATGGAGTGTACAGTGAAGATGCAGGCGTGTTGCCCGATGTCATGCCCTGCGATTGGAAAAAGAGTGTAAGGGTCACAAGTTACAACAACATTAATACTGGTGAGCCTCACATCAAACAGATCTCTATGGTGCGGGGTGTCCAACGAATGTCCAGGACAGCCGGATCCATGCAGGATGTACAGGATACTGACGATATATATTTAAATGCAATAAATAAACAACAGTTAGTCGTTTAAGTCAGGCGAGGTCACCTTGAAAACCTGGCATGGACTCCCCCGCCCCTCACTGCGATGGAAACCATCCTCTAACACACATGATGGCGGGAAGTATTAAGGATAGCGCCTTCCCACCAGGCTTCGCGCGGGAAGGAAGCCTGAGGCAGCTTCTATTAAATCCACCACATACAGTGGCAACTTGTAACAATTGCACATATAGGGCCGCACCCCACATTGTCCGCAGCTTGCCAGGCTCTGGGCAAGCACAGGGTTTGCACAGACTCGCACAGAGCCTGCGGGCCACGGTGCCCTCTGGTAGGTGGGCATGCTCGGCCCCGCAGGCACATCTTTTCACCACTCTGGTTCTGTACAGTGCCAGCCCTCGCCAGCCACGGTGCACGTGACAGGGCCTTCTCTTGCGGTTGTGTGCTCTTGTGCAACTAAATAATTGCAAAATAACCTGTTTTATTAAGTGTTTGCTGGCTCAATATGGCACTTTCATTATAGCACTGTAAATAACAGGGATTGATATCACCCGGTTTATTTACCTAATGAGTGAAAAGGGTTGAGCCCACCCTGCTGGGATCGAAGCATGTGACGTGCAAGGCAGGCTCAAATGCCAGACGCAGCACTTTACTCTTGAGCCAGCTTGGTGGCTGCCCATGACTGACTCTGTCCCAGCACACCCCCCCTTTCTGAGACAAGCACCTGTTGGAAAATCTCCTTGCCTCCCAATAGGCTACACCACATCTGTCTCTAATCAGAGACACGGCTCGCTGACGCAGCCCCCCTCTCACCTCCCAAAGTGCCTAGAAACACCGGCACTCTCGAACACAGTTTCAACTCTGCATCTGTATGCTTGATCTGTGACGTCTTCAGGATGCCCTCGCGCCTCCCACATAAAGCGTAGACCATGACGCTCATCAGCACAAGGGGTGTTATGGTTGGCGCACAAAAGCTAGACCCCAGACGCTACCTTATCTACATTGCACTGGTGCTGGAGCAGCCGGGCACCATTGTTTTGGCGTGTTTGCTCTGGTTAGTTAGTGTAAATGTCTTTTTATTTAACACATTAATGTGCTGCACAAGTCAGCACAAAACTGCACCAATATATGAGTTTTTCATATGCATCCTCTAAGTGTCGGTTCAATATTCCGCTAGCGTTGGAGCAATGTAAGGGATCCCACCCCAAGTGGTATTGGAAATGCACGTAAGCAAAAAAATACAAAACACTTTTTTAAGCTCAAACCTCATCTTCACCAAGACTTTCACAGATTTAACAAGCCAATTCACACTCTTAGTTTCTGGGGGGCCCCTTGGCTCACTGTTTCCGTCTAGGCCCCTTGGCCTTCCTTACGTGATTGAGGATTGGTGTAATCATAGGACCGTATTACCCAGAAAAATTATAAAAACTTTGGTTAGTTAATCAAAAACCTCGGTCGTGCCCATCTTGTAAAGGGTTGCCGGATGTTGGGAGGGCCTCCATTTCCAGTGTCTTGTTCAAGTCTTGACATGTTAACTGCGGCTCTAAGCCAGTCTTTCCTACCTGGGGGGGTAGCAGATTTCCATTTAATACAGATCTCTCTTCTTGCTAAGAGTACTAAGTATAACAGGCGAGCTTTTTGATTCTGTGAGCATACCCTCTTAGTTAGATCGTTCATACCAAAAAAGACTAAAGGTAGGTCAACTTCCAAATCGATGTAAAAAATAGATGTTAACGTGTCTCCCACGCCTTTCCAAAAGAGATCAAGACTTGGGCAATGGAAAAAAATATGGAAATCATTGGCATGGATTAAGATACACCTGGGACAGCTTGGTGGAGGATCATGGGCAAATTGTGTTATTTTTGCTGGCGTATAGTATAGCCTGTTTATTACAAAGAAGTGATTTTTTTCAGGGAGGCAGGTTTTACATATTTATATAAAATCCTCAGGGATGTTTCAAATAGTTCCTCAATATTCGGGGCAAATAGTGTTGAGTTCCAAATTGCTGCTGTGGGGGGAATTTTTACTACCTCAGCCTCTTGAATTTGTGTATACCAGAGAGCTATCTCTTTCTTCTTTGGACTCGAATCTTGCAACAGCTGTTCTACTTCCCAATTTCCTGTGATATCTTCAGCTTCTGATTCATACCAGGATTTTAATTGAAGGTATTTAAATCTTGAGAGCTGGGGACCTATCTTCACTTGTAAAAGTTCACAGGGAAGAATACCCTCTGAGTCGACCAAATCTGACCATCTAACCATCCCTGAGTTTTTAATTGGTATCGCCAGACAATCTTTCAAGCAAAGTGGTGTCCCAGGAGAGTCCCAGATTGGGGCAGAATCTGAGAAATACCCCATGCCCCAGATGCTTCTTATTTTATACCAGGTAGAAAGTGCTGATTTTAACACCTTCAGACGGACTCTCCACCATGAATCCCTCCCCCTCCACCAAAACCCTGCTGGGATCGAAGCATGTGACGTGCAAGGCAGGCTCAAATGCCAGACGGAGCACTTTACTCTTGAGCCAGCTTGGTGGCTGCCCATGACTGACTCTGTGCCAGCCCACCCCACCTTTCTGAGACAAGCACCTGTTGGAAAATCTCCTGCCTCCCAATAGGCAACACCACATCTGTCTCTAATCAGAGAAACGGCTCGCTGACGCAGCCCCCCTCGCACCTCCCAAAGTGCCTAGAAACACCGCTGATTGGCACTCTCGGACACAGTTTCAACTCTACATCTGTATGCTTGATCTGTGACATCTTCAGGATGCCCTTGCGCCTCCCACATAAAGCGTAAACGTGACGCTTATCAGCTCAAGGGGTGTTATGGTTGGCGCACAAAAGCTAGATCCCGGGCGCTACGTTATCTACATTGCACTGGTACTGGAGCAGCCGGGCACCATTGTTTGGACGTTTTTGCTCTGCTTAATTAGTATAAATGTCTTTTTATTTAACACGTTAATGTGCTGCACAAGTCAGCACAAAACTGCACCAATATATGAGTTTTTCATATGCATCACCTAAGTGTCGATTCAAAATTCCTTTGGCGTTGGAGCAATGTATGGGATCCCACCCCAAGTGGTATTGGAAATGCACGTATGCAAAAAATTACACAACACTTTTTTAAGCTCAAACCACGCTGCCATGTCTTTATAAAACATTATATGATGTCTTGACAGCAGTGTGAAGGATGCCACGAATTACGGCCTGAACAGGGCCTGTCTATTTCATGGCACTGCCACAATTTTTAAAAACATTTTTTTGTCCTCATCTTCACCAAGACTTTCACAGATTTAACAAGCCAATTCACACTCTTAGTTTCTGGGGGGGCCCCTTGGCTCACTGTTTCCGTCTAGGCCCATTGGCCTTCCTCACGTGATTGAGGATTGGTGTAATCATAGGACCGTATTACCCAGAAAAATTATAAAAACTTTGGTTAGTTAATCAAAAACCTTGGTCGTGCCCATCTTGTAAAGGGTTGCCAGATGTTGGGAGGGCCTCCATTTCCAGTGTCTTGTTCAAGTCTTGACATGTTAACTGCGGCTCTAAGCCAGTCTTCCCTACCTGGGGGGGTAGCAGATTACCATTTAATACAGATCTCTCTTCTTGCTAAGAGTACTAAGTTTAACAGGAGAGCGTTATGATTCTGTGAGCATACCCTCTTAGTTAGATCGTTCATACCAAAAAAGACTAAAGGTAGGTCAACTTCCAAATCGATGTAAAAAATAGATGTTAACGTGTCTCCCACGCCTTTCCAAAAGAGATCAAGACTTGGGCAATGGAAAAAAATATGGAAATCATTGGCATGGATTAGGATACACCTGGGACAGCTTGGTGGAGGATCATGGGCACATTTTGCTATTTTTGCTGGCGTATAGTATAGCCTGTTCATTACAAAGAAATGATTTTTTTTCAGGGAGGCCGGTTTTACATATTTATATAAAATCCTCAGGGATGTTTCAAATAGTTCCTCAATATTTGGGGCAAATAGTGTTGAGTTCCAAATTGCTGCTGTGGGGGGAATTTTTACTACCTCAGCCTCTTGAATTTGTGTATACCAGAGAGCTATCTCTTTCTTCTTTGGACTCAAATCTTGCAACAGCTGTTCTACTTCCCAATTTCCTGTGATATCTTCAGCTTCTGATTCATACCAGGATTTTAATTGAAGGTATTTAAATCTTGAGAGCTGGGGACCTATCTTCACTTGTAAAATTTCCCAGGGAAGAATGCCCTCTGAGTCGACCAAATCTGACCATCTAAGCAACCCTGAGTTTTTAATTGGTATCGCCAGACAATCTTTCAAGCAAACTGGTGTCCCAGGAGAGTCCCAGATTGGGGCAAAATCTGAGAAATACCCTATGCCCCAGATGCTTCTTATTTTATACCAGGTATCAAGTGCTGATTTTAACACCTTCAGACGGACTCTCCACCATGAAGCCCTCCCCCCTCCACAAAACCCTGCTGGGATCGAAGCATGTGACGTGCAAGGCAGGCTCAAATGCCAGACGGAGCACTTTACTCTTGAGCCAGCTTGGTGGCTGCCCATGACTGACTCTGTGCCAGCCCACCCCACTTTTCTGAGACAAGCACCTGTTGGAAAATCTCCTTGCCTTCCAATAGGCTACACCACATCTGTGTCTAATCAGAGACACGTCTCGCTGACGCAGCCCCCTCTCACCTCCCAAAGTGCCTAGAAACACCGCTGATTGGCACTCTCGGACACAGTTTCAACTCTACATCTGTATGCTTGATCTGTGACATCTTCAGGATGCCCTCGCGCCTCCCACATAAAGCGTAGACCGTGACGCTCATCAGCACAAGGGGTGTTATGGTTAGCGCACACAAGGTAGACCGCAGGCGCTACGTTATCTACATTGCACTGGTGCTGGAGCAGCCGGGCACCATTGTTTGGACGTGTTTGCTCTGGTTAGTTAGTGTAAATGTCTTTTTATTTAACACGTTGTTGTGCTGCAAAGTCAGCACAAAACTGCACCAATATATGAGTTTTTCATATGCATCCCCTAAGTGTCGGTTCAAAATTGCACTAGCGTTGGTTCAATGTATGGGATACCACCTCAAGTGGTATTGGAAATGCACATAAGCAAAAAAATACACAACACTTTTTTAAGCTCAAACCACGCTGACATGTCTTTATAAAACATTATCTGATGTCTTGACAGCAGTGTGAAGGATGCCACGAATTACGGCCTGAACAGGGCCTGTCTATTTCATGGCACTGCCACAATGTCTCAAAGACACAATAAGACAATGGAGTTTCATACCTGATCACATTAAAACATTCTGTGGGGTCCCTCACTTCACTCTTACGATAAGGGCAAGCTCTAGTGCAAATCAACAAGAAACTCCCCATATATGTGTCAATGCATAAAACCATGACAACAGGCCGGTGCTGGAGGATACAACAAGTGCACCCAAAAAACACCCAGACACAAAAGCAAAGGAGAGTCTCACATAAGCAACCACCATGGAGCAGTTCGTATATTCTAGTCAATTTACTCACATCTCATCATCTGCACCTTTTCTCTTCAGCTGAAGGAACCAAGACCCGAACAAGTTCAAGAAGAATGTTGTATGTGTGTGAATTGTTTATCTAATTGTATTTTCCATACAACAAATCTCTGTCAATGCCCTGAGGTCCCCGAAGAGGGAGGAGAAGCATCTTCCTCACAAGAAAAAATATTTAAAATGAGTTGCACAGACCCACTGGTAATTAGTCTTTAATTAATAATGCCCACACTCATGATTAAAGACCATACCATGTATTAGACCATTTTAAATAGAAAGGCCAACATGTTTCATTGCCTTTTCTTACTTATTGGCAAGGATCCTGGTGCTCTAGACCTGCTGTTTCCACGCCTTATTTACAGTTGGTTAAACTACTAGGGGCCAGATGTAGGTAAAAAATATTTACCGATTCTTAATTACCGAATTTTACCGATTCGGTAATTAAGAATCGGTAAATATGAAGGGTGGACATGTAGGTCCATCCAGATGTGTTTTTTACCGATTCGGTAAATATCTGTATTTACCGAATCGGTAAATACCGACCGGTAATGCCCCATTCATTCCTATGGGCTTTGAAGCCCATAGGAATGAATGGGGCATTACCGGTCGGTATTTACCGATTCGGTAAATACCGATTTTGACAAGGGTGCAGGGGGTGTCACTTTGACACCCTCTAGCACCCCCAAAAAAGGTTCGGGGGCCATGTGGCAGGCATACCTGCCCTAAGGGCAGGTCTGCCTGTCATATGGCACAGGTGTGCATGCACACATGTGCATGCACACCGGAATCGGTATTTTACCATCAAATTGAATTTGATGGTAAAATACCGATTTTGTAGGCCTTGTGGGACTCAGAAGAGTCCCACCTACATTTCAATTTTACCGAATCGGTAAATATACCGGTCGGTAAATTTACCGGTCGGTATATTTACCGATTCGGTAAAATTACCGATTTGCCCTGTTTCCGTGCCCCTACATCTCAATAGCCAAATACCGGTCGGTAACGGCCGAATTCGGCCGTTACCGACCGGTATTTGGCTACCTACATCTGGCCCTAGGTCTCCTATTGCCGGAGCTTCTGCTGGCTCTGCTTTTAGAACATTTTGACCTGATGGACACTACATAGCTGCCAGATCAGTAGTCAAGAAGGCCAGCCCTATTTAAGATGGGATTTCAAATGCAGGTTTTTTCCCAGCTCAGGAGCACCATGTGAAGCCTGCTACTCTTCGCCATTAAAAGTGTTCCATAGCTTCCACCCACTTTGTGTGCAAAATGATTGATATAGAGAAACAAAAATAATGGCAAGTGAGCCACCATGATATGGTAGCTGATCCAGCATTGCTTTCTTACGTAGATGCTCCAGCTGTTACAGTGGAAATATTTTCCTTTGAAATACTCCACCGGAGCAGTAAGGAACTAAAACTATGAAGGACAGACTGGCGGAATGCTACCATATCTTAAATCATTTCCATACTCTGTTATATATTACCTAAATGAGAGCTGTATGTGTATTGTCTCAGTGAACCCTTCCTGTCCTGCCATTAAGAATCTTGAGTCCCAAAGCTTTTCATGTTTGTAGGTTCTTCTTATGGCTGGCAGTTGTGTCTGAGCTTTTTCTTTTGAGTGGTAATGGATACTTTGGGAGTGTTGGTTTCTAGGGTGTTGTATTATTATTATTAGCCATGCCAATAGCTCAAACTTTAATAATGCGAGACCGATTGCATTGCAAATGCTTGTTTATTGGTGTTCCCATAGTTCAAGTTAGGAGCGATTCCCTTTAGACTGAGAAGTACAGACTTCTCTGCTTGCCCTATCCTTGCAAGTGTGAAGCTATAATGCTAAAACACTTTTTCTTTTCCTTTGGACTTCTACTGATGTCTGATCATGCTGACACCTTCCTCATTCGTGCTCCCAAATTAGAAACCCTTAATAGATGATCCTATACTTGACCATGCCAGAGTAGAGAAGGGCAGTTTTTTTATGGAACACCTGTTCACTTTGACCTGTTATTGTATAATTGTGGCTGTCACAATTGTGTATCTCATTCTGTTACATCTCAACCAACTGAGATATTTCACTTTGCTTATTGTACTAATATAACTTATTGAATTTGCATTTGGCTTGTATATTTACTGGATTGATAGGTAATTCAAATAAAACCCTCTAATCATATTCCATGATTCCTGGTCCTTATTTTGGAGTACACATGGGCTTCACAAGTTAAATTGTATTGTGATGTTTTCTCCCTTTCAATGCTTCATGTCAGAAATAAAGGTTTATCTAATCTATTAAGTAAAACCTTCCACGGCTTGACTAAGAGATTACGCTGCAAAGGCCCAGGACACTCCAGCAAGATGGTAGCATGTCGGATGGTTAGCTAATGAAGTAAAGGGAGTTAGTGTATCTTGTTCAGAAATTCTAGACTTATCCAAGACCAGCCCTAAACCTTAAAGCCTATGTCCTGATTCAGAGGAGCAGTGAAGTTTGGAAAAGAGTTGTAACAGCTGAGGAGTGAGTATTAATAGAGTTGTGCATTGTAATTGATAATGCTAAGCTTGTGGTATTTTGTTGATATTGCGGGGTGCAATGGAATTATGGGGCATATTATCAAGGGGGTTTATCTCCGCATTTTTGGCTTTAAAAGCCAAGAAAGCGGAGATAAAACTATCTCCCTATTACCTAGCTGTCGCTAACACCAGTTAGTGACCGCTAGTAGGAGATAGCGACCATCTTGGGCCCCACTTTGCATGTCAGTGATATTTATCACTAATGACATGCAAAGTGGGCGTGCCAAGATGTTAGCGACTGGAAACAGTCGCTAACATCGCTATCTCCTATTACCAACTTTTGGAGATATTCGCGCTAAGCGCGAATATCTCCAAAAACTAACACCTGCCCTGAGCAGTTCTTAGCCATGTTATCCAATGGGAGGTGGATAACATGGCTAAGAGCATTAGCTCGGTAATGCATGAATATCGCTGACTTTTCAGCAATGTTCATGCATTGCGGCCGTTTTTTATCGCATTTGCGATAAACCTTGATAATAGCAAGGTTTATCTGCGATAATTTCTGACGATGCTTAGCGGTAAAAAATTCGTTGCTAAGCATCGTTAGCGATAAATATCGCTTAACGTTGGTAATATGCCCCTGAGTTTTAGTTGTGGTACTGGTGTGAATGCACTTAATGTTGCGAAGTTGAAGCTGCTATTGAGCTTGATGTAGCCTAAGATCCCAGGATAGAAAGTGTCGAATACACTGTATTGTCATTTGTCTAATAAGTTTGATGGTGTTAGTTGAGAAACGCAGTTGGCTGCATAATTGAGATAGGGACATAAACCTTTGTCTGAGAGTAAGATGTGGTTGGTGTAGTGGATCCTTTTGCACAAAGGAGAAGCTGCACTAATCTAGGTGACACCCGCTAGTCATGGTTTCACTCGAGTGTGTGTCTGAGTATGTCACAAAGTGTCACTGCGGCCCATTTCTTGTGTGATTGAATACTTGAATTTCTTTAGTGGAGCAGGTAAAATGTATTTGTAAAATCAATTTGCATTTTGTTTTGCGTGCTTAGTGTTGAGAAAGAGTGCGCTTGTGACAATTGTAATGGGGGATGAACCAATGCAAGGAGTGAGAGATACGACATAGTTTGCCAGGCTGAGATTGGTGGGTTGGCGTTTGTACCATGCTGTTGTTAGTTTATTTGGGAAATTTATAAAGCGCAACTGTCACCTTACAGGCATCCTGGCGCTGAGGCTCCACAGAGAGTGGCAAACAGAGGGAAGTGGCAGAAGTACCATAAGGTTAAACCTTGGGAAACAACCAGGTTTTAACACGTTTCCTAAAGGGGAGAGGTTCCTCAATTTGTCGAATCTCCAAGGGCAAACTGTTCCAGAGATTAGCAGCAGCAACTCCAAAGGATCTACCCCCTGCCCTGGCTTTCTTAAATCTGGGTACTCTCACCAGTCGCGCCGTTGCTGAGCGGAGTGCTCTGGTAGGGGTGTACCAGACAAATTTAGTTGCATGAAGGGCTTTAAAAACAAGGCAAAGGGATTTAAAAAATATTCTCTGACTAAGGGGGAGCCAGTGGAGTTCAGCCAGCGCCGCTGAGGCAGAAGATCTTCTAGGCCAGCCAAGGGCCAGCTTGGCAGCGGCGGACTGAATTCTTTGAAGTCTGTCAATCAACAGATTAGGAGACTCAAGCAGTAGGGCATTGCAGTAGTCAAGTCTACTCAAGATAGTACACCTGACCACTAAAGCTCGGGCCTGTGAGGGGAGTAGCGGAAAGATCTTTCGAAGGGACCTAATAAGGGCAAAGCAGCAGGACACCGTTTTCGCTACCTGAGCTTCCATGCTCAGCTTGCGGTCCAACATGACGCCCAAATTACGGACAGTAGTAGCCGGTTGAACTTTTATAGATGTTTCTGGGGGCAAAAAATTGTCCGGAAAAGGGAGAGGAATCTGATTTCCAGCACAGAAAAGCACCTCAGTCTTGCTAGCGTTAAACTGCAAGGAGTTATTGTGTAACCAGCCAGCAGTGTCACGCAGACAGTCATGAAGCGTCTCCAGCGGGATCGACTCCTCACCCTCCCAAGACAAAATAAGTTGGGTGTCGTCTGCGTAATTGATTGCATTGATCTTATAAGACTTTATCAATGTAATCAGGGGTTTTAGGTAGGGATTAAGCAAGATCGGGCTAACTGCCGAACCCTGAGGAACCCCCTGTGACACCGGAGAGAATGCAGATTGAAAAGGGGGGAGGGACACCGCCTGCTTTCTGACTTGCAAAAAGGATCGGAACCATCGCAAGGCACTGCCATCTACCCCGGCCTCACTCAGTCTTCTCAGGAGGATCTCATGGTTTACCGTATCAAATGCGGCAGACAGGTCAAGTAGAATCAAGGCTACTGCTTGACCTCTGTCTGCACCCCTTTGAAGAACATCCATGGCCGTAATTAACGCCGTTGATATATATCTGAGTGACTGCTCTTGATTGGTAATGCCGAACAAGAACTGTGGATAAAGACATTTTTTCTGGGTTTCAGGCCCAAACTTTACGTGTGATTGTTGATATTGTTGCCGAAAAATGAAATTTTTCAAGGATATACGAGATCTGTTTGGGGAGATGTGAGAGTCCCTGTTAGAGGAGGAGAAGAGGCACTGCCAGAAGGCAAAGCAGGTCATCATATAGCCATAAATCTGGCGCTCCACATATGCAATTGGTTGAGTCAATGGCATAAGATCACTGAAAAAGAGGGTGCACTGATGTTTCCATGCTATGGCGCATTTAATTTGAGAATTATTGGAAATCTGAGAAGAGTATTGTACGAGGTGAAGCCACCTCCTAAACCCACACTGTACAAAGCACTTAATTCCTGGGAACATGTAGCTCATGTCAGAGAAAAAGAGAAACATCAGGGTAGAGTCAGAAAGGCAGTACGTACTTGTGTCGAAGCTAGATGAGATGCAGAACAACAGAGGTGGGAACTGACGTGATTGAAGAAGCAAGGGTATACCCTACATTAACGAGTGAGGAATCTTCACAAGAGAAAAAGAAAAAGAAAAAGGAGGATAAAGTAGATAGTGCAGTGGGAACAGGCGAAGATAGTGATAGTGATTCTAGTGATGACTTTTTGGATGTGTTGTTGTCAACCCGACCACCTTCTTATAATGAGAACCAATTCGCATAATGAATGGTGTTATTACTGGTGGAAGCTGAGAAGAAGCCACCGCCCCAGTGAATACAAGTCATAATCCTGTAGGAGGGAGTTCAGAAATTTGTGCTCCTGTTAACTCTGCGTTTTCCAATACCCCAGATGTAATAAATGTTCCGGTTACTGTTGGTCCTCCAGTTCATTTGTATAAAACGAAGTCTTCAGAAACCACGACACATGCTTTGATGGTTCCTACTGGAGTAAATATGTCAACTACTGTTCCTATTGCTCATGGAAGGCGAGACATTAGAAGAACTACTTGTGTCCCAAATATGGTGACTTCACCATATGTTGCTCCTCTATCAACAGTAATGAATCAGAAAGTACTTGCCCCGCAAAATCCTCGCATGTCCATTCGAAATTCACTTCAGTGACTTACAAACAGTAGTCCTCAGAGAGAAGTTATGGCCAATGCTTCTGGATTCCAAAATTGTGTTAATTCACAGGAATTAGGAAATTTGATTAGGGTTTTCAATGGGTCCACATGCTAAGCAGAGAGCTCAGAACTGAGCAGAGACATCCAATTTACGTGAAGGGAGAATGCAATAGATATTGTCAAATTAAGATTAGAATTGGATGAGAAGATTTAAGGAAATCTTGGTCTTACCAAATTTGATACTTATCAAGAGAATGAGCTAAAAATATATGTGTAAAGATGATACTAAACATGCACGACAAACTCATGATAAGCTGTCTGAATTAGCCCGATGTGGATTTAAGTAGAACCAAATCCTTGCAGAATAGTTACTGTGTATGTTTTGACGAAAATGACATAAACAGTATGAGAACATCAGGAATAAAATTGCAAATTAGGGAATTAAATGGTACCATTAAAACATGGAGTGAATTAGACAAGTGGGAAGGTAGCTGAGAAAAGAAGAAAGACCCAAAGAAAATAAAAGGAGAGCCGACACCGTCTTTGATAGATGCGAAAGGCACTTGAGTTTTTCCAATGAGAAAGTGCCTGGTGGAGGTTATGTTTATGTACCATGGAGTAGAAGTGACCTTGTGTTATTCACAAATGATTTCTCCAAATTGAGAGATAGGTCGATGGACTGGTACACCCAGGTAGATCATTTCACAGGTATTGTGGAGCGATTTAAACACACTTTTCAACACTGTGATACTGAGTGATTTGAGGGCTGAATGTAAAGCAGCTGTACAGTGGCCAGAAGAAGGAGCCACAGAGAAATCCAACATTGCGTGCCCCGTCGCCTTTGGTGATGAAAAAGTATCAATAGTTGATCACCTTTTTAAAGGGAAAGATACCAGCAAAAGATATTGATTGGGTTAAGATTGACAGACATCTCGGAAAACTAAAGAGACTGTGCATTCTTTTTTATGAGAGATTAGTGCAGGTGTTTAAGAAGCTTAGTCGAATGGAAAATCTCAAATCCAAAATTATGGGAAGTTTTGCGTCCCTGTTTGTGACAAGATGAGACCTGGGTTTAGCCTGAGGATTCGACAGCATTTAATTAGTTGCCACAATAGTTCACTTGATGAGACTTTGAGCTACGCAAAATATTACAGTGATGAATTGGAAATGAAAGAGAAGCAGTTTAAAGGAGTAGTTTATGTTGGTACAGATGAAAACAGCATAGAAAGGAAGTTGGAGTCAACCGTACATGGGGTAGATGATTGTTAGTCATCCATATGCTAATGCCGTCGAGACATTGGCGGAAGTTGGCAAATGTGGAGTCAGAGTGGTCACTGAAGGAGAATATCAGCTGAGTATCGTCAGCGTATCAGCGTAAGAGACCACCTGAATCCACTGGATTCCACCACGGCGGCCAGGGGGGCGAGGTAGACGTTGAAGATGTGCCAAGAAAGTGAATATAATGTCCCATTGTGCAACAAGTGCAGTGATGTAAGTTCCTCAATTCCTGATTCCACAACAAAATGCAAATGTCCCCAGATTTAATCCTAACCAGGTCCTGGATTGTAATCAGAATTTCTTCCAAAACTTGAACACATTCCAGCAGTATCCAATGTTTTACACACTTGAGGGTTATGGCTCAAGGAGGATTGCGATTCATAGAAGGTGAGTTGAACAGCCACACAGTATCATTCTTGATTGATACCGGTGCTACCCATTCCACTGTTAGAACAGCAAAAGTGCCAAACCTACCCCTCTCGGTAAAAATAATCCAAGTTGTAGGAGTTGCAAATAAACAAATGACAAATACAGTAGCAAAGGAAGTGTCTGTTGAAATAGGGTCTCTTGAAGAGAACCACCAGTTTGTGGTAAGTGATTTCCGTCCTGTAAATCTACTAGTATGTGATTTTTGTGCAAGTTAAATTGCATCATTTACTGTACGTCAAAGTGAGCAGAGTTTCAAAGCTATGATTATAACGTTGCTTTTAAATTGGTGAGTCAAGGGCCAACCACTGCATTGAACTCTTTGATGACAAATGATGATTTGCCAACAAATCTCAGAGATACAGTGAAATCAGTAGTTTGTGACTTTTCAGGAAAATACATAGATCTCATAAAAGTAGCTGAGCCTATCTGCATAACTGTCATACCCAATATTGAGTACCCAAGAACCCTTCAGTACAATTTGACTTGCGAAACGATTGCTGGAATTACTTCAGTGATAGAATCAATGACACACAAGCCATTTTTAAAGAGAGAATGGGAAGTCCATGTAACTCATCCATTATAGGAGAAGCCTAGCGGTAAGTACTGTATAGTTTAAGTTTTAAGAAAGATTAATAATATTGTTGTTCCTGTTGTCCTGTGGTACCAAATCCTGCTGTGATCTTATTTCAAATTCCATGCGAGTTTGAATGATTTACTGTGATTCACTTGTATCAGGCATTTTTCTGTATTCCATTGCATGAGGACTGTCTACACCTTTTCGCTTTCTAGTTCCAGAACCATGTTTTGGCCTGGTGCTGAGTTCCACAGGAGTAAATGCAAAGTCCTTCAATTTCTAATCAGATCCTTGAAAAGAATCTTAAGTCTTTAATAATGCCTTATAATTCAGTCAATGACCTCCAGGCCACATCAGATACTCAGGAAGCTTGAAAACGATATACCATTGCTCTGCTAAACTATTTGGCTGAGAATGGACATAAACTGTCCCCTAGTAAGTTACAGTATGGTCAAAAAGAAGTTCTGTATCTCACAAATCATATTGAGAAAGGAGCAGGGAAGGTGTTGCAAGAGAGAATCTTGGTGATTCTGATTGGTGACTCAAATATGTCTCTTTTTTTCCGCTTTCCCTCACCCTGCATGTTGTAACAACGTATGCCATTACCTCGCAAGTCGTAACAAGGACTTGCAGAGGTGGGCGCTGGATGTTGGAATATTATATTTTACTATTCCAACTCCAGTGTGTGTGGACAGTAGGGAAGTTGTTGTATTTTAAAGCTAACACCTTCTACCCCTTTCACAAGTCGTTACAACGACTTGCAGGGTAATGGTATGCGTTGTTACAACGCAGTCATTGTAACGACCACGTTGTAACAACATGTGGGGTGATGAATGCGTACTAAGGGGTGTTTACCTGGTGACACTTACACGCTCTAAACCCCTCACTAATAGTAGATTGGCTATGCACGAACAGATTACTCTCGCAGCAGAGAACGTGCCCCTAAAGAGTTGTGCTACCCAGAATTCTGCAACCCTTTTGCCCCTACCTGAAATTGAGGGCAATGATAGAGAAATAGAACATGGCTGCCTCAATGTCACTGAACTATGCACCAAGCTGAGACCAGATATACAAGATGAGCCACTGACTGAGTCTGAACTCATATTGTTTGTTGATTTGCTTTGCCTGAGGGAGGAACCATAAGAGCTGCCTATGTGCCCTGGACAGTCACAGTAGTAGAAGCCTCCTGGCTTCAAGGAGTAACATTCACACAAGTGGCAGAATTGATTACCCTTACTCGGGTGTGCTGTATTTCCAAACAGTTGAAAGTGACAATTTTCACTGATAGTCAATATGGCTCTGGTGTTGTTCATGAGTTCGGTCAGCTATGGTCACAGAGGGGATTTATGACTTTGACAGGATCCTCGATCTGAAACAGAGCACGTTATCAGATTGTTGGAGGCACTGCAACTGCCTACCAAAATTGTGGTTGTGAAATGCTCCGCCCACCACAGTGGAAATGACTATGTGACAGTTTGCAAAAGATATACCGATGAGGTTGCGAGATATTGTTCCCCTAAGGCTTGCACATTCAATGGTGAATATGTAAATGAATCTGAAGATGAGACCAATTTAAGCATTTTATTAACAACAGCTGGTACTTGGAAGGAAGTGAAGAGGTTAGAGGAGGATGCGAAGAAAAAGGGCTTGGACAGCACACCTCTTGTCACTTTCTAGTCGTCAAGATATGTATCACATTCATGGGTATGAATAACCCCATTCAACTCAGGAATAGAGACATTAACAACAACACTAGTCCAACTCAGGTTTAGAGACATTAACAACAACACTGGTCCAAGACATAAGCATCCAAGACGTATAATGATCTTCATTGTCTTTATTCCAAAAATAACTTCAGTAAAAGCTCCCGGCACACGACTTGCCAACACGCGTTTCATCTTATCAAAAAGTATTTTTCAAGGCAAAGGTAATGTTTAAGTCCTAGATATCCGGACTTTTTCAAGGTAAAGGTAATGTGTAGGTCCTAGATATCCGGACGATGTAGGGACCGAGCCTGGTCACACCTACATGGAAAATTTCACAGAACGGCACCCGGTAAATTCCTGCACCAGTGCCTGCCACATGGTGTAGGAATTTGCACAAACTCCCATGCCTCTATGGGAGCTTGTGCTATGCCCGGTTTGCGGCAGCGGCACAAGCTCCCATAGGGGAATGAGAGTATGCGACTGCACCATGTACGGTCATTTCGTATGAAGGTATGGGGAACCACCAACCCATGGGCCGGCGGTTCCCATACCGATACTGGCCAACATTGTAATAAGGCCCTTAGTTGAGTTATATTTGTGTATGTGGTACAAGTAATTATGTTTTAGTGTGTTTAATTATTTAGCCCTTTAGCAGGTACAGCATACCTCAATGTATGCCCATCTCAAGTTTAAATAACTCAACTTTGTCATGCCTGATCCCTGACAGCTTGAGGCCATGTATCCGGCGACACCTCTGTAATACCTTAAGTGTGACCAAGAGGGGGCAGCAATATACCTTATTGTGTGGTCTTGTGTGGTGCTCGTCTACTGGTGGAGGAAGTCACTAACTATTTAACAGAGTGGAAGGGAGGGAGGCATCTAGGTTTACCAAAGATCTGTTTGCTGAGTCTCATAAACATAACCAAAGCCAACAAGACTACCAGTACGTTCATGAACCTGGCCCCATCTCTCGGTAAATACCATATCGCAATGAACTGGAAAGCAACCATGGCTGCAGGGTTGGGGAAATGGAAAGTAGATCTGTATTGATTTTCCAGAGCTGAGCTGAATGTGTATTCCTGACCTTTGGGTTGCATACAAACACCCAAATGGTCATTAATTTTGGAACCACTTCTCTGGGCTATTACTGCCAAATTGGGCAGTAAACTGCCCTAGAGGACAGATGCTATGATGATTCACATTAGCAATTATTTTCCTGTGCAATAAGTGTATCGTGGAAACATGATTTCTATATAGTAAACCTTACCTCTGTTTTGGGTGCTCATGGATTGCAACTCGCACCAAATATTCCATAAACATGTCAGCCAATACTGGCTGTGTGTAAAACTTTTGGGGCAAGATTTATCAAGATTTTGCATCATCCTTATTCCATACAATGGGGTGCAAAGGTGACGCAAAACCTAAGTGAGATTTATCAAGCCACGCAAGGTCCTCTTGCGGTGCTTCGAATGGCTTGATAAATCTAGAGTAATGCAAGGCAGCACAAATCGCTACCTTGCATTTCGCTGCAGCAGGGTGGAGTTCCAAGGGCAGAGCATGGGTGTTCCCATGCATTCACCTGGGATTTTGGCGCATTTCCAGATTTACCATTAGTGGTAGACCTAGGAATGTGTCAAAATGCTATGACTCCCCAGCTGAAACATAACAAGGAAAAATATTCTTATTTCTCCTAGTTATTTCCTTTTTCTATGTATGGTGCATTCTGCAGCACACATAGAAAGAGGAAAATGCCTCTCAGGATATTTGTTGCCTAAAAAGTGTCCCTACCAATACAAAAACAATCCTGCCTACTAAGCTGGCACCTGCCTGCATTTGCGGTAGAAAGTTAAAAGTGCGTCACCACTAGGAAAGGATGGAATGCCCCACTTGGCACAAAAACAGTCAGACCTACCTTAAGCGCATTGCATACCTTTTTATGCAGTAAGATTCATCGAGCAACCGCTGCTTTCCCGGCTAAGTCATCTGCGGGCTCGGCACTCACAGCCAAGTTGGATCCCTGGCTCAACCTTGGATGAATTTTCTGTCTTCTCTGTCTCTTTGCCTGACTGGCCTCTTCTACCCATACGGAGTTGTTTCTTGTGATGTGTAACTCTGGCCATGCTGTATCCGTTAAGCACTGGTAGCCAAGAGAGGGGAACCCTGCAGCTTTGTCGCGCTTCGCTGTTACTGACAGCTACATTTTATGCAGAGCAACTGAAACTGCATGAATTGAGCACATTGAGCAAGACCAGTTACTGCAATGGTTGTTTTGGAGGTTTTTGGTAAGAATTAAAAAAAAATTAGGATGGTTGAAAAACTGGGCATTTTATAGTATGTTATCTAATTCATGGGGGGTGAAACCGAACTCCGTAGAATCATAAGGAGTTTATATTTGACTCCGCAGAATTCTGTGAAGTACAACTCTGCGAGCTCTGCCCATTCCTAATCATGGGCTGTCACTCAGCGCAAAGATCAGATCTTGCTGGAGCTTTGTGTTGGTGGTCGTCATGAACGATAACTGGTGGCTTCAAGCGCAGGTCCCGCTGTAGCTTTGTATTAGTGGATGTCATGGACAGTCAATGCTTGGCACAAAGAGGCCAAATCATTGTGGCAAGGAGCCCAAAATGTCTGTATCTTCACCTTGAGGTAAGAAGGAAAAGACTCTGTTAACAATCAAGAGTTCACGACTAGGGGGCACCTCTTAAGGCTCACAACTCACTCCAGCAAAGGCCAGCAGCAGGGCTCAGGCAAGTCTAGGTGTTGCTTGTCAGCTGAGCAGTTTGTAGGGAAGCCTCTGGAAGCTTGTTGTGTCCCTGTAGCTTATACATGACATCAGCCCTGTGACCCTTGAAGTCACTACTGGGGAGCCTGAGGTCAAGACAAGCAGGTCCAATCTTTCTTCTTCAGACAGCAGGGCTGTTCTTTTTCAGAATCTTCCATAGGTCCAGGCGTGTTCAAATGAGAGGTTCTGAAGGTGCCACTGCTATACCTGTTTCCAGTCTTTGTGTGGGGGAATTCCTTGGCTGATCCCCAATACTAGTTCTGATAACTTCTTCCCCTTCCCCTGGTTCCAAACTCTTTCAAGTGACAAAGCCAATGGCAGGCTTGGAATCAGGCTCCTTTGTGTGTGCTGCAGGCAGGGCCCCTTGACGTGCAGTCAGGGCAGGTTACTGCTCCTCTCCAGCCACCCTCTCAGGGTGACCCACTTCCCTCACTCCTAGGCCTCTATAGTCACCATGTCTGGAAAGAATACACAACTCACAACAGGAGAGCTATTCACAGTCACATGACCCAGGACACTGACAGGCACAGTTGGTTCAAGTAGAAAAATGCACATTTTCTAAAAGTGGTATTTTCAAAGTTGTAACTTAAAATCCAACCTTACCATTCAAGAGGATTTTATATTGCAATGTATTTGAGTGGAAGAAGCATTTCTCTATCTACTCCCAAACTGAAGTTGTCACTTGTTAGGAGCAATGAGGTAACTCAGTCTTAATTTATTAGAGAGATAGCCTTACAAAAGTGAAAAATGACGTTAGGAGTGTTTTTTAGCTGTCAGGACATGTAAAACTTAAATACATACATCCTACCTTTTTAATACCATGCACCCTGCCATAGAACTGGTTAGGACCTACCTTAGTGGTGACATCTAAATATTAAAAAGGAAGGTTCAGGCCTTGCAAAAGTTATATTTTACCAGGCCGAAATGACAGTTTAAAACTGCACTAGAGGCTGCAGTGGCAGACATGGGACATATTTTACAGTGCTACATTAGTAGGTAACACAATGAGTGCTGTAGCCCACTAGTGGTATTTAATTTACTGACCGAGGGTACATGTAGTACCAATTACTAGGGACCTATAGGTAAAATAAGTGTACCAATTTGGTATACTCCAAGAGAGCTCAAGTAATGTACCCATGCTTAGCAGTGGTAAGGTGTACAAAGTCACAAGGCCAACAAACACAAGTCCACTAAAACAGGATTGAAGGCAAACATTCTGGGGGAATACCATGTCAAGGATGGAATGACTAACAGAGTGTGTTAGCTCGATGTTGTGGCCATGGGCGAAGGAACCGGGTGGGAAGGGCAGTCTTTAGGGAATATTTGGTTCTGAGGAGGTGCTGGAGAGGCTTAAGGACTCTTTACTGTCTAAATTGTTCTGTGCAAGGAGGAATTGTTGATTATGATTAGGGCTCCTGGTTTTATGATATTTCTTTTTTTAACATTTCCGTCTGTATTTATCGATATTTCTTTTTTTGCCATTTTATCTGTATTTATCCATATTTATTTTGTGTTTTGCGTATAGATGAAGTTGTAAAACTGTACATTTCCATGTTTATTTCACTGATAAACGTGCACTCGTACTTTGATATCTGAAGTGATTTAGCTATTTAAGCTGCCAAATATTGCATAACAATACATCCACTGGTAAATACTAGCATTATACTACAAATGTATATTGACGTGATTTAATGAAATTTCATCCTGTTTTTTTATTTCTCATGCTGTCCATCTGCTCAGCTGTTGGGCTATGATTCATGTAAGACAGCACTAGAGTCACTTAAAAGCAGCACAATTTTCTGCATTTATCCACTTTTAAAAATAAATGCAGACAGAAAACACATTGTTTTCTGTCTGTATTTATCTGTAAAAATCCGTAATAACGGAAAAAAGGGAGCCCTAACTATGATTTTAAGCTTTGTGGCAGACTTCTTGTTATTTAACACATTAATCTAAAAATCAATTCAATTAAATTCATTCTTTATTCGTCCTTCCAAAGACAGGACATAAAGATACACATAGATAAAAAAAATCATATAAAATCAATCTTGTCACAGCAAATTCAAACTCATTTTCCATTTAAAAAGGATACAACAGCTCACAAAAACTGTACTTTTTCTAGGAACTAAAGTGACAATGCAAAACGCTTGGGTTACTAAGTAGCAGCAGATATTATCTAATAGGAACTAAAGTGACACTGCAAAATGCTTGGGTTCGTAAGTAGCAGCAACTATTATCTAATAGTGCAACAAAGATAAACAACTGCAGCCATCAATAGCAGCAATTATTATCCAAAAATACATGAATAATAAAATCAGGCCTATAAAGGAGTTAGCAAGATGGGTAAACATTTTAGCAGCAATACTAATGCATTCCATACAGAAAGTGATATAATGCATTAAAATTAAAACAGCATACTCCTTCTCATTGATAGAATACACTTCAAAAAGCTGCCAACAGCAAAACAAACATCAAGATCATTCAGTTGCTGCAAAAAGTACAAAGCTGCTTTGCACTTAGAAAATTTGTGTCTGCACAAGAGAGGTATTAAAAATATCCTGGTACATGGAAGATAAAATGAAAAAAAAATTGAAAATGCAAAATGGTTTGACTCGAATGTTCATCACAAGGGCAAACCGTAATAGATTCTGATGAATACTGACCCAGGGGGAAGCATATCAACCAATCGTAAAGATCCCAGCCTGAATCTAGACAACAGATTCCTTTCATGCACATTGTGTACATATGTTAGATACAGGGCAATGTAGGGAGAAACCTGTATAAGGCAATAATCCCTGATCGTGGGTAGGGGTAGGCGGAATTTGCGAAATTGACTTTCGCAAACAATTGCGAAATTGCGTAAAATCTCCGCGAGCATGCGGAATTTTCGCGAAGATGCAGAGATTATTTTTCCTGCCCATTCGCGATGTGTTCTTGCGTGCTCGCGGGGAAATGTACCTCTAACTTGCCCATGCGGTCGCTAATGGGCGCGGCCATCTTGCTCGCAATGCTTATTTCCTCTTCCGGGTTGAATGACGTGTTCGCGATCGCAAAATCACGTGGGATAGCGCGACCAGTTACCACAATCCAACATCTCGTGGCACACGTGAACGGATAGGAAAACTCATCGGTGAACGCAGGGACTCAGTAAGTTGCTACAGCGCGTGCTAGAACGCTTTTTTTAAGTGCGAACAAGAAAAAACTTCAGTTTCGCGACAGATTGTGAATGTTTTGACATTTCCGCGCTCTTCGCGGAACGCGAACATTTTAAAATATCGCAAATTCCGCGAGCGTAACAAAATTTCTCGCCCAGGCCTAATCGTGAGTTTGGTTACTTCAGACAATTCTCTGGACAATCCTTTGTGTTTTCGAAAACTCACCAAAGCCCGCTGTTGTTGTTCTTTAACAATTTGATCTGGGTGTTCAAACAGGGAGGAAGGAATAACCAATCCGTAAAGCAGGTTTTAATGTATTGGAGCCTGGGGATAGAAAGGCCTCGGTGCAGTTTAGACAATCCCTAATAATTGCCCGGTTAAAATCAGCTTCTTCATTTGTCCAGATGGAACACCAGGTAGCTAGAGTTGCCACATTTATAGTATCTTGAACATACTCGAGGCCCAACTCCAAATGGAGGGGAAAGTGTGGCAGAGAAAGGGGCACTCCTAAAACTCTATGGCAAAATCTGTTCTCCTCCAACTGCATAGCATGTAAGTCCCTACAACCCCAAATGCCCATACCATATGTTAAAATCGGCATACATTTACACTTATAGATCTCTAAAATAGGGGCTATGGGCTTTTTACCTATGGTCATTGCAAGTGAATAAGTGGTACCAACTGCACGTGTAATCTGACAATCAAGATAAAGATCATTGATGAAAAAAGTATGTTTCATTTTCTTTACTGTTTTTTGATTTGGTAATATATTTTAAGATTTTCTTTATTTTATGTGAAATTGGTTTTTTTGCAGGTTGCTGAATTTGTAGGTGAATAGGATGAGAAGTTTTCCTAATATGTATTTTTAATTGATATGTTTTTTATATATTTCAATTTATTTATTTGATACTTATGCAAACATATTTAATACATAATTTAAAAAATATGATAAAACATTTTCAAGTTGTTAAATTATTATTCAGCTGATTGACTATATTAAATATTGAATTGCTTTTAATAATGTTGATATTAAATAGTTATATGGTATTCAAAGTTTTTGTCCAAACATACATTTTATAGTGTTAATTTATTTAAAAATATTGAATATTTGTATTTTATTCTGTTATGCATTTAATTTGTTTTATGGTTTTTGGTATTTTAAAGCAATAGTTTGAGATGTATTTTAAATCTATTTTTTCAGATTTTTTAATTGATATGATTTTGAATAAATTTTTATGTTCAAGTTTTATAGTCTTTAATAATGTATTATTAAACGTTTATGGACATACATATTATGTTTATTCATGTTATTTATTATTATTTATTTTTGAATTTGTATTGTGTTTGAATTGATTTGGGAAAGGGAAAATTATACCTGAACTAACGCTGTGTCTATTATTTGATTAAGTTGTAGTGGGAGTAGAAGTCCTGACCCTTGTAAAATAAACCACTTATCCTTCTGTTGCTAAGGTTTGAGTGGGCATAGTAAATCTGGCCCCTCCAGAGTACAACACTGTCCTTCCTATTGCTCAGGTTGGAGTTGGGATAGTAAATCTGACCCCTCCAAAGTCAAACACTTTCTTTACAGTTGCTCAGGTTGGAGTAGTGAATTTGACCCCTCCAAGTCTAAATTCTTTTATCTATTTTTAAAAATTGTTAACACATTTTTTGTTTTTATTTAAAAAGTTAGTTTAATGTATATTAACTTATATTTATTTATTGTAGTTATTTAAATTAATTTATTATTCATTTTCATGTTGGCATTATATAATTTCGTTTGTAATTTTTTAGTTTTAGTGGTTGTATTTATAATTTATTATTTTTTATTATGTTTGTTTAAAAATAGTTTTAAAATATGTGTTTTTACAATTATTTTAAACAGATATTTCGATTTATTGTTTGCAAAGTTAATTATTATAAACATATTTTTACAGTTAATATATGTATTACAGTTAATAGAGTACTTAATAGTTAAAATCAAATATACTTACCTATTTTGTGACAATATTGCAAACCCTCTTTAAGGACCTAAAGTGGCCAAAAAATGCATTTAGGGAAACTTTTACTCATGCTTAAAATCAATACTTGTGCATTGGGGAGGAGCTTGGCGGGCATCCGAGATGGCCGCGTGAGCACAGCGCTCCCCGGACCCCCGCCGCTCCCGGCTTAATATCCTGATTTAATCCTGAATTTTTGCGAGGATTCATATAGAGGACGTTGGGCTGATCTACCTGGACTTTTCGTAAACGGATTTGGACATCGGGTGCCTGAATTATGTTCACTTGAACTTTTGGGCTCCGCCCTCGAAGTGCGCCCGGGACTGGGTGAGGTTCGGTGGCCGTCTTGGAGTTGAACAACAACGGCAGGGGGATTGGTCTTGTGAGTCCCCCTCTTAAGTTTCGGTTTCGTTTCTGCCTCGGACTGGGACATTGGTGAGAGGGTTGGGCCAGAGCTGCGGCCGTGCTACACGTTGGTTATCTGGCCCTTGGCTGCACTGTTTCTGAAGTGGGCTGCCTCTATCCTGGTGCTACACCTCTTGAAGTCCTTTGGTCCAGGGGCCTCCATTTCTGGTGCCCGGTCTGTCGACCCTGGTGACATTGCTTGTGACGCATCTTCAAAATGGCGGGCAGAGGGGACCGAGAGACGCGCAAGACGAAGGCACCTCTGCGCGGGGGTCCGGTTCAATCTAATGTCATGGATCGTTATACCCACTCTAAGGGGTCCCCCGGAGCTGCCCTGCCCGGTCCCACTGCGTCGGACCAAGTACTGGATGCGTCGCCGGAGCCCTCCTTGCAGGACATCATGGGCGCCATCTCGGGCATGAGAGAATCCATAGGCCACCAGTATGAAACTTTGGCCCACAAACTGGACACTGTGGCGATTGAGGTCAATTTGATTCGAGCCGATCTCTCCAAGACGAACGAAAAGGTGAAATCGTTGGATATCAAATCTTCCAGCCTCACGACGGACGTCTCTGATATTCAGACGGAGATTGGCAATCTCCGCAGGGTGAACGATTTCATGACCCGGCGCCTGGAGGATTTTGAGAATAGGGCGCGTCGCTGTAATGTTCGCGTGGTCGGTGTGCCGGAGAATCCAGAACCCCACTCGGTTGATCTCCTGGTTGAAGATCTTATCCAGAATCACCTTTCACCGTCTGGCCTTATTAAATTTTTCACAGTGGAGCGCGCCCATCGTGTTCCGGGGGGCCAGGGCAAGCCAGGCGCCCCGCCGAGACCGATTGTTGCCAAGCTTTTCCACTACAGAGATCGGGACGCTATCCTGCAGGCCTCGCGGGTGAAGGGCCCAGTAGCCTTTGAAAACGCCACGGTGAACTTTTATCCGGACTTTTCCCAACAGGTCCGGAAGCAGCGGATGGGATTTCGTGGTGCCAAGAAACGTCTTAGGGACTTGGGGATGCGTTACGCAATGCTCTTTCCGACCAGGCTGCGGGTGGTGCATGATGATCGAACTTTCTTTTTTGATCGGCCGGAGGCTGTGAATGACTGGCTGGACTCCCTGCCTAATCGACCTCCTGAGACTGAGTCCGAAACCCACCCGGGCGGTGCTGAAGGTGGTGTTGAGAGCTGAACGTTTTGTTTTTGACTGATGCCTTGTTTTGTATGCTTTTCCAGGGATGTAAGCCTATGTTCCTCTACCTCATATGTGTTTTGATGTATGGTCTTATTCTCGTTATTTATTGATCGGGGGGCGGGTGGAACGGAGCCTTTCCTCCTCCGGGGTCTTCGTGTAGAATAGGGGTTCTTGGGCGACAGGCACACTGCAGGTTGGGGTGGCTTTTTAGCTTATTGCAGGGGTGCAGGGTGGGGGGTGTTTTCTTGTTATTTGGGGGTGGGTGGTTGGGAAGTTCATTGTTTGTGTGTTCTGTGTTCAAGGCGACTTTATTCCATATTTGAATTGCTTTTTGTGGTCGTGCTCATTGATGGGGGGTTTGGGCTTTGTCGGATGGGATGGGGGGTAGCGGGTTGAGATTTGTTTCGTGGAACGTTAATGGTCTGGGAGATCGTATAAAACGCAGTGTGGTGTTGAAATGTATACGACGTTTATCTCCTGACATTGTTTTCCTGCAGGAGACTCATTTGATAGGCAATGTCTGTCATGCCATGAACAGGTGGGGTTATCGCCTCGTAGCACATTCGGGGTTCACCTCGGGTTCCAGGGGTGTGGGTATCCTCATTCGGGCTTCCCTCCCCCTGGCTATTGATGATGTTATACAGGATGACCGGGGGCGGTATGTTGTCCTTGTGGGTCGGTATGAAGGCCGTACCCTCTCCTTATTAACTGTTTATGTGCCCCCCGGTTTGCAGACTTCCACCTTTTCAGATTTGGGCCGTGTCTTGCTGGACCTTCCTGATAGCACTCTCTTTCTGGCTGGTGACTTTAATTCGGTAGTCTCTGGCCTTCATGATCGCCACCCTCCTAGGGATACCCCGGCGGCTCAGCAGTGGTTGGGTGGCTTTTTGGATACCTTCGGCCTAGTGGACTGCTGGAGGCTTTTGCATCCTACGCAGCTGCAGTACACCTTTCACTCCGGGGCCCATGGGAGTTTGTCTCGGCTGGATTATTTCCTGATGCCTGCGGCTCAGTCCCCGGCTGTGCGTGAGATTGTGCACTTGCCCAGGGGTATCTCTGACCACTCTCCGCTCTGGCTTCGTTTTGAGGTTGGGGTGGAAGCAGCGGGCAGGGTGGCTCCCATTAATCCGTGGTACCTTACCTCCCCTGAGACCCGCACCCTTTTACTTAAGTCCCTCGACTCATATTTTCTAGATAACGAAGGGTCAGTTTCATCTGCTGTGTCCCTGTGGGAGGCCTTTAAGACTGTGATTCGTGGGCAGGCCCTCTCCCTTATTGCTGAGGCTAAGAGAGCGAGGAATAGAGAAGTGGTTGATCTTGAGGGGGAAATTTCTGTATTGGAGGAGGGCTTGGAATCTGGTGTCACCCCTGAGAAGCTCCATGCCCTGGGTCTGAAACAATTTGATTATAAGTCCTTGGTCACGGATGCCGCCAAAATGATGTTTCGGGAGCAACAGGGACGTCTGTATGATGTGGGTGACAAAGCGGGTAAATTGCTGGCGTGGCTGGATAAGAAGGAGAGAGCTAATCGTGTGGTACCCGTGATTCAGTCTGCATGTGGTGTGAGTGTAACGGACCCGATTGGGATAGTTGACCGGTTTGCCGAGTACTTCCGTGTTGTGTATGCCCCTGTGTCTGTGAGGGATGTGGTTGACTCTCGCCTTCTGTTGCGTGATATAGCCCTGCCCATTGTTTCTGATTCGGACCGTGTGGCGTTGGACTCCCCCTTTACGGTTGATGAGATAGCTACTGCCATCCGTTCCCTTCGTTCTGGCAAAGCATTGGGCCCGAACGGGTTGCCAATCGAATTGTACAAGTTGCGTCCGGATAAGATTGCTCCGTATCTCCGCGACATGTTTCTGGAGTCCCGGGAACGGGGTGTTCTCCCTTATGACCAGAGACTGGCCACGATAGTTGTCATCCCCAAGGAGGGCAAACCACGTGATCTTTGCTCCTCCTATAGGCCCATATCCCTACTAAATGTTGAACCCAAGGTGTTGGCGAAACTCCTGGCCACCCGTCTCTTGACGGTCATTAGTGACTTGGTCCATCCGGATCAATCTGGATTTATCCCACATCGTAACACGGCTCTGAATCTACGTCGTCTTCATGGCGCGATCGCGAGGGCGGGGCTTCTGACGGAGCCGGCCATTTTGGCATCGTTGGATGCATCCATGGCCTTCGACACGGTGGAGTGGCCCTATCTTTGGGCGGCTCTTGAGAAATTTGGTTTTGGGCCTGACTTTATTGGTTGGGTCCAGTTGCTGTATGCGGCACCTCTGGCGCAGGTAGTGGTAAATGGTAGGGTCTCGGCTCCTTTCACCCTTGGCAGGGGTACCCGTCAGGGATGCCCCTTGTCTCCCTTACTGTTTGCTCTCGCCTTGGAACCGTTGGCTGCCTGGCTCCGGTGGGAACCGTCTCTCAAAGGGATTCGCTGGTCTCCGGACTTTGAGGACCGCGTTTCGCTTTACGCGGACGATATCCTTTTATACCTCACCTCCCCGCGTAAATCTCTGTCTGTTCTGTTTGATGTTCTTGCTTCTATTGGAGCAAACTCGGGCCTCGTTATTAACTGGACCAAGTCCTGTGTATATGTTCTCTCGGGGGTTTTGCCCCCCTTGCCGAGTAGACTTCCTATTCAAGTGGTCCAGTCGGGCTTCAAGTACTTAGGGATTTTTATTACGTTGGACCCGAAGCTCCGCTTTGAGCGTAATCTCCTCCCTCCGTTGCTTAGACTGCGATTGGATGTGGCCCATTGGCGCAAGCTTCCTTTATCTCCGCTGGGCAGGGCGGCTCTGTTTAAAATGATGTCCTTGCCGCGATTCCTTTACGCGCTTCACAACTCCTATGACGCTATCCCTAAGACCTATTTCCAAGAGATTGAGAGTCTTCAACGGCAGTTGATATGGGATGGGCGACCCCGTATCGCACTCGCAAAGCTCACCATCCCCTGGTATGACGGAGGCATGGCGCTCCCCGATATCAAGCGATATTATTGGGCTTCCCAGCTGTCTGCCATTAATCATGTGATGTTTTCCCCGGGTCGTAATCCTGCATTCGAGATGGACAGACTCCAGCTTCCGGGTGGGGACTTTACCGAGCACTTTATTCCCGATCGGCCGGGCGCCATCTTGTGGGCCCATCCAGGATTGCAGTAACGGTGTGGCGGGCCGCGAATGTGAGTTTGGGGTGGGAGGATCGATTGACATTGGCGACACCGCTTTATGCATCCGAACGTTTGGGCGGACTCTGGTCTACCAAGGGTTTCGACCGCTGGGATGTGATTGGGATCTGTAAGGTGGGTGACGTGTACTCGAACGGTGGTGTGAAGTCGTTCCAGGCCCTCCAGGCGGAATATGGTTTGAGTGGTAGGGAATTTTTTCGCTACCTGCAGGTCCGACATGCCCTCGCCTCGGTCTTGGTTCCTGATGAGGCCCTGCCTGAATCTTCCCCCCTCGAGGACCGTGTTCTTGATGGGCATCTTCCCGATAGCACTATTTCTCTGATCTACAAGAAATTGATTAATAATCGGGTGGACTTACTGGTCCGACTTCGGGAGGCTTGGGTTTGCGATGGGTTGGAACTGGACGACGAGGATTGGCAATCGGCGCTCTCTTCTCCCAAGGAGGTGGCCATTCCTGCCCGTCTCCGTTTGGTTCAGCTTAAGATTCTTCATCGAGTCTATGTCACTGGTCCGCGTCTGGTTACGATGGGCTTTTCTTCGGATGGGCTGTGCAAGCGTGGATGTGGCTTGAGTGCGACCTTTTTGCATATCCTTTGGGAGTGCCCGGTTGTAGCTGCTTATTGGACTGCTGTGCTTGAGGTGATGACTGCTGTTACGGATGTGGCCCTGCGGCCGGAGCCTCGCAGATGTCTGTTGAATGTGTGGGAACCCACTGACTATTCTGTGGCCCAGACTAGATGGGCTGCCCTTGGTTACATGATTGCGAAGCGGGATGTCGCGCAACTCTGGGGCGCTTCCAGGCCCCCTGAGGTCTCGAAGTGGGAAGACAATATGGACTGGTCCATGTTTCGTGAGAAGACGGTTTATGTGGCCAGGGGCAGGCCCAGGGCGTGGACGAAGGTTTGGGGCCAGTGGAATGATTATCGTGGGGGTATTTGCACCCCTCCCCTTGAAAACACTGCTGGGATTGTCCCTTCTCCCTAGGCTAGAGTTCCCGGAACCTTTCCGTAAGGTTTTTTATACTTCCGGTTCTCCCCGCTGCTCCCCTCCCCCCCCCTCCCCGACTTGATTGGAGCCTCCGGGCTGTGACTGCGTGTGTTCTCCTGATCGTGGAACCGTCCCCTCCGCTCTTTGGGCTGACCTTCATTATCGTCCATTCGCCTTTAGTGTTTGTGTTTCTTTTTGTAAAATAAAAATGCAAATTGTTCTGTGATGTCTATAGAGTAATGCTTTGTACGTGAGCTATGCCTATCCACGGGTGTACATTTTTCTTACATGCATTGTGCCTTGTTATTAGCGGCCAGCCCGTGAGGTTGTAGGCCCATTCTTGTATTTTTCTATGCTTACTCCAATAAAGGTTTTGAGACAAAAAAAAAAACAAAAAAAAAATACTTGTGCATTGGACTACATAGAACATGAAAATTACTCTTTAAACACAGTTATTGTAGCTAACCCACAGTGTGGATACACTTTCCAAAAGTAAAACAGTCAAATTATATCTACGTTTTTGTTGTTGATATTTTTGACTTTATATACAAAGTAAAGTGCATCCTCCATATTTCTTGGCAATATTTTTGTTATTTATATTTTTGTTAATGATATTTCCTCATATTTCTTCATACAACCACATAATGTAATGGCCAGGAAAAAATTGAAATCCCTAACTTTAGTTATACTGTTTACAAACAGCTCCAGTTGCTAAGGAACAATCTCATATAGCGAGAAACAACCTCCTCTGACAAGGGCAAGTTTGAGGGGCTCTTTATCTGAGATCTTTTGTTCCTGCCAGTTGGTGCATGTGGGTATAAGGGCTTCAGGGGAAGTGTGGACGTGTGTGAAAGTGGTGAAGATTAAAAAAGGTTAGTGAATCCACGGCAACCTTTATTGGTGTGGTTCACCGCCTTGCTAAAAACAGTGAGGTGAGGATACAAGCTGGTGCAAAGATCCAGCAGTGTGTTTTCTACCCGAAGGTCAACATGTTTCATGCTTTGAGAGCAATTCGTCAGGACCTAAAAATGAAATAGTGCTACACAGTGAGTATGGGGCGAATACTACCTTCCTCTTGAAGTGGGAGCGCAGGACGGGAGGTCCTGCTCTGTCTAGGTGGGACCTAAGAGAGGGCGACATGAAGGGATGAGAGTTATCCCTCAGTTTTCTCTTTGGTCAGGAAAGGTCACCACAGCTTGGTTACAGTGTTTAAAACAATGAACAGGGGGCACGGAGGTACCCACTCTGTTCAGTAGAATAGAAAGTGCAAAATCAATGATGAAAAATTAATTAAAATTTAAAAGGTAAGCATAGGCTTGGTGCAACTAACTACTGGTAACTGAGAACTGGTGACATCAATTAAAAAATGTCAAACTGTTACTTGACAATCTCACCCTACTAGGACCAAGAGGAGCGTCACCGGTTTTCTCTGATGTGCTGGCCCAAAAGTGGTAGGTACCTGAATAGGAAGGGGAGAAGTAGTCAGGATCAAAGTCAAAGGCAATGCTGTTTGGTTGCCGTGTGTAGGCCCTAACCAATGGAGAGCGTTAAGTATGCCCTGGTTGCGAACAACCAAACCTACATTGTTCATGTGGTAAGTCTTAGGGAGAACGCCTAATGACATGCACTCAGAGCGGTCGCGTGCAGCAACGGAGGCCCCGCGCCAACCCCATCAAATCCCGGGGGATTAACGGTGGCAGCGCGCAGAACTCCCGGTGCGGCAGCTTCCACCCAATGCAACCCAAGGACGCGCCTGCCATGTACTCACGGGACAATGGAAAGGTGGCGTGCTGCGCCCACGAGGCACCTAGAGCACCGCCCTCAACTGTGAGCGGCGCAAGTACGGCAACACAGAACATACTACAAACTGAAGCCACACATGAGGGGGCCCTCTTACCTGTCCGCAGCTGGGACCACACCATATAACCTACCCGCACGTCGAGGGTCAGGGAGAAGCCGGGGCGATGTGCCATTCGGTAGCTGTGCTATTTAGCTGTTCGCGCTGGAACTTCCGTAGACCCCTGTCACGTGGAGGGGGAGCGTGCGTGGGCCGCGCAACGCGGAGGCGTGGCCAACATGGCCATGCTCCGTTGTAATGCCAGTATATACCCAGACTGAAAGTGGCGGCCATGTTGTAGCGTGTATGGTACCGATAGAGAAATTAACAATAGCCTCAAGCAAGTATCAAAACGCAATCAATAAGAGCTTGGGAGGCTCATCAGTGATAAAGCATACCATAATATTGGACATACCCAGTGAAGGGGGGGAAGAGTTATTAGGCTCCTATGATGTAAAGGCTCAAAGAGAATGAGGCTGATACAAAGGACCGCAGTGAAAGTGGCGGCTATTCCAGAGGGGTAATCTCAGCGGGCATAGGGAGACAGGCGGGGAAATTGCCCATGGATGTGCGCCTGTCTAAGAGAGAAGCGGCTGGTCCCTCTCTTATGGATGATGTGGGATAATGTCCAAGGTGTGTCATGATAGGGTGGGACCAGATCCCAAGGGTAAACGTGAGTAGTGGGCAACTAGTATGATAACTAAAGAAGGAAGACCTCTCTTCGGAGACGAAGGGAGGTCCTTGTAGCATCAAACCAGATTACACTGCCCTAAGTACAGGGATACACGACTGCACTAACAACCACAAGGGTGCAACCCAAGGAGGACAAAATAACTTCAGGTCCTAGTCAAACAACTCCAGGGAATAGAGTCATTAAGGCCATCGGTGTCAGTGGCTAAACGGTGGACCCACCTCTGCTCTATCCTGAAGAGCGCCTGGTGAGTGATCTGCTGGTGTGCTTCCAGTACCGTCCACCGAAGGCTATCTGCTGAGTGATTCATTTCATTTCCATGACACCCCCTGAATGCATCCCCATGGCGGGGGCTGCATAATGGGTGCCCTATTTGGCCCCCTTTGTTTCCCCACCACCAGCCTTTTCATGGCAGGCTCACACCATGAAAAGGGCTGTGATGGGGAAACTCATAATATGCTCAGCATACTGTGGTGGTCCTTCTTTGCATATTGTATTCTCCTGTCCGCTGCACCACCACCAGGGAACAGAAATTGCCTGGAGCAGCCTGTGCAGCGGTGGCGGTCCGATTGTCTGACTCGTACTACTGCAGGTGTATTAATTCCACACCACTGCAAGACCACCAGACTTGTAACCAAGCCCTTAGCTGTGTTTTTACCTCATATGATCGTAGACTGCATGTCTTATTGCCTTAGTATATGTTTTGTCTTAAAACTGAATGGCCAATGTAATAATAATAAACATGAATTACACAATTATAGAATGCATAGAAATGCAATGACTCCCTGGCAGTGAAACAATTCCTAAAAGTAAGGGTGGATGGACCAATTCCTGTTGTAAAAAATTCTGTGTGAATTCTTCATGCAAAGAAGCCATGAAAACATGTATGCCATCTCCTCATTGTGTAATGGATATTATTGAGATGATGAGCTTCATTTAACACATTTGCATTTGTATTGAAAGATGTTAATTTTCCATCAATTTTTGTGGAAAAGGAACATATTTAATTAAGCAACGTAAACTTAAATTTAATATCAATAGGAGGTGCCATTTTTATAACGTGCTATTTATCTTTTGTATTATTGCATTCATGTCTCTTCACTCCATTGAAAAAAAAGCATGTTCATTAACAGACCAATATATCACAGTGTCCACAAACCCACAAATGTATTATCACTCTGGAACCCAAATGAGACACACAAGGATGCAGATAATGCTTACTTTTGGCAGTGCTCCACCAGAAAGGCCTCCCTTGCATTAGCATTTGCAATGTGTTTATTATTCCGCTGCAATATTATTTTTGCCATGGTTTTGTGAAGTAGATTGATTTCATTTCTATAACATTAGGCTCACAAATCCAGCCCAATTTTGAGATTTCTGCATCACAAAACCAATAAAATAAAAACATGTGCATATTAATTAGTCAATTTGTTTTAGTTGCAGAATCATCCATAATAGAAGTATCACATACCTCCCTACCGGTAAACAGTCATAAAATCGATTCCAAAATATAGAATGGACATAATATCGAAGTAAAAATATAGAATGGACAAAATATCGAATGGACACAATATAGTGGTTAAAAAAATCGAATTTAAGGTAAGTAAAATATAGAAGTGAAAATATCGAAGTATACAATATAGGCATTAAATATATCGATTTTTTAATAATATCAATTTTTTTAAAGTGTTTTGTATATTAGTATATGTGTGAAAAGTGTATATTAATTTTTGTAATGTAAGTTTAATGTATTTTAAGTAATGGATTAATTTTTGCGTAATTTAATTCTGTAGCGGGTTGTGGGTTTATAGGGGAATAGGGTGGGAAGTAATTTAATTATATTAAATTAAATATTAATTTTTAGCAATTATTATTAATTTTTAATTAAATTTTGCTTTTTAGTTCTGTAGCGGGTTGTGGGTTTATAGGGGAATAGGGTGGGAAGTAATTTAATTGTAATTAATTAAATATTTTTATTTATTTATTGGTATTCATTTTGAATTTATTGTTATTTTTTAATTGGTAATTAATTTTTATTAATTGCCAATTAATTTGTAATAATTGATTAATTGTTAATTATGTTAATTTTCTAAATGTATTTTCTGTAGCGGGTTGTGGGTTTATAGGGGAATAGGGTGGGAAGTAATTTAATTGTAATTAAGTAAATATTTTTTTCATTTATTGGTATTGATTTTAAATTTATTGTTAATTAATTTTTAATTGGTAATTAAGTTCTAATTAATTGGCAATTAATTTTTATTAATTGGTAATTATTTTGTATTAATTAAATATTTGATAATTATGATAATTGTATTCATGTATTTTCTGTAGTGGGGTGTGGGTTTATAGGGGAATAGGGTGGGAAGTAATGTAATTGTAATAAATTACATATTAAAAATACTTTTTGTGTATTGATAATTAATTTACTGTTAATTTTTAATTGGTAATAATTTTTATTATTAATTAGTTTTTGTTATTGAAAAGTAATTAGTTGTTAAATAATTATGAATAGGTTATTAATTTTTAATAACTAATATGTAGTTGTATTTCTAATTAATTATTACATAATATTAAATTGGTTATTAATTTCAATTAATGTTTTATTGGTATTGATATTTAATTTATTTTTAATAATATATTAAATCATTACTTTCCCTACTGTTAAACTCACTGGAGTGGGAATAGTAATTTTCACCCTCCCACTATCCAACGCTTTCCCTACTGTTGCACTCTCTGGAGTGGGAATAGTATTTTTTACCCCTACGCTATCCAATGCTTTCCCTACTGTTGCACTCTCTGGAGTGGGAATAGTATTTTTTACCCCTACTCTATCCAACGCTTTCCCTACTGTTGCACTCACTGGAGTGGTAAAATTAAATGTTACCCTCCTGCTATCCTACGGTAAAATATTGTACATTTTTTATTAATAACTTAAATTAATTATATCTTAATTTTAAAGTTATTTGAGTATTTTTTAGTATGTTTTTGTTAATTATATTTATTATTTCATTAATTTTAAATTACTTTTAAGACATTTAAAAAAATTCGATATTTTGACTGACTATATTTTTTACAGACTATATTTTGGATTCGATATTTTTGTACTTACCTGTTTGTAGATAGGAATTCGATATTTTGGCATTCTATATTTTGGTGACTATATTTTGGTAAGTCTATATTTTGTCATTCTATATTATGTCAGTGATCCCTTGCTACCAATGCACATATGGGCATGTATCATGTAAAGGGCTCACTGTCCCTGTTTGTGCCATGTCGCTCCTTTAAACAGGTGCACCTGGTTCAAGCAAGGACAGTGAGTCTTATTACAATTAATGCGCTGCCACCAAGGCAGGTGCAACCTTATGGCTGTCGGGGAGGGGGACACAGGGGGGCAGGGGGCAGCAGTAACCATTAGTGAGAGATAGAGCAGCAGCTCTTTCTTTCACTTTACAGATAGTAAGCACCTGCACGCAGAGACAGAGCGAGCAGGGTTCTTACCTGCATGGGGTAGTGTAAGGGCTCCTTTATCTCCTCCAGTATGGCGCCTCTGGGAGGGCAGTGACAGTACACACCTCTTGATGGGACTTTTGTTTCTGCACCTACATCCATAGTACTGTGCGGGTGCAAAGTCAAGTGTTTCTCCCATTTGCATGGGCCACACCCCAATGCAAACGAGGGAACTCCTCCTTAAGTGGCATCAACACTGTATGTGCGCTGGGGGATCCTATTGCAGGAGAGGCTGCAAAAGCATATGTGGCCCTTTCTGTAATACTACAGTGCCCGGGGTACCGAAAAATGGCACACACTTGTTGTGCCCCTGGGTACTGTATGTAATACAGCCCTTTTGTAAGTAGCACATTTTGTTATTCTAGAATTTAATTGTCCCAAACAGCCATAGTTTACCTCTGAATTATTATTGACCAAATTCACTACCTACATAAGTGTTATTTGCATATTACCATAAACCTACAGGTAATTCCTAATACTTTCAGCAGTCAAATACATATGTGTGCATCAGCTGCCAACTACATCGCTCTTTGAATGTTCTTGTCAACAGCAGTCTTTGCTAGCTTCCTTCCTATGATGTGTGTATTAGGGAAAGCACTTATTGAGTACTTTAAAATAAAAGCTATTATTCAGTCTGTTTTCTTATATACTAAATAATGTAAACAACAGCTTTCCCACTTTTATAGACCATAAAGAATAAGATACATTATGGCTCAATGTAATCTTGCCACCAATTCTTATTTATAGCTACAGCTGTTAACATTGGTTGTTACAGACCTCCATTTGTTATTACATTTTATCTAGACATTCCAAAAGATAACTATGTACGAGAGATCATCCGTTTCGTCAAAATTAAGACTCCCTTAAAGATTTTCCAAGTGCCAAAACCAATCAACACTCGTGCTTGAAGAAATGTGTCCGTCCTTTCATATTTTATATATATTGTTTGAGCTAGGTTTAAAACAACCAAATTACAATGTAACCGAACCTTATGGACTACCAAACCCTTTCTTGTGGTGCACAATAATTAAATAATAAATGCAAAGAGCCGATGTAGTTGGCTGTTAATGTAAACATATGTATTTAACTGCTGAAAGCATTAGGATTTACCTGTAGGTTTATGGTAATATGCAAATACCACTTATATAGGTAGTGTATGCATGTAAATGACAAATCGCAACATTTTCATCATTAGTGAATAGCAACAATTTCTCTTTTGTAAATTTCACTTGAAGACCAGCAATCATGCTGAATACATTTTAGTACGTTCATTATTACAAGAATTTCCAATCACTACTAAATGGATTGTCATTTGATACTACACCCAATTACCTTACTAATAACTGCTTCTGTGGTACACATAGATTGATCATTCTGTTCCTCAGTGCCTGATCCTAGAGGGATGCCCTTTACTAATAGTCTTCATCCTCGCATCTTCTAACTACACTGTCACTCTAAGAACCGCTATCGAATCTGTACAAAGGCCTATGCTTCCTCCCCATCCACCGTCCTCCGTACATCATGGCTTTTTTTTAACCAGGCACTGAAAACGTCCAACATACAACTTTTGTTGTATCATCTGTACAGCATTTAGTTATAACAATCCCTTGAAACTCTAAGTACAATTCAAGACAAGGACCTTGTGCAAATCGAAGCGTACATGGCATAATCCTTTAAAATATTAATGCACTAATTCAAACAAATGCTCCATTTTGAGAAGTGTTCTTGTATCTGGTAACTTGCTGGTACCAACATGGCCCCAATTCTTCAAAGAGGTGGTAAAGGTTACCTGTGTATGAAATATCTTCCCAGAAGTGTTGTGGCCATCAAGAGTTATGTTAACCTCAGGAGATGCCAGCAAACGTAAATGTATCCTTGCTCCACTCTAAATCTTTCATTCCTAATTTATTGGTTTGGTAATCTTCTAACACCTTGTGATTTCATTTACATGCAGTGATGTATAGGGTACCTAATACTCATTATTGGAATGGAAAGGTCCTCTGCATGGCAGTGGATGTGCACCCCTTCTCTTCGGTTGGGATGGAAAAGTCCTCTGCATGGTAATGGACGTGCACCCTGGCCCTGAGTGCCCACATGTACTGAGGTCTGGATCCCTAATGCTGGTTTTTGTTGTCATAGGCAAACATGGATCGTGTGTGTGTGCCATGACATAGCTCTGTCTTACTGATTGTGGTCTTGTTAGATGAGGAGGGGAACCCAAAGTGCTACCCTCATACTGGTGGAAGGCTACTGCCTTCGCCAGGAGTTAAGCAGCACAAGAGTGGTGGTGGCAGCATACTGTGTAGTGATCAGTAGGAGTGAACAGGTCCCTTGTAGCCTGTGTCACTGGAGTGAGGCCTACAGGCTCACACACGTTATGTGTTGTATACTTAACGCACCACTGGCTTCATTAGGTGGGTGTGAAATGGTGTACCTACGTTGGGTGTATATGTGCCTGGGAAGGGTGCAATACAGGGACAATGCAGTCCTGAGTGGTGCGTGCATGGTGTATGCATGCACTGGAGGTGCATGTGCATCTGAGTGGTACAGTACCTGAAGGTGCATGTACCTCTTAGTGGTAAAGTTCCTGAGAAATGTCACACTGTGTATTGCATGCAGCATAAATGCATGTGTTGAGTGTATGTTTACCGATAACTGGTACACTACATGAAGGGTGCAATGTGTGCATCATAAATGCATGTGCTGAGTGTATGTGTGCCTTGAGTGGTGCAGTACATAAAGAGCACAGTGCTGGGCAGTGTGTGCATGTTAAATGAAAGTGCTGAATGTATGTGCACCTCTGAATATTACAATACATGAAGCATACTGTACTGTGCAGTATGTGTATGCTGTATACATGCACTGGGTGCATGTGTGCCTGTGAATGGTACAATACATGAGATGAGCCTGGGTTCCATTTTGGGTGACCCAGGCTTGCATAGTGTAACATGGAGTTGAGTTATAGAGAGATCCCCCATACAGATTTGTGAATTGCTACATTCCTGTAAGCTGGGTGGGACACACACTGGTGAGGAGAGGAGCAGACCTGCCCTCTACACTTCAAACTGATCTCTTTGATTCAGTGAGAGGTCACATGGAAAGGGCCTTGGCACTTCTTAGGAAGGAGCTGGGGCTGATAAGACAATCATAAAGCCCAAGTCTGAGTGCCCCGGGCTAACCTTTTGATGCACATATTACCTGAGCTGACGTTCAGGTGTGAACTCACTCTAGTCACTTTCATGGCATGTGCAGTGGGACTATCAACTCCGGAGAGATCCCTGCTGTGACTGACGGCCTTTGAAAAGGAGAAGGGAACAATCAGAGAAGCATGCACTTCAAAAGAAGCAGAACCCCAACATAAGCCTTCAAAGACTCAGACCCCAAACTACTTTCTGTGTATGGAAATGGTCAATAAGGGGGAGGATGAGCTCCCAAAAATTGTAATCTGCCAGGCAGCGGATGGGATGTGTGAGAAGGGGAAGGTCTACAAGACTTCTGCCTGTGACCAGGACTGGGGGTCAATTCCTGCTAATCTCCCTGCTGAGTGAGTGGTCATCACCCAGAGAATAAACGACTACCTGCCCTGGAGCCTGGAGAAACAGCGTCTGCTAGCTTGTCAAGAGCTTTGTGCCCTGTGAGTAATAGGAGAGTGTTAGAGGGTGCAAGGTCCAGTGGTGAGCCCTGTCGAGTGGATTCCCTGTTCAAGGTGTAAGGAAACAGGTGCTGCACCGATTGGGTTGCTGCCCATGTGCAGGACTGAGTTGGTGACCCCTGTATGCCAGAAGAGGACCACCGTGAATATAGCCGGGGAAAAGACTGACGTGCAATAAGGACTGAAGCATTGCACTGTAGCAGTGTGGCAAACTCGTATGCCAGTAGGGGCCACCATGGTAAATGCTGCTGTGCAGTAATATCGAAGCCTTGTGTGGCATTGGTGCGCCAAACCCATATGCAAAGAGAGCCACTTTGGAGAACTTTGTCATGTTGATCGGGCTGGAGACAATGGACAGCAAGCAGAGGTGACCCCATGTGTCAGAGGAGGTCACCGAAAGCACTTTGGAGTGTTAACGGGTTCAACACCATTGGTTAAGTGATGGCGCCATGGGAGCACCATCGCTCAAGTGTGGGATTAAGAACAGAATCGGCACAGTCCTCCCAACATCGAAATTGTGTGAACACTTACGCCGCTGGAGAAACCACAGGAAACCTCAGATCACTGCAAGAGCGCAACTTCGAGGGAGAGAGCGTGCACCTTCCAAGTGAAACCTCTGAGTCTGTGGGCGGCCGACTCAACTGACTTGGACTGGAGCCACCGAGTGCCCACAACGGGGAAACACCAGGGCTCCAAACACTTCCCTCCTACCAGTGTGGGTAGCACTTGTTCGGGCCTGACGCACCCAAGGGGAACTTGCCGCTAAATCAAGGGCGAGTGCGCTGGAACACTATTGACTTTAAATCAGAATCGTAGTGGACTCTTAAGACTCGGACTACTAGTGGGGAATACCCTGGATGTTACCAGTAGTGCATGGGGATTAACCCCAATCACTAACACAAGGGGTGAGTGGGACAGGGAATCACCAGAGAGAAACTAGAGCCCCGAACTTAGGGGAGGACTGTTGTGATGAAAGGCTTCACACAAGTATGTGACGTAGTTTCCAGTTTATTCCATGAGCAATAATACACATCACCGCACCCTCTCTGCCATCTCATCCAATGCATCATCTCCAACTGCCTGAGCTAGAATCCCCAATGCCAAACAACCAGTCACATTCTACCCACACATTCTATGCCCACCATTCCATTTCTACCACACATAACAACTGTGTAATTGTGAAAGTTTATTCTCCTTTGTGTGGTTATCAGTAGGAATAAAATTCTCTCTTTTTTCATGAAAGTGAGTATTTGGCTGAAAAATTATTTATTTATGCTGCAGTGTGCATTTTGAATTGTGAACCTGTGTACACTAATCAGTTTTGAAAACTTTATTTTGGCCTCTAGGGCCATAAAAGTACAACACAAACAAAATAAATATAAATATAACCAATCTATATGCACACCTCTCCCCCTAGGGAACTGTAGACTGCTCGACCATGTTTACCACAAAGAGTTTTGTTATGTTATGTTAAACTAAGTTTATATGGCGCACGGCTACTCTAAAAGAGTGTCCCGGCGCTTTCCACAGGCAGCTCAATACAGAATAACATAACAAGAAAAGCAAATACAGAAAACAGACAAAACAAAACCCACCCAAAAGAAACTAGAGATTAAAAAGCCAGGTTTTCAGGCTCTTCCTAAACTGAAGCAGATTGGGGGATACTGCGTAGCGCCAGTGGAAGAGTGTTCCACAGCTGGGGAGCCTTACAGCTGAAAGAACGGCCCCCAGTGCGGGCCTTCCTCACACGCGGAACCACAGCTGTGAAAAGAGATTCAGACCGCAGCGAGCGGGTTGGGCGAAAGAAGGCCAGCCTACGCCTTAGGTACCCGGCCCCTGAGCCCAAAAGTGCTTTGTGCATCAGCGTCAGGGATTTAAACATAATCCGCTTCCGGATGGGCAGCCAGTGGAGCATTTGCAGCAGCCCAGAAGCTCGTGCTCGCCTATGCAAACCAAAGATGGCACGGGCAGCGGAATTTTGAGCCACCTGCAGGCGCTGGACTAGATAGTCAGGGAGGCCAAGAAAAAGGGCGTTGGCATAATCCAACCTGGATCCGACAAGCGTCAAGTCCAGAAGAGGTTGTTTGGCCCAGTTGCTCAAATCCATAATTTTCTGGGCCCCGGGACATTAGGAGTAAAAGGCCTCAACTACCGCGGTTGGTCCCAGTAGCCCCTGCGTACCCCACTGCCCTCTGAAAGGGGTTCTGATGCTCATTTAAATAGGAATATTATAATATGAAAAGTAGACATCAAAATGTTCTTTCTCTGCCTTTCTTTTTTTCTTCTCTCTTTCTCTCACACTCAGCTCATTCCCTCCTACTTCATCTTTGTCCCCCCTTGGTGCCTGTTTACATATATCCCTCTGTCTGTCTGTCTGAGACAATGCTGCATCCATTCATCCATACATCCATTCATCCATCCATCCATCTATCCATCCATTTCTTTCTACTACGGCAACTCAAAAATGTTTAACATGCCTATTCTTTTTTTTCTTACAGCTTTTACAATAAAGAGACAAGTGAAAAACATCAAATCCTGAAGCACATTTTTCCCATACTTTGTATAATTTCTCAGGTTTTCACACACGTTTTCAAAGATTCCCAGTTGAGTGCTAACATGTTACTTTTAAAATCACAGCCGGCTTGTCTTTTTCTCTCTTTGATTTTCCTCCTCGGCATGTTTGTGATTCAAGTGACGCCTCTTGAAAGCAAAGCATACCCTCCAGCAAAATATTTTATTCCATTTCCCTTGGAGATTTATGCTTCAGGGGAGATAAAGAGGATCAGGAGCGGCGTTAAATTCAATAGTTCAAGGGATATTCCCTCGCGTGATTTTTGTAAACATAATAGTCCAGTGGGCCAGTGCCTGTCAGTATGAATACTGCCAGCAACATGATGTTTTCACTCCTATATTATATTAAATATCAGGTCCTCTCCAAAAGAGATTGCTAACGGTGTTTATTTTAATAAAAACAAGCATTTTCTTTAGACAGAGGAAAAAAGTAATTAAAATGTGCACAGCTCACTAATTCTCATGGGCCTGGTGCACACACTGCATAGTTCACTAATTGCCACGGCCCATTGTACACTATATGAAAACTGAAGAAAGTACATGCTCGTGCTTTTTTGGGCTTTCCACTCCAAAATCATTATGCCCTGGTAAGTACCAGGATTTATCCCAGAGTATATTTTGGAAGTCTTGACGAACTGCAAATGCCCCTGGGGGAAAATACGAGAGTGTGGGTTTTATCGTGACCAGTAATTTCTAGATACAGTCAATTTTGCAAGTTATATTTCTGTTCAGACAGGTTACCACAGAGTTCACAATTAGCTATCCTTCTTCTATATGATGCTACCTAAGGTCTGGCATTTTGATAAGGCATTCCCTATAATTCCTGTGATTTGTGGTACTCTGTTCCGCCTAGAGGCTCTAGTCTATGAGTAATGGTCAGGGCCACTGGAATTATGTGGCCGGGAAGGACCAATTTATATAGTAGGGTTAACTAAATTATTTGGAAAGAAAAGGTAATTCATGCAGCATAATGTTGCACAGATTGTGGTCCAACCGACTAATTACGATGTTGGCTGTCGGAGCGTAAACCGGCCGGTCATTCTGACTCGGTTCCGACCACCTCTCAGAGTCTTCCTGTCGGTCGGAACTGCACCGTAATCACCTATGGACGGCGTTTCTGCAGTTGGGATTACGATGTCGGTTTCTCACAGGCTTTCCGTGCAGGCCTCTCCGACATGGAAAGTCTGTCGGAAAGCGATTTTGGGGGCCCCCAGCAGTCTAAGGTTGGTGGTCGAGGAGGAACCTAGGGTACCCCCTTGAAAACCCTGCACTGTGTGACAGGCACCATGTGATGCCTACCACAGGGTGCAGGCTTTTACACACATACACCCATTTCTTTATAGGAGCTGGTTTATGGCCGTGACACAATCTCCCATAGAGAACAGTGGGAATCTGACCGAAAAGTTTTCGGTCTCATCATAATCAGGCAGTCGGAGCTGCCGACCTCAGGTCGCTCGGTCCTGAGTCCAAAACAGTGTTGGTCAGAGGCAACGCCGACCGACATTGCAAAAAGCCCCATTGTGTTAGTAGTATCTTATTGTTTTGGCTTTTTACACATTAACATTTTCTGGGCAAAGGTCTCACCCAGGGTTTCATTTTTAAAACAATGAGTTCCGGTGCACGAAGCTGTGCTTAGAAGCCGCTGTTAAATGTTTGCATGCCAAATGCCAAGACTGTGTAATCCTCAATCTAGCTCAGGCCTCTTGAATCCACAACCAGAACAGTCCTTTCCCATTATCTCACTCTTGCAGGGACCTCCTTTTCCCCTTTGTGACGTTGTTTCATCTTTCTCCTCATTCTTTCCCCTGTGTGTGTTTTGCATTCTCTTGCTCTGGGAAAATGTCCCCATCCCCAAAAATGAGTGCTGGTGGGCTCCAGCAACTACCGGCTCAAATTAGGCACTGGTTTCACCTCATTAGTACCACTTTGACACCCAAATAAAGAAATACACAGCAGAAAGGTGACCAGTCAACCTTTGCAAAGAGCTTCCTGCTGCGCTGTAACTCGTGTTGTTGCGTAGTTAGTAAATTTTAATCCATTTGAGCTAGAAACAAAATATTTTTTGATGAAATTTGCAGGTTATGCAGCAGATGATGGATTATCTGACAAATGTGGCAAATCCATAATTATGTGGAAAACGTTTCGACCTCAAACTCTTATTCTAGTGGTTCTGGTGATGGTGCGCATTACAAAATAAATACAATAAAATAAATAAATACATGGATTTAGGACTCTTGTGTGATCTCCAGCTTAGACTGGTGATTGCATACTATTATGAGAGTTAATGGCATCTACTTGAATCAGGTGTAACATGGTCATATCAGATGCACATAAGTGCTCACCACAATGCTATTTTTGTATTCTGAGCAGATAGTCAGCACTTTTTTATTAGGTCATATAAGCATCATGGAACTCATGTCTTCCTCTGGCCTGAAATAACCACTTTCATACAGTATACAGGATTGTGAGTCGAAATAAAAGAAGCTTATGGTACTTTGGTTTCAGATTCTGGGACATCAATGCAACTTATGTTGTATCTTTTAATGCAGGTTATTTGCTAGACTGACAGGTACATCTTTATGGCTAACTGTTAGTAAAATCTCAGAGCTGGGCACACAAGCCTGCTAATCCCATGAATTGTAATGCACCTGCCTTGCGGTAAAGAAAGGGAATGAGTGCAAATCCTCGGCGCTAGCACATTCATATCAGGGATAATAGGACAGGCAATTCAGGGATGATATGAAAGCTATTTTTCATCCAGGTCTATTCTTAATGTCTTTCTCGAAAAAAATACATATTTTTTTCAGTTTGCATACCACAGTTTTCTGCGGTATCTGAGAGATACCGATTGAAAGTAAAAGATCATGGAGCTAAAAACAAAGCTGTGTTCTATCAAAGTGTAACAATTCCCGGCGGAGGTGGGGCTTGGATGATTACGTGTATGGGCTTCCGGCAAAGCCGGTATTCAAGCAATGAAGTCCATAAAAGCACCTGGAGGGACCTGTCTTGAGAAACAACACTTCGCGCTACATCGAATAAGTGTAAGATAGGACTGCATAAGCTGTTTATACAAAAAAGCAGCAGCGGACCTTAGAGTGCCGCACCTAAACTCCAGTTCCAATAAATCAATATTTCAATATATCTTTTTTCTCTGTGCTGCCAACCCCGACACCAGCTGCTGTTTGGCGTCGCTGTGTTCTCCAGATCAGTTAGACCATTTTTTTCTCTTGTTCATGGGGGCGCACCAAAAATAGAAGTCCAGAGAAGAATACGTAGAAAATGTTCTTTATTTATCTTTATCCAGTAAAATACACATCATCAATAAAATATACCACGAATTCAGCCAACGCGTTTCACTCCCTACCAAGGAGTTTCTTCAGGGCTGAAAGAACAATAAAAACAAATACTCCCATCAGTTTCCTGCATCTCAAAGTATTTGCACTTTCATCATTTTATGCAGTTACAAGAAAAATGTATAAATAGGTTTTGTGTACAACACTTATGTCCCAAAACATAGGCAGATGTACAGTACCCAGGTATTCACCAAAAGAGAGAAAGGAAAAGACAGATACACAAATGTTATTGATTATTTTTAAAAAACGCACAATTTTCGCACTATTTTTATAGTTTTTTTACAGTTTTTTACAGTTTTTTTACAGTTATTTTCTACACGGTTACCATCACGGAAGGGGGAAAGAGTTGACATGGAAGACCGTGAAGAAAAATACAAACATTAAAAAGTGACATATTGTGATATTATAAGCCCACAGAGGTTTTTTAGGCCTCAACAGTACAAGGACCACGGGGAGAGGCGTGTATCACACGGTAAGGTCATATTTACACAAGTCTCAAAATTTGCAATCACATAAGCATATAGCTAGGTTTTGGTACCCTTACCTCGCATTTGTGGTTAGCAGCGAATTCAACTACCAAGAGCTACAACTAGGTACAACAGGTTTCTATAAATGCCTAGGTCCAGTTTTGCCTATGCACTTAAAACCATAGTTCAACGGGAGAGAGAGACACAATTTCACGAATACAAGATATAGTACATCATTTCTTATTTCACTATCTGAGATACATATCCTATCATTACCCTCTTGTTTGTACTTCCAGAGGTTTGGCCCACATCAATACTACATGGTACATCCTCATATCCACTGTATCTATTTGAGTCCAACTTGGAATTGGGCAAAAAAAGGAAGAACCAACACGTCTGAAAGTATTGGGGCTGGTTTAGACATAAAACCCCTACATATCAATTATGTGGAAAAGAAAACAGTTTGTATGACTAAAATTCTTACCACTGCAATTCTTTTTGATGTCTTATGTTCAGCAGTTTCCACAATTATCACGTTAATGTTGTCTTTTTTCTCTACCATTCCTTTTGTTCACTCCGACATAATTCTATTCAATAAAGGAAAAATAGTTGCTAAGTATCTATATATATGTATATTTTTTTGTTGTTTATAGGGATTTTTAAAAAGTATTTTTTTCTCTCATTTATTCCCTTTGTAGCATACCTTAAAAAGCTGTGGTTTTTATCTCCCCTTATCTTGTCACGTTTTCTAGGACTTGTTATCTCCTGCCCATAGATCAATTCGGGTATTCCACTTGTCGTATTGGCTCAAGGTTGATTGAGGTACTAGGTAAAAAGATGCAGATTGTGACTCTATGCCCATCACTTAGTCATTTCTATTATGCGGTGTAGCATTGTAATTTTAATATCATGGGGAATTTTAGTGCTACCAAACGTAGGATCAAAACTAGCCCAGTTTCCCAATTAACGGGCAGGTAGTTACATACAGGTAACACAAGGGGCATTCTGCCGTGCTGTCCGAGCGGGGTCTGTGCTCAACCCCCCCCTCTCCCAACTACACACTCCGATGTCCCAGGACAAAAAACTAGCCCTGTTTCACAATTAACGGGCAGTTATTTACATACAAGTAATACAAGGGGCATTCTGCCGTGCTGTCCGAGCGGGGTCTGTGCTCAAACCCCCTACCCACTACACACTCCAATGTCCCATAAGCAAGGGAGAGAGAGCGTCCCGCCCATTTTGCTAAACACCGTACGCCACCATTAGTTTAAATGTACCATTTACAGTCGGCTACTACCATTTCGATCTGATCTCTCACCTGTGTCGGAAAGCTGTTCGAATACGGCGTTACGGCATGGCTGGTTCCAAGCTGAAATCGCCATTGCGGGGACCGCCTTATATTCAAACAGCGGGGTTGTCAATTGGTCAGCCTTTTCTCCAGCCCCGTTGTCGATTTCAGTGCCTAATCGTATAAGATCAGGCGCCATCTTTAAATAGGCAACCAGCCTCATACTCGCATAGATGCGGTAGTTCGTTTTTTGTTTAGAATTACGTGTATATAGACTGAATAATTATTAAGTGGAATAGTAACGATAGACTTAATTCCCAGAGCGTTGGTTACGTCGCTAAACAAGTTACTAAGTTATATGCATAACCATTTTAGTCCGATTATATCGTTCCGTCTGTTTATGGTATTTCGCTTCTATATCTGGGCAATGCCCTCTAGTCATATAACCACCGCATGTTAGTTGCCTACGGAGCCCTTGTATTATAACAGACAGATAGTACAATTATTACTATTATTACTAAGTTCCATTTTCACTGTTCTCGGGCGCCATCTTAGAGTGGTAAATTACGTAAGAAGTTCTAGTTGTTTCTAACTTTAATCCATTACTTATCAGTATTTTGTATATCTATGTATACACCGAATGACTACTCAAACCTTAGCAAGTATTGATGACATAATTATTTTTTAGAGAAAAAATATATAGATTTGTTGTTTCACAAGACACTCTAATACTGTATATGTACACAATTTGTTTTTAAAACACGGTGGATCTCTAAGTACGGAGAGATAATATCTTCATACCGGTGATCAGGGGGATCGAGGGGACATAGATATACAAAATACTGAGAAAAAAGACAACATTAACGTGATAATTGTGGAAACTGCTGAACATAAGACATCAAAAAGAATTGCAGTGGTAAGAATTTTAGTCATACAAACTGTTCTCTTTTCCACATAATTGATATGTAGGGGTTTTATGTCTAAACCAGCCCCAATACTTTCAGACGTGTTGGTTCTTCCTTTTTTTGCCCAATTCCAAGTTGGACTCAAATAGATACAGTGGATATGAGGATGTACCATGTAGTATTGATGTGGGCCAAACCTCTGGAAGTACAAACAAGAGGGTAATGATAGGATATGTATCTCAGATAGTGAAATAAGAAATGATGTACTATATCTTGTATTCGTGAAATTGTGTCTCTCTCTCCCGTTGAACTATGGTTTTAAGTGCATAGGCAAAACTGGACCTAGGCATTTATAGAATTTGTAGCTCTTGGTAGTTGAATTCGCTGCTAACCACAAATGCGAGGTAAGGGTACCAAAACCTAGCTATATGCTTATGTGATTGCAAATTTTGAGACTTGTGTAAATATGACCTTACCGTGTGATACACGCCTCTCCCCGTGGTCCTTGTACTGTTGAGGCCTAAAAAACCTCTGTGGGCTTATAATATCACAATATGTCACTTTTTAATGTTTGTATTTTTCTTCACGGTCTTCCATGTCAACTCTTTCCCCCTTCCGTGATGGTAACCGTGTAGAAAATAACTGTAAAAAAACTGTAAAAAACTGTAAAAAAACTATAAAAATAGTGCGAATATATATATATATATATATAGAGATAGATATATATAGATATATATATATACATACTTTGAACATAGACATTGTGCCCACTGGGGCGTGTTTTGTTTGATTCATGAATTTTGATTTAAAAACCCACTAGGGTGGACGTGAGTATAGTCCTTAGGTGGTGACTGTACCTGTGAATTTATTTTTGCCTGGCATCAGCATGGGATGAAAAAATAGCCCACTTGGGCGCAATTTTGAATTCCGCTAAATGTATGAATTTCGCCTTTTGGTTCCTGGTCCTCAAGCTTTTGAGCTGGCCTTTTCTTTAATGTTTATTTGACATTTTCGACAATTATGTGCAATTTATTTAACTGCCTGACAATCGTGTTTACATTTTGTTTAAATCATTTTGTAATTTCAATGTGCAAGATAGCTCATGCCAGCATACCTGGGAGTCTGTTTATTATGTTTATACACATGTGACCAGATTTAAAGCACCAGCACACTGACACTCACGCTCGTGACCAAGAGATAGTTTATCTCGAAACGCGTCAAGTGGAGCTACAATAAAAGCTCGTAAATCTGCATGAAGTTGGCCTGGACATTCCATTCTTTTATCGTCGCTGTGGATTTAAGTTTGAAAGACTTCGGGATTCGCTATCCCGTCTGGGCCCTCCATTGCAAGCGGCAGGGGTTCAGAGCGGCAGAAAGAGTTTTGGATTACCTTGTTTGACCCCCGCCCGCCTTCCGTAGCACGGACCGAGTGCTTGCCGAACCCTAAGGAGCCGCAGCCAGCTGATTGATGTGAAGCGCGAACACACACCCGGAAGATTGATGTGTTGACAGTGGAACCTTCTGAAATACATTGTCGGAGGACGTGAATACTGAACCACACGGTACCGGGTGAGTGCGCACGGCTGCCTGTTTTCCCCTTCTTCTCAAGTGAAGCGGGAGACCGGGGGTTTGATTTTTCACCAAACGCGAAGGCAAACGGATAGATACAACGCCGGCTTAACAACACGGCGTGTGTCTGCAGATGAAAGACGAGCGGGCGCAGAAATAATACGTGCCTTTCTAAGAACAAGCTTACAAATATTCATGGCTTCAACTAGAAACAAAAAAAGAGCGGAGATGGCCGATACTATGTTTCTTTGTGACAACAGTACTGCAAGCTCAACTAGTGGCGAAACACGAGGAAATGCAGGCATAAATGCTACAAGCAAACAAGCGCTTTGGAATCAACTCTGGAAAGCATTAAAAAATGAACAAAACAAATGGTGGGAAGCGCGAGCCTTACAGAAATATCTAGAAGCTAACAGAATTCCTAGAGGTTTACGTATATACATTACTCCTACATTTAATGAGCCTGATCCTCAACTGATTGAAGAATGGGCTGAGAATAGCCATGGCTGCTCCATGATCATGCTGAAATTACTTGTCAAATATGCCTTAATAGAAGTGGATAGATTCTCTAATGAAATTGAAGAACTATCAAACAAACTAAAGGAATTGTACGATGATGTGACCGAGTATGAAATGGATTACAAGGAAATGGAAGCAAGGCTTGAGAAAATAGAGAAAGAGATTCGAGAGAAAAAAGAAAGAAAGTTTAACAGAGATCGAATTGACTACGAAAACGGTCAAGTGTTGACTTTCGCAAAGAAGTACGATCATTTAAGAGCAAAAAATGCAACAATATCCAGTACTACGGTCACCCCTGCCACTGGATCCAACAACCGATCAACACACATTGGAGCGGCAGGAAATGTGGAAACTGAGACAATAGAACAAATAAGAAGTCCGGGCATGTTAAGCCCAAAAGATCAAATTTTAAAGGAGTTTGCCATGGTAGCCCAGGGAAGACTGGAGGCCCAAGGGAAAGGCAATGCCAACGCTCAAAGAGGACGCGGTCGAGGAGGGAGAGGCGCCGCAAGAACAAAATTCGTCGCGATGGACAAGTGCAACATTTCGAGCCCAGTGGGATCAAGAACGAGGGGCCAGCAGAAGGGAAAATGATGGAGACAATGACAGTGATCAACCTATCGGAGCGAGAGCTGAGTGGAGTTGAAAAAGAGGTACTGTCCTTGGGTCTTTCCTTTTGCCCCTCTTCCACCTTTGATTACGCTAAAAGTAGAGTTGACTTATCCCACTTCACTCGTAAACTAAGGTTAAGAAAATGGTTTAGTACCAAAATAGCCAATGCGAAGGTGGGCTGTGAAAAAGAACTAAGTAACATTGCAGTAGATGATTTGGAGTTTCTCAAAACGATGTATGAATTGGGTGATAACAGAGACCCAGTTATCAACCCAATTTTAGAATTTATCTCTGATGACATTGACACCGCCCAGAGCGTAAAAAGTGGTTTTAGACCAAAGTCAGTGTTCCTACCACAGATAATCAATGATTCCATTGACGTATTTGAAAGGGGGGTCATCAGTGAATTGGAGAAAATATCCAGAAAGATGAATTGTGATAAAAAGAATCTCACCAAAATACAATTTGATGCAATTGAACGGCTGAGTAAAGATACTAGCATTGTCATCAAGAAATCTGATAAGGGTGGGAATATAGTCATTATGCCACTACAAATGTACATTGATGAAGGTCTCGCCCAACTGAATGACAGTCTCAAGTATGAAAAAAGTAGCAGATTAATGGATAAGACATGTTGTGAAAAATATCAAAACCAATTGATTGATTGGCATGACAAAGGGTTGATAGAGAAGGAAGAATTGAAGTTCCTACAGTGCAGAAATCCCAAGTTACCGGCGCTGTATTTATTACCCAAAGTTCACAAGTGTCTTACCAAACCCCCGGGTAGACCCATCGTATCATCCAGGGGTAGTTGTTGGGAGAACACTTCACGATACGTGGATTTCTTCCTCCAACCACTCGTACAGAATCTCCCATCATACCTAAAAGATTCAGGTGATTTCCTCAGGAGAATAAATGGCATTAAATGGGCACCAGGGTGGCAACTGGTGACCTTAGACGTAAATAGTCTCTACACTTGCATCCCACACAATCTGGGGATACAAGCTTGTAGACACTTCTTGGGAGGGAGATCCATCTCATACTTGAGGCACACGGAAATGATTTTGGATATGGCACTATCATGCCTTACCCAAAATTATTTTATTTTCAATGGAGAAATCTATCATCAACTCCTCGGGACCGCAATGGGATCCTGCTTTGCCCCCAGCTTTGCTGGACTCTATTTGGGCTGGTGGGAAGAACAGGTGGTACAACAATCCCATGACTTCAAAACTAAAGTCATAACCTGGCTTAGATACATTGACGATATTTTCGTCATTTGGAATGGCAGTGAAGAGGAAGCGCTTAATTTTGTAGACACGCTGAATACGAATGAATTTAACCTCTCCTTCACGTGCCATTCCAATAGTCAGTAAATAGATTTCCTTGATCTTAAAATCAAGGTGGTTGACAATGCACTCACCACTGTGCTGTTCAGAAAGGAGACTGCAGGGAACAGTCTCCTGCATGCCCGAAGCTGTCACCCGAAAAGTTTGGTCAACTCAATACCGCTTGGTGAATTCCTTAGAGCTAAAAGAAATTGCTCTGAAGAAGAAGACTTCACCAACGAAATCAAGACCATGACAGAAAGATTTAGAGTCAGGGGCTACAGCGAAAAGTGCATAAGGTCAGCCAGTGCCAAAGCCAAGACTATAGACAGGGAGAAAATCATACTAGAAAAGAAAGTGACGGAGGGCAAGGCCATCAATACCACCAGATTCATCACTGATTACCATGGTCAGACCAGAGAGGTGAGAAAAGCCTTTGACAAATATTGGAATGTCCTCAAATTGGATAAAGACCTTGCTACAAGCATTAGTTGTTACCCACAGATCACTTATAGGAGAGCCAAATCTCTCAAAGATATGATCTGTACTAGTACCATTCCCAAGAAAACCATACGGAATACTGTTAAAGGATTTTTCGTTTGTGGTAGATGCAAGGCCTGTAAACACAGTTCCACTACAAAATCGATTAAACTTTCTGGAACAATGGAGGCTTTCAAAATCATGTCTCATACCTCGTGCCATACTGACTATGCTGTTTATGCCCTCACATGCCCATGTAAACTCAATTACATTGGCAGCACGAAACTGCAAGCAAAAGACAGGGTATTGCAGCATTTGAGAGCGATCACGAATAAAGACAAGAGTTATCCTATTGCCAGACATTTCGAAGAAAACCACAAGAGTAATGCCAATCTGTTGTCCTTCTGTGTCCTGGGGTCAGTCCCTCAGAGAGAGAGGGGGGGTGATAGACTCCAAGAATTACGCAGATTTGAATCAAGATTAATCATCAAATACCACACAATGCAGCCAGGGGGACACAATCTGGATGAAGAGTTAGAAGTGCACCTGGGTTAGCTGCTATATTTGTAACTGTAACATGGTATCTGATTAGGTCCATCAAGCTTTTTAGATTTTATATAGTATGTGAGATGTTTGTCGTTTTTGTATATCTGATTGAGATACACTGGTTTGGATTCATTTTTTGATCACATTATTTTGTTTCACTTATTTTACCAGATCTCTGAAAGGATGCACAAGAGAATTCACTGCACCAGAATTTTATTTTTCAACACGTATGGCAGTTGAGCACGTATGCATTGGGACATAGGCGGTTCATCACCCTGTTGCGAAGATTATGCCTGAGCAAGTATGCTTTTGGATTGTGCCCACTGGGGCTGAACTTTGAACATAGACATTGTGCCCACTGGGGCGTGTTTTGTTTGATTCATGAATTTTGATTTAAAAACCCACTAGGGTGGACGTGAGTATAGTCCTTAGGTGGTGACTGTACCTGTGAATTTATTTTTGCCTGGCATCAGCACGGGATGAAAAAATAGCCCACTTGGGCGCAATTTTGAATTCAGCTAAATGTATGAATTTCGCCTTTTGGTTCCTGGTCGTCAAGCTTTTGAGCTGGCCTTTTCTTTAATGTTTATTTGACATTTTCAACAATTATGTGCAATTTATTTAACTGCCTGACAATCGTGTTTACATTTTGTTTAAATCATTTTGTAATTTCAATGTGCAAGATAGCTCATGCCAGCATACCTGGGAGTCTGTTTATTATGTTTATACACATTTGACCAGATTTAAAGCACCAGCACACTGACACTCACGCTCGTGACCAAGAGATAGTTTATCTCGAAACGCGTCGAGTGGAGCTACAATAAAAGCTCGTAAATCTGCATGAAGTTGGCCTGGACATTCCATTCTTTTATCGTCGCTGTGTATTTAAGTTTGAAAGACTTCGGGATTCGCTATCCCGTCTGGGCCCTCCATTGCAAGCGGCAGGGGTTCAGAGCGGCAGAAAGAGTTTTGGATATATATATACACATACATATATCTTTATAAACATATATATATCCATACACAAGAGTCCCACCATGGGATTACACGCACTCTCAGGACAAATACACACGAGAAGGAAATAATGCCCAGGAAAGTTTTACTGGCTTTCACGCAACGTGTTTCGGCTGACCTGCAGACTTGTTCACACGTAAATAAGCCATGTTGCAAAAGTTCATATGCATAAGTATGCGGATGACACGCAGCTGATGATTTCTCTTGATGGTGCTCATGCAGATTCACTCAAGACCTTCTACACCTGCATGCTGGAAATGGCATCTTGGTTAAACAAGAACTCACTACAATTTAATAGTGATAAAACCGAGTTAATGCATTGCAAAGTAGGTAGAATCACTAGAAGCCTGCCCGCTGACTTTTGGCCTCTGGAGCCAGGGGAGCAATTAACTCCAGTAAAATCAGTGAGGAACCTAGGGGTCAGCTTTAATGACAGCCTGAGCCTAGAGACCAATGTCAACAGGCAGGTGAGCAGCTGCTTCGCCTTAATGCGAGGCCTCCGAAAGCTGCTGCCCCTTTTACCAGCACAGGCCAGAACCACCATAGTCAGGAGCACCATTCTCAGCCGCCTGGACTATTGTAACGCCCTGTTACTGGAATCTCCTGCCTAACTGATCTCCAGACTGCAGAGCATCCAGGCGGCAGCAGCCAAAATGGCACTTTCCCGAGGACGAAGATCCTCCACCACTCTTGCACTGGCTGAACTACATTGGCTGCCAGTACGTAAGAGGATCCTCTTTAAATCCCTATGCACTGTCTTTAAGGCAGTGCATGGGATGGGCCCCTTACCATTACAAAACAAATTCAAATGGTATGAACCCACTCGACCCTTCGATCCTCCTCCACTAACCTCATCAGTATACCCAGGATCAAGAAAGCCACTTATGGTGGTAGAGCCTTTAGTATAGCGGCAGCCCATCTTTGGAATAGCCTCCCTATTGCTATCAGGAAAACAGACGAACTGATGGCATTTCGAAAAAAGGTAAAAACATGGCTCTTCCCTAAAGTCTAACTGCCCCAGAATAAAATGTCCACCTATCCTACCCATGATGCATACTGTTCCAATTATACTTGATAGCGCCAGGATGCCCGTAGGGTTGCAGAGCGCTTTATAAATACCATAAATAAATAAATAAAATAAATAAATAAATAAATAAGCAGTCGCAAAAATAATCATTAACATAGACAACAGACTCTGATACTTGTCAGTGCATAGAAATACATGGGACAGAATCGGCCATCTTGTAATATGTCGTTAATCATGCATTGACTGGTGAGAAAATCAAAAAATAATCGTACATGGAATAAATCACACAACTAATCTTAGTTCAGAGTAAGAAAAGCATATAACAGTTTATTGTGCAGTTATATAAACCGGCAGGAAAATTACTGTTCAAATGTACATGAGAATATATTATATAACCTCGTTAAGTAACAGTCATAATATGTACATCTCAGTGATCTATAGGCATGGTAAAAGAATATTTACTCATTTGAGACATTGTGCCCATAGTGCGTGGGATATCGCGGCAGCGCTTTCACTGTATTAATGCCTGTGTCAATAAAGTTTGCAGCTTCAAAGCAGAAATAGGTAAGCAATGTGAATGGAGTTTACTAAATGCGCACATAAATGGGAAAAAGCCTCAAATAACTAATGTCAATAAATAAATATATATTGACAAAATCGGGTAAGATCCATCAGTTGCGAATATTAAGCTGGTTCTGATAATGCCCAAGTTGGCAAAAAGAGCCAAAAGGCAATGTACTGATCCTCACAAGTGTGAGTAAGGGAGTATAAATCAGACCAGACGTGATAAGAAAGTTACACAGAGTCAAAAACAAATAACTGTCACCCAAGTGGGCTGATAGGAGACAGAAATACAATATCTTCCAGATATTCAGACATGCCTATAAAATAAACGGCTGAGCCTGATATTGCAATCGTGGGCCTATGCCCGCCGGTACTAGAAATGTAAGAAAACGACTTTACAATGAAGGCTGAACCTTCCAAGTACTGTTTGTGCATACAAACTAGAAAAAAGTGTGTCTTATCCTTGATATGTTCCTACAACGATGTTGTTGAAGAAAAGGTTAGGGGACCCGTGAACGTGATAAAAAGTGCAGGGTGGGCCCCTTCCTTTCCTCCTATAGAAAATGAGAAAAGAGAGAAAAAAACATAATGAATATTTGAAAACATCAATAATTAATACATCACAGTGTACATACAATAAAAACCATGTCATAAACATGTAACCTGCATCAACAACCTGGCGGGGACATATTTGAGGGAGAGAGGGGCGACTTAACACTTAACTTCATCTCTCATGTAAATGAACTCCCAATTCCTCAGCCATGTTAAGGCCTCCCGGGTGTTTGGTCTGGAGGTCGATAATATATTTTCATTCAATCTGTCTCAATTTGGGTGTTCTATTTCCTCCCCTAGGCATTTGGGTGACCTGTTCAATAGCTGCAAATGTCAAAAGTATGCTATTGTTACATTAGATGCTCTTGTGATGAAATAGTTCAAAGTTCCCATGGGACCCCTCCCCCCTTAGGCCCTTTCTTTTCCTTTGTAACACCACTTGCCATGGCTGAATATGCTTTTACACAAAACAAGGGAAAACCCAAAAGGAATAACACTAGGGTCCTTGGGCAGTAGTCTATTATACAGAACAGAGGACCCTAGTAATTTTAGGATCAAACATAAAATAGACATACACTAGATAGTACATATGTCCTTTGTCCAGCCGGACAGGAATTTATTTTTGGAATATTATGTATTGGTTCATATGGCAAACATTTATACACAAGTGGGCACAGCCTGTGACCCACAAAGAACAAGACAAAACAAGTGAAAGCAAATTATGTAAGGACGTTCAAGGCGGTCTGTACTAGTATTCAGTGTTTTACAGACTTAGATTCATTTTAGCAAACCATTGTAAAGCATAATGTGACTTTGCAACAAACATATGGTGCTTTTAAGGTCGACGACGTTTCGATGCAATCTAGAATACATGCATCATCATCAGGACAAAAAATTAAATAAACATTTCATGTTTGTCTTGAGAGCATATTCATAGCCTCTATGACATATTTACATAATGGCTGGGAGAAAAAATGGGGAGAAAGACATAAATCAGTATAGCGTTAGAAATCAAGTATGCTAGGCATGGTAATAGTTCACATTTCGTGAATGGATGCACTTATTAGTGAGGAAGTGGAACAATTGTGAGAGAAGGTTATTACATCTGTGAGTAATAGTTCTCATTTCGTGAATGGATGCACTTATTGGTGAGAAAGTGGAACATGTTATTATATCTTTAAGGTTCATTTAACATGTATTTCCGAGTACTGATCGTGATTGATGTATCCATGCTTTTGAAACGAAAAATAATTGCTGCAGAGTTCAAGTGACAAACCGTGGCGTGGGTAAATAAAACTATTCGGCGCAGTGACAACTATTCGTCGCAGTGATTTATGTGCATAGGACAATTGGGGAGAGGGAAGGAGATGCGGTATACCTGCGTGGGGGGACACGTGAGTTTCCGATAAAAAGGAGCACGAATTCGGGTGTGTACTTCACCGAATCTGTTAAAACGAATATGAGAGGAATTTAGGTATGCAGGAGGCTACATGGATTTAAACACGTTACTCCCGTAATGGTTGATTGTATACTCACTGTAAATATCTATTCAGGTTGGTGCACCGCGTTGGGTGAGATAAAAAACTGCGGGGGGAACCAAGAGTTACTTAGTAGGAAGAGTATTTTAGTGAAGCATTTTAGTGAATCCGCAATATACCCGTAATTCAAGCTGGACTTACGTATTGTAACAGAGTCCGATGTGTACGTGCACGGCAGCACAAAGCTCCGGCGTTAAAGGGTTCTGAGGGATAAAAACGAATTATTAGCTATGGGGATTTATTTCGGGCACACGGGTGCTCCAGGGAAACGAGCAGAGTGCTGTGGTTACTTACTTGATAACGTCTTGCTCGATGGCACGACGGATGGGGTTCTGGCAGTGATGGCTGCCGGGAAGTGGGCTGGGCGAGGTATTTAGAGATTGTGGACATGGAGAAGGGACTCGTAGCAGGGTAGAATATGCAACCTTCTGGGACAGTTAGCTAAATCCAGAAGTATAAAGGCCAGTCAATTAGTCTTGCCGTTAAATTGCTCGACGGCCAAAGTTCCAGCGGCGATGTTACAGGGTATATATGAGCACAGATGATACAAATGCAGGACTCCTGGGAGTTGGAGTCCCGCTGACGCTTCCCACGCGGCCTCGGTTGCGGTAGGTCACAAGCTGGCAAAAACCGTTGCGAGCAGTATGCTATTGGAGAAATGATATCTCTCAAAATGGCGAGCTACAGGGTATTGCTGGTCTCAAGAACACATTTTTTACCATCTGGGTCGTACTGCCCACATATTTGAGTTTACATGGACATTTAAGTATGTAGACAACAAATGGTATGCTACATGTCAAAAATTGTGTTAGGGGCCTTTCTGTGCCATTAAACAGCTTAAGATATTTTTCAGAGTGCTGTTTTTGCAGGCCTTGTAGTGGCCACAGGGAGAGAAGCCTTTCAACCCATGGTCACTGCTTTTAGATCTAGTCGAGATTACACTATGGACTAAATTGTCCCTCAGACTTCGGCCTTAGCGGTAGGTGATGAGTGGTCTGTCCTGTAAGAGATTGCCTATTATGGGATCAATGGTCAGAATATCCCAGTTTTTGGAAATGATCCGTCTGACATCTTGTGATCCCTCATTCTATGTGAGGATGATGTAATTCCCACTGTCACTCTCGCCCTTATCTACACTGGTAGGTGCAAACAAGAGGACCCTTCTTTCTTTCATTTTGACTTTTTTGATTGCTTGGTTCAATACCCATTGAGGGTAGCCTCTCTCTCGAAATCGGGACAACATAATCTGCATCTCTGCTTCGAAACCTGCCTCGGTATTGCAATTCCTTTTTGCCCTCAGTTGTTCCCCGTAAGGTATACTCCATTTGAGAGTATCCGGGTGACTACTGATGTCAGCCGCCAGGCCTCTTGCACCCTTTCCCGGTCCCACCACCCTCTTAGACTACTAGTCCCAGAATGCACTGTGAGGGCTATCGCCTTGTATGCTTTCCCATACTGCCCTAGTAGCAGTTAGCTGACCTGCTCCAGCAGATAGACTGCCAGCTCCTGGTATCAGGTGCTTGGCTTTTCTTCCTGGATTGGACCACGCCCCTTTTCCCTACCTGCTCGAGTTTTTTGGATTTCCTGTCGTGGTTTGTTTTCTACGGAGCTGTTTCTACAGCTAGATTCCCCTCAGTATCAAAACCTGATCGCAAGTTTGAAAGGGAACTGCACGCGTTCTAACGCGGTTTTGCTTTGTGTCTGCTGAGCGCGAGGTCGCGCTAGTGCTGCCCTGTTTGGTTCCTTCCCCTTTTTTCCTGCCTTGGACGCGAGGCGTGCCCTTCTTTATTTTTGCAACTGACTGTTAGGGGTGTTACTGGTCGTCTTACCTAATTCAGTGTAAATTTAAATACAGTATAAGTTTTATTTAAATTTTCATTTTAATTATTGTTAGTGTTTTAAAACATAGGATTTAATATTACATGTAATCCTTTATTTATTGCCATGTAATAGTTAGGTAATGATTTGCCTTAGGCAATGCTTGTTGATTTCCTGGCGATGTTTTTAGCTTGCCAGTTAGATTGTGCGCTCTTTGGAGAGAGGACTTGAGCAGACTCTCGAGATTAGAATTATAAGCACAAGGTGGCTCGCGCTGCTCTCGTGCCAGAGCTGATTCTATAAATAGGCTAAAACCCTAACGGTCGGCGCTTCGTCTAAAGTTGCCGTCCTGACGAGCGCTTCTGTTAATTGAGCCTGGGCACCTGTGAACCGTCGTCATTCCTTCCTAAAACCGCTTCAGCATTCCGCTGAGGTTAATTCTCAGTTAACAAGCCCCGAGTTGCCTTCCCTTTCTTCTGAAGCGTTTCCTGAAGCATTTCTCGGCGAGCGAAGCCGAAGACAAGAGATCGCGTCCTGCGCCTGCGGGTGTGTCAGTTTCACTTCCTGGTTCCCAGCTCCTTGGAAGGCTGTTCGAGTCCCCGGACAGCGTGAGACATTATCAAAGGACAGTAAGATTTATATTTACTGCAGTTTGGATTGATAATTCAAAGACTCGCTCCCTCCAAGAAATTGTTTTTGGAGAACAAACCTTGCTGAACAAAATAGTTAAGAATTGAGGCCAAGGAGTAGTAGTCAAAAAGCCTTGGCAAAAGCAATTTAATTGTCGTCAGCAAGAGAACAGAAGGGTTTCAGAAATTTCTGTGGCTAAGATCAGACTTCTAATTTTAAAAACAAGCCTTGGCAAATTCAAACTTTAATCTTTTGTTTGTAGTAGGAGTTAAATTGACTCAAAGGATTTGCAAGTTCTTTTGGAGGCAAGACTTGACTTGAGGTTCTTAATAGGTCTTGACTCAATCTACAGAGTAGAAGAAATTAAACAAACTAAGAATGTTTAATTAAGACTTGATTGAAATTCTGGTTGTGATCAGAAAGAAGGAGTGTATTGTTTCTTAAGAGAATCTACTTTTACCCTAAAGTTCAGTTGTAATTAGGAGTAGATTGTTGTTTTGCACTCTCTTCCCACTGCAGAATTTCCATTGAATTGAAGAATTGCTGAAGCCTACAGGTATGAATCTTGCATGCCACAACGAGTTCGGTTCTCTAATCAAACTAACCACTAATACATTTCTTGAAAGAGTTTATTCTGAGTAATTACTTATTTACTTAAAGGTTTCTTGAGACTGAGGCAGAGTAATTCCTGGCACAAGTTAAGTGTCTGCCAAGACCGCAAAACCTATGGTCAGTAAATGATTTGTTTAATTCAATTTTCTGAGGTTAAGTTGTAAAACGGAATGAGTAGTAATTGTTAATTTTTTAAAAAACACAGAAATTGTTTGAAATCAGAAAAGCATTTCAAGAAAAGGTCAACGGTCTGGTACACTTCAAGAGAAACAACATTGGAAGACATTCTTTCTTTATGTGTTGTTCGTTTCTCGGTCCACTTCCCCTTTCCCTTGGAGAAGAATTAATTCAGTCAGAGTTGAATTCCTGACTGGGTTGGTTGATCCCTGAGGGAGTTGGGAGTTTGCAGCCACAAGAGGAAACGTCGGAAGTGACTCTCAGGACTTCGTAACAGAAGACAAAGCCATAAAATAAAAAATAAAAAATTCGTTTCCTCTTGGGTTTGCAAACTCGCCCTCATGGATGTCACACAGCTGTCACAGTTAGTGCAGAAAATGACAGAGGAAATGGAGAATTTACGTTTGGAGAATCAGTCTCTTCGCCACAAGTTGGATGCAACTAGAGCAGAATTTTCCGTTTGGAGGGATCCTCCCAGAGAGAAAAAACCAGTTTTAGCGCCCGCAAAATTTGGAACTGATGCTGATCAATCTCATAACTCAGGAGATCGGTCAAACAGTCAACCAGTCCAAGTCACAGTCGCTACTCCAACATCTGTACCTTTGGCTAACCCAGAAAGATTTTCAGGAGATAATAGTAGATTTGCAACATTCCTTAGTCAATGTCAATTGCATTTCTTGTGTAAACCTCAAATTTTTTCTTCCGATACGGCTAAGGTAGCATTTATATTTTCTTATCTTGGGGGGGTGGCTGCAAATTGGGCTATGCCTTTGGTTGATAATAATGACCCTTTGCTTCATAATCTGCAGAATTTCAAAAATGCCATGTCTAATTTATTTGCAAAGCATACCTTGGTTCAGTCTTCTGATAATGAATTATTAAATCTTCGTCAGGGGTCCAAGGATCTTATTTCTTACATTACTACTTTCAATAGACTTTTGACAGAAACTCATTGGCCTGAAGAGAAACGAGTTTCTTTGTTTTATAGGGTGATTTGAAGGATTCTCTGGCTCATATTGTTAATCTCCCTGGGGATTTTAAGGAATTTCAGGATTTAGTAGTTAGGTTGGATCATAGATTGGGTGAGCGTAGGAATGAGAAAGCTAAGACTGATTTTAGGAGTCCACAATTTAAAGGGGAAAAGAAAGAGTCAGAAGTTAAAAATACCTTTGTTGAACCTGTTTCTGGAGGTTTTAAAGGACCCTTAACACCTGAGGAAAAGGAACGTAGGCGTAAAAGTAACCTGTGTTTATATTGTGGCAAGCCTGGGCATTTTGCTAAGGACTGTACTGTTAAACCTACTAAAAAGAAAGCCTTGGTTGTTGAAACTCTTTCAACTAATTTGTCGGAAAACTAGAATTCTCGAAGAAAGCCGAGGTCGTTTCTTCGAGTAAATCTACTTCAAAGATCTCGCAATTTGTCACTAATGTTTCGACACGTATTCCTAAACACTTTACTATTCGGATGGTTTTTATTTTAACTACTCTGCAAAGGCATAGTATTCCTGTGCTTCTAGATTCTGGTGCCACTGGGAATTTTTTCGATATTGATTTTGCCCGTAAATTAAATTTAAAATTTGTAGCTAAGGAAGAACCAGAGCCTGTGAGAGCTGTGGATGGTTCGGTTCTGTCTTCTGGTATGATTCGATTTAACACAGAACCTTTGACTTTAGTAGCAGACAATGGGCATACTGAGAAGGTGATTTTTGATCTTATTGACGCACCTACCTTTGGAGTGATTTTGGGTATTCCTTGGTTGGAATCTCATAATCCAAAAATTGATTGGGTTAAGAGAACAGTTACATTGGAATCACCTTTTTGTAAGTTGCATTGTTATCAAGTGACTAGAGATCCGGTAATGCCCCTTTTTTGTGCTACTATGAATTCTGAAATTGATAGACTTCCAGTTGAGTACAGGAATTTTTCCAAGGTTTTTGATCCTGTTGAAGCAACTAAGTTACCACCGCACAGAATTTATGATTGTAGAATCGATCTAGTACCTGGTGCTGTTCTACCTTGTAGCAGGATTTATGCCTTAACTGAACCTGAAAATGATTACTTGAGAAAATATCTGGATGAGCTTTTAGAATTGGGTTTCATCTGTCATTCCACTTCTCCAGTTTCGTCTCCGCTCTTTTTTGTTGCTAAGAAGACTGGTGATTTGAGGGCTTGTATTGACTATAGAGCTGTAAACAAAGCGACAATTAAGAATAGATATCCTTTGCCCCTGATTCCTGTGCTTCTTAATCAAATTAAGGGTTCTAGTATTTATACCAAACTGGACCTTAGGGGAGCATATCACCTGATTAGAGTCAAGGAAGGGGATGAGTGGAAGACCGCTTTTCGTACGAAATTTGGTCTTTTTGAGTATACAGTCATGCCATTTGGCCTTTGCAACGCTCCTGCAGCCTTTCAGTATTTCATCAACGAGGTCTTGCATGATTTATTGGATGTCTGTTGCATTGTTTATATTGACGATATATTAATTTATTCTAAAAATTCAGAAGAGCATGTGCAACATGTTCAGGCTGTTTTGCAGAGACTGAGGGATCACTCGTTATTTGCTAAATTGGAAAAATGTGTCTTTAATGCCTCCAAGGTGGAGTTTTTGGGTTATTGTTTGTCACCTGAAGGTATCCTTATGGATCCTAAGAAAGTTGAAGCAATTTTGACCTGGCCAATTCCTGTTTCTATTAAAGACACACAAAGAATTCTTGGGTTCGCCAATTTTTATAGGCGATTCATTTCAAAATTTTCCGAAATTGTTACTCCTATTACTCAGTTATTAAAAAAGGGGAAAGTTTTCTCTTGGACTGAGGAAGCAGATCAAGCTTTTACCTTGTTGAAAAAGGCCTTTACCTCAGCTCCTATCTTGGTTCATCCTGATCCTGATAGACCGTTTTTTGTGGAAGCGGATGCTTCACAGACAGCTATTGGTGGAGTGTTGCTTCAAAAGGATTCAAATTCTGGTCATTTACATCCTATCGCTTTCTTTTCTAGGAAGTTGCTATTAGCTGAGCAGAATTATACGATTGCTGAACGAGAACTGTTAGCTATTAAGGACGTGTTTCAGGAATGGAGGCATCATCTTTTGGGGGCTAAACATACTATCACCGTATATTCTGATCATAAAAACTTACAATTTTATTCCACTGTTAAGGCTTTTACCCCCAGACAGATGAGATGGCTACAGTTTTTTAGTGAATTTGATTTCTTGATAATGTATCGACCTGGTAATAAGCAGTTGTTATCAGATACACTTTCACGATTGGTTTGTGAAAAAAATGTTAATTCTGTTAAAGAGCCACCTAGTATTCTGCCCATGGAAAAGATAGTCGCTGAGATCCATTCCGAAAGTTTCTTAGATTCGGTTAAGAAGGAGATTAAATCATTTGACTTTCAGGAATGGTTATCTAAGGAAGGAAATTCTATTAGAAATGGTCTTTTCTATCATGATTATAGACTATTTGTTCCCACAAAGGATTTACAAGATAAGGTTATACAATGGAATCACGATTTGGCAATTGCTGCACATCCTGGTGTTAATAAAACTCTGGATTTATGTCAGCGTCATTTTTGGTGGGAAAAAATGATTTTGACTATTCAGCAATTTGTGAAATCTTGTCCAGTTTGTTCTCGGCAAAAGGCTTTACATGCAGCTCCTATGGGTTTACTTCGTCCAATGGTTATTCCTCCTCAACCTTGGCATACGATCAGTTTAGATTTCATTACTGATCTCCCTAAATCCAATGGTTACACTACAGTTCTTGTGGTGGTTGATTTGTTATCTAAAATGGGACATTTTATTCCTTTACATAAAATTCCATCTGCTGCAGAATTTAGTAATGTGTTTTTATCTAATATTGTGAAACTTCATGGTCTTCCTTCAAAGATTATTTCTGATAGAGGTCCCCAATTTATTTCTAAATTTTGGTCGCAACTTAGTAAACAGTTGGGAATTGAGTTAGCTCTGTCCTCTTCTTTTCATCCTCAAACTGATGGTCAAACAGAAAGAGTTAATCAGCACGTTGAACAGGGTTTAAGGTGCTTGTTGGCAACTTCTTCTAGTCCTTGGGATGAAGTTTTGCCTTGGGCAGAATTTTCTTATAATAATACCACTCATTCGGCTTTGGGTTGTTCTCCTTTTTATTTTCTCACTGGTCAACATCCAAGATCTCTTCCTATTCTCTTACCTGATGATCAACAGTCCATGCCGGCAGTCACAGACAGGTTGACATCTTTGATTGATATTCAGGATAAGGCTAGAAAACAATGGATTAAAAGTAAAATGTCTATGAAAAAAACAGCTGATTCTCATCGTAGGCCTTCACCTTTGTACTCAGAGGGTCAGTTTGTTTGGCTTTCCACTAGAAACGTTCAGTTGGAAGGTCCGAGGAAATTGAAACCTAGGTATCTGGGGCCTTTTCAGATTGAGAAAGTTTTGAATCCTGTGTCTGTGAAATTAATTTTGCCTGGGGAATATGCTATTCATCCTGTATTCCATGTTTCTCTTTTGAAACCTTTTGAACCTTCTACTCGACCTGATAATCCTCCTCCGCCAGTTGTTGTGGGTGATCATGTTGAGTATGAGGTTAAATCTATTTTAGACTCTAAAAGAATGCGGGGTACCTTGTTTTATTTGGTTGATTGGAAGGGTTATGATCCTTCTGAACGATCTTGGGAACCTGAAAAGAATATTCATGCTCCTAGACTTGTTAGGTCTTTTCATGCTTTACATCCTGACAAACCTCGTCCTGTAAGACGACCTTTGGGGGGAGGAACTGTTAGGGGTGTTACTGGTCGTCTTACCTAATTCAGTGTAAATTTAAATACAGTATAAGTTTTATTTAAATTTTCATTTTAATTATTGTTAGTGTTTTAAAACATAGGATTTGATATTACATGTAATCCTTTATTTATTGCCATGTAATAGTTAGGTAATGATTTGCCTTAGGCAATGCTTGTTGATTTCCTGGCGATGTTTTTAGCTTGCCAGTTAGATTGTGCGCTCTTTGGAGAGAGGACTTGAGCAGACTCTCGAGATTAGAATTATAAGCACAAGGTGGCTCGCGCTGCTCTCGTGCCAGAGCTGATTCTATAAATAGGCTAAAACCCTAACGGTCGGCGCATCGTCTAAAGTTGCCGTCCTGACGAGCGCTTCTGTTAATTGAGCCTGGGCACCTGTGAACCGTCGTCATTCCTTCCTAAAACCGCTTCAGCATTCCGCTGAGGTTAATTCTCAGTTAACAAGCCCCGAGTTGCCTTCCCTTTCTTCTGAAGCGTTTCCTGAAGCATTTCTCGGCGAGCGAAGCCGAAGACAAGAAATCGCGTCCTGCGCCTGCGGGTGTGTCAGTTTCACTTCCTGGTTCCCAGCTCCTTGGAAGGCTGTTCGAGTCCCCGGACAGCGTGAGACATTATCAAAGGACAGTAAGATTTATATTTACTGCAGTTTGGATTGATAATTCAAAGACTCGCTCCCTCCAAGAAATTGTTTTTGGAGAACAAACCTTGCTGAACAAAATAGTTAAGAATTGAGGCCAAGGAGTAGTAGTCAAAAAGCCTTGGCAAAAGCAATTTAATTGTCGTCAGCAAGAGAACAGAAGGGTTTCAGAAATTTCTGTGGCTAAGATCAGACTTCTAATTTTAAAAACAAGCCTTGGCAAATTCAAACTTTAATCTTTTGTTTGTAGTAGGAGTTAAATTGACTCAAAGGATTTGCAAGTTCTTTTGGAGGCAAGACTTGACTTGAGGTTCTTAATAGGTCTTGACTCAATCTACAGAGTAGAAGAAATTAAACAAACTAAGAATGTTTAATTAAGACTTGATTGAAATTCTGGTTGTGATCAGAAAGAAGGAGTGTATTGTTTCTTAAGAGAATCTACTTTTACCCTAAAGTTCAGTTGTAATTAGGAGTAGATTGTTGTTTTGCACTCTCTTCCCACTGCAGAATTTCCATTGAATTGAAGAATTGCTGAAGCCTACAGGTATGAATCTTGTATGCCACAACGAGTTCGGTTCTCTAATCAAACTAACCACTAATACATTTCTTGAAAGAGTTTATTCTGAGTAATTACTTATTTACTTAAAGGTTTCTTGAGACTGAGGCAGAGTAATTCCTGGCACAAGTTAAGTGTCTGCCAAGACCGCAAAACCTATGGTCAGTAAATGATTTGTTTAATTCAATTTTCTTAGGTTAAGTTGTAAAACGGAATGAGTAGTAATTGTTAATTTTTTAAAAAACACAGAAATTGTTTGAAATCAGAAAAGCATTTCAAGAAAAGGTCAACGGTCTGGTACACTTCAAGAGAAACAACATTGGAAGACATTCTTTCTTTATGTGTTGTTCGTTTCTCGGTCCACTTCCCCTTTCCCTTGGAGAAGAATTAATTCAGTCAGAGTTGAATTCCTGACTGGGTTGGTTGATCCCTGAGGGAGTTGGGAGTTTGCAGCCACAAGAGGAAACGTCGGAAGTGACTCTCAGGACTTCGTAACACTGACGGCGTGAGTTGCGCCATTAATCACGCCCTGTTTGTTTGCAACCTTTGAGCTGGGATTTCTCTGAAGAAGTACGTGTCGGTTGTACTTTTTACCTGACATGTGCATTTTTTATTTCTTAAACGCGCGTGTGCGCGTTTAAATATTGAGCCTGCCAAAGTCTTACTCGCACTGTTCACAGCGTGAAAACCACTCACTGTATTCCTTTTGTTTGGTGTTATTTCCACCTGACTCCTGCCTCAAGTCAATATATTTATTTTACAACCGCTTATCCTCCTGAAGACTTTTTTCAATCTACAGTTAGTGGACCTGCCTGATTTTTCTTTGGACTCTTTATCCTGGAACACTGCAAAAGGAACAATGCTTATTTTTCACTTCCCCTGAAAATCTTGGAGAGACTCATTTAAGTTCTATGCGGTTAATATGCATGTAAGTATGGGCAAGCATACAATTTGTATTTTTACGATCCTTAGAAGTTTACTATTTGCAAGGCTTTTCATATTTCTATAAATTTCTTTCTTGTGTCTCCCTGTCCCTCTGCAGGATTATCCGCTTTACAATTTCTCTATTCAGAATGTTGTCCAGGTGGTCCTTTCATGTCTCTCCACTCCCTGGGGGTATCAGTATATCTCAGTGTGCCTAATTGGTTTGAGGTGACTATACCCTACAGGAGTGAAGAGGCGTCATCTTCGCTCCCATGTATCTTGGTTCTGCTGGTCTGGGAATTAGAAACCTCGACAACTGAGGGCATGTAGGAGGCTGTTCCCAGCTGTTTCTTTGCGAAACAGTTTAGTCTGGATATGTCCCTCAATAATCTTAATTTTGGTATCCAAGAACTCCGCTGTAGTACTGCTGATATTACATGTGAGTGTGATGTTCCTGGTATTCACATTGAGTTTATCAATGACCCTGGTAGCTGCCTCCTGTGATCCTCTCCAGATAATGAACAGGTCGTCAATGTAGCGCAGCCACACGACGACCTGCTCGCTGTCCGGAAAGTTCACAGTGTGTTTCCAAATATCTTCCTCCCATTGCCTCAAGAACAAGTTGGCAAAGGTTGGGGCAAAACAGGTCCCCATCGCGGAACCGAGGACCTGTTTATAGAGGGTGTCATTGAAAATGAAAATATTGTTAGTGAGGCAAAAGTAGATCATTTCCAAGATCATCTCAGTATGGATCTTATATCTTATATCCCTGGATCTTAGAAAATATTTCCAAGCTTCGATGCCCTGGTTGTGGTCAATGATAGTATATAAAGAACTTACGTCCAGGTTCATAAGCAAAAAATCTTCCTCCCAGGTAACATGTTCTAATTTACCTAGAAAGTCTTTTGTGTCTTTCACTTGGGATTTCATCTTATTGACTGAGTCTCTTAGAAAGCAGTCCACATATTTAGAGACATTCTCTGTAGCACTCCCCTTAAAGGACACAATTGGTCTCCCTGATGGATTAGTGGGATTTTTGTGTATTTTCGGGAGCAGGTATAAGGCCGGTAGAATGGGATAATCTTTTTTCATAAAACAATATTCCTCCCACTCCAAGAGCCCCTTATCTCTCCAATCACCTACGTTCTCCCATATACTTTCAACACTGTCAGAATATATTTGTCTAGTAACTTCAATACAAAATCTCTTGTTTTTAAGTTGAGTGTGTGCCTCATTGATGTACATCGCCTTATCTAGCATCACTATATTCCCGCCCTTATCCGCTGGTCCAATTACAAAGTCCTGTTCTTCTGATAAAGTTTTGATGGCTTGCCTTTGTAAGGGTGTACAATTTTGGGTATTCTGATTTCTACACCATCTCTTGGTTCTACATTTAACTAAATCACTAGTAACAATCTCATGAAAAGTATCAATACTATCATGTGCCATTATAGGGTAAAAAGTGGAGCGTGGTTTGAAGGGGGTTCTGGCTGTACTATCAAGGCCTATTTCGAGGGTTTCAAGTATTCTTTCAACCTCCATATCTCCATCATTCTCCTCTCTTTCATTTTGAAGCTGGTTGTAGGAACTGGGGTCACCAGTTCCCCGGGGGTAGCCTGGCTCGAGCGGGTAGGCACCCGAAAGCTTAGGTGTTAAGTGACTACACAACACACACATCCACTGAAACAATAAATGCACGCAAAGACTGAGACTACACCAGTGAGGCTGATTAAACAATGTACTTTTATCTAGAATAAGATCACGGTTGATAGTTCATTCAGGGTGAACAAGTCATCAAGGTAGCATTAACTCAATTCACATTTCCTTAAAAAGCATACTTTTCATTACTCAGCCATAAATATATAAATACATAAATATTAAATATTAAATAACTGTAGGCCTGGCATCAGCCTTGCTCCTAGTCAGCACCTGCAAGAAATTCATTAGTGGAAACCACCATCAATATCGCATTTAGCATGGGCAGATCTGGTGCATGAGGTCGCAGTCAGCTTCTCAATAAATAAGCAATATGAACATCACATCAGGCCAGGATAGACATTTCCTTACGTAAAGTAACCATTACACTATATAACTGTGGGCATTCAGTAAACCTCTCATGAAGCCAGAAAGAACATCTCATTGTCTGCAGTAGCAAGTACAGCTCTTTGAGTAACCCCTGGTAACATTTCTGGAGGTCACTCCACTAATCCACAGTTACGGGGGCCTACTGCATACTCTGGCACCAGTTCTGACTCATTCGTGGGCTAATTGGGGGCCAACGGGGCCCAGTCACTAGTTTTCCCAGGGGAGGGGCGCACTCGGAGCCTCCCGCCCGCCTCCCCGGGGGTGACCTTTACCTTCAGCCCTCCCGGGCCCTTGCTGGGCGTTACAGCGTGTTTGGCAGAGGGAGGGGGCTCACGCTGACTCCGGAGCCCCCTCACTGGTACTCTCAGCCTTGACGGGAATTAGGCTGATCAGGTGAGGCCCGCGCAGCTCCGGCGCGGTTCCCGGGCCTCCCCACAGCCCCGACGTTGCTCCGGTGATCCGGGGTTTCTCCCGGCATCTCTAGGCCAAGCCCCGATGGTCCCTGGGAGGTGTGGAGCCGGCCGCCAATCCCAGCGCGGCCGGCAGAGGAGTGCAACAGGCCCATCCAATGGCGGGGCAGCGGGGGCGGAGTCCAGGATGCGTCCCCTCACGTGACGCAGGTCGCAGGCTTCAAGGCCTAGCGTGGCCTAGCGTGGCCTAGCGCGGGATAGCGGGCCTGTCAGAAATTCCGGCGGCCCTCTCCTGGCATCGGGGGCCGCCGCGGGGCAAAGTTGATGGCGCTGGCCCCAAGGAGGGAGCGCCGGGCCGCGGCGCCGACAGGGGAAGCCCAGAGGACTCCCGGTCGCAGCAGGGAGTCTGGCCTTGCCGCAGCGCGTCCCAGCCACAGCGCTAAGTTCCTCACAAGGCGGGGCAGCGATCAGGGCAGCGCGGGTGCAGGCAGTATGGCGCTGGTAAATTATAGCGCCTCAGGGACAGTTCACAGCACTTTAGAGGCAATTGACAGAACGGCAGGCTGCAGCGCTTGGGGGACCTGTACAGCGCTTCTCAGGGCACAGTAGGAGAGCGCTGGGAAGGTGGGGCAGCCAGATTAGCAGCCCAGTCAGTTCAGTCAAGGCAGGACAGCAGAGGGGATGATGCAGGGCAGCGCAGGGGCGACCCAGGGGGCATACATGGCACAGCCCGGTACCTGGTTGATCCCCAGTTGTCCTGGATAGCACGGGTGGTTTTCTTCTTGGCGCTTGGTGGTTCTGGTGCCCTTTGAAGGTAGTTGCTTGAAAAGGGGGGGGGGTTGGAGTTGAAGGCTTGAAAAGTTTCCTCAGCAGGTCACTTCAGGTGGTCCCTGGGTTCCCCTCCCGCCGGGCCAGATCAGTGGGCTAGTTCAGTATTCCTTACTCAGCTTGGTGGGCAGTGCCTAAACCCTGTCACCCCCAGTGGTATAGGTTTCTGACTAGGCCCTACCGCCTAAGTCTCCTGCATAGGGTCCCCCAGGTCAATGATGCCCCAAATGACTAGAAAGTTTCCCTCCCTTTTCTTTTATAGTCCCAGGTCAGGTGACCACTCTCTGAGATGGCAGTTGGTGACCACTCCCCTATTCCGGACGGTTCCAGGAGCTTCCTCACTCTAGCTATGGGCAGGGAAGGTAGGCTGATGTCACAACAATGTTTAGGGGTTCCAGCCAGCTCCTGGCTACTAGAATGCATCTACAAAGATCACGCTGCAGTAGCAGGGGTCAGTGGCAGCCATATTGGGGGAAGAGAGCACCTGCACCTTAACATTGATTAGCAATGGGAAGGTGCTCGGAGACCTAAGGTCAACAAAAAGGAGGTGGAAAAAAAATGAGGCAAGGGCAAAAAAAAAATAGGGAAAGACCACCCTAGGGCTGACAGGTCTAACACTGGTGCAAAGCTACCACGGTATCATTATCCCCTATGTTAAGATCTATGTCCGAACCAATACCAGTTCTAAGTGACTTGCTAGAGCCCTCTTGGTTTTTTAAGAAGATGCAATTTTTTTTAAGTTTTAACTTGCGAATAAACTTAAACATATATATGCATGTTTCAGGATAGTTAAAACGCATAGTAGGACAAAAGGATAGTCCAAGACTGAGTGTACTTTTCTCAATCACAGTCAGTTCCCTCTTTGATAGGTTAACAATAGTTCTGTTCACTATTTCGTTATCCATTATGATGTTGTTTTCGAGTCTCTGGTTGATTTTCCCACATAGCCCCTTCCTCTGCCTCTTCTTCAACCTTTGTCGGACTCGTTTTCTTCTGTCGAGGTTTCTCTGTGACCTCTTCCTCGGCCGCGTCCGCGTCCCCTTCCCTGTTGTCCCTTGGGTTTTGCCGTCGGTGTTACTCGGGACGCTTGACGGCCTTTTTGCATGACCCGATACTCGTCTAAAAAATTCCCCAGTCTGTTGGAGATTTCAGGGTCAGACGACTTATTAGATGATGTGTCAGCAACTTCTGGTTCACTTTCGCTGGCATTAGTGATTTCTGACAGAGAACTTTCCCATGTACCAGCCTATGATTGTATCTTGCCTGATTGTGATGTGAAGACATGTTCGTATTTTTTACTAAGTTAAGATCCTACCACTTTCGTAGTCTTCACAATAACGGTAAAGTTTCCATTGTTTTCTTTTTTTTGATATCTTCTTCATGGTTGTTAACTCTAGTTTTAATAATGTCTATTTCTTTTCTGTATGCATGCTGCTCCATAGATATTTCTAGTTCATCTTTTAGGGCTTTTATTTCTTGTAACAGTTTTTCTCTGTCAATCCAGGCGTATTTGACTAAAATCTCTAACATACGTCTCTAACTCAATGCCGAATTTTCCTCTCATTCTTCCAACATTTTTGTGTTGGGAGATTCGTAGGTGAGTATGGTATATATTCGTAGGCCTCTTGGCACCATGCCTTTGTCCACATAATCCTGTAGTGAGATTGCTTCCCACCACTTAGCTACTTCCGATTTCCATATTTTCTCCAGTTTCTTACGTTTCTCTTCCATACTTTTGTGGGTATTCTTTTTCTCAGTGTTCTTAGGAACTGTTCCCGGTGCTCTGGTCAATAATGACTGTGCCGCTGCCCTCCTTTCTGTGTCCTCCTCCATTGTGGTATCAAATATTAAAGTTCCTGGTGCAATTGCAACAACACCCAAGTCAATGTGTCTGTCCACCCGAAACAGTTTTGGGTTCCTTCTGCTGCTCTTCCAAAATACACTGTAAGACAATCATTACAGTGTTTCACTAGCAAGGACTACCTTTGTCTTGATATGAGGGAAAAGCAACCACCCACCCACCCCTGTTTGTATCGAGATGCGATGTGCCGCCTCCGCCGCTCACTGACCCCCCCACACTCACAGGAAATGGGTAATGGTGCTTACCTCCAAGACGATCCGTAGTCTTTCTTGCCCGAATGACAGATTTCGTTGTCCTTGCTTTCGAGCACCCGGTCCTTTAAAGGTCTGTCACATAGAAAGGGATCCACACATTTCTTCCCAGACCACGGACCTGTGGAAGGTGGTGCGTACACCGAGGAAGCTCATCGGCAATAATGTCCACACACAAGAGTGTCAGCATGGGATTACACGCACTCTCAGGAAAAATCCACACGACAAAGGAATAATGCTCAGGGAAGTTTTACTGGCTTCCACGCAACGCGTTTCGGCTGACCTGCAGCCTTGTTCACACGTACATAAGCCATGTTGCAAAAGTTCATATGTACAAGCAGTCGAGAAAATAATCATTAACATTGACAAGAGACTCTGATACTAGTCAGTGCAGAGAAATACATGGGACAGAATCGGCCATCTTGTAATATGTAGTTAATCATGCATTGACTGGTGAGAAAATCAAAAAATAATCGTACGTGGAATAAATCACACAACCAATCCTAATTCAGAGAAAGAAAAGCATATAACAGTCTACTGTGCAGTTATATAAACCGGCATGAAAATTACAGTTCAAATGTACATGAGTCAATATATTATTTAACCTCGTTAAGTAACCGTCATATTATGTACATCTCAGTGATCTATAGGCATGGTAAAAGAATATTTACTCATTCGAGACATTGGGCCCGTAGTGCGTGGGATATCGCTGCAGCGCTATCACTGTATTAATGCCTGTGTCAATAAAGTTTGCAGCTTCAAAGCAGAAATAAGTAAGCAATGTGAATGGAGTTTACTAAATGCGCACATAAATGAGAAAAAGCCCCAATCAACTAATGTCAATAAATAAATATACATTGACGAAATCGGGTAATATCCGTCAGTTGTGAATATTAAGCTGGTTCTGATAAAGCCCAAGTGGGCAAAAAGAGCCAAAAGGCAATGTACTGATCCTCACAAGTGTGAGTAAGGGAGAATTAATCAGACCAGACGTGTTAATAAAGTTGCACAACTGTGTGCAACTTTCTTATCATGCCTGGTCTGTCTTATACTCACTTACTCACACTTGTGAGGATCAGTACATGGCCTTTTGGCTCTTTTTGCCCACTTCGGCATTATCAGAAACAGCCTAATATTCGCAACCGACGGATCTGTTACATGCTTTTCTTACTCTGAATTAAGATTGGTTGTGTGATTTATTCCATGTACGATTATTTTTTGATTTTCTCACCAGTCAATGCATGATTAACTACATATTACAAGATGGCCGATTCTGTCCCATGTATTTCTATGCACTGACTAGTATCAGAGTCTGTTGTCTATGTTAATGATTATTTTCTTGACTGCTTGTACATATGAACTTTTGCAACATGGCTTATTTACGTGTGAAAAAGGCTGCAGGTGAGCCAAAACGCGTTGCGTGGAAGCCAGTAAAATTTTCCTGAGCATTATTCTCTTGTCGTGTGGATTTGTCCTGAGAGTGTGTGTAATCCCATGGTGGGACTCTTGTGTATGGACATCATTGCCGATTAGCTTCGTCCATCATCCCCTTTTGTATCGCTTTGTTCGCCCTAAGTGTGGCAGGGTATACTCAGACGTGAGTCCCTTGTTCACTTGGCCCCTGGATTCAAGATAGCCTGGCTGATGAGGATTATGAATCCGAAACCGGTCCCAGGATGCTTGTTTCCGGTCCAGGGAAGACATGGCTTGGCAGTTCGGGCTGCACTGTTCCCATGAGGCACAGGATCAGACTGATTTGCATATAGCCATGTCTGAACTGGGGTGGCTGAGTGAACTAAAGAATGGTGATGGATTAAACCGAGATCAGTTGACTGGGGGTGAGTGTTTGATTTGTTCAAACGCTCCGTCCATCATCCTCTTTTGTATCGCTTTGTTCGCCCTAAGTGTGGCAGGGTATGCTCAGACGTGAGTCCCTTGTTCACTTGGCCACTGGATTCAAGATAGCCTGGCTGATGAGGATTATGAATCCGAAACCGGTCCCAGGATGCTTGTTTCCGGTCCAGGGAAGACATGGCTTGGCAGTTCGGGCTGCACTGTTCCCATGAGTCACAGAGTCAGACTGATTTGCATATAGCCATGTCTGAACTGGGGTGGCTGAGTGAACTAAAGAATGGTGATGGATTACACACAGATCAGTTGACTGGGGGTGAGTGTTTGATTTGTTCAAACGCTCCGTCCATCATCCCCTTTTGTCTCGCTTTGTTCGCCCTAAGTGTGGCAGGGTATGCTCAGACGTGAGTCCCTTGTTCACTTGGCCACTGGATTCAAGATAGCCTGGCTGATGAGGATTATGAATCCGAAACCGGTCCCAGGATGCTTGTTTCCGGTCCAGGGAAGACATGGCTTGGCAGTTCGGGCTGCACTGTTCCCATGAGGCACAGGGTCAGACTGATTTGCATATAGCCATGTCTAAATCGGGGTGGCTGAGTGAACTAAAGAATGGTGATGGATTAAACCCAGATCAGTTGACTGGGGGTGAGTGTTTGATTTGTTCAAACGCTCCGTCTATCATCCCCTTTTGTATCGCTTTGTTCGCCCTAAGTGTGGCAGGGTATGCTCAGACGTGAGTCCCTTGTTCACTTGGCCACTGGATTCAAGATAGCCTGGCTGATGAGGATTATGAATCCGAAACCGGTCCCAGGATGCTTGTTTCCGGTCCAGGGAAGACATGGCTTGGCAGTTCGGGCTGCACTGTTCCCATGAGGCACAGGGTCAGACTGATTTGCATATAGCCATGTCTGAACCGGGGTGGCTGAGTTAACTAAAGAATGGTGATGGATTAAACCCAGATCAGTTGACTGGGGGTGAGTGTTTGATTTGTTCAAACGCTCCGTCCATCATCCCCTTTTGTATCGCTTGGTTCGCCCTAAGTGTGGCAGGGTATGCTCAGACGTGAGTCACTTGTTCACTTGGCCACTGGATTCAAGATAGCCTGGCTGATGAGGATTATGAATCCGAAACCGGTCCCAGGATGCTTGTTTCCGGTCCAGGGAAGACATGGCTTGGCAGTTCGGGCTGCACTGTTCCCACGAGGCACAGGGTAAGACTGATTTGCATATAGCCATGTCTGAACTGGGGTGGCTGAGTGAACTAAAGAATGGTGATGGATTACACACAGATCAGTTGACTGGGGGTGAGTGTTTGATTTGTTCAAACGCTCCGTCCATCATCCCCTTTTGTCTCGCTTTGTTCGCCCTAAGTGTGGCAGGGTATGCTCAGACGTGAGTCCCTTGTTCACTTGGCCACTGGATTCAAGATAGCCTGGCTGATGAGGATTATGAATCCGAAACCGGTCCCAGGATGCTTGTTTCCGGTCCAGGAAAGACATGGCTTGGCAGTTCGGGCTGCACTGTTCCCATGAGGCACAGGGTCAGACTGATTTGCATATAGCCATGTCTGAACTGGGGTGGCTGAGTGAACTAAAGAATGGTGATGGATTAAACCCAGATCAGTTGACTGGGGGTGAGTGTTTGATTTGTTCAAACGATCCGTCCATCATCCCCTTTTGTATCGCTTTGTTCGCCCTAAGTGTGGCAGGGTATGCTCGGACGTGAGTCCCTTGTTCACTTGGCCACTGGATTCAAGATAGCCTGGCTGAAGAGGATTATGAATCCGAAACCGGTCCCAGGATGCTTGTTTCCGGTCCAGGGAAGACATGGCTTGGCAGTTCGGGCTGCACTGTTCCCATGAGGCACAGGGTCAGACTGATTTGCATATAGCCATGTCTGAACTGGGGTGGCTGAGTGAACTAAAGAATGGTGATGGATTAAACCCAGATCAGTTGACTGGGGGTGAGTGTTTGATTTGTTCAAACGCTCCGTCCATCATCCCCTTTTGTATCGCTTTGTTCGCCCTAAGTGTGGCAGGGTATGCTCAGACGTGAGTCCCTTGTTCACTTGGCCACTGGATTCAAGATAGCCTGGCTGATGAGGATTATGAATCCGAAACCGGTCCCAGGATGCTTGTTTCCGGTCCAGGGAAGACATGGCTTGGCAGTTCGGGCTGCACTGTTCCCATGAGGCACAGGGTCAGACTGATTTGCATATAGCCATGTCTGAACTGGGGTGGCTGAGTGAACTAAAGAATGGTGATGGATTAAACCCAGATCAGTTGACTGGGGGTGAGTGTTTGATTTGTTCAAACGCTCCGTCCATCATCCCCCTTTGTATCGCTTTGTTCGCCCTAAGTGTGGCAGGGTATGCTCAGACGTGAGTCCCTTGTTCACTTGGCCACTGGATTCAAGATAGCCTGGCTGATGAGGATTATGAATCCGAAACCGGTCCCAGGATGCTTGTTTCCGGTCCAGGGAAGACATGGCTTGGCAGTTCGGGCTGCACTGTTCCCATGAGGCACAGGGTCAGACTGATTTGCATATAGCCATGTCTGAACTGGAGTGGCTGAGTGAACTAAAGAATGGTGATGGATTAAACCCAGATCAGTTGACTGGGGGTGAGTGTTTGATTTGTTCAAACGCTCCGTCCATCATCCCCTTTTGTATCGATTAGCTTTGTCGGCGTATGCACCACCTTCCACGGGTCCGTGGTCTGGGAAGAAGCATGTGGATCCCTATACATACATATATATATAAATATATATAAATATATATACATATATATATAATGTGTGTGTATATATATATATATATATATATATATATATATATATATATATATGTATTCTTCCAGCCCTCTCCCCTCGGAAAGGGTTTGAGTCACACACCTGCAGGTGATCCCTTGGTATTTTATTAGTTAAAACGATGATTCTTCTTCCTAATGCATTTCAGTCACGCTGTGACCTTCTTCAGAGGATCGTCACGGCATCTATAGGTTCGCGTCTCACTCACAAGCAATTGCTCCATTTTATAATTATTTTCTGCCCCCTGGTGGGCGCCGTAGTCGGGTTTTTAAAGCATGCTGGTTCTTGTAGTGTGACGCTGGTCTGTGGTTCTTTCCCTCCGGTGGGTGATGCCGTGTTTAATTTCTTCCATCACCTGAGCTCCTTCTCATGCCCTTTTCGCGTGCAGGAGTCCTATCCAAAGAAAAGTCTTTGGTGGCGCACACTGACCTTAACTGCTTTCGCACAAAGTCACTAGGAGATCCGGATTCGGTCAGTGTTTGCTCTCATTGTGAGGTTTCAGACATGTTATATAGTTAGGAATTAGCATTTAAAAAACCTTTGAAATTCACTGAAAAAACCATAGGTTTCAGACATGTTATAGTTAGGAATTAGCATTTATAAAACCTTAGATATTCTCTGAAAAAACCATACTTTTTAGGGATGTTATAGTTAGTCGGACATTTCCCTCGTACAAAACCATTGAAATTCCTCCGTTATAGTTAGTTATACTAACTATAACTCGGGCGCCCGCAATCCACTGCTGATGATGTCACATATTACATCATTCACGACATGGTCCGTGACATCACTGATGACATCACTGATGACATCTCAAATGACATCACTGATGACATCATCCAGTGAATGTGGTTTGGTTCGATATTTAAATAAGAATTCATTGTGTGGCAGGGGACGGTGGACACGGCTCATCAATATATCAATGTTCTTAATGAGAATGATTACCACCTGCACTTCTCGGGTACCATTAGTCCAGTGGCAGTGGACGTGGACTGTTTGGACCTGAGGGTGTTTGTTGACAATGGTGAATTACACACAGCACTCTTTCGCAAACCAACTCCAGGCAACTCTATCTTGTTTGCCAGTAGTAAACATCCGCCTAAATTAATTCAAAGCATACCGTATGGCGAGCTCCTTAGATTACGGAGAAACAGTTCCAGAGAAGAGGACTTCGAGGCGGCTGCCTCAGAGTGCATTACCAGATTTAGTGTGAGAGGCTATGATCGGGGTTCTCATTGTCATTTGAGATGTCATCAGTGATGTCACCAGTGATGTCACTGACCATGTCAGGAATGATGTAATATGTATTACAAAGAACAAGGGTCCTAAGCAGATAAGAAATGAGAAAAGAAATGATATAGACTTAGATAAGTGCTATATATGTATTCACATGCCCAGCCGGGCATGGACATTTATTAATCTAATGCACAGATAGGAGCAACAATATACACACAGATTATAGCAAGGCACAATCCTGTACCTAAAATCAGGGAGGGGAAGTGAGGGGGAGAAATTTTGTTGTGAGACAAACAATAGACAGGCAATAACTTGGAGCAACGGTAGCTTGCACTTGGTATGAAATGATACAACAAGCTCTGCCTAACAAAAAGCCACAAAACAATATACTCAATGGTCAACTTGTGGCTTTGTTAAAGAAAAAGTCGACGTTTCGATCCCAAGCTCCTAATAAAAGGGGATCATCATCAGGACTATTAATGCAATTGCCTGGTGTTTTATGATTGCTGCCATGGGGGCTGGTAATAGGGAAGCACACAAGGGTGGTTGTGATACTTTCTTTTCCGCCGTGGGGTAATTTAGAATACGATTAAATTGAGGCTCCCCATCTGCTGGGCGCAGTTCAATGCGGCAACCTGTTAGGTATGATCAGCGTCACCTTGTGCGGTGTAAGATAAGGTTTCAGCGTGAGCACAGACGAATCTCGGTGAGAATTGGCATCAATGTGTTACTCGCGTTCTGTGCACAATGGCAGGAACCATAATATGTGACATCATCAGCAGTGGATTGCGCGCGCGCGAGTTATAGTTAGTACAACTAACTATAACGGAGGAGTTTCAATGGTTTTGTACGAGTGAAATGCCCAGCTAAATAAAACATGTCTGAAACCTATGGTTTTTTCAGTGAATTTCAAAGGTTTTGTAAAAGACAATTTTAAAATGGATTAATTGTTATATTTTTTTTTAATAATGATTTACTACATTTGTTAAACTATTTATTTTTAGATATTGTATTTTTTTAATTACATTGTATATTTTTAATATAAACTGAAAAAAATGTTTTTGAAATATTGAAATTTTAATATTTTTATTTTAATTTTATATTTTTTAAAATATATTTATAAATATTTTTTTATAGCAGGCAATGATATCCTATGGAAGGAAATTCAAGTTACTGGTAAGTACGGTTAGAATTACTTTTCAGGATCAGTACTGGGCTGAAAGATGCAGAACTGAAGTCTCTCCTGATAACAGGTGAGTAAATCGGAATTCGTAGTTTGGCTAATTTTAGAGGACTATTTGTAAGTTTCAAATATCGACACAGAAACTTTTTCAGCAAAAAGCATGAAATGATATCCTATGGAAGGAAATTCAAGTTACTGGTAGGAACGGTTAGAATTACTTTTCAGGCACAGTACTGGGCTCAAAGATGCAGCACTGAAGTCTCTCCTGATAACAGGTGAGTAAATCAGAATTCGTAGTCGGCTGATTTTAGAGGAATATTTTAATGCTCCAAAACTCCACACTTAGAAGAATTTCCAAGTGAAACCAGTCAATGTTAGCCTATGGAAGGAAATTCAAGTTACTTGTAAGTACGGTTAGAATTACTTTTCATGATCAGTACTGGGCCCAAAGATGCAGCACTGAGATCTCTCCTGATAACAGGTGAGTAAATCATAATTTGTAGTTCGGCTGATTTTATTTGGTCCAGTATATATAGATACAGAAAAGGGGGTGGTGATGAACAGAGTGTCTGAATTAATCAGACCACTCTTACCCAGTCCAAAGATCAGGGCTTGATCCATCACCGTTATTTATCTCACTGCCCCATCCCAGCTCAGAACCTGGCTATATGCAAATTAGTCTGTCCCTGGCCCAGTGCATCATGGGAACAGGGCAGACCAAACTACCAAGCCAATTCTTCACCAGAAAGGAGACAAGCTACCGGGGACCGGTTTCTGGCATTTCAGCCTCTTCGGCCCGGCTTGCTTGAATCCTGATGGAGCAGTGAGAAAGGGACTCATGTCTGAGTATACCCTGCCACACCTATAGTGGCCAAAAACGATACAGAAAAGGGGGTGGTGATGAACAGAGTGTCTGAATTAAGCAGACCACTCTTACCCAGTCCAAAGATCAGGGCTTGATCCATCACCGTTATTTATCTCACTGCCCCATCCCAGCTCAGAACCTGGCTATATGCAAATTAGTCTGTCCCTGGCCCAGTGCATCATGGGAACAGGGCAGACCAAACTACCAAGCCAATTCTTCACCAGAAAGGAGACAAGCTACCGGGGACCGGTTTCTGGCATTTCAGCCTCTTCGGCCCGGCTTGCTTGAATCCTGATGGAGCAGTGAGAAAGGGACTCATGTCTGAGTATACCCTGCCACACCTATAGTGGCCAAAAACGATACAGAAAAGGGGGTGGTGATGAACAGAGTGTCTGAATTAAGCAGACCACTCTTACCCAGTCCAAAGATCAGGGCTTGATCCATCACCGTTATTTATCTCACTGCCCCATCCCAGCTCAGAACCTGGCTATATGCAAATTAGTCTGTCCCTGGCCCAGTGCATCATGGGAACAGGGCAGACCAAACTACCAAGCCAATTCTTCACCAGAAAGGAGACAAGCTACCGGGGACCGGTTTCTGGCATTTCAGCCTCTTCGGCCCGGCTTGCTTGAATCCTGATGGAGCAGTGAGAAAGGGACTCATGTCTGAGTATACCCTGCCACACCTATAGTGGCCAAAAACGATACAGAAAAGGGGGTGGTGATGAACAGAGTGTCTGAATTAAGCAGACCACTCTTACCCAGTCCAAAGATCAGGGCTTGATCCATCACCGTTATTTATCTCACTGCCCCATCCCAGCTCAGAACCTGGCTATATGCAAATTAGTCTGTCCCTGGCCCAGTGCATCATGGGAACAGGGCAGACCAAACTACCAAGCCAATTCTTCACCAGAAAGGAGACAAGCTACCGGGGACCGGTTTCTGGCATTTCAGCCTCTTCGGCCCGGCTTGCTTGAATCCTGATGGAGCAGTGAGAAAGGGACTCATGTCTGAGTATACCCTGCCACACCTATAGTGGCCAAAAACGATACAGAAAAGGGGGTGGTGATGAACAGAGTGTCTGAATTAAGCAGACCACTCTTACCCAGTCCAAAGATCAGGGCTTGATCCATCACCGTTATTTATCTCACTGCCCCATCCCAGCTCAGAACCTGGCTATATGCAAATTAGTCTGTCCCTGGCCCAGTGCATCATGGGAACAGGGCAGACCAAACTACCAAGCCAATTCTTCACCAGAAAGGAGACAAGCTACCGGGGACCGGTTTCTGGCATTTCAGCCTCTTCGGCCCGGCTTGCTTGAATCCTGATGGAGCAGTGAGAAAGGGACTCATGTCTGAGTATACCCTGCCACACCTATAGTGGCCAAAAACGATACAGAAAAGGGGGTGGTGATGAACAGAGTGTCTGAATTAAGCAGACCACTCTTACCCAGTCCAAAGATCAGGGCTTGATCCATCACCGTTATTTATCTCACTGCCCCATCCCAGCTCAGAACCTGGCTATATGCAAATTAGTCTGTCCCTGGCCCAGTGCATCATGGGAACAGGGCAGACCAAACTACCAAGCCAATTCTTCACCAGAAAGGAGACAAGCTACCGGGGACCGGTTTCTGGCATTTCAGCCTCTTCGGCCCGGCTTGCTTGAATCCTGATGGAGCAGTGAGAAAGGGACTCATGTCTGAGTATACCCTGCCACACCTATAGTGGCCAAAAACGATACAGAAAAGGGGGTGGTGATGAACAGAGTGTCTGAATTAAGCAGACCACTCTTACCCAGTCCAAAGATCAGGGCTTGATCCATCACCGTTATTTATCTCACTGCCCCATCCCAGCTCAGAACCTGGCTATATGCAAATTAGTCTGTCCCTGGCCCAGTGCATCATGGGAACAGGGCAGACCAAACTACCAAGCCAATTCTTCACCAGAAAGGAGACAAGCTACCGGGGACCGGTTTCTGGCATTTCAGCCTCTTCGGCCCGGCTTGCTTGAATCCTGATGGAGCAGTGAGAAAGGGACTCATGTCTGAGTATACCCTGCCACACCTATAGTGGCCAAAAACGATACAGAAAAGGGGGTGGTGATGAACAGAGTGTCTGAATTAAGCAGACCACTCTTACCCAGTCCAAAGATCAGGGCTTGATCCATCACCGTTATTTATCTCACTGCCCCATCCCAGCTCAGAACCTGGCTATATGCAAATTAGTCTGTCCCTGGCCCAGTGCATCATGGGAACAGGGCAGACCAAACTACCAAGCCAATTCTTCACCAGAAAGGAGACAAGCTACCGGGGACCGGTTTCTGGCATTTCAGCCTCTTCGGCCCGGCTTGCTTGAATCCTGATGGAGCAGTGAGAAAGGGACTCATGTCTGAGTATACCCTGCCACACCTATAGTGGCCAAAAACGATACAGAAAAGGGGGTGGTGATGAACAGATGTGAGTCCCTTGCTCATTGCACCATCAGGATTCAAGCAAGCCGGGCCGAAGACGCCTGAAATGGCAGAAACCGGTCCCCGGAAGCTTGTTTCCTTCCCAGTACAAGAATTGGCTTGGTAGTTTGGTTTGCCCTGTTCCCATCATGCACTGGGACAGGAACAGACTAATTTGCATATAGCCAAGTTCTGAGCTGGGATGGTGCAGTGAGCTAAAAAACGGTGATGGATCAAGCCCTGATCTTTGGACTGGGTAAGAGTGGTCTGCTTAATTCAGGCACTCTGTTCATCACCACCCCCTTTTCTGAATCATTTTGTCCACCATAAGCGTGGAAGGGTATACTCAGATGTGAGTCCCTTGCTCATTGCACCATCAGGATTCAAGCAAGCCGGGCCGAAGACGCCTGAAATGGCAGAAACCGGTCCCCGGAAGCTTGTTTCCTTCCCAGTACAAGAATTGGCTTGGTAGTTTGGTTTGCCCTGTTCCCATCATGCACTGGGACAGGAACAGACTAATTTGCATATAGCCAAGTTCTGAGCTGGGATGGTGCAGTGAGCTAAAAAACGGTGATGGATCAAGCCCTGATCTTTGGACTGGGTAAGAGTGGTCTGCTTAATTCAGGCACTCTGTTCATCACCACCCCCTTTTCTGAATCATTTTGTCCACCATAAGCGTGGAAGGGTATACTCAGATGTGAGTCCCTTGCTCATTGCACCATCAGGATTCAAGCAAGCCGGGCCGAAGACGCCTGAAATGGCAGAAACCGGTCCCCGGAAGCTTGTTTCCTTCCCAGTACAAGAATTGGCTTGGTAGTTTGGTTTGCCCTGTTCCCATCATGCACTGGGACAGGAACAGACTAATTTGCATATAGCCAAGTTCTGAGCTGGGATGGTGCAGTGAGCTAAAAAACGGTGATGGATCAAGCCCTGATCTTTGGACTGGGTAAGAGTGGTCTGCTTAATTCAGGCACTCTGTTCATCACCACCCCCTTTTCTGAATCATTTTGTCCACCATAAGCGTGGAAGGGTATACTCAGATGTGAGTCCCTTGCTCATTGCACCATCAGGATTCAAGCAAGCCGGGCCGAAGACGCCTGAAATGGCAGAAACCGGTCCCCGGAAGCTTGTTTCCTTCCCAGTACAAGAATTGGCTTGGTAGTTTGGTTTGCCCTGTTCCCATCATGCACTGGGACAGGAACAGACTAATTTGCATATAGCCAAGTTCTGAGCTGGGATGGTGCAGTGAGCTAAAAAACGGTGATGGATCAAGCCCTGATCTTTGGACTGGGTAAGAGTGGTCTGCTTAATTCAGGCACTCTGTTCATCACCACCCCCTTTTCTGAATCATTTTGTCCACCATAAGCGTGGAAGGGTATACTCAGATGTGAGTCCCTTGCTCATTGCACCATCAGGATTCAAGCAAGCCGGGCCGAAGACGCCTGAAATGGCAGAAACCGGTCCCCGGAAGCTTGTTTCCTTCCCAGTACAAGAATTGGCTTGGTAGTTTGGTTTGCCCTGTTCCCATCATGCACTGGGACAGGAACAGACTAATTTGCATATAGCCAAGTTCTGAGCTGGGATGGTGCAGTGAGCTAAAAAACGGTGATGGATCAAGCCCTGATCTTTGGACTGGGTAAGAGTGGTCTGCTTAATTCAGGCACTCTGTTCATCACCACCCCCTTTTCTGAATCATTTTGTCCACCATAAGCGTGGAAGGGTATACTCAGATGTGAGTCCCTTGCTCATTGCACCATCAGGATTCAAGCAAGCCGGGCCGAAGACGCCTGAAATGGCAGAAACCGGTCCCCGGAAGCTTGTTTCCTTCCCAGTACAAGAATTGGCTTGGTAGTTTGGTTTGCCCTGTTCCCATCATGCACTGGGACAGGAACAGACTAATTTGCATATAGCCAAGTTCTGAGCTGGGATGGTGCAGTGAGCTAAAAAACGGTGATGGATCAAGCCCTGATCTTTGGACTGGGTAAGAGTGGTCTGCTTAATTCAGGCACTCTGTTCATCACCACCCCCTTTTCTGAACCAGTATATATAGAGCCACTCCCCTACATCATCCCCTCACTTCCCCACTGTGCAAACATGCCCTGTGGCGCGTTTTAAGTTGGGGAAATAATTCCCCTTCAATCCTGATGGTCCCTAGGGTCCAACTAGCCCACTAGGTACATCCAGTAAGCTCCACAGAGCTGCTTATCAGAGAGATGTAAAAAGGGGCATGGCCTAGACCACCTCTCTGCAATGCAGTGCAGTGGCACTTACTGGAAGCAGCTGGTGGGCTAGTTGGCCCCCAGGGTCCCTCAGGATTGAAGGGGAATTTTTTCCCCAACTTAAAACGCTCCACAGGGCGTGTTTGCACACGTCACCTCAGGGCCCGTCCCCTCCCTTCACCACCGTGTAAACGCACCCTGTGGCCGTTCTAAGTTGGGAGATTAAGTCCCCTTGAATCCTGAGGGTACCTAGGGTCAAACTAGCCCACTAGGTACCTCCAATAAGAGCAACAGAGCTGCGTTACAGAGAGGTGTAAAAAGGGGTGTGGCCTCTGAACACCTGTCTGCAACGCAGCTCCCTGGCGCATAGTAAAGATACCTGTTGGGCTATTTGGCCCTTAGGGACCCTTAGTATTAAAAGAGAAATAGTTCCCCAACTTAAAACGCGCCATGGGGCGTGATTGCACAGTGGTGAAGGAAGGGGGCGTGGCCTGAGGTGACATTTCTGCAAACATGCCCTGTGACGCTTTTTAAGTTAGAGAATGAATTCCTCCTCAATCCTGTGGGTGCCTGGGGGCCAACTAGCCCACCAGGTACCTCCAGTATGCGCCAGGGGGCTCCTTTGCAGAGAGGTGTTCAGAGGCCACGCCCCTTTTTACAACACTCTGCAACGCATCTCCGTGGCACTTACTGAAAGCACCTGGTGGGCTAGTTGGCCCCCAGGGACCCTCAGGATTGACAAGGAATTAATTCCCCAACTTAAACCGCGCCACAGGGTGTGGTTGCACACATGTGAACTCAGGCCCAAACCCCTCCCTTCACCACTGTGCAAACGTGCCCCGTGGCACATTTTAAGTTGGGAGATTAACTCTCCTTAAATACTGAGGGTCCCTGGGGTGCAACTAGCCCTCCAGCTACCTCCAGTAAGCGCCACAGAGCTGCGTTACAGAGAGGTGTAAAGAGGGGCATGGTCTCAGAACACCTCTCTGCAACGCAGCCCTCAAGCGCATACTGGAGGTTCTTGGTGGGCTAGTAGGCCCCCAGGAACCCCCAGTATTCAGGGGGAATTCTTTCCCCATATGCAAACGCGACAGGGGGCTCATTTGCAGAGTGATGCTGGTAGGGGGTGGGGCCTCTGGCGCGATGCCAGACTTTTTGTTCTTTTTCTTTTTAAGAAGGGGGTGTGTGGTCCCCCTTCTTTTCCAATTTTACTGACCCTGGGGACCCCATCCCCAGGGCATCACCCCTATTTTTTTTTAACAATAAAAGTTTGGAAGGGGGCCGCGTGGCCCCCTTCCAAGGCCATAATTGGCCCCAGGGACCCCATCCCCCGTGGCATGACCATTTTCTTTTTTTTCAATTTAAATGGAGTGGGGCTGCGTGGCCCCCCTACGGAGGACATTTATGGCCCTGGGGACCCCATCCCCCAGGGCCGGCCTTTCCGTTAAAAAAAAAACATCTTAATGGAGAAGGGGCAGCGTGGCCCCCTCCTGGGCCACTTATGACCCCGGGCACCCCATCCCCTTGGGCCAGGCCTCTCGTCGGGGACCGTGGGGGGGTCCCAAATCCCCCCACGGTCCAGCCGGCTCCCAGCCTCCTGCGGGAGCCATCATTGCTTTTCCACTTGGCGATCTGCTAAGATGCAGCTCCCCGTGAGGAAAAGCAATTTGGTTTGAATTTTGAAAGAGCGAGCAGGTGATCAAGGCCTCGTGGGAGGCTGAAACGCGTCATGGCGATGGTGTGGGGAAGAAAATAAACGACATTCTGCACTAAAACTTGGGTCCGTTCTCGTCTGTTCGTGTATGGACTGTGACGGTGCTTGTGATATATATATACCCGGTATCGCCGAGACTGTGCATGCTGGGAATGGTAGTTCTCGGGACTTCAATTGAACTGCCCAGGTGTGTCGACTACATAAGGGGAGGAGTATACAGAAGCAGACGAACATTTTTAACAGGATTGAGCATCATTTGGGAAGAACTGCAGTGCAGGGTACTGAGGAAGGCTTTTACCGCCGAAATTCATCTACCGCCACTGCCAGCAACTCATTAAAACCTTCTGTTCCCTTGACACCCCCTCTGGTCTCTTATTTCTTCATTGAAATTATCCGTCATATATTCTACGCCTGCCAGAGACGTAGCAAAGAAGACCCTGCCCACAAGAGTCCCGATTTAATTCTGGCAATTTCGCTGGTCCAGCGCTACACACAATTGAGGAATCAATAAAATCGGAGACCACCCGGACTCTCGGATGGAAACAGGAAGACGGGGGTATTTCACCTCCATTGAGCGTCATGCCTCGCATTTGGCAGCTCCTACCTGGATTGACTCTGGTGAGAAACGGCGGGCAGCTTGTTTGGAGGGGGCCCAGGGGCACGCTCGTGATCTTTGAGGAGCTGCAATGGGGTTGTTTCCACTCACCTGGAGTCTGCACAGACCTACGGTCTTGGACCTGCTCTCCCACGCCACCTATCCAGTATCGCCGAGACTGTGCATGCTGGGAATGGTAGTTCTCGGGACTTCAATTGAACTGCCCAGGTGTGTCGACTACATAAGGGGAGCAGTATACAGAAGCAGACGAACATTTTCAACAGGATTGAGCATCATTTGGGAAGAACTGCAGTGCAGGGTACTGAGGAAGGCTTTTACCGCCGAAATGCATCTACCGCCACTGCGAGCAACTCATTAAAACCTGCTGTTCCCTTGACACCCCCTCTGGTCTCTTATTTCTTCATTGAAATTATCCGTCATATATTCTACGCCTGCCAGAGACATAGCAAAGAAGACCCTGCCCACAAGAGTCCCAATTTAATTCTGCCAATTTCGCTGTTCCAGCGCTACACACAATTGAGGAATCAATAAAATCGGAGACCGCCCGGACTCTCGGATGGAAACAGGAAGACGGGGGTGTTTCACCTCCATTGAGCGTCATGCCTCTCATTTGGCAGCTCCTACCTGGATTGACTCTGGTGAGAAACGGCGGGCAGCTTGTTTGGAGGGGGCCCAGGGGCACGCTCGTGATCTTTGAGGAGCTGCAATGGGGTTGTTTCCACTCACCTGGAGTCTGCACAGACCTACGGTCTTGGACCTGCTCGCCCACGCCACCTACCCGGTATCGCCGAGACTGTGCATGCTGGGAATGGTAGTTCTCAGGACTTCAATTGAACTGCCCAGGTGTGTCGACTACATAAGGGGAGGAGTATGCAGAAGCAGACGAACATTTTTAACAGGATTGAGCATCATTTGGGAAGAACTGCAGTGCAGGGTACTGAGGAAGGCTTTTACCGCCGAAATGCATCTACCGCCACTGCCAGCAACTCATTAAAACCTGCTGTTCCCTTGACACCCCCTCTGGTCTCTTATTTCTTCATTGAAATTATCCGTCATGTATTCTACGCCTGCCAGAGACGTAGCAAAGAAGACCCTGTCCACAAGAGTCCCGATTTAATTCTGGCAATTTCGCTGTTCCAGCGCTACACACAATTGAGGAATCAATAAAATCGGACACCGCCCGGACTCTCGGATGGAAACAGGAAGACGGGGGTATTTCACCTCCATTGAGCGTCATGCCTCGCATTTGGCAGCTCCTACCTGGATTGACTCTGGTGAGAAACGGCGGGCAGCTTGTTTGGAGGGGGCCCAGGGGCACGCTCGTGATCTTTGAGGAGCTGCAATGGGGTTGTTTCCACTCATCTGGAGTCTGCACAGACCTACGGTCTTGGACCTGCTCGCCCACGCCACCTACCCGGTATCGCCGAGACTGTGCATGCTGGGAATGGTAGTTCTCGGGACTTCAATTGAACTGCCCAGGTGTGTCGACTACATAAGGGGAGGAGTATACGGAAGCAGACGAACATTTTTAACAGGATTGAGCATCATTTGGGAAGAACTGCAGTGCAGGGTACTGAGGAACGCTTTTACCGCCGAAATGCATCTACCGCCACTGCCAGCAACTCATTAAAACCTGCTGTTCCCTTGACACCCCCTCTGGTCTCTTATTTCTTCATTGAAATTATCCGCCATATATTCTACGCCTGCCAGAGACGTAGCAAAGAAGACCCTGCCCACAAGAGTCCCGATTTAATTCTGGCAATTTCGCTGTTCCAGCACTACACACAATTGAGGAATCAATAAAATCGGAGACCGCCCGGACTCTCGGATGGAAACAGGAAGACGGGGGTATTTCACCTCCATTGAGCGTCATGCCTCGCATTTGGCAGCTCCTACCTGGATTGACTCTGGTGAGAAACGGCGGGCAGCTTGTTTGGAGGGGGCCCAGGGGCACGTTCGTGATCTTTGAGGAGCTGCAATGGGGTTGTTTCCACTCACCTGGAGTCTGCACAGACCTACGGTCTTGGACCCGCTCGCCCACGCCACCTACCCGGTATCGCCGAGACTGTGCATGCTGGGAATGGTAGTTCTCGGGACTTCAATTTAACTGCCCAGGTGTGTCGACTACATAAGGGGAGGAGTATACAGAAGCAGACGAACATTTTTAACAGGATTGAGCATCATTTGGGAAGAACTGCAGTGCAGGGTACTGAGGAAGGCTTTTACCGCCGAAATGCATCTACCGCCACTGCCAGCAACTCATTAAAACCTGCTGTTCCCTTGACACCCCCTCTGGTCTCTTATTTCTTCATTGAAATTATCCGTCATATATATATATATATATATATATATATATATATTCACTGAAAAAACCATAGGTTATAGACCATATATAGTTAGGAATTAGCATTTAAAAAACCTTATTTTACTCACACAAAACCATTGAAATTCCATATATAGTTAGTTGCACTAACTATATATCGCGCACCTGCAATCCACTGCTGATGATGTCACATATTACATCATTCATGACATGGTCAGTGACATCACTGATGACATCACTGATGACATCTCAAATGACATCACTGATGACATCACTGATGACATCTCATTTGACATCAATGACCACATCACTGATGATATCATTCATGTGACAATACAATGCATCTCCTCACATTTTAATATAACCTCTGTTTCACCCAGTGTTAAATACAGAATATAATTTTTGAAACCATTGACACACCAATACTAGTTACTACATACGCCCTCACTGATTCCTACGTCTACACACACCTTCACTCATTCACCCATACTATCATTCATACATACAATCACTCATCTTTACAACACTATCATATGCACTCATACACCTATACAGACACTCACAGTCTGCCACTCATCCATGGAGTTACTCACACACCTAGTCAGTCCTGTAAAGAATCAATGACACTTCCATTTTCTTGTCTATACAGTTAAACATAGAGCACCTTACATTTTCAAACATATACTAACACATACTTACCTTGTTATACAATCATTGATACAAGTACACATTGATCTGCACAGAGTCACACACCTCCCAGCCAGCCACACACACACTCAGTCTCCCATACAAATACTTGGACAATCAATCAGTAACCCATATAGTTAATCATATAGCTACTGATCAAAACATGCAGCAGTTTACAGAACAACAGACATAATGATGCACAAATTAAGACACTTTAGTCACTAACCCATGCACTCAGTGAGACACATTTAATCACTCACTCGTGCATTCAGTCATGCACCTACTAAATCCTTTGTCCAGACACTTATACTTCCACTCATTCTTCAATATGTAAGACACATTTTAACTTTACAGAAACATACAGTCACTGGATGTTGTCATCAGTGATGTCATCAGTGATGTCATTTGAGATGTCATCAGTGATGTCATCAGTGATGTCACTGACCATGTCATGAATGATGTAATATGTGACATCATCAGCAGTGGATTGCAGGTGCGCGATATATAGTTAGTGCAACTAACTATATATGGAATTTCAATGGTTTTGTGTGAGTAAAATAAGGTTTTTTAAATGCTAATTCCTAACTATATATGGTCTATAACCTATGGTTTTTTCAGTGAATTTTCAAGGTTTTGTAAATGCTAATTCCTAACTATATATGGTCTATAACCTATGGTTTTTTCAGTGAATTTCAATGGTTTTTTAATAGCAAATATCATAAGCTGTCGAATGTCAAGTACGTGGTAAGTGAAAACATTTTCGTGTTTATGCACACTGATCTGCTTTGAATGGTGCCCCCCCCCCTCATTTCTATTAGGAGTACTCTCTCTTTGCAGATAGTGAAAGGTAGTTAACGCAGGTCTTTGCCCCCATTGTAATCCGTCGTGCCTGCTTCTCTCTCCATTTGATTCATTGTTATCCAAGTATTTACTGTTTTAGAATTAGTTCTCTTTGGTTCATTCTCTATTTACAAACAAACACAGAGTCGCAATACTCTGTTTAGTCTTTGCAGATAACGAAAAATCGTGTAAAAAAAAAGAAAAGGAATCGAGCAAAATCAGTAGGCCACTAATGGGATCTCTTTTTGACCTCGCTAAAATAGAAACATTAGGAACAACCCCTCATGACAAATACAAAACTAGTGAGATGAACTGAACTCCACACAATGATGGCTGCAAAACAGCTCTGCTCCGCCACCCACCCCGCCCAAAATAACGATAAAGAACGGCTGCCATGATTGGTTGCGGAATGACCACGACGGAGCTACGAAATGGTGCTGCTCTCATGCTAACCCCAGCTTCAGTCTGAAACATCCAGAAACACTGTAGACTACCAATTCGATCAGTTCCGGTAGCGCCCCAATGTAACCCGGTAGAGAAGAACTAGCCCTCCCCTCTTTGACTGATGGTTCTTGTTGCCTGTCCTTTCTGTTGTCATTTAACAGAACTATTTAGCCTGCTGAAAGGGGTTGTGTTCCGACCGCTGGTTGGTGGAGACATTTTGACTATATTCTGTACCTGCGTTGTCGCGTAATGCGTCATATGACGCGCCGCGTTAGCGCATCCGGAAGTCATCCGGGGCGCGCAGCGCGTAACGTAAGCATAACAAGTCATGTGACTTGTTAATAAAACTTTTCATTGGTTCATTTTACTTTTCTTATTGTAATGATGAAAGGCTTGGTCATATGACCTAAAAATTACGCTTTTCATTACTTCCGAACATTATTTTTTCTTAAATATATGTTATAATGTTCCAGGCTAATGTACTTTCCCGGAAATTTTACAACTGTCCTGCAAGTAAAATATATTCTTTTTTCGAGAAAAAGAGCGTTTCTTCGTCCCATGACGGAGCCGTTGAGCAAAAGAGGGTCGACCTGCTGTCTTAGTCGCCGATACGCCTGAATATGAGATTCTTATCGATCACTTTATGTTGCAGGAATAGAAAACACAACAGCCCTTGACCATTTATCTTTACTGCGTTCCTTCGTATTATACCTTTTACCCTTCATGTAATTGGTCTGCTTTATTTCACTTGCCTTTTAATGATTCTAAAACAGTGACTATTATTAAAAACTTTACCAATGTATATACTACTACCATGTTTTCTTTTAAAAACCTTTATTGTGAAAATTTCATTATACAAATACGAGCCTATAACCACGTGGGCCGGCCACGGAGCAAACTGTAATCGTATATGATGAATAGACATTTACACTGTAGAGGAACGTAACGGGCGGGCCATTAGGTTGCAAGAACTAAGGTGTCTAACAGTTACGGAATCGGTGGACGTACATTTTATAATTAAAATACGACAGGGCCAGTTACAATAAAATTATCTAGCTATACATTTGCGGGCAAGTACCATGGGTGACGTTAATTCGAACTTTCAACAGTACAGTAATCAATAACACATCAGAACTTAATATCAATAGGGATGTCGAAATATTCAATCAATTCTCGTCCCCGCCCGCCATGTGCTTCAAAACTGCATACGTATCTCGTGATTTCAAGGTTCTGCAACCAGTACACAACAAGGAGTTACGAGTCCCATTTATTCTGGCGCCATTTTGGGCGAGGACGGGCAGGTCCAGGATATAGTCAAAATGTCTCTACCAACCATCGACTATGATGATGTTCATATGCTGTATTTATTAGAGTAACACTCAGATGTCCACATGAAATAAATTTGCCACAATCTAAACATGTCATTTTAATCTTTCCAAAGTTCTTCTAAATATTTGGGACCGTTTCCCTTGCCTCTGAAGCTCTCAGTGCCACTTCTTTGATGAATGTACTAGCAGGTCAGGGGTTCTCCTCCAAATCTCTCTTTTATGCAGCACTATAATTAATTGGTGCCACCTCTCCATATGACGATGCATGGTATAGTTACCACAACTATATTTTTTTTCGGTTCCTCTAGAGAGTTCATCGTGGCAGATGAAGCGTGTAACGTACCGGGCATTTACCTTTTTTTGCATGTACAGGAAAGGAAAAAAAAATCGAGCGTCCGAGTTCTAAGGTGTCCCAGGGCCATTTTAGTGGACCAGGCCCAAATCCAAAGAACAGGCCGCCATTTTGAGAGTCCTGTTGCAGCCGCCTGTCGCTGTAGCATCAAGAGCAGCCGAAACTCAGCTGAATGGCAACTGAAACGGTAAAGGGGCGCCCCACTACAGCAGACGAGCCAGGCCCAAATCCAAAGAACTGCTATCTCACAGGCTAATGGGGCGACCCACGCCGAGTTTCAGCATTGTAGGATGACCACACAAGTACAGCAACTTGCTAGACATCACCTCGGTGCCATCCGGATCTCGGCGCCCCACTGCAGATGAAGTGCCTCTCAACTATGAAACCACCACGGTGACATCCGGATCTTGGCGCGTTGTGCTGCCTTCGGCCTATTCGCACATCGGTCCGCTACTGACGCCATCTCACAGGCTAATGGGGCGACCCACGCCGAGTTTCAGCATTGTAGGATGACCACACCAGTACAGCAACTTGCTAGACATCACCTCGGTGCCATCCGGATCTCGGCGCCCCACTGCAGATGAAGTGCCTCTCAACTATGAAACCACCACGGTGACATCCGGATCTTGGCGCGTTGTGCTGCCTTCGGCCTATTCGCACATCGGTCCGCTACTGACGCCATCTCACAGGCTAATGGGGCGACCCACGCCGAGTTTCAGCATTGTAGGATGACCACACCAGTACAGCAACTTGCTAGACATCACCTCGGTGCCATCCGGATCTCGGCGCCCCACTGCAGATGAAGTGCCTCTCAACTATGAAACCACCACGGTGACATCCGGATCTTGGCGCGTTGTGCTGCCTTCGGCCTATTCGCACATCGGTCCGCTACTGACGCCATCTCACAGGCTAATGGGGTGACCCACGCCGAGTTTCAGCATTGTAGGATGACCACACCAACTTGCTAGACATCACCTCAGTGCCATCCGAATCTTGGCATCTCAACGCCTAGTGGTATCTTCCATACAAAAAATATTGTTACGCTGCCTTTGGCCCCATTCGCACATCAGTCCGCAACTTAGACATCACCTCGGTGCCATCCGGATCTTGGCATCTCAGCGCCTTGTGGTGTCAGTCAGAAAATATTGTTGTGCTGCCTTCGGCCTATTCGCACATCGGTCCGCTACTGACGCCATCTCACAGGCCAACGGGGCGCCCCACGCCGACTTTCAGCATTGTAGGATGGCCACACCAGTGCGGCAACTTGCTACACACCACCTCGGTGCCATCCGGATCTTGGCATCTCAGCGCCTTGTGGTCTCTTCTACACCGGAAATATAGTAGAAAATATTGTTGCGCTGCCTTTGGCCCCATTCACACATCAGTCCGCTACTGACACCATCTCACAGGCCAACGGGGCGCCCCACGCCGACTTTCAACATTGTAGGATGGCCACAGAAGTGCGACAACTTACTAGACACCACCTCGGTGCCATCCGGATCTTGGCGCGTTGTGCTGCCTTCGGCCTATTCGCACATCGGTCCGCTACTGACGCAAACTCACAGGCCAACGGGGCGCCCCACGCCGACTTTCAGCATTGTAGGATGGCCACACCAGTGCGGCAACTTCCTACACACCACCTCGGTGCCATCCGGATCTTGGCGCGTAGTGAAGCTGCAGCAGCTGCAAATAAGCTTCAGACAGTGTTACAACCGCTGCTCAGAACTCTCAACTATGACACCACCTCGATGCCATCCGGATCTTGGCGCGTTGTATTGCCTTCGGCCTATTCGCACATCGGTCCGCTACTGACGCCGCCTCACGTGCCAACGTATTTTCTCCGCATTTTATACCCTATGCAGCATAACAGGTCATGTGACTTGTTTATAAAACTTTTCATTGGTTCATTTTACTTTTGGTTTCCTAATGATGGAAGGCTTGATCATATGACCTAAAAATAACACTTTTCATTGGATGAAAACTTTTTTTTTCCCCCAAACGATGAAAGCCCCACCTTGTTTCTGGATGTTTCAGACTGAAGCTGGCGTCACCATGAGAGCACCACCATCTCGTAGCTCCGTCGTGGTCATTCCGCGAGCAATCATGGCAGCCGCTCCCCACCAGAAGCCTGCAGGAGTCGGGGCCCCCAAAACTTTTGATGAATTCTCAAGGCGGAGGGGACGCTTTCGAGAATGGGGTCCAAGACCTAGCAGACAAGCGTCCGATTTCCAAGGTGTCCCAGGGCCATTTCAGTGGACCAGGCCCAAAAAGGAAACAGCCTGCCGCCATTTTGAGAGTCCTGTGACAGCCGCCTATCGCTGCACCGCAAGAGTGGGCGCAACTCAGCTGAATGGCGGATTTTGACACAGTGGACCAAAAGCGGACGGAATGGCAACTGAAACGGTAAAGGGGCGCCCCACTACAACAGACGAGACTCCACCTGGAGAGGCCCGTTCACGCCGCCTCCCCCGGGGCGCTCCACGCCGTTATTCGGAGCAGCATTGTAGGATACCAAAACCAGTGCGGCAACTTACTGGACATCACCTTGGTGCCATCGTTCTGCTGCCTTGGAACTATTCGCACAACAGTTTGCTACTGATGACCCACCCCCCGCGACGCCCCACGCCGTTATTTGCTGGGTGGCAACTTACTAGACATCACTTTTGTGTCATCTAGATTTCGGCGCGTTCTGCTGCCTTGGAACTATTCGCACAACAGTTTGCTACTGATCACCCACCCCCCGCGACGCCCCACGCCGGAAATCTGGACGTTGTGCTGCGTTGGGACTATTCGCACAGCCGACCGCTACTTCGTTGTTTTTCTCTAAAAATGTTTATATGTTATTACTATTTTTGTTTTCTTGTATATATTTATAAATTATTAAAGTTTTATAATCTTACTACTTTGTCGGAGTGCTATATATTTTTAATGTGACACATAATTGTAAAAACTTTGATGTACAAAGAGTCATCCCTGGAATCTTCCGCTTCACGCTCGGTCCCCTCCCCAATCACAATACAGAATGGTTTTCAGATAATAGCAACGCTTCTGCTGTGACGGATCTCATCGAGTGTGGGCCTTGATCTACTATAACTCCTTTGAAGACGGGTGATTCTTTACAGCTGTGGCCATAAACTACATCTGCAGGGCTAGCTGATAGCCTAGGACCGGCCTGGACAATCGGACACAGAGGAAAAGGAGTGTCAGAGGGTGCGGTAGTGAATAGGGCGAAAGGGAGGTGTCGGGCGGGCACAGGGTGTGATTCTCAGGGAAGAACAGCGCAGATGGGGGGAGGTTTATTACCCATGCATAAAACAGAGAGCGGGGGTGACCACTGCCTGGGGGAGATGCTTGCGAGGGTGGGGAGCCATGCTAAGGATCGACAGCGTTCACAGAGTGGATCTGGTCAAGGCATCTAAAATGGCTGCCGTGCACGACAAAAGTGTGGCATTTGAAAAAAGACAAGATGGCGCACACAATGTTTTTCAACAATTCCTGATTTCCTTCGAATCGAACGTTAACAGACGTTGGGGCATATTACCAAAGTTAAGCGATATTTATCCCTAACGATGCATTGCAAAGATTTTTTTACCGTCAGAAATTATCGCAGATAAACCTTGCTATTATCAAGGTTTATCGCAAATACGATAAAAAACGAGCGCAATGCATTAATGTCGCTGAAAACTCCGCGATATTCATGCATTACCGAGCTAATGCTCTTAGCCATGTTATCCACCTCCCATTGGATAACATGGCTAAGAACTGCTCAGGGCAGCTGTTACTTTTTGGAGATATTCGCGCTTATCTCGAATATTTCCAAAAGTTGATAATAGGAGATAGCGATGTTAGCGACTGTTTCCAGTCGCTAACATCTTGGCATGCCCACTTTGCATGTCATTAGTGATAAATATCACTCACATGCAAAGTGGGACCCAAGATGGTCGCTATCTCCTACTAGCCGTCGCTAACTGGTGTTAGCAACAGCTAGGTAATACACATATAATTTTATCTCCGCGAAGCGGAGCGCTGTTACAGATATATATCTTGTTTTTGAACGTTAATTTCTCAAAATGCACTGAAGCACATATATTGAGACATAGCAAAGGCACATCGGGCTACCAGTCCCTAATATTTTACCAAGTTTCGTGCAAATCCATTCAGCCGTTCGATTATTATTATTATTATTTTTTTTTGCCCCGCGGGGCCCTTTTAAAACCTCCACATCAAACCTAGGGGGTCAGCGAGGATCTACTATGCCCCCTTATGGTCATCAGCCGTTCGATTATTATTATTATTTTTTTTTTTGCCCCGCGGGGCCCTTTTAAAACCTCCACATCAAACCTAGGGGGTCAGCGAGGATCTACTATGCCCCCTTATGGTCATTTGCCCCTTCGCTTTGGCCTCCTCTTGTCTCTCGATCCTACCGAGAGACAAGATGGCGGCCGCTACGTACTGTTTGGAATGTTTACAGACACCGGAGAGCCAATCAGCTTCGCTTCGCAAAGCTCCGTAACGCGAAAAGTACGCGAAGCGGTGCGCTGTTACAGATATATATCTTTTTTTGAACGTTAATTTCTCAAAATCCACTGAAGCACATATATTGAGACCTAGCAAAGGCACATCGGGCTACCAGTCCCTACAATTTTGCCAAGTTTCGTGCAAATCCATTCAGCCGTTCGATTATTATTATTATTATTTTTTTTTGCCCCGCGGGGCCCTTTTAAAACCTCCACATCAAACCTAGGGGGTCAGCGAGGATCTACTATGCCCCCTTATAGTTATTTCCCCCTTTGTTTTGACCTCCTCTTGTCTCTCGATCCTACCGAGAGACAAGATGGCGGCCGCTACGGACTGTTTGGAATGTTGACAGACGCCGGAGAACCAATCAGCTTCGCTTCACAAAGCTCCGTTGCGCGAAAAGTCCGCGAACCAGAGCGCTAACCGGTCCGCTGTTACAGATATATATCTTTTTTTAAACGTTAATTTCTCAAAATCCACTGGAGCACATATATTGAGACCTACAAAAGGCACATCGGGCTACCAGTCCCTACAATTTTGCCAAGTTTCGTGCAAATCCATTCAGCCGTTCGGGCTAAAAGTGAGGCCAACCGCCCTATGGAAAACTCAATGTTAAAAACACGTTTTGGGACCCCCCTTTTTTCTCGGCCCCCACTGGACGAACCCCCCCCAAATTTTCAAGGGCTGCTCAGAAACAAAATGTGCCATTTTCCTGAAAATTTCAGCCGATTCCGTCCACAAACGCCAAAGTTATTAGACATAGAATTTTCAAAAAACCCATAGAGAAAAAATCCTAACTATATATACCTACTGGCGACCGCCAGTAGGTAATATATATATATGTATATATATATATATATATATACAGATGCTGCTACAGATGACTGAGTGGTGTCTGGAAAATAACACATCATGTTCAACAAACTTTTGTACAAACAGACACAGGGGACAGCCACAGGTACTTGCTTTGCCCCCAGCTATGTTAATTTGCATATGGGCTGGTGGGAGGAGCAAGTACTCAGGCCAACATACTGCACACTAATGTGAGGGCGATAAAATACAAGGACCCGTGTTACCCAATGGCCACACACTTTGCCCAACATCACCAGAGTGACACCACCCTCTTGAAATATTCTGGAATAAAATTGTGCAAACTTCCAGAACGAGGTGGTGGTACTTTTTCGAGCAGCAGAGTCGCCTGAACACTTTCGTTGGCATCTGAGGAAGGCCTAATCCAGGCCGAAATGCATTATGCCCAACAACAGCTTAATAAATGGTGTCTCCTGTTTCCCCGCTGAGGTCTCTGCTTCTGCTAATTTTGGGAGAAGATGTTGTTTCATTTTGCGCGCATTTCCAGATAATGCGCTTCAGTGACCCCGTTCCACTTTGAGGCTTGGACACATCTGGACCCTGCGTTTGCAGTTTTATAATTAAGCAAGGTATTGCTACTGTCACAAGCCCGCCTCTGAACATCGGTGTTTTCCTGGGCGGCAGCAATGGCTGAACCGTGACTTCACGGGGGACTCACTAGCACTGTTTTGTTGGGTCCCTGCTCGCTACACATCGAGACTAGGAGGCTGGAACGTAAAGGGGACCGGAGGGAGCATGCTGATTGTTTTGCGGGTTACTGACTTTTGCTGCTCGCTACATTGCCGCATCAACGTTTGTCCACTTGGACACACCACCAGCAGCACTCACCTGGCTGTTGCATTATGGACCCTGCAGTTCCTACGAGCGGCAGGCAGCGTGATTCCACTCCATTGGTGGGCGTGGCGCCTATCTACAAATAGGATTGCGGCATGGACTACTTTTTCGAGCAGCAGAGTCGCCTGAACACTTTCGTTGGCATCTGAGGAAGGCCTAATCCAGGCCGAAATGCATTATGCCCAACAACAGCTTAATAAATGGTGTCTCCTGTTTCCCCGCTGAGGTCTCTGCTTCTGCTAATTTTGGGAGAAGATGTTGTTTCATTTTGCGCGCATTTCCAGATAATGCGCTTCAGTGACCCCGTTCCACTTTGAGGCTTGGACACATCTGGACCCTGCGTTTGCAGTTTTATAATTAAGCAAGGTATTGCTACTGTCACAAGCCCGCCTCTGAACATCGGTGTTTTCCTGGGCGGCAGCAATGGCTGAACCGTGACTTCACGGGGGACTCACTAGCACTGTTTTGTTGGGTCCCTGCTCGCTACACATCGAGACTAGGAGGCTGGAACGTAAAGGGGACCGGAGGGAGCATGCTGATTGTTTTGCGGGTTACTGACTTTTGCTGCTCGCTACATTGCCGCATCAACGTTTGTCCACTTGGACACACCACCAGCAGCACTCACCTGGCTGTTGCATTATGGACCCTGCAGTTCCTACGAGCGGCAGGCAGCGTGATTCCACTCCATTGGTGGGCGTGGCGCCTATCTACAAATAGGATTGCGGCATGGACTACTTTTTCGAGCAGCAGAGTCGCCTGAACACTTTCGTTGGCATCTGAGGAAGGCCTAATCCAGGCCGAAATGCATTATGCCCAACAACAGCTTAATAAATGGTGTCTCCTGTTTCCCCGCTGAGGTCTCTGCTTCTGCTAATTTTGGGAGAAGATGTTGTTTCATTTTGCGCGCATTTCCAGATAATGCGCTTCAGTGACCCCGTTCCACTTTGAGGCTTGGACACATCTGGACCCTGCGTTTGCAGTTTTATAATTAAGCAAGGTATTGCTACTGTCACAAGCCCGCCTCTGAACATCGGTGTTTTCCTGGGCGGCAGCAATGGCTGAACCGTGACTTCACGGGGGACTCACTAGCACTGTTTTGTTGGGTCCCTGCTCGCTACACATCGAGACTAGGAGGCTGGAACGTAAAGGGGACCGGAGGGAGCATGCTGATTGTTTTGCGGGTTACTGACTTTTGCTGCTCGCTACATTGCCGCATCAACGTTTGTCCACTTGGACACACCACCAGCAGCACTCACCTGGCTGTTGCATTATGGACCCTGCAGTTCCTACGAGCGGCAGGCAGCGTGATTCCACTCCATTGGTGGGCGTGGCGCCTATCTACAAATAGGATTGCGGCATGGACTACTTTTTCGAGCAGCAGAGTCGCCTGAACACTTTCGTTGGCATCTGAGGAAGGCCTAATCCAGGCCGAAATGCATTATGCCCAACAACAGCTTAATAAATGGTGTCTCCTGTTTCCCCGCTGAGGTCTCTGCTTCTGCTAATTTTGGGAGAAGATGTTGTTTCATTTTGCGCGCATTTCCAGATAATGCGCTTCAGTGACCCCGTTCCACTTTGAGGCTTGGACACATCTGGACCCTGCGTTTGCAGTTTTATAATTAAGCAAGGTATTGCTACTGTCACAAGCCCGCCTCTGAACATCGGTGTTTTCCTGGGCGGCAGCAATGGCTGAACCGTGACTTCACGGGGGACTCACTAGCACTGTTTTGTTGGGTCCCTGCTCGCTACACATCGAGACTAGGAGGCTGGAACGTAAAGGGGACCGGAGGGAGCATGCTGATTGTTTTGCGGGTTACTGACTTTTGCTGCTCGCTACATTGCCGCATCAACGTTTGTCCACTTGGACACACCACCAGCAGCACTCACCTGGCTGTTGCATTATGGACCCTGCAGTTCCTACGAGCGGCAGGCAGCGTGATTCCACTCCATTGGTGGGCGTGGCGCCTATCTACAAATAGGATTGCGGCATGGACTACTTTTTCGAGCAGCAGAGTCGCCTGAACACTTTCGTTGGCATCTGAGGAAGGCCTAATCCAGGCCGAAATGCATTATGCCCAACAACAGCTTAATAAATGGTGTCTCCTGTTTCCCCGCTGAGGTCTCTGCTTCTGCTAATTTTGGGAGAAGATGTTGTTTCATTTTGCGCGCATTTCCAGATAATGCGCTTCAGTGACCCCGTTCCACTTTGAGGCTTGGACACATCTGGACCCTGCGTTTGCAGTTTTATAATTAAGCAAGGTATTGCTACTGTCACAAGCCCGCCTCTGAACATCGGTGTTTTCCTGGGCGGCAGCAATGGCTGAACCGTGACTTCACGGGGGACTCACTAGCACTGTTTTGTTGGGTCCCTGCTCGCTACACATCGAGACTAGGAGGCTGGAACGTAAAGGGGACCGGAGGGAGCATGCTGATTGTTTTGCGGGTTACTGACTTTTGCTGCTCGCTACATTGCCGCATCAACGTTTGTCCACTTGGACACACCACCAGCAGCACTCACCTGGCTGTTGCATTATGGACCCTGCAGTTCCTACGAGCGGCAGGCAGCGTGATTCCACTCCATTGGTGGGCGTGGCGCCTATCTACAAATAGGATTGCGGCATGGACTACTTTTTCGAGCAGCAGAGTCGCCTGAACACTTTCGTTGGCATCTGAGGAAGGCCTAATCCAGGCCGAAATGCATTATGCCCAACAACAGCTTAATAAATGGTGTCTCCTGTTTCCCCGCTGAGGTCTCTGCTTCTGCTAATTTTGGGAGAAGATGTTGTTTCATTTTGCGCGCATTTCCAGATAATGCGCTTCAGTGACCCCGTTCCACTTTGAGGCTTGGACACATCTGGACCCTGCGTTTGCAGTTTTATAATTAAGCAAGGTATTGCTACTGTCACAAGCCCGCCTCTGAACATCGGTGTTTTCCTGGGCGGCAGCAATGGCTGAACCGTGACTTCACGGGGGACTCACTAGCACTGTTTTGTTGGGTCCCTGCTCGCTACACATCGAGACTAGGAGGCTGGAACGTAAAGGGGACCGGAGGGAGCATGCTGATTGTTTTGCGGGTTACTGACTTTTGCTGCTCGCTACATTGCCGCATCAACGTTTGTCCACTTGGACACACCACCAGCAGCACTCACCTGGCTGTTGCATTATGGACCCTGCAGTTCCTACGAGCGGCAGGCAGCGTGATTCCACTCCATTGGTGGGCGTGGCGCCTATCTACAAATAGGATTGCGGCATGGACTACTTTTTCGAGCAGCAGAGTCGCCTGAACACTTTCGTTGGCATCTGAGGAAGGCCTAATCCAGGCCGAAATGCATTATGCCCAACAACAGCTTAATAAATGGTGTCTCCTGTTTCCCCGCTGAGGTCTCTGCTTCTGCTAATTTTGGGAGAAGATGTTGTTTCATTTTGCGCGCATTTCCAGATAATGCGCTTCAGTGACCCCGTTCCACTTTGAGGCTTGGACACATCTGGACCCTGCGTTTGCAGTTTTATAATTAAGCAAGGTATTGCTACTGTCACAAGCCCGCCTCTGAACATCGGTGTTTTCCTGGGCGGCAGCAATGGCTGAACCGTGACTTCACGGGGGACTCACTAGCACTGTTTTGTTGGGTCCCTGCTCGCTACACATCGAGACTAGGAGGCTGGAACGTAAAGGGGACCGGAGGGAGCATGCTGATTGTTTTGCGGGTTACTGACTTTTGCTGCTCGCTACATTGCCGCATCAACGTTTGTCCACTTGGACACACCACCAGCAGCACTCACCTGGCTGTTGCATTATGGACCCTGCAGTTCCTACGAGCGGCAGGCAGCGTGATTCCACTCCATTGGTGGGCGTGGCGCCTATCTACAAATAGGATTGCGGCATGGACTACTTTTTCGAGCAGCAGAGTCGCCTGAACACTTTCGTTGGCATCTGAGGAAGGCCTAATCCAGGCCGAAATGCATTATGCCCAACAACAGCTTAATAAATGGTGTCTCCTGTTTCCCCGCTGAGGTCTCTGCTTCTGCTAATTTTGGGAGAAGATGTTGTTTCATTTTGCGCGCATTTCCAGATAATGCGCTTCAGTGACCCCGTTCCACTTTGAGGCTTGGACACATCTGGACCCTGCGTTTGCAGTTTTATAATTAAGCAAGGTATTGCTACTGTCACAAGCCCGCCTCTGAACATCGGTGTTTTCCTGGGCGGCAGCAATGGCTGAACCGTGACTTCACGGGGGACTCACTAGCACTGTTTTGTTGGGTCCCTGCTCGCTACACATCGAGACTAGGAGGCTGGAACGTAAAGGGGACCGGAGGGAGCATGCTGATTGTTTTGCGGGTTACTGACTTTTGCTGCTCGCTACATTGCCGCATCAACGTTTGTCCACTTGGACACACCACCAGCAGCACTCACCTGGCTGTTGCATTATGGACCCTGCAGTTCCTACGAGCGGCAGGCAGCGTGATTCCACTCCATTGGTGGGCGTGGCGCCTATCTACAAATAGGATTGCGGCATGGACTACTTTTTCGAGCAGCAGAGTCGCCTGAACACTTTCGTTGGCATCTGAGGAAGGCCTAATCCAGGCCGAAATGCATTATGCCCAACAACAGCTTAATAAATGGTGTCTCCTGTTTCCCCGCTGAGGTCTCTGCTTCTGCTAATTTTGGGAGAAGATGTTGTTTCATTTTGCGCGCATTTCCAGATAATGCGCTTCAGTGACCCCGTTCCACTTTGAGGCTTGGACACATCTGGACCCTGCGTTTGCAGTTTTATAATTAAGCAAGGTATTGCTACTGTCACAAGCCCGCCTCTGAACATCGGTGTTTTCCTGGGCGGCAGCAATGGCTGAACCGTGACTTCACGGGGGACTCACTAGCACTGTTTTGTTGGGTCCCTGCTCGCTACACATCGAGACTAGGAGGCTGGAACGTAAAGGGGACCGGAGGGAGCATGCTGATTGTTTTGCGGGTTACTGACTTTTGCTGCTCGCTACATTGCCGCATCAACGTTTGTCCACTTGGACACACCACCAGCAGCACTCACCTGGCTGTTGCATTATGGACCCTGCAGTTCCTACGAGCGGCAGGCAGCGTGATTCCACTCCATTGGTGGGCGTGGCGCCTATCTACAAATAGGATTGCGGCATGGACTACTTTTTCGAGCAGCAGAGTCGCCTGAACACTTTCGTTGGCATCTGAGGAAGGCCTAATCCAGGCCGAAATGCATTATGCCCAACAACAGCTTAATAAATGGTGTCTCCTGTTTCCCCGCTGAGGTCTCTGCTTCTGCTAATTTTGGGAGAAGATGTTGTTTCATTTTGCGCGCATTTCCAGATAATGCGCTTCAGTGACCCCGTTCCACTTTGAGGCTTGGACACATCTGGACCCTGCGTTTGCAGTTTTATAATTAAGCAAGGTATTGCTACTGTCACAAGCCCGCCTCTGAACATCGGTGTTTTCCTGGGCGGCAGCAATGGCTGAACCGTGACTTCACGGGGGACTCACTAGCACTGTTTTGTTGGGTCCCTGCTCGCTACACATCGAGACTAGGAGGCTGGAACGTAAAGGGGACCGGAGGGAGCATGCTGATTGTTTTGCGGGTTACTGACTTTTGCTGCTCGCTACATTGCCGCATCAACGTTTGTCCACTTGGACACACCACCAGCAGCACTCACCTGGCTGTTGCATTATGGACCCTGCAGTTCCTACGAGCGGCAGGCAGCGTGATTCCACTCCATTGGTGGGCGTGGCGCCTATCTACAAATAGGATTGCGGCATGGACTACTTTTTCGAGCAGCAGAGTCGCCTGAACACTTTCGTTGGCATCTGAGGAAGGCCTAATCCAGGCCGAAATGCATTATGCCCAACAACAGCTTAATAAATGGTGTCTCCTGTTTCCCCGCTGAGGTCTCTGCTTCTGCTAATTTTGGGAGAAGATGTTGTTTCATTTTGCGCGCATTTCCAGATAATGCGCTTCAGTGACCCCGTTCCACTTTGAGGCTTGGACACATCTGGACCCTGCGTTTGCAGTTTTATAATTAAGCAAGGTATTGCTACTGTCACAAGCCCGCCTCTGAACATCGGTGTTTTCCTGGGCGGCAGCAATGGCTGAACCGTGACTTCACGGGGGACTCACTAGCACTGTTTTGTTGGGTCCCTGCTCGCTACACATCGAGACTAGGAGGCTGGAACGTAAAGGGGACCGGAGGGAGCATGCTGATTGTTTTGCGGGTTACTGACTTTTGCTGCTCGCTACATTGCCGCATCAACGTTTGTCCACTTGGACACACCACCAGCAGCACTCACCTGGCTGTTGCATTATGGACCCTGCAGTTCCTACGAGCGGCAGGCAGCGTGATTCCACTCCATTGGTGGGCGTGGCGCCTATCTACAAATAGGATTGCGGCATGGACTACTTTTTCGAGCAGCAGAGTCGCCTGAACACTTTCGTTGGCATCTGAGGAAGGCCTAATCCAGGCCGAAATGCATTATGCCCAACAACAGCTTAATAAATGGTGTCTCCTGTTTCCCCGCTGAGGTCTCTGCTTCTGCTAATTTTGGGAGAAGATGTTGTTTCATTTTGCGCGCATTTCCAGATAATGCGCTTCAGTGACCCCGTTCCACTTTGAGGCTTGGACACATCTGGACCCTGCGTTTGCAGTTTTATAATTAAGCAAGGTATTGCTACTGTCACAAGCCCGCCTCTGAACATCGGTGTTTTCCTGGGCGGCAGCAATGGCTGAACCGTGACTTCACGGGGGACTCACTAGCACTGTTTTGTTGGGTCCCTGCTCGCTACACATCGAGACTAGGAGGCTGGAACGTAAAGGGGACCGGAGGGAGCATGCTGATTGTTTTGCGGGTTACTGACTTTTGCTGCTCGCTACATTGCCGCATCAACGTTTGTCCACTTGGACACACCACCAGCAGCACTCACCTGGCTGTTGCATTATGGACCCTGCAGTTCCTACGAGCGGCAGGCAGCGTGATTCCACTCCATTGGTGGGCGTGGCGCCTATCTACAAATAGGATTGCGGCATGGACTACTTTTTCGAGCAGCAGAGTCGCCTGAACACTTTCGTTGGCATCTGAGGAAGGCCTAATCCAGGCCGAAATGCATTATGCCCAACAACAGCTTAATAAATGGTGTCTCCTGTTTCCCCGCTGAGGTCTCTGCTTCTGCTAATTTTGGGAGAAGATGTTGTTTCATATATATATATATATATATATATATATACACACATATATATATATATATATATATATGTATATGTATATATATATATATATATATATATATATATATATATATATATATATATATATATATATATATATATATATTCCAATCGTGAATTTCTTTGTGTCTAAATCAGGCGCTGACACCGTGGGATCAATGTTTCAAAGAAAAAGTTTATTCCATACGATGGACTTGATGCGTTTCAGCGGCAAAACCGCCTTGTTCACAACATCTTTCCACATAACATGACGTGCATTATAAACATGTAACATGTGATTGGCTGGACAGCTGCCTATGTGGGTTGTCATGGAAACCTTCCTAGCACGAAAGGCATGGAAGAGGTGCGCTCCGTGACAGGTGATGAGTCATGGTGCTCTTCATAGTATTTCTTTTAGCATTGTTAAAGTTAAATACTGTGAAATACGTTTTCTTGTTGTTAATAATTTAAATAAACAAACAATTAGGCAAAAAGTAAAATGTGAATCACGAACGTTATATACACATTTCTCATTTTAACTTAAACAAAATAAAGGTATATTTTAATTGATGGCATTTCTTGACACTGGTGAAAAATAGTGCCATATAGACATTGTGCTACTTGGATAATAAGTGAATTTATACTGTGCATTTACCATGGTATGTTGTTACTATATACATTGTGTTGGTACCAATTGTCACCTCAGTTTGTAAACCCTGAATATTTTGGCCGATTGGAATGCTCTGAGTTCCCATTGTTCCTGACTATAATGTTGTAATGTCAGTCTCTCTACCACTGGTTAGGCTTGAGTCCATAGGTATTTTGTGTTATCTGCATGTATATCACGCTAGCGTCCTGGCAATTAAATGAAATCCCGGTTAGCGCATCTGTCGTATTATGCCCAAGTGGGCATGCGGGACATAGATATGCCACGGGTTGGAGACGTGTGGGTCACGAGCACTTGCTGGGTTGATGGAGGTTTAGGTTTGTATGCCATGGTAGTACATTGCACAGTGAAGGGACCAAACTTGAATAAAATGAGAGAGTGAAAAGTAAAGAAAACTATGAAGACAAATACTAGAAATTGAATGTTACATGTAACTTTGCCTTTGCCACCAAGCAAAAAAGAGGGTTAAAAAAGTATTGTTAGAAGCACAAGTGTTGAATGTTTGGAGGAGTGGGTCTAGGAAAAGGAAGAATCAGTTTGTATCTTCATGACAATTTGTTGTCATGTGCGGTGCTTGTGTGTTTTGTAGAGGTGCACACTCATTGCTTCATCTGCATTGAGGCCATTGGGTGTCTTGGAGTCTAGTAGAAGGATGTATCTAGACTTAAATCTCCTGAGCGCAAGTTGTCTGTTGCCGCCCCTGGCAATTCTCTTCACACTGTCAATAACAAAGTACTGTAAGTCCTCTGCCCTGCCACCATGATGTGCATTAATATGGCGTGCCACAGGATATGCGGGATCGTCATTACTGATCGCACGTAAATGCTGCAATATCCTCACATGGACAGGGTGTATAGTGCTCCCTACATATCTTTTGTTGCATGTGTATTGTGAGACATAAATTGCAAAGTCTGTTTTGCATGTAAAGTTTTCTCTTATGTCTAAAGGGGTTTTTCTAAGTGGAAGCTGTACTTTGTTTGTGTTGATGCCATGCCTACAGGCTTTGCATTTTGTGCATTTGTGGAAGCCATTTGTGCCCCTGAGCCACAGGGTGTTCGTCTTTATGCGTGGTGTGTTGGACACTAATTCCTCCTTCATGGACTTGGCCCATCTTAACGAAAATTGGGGCAACTTGGCACAAGAGGGTCCTATGGTGGGGTCGCTACGCACCACTGGGCAGTGTTTATATAAGATTTTACGTAATTGTCTGTGGTATGCATTGTAGCCTGTGATCAGTCGTGGTGTTTCGGCTGATCTAGTTGGCATGGATTGCACAGGTTGTTTAAAAATAAGTCCTTCTCTGCTCTTGGTGGTGCACGTTAGCTCAGCTTTAGTCAGGGTTTTGTTGTTATAACCTCTGATTCTTAGTCTGTCAAACAACTTATGTTTAGATGTTTCAAAACCCTCCTGCGTACTACAATTGCACTTCATCCTGAGGCATTCTACGTAGGGGATGCTGGTGATGAGGCTACTGGGGTGAAAACTATCTACGTGCAAAATTGTGTTGCCTGACGTTGGTTTTCTATATGTTTTGGATTGTATCTTGCTGTTACTAACAAATAGTTCCAGGTCTAGGAAAACAATGGATTCCTTACTGGTTGTACATGTGAACTGAAGGTTCAGTGTGTTTTGGTTGAGCTCTTCTGCAAACTTTTTTGCACTATCCTCACTGCCTTTCCACAGCACAAAAAATTTCATCGATGTAGCGGCAATACAGTGCCACATTTTCTGACATTAGTGTGCAGTATGTTGGCCTGAGTACTTGCTCCTCCCACCAGCCCATATGCAAATTAACATAGCTGGGGGCAAAGCAAGTACCTGTGGCTGTCCCCTGTGTCTGTTTGTACAAAAGTTTGTTGAACATGATGTGTTATTTTCCAGACACCACTCAGTCATCTGTAGCAGCATCTGTATATATATATATATATATATATATATACATATATATATATATATATATATAGCCACAGCTTTCTTCTTCCCACGGTTAAGTAGAATAAAGATCACGGCACAGCAACAGTTGAATTTCAGCGTTTTATTTACACACCAGTGCAAAGAATAACGTGCATCAAATGGACGGTCTACGCGTTTCGGCTCCTGCCTTCCACTGGACCATAGAGTCCCTGGGTCTAGACCTTACTTATATAGTGCAGTTCGTGTAAGTACCCTCTACCATTTCCATGGTCATCTAGACCAACCCAACCCAGCAAGGTTTATACACATGGACAGTACATGTTAAAAGGTATATACACAAATATGTACAATCAACGTAAAGTACATTAGTCAAAATCTATGACTATACATAATAAAGTATTATAGGGTTTCATGATCTATTATACACAACAATGCGCAAATGTAAAGGTATATACATAATTATGTACAATCAACGTAAAATACCTTAAACGAAATTCTATGACCATACACTCAAAATTAAAGTATTATCAAGTTTCATGGTATATAGATAATTTTGTACAATCAACGTAAAGTACCAAAAATAATAAAATTCTATGACCATATACTCAGAGTAAAGTACTATCAGGTTTCATGGTCTCATATTACATTTCAATGCGCAAGTTTGATGTGAAGTACCCCTATATACGGAACCGAGGATTTTTTATATAAATTAAAGTATATACAAAAAATCATTGTCTACAATTTCATCCATCCCTATATGGATATTAATTTTGAGGATTACTTAAGTTTAAGATGGTTATATCTTGTAGAGAAACAGTCAGTTTCTTAAAGTTTTACGAGAAGAGAACTAAGGTCTTTAAACTTAGTAAGTTGTTGCATGATTCACAATAAAGTATCTACAATATATCCAAAGAAATTTATTTTCAAAACAGTATAAGACGTCATTATCAAGGTGCTACATGACCTATCGTATATAGTTTTGTATACCATCTTGACCAATCTTCCTATGCAAACAACCATAATTCGTGTAGGGTACTCATATTTTCAGCTTCTTCTCTTCTAAACATCCAACTATTAATAAACTATAAACCATCATATCCTTCATTCATTAGCTCTTCAAAAGGAGATACTTGGGATCTTAAATGATTTATCGGTTCAGAATCAATTATTCATAACATGTACACATTCCAGTATCGGAGGGGCAACGTTCTCCACATTCTGTGGAGTTCCACAGGTTTGAAACTCAAAATCTCATTGAATTGTCTTCAGATTAAATTACAAATGTACATACAGTTCGGCATCCAAATTATGACCAAACGGTGCTTCAGTTCCCATATTCAGTATCATTCTAGATTCTAGGCGTCTCAATAGTTGTAACTGGTCACCACCTCGTTCTGGAAGTTTGCACAATTTTATTCCAGAATATTTCAAGAGGGTGGTGTCACTCTGGTGATGTTGGGCAAAGTGTGTGGCCATTGGGTAACACGGGTCCTTGTATTTTATCGCCCTCACATTAGTGTGCAGTATGTTGGCCTGAGTACTTGCTCCTCCCACCAGCCCATATGCAAATTAACATAGCTGGGGGCAAAGCAAGTACCTGTGGCTGTCCCCTGTGTCTGTTTGTACAAAAGTTTGTTGAACATGATGTGTTATTTTCCAGACACCACTCAGTCATCTGTAGCAGCATCTGTATATATATATATATATATATATATATATTACCTACTGGCGGTCGCCAGTAGGTATATATAGTTAGGATTTTTTCTCTATGGGTTTTTTGAAAATTCTATGTCTAATAACTTTGCCGTTTGTGGACGGAATTGGCTGAAATTTTCAGGAAAATGGCACATTTTGTTTCTGAGCAGCCTTTGAAAATTTGGGGGGGTTCGTCAAGGGGGGGCCGAGAAAAAAGGGGGGTCCCAAAACGTGTTTTTAACATTGAGTTTTCCATAGGGCGGTTGGCCTCACTTTTAGCCCGAACGGCTGAATGGATTTGCACGAAACTTGGCAAAATTGTAGGGACTGGTAGCCCGATGTGCCTTTTGTAGGTCTCAATATATGTGCTCCAGTGGATTTTGAGAAATTAACGTTTAAAAAAAGATATATATCTGTAACAGCGGACCGGGCAGCGTCCCAGGACGCGTACTTTTCGCGCAACGGAGCTTTGTGAAGCGAAGCTGATTGGTTCTCTGGCGTCTGTCAACATTCCAAAAAGTCCGTAGCGGCCGCCATCTTGTCTCTCGGTAGGATCGAGAGACAAGAGGAGGCCAAAGCGAAGGGGCAAATGACCATAAGGGGGAATAGTAGATCCTCGCTGACCCCCTACGTTTGATGTGGAGGTTTTAAAAGGGCCCCGCGGGGCAAAAAAACCCCAAAATAATAATAATCGAACGGCTGAATGGATTTGCACGAAACTTGGCAAAATATTAGGGACTGGTAGCCCGATGTGCCTTTGCTAGGTCTCAATATATGTGCTCCAGTGGATTTTGAGAAATTAACGTTAAAAAAAAGATATATATCTGTAACAGCGCACCGCTTCGCGTACTTTTCGCGTTACGGAGCTTTGCGAAGCGAAGCTGATTGGCTCTCCGGTGTCTGTAAACATTCCAAACAGTACGTAGCGGCTGCCATCTTGTCTCTCGGTAGGATCGAGAGACAAGAGGAGGCCAAAGCGAAGGGGCAAATGACCATAAGGGGGCATAGTAGATCCTCGCTGACCCCCTAGGTTTGATGTGGAGGTTTTAAAAGGGCCCCGCGGGGCAAAAAAAAATAATAATAATAATAATCGAACGGCTGAATGGATTTGCACGAAACTTGGTAAAATATTAGGGACTGGTAGCCCGATGTGCCTTTGCTATGTCTCAATATATGTGCTTCAGTGCATTTTGAGAAATTAACGTTCAAAAACAAGATATATATCTGTAACAGCGCTCCGCTTCGCGGAGATAAAATTATATCTGTATTACCTAGCTGTTGCTAACACCAGTTAGCGACGGCTAGTAGGAGATAGCGACCATCTTGGGTCCCACTTTGCATGTGAGTGATATTTATCACTAATGACATGCAAAGTGGGCATGCCAAGATGTTAGCGACTGGAAACAGTCGCTAACATCGCTATCTCCTATTATCAACTTTTGGAAATATTCGAGATAAGCGCGAATATCTCCAAAAAGTAACAGCTGCCCTGAGCAGTTCTTAGCCATGTTATCCAATGGGAGGTGGATAACATGGCTAAGAGCATTAGATCGGTAATGCATGAATATCGCTGAGTTTTCAGCGATATTAATGCATTGCGGTCGTTTTTTATCGTATTTGCGATAAACCTTGATAATAGCAAGGTTTATCTGCGATAATTTCTGACGGTAAAAAAATCTTTGCAATGCATCGTTAGGGATAAATATCGCTTAACTTTGGTAATATGCCCCAACGTCTGTTAACGTTCGATTCGAAGGAAATCAGGAAGTGTTGAAAAACATTGTCTGCGCCATCTTGTCTTTTTTCAAATGCCACACTTTTGTCGTGCACGGCAGCCATTTTAGATGCCTTGACCAGACCCACTCTGTGCACGCTGTCGATCCTTAGCATGGCTCCCCACCCTCGCAAGCATCTCACCCAGGCAGTGGTCACCCCCGCTCTCTGTCTTATGCATGGGTAATAAACCTCCCCCCATCTGCGCTGCTCTTCCCTGAGAATCACACCCTGTGCCCGCCCGACACCTCCCTTTCGCCCTATTCACTACCGCACCCTCTGACACTCCTTTTCCTCTGTGTCCGATTGTCCAGGCCGGTCCTAGGCTATCAGCTAGCCCTGCAGATGTAGTTTATGGCCACAGCTGTAAAGAATCACCCCTCTTCAAAGGAGTTATAGTAGATCAAGGCCCACACTCGATGAGATCCGTCACAGCAGAAGCGTTGCTATTATCTGAAAACCATCCTGTATTGTGATTGGGGAGGGGACCGAGCGTGAAGCGGAAGATTCCAGGGATGACTCTTTGTACATCAAAGTTTTTACAATTATGTGTCACATTAAAAATATATAGCACTCCGACAAAGTAGTAAGATTATAAAACTTTAATAATTTATAAATATATACAAGAAAACAAAAATAGTAATAACATATAAAAAATTTTAGGGAAAAACAACGAAGTAGCGGTCGGCTGTGCGAATAGTCCCAACGCAGCACAACGTCCAGATTTCCGGCGGGGGGTGGGTCATCAGTAGCAAACTGTTGTGCGAATAGTTCCAAGGCAGCAGAACGCGCCGAAATCTAGATGACACGAAAGTGATGTCTAGTAAGTTGCCACCCAGCAAATAACGGCGTGGGGCGTCGCGGGGGGTGGGTCATCAGTAGCAAACTGTTGTGCGAATAGTTCCAAGGCAGCAGAACGATGGCACCAAGGTGATGTCCAGTAAGTTGCCGCACTGGTTTTGGTATCCTACAATGCTGCTCCGAATAACGGCGTGGGGCGCCCCGGGGGAGGCGGCGTGAACGGGCCTCTCCAGGTGGAGTCTCATCTGTTTTAGTGGGGCGCCCCTTTACCGTTTCAGTTGCCATTCCGTCCGCTTTTGGTCCACTGTGTCAAAATCCGCCATTCAGCTGAGTTGCGCCCACTCTTGCGGTGCAGCGATAGGCGGCTGCCACAGGACTCTCAAAATGGCGGCAGGCTCTTTCCTTTTTGGGCGTGGTCCACTGAAATGGCCCTGGGACACCTTGGAAATCGGACGCTTGTCTGCTAGGTCTTGGACCCCATTCTCGAAAGCGTCCCCTCCGCCTTGAGAATTCATCAAAAGTTTTGGGGGCTCCGACTCCTGCAGGCTTCTGGTGGGGAGCGGCTGCCATGATTGCTCGCAGAATGACCACGACGGAGCTACGAGATGGTGGTGCTCTCATGCTGACGCCAGTTTAGTCTGAAACATCCAGAAACAAGGTGGGGCTTTCATCGTTTGGGGGAAAAAAAAAGTTTTCATCCAATGAAAAGTGTTGTTTTTAGGTCATATGATCAAGCCTTCCATCATTAGGAAACCAAAAGTAAAATGAACCAATGAAAAGTTTTATAAACAAGTCACATGACCTGTTATGCGGCATAGGGTATAAAATGCGGAGAAAATACGTTGGCACGTGAGGCGGCGTCAGTAGCGGACTGATGTGCGAATAGGCCGAAGGCAATACAACGCGCCAAGATCCGGATGGCACCGAGGTGGTGTCCAGCAAGTTGCAGCACTGGTGTGGCCATCCTACAATGCTGAAAGTCGGCGTGGGGCGCCCCGTTGGCCTGTGAGTTTGCGTCAGTAGTGGACCGATGTGCGAATAGGCCGAAGGCAGCACAACGCGCCAAGATCCGGATGGCACCGAGGTGGTGTCTAGTAAGTTGTCGCACTTCTGTGGCCATCCTACAATGTTGAAAGTCGGCGTGGGGCGCCCCGTTGGCCTGTGAGATGGCATCAGTAGCGGACCGATGTGCGAATGGGGCCAAAGGCAGCGCAACAATATTTTCTGACTGACACCACAAGGCGCTGAGATGCCAAGATCCGGATGGCACCGAGGTGATGTCTAAGTTGCGGACTGATGTGCGAATGGGGCCAAAGGCAGCGTAACAATATTTTTTGTATGGAAGATACCACTAGGCGTTGAGATGCCAAGATTCGGATGGCACTGAGGTGATGTCTAGCAAGTTGCTGTACTGGTGTGGTCATCCTACAATGCTGAAACTCGGCGTGGGTCGCCCCATTAGCCTGTGAGATGGCGTCAGTAGCGGACCGATGTGCGAATAGGCCGAAGGCAGCACAACGCGCCAAGATCCGGATGTCACCGTGGTGGTTTCATAGTTGAGAGGCACTTCATCTGCAGTGGGGCGCCGAGATCCGGATGGCACCGAGGTGATGTCTAGCAAGTTGCTGTACTGGTGTGGTCATCCTACAATGCTGAAACTCGGCGTGGGTCGCCCCATTAGCCTGTGAGATGGCGTCAGTAGCGGACCGATGTGCGAATAGGCCGAAGGCAGCACAACGCGCCAAGATCTGGATGTCACCGTGGTGGTTTCATAGTTGAGAGGCACTTCATCTGCAGTGGGGCGCCGAGATCCGGATGGCACCGAGGTGATGTCTAGCAAGTTGCTGTACTGGTGTGGTTATTCTACAATGCTGAAAGTCGGCGTGGGGCGCCCCATTAGCCTGTGAGATGGCGTCAGTAGCGGACTGATGTGCGAATGGGGCCAAAGGCAGCGCAATAATATTTTCTGAAGAGAAGACACCAAAAGGTGCTGACATTCCAAGATCCGGATGGCACCGAGGTGGTGTCTAAGTTGCGGACTGATGTGCGAATGGGGCCAAAGGCAGCGTAACAATATTTTTTGTATGGAAGATACCACTAGGCGTTGAGATGCCAAGATTCGGATGGCACTGAGGTGATGTCTAGCAAGTTGCTGTACTGGTGTGGTCATCCTACAATGCTGAAACTCGGCGTGGGTCGCCCCATTAGCCTGTGAGATGGCGTCAGTAGCGGACCGATGTGCGAATAGGCCGAAGGCAGCACAACGCGCCAAGATCCGGATGTCACCGTGGTGGTTTCCAGCAAGTTGCAGCACTGGTGTGGCCATCCTACAATGCTGAAAGTCGGCGTGGGGCGCCCCGTTGGCCTGTGAGTTTGCGTCAGTAGTGGACCGATGTGCGAATAGGCCGAAGGCAGCACAACGCGCCAAGATCCGGATGGCACCGAGGTGGTGTCTAGTAAGTTGTCGCACTTCTGTGGCCATCCTACAATGTTGAAAGTCGGCGTGGGGCGCCCCGTTGGCCTGTGAGATGGCGTCAGTAGCGGACCGATGTGCGAATGGGGCCAAAGGCAGCGCAACAATATTTTCTGACTGACACCACAAGGCGCTGAGATGCCAAGATCCGGATGGCACCGAGGTGATGTCTAAGTTGCGGACTGATGTGCGAATGGGGCCAAAGGCAGCGTAACAATATTTTTTGTATGGAAGATACCACTAGGCGTTGAGATGCCAAGATTCGGATGGCACTGAGGTGATGTCTAGCAAGTTGCTGTACTGGTGTGGTCATCCTACAATGCTGAAACTCGGCGTGGGTCGCCCCATTAGCCTGTGAGATGGCGTCAGTAGCGGACCGATGTGCGAATAGGCCGAAGGCAGCACAACTCGCCAAGATCCGGATGTCACCGTGGTGGTTTCATAGTTGAGAGGCACTTCATCTGCAGTGGGGCGCCGAGATCCGGATGGCACCGAGGTGATGTCTAGCAAGTTGCTGTACTGGTGTGGTCATCCTACAATGCTGAAACTCGGCGTGGGTCGCCCCATTAGCCTGTGAGATGGCGTCAGTAGCGGACCGATGTGCGAATAGGCCGAAGGCAGCACAACGCGCCAAGATCTGGATGTCACCGTGGTGGTTTCATAGTTGAGAGGCACTTCATCTGCAGTGGGGCGCCGAGATCCGGATGGCACCGAGGTGATGTCTAGCAAGTTGCTGTACTGGTGTGGTTATTCTACAATGCTGAAAGTCGGCGTGGGGCGCCCCATTAGCCTGTGAGATGGCGTCAGTAGCGGACTGATGTGCGAATGGGGCCAAAGGCAGCGCAATAATATTTTCTGAAGAGAAGACACCAAAAGGTGCTGACATTCCAAGATCCGGATGGCACCGAGGTGGTGTCTAAGTTGCGGACTGATGTGCGAATGGGGCCAAAGGCAGCGTAACAATATTTTTTGTATGGAAGATACCACTAGGCGTTGAGATGCCAAGATTCGGATGGCACTGAGGTGATGTCTAGCAAGTTGCTGTACTGGTGTGGTCATCCTACAATGCTGAAACTCGGCGTGGGTCGCCCCATTAGCCTGTGAGATGGCGTCAGTAGCGGACCGATGTGCGAATAGGCCGAAGGCAGCACAACGCGCCAAGATCCGGATGTCACCGTGGTGGTTTCATAGTTGAGAGGCACTTCATCTGCAGTGGGGCGCCGAGATCCGGATGGCACCGAGGTGATGTCTAGCAAGTTGCTGTACTGGTGTGGTCATCCTACAATGCTGAAACTCGGCGTGGGTCGCCCCATTAGCCTGTGAGATCGCGTCAGTAGCGGACCGATGTGCGAATAGGCCGAAGGCAGCACAACGCGCCAAGATCCGGATGTCACCGTGGTGGTTTCATAGTTGAGAGGCACTTCATCTGCAGTGGGGCGCCGAGATCCGGATGGCACCGAGGTGATGTCTAGCAAGTTGCTGTACTGGTGTGGTTATTCTACAATGCTGAAAGTCGGCGTGGGGCGCCCCATTAGCCTGTGAGATGGCGTCAGTAGCGGACTGATGTGCGAATGGGGCCAAAGGCAGCGCAATAATATTTTCTGAAGAGAAGACACCAAAAGGTGCTGACATTCCAAGATCCGGATGGCACCGAGGTGGTGTCTAGCAAGCTATGCAGTTGAGTTGTGTGCGCACTTGCGGCGAATAGGTCGAAGGCAGCATAACAATGTTTTCTGAATAGGAGACACCACAAGGCGTTGAGATTCGGTTACCACCGAGGTGATGTCTAGCAAGTTGCCGCACTGGTGTGGCCATCCTACAATACTGCTCCGAATAACGGCGTGGGGTGCCCGAAGGGGGGGGGAGCCGGCGTGAATGGGCCTTCCTAGGTGGAGGCTCGTCTGCTGTAGTGGGGCGCCCCTTTACCGTTTCAGTTGCCATTCAGCTGAGTTTCGGCTGCTCTTGATGCTACAGCGACAGGCGGCTGCAAGAGGACTCTCAAAATGGCGGCCTGTTCTTTGGATTTGGGCCTGGTCCACTAAAATGGCCCTGGGACACCTTAGAACTCGGACGCTCGATTTTTTTTTCCTTTCCTGTACATGCAAAAAAAGGTAAATGCCCGGTACGTTACACGCTTCATCTGCCACGATGAACTCTCCAGAGGAACCGAAAAAAAATATAGTTGTGGTAACTATACCATGCATCGTCATATGGAGAGGTGGCACCAATTAATTATAGTGCTGCATAAAAGAGAGATTTGGAGGAGAACCCCTGACCTGCTAGTACATTCATCAAAGAAGTGGCACTGAGAGCTTCAGAGGGAAGGGAAACGGTCCCAAATATTTAGAAGAACTTTGGAAAGATTAAAATGACATGTTTAGATTGTGGCAAATTAATTTCATGTGGACAGATGAGTGTTACTCTAATAAATACAGCATATGAACATCATCATAGTCGATGGTTGGTAGAGACATTTTGACTATATCCTGGACCTGCCCGTCCTCGCCCAAAATGGCGCCGGAATAAATGGGACTCGTAACTCCTTGTTGTGTACTGGTTGCAGAACCTTGAAATCACGAGATACGTATGCAGTTTTGAAGCACATGGCGGGCGGGGACGAGAATTGATTGAATATTTCGACATCCCTATTGATATTAAGTTCTGATGTGTTATTGATTACTGTACTGTTGAAAGTTCGAATTAACGTCACCCATGGTACTTGCCCGCAAATGTATATCTAGATAATTTTATTGTAACTGGCCCTGTCGTATTTTAATTATAAAATGTACGTCCACCGATTCCGTAACTGTTAGACACCTTAGTTCTTGCAACCTAATGGCTCGCCCGTTACGTTCCTCTACAGTGTAAATGTCTATTCATCATATACGATTACAGTTTGCTCTGTGGCAGGCCCACGTGGTTATAGGCTCGTATTTGTATAATGAAATTTTCACAATAAAGGTTTTTAAAAGAAAACATGGTGTAGTATATACATTGGTAAAGTTTTTAATAATAGTGACTGTTTTAGAATCATTAAAAGGCAAGTGAAATAAAGCAGACCAATTACATGAAGGGTAAAAGGTATAATACGAAGGAACGCAGTAAAGATAAATGGTCAAGGGCTGTTGTGTTTTCTATTCCTGCAACATAAAGTGATCGATAAGAATCTCATATTCAGGCTTATCGGCGACTAAGACAGCAGGTCGACCCTCTTTTGCTCAACGGCTCCGTCATGGGACGAAGAAACGCTCTTTTTCTCGAAAAAAGAATATATTTTACTTGCAGGACAGTTGTAAAATTTCCGGGAAAGTACATTAGCCTGGAACATTATAACATATATTTAAGAAAAAATAATGTTCGGAAGTAATGAAAAGCGTAATTTTTAGGTCATATGACCAAGCCTTTCATCATTACAATAAGAAAAGTAAAATGAACCAATGAAAAGTTTTATTAACAAGTCACATGACTTGTTATGCTTACGTTACGCGCTGCGCGCCCCGGATGACTTCCGGATGCGCTAACGCGGCGCGTCATATGACGCATTACGCGACAACGCAGGTACAGAATATAGTCAAAATGTCTCCACCAACCAGCGGTCGGAACACAACCCCTTTCAGCAGGCTAAATAGTTCTGTTAAATGACAACAGAAGGGACAGGCAACAAGAACCATCAGTCAAAGAGGGGAGGGCTAGTTCTTCTCTACCGGGTTACATTGGGGCGCTACCGGAACTGATCGAATTGGTAGTCTACAGTGTTTCTGGATGTTTCAGACTGAAGCTGGGGTTAGCATGAGAGCAGCACCATTTCGTAGCTCCGTCGTGGTCATTCCGCAACCAATCATGGCAGCCGTTCTTTATCGTTATTTTGGGCGGGGTGGGTGGCGGAGCCGAGCTGTTTTGCAGCCATCATTGTGTGGAGTTCAGTTCATCTCACTAGTTTTGTATTTGTCATGAGGGGTTGTTCCTAATGTTTCTATTTTAGCGAGGTCAAAAAGAAATCCCATTAGTGGCCTACTGATTTTGCTCGATTCCTTTTCTTTTTTTTTACACGATTTTTCGTTATCTGCAAAGACTAAACAGAGTATTGCGACTCTGTGTTTGTTTGTAAATAGAGAATGAACCAAAGAGAACTAATTCTAAAACAGTAAATACTTGGATAACAATCAATCAAATGGAGAGAGAAGCAGGCACGACGGATTACAATGGGGGCAAAGGCCTGCGTTAACTACCTTTCACTATCTGCAAAGAGAGAGTACTCCTAATAGAAATGAGGGGGGGGGGGCACCATTCAAAGCAGATCAGTGTGCATAAACACGAAAATGTTTTCACTTACCACGTACTTGACATTCGACAGCTTATGATATTTGCTATTAAAAAACCATTGAAATTCACTGAAAAAACCATAGGTTATAGACCATATATAGTTAGGAATTAGCATTTACAAAACCTTGAAAATTCACTGAAAAAACCATAGGTTATAGACCATATATAGTTAGGAATTAGCATTTAAAAAACCTTATTTTACTCACACAAAACCATTGAAATTCCATATATAGTTAGTTGCACTAACTATATATCGCGCACCCGCAATCCACTGCTGATCATGTCACATATTACATCATTCATGACATGGTCAGTGACATCACTGATGACATCACTGATGACATCTCAAATGACATCACTGATGACATCACTGATGACATCTCAAATGACATCACTGATGACATCACTGATGACATCTCAAATGACATCACTGATGACATCACTGATGACATCATCCAGTGACTGTGTGTTTCTGTAAAGTTTAAATATGTTTGATATATTGAAGAATGAGTGGATGTATAAGTGTCTGGATGAAGGATTTAGTAGGTGCGTGACTGACTGTGAGTGAGTGAATAAATGTGTCGTACTAAATGCATGGGTTAGTGACTAAACAGTCTGAATGTGTGCATCAGTATGTCTGTTGTGATGTAAACTGCTGCATGTGTTGATCATTAGCTATACGAGAGGCTATATGTGTTATTGATTGGTTGCCCAAGTATTTGTATGGGAGATTGAGTTTGTGTGGGGGTGGCTGGGAGGTGTGTGACTCTGTGCATAGATGTGTCAGCAGTTGATTCACTAGGTGTATGAGTTCAAGAGTGCATGTGGAAACAGCTATATGGGCAGTTGACTGTGTGCATGAGTGTATTGATGAGTGAATGGATATCTCAATGCTACATGTCATAGTAAGTACATATGTAAAACACAGTACATGTGAGAGTTGGCATATATAATTAACTGTGCATGAGAGCCACTGAATGTGTGAGTGGCTGTATGGATCATTGTGAACTTGTATCAGGGATTGTGTAAGAGAGTAAATATGTGTTAGTATATGCTTGAATAAGTAAGGTGTGTATAACTGTATAGTTAAGGAAATGGAGGTGAGATTGTTTCTTTGCATGACTGACTAGGTGTGTGAGTAACTCCATGGATGAGTGACAGTGTGTGAGTGTCTGTATACACTGAGTGTATCTAAGGTTATATTAGAGTCTGAAGAGGTTTATCGTATTAGCACAAGAATGATGTCAAATGAGATGTCATCAGTGATGTCATCAGTGATGTCATTTGAGATGTCATCAGTGATGTCATCAGTGATGTCACTGACCATGTCATGAATGATGTAATATGTGACATGATCAGCAGTGGATTGCGGGTGCGCGATATATAGTTAGTGCAACTAACTATATATGGAATTTCAATGGTTTTGTGTGAGTAAAATAAGGTTTTTTAAATGCTAATTCCTAACTATATATGGTCTATAACCTATGGTTTTTTCAGTGAATTTTCAAGGTTTTGTAAATGCTAATTCCTAACTATATATGGTCTATAACCTATGGTTTTTTCAGTGAATATATATATATATATATATATATATATATATATATATATATATATATATATATATATATATATATATGATTTGAAAAAAATACATTTCCTATCTTACTTGTGAGGTAAAATGCTCACAATATAAGGCATTGTGATGTAAATAAAGGTACTCTCGATGTAATAACCACCATGTAATAACCAGCGATACACCAACTGACTTTCGTCTATATCCAGTCTGAAGCCCAACTCAATAGCGAAACAACCAACTGGCACTTCCATAGCACTCCTTCCCATCATCTCTCTTTAACTTTTGTCATAAGAGATGCAAGTATAGATTTACAGAGAGGCAGCAAGAAGGCTTGCCTGTGCCTGCATGTGATTGTTTTGTCCAGTGATAGGTAACATGATGGACCTCTTGTCTCTGCTGTGATCCTGGACACACTTTGAAAAATAAACCCGCACAGGTCACCAAATAAACTCTGTATGCAAACAGAAGCATTAGGCCAAAATGCTCACTTGCTACAACCATTCCTAAATGAGCTGGCTTATTCCTCACTGTGTGCAGAGAGCAGAGCTATCTTTTGCCTGTCTCTGTATACCAAGATACCTCTAACCTGTTTGTGGGAGCCAAGCTGTTCCCCCATTGGCTACAAACATCAGAGTTATGCCTTGTTCTGCTGAGGTATCAATTGGCAAGTATGCACATGTCTGCCTCATTATAGGGCTATTGGTGTACCTGCCTGTTAATGTGTCTGTATAATCTATATCATAGATGAGCCCCTGTAGAAGCTGATATAGAAATAATAAGGAATAATACAAATAACACAAGTCTCTGTGAGCACAACTGTTAGCAAGATTTATTGGGGAACAAAAAATAATGCAAAAGTATGTGCAGCACGGAGGCAGACAATATAGATACTGAATGTCCAAAGATGTGACGTTGGTGACAGCTTTTATAGGCAAAACCAGAAAAGGATGCAGCATCATCACATACGTAGCACAAATAAAGCCCTATATTTGACCAATTAGCAAAGGCCTAGATTGTGCTATATCTTTTAAGGTCCGAAATATACTGTTGCTGACCACGTGTCCCAAGTGGGCAGCTATGGGGACTTTCCACTGTAATGTAATCTATCAATGTTGGTACCTTCCCAGTTAATTATTGCAACATAATAGAAAGGACCAGACATATTGCAAAATGTGCTATGCTGAAATGTCTGTGTCTACGAGAGCATCTTCCCTGTCACGTATTATTCTTGAGCAAACCTTGTGTTACAAAAGCTGTGTCTCTGAAGCAAATTGGAAAAGTACAAGCATTTTGTGCACTGCTTTTTATGTCAATTTAGCAGGGCCTAAAACTTACAGCATTTGGTATCATACAAGAAAGGTGGTTTCTACACCCCTACCTGATAACACTGCCATAGCTGACAAAGGTTATGTGAAAGGATGTAAATCATGAATCCATGATATACATTTTATTCACTAGGATTACGTTTTGAGGGTTGCAAGATCTAGCTCCACCCTGTAACCACCATTGATGTGAAAAAACTTCAAGCAGCCAGGCATCTTGATCAAATGACCACAGCAATAAATGCATGAAATTGGCATTCAGAATCAGAAGAATGAGGGGTAATCTGTCCCATAATCCGTTTAATCCGAAAAACAGAGTCAGATTGGTAAGGCACGCACTCGGGCAATGGACGATGTGGCAGTATCTGAGTTGCAGCTGTGGACCACTTTTTGGGCATCGTGGTAGCTGATCTGGGCTTTGTATGTGCTGTTCAGAGGCCTAGTGGGTGCCTGAGCGGCCTTTCTATAGGCAGATGGACCTTTGATACATCCTTTTACCAACAGAGCGGAAGTATTGTTCCCAGTCTCTCACTGGGCCAGCCCAATACTATATGCAGATTGAGCAGGGACAGGGGGCCTAAGCAGAAGTGGCCTCACTTGTGGTTCACTTGTGCTCACCAGTGTGAACAAAGAGTGCAGGCGACATTTGGATTTTTTTTTACCTCAGCAAGGTTAAGAAAACCTGCCTCTTTTGGAGACTTAAAATATTGAAGTAGAGTTTTGCAGAAAGGCTCAATCCGCAAATGTTGATCACCTTTTTTTAGCGTGCCCGGGCCTATTTCTGATCCCAGTTCAACCCTGAGCCTAAACCTTTGAAGTTACAGGGAGAGAAACAGAGAATTGTGGCAAAGTTACAAACATGAAGTTTCTAACAGCAGGAGTAGACGTGAGAAGGGAAATTCATCTGATACACCGGGGGCCTAATTCACAAAGGTATGTTATATTTTTGGGTTGATTTACAGTTTGTGTATGTTTGCTACTTTTGGTATTCACAAACTTAGAGAATAAACTTTCTACAAAAGTGTAAGTTACATGTCGCCACCCTCAGAGTAAAAACAGTTGGCTTACTCTTGTGTGAGTGGGTGACGTCCCTATCTAAACACCTTCCTGGCCCTCCCTAAACCTATCTTACCCCCTTCTTAATCCCATCCCCTTTAGCAGTAAATCTGCCCCTTTTCGAACTCACTTTCCTGTTCCCTTCCACATTTATTACTAATCTCTATACCTACATGTGTGGAGACTCCACAGTCGAGGTGGAAAACTCTGCACATATACGTATAGACACAATTTACATTCTGTAGTATGTTTTGTAGTACAACAAAACATACTGCAAAGAGCAGTTTGAGAAACAGGTCCTCACTATTCCCTCTCTTAAATCTCTTAACTTCAGCGATGACTCCCAGGACTGGATGGCTTCTCCTAGGTTCGTCTGTACTTTAAAAGAAGCTATAACGGTGGACCCTGTTAGAACTAGTAAAATCAGATGAAAGGTCTATCCTGTTACTTCAGTCCCCATTTCGAAAAGACACAATGGCAGTAAGCATTAAGTGAGTTCTCTGGATTTAATGGAAAGGACAGTGGGTGCTATTATGCAGGAAAGGAGTATGAATGCAGGATTGTTGTAAATGTTTCTATCAACAACTCTTGAGAATCAGATTTAAGGAAGATGTTATCATACCAAACTGCAAATACAAATGCTGATGCATTTAATTCTGCTCACTCAGTCTGTGGTTTACAATCATTTTTTGGGGGAGATTTTCACTTGATTAGCTTCCTACCCAATTGCTGATAAACCTGTCTCAGAGATTGGCTCTTCTGACTAGGTTTAATATCTACAGTGCCAATTACAAGACGCCCTTACAGAGTTGCTTTACTCAGAGTGAGTCAAGAAATCCCATATATTTTCCCCTAAAACTTTCCAAGACCATTGTGACATTAATTGTCAATCTAGATATCTCCCCTCACCCAAATTAAGCCTAGATTATCTACAGAACAGTAACTGTCAGGCTTGAAAAAAACCTGCTACGGAAACAACGGCAACTGGCTGGGCAAGTAGGTCTGACTTGACATCGCTTAAGTCCTGTGGTTGATCCTAGCTACATTGGTGACATGGTGGGTGAAGCATACTGATCTGAACCACAGTCTCAAATATCAACTATATACTAGAGGCAGGATGGTTCCAGGTAACCTTTGCTTCTGAAGATTTCCACTGTTAGTTAACCAGGAATATTTCGCTAAAAGGTACTCCAGTCAAAAACAGTGACTTTGGAACATCACAAATAAGAATTCCTCAGCATACTAAAGGAAGATAAAACTTTCATCCTAAAAAGAATGCACAAAAGTTCTCAAGTTGTTATTAAGAGCCAAATCGCAAGAAGTCGCTGATAAGAGACACCTCAATTAAATTCCTATCTTAAAATAATGTTCCCACGAGCCAACAGCTTTTGCTGCTGCTACACAGGGACTTTGACGTTGGGTAGGAAAATTATTAGTTCCCTCAATTTAAATGGGCAAGTACAACAGATATATCATGGAAGCCTCTTTAAGGCCTCTCAGCATTTGGTCTCCTGGTGCAAGTAATAATATGCATTTATTGGTTGATTAAAACAATACATACCAACATATTTAAAATGCAAGATCAAAAAAAACATCAGTATCATTTAACAAAATAATAATAAGTTAATTTATCAGAGTAATAACCATAAACAAACCAATAGGTTTGGCCATCACAAGCATGAATTTTTTTATTTCATTTTTTTTTTTTGCAAACACAGGACATCCTAAAAAAATACATTGGAGTCCAAAAAATCTAAAAAATAAAAGAAGTGGCATGCAAACAACGCAAGCAGTCCTTGGCACCGCAATGCACTGCTTTTTAGGAAGTTGTGTAAATGTGATCAGGCAAACACTGCCTCTCACAGTACAAGAGAGCCAACGGTTGAAGTGGGCTGACCCATTATGTCATGTGTAATGCTGTGGTAATTACTGAATAATGTATTTTCAGATGTTGCAGTAATGTTATAAATGATGTCATAAAACATGTCATGAGTGATGTCATATATGAGATAATTAGCAGTACATTGTGAGGGTGCAAGTTTTGGGGGCCGATTACGATGGCCGGAAGTCAGCCATCGCCGAGCCGGCGATGAGGACTGCCGGCCCGGTGGTGGCGGACCGCCCGCCATCGACCTGAATATTCCCACCGCCAAATTAGGATGGCGGTGGGAATGGGAATGGTACCGTGGCGGACGGAAAGACCGTCTGCCGTGGTTCCAAAGTCGGTCCTTTTCCGCCCGCCTTGCGGGACACGGTAGAGTGGGGCTATGGCGGCAGTGCCTTGCAGGCACCGCTGTGGGCATTACGATGCCTATATTTTTTGGGGGTGATCTCGCTGCAAAAAGACAGGTGGAGAATGCCTTTGGGGGCCCATTGCGGGCCCACCTGGGGGTGGGGGGGGGGTGCTGCACATGGGGGGTACCCCCCCTGCATCTGCATGTACAAGGTGGTAGGCACCGCACGGTGCCTGTCACTTTGTACATACAAAAGCACAACATGTATTTTAACATTGTGGCGGATGCTGCCACCCACCGCAATGTTAAAATACAGGATGCAGTACATTGAGAGGGTGCAAGTTTTGGGGGGCCGATTACGATGGCCGGAAGTCAGCCATCACCAAGCCGGCGATGAGGACAGCCGGCCCGGTGGTGGCGGACCGCCCGCCATCGACCTGAATATTCCCACCGCCAAATTAGGATGGCGGTGGGAATAGGAATGGTACCGTGGCGGATGGTAAGACCGTCTGCCGTGGTTCCAAAGTCGGTCCTTTTCCGCCCGCCTTGCGGGACACGGTACAGTGGGGCTATGGTGGCAGTGCCTTGCAGGCACCGCCATGGGCATTACGATGCCTGTATTTTTTGGGGGTGATCTTGCTGCAAAAAGACAGGTGGAGAATGCCTTTGGGGGCCCATTGCGGGCCCACCTGGGGGTGGGTGCTGCACATGGGGAGTACCCCCCCTGCATCTGCATGTACAAGGAGGTAGGCACCGCACGGTGCCTGTCACTTTGTACATACAAAAGCACAACATGTATTTAAACATTGTGGCGGATGCTGCCACCCACCGCAATGCTAAAATACAGGATGGACCCACCACACTGGCGGGCACATCCTAATTCGTATGGTGGGACTGCTACACCTATGGCAGGCAGTCCCTTTTGCAACTGCGATGGCGGGCGCCCGCCATGGGAATCAGCCCAAAAGTTACTTCAGTGCACGTGTAATAGTTACTTAACTATAAGTGTTGAATTTCAGTGGTTTTGTTAGTTTACAGCAGTATGTTTTAACTGACATGTTCACCTAACTATAACGTCCCTTTGACCTCTGTTTTTTTCAGTGAATTTCCAAGTTTTTTAAAATGTAAAATACAATGTCTATCGTCATTCGTGGCATGGGTTTGGGTGCAGGACCTGGCTTTCGCTAATACGTAACAATATAAAGGGTGTAATTTTAAGTAAGGCAAGCCTGCTGTTTTTGTCTATGGTTAAAATACCAATAGTGGTGGGCCTATTGGTTTTATCAAGGGTCAGCACATCAATGTCTATAAAGCAGACCTATTTGCTCCGTCCAAAAGTCACCAATAACTATAATGAAATGTATATTTCAAAAATTCACACATTGCAATGTGTAATAATAATGATTGTCTCAAAATATTTTAAATGAACCACTTAAAAAAAGCCACAAAGGGCAGCCATGGAACCAACCAGATGGGGGCCCTGCACTCGATCTCAAAGCATACAGCTCCAGCTGGAGTGCTTTAAAAAATATGCTAAGATCTCCTGGGGTTATGAATTCAATGACCCAGGAGACTTACTGTTTTTTAATGTTGCTAGTGCAGGGGGGTGCATTTCCAGCAGCCCCCCACAACATTAAAAATTAAGGTTGGTGGTGCTACTGCTCCTTCTAGGGGCACCACCAGAAAGAAAATATATAATTTAACAAAGCCCTAGCACATTATGGTGCACTCCCTGCTGGAGAAGTCACTAATAAAAGAGTGGCTCCTGTTGCTCATGTATTATTCTTTTTCAACAATTGTTTAAAACAGTTTGAGTGCACTGGCGCCCATCCAAGGCACCTACCTCATGTGTACTCATTGGTGGCCATGAGCCCCAAGGTACCCGTGGCCCCTGCCGGCTCTCCAGCCACCACCATGGTGGGAGAGAGTCATTGTTTAACATTATTTCAGTGGGTGACCAACTGCTCATGCAGGGCACTCACATGTACATCCCTGTGAGGGGATCCCCAAGGCACCCATCACCTCATCTGGCTCCAGGCCAATACCCTACTGGGTGTTTTTGCGGAAGCCGATTCCAGTACTTTTCTCCCGCCTTGGCGGGAGCAAAGTTCTGCTCCCTGACTGGGAGAGTAAGGGAAGGGTATGCATGTACTGTCCCACACTCTCCCGGCCTGGGAACTCGGGGATGGGTTCCCTGGTACACTGCAAAGTATCGAGCCGCAGGAGATAGCGTTCCCGGGACTGATCATTGGCCTTGGAAGGGAGGCTGCATGCCCACTGCCCTTATGTGAATTATCGATCTAGGAGCCTTTCAAAGGCTTTGGGTGGGGCGACGCCCACCCCTCTCGGGGATCATTCTAGGACCTGCTCACCAGGTCTAGGTTGGCAGGGTATCCCTACAGAGTCCCCCCACATATTATTACCTTTTTTGGGAGAACAGGGGACAAAAATGACTTCTACCACATCTTTGTTGATGTGGTGGCAGCCAGTCAGGTCTTATCTACAGACATGAAATCTCTGCAGATCCTCCGCAGCGTGTAAGATACAAAGTGTGTGAACCGTAATTTATCAAAAACTGCTGAAAGAAATTACATAAAATCACAAAAAGCACGGGTATGTTGGTCACCCATGAGGGGTTGGGTACCTTCGAGGGGCATCTTTGTTTCTTTACTAACTTTGGTGCTGTTTGACAAACCTGCACAAAGCCATAAAAAAATATTTGTCCACTTTGGCTCCTTTTATTGAAAGTTTAATGCAACTTCCCATGTTAATTCCTACAGGAAAATTTGCTCTCAGTACAGAAAAACACCTGAACCCAATTACACCAAATTTGCTAACTAGAACTTTGCTCAGAACGGATGCTATTTGTGATTTGGTATAAACTCATTAAGTCTTTTTTGAGAAATTAGCATTTAAAAAGTGGGTTAGGTTAGCCCTGAAGGGGTTAACACTCAGTTAAAGTTTAAACTAAAAGACTGGCTGTTTAGTCCTGGTGGAGATAGGCAAGTGCACCGTGGCCAACCCCTGCTGCTAATTAGCAAATGTGTGCAACAGGATTGACTGCACTTATGGGGCTTTGCTCAGGGTTTGGTCAAAGGCCAACTCCTGCGGCCAACTCATACTGAACACAATTGAAGGTCATATGCAGCGGGGTTGGCTGTAATCCTGTCTCTGTGGCCAACTCTCATGGCGCATAGCCTACTGATGTGCATTCCAGGGTTGGCTACATGTGGGATTTGGGTGCATGTGCACCCAAATCCCGCTACTCTCTGCCGGCTTGTGAGATGCATGTCCTTATTTAATTAGTGTAGGAAATGAGGTTACTGGTTGAGGGGGATGAAACCCAACTTAAGGAGAAACCACAATTCTTGCCAGGGTGAAACACAAGCAAACCCTAAATTAACCTGTGCTCAACCCCCAGTAGCTTGTCTGAAAAGCAGCCAAGCCTAAATTATAGGCTATGCATAATTTATTTATGCCGTACACAAACATTAATAAAGTGGAAATATAGCACAAGAAAAATTCAACACCAATTTAGAACAATAGAGTAAATTTTAATACATCATTTCACACCAAAATTACAAAATTACAATCAGTAGAACTAGAGATATGAAACTTTGAAGATTTAGGTAAAACTACTGCTTACAAGTACATTAGGCCCACTGAAAAAAGTACCTTAAATCCTGGTTGCGGAGTGTTGCACGGTCCTGCGTTGAGGATGCGCAGCAAAGCGGCGATTCAGAGGTCCTGGGGGGTCAAAAATACGGGATCCTGTGTCCAGGATGCAGTGCAGTTCAGAAGAGCTGTGGGGCTGCAATGTGAGATATTGCATCTAGATACATCATTCAGAGGAAATGATGCCTCACACAGTGGCAGTTCCAATAAGCTGCAGGGAGGTGTGTTGCACTGCATTGGACCAGAACTCAGCTGGCACAGTTCCTTCAGGCCTACTTCCAAGGGTACAGCACAGGGTGGCATCACTTGGGGGGTAGGACGGACAACACACAGAGTCAAGGTGCAGGGCGGAAAGTGGTTACAACATTTTCTGTCCCTAAGGCTCCAATCAGAAGGCCAGCCAACTTGCCCGTGGAGCCACTCTGGTAGTCCTGAGTTCAAGATGCATGTCCAATACTTCTCACTCAGGCAGCATGGCAGGAGAGTAGGAGAGCCGTAAGTAGCAGTTCTTCTTGTAGCAGAACAGCTCAGCAATCTTTTTTCTGAGTTTTCCACAGGCCCAGATGTGTACTGAACAATTGGGTCTGAGGGTCCACTATTCATATGTTGTGCCTTCTTCTAAGTGAGAGAAAGTTCTAGAGTCCTCCCCTTAAGAGGTGTCTGGAATATCCTGCCTCGCCTGCCCCAGCTTGTCTGGGGGCACAAAAAAATAGTCTGAAACCCTTTGTGATGGTGCTAAGGTAGAGTCTTTGTGATGTGACGCGTTCACCCACTTATCAAGTCAGAGATGGCCTATGCTGCAAACACCTACTACCCATTTGTCTCATTGTCTGGCAGTAATACACAAACACCAACTGCCAGCTATAGCTAGTCGTATATCCCAGGATACAGGGGGCAGGCACCAAACGGTTGGGACATAAAATGCCAACTTTCTTAAAGTATCATTTTCAGAATGATGACCTAAAATCTGACTTTACCATTAAAGAGAGATTTACATTCAAATTCTTTAGACTCCAAACAAGACATTCCCACCTGCTCCCAATTGAAAGTCATCACTTAATAAATGTAATATGGTAACCCAGTGTTATCCTATGAGAGAGGTGGGCCTTGCATTAGTGAAAAACAAATTCAAGAGTTTTTTCAATACCACTACATGTAAAAGTTAAATAAAAATGATCCAATGTGTTAAATACACTACACCCTGCTCTCTGGGCAGTTTAGTAAGGGAAACATCACTTACAACGAAACTTTTACAATGCACTACCATTACAACGCTGTCATTACAACGCAAACCATTACAACGCATTGCGCTGGGGGGCGCTCTAGGATAGGGAATAGGTTAATTTACTATCCAATAACCTTCCCTAGTGTCCACGGGGACTGGAGTTGGAATAGTAAATTAAACTATTCACTATCCAGCACCCAAAAGCGCTATGCGTTGTAATGGTATGCGATGTAAAAACCGTGTTGTAACAGCATGCGTGGTAAAAGCATGCGTTGTAACGTCTTACATCCGTTTAGTAAGCCTGGGTGGTAAACTCCACTCCGTTCGCTGAGTTTGAGGAGTATTTTGCACTACGGAGATCCGAGGAGCTCACGAGTTCCCAAAAACTCTGCTCCATGGTGTTTTTCCTCACTTGTGCTCGCCAAGTTGGCGAGCGAGGAAAACCCAACACTAGACTACTTCCCAGAGAGATTTCTCAATGCGGGAAGTCACAGATGTTCGCTACCGCTCGCGTTGACATACCTTCCTTTTGTGTTGAGGAAACAGCCGCTCGAGCAGCAGAAAGAAGCAGTGCCCTTTTGCACTGTGCGAGATGCTGTTCGCACAAAAAATCAGTGCGAACGGTGTGAGGTAACCCACTCCGCCGCTCGCTGAACTCCACATAGCTTCACCCAGGCTTACCGTTTAGGGCCTACTTATGTATTAAATTGGAAGGTTTGGACCTGGCAAAAAGGTCTATTTTACCAGGTCGAAATGGCAGCCTAACACTGCACACTCAGGCTGCAATGATGGGCCGGAGACATGTTTAAAAGGCTACTTAAGTGGACATCACCATCAGTGCTGCAGGACCACTAATAGCATTTAACTGACAGGTCCTGGGTACATGTACTACCACTTTACTAGGGACTTACAAGAAAATTAAATGTGCCATTGGGTCTGCACCGATTTTACCATGTTTAAGGGAGAGAGCACAAGCACTTTAGCACAGGGTACTAAAAGCCAACAAAAACGGATTAAAAACACAGTTAAAAGTAAAAAGTTTGTGAATTATTTGGCCAATAGAGCCAAGCCCAACAATTAGTATATCATCACTAAGGGCCATTTTGTGATGCCGGTTTCATGTTTGACCAACGTATTACAATCACCGCAAGCCAAAAACAATAAAAAAAAATAAAAAATGACTGTTCATAGACCAAACCTTGTGGACTACCAGCATTGTGTGCAGTTGGGGTCGGGTGTATGGTTAACCGATACCTGCCTACTGCTGAAGGCAGGGAGGTTGAGTGCCCCAAGGAATTTGCGGTTGGGCAACCACAGTTGGCTGTGCGCAGAGCTTGTGGGAGGCTAGACCCTGCAGACAACACCCCTGCAGTGCATGACCAGAGGCTGTGCTTATTGGGGGGTTTGCTGCAGGTTATCTAAGGGGTTGGATGTATGCTCAAAAATGCATATGATTAAAAAAAAAGAGGAAGAAAGTCGATTAAAAAAAGGTTAAAGGTACATTATATTTCGGTATGGTAGTAACTTTACAGTTAGATATTGGAATAGGGTAAAAATTGAAGTTTAAAAACACAAAATTGATAACATCACTGGCAACACCATAGTCATATACAGCAAAGCGTTACTGTGTGAACATGTGTGGATGCATAGAATCAAAATAGTTTAAGCACTAGAGGCAAGTGTGGTTTTGTATGTTAAAAGGTATGTGGTGCACCATAGACAAATCACTAAAGTTTAGGGTGAAATTAATACTCTATGCTACACAAGGTAAAGGCTGAGGGTACCTGAAAAGGCTGTAGAGTTGTGATTGAAAGTAGGTTGTGGCTTAAAGCCAAAGGCAACTCCAAAGATTCTATAAGAAAAGTTAAAGCTACTGTTGACATTAGTTTATCCTCAAGTGGACATGGTCACGTACCCATGTTGAAGAGTTGCAATACAATGGTAAACACACTTGTTATGTAAAGAGGACATGTATAAGGTGTGGGTGTTTATATCCAAAACATTTCTGAGTACTTTGAGGAATTGGAGACTGTAGAATAAGATAGAAAGTGGGGATGTCAAACCTTAGATGTGGTTTATCCCGCACTGTTGATGTAAGCATGTGCCAATCTCAGGATCGTGTATGGTATGTTTTACTAAACTGCAGAGGGTTGTCCATAGGGTTTTTTCAGTGGTAAATATATGTATGCCAACCACTTGACCTAAAATTGTGAGTTATGTGAAGTATTTATGAGAGTGAGCCTATAAAATCGAATAGACAGTTGGGCACATGTGTGGCGTGTTAAATTACCTCAAGTCCACAAACCCCTTAGGATGGTGTCACAGTGGTTGTATGATGTTATCGTGATGTCATTAGCAATTTCATTTGAGATGTCATCAGTGATGTAATCAATGATGTAATTTAACATGCCATCAGTGAGATGATATTTGAGGTCATAAGCAGTGTATGGTAGGGTTGCAAGTTACAGTTAGCTCAGTAAACTATGACTGATTAATGTCAGTGTTTTTTTTAATACTCACTCAGCAACTGACAGATCCACTCACAGACACAAAGTGTCACTCATAGAGCCTCACAGAGATCCATAAAGCAACTCATACACCCACTCACAGACCCATACAGCTACTCATACACCCACTCACTGACCTATACAGTCACTCACCCACCCATTTTGAAATGTTAGAGGTTATAACTTGGAAATAAGATTGAAAAATGTATAGAAATTCACCACAAAAAAGTACAGGGACATTATAGTTAGGAAATAGAATAATAAAAAATGAAAACAAATCACTGAAAAAACCAAAGGTTACATGAACATTATAGTTGGGCTCAGAATGTTGCACACACAAAACAAGTGAAATTCAGTAGTTATATTTACTTGAGCTAACTATAACTTACACCACCGCAATGCACTGCTTATGACCTAATGCATAAATCATGACATGGTCTGTGACATCACTGATGACATCTCAAATGACATCACTGATGACTTCTACTCACACATCTATTTGCACACAGAGACAACCACTCATACACCCATTCACTCACCCATACATCCACTCACCGAGCCACTCACGCACCCATAAATTTACTTACATTGCCACTCACTCACCCATACAGTCACTCCCACACCCACTTCCTCGCCCTTACAGCCTCTCAACAGAACTGCTCACCCATTCAACCACTCACATACCCACTCACACAACCACACAACCACTTACATACCCATTCACACATCCATGCAAGCACTCAAACAACAACTCACTCACCCATGCAGCCACTCACACAGACACATAGTCTGCAATGCAGCCACTCACACACCAACTCTGTTAACCAAATACCCACTCAAACAGCCCATCACTCACCCATAAAGCCACTCAAACAGCCATTCAATCACCTATGCAGCTACTCACACACCCACTGAGACACCCATTCACTTACCAATACAGCCACTCACACAGCCACTCATTCACCCACACAACTTCTCACGCACCTGTGTATACACCCATACAGCCACTCACACACCCACTTACACACCTATAAAGCCACTCAGACACCCACTCACACACAGATACAGTCAGTCAAATAATATATGTTAGAAGTAGTATCACTCATTAGTACTACATCTAGTATACTAATTTAACTTTTGCAGCAGCTTAGTATATATGTTTAACAATCATAAACTCTTAGAAAGCACTTACACTCACTGGGTGATGTCATCAGTGATGTCATTTGAGATGTCATCGGTGATGTCATCAATGATGTCACTAACAATGTTATGAGTGATGCAATATGTGAGGTCATAAGCAGTGCATTACGGGGTCGTACGTTATAGTTAGCTCAGGTAACTATAACTGCTAAATTTCACTGGTTTTGTGTGTGTGTAAAATCTGAGCACAACAATAATGTCCCTGTAACCTTTATTTTTTTCAGTGAAAATATATATTTTTATATATATATATATATTCACTGAAAAAACCATAGGTTATAGACCATATATAGTTAGGAATTAGCATTTAAAAAACCTTATTTTACTCACACAAAACCATTGAAATTCCATATATAGTTAGTTGTACTAACTATATATCGCGCACCCGCAATCCACTGCTGATCATGTCACATATTACATCATTCATGACATGGTCAGTGACATCACTGATGACATCACTGATGACATCTCAAATGACATCACTGATGACATCACTGATGACATCTCAAATGACATCACCGATGACATCACTGATGACATCTCAAATGACATTACTGATCACATCACTGATGACATCATTCATGTGATAATACGATGAACCTCTTCAGACTCTAATATAACCTTAGATACACTCAGTGTAAACACAGACTCACAGATTGTCACTCATCCATGAAGTTACACACACACCTAGTCAGTCATGCAAACAATCAATCACACCTCCATTTCCTCAACTATACAGTTATACACACCTTACTTATTCAAACATATACTAACACATATTTACTCTCTTTTACAATCCCTAATACAAGTTCACAATCATCCATACAGCCACTCACACATTCACTGGCTCTTATGCACAGTTATTTATATATGCCAACTCTCACATGTACTATGTTTTACATATGTACTTACTTTGACATGTAGCACTGAGATATCCATTCACTCACCAATACACTCATGCACACAGTCAACCGCCCATACAGCTGTTTCCACATGCACTTTTGAACCCATACATCTAGTGAATCAACTGCTCACACATCTATGCACAGAGTCATACACCTCCCAGCCACCCACACACACACTCAGTCTCCCATACAAATACTTGGGCAACCAATCAATAACCCATATAGTTACTCATATAGCTACTGAACAACACATGCAGCAGTTTTCAGAACAACAGACATAATGATGCACAAATTAAGACAGTTTAGTCACTAACCCATGCACTCAGTGAGACACATTTAATCACTCACTCATACAGTCAGTCATGCACCTACTAAATCCTTCATCCAGACACTTATACATCCACTCAAGACATATTTTAACTTTACAGAAAAATACAGTCACTGGATGTTGCATCAGTGATGTCATCAGTGATGTCATTTGAGATGTCATCAGTGATGTCATCAGTGATGTCATTTGAGATGTCATCAGTGATGTCATCAGTGATGTCACTGACCATGTCATGAATGATGTAATATGTGACATGATCAGCAGTGGATTGCGGGTGCGCGATATATAGTTAGTACAACTAACTATATATGGAATTTCAATGGTTTCGTGTGAGTAAAATAAGGTTTTTTAAATGCTAATTCCTAACTATATATAGTCTATAACCTATGGTTTTTTCAGTGAATTTTCAAGGTTTTGTAAATGCTAATTCCTAACTATATATGGTCTATAACCTATGGTTTTTTCAGTGAATTTCAATGGTTTTTTAATAGCAAATATCATAAGCTGTCGAATGTCAAGTACGTGGTAAGAAAAAACATTTTCGTGTTTATGCACACTGATCTGCTTTGAATGCTGCCCCCCCCCCTCATTTCTATTAGGAGTACTCTCTCTTTGCAGATAGTGAAAGGTAGTTAACGCAGGCCTTTGCCCCCGTTGTAATCCGTCGTGCCTGCTTCTCTCTCCATTTGATTGATTGTTATCCAAGCATTTACTGTTTTAGAATTGGTTCTCTTTGGTTCATTCTCTATTTACAAACAAACACAGAGTCGCAATACTCTGTTTAGTCTTTGCAGATAGCGAAAAATTGTGTAAAAAAACAAAAGGAATTGAGCAAAATCAGTAGGCCACTAATGGGATCTCTTTTTGACCTCGCTAAAATAGAAACATTAGGAACAACCCCTCATGACAAATACGAAACTAGTGAGATGAACTGAACTCCACACCATGATGGCTGCAATACAGCTCGGCTCCGCCACCCACCCCGCCCAAAATAACGATAAACTCTATGCAAATATTCAAATATATACAACACACCAGCAAAGTAACAGGGTAAAACATTTTATTAAACAACTATTTACATAACTATTTTATACTTTTTGTTGCCCGATCCGGCTAGCTCAATCGATCGAGCATGAAACTGATGCACTCTGATGGTTCAAAGTTTTGAGGAGTGCTTGTAACACTGTCTGAAGCCTATTTGCACTTGCTTCAGCTTCACTATTCTCAAAGTAAAGTGGGGGCTGTTTGAGGACGTGACTGCATTTGTGAACAATGTGATGCGGTGCCACCCTGAACCGCTTGACGGAGGCCCCCGAGGGACGGTGTGATGGCGCGGACTCGGAGGGGGCGCTTGGCTCCGGCTCCCTCCCCAAGTCGTGTTCTCCTGGTGTAGCCTGAGATCGCCCCCGACATAGGTGGCCGGCTCCCGGGATCAAGCGGAACTTTTCGCCTTTTGGTAACTCTTCCATTCTTGACCTTGTCCCACAATCCGTTTCACCTAAAGACACGCTGTAGTGGGGCGCCCCTTTACCATTTCAGTTGCCATTCCGCCCGCTTTTGCTACACTGTGCCTCTTCCGCTATTCAGCTGTTTACCGCCCGCTCTTTCGACTACAGCGTCTCGCTCACCATGTAGTTGAGTTGCTCCCGCTCTTGCGGTGCAGCGATAGGCGGCTGCCACAGGACTCTCAAAATGGCGGCCGGCTCTTCAGATTTGGGCGTGGTCCACTAAAATTGCCCTGCGACACCTTGGAACTCGGACGCTTGTCTGCTAGAGATTGGGCTCCATTCTCGAAAGCGTCCCCTCAGCCTTGAAGATTCTACAAAAGTCTTGGGGGCCCCCGACTCCCGCAGGCTTCTGGTGGGGAGCGGCTAGCATTATTGCTCGTGGAATGGCCACGACGGAGCTACGAAATGGTGGTGCTCTCATGCTAACACCAGCTTCAGTCTGAAACATCCAGAAACACTGTAGACTACCAATTCGATCAGTTCCGGTAGCGCCCCAACGTGACCCGGTAGAGAAGAACTAGCCCTCCCCTCTTTGACTGATGGTTCTTGTTGCCTGTCCCTTCTGTTGTCATTTAACAGAACTATTTAGCCTGCTGAAAGGGGTTGTGTTCCGACCGCTGGTTGGTGGAGACATTTTGACTATATTCTGGACCTGCGTTGTCGCGTAATGCGTCATATGACACGCCGCGTTAGCGCATCCGGAAGTGATCCGGGGCGCGACGCGCAGCCCGTAACGTAAGCATAACAGGTCATGTGACTTGTTAATAAAACTTTTCATTGGTTCATTTTACTTTTCTTATTCTAATGATGAAAGGCTTGGTCATATGACCTAAAAATTACGCTTTTTATTACTTTCGAACATTATTTTTTCTTAAATATATGTTATAATGTTCCAGGCTAATGTACTTTCCCGGAAAATTTACAACTGTCCTGCAAGTAAAATATATTCCTTTTTCGAGAAAAAGGGCGTTTCTTCGTCCCATGACGGAGCCGTTGAGCAAAAGAGGGTCGGCCTGCTGTCTTACTCGCCGATACGCCTGAATATGAGATTCTTATCGATCACTTTATGTTGCAGGAGTAGAAAACACAACAGCCCTTGACCATTTATCTTTACTGCGTTCCTGCGTATTATACCTTTTACCCTTCATGTAATTGGTCTGCTTTATTTCACTTGCCTTTTACTGATTCTAAAACAGTGACTATTATTAAAAACTTTACCAATGTATATACTACTACCATGTTTTCTTTTAAAAACCTTTATTGTGAAAATGTCATTATACAAATACGGGCCTATAACCACGTGGGCCGGCCACGGAGCAAACTGTAATCGTATATGATGAGTAGACATTTACACTGTAGAGGAACGTAACGGGCGGGCCATTAGGTTGCAAGAACTAAGGTGTCTAACAGTTGCGGAATCGGTGGACGTACATTTTATAATTAAAATACGACAGGGCCAGTTACAATAAAATTATCTAGATATACATTTGCGGGCAAGTACCATGGGTGACGTTAATTAGAACTTTCAATAGTACAGTAATCAATAACACATCAGAACTTAATATCAATAGGGATATCGAAATATTCAATCTATTCTCGTCCCCGCCCGCCATGTGCTTCAAAACTGCATACGTATCTCGTGATATCAAGGTTGTGCAACCAGTACACAACAAGGAGTTACGAGTCCCATTTATTCCGGCGCCATTTTGGGCGAGGACGGGCAGGTCCAGGATATAGTCAAAATGTCTCTACCAACCATCGACTATGATGATGTTCATATGCTGTATTTATTAGAGTAACACTCATCTGTCCACATGAAATTAATTTGCCACAATCTAAACATGTCATTTTAATCTTTCCAAAGTTCTTCTAAATATTTGGGACCGTTTCCCTTGCCTCTGATGCTGTCAGTGCCACTTCTTTGATGAATGTACTGGCAGGTCGGGGGTTCTCCTCCAAATCTCTCTTTTATGCAGCACTATAATTAATCGGTGCCACCTCTCCATATGACGATGCATGGTATAGTTACCATAACTATATTTTTTTCGGTTCCTCTGGAGAGTACATCGTGGCAGATGAAGCGTGTAACGTACCGGGCATTTACCTTTTTTTGCATGTAGAGGAAAGGAAAAAAAATTCGAGCGTCCGAGTTCTAAGGTGTCCCAGGGCCATTGTAGTGGACCAGGCCCAAATCCAAAGAACAGGCCGCCATTTTGAGAGTCCTGTTGCAGCCGCCTGTCGCTGTAGCATCAAGAGCGGCCGAAACTCAGCTGAATGGCAACTGAAACGGTAAAGGGGCGCCCCACTACAGCAGACGAGCCTCCACCTAGGAAGGCCCGTTCACGCCGCCTCCCCCCCCCCTTCGGGCACCCCACGCCGTTATTCAGAGCAGGATTGTAGGATGGCCACACCAGTGCGGCAACTTGCTAGACACCACCTCGGTGCTAACCGAATCTCAGCGCCTTGTGGTGTCTTCTATTCAGAAAATATTGTTGCGCTGCCTTTGGCCTTATTCGCACATCGGTCCGCTACTGACGCCATCTCACAGGCCAACGGGGCACCCCACGCCGACTTTCAGCATTGTAGGATGGCCACACCAGTGCGGCAACTTGCTAGACACCACCTCGGTGCCATCCGGATCTTGGCATCTCAGCGCCTTGTGGTGTCTTCTATTCAGAAAATATTGTTGCGCTGCCTTTGGCCCCATTCGCACATCGGTCCGCTACTGCCGCCATCTCACAGGCCAACGGGGCGCCCCACGCCGACTTTCAGCATTGTAGGATGGCCACACCAGTGCGGCAACTTGCTAGACACCACCTCGGTGCCATCCGGATCTTGGCATCTCAGCGCCTTGTGGTGTCTTCTATTCAGAAAATATTGTTGCGCTGCCTTTGGCCCCATTCGCACATCGGTCCGCTACTGCCGCCATCTCACAGGCCAACGGGGCGCCCCACGCCGACTTTCAGCATTGTAGGATGGCCACACCAGTGCGGCAACTTGCTAGACACCACCTCGGTGCCATCCGGATCTTGGCATCTCAGCGCCTTGTGGTGTCTTCTATTCAGAAAACATTGTTGTGCTGCCTTCGACCTATTCGCCGCAAGTGCGCACGCAACTCAGCTGCATAGCTTGCTAGACACCACCTCGGTGCCATCCGGATCTTGGCGCGTTGCGCTACCTTTGGCCCCATTCGCACATCGGTCCGCTACTGACGCCACCTCACAGTCCAACGGGGCGCCCCACGCCCACTTTCAGCATTGTAGGATGGCCACACCACTGCGGCAACTTGCTAGACACCACCTCGGTGCCATCCGGATCTTGGCGCGTTGTGCTGCCTTCGGCCTATTCGCACATCAGTCCGCTACTGACGCGAACTCACAGGCCAACGAGGCGCCCCACGCCGACTTTCAGCATTATAGGATGGCCACACCAGTGCGGCAACTTGCTAGACACCACCTCGGTGCCATCCGGATCTTGGCGCGTTGCGCTGCCTTTGGCCCCATTCGCACATCGGTCCGCTACTGACGCCACCTCACAGGCCAACGGGGCGCCCCACGCCCACTTTCAGCATTGTACGATGGCCACACCAGTGCGGCAACTTGCTAGACACCACCTCGGTGCCATCCGGATCTTGGCGCGTTGTGCTGCCTTCGGCCTATTCGCACATCGGTCCGCTACTGACGCTGCCTCACGTGCCAACGGATTTTCTACGCTTTTTATACCCTATGCCGCATAACAGGTCATGTGACTTGTTTATAAAACTTTTCATTGGTTCATTTTACTTTTGGTTTCCTAATGATGGAAGGCTTGATCATATGACCTAAAAATAACACTTTTCATTGGATGAAAACTTTTTTTTTTCCCAAACGATGAAAACCCCACCTTGTTTCTGGATGTTTCAGACGGAAGCTGGCGTCAGCATGAAAGCACCACCATCTCGTGGCTCCGTCGTGGTCATTCCGCGAGCAATCATGGCAGCCGCTCCCCACCGGAAGCCTGCAGGAGTCGGGGGCCCCCAAGACTTTTGTACAATCCTCAAGGCTGAGGGGACGCTTCCGAGAATGGGGTCCAAGACCTAGCAGACTAGCGTCCGATTTCCAAGGTGTCCCAGGGCCATTTCAGTGGACCAGGCCCAAAAAGGAAAGAGCCTGCCGCCATTTTGAGAGTCCTGTGGCAGCCGCCTATCGCTGCACCGCAAGAGTGGGCGCAACTCAGCTGAATGGCGGATTTTGACACAGTGGACCAAAAGCGGACGGAATGGCAACTGAAACGGTAAAGGGGTGCCCCACTACAGCAGACGAGCCTCCACCTGGGGAGGCCCGTTCACGCCGCCTCACCCCCCCCCCCCTGGGGCGCCCCACGCCGTTATTCGGAGGGCGGCAACTTACTGGACATCACCTTGGTGCCATCGTTCTGCTGCCTTGGAACTATTCGCACAACAGACCGCTACTGATGACCCACCCCCCGCGACGCCCCACACCGGATACCGAAATCAGTGCGGCACCCAGGCAACATCACCTGGGTGCCGTCCAGAAATCTGGCCCAAAAAGGAAAGAGTCTGCCGCCATTTTTAGAGTCCTGTGGCAGCCGCCTATCGCTGCACCGCAAGAGTGGGCGCAACTCAGCTGAATGGCGGATTTTGACACAGTGGACCAAAAGCGGACGGAATGGCAACTGAAACGGTAAAGGGGCGCCCCACTACAGCAGACGAGCCTCCACCTGGGGAGGCCCGTTCACGCCGCCTCACCCCCCCCCCCCCCGGGGCGCCCCACGCCGTTATTCGGAGGGCGGCAACTTACTGGACATCACCTTGGTGCCATCGTTCTGCTGCCTTGGAACTATTCGCACAACAGACCGCTACTGATGACCCACCCCCCGCGACGCCCCACGCCGGATACCGAAATCAGTGCGGCACCCAGGCAACATCACCTGGGTGCCGTCCAGAAATCTGGACGTTGTGCTGCGTTGGGACTATTCGCACAACCGACCGCTACTTCCTTCTTTTTCCCTAAAAATGTTTAAATGTTTTTACTGTTTTTGTTTTGTTGTATATATTTATAAGTTATTAAAGTTTTATAATCCTACTACTTTGTTGGAGTGCTATATATTTTTAATGTGACACATAATTGTAAAAACTTTGATGTACAAAGAGGCATCCCTGAAATCTACCGCTTCAGGCTCGGTCCCCTCCCCAATCACAATACAGAATGGTTTTCAGATAGTAGGAACGCGTGTGGTGTGACGGATCTCATCGGGTGTGGGCCTTGATCTACTATAACTCCTTTGAAGAGGGGTGATTCTTTACAGCTGGGGCCATAAACTACATCTGCAGGGCTAGCTGATAGCCTGGGACCGGCCTGGACAATCGGACACAGAGGAAGAGGAGTGTCAGAGGGTGCGGTAGTGAATAGGGCGAAAGGGAGGTGTCGGACAGGCACAGGGTGTGATTCTCAGGGAAGAGCAGCGCAGATGGGGGGAGGTTTATTGCCCATGCGTAAGACAGAGAGCGGGGGTGACCAGTGCCTGGGGGAGATGCTTGCGAGGGTGGGGAGCCATGCTAAGGATCGACAGCGTGCAGAGAGTGGGTCTGGTCAAGGCATCTAAAATGGCTGCCGTGCACGACAAAAGTGTGGCATTTGAAAAAAGGCAAGATGGCGCAGACAATGTTTATCAACACTTCCTGATTTCCTTCGAATCGAACGTTAAGAGACGTTATCTCTACCACACTACCGGTCCCCCTGGGCTTAAACGCCGAGATGGTAGGGACTGCATCCCGTGGAGATAGGCCGAGACGTCACTCAGCAGAAAAAAAAGAAAAAAAAAAGTCTATAAACATACAATAAGTTAAAAGTCAATCATTCTTGTTTCCTTGTAGTACGCTCCCCAGGCCCGCGGGGCCCTTTTAAAACCTCCACATCAAACCTAGGGGGTCAGGGAGGATCTACTATGCCCCCTTATGGTCATTTGCCCCTTCGCTTTGGCCTCCTCTTGTCTCTCGATCCTACCGAGAGACAAGATGGCGGCCGCTACGGACTGTTTGGAATGTTTACAGACGCCGGAGAACCAATCAGCTTCGCTTCACAAAGCTCCGTAACGCGAAAAGTACGCGAAGCGGAGCGCTGCCCGGTCCGCTGTCACAGATATATATCTTTTTTTGAACGTTAATTTCTCAAAATCCACTGGAGCACATATATTGAGACATAGCAAAGGCACATCGGGCTACCAGTACCTACAATTTTGCCAAGTTTCGTGCAAATCCATTCAGCCGTTCGATTATTATTATTTTTATTTTTTTTGCCCCGCGGGGCCCTTTTAAAACCTCCACATCAAACCTAGGGGGTCAGGGAGGATCTACTATGCCCCCTTATGGTCATTTGCCCCTTCGCTTTGGCCTCCTCTTGTCTCTCGATCCTACCGAGAGACAAGATGGCGGCCGCTACGGACTGTTTGGAATGTTTACAGACGCCGGAGAACCAATCAGCTTCGCTTCACAAAGCTCCGTAACGCGAAAAGTACGCGAACTGGACCGCTGCCCGGTCCGCTGTTACAGATATATATCTTTTTTTGAACGTTAATTTCTCAAAATCCACTGGAGCACATATATTGAGACCTAGCAAAGGCATATCGGGCTACCAGTCCCTACAATTTTGCCAAGTTTCGTGCAAATCCATTCAGCCGTTCGGGCTAAAAGTGAGGCCAACCGCCGTATGGAAAACTCAATGTTAAAAACATGTTTTGGGACCCCCCTTTTTTCTCGGCCCCCCCTTGACGAAACCCCCCCAAATTTTCAGGGGCTGCTCAGAAACAAAATGTTCCATTTTCCTGAATATTTCAGCCAATTCCGTCCACAAACGCCAAAGTTATTAGACATAGAATTTTCAAAAATCCCATAGAGAAAAAATCCTAACTATATATACCTACTGGCGACCGCCAGTAGGTAATACATAAATAATTATATATATATATATATATATATATATATATATATATATATATATATATATATATATGCACATTTTACTAGCGAAGTTGCAATGATATAAAAGAAATCCTGTTGTAGTGGCTCTAGATGGTGTGGCTTCAATGTAATGACTCCCAATCTAAAATTCTGCAAAGTAACAACCGGTGTGAATGTTCTATGTCAGTAAAGAGGGAGGCACGCACAAGGTGTGTTGTAACCAGTGGTTGATATGTCCATGCTTATGAATTCACTTCACATAACTATGCACTATTCCCATTCTATGGGAAACATTATTTTTTCTGCTTTTCTTGGAAAAGATATAAATTCTACCCAAAGTTAAGAGAACCTTTAAAGGGTATGTAAAACATATAGCAAAATGCTAAGTGCTTTCTTTGTTTTCCTGGAAATTTCTTTTTATAACAATTTGAAATGGAAATAAGAGTTTTAATACCAATTCCATGTGTGTGTCAAGCTCTAATATAATGCACAGCTGCCACCTTCGTTTACTAAGAGGACATCATTAATGTGAGTAATAACTCTTTAAATGTAAGATGTATGCCCAGGTTCAAAGCTTGTGCTTGTTGCATGCTGGCAGTGACAAAGTACTAGATTACTTATGTGTAACTAGTGCATGTAAGAATTATTTTAAGATAGCAATCTTGGCAGAGGGTCTATTCACAGTACTTTCAGTGTTGAGGATTCCATGCCTAATTTAAATGAAGGCTTCTCATTTCATACAGCTCACGGATTTGTTGTAATATTAATTGGCGCAAAGTGACACAAAGCATCAATCATGTCGAATTACTTACCATTATAAAGGTCGGCGGATGCAGCGGAAATTCTTCAGCGGCTTGCAAACACCCATGGAACCCTTAGTAAGTGGTTCAATTGTTCGATTTCTATTTTTAAGTTACTTCGTCAATGTCCAGCCAATGGTACCAGCGTGACATGTCTGTACATGTTTTGTGATTACTTTTACTATGGTGTTCAGGGATGTTAACCCTCTATTGATAAGTTCATGGACAAACCATGGTTGTTTGTCCATGATTTAACCTTATTTTGCGCTGCACGTTTGTTTATGGTCGTCTCATTCAAAAGATTGAATAGTGATTCCATCACGGATGCTTCAGTCTCAATAAACGCCTTCTATAAACCATTACCTTCTTAACCTCAAACTTGTCACGCAGGACTTTATTTTGAAGCCAGGCGTGTACACACCTCCACTTTACGTGTATGACAGCAACGGTGGCTTCTCATTATTGGACTTGTGAAAATTCTACAACTTTGCTTTTTCTAGAACTTTTACCTATGTCCTATAATCGTCAACAGTCAGTTTCTTTATGTTCCAGTTCAAAGGCAATACCATGAAATGTTTATATATCATTGAATGGAGTGTACAATCTCTAAACCATGAAATAGGTGCTTGCAAGTGCTTGTACAACCTCGGATCCAATGGTATGTGGAGTAATAAAATATTAAGTAGTATGTATGGGATCGAAGACTATCTGCAGAGGGTACTTTAGTGTGTGTAATGTATGATACATAGACACGCGTTCAAAATCCAGGGCTTGGAAATGTGTGCACTTTGGTGCTTTTCTATGGGTGTTGTTAACAGACTCTGAGCACAGCCCTTAAAGTAAAAAAATGCACACACAAATATACTCAATATTGGTTTACTTTTTTCCTATGTCTGGTTGCAGCAGGAATATGACAAGTGCATCAGAAGGAGGAAGTTAGTTCTGACTCCTGCCTGCCTTGCACAATCCTAGACACCAGCGATCATGCATTTTCTCTGGGCTAGAAATGGAAATCAAGCTTTTTAAATGACAGTCACTTTACATCAGGGGCGGGCTGAGGAACCAAAGCAGCCCTGGCAAAAATGCTTAAACCAGCCCCACTCCCTTCATCTCTTCAAGCAGTCTCTTTTTTCCCATCCATTCTCTCTCCTTCTCTCTTCTCCCTCTCTGATTGCTTCCTGTCTTTCTTCGCCTTCCTTCCCTCCCTCTCTTTCTCTGTCTTCGAGCCACCCAGTTTCTGCTGCAAATAACCTCAGAGAGCTTGAGAAAGTGACAGAGGCCCCACGTGCGGGCTTCTGCCCTAAAAACTGACCTCCAGGGGCTGCAACCCACTAGGTAAATGCATGGGGGAGTGAAAGGCCTGTCCGGCCCTGATTTACATTTTTTAGGTCTTGATCCAGCGGCCTATAGGAAATATGCCATAACCAATGCTACCCAACTCTATAACCTGTTACCTAAAATACTACTCTAACTCATGGACCCATTAATCAAACATGACATATTTGACCTACTGAATCAGGTGATCAAATTAAATCTATATACACCTTATTCACAACTTATATACATATTATATACAACCACGGTAAATGTTGACGTCATTTGAACAAAATCGAACTATTTAAATGACCACCATGGCGATGGTATCTAGCTAATAGTAACCTACGCTTCTGAATAACCAAGACCAGCTTGTTTCAAAAGTAAGATTTTATTAACTAATTGTAGATAATTCAAAATATAATTTTATAAATGCAATTTTATTAGCAATATAGTAAGCATGTTTGCAAAGTATCATGAGAAAATACAGTTTAACCAAGGAAATATAAGTTTAGCATTTCTAAAATCCTAAGTCCCTAACTGAGCTAAAAAAATGGAAATAAAGTAAAGTTTCTTTGAGGATTCTTACGTGCTCCACGCAAAGTCCATCAGCACGACACCCTCATCGGAAAGTCAGTAAGCAGCAGCCAGCCCATCCCCAGGGCATGGACTTTTTATACCTTTCTATGCTAGCTAATCTAAGTAAAGGAAAATTTTCTGCAAATAACGATGTCTCATTGGACGAAGGGTGACAAGTGACATGTCACCTACATTTCAAAACTTCCATTCGGTCATATTCTTTGGGACCATTGTCTTTCTTGTACGAGTTCCAAAGCTTCCTTGGTTTGCAACAATTTGAACAAGAGTTCTTACTGACTCCATTGCACTTCCGCGGATGCCAAGTTAATAAAATTGTTCTTTTCTACCGGTTTCTGACCTTGGCCACGTCCGCCAGAATGATGACAACACATCATCTTTGCTGAATGAATGCAATTTAGATGGAAAACTTTTTTCTTTCTCAGAGACATCTCGTGCTCCTTGCAGAATTAAATTCATCGTTTAGCAAACTCGAGCAAACTAGGCCCAAAAGCAGGCAACTTATTTTTCTAGTATAAAACAAACACAAGAAAAGTATTAATGTAAGAATTGTCATTTATTCTGTATCCACCCTTCATTTACTAATTGATTAACCCACCCAATTAGTCTAATGTTACCTAGCACCAAGCAACATAAAAGCAGCATTTTATATCTACCAGTCTTCATGAATCCATGAAACCTTATATGCACCTAGAATAGTAGAAATGACATCACATAGACAAGGAAAGCAAAATAAGCACATGCTCTTTAAAATCTGCTGCAGTTTAGTAATGACAAAAACAAAAACGACAAATTAATTTATTATTTTTGCACGAACAAAAGATGCAACATTTATGCACGTTTATGAGCACACGTGTTACCAACCCCATGTGTAAAGTTTAATCTAGGTTGTGTTAGCAAAATACACCATAAAACGTTAATAATATTATTTATGTTATGGAAGTGTGACTTCACGAGTTTAAACAGAATTCTGTTTTCTATCTCGCTCCATCAACTCCCTCATCTGGTGATTAACAAATCACCACACCACCACCCAAAATTTGGAAATTTAAACTATCTGGAAAATGATTCAAATTCATCTGTGTCAGTATTTCTAAAAATCTGTTTCTGCAAAATCCTTGCAATTATCATAACGAGCTCTGTGTAATTCCTGCAACTCAATCTCCCTCTCTTCTTCTTTTTTGAGTTTATAAATTCTTTTCTTTTCTTTCATTTGTCTCTTTCTCTTATGCAACAAACAACCAATTTTTGTCAAAATGAAAATGAATATTATCACAATCAAAGGTGCCAAAATCTTGCCAAGAACTGAACTTCCAATGTCATGAAACCAATTTTTGATTGATTGGAATCTTTTTGAAAGTCTTTCTGAAAAATCTTCTTCTTCTAACGGAATTATTTCTGAATGCATCTCTGTGATGTTTTTAATGTACATCTCAAGGTTCTTACTTTCATCAGGGATATAGGTGCAACAATGTTGCACATGTAATATGCCACAGACTCCTCCCTCTTTTGCCAGGAGTATGTCTAAAGCAAGGCGATCTTGAATCACCATGGATCTAATTGCAATGACCTCAACGTTCACTAATTGGAAACCATCAGCTGTATCTGTTGACAGTCTGTCAACAATTGTGGACAATTTTCTGATTCTACCTGAGTTTAGGGTCATACCTACAATAGGTATTACTGCTTGAAAAATATCTCCCATCACTTCTGTAAAAGTTCCTCTTTTAACTCTATTTACATGATTATGAATTTTGAACAAACCCTCTGAATCTCTGTCAACATGAAATATCTTAGGAAACACAATCCCAACATAACAGGTTCCGTACCAATGGTCAGGAAGGTTATAATAAGCCTTGTCACCACACACAAAATAAATCCCAGGGAAAATTGGATCTTTTCCACCTTTGAATCCCCAACCTCCCATGATCTGATATGTGTCTTCACAATTACTCGCACCCACAAAGTAGTTATCAAAAAGGGTATTGTCTCTCCTAATGCAAAGCTTACCACTAATTGGTTTGTCTATGTGAATTGCAACATTATCAAGAATTTTGCTATTTACCTTCTCATCCTCTTTCTGCCAAAACCTGGATTTAGTCTGCTTGACTATCTCATTTCTCTTGTAAATTGCTCTCCTTTCTTCAACCAGGTTCAAAAACTTCTTTCCCTCAGCACTTAGTTTGCAAGTTAAATTATTTTTGTAAGCATACTCATAAGTAAGTTCATTAGTAACAAGGAAAAATTCCCTCATCTGTTTTGCTCTCTTATGCTTATTCAAAGCACCCTCAATTTTAAAATTAGCCAAAATCTCGTCAAAATCTGAATAATAGTATTCTAAGCGTCCAGTCTGATAGAACAGACTAGCTAACACACTGCATGTCACACCATATGTAAGAGGAAGCATATTGTATGTTACTCCCTCAGAAACAGAAGCAGGTAACTTGACACAGACATAGCAGTCTTTTGCATCCATTACCTTGACATATTCACTCAAAAGCTTTGTGAATGTATTGCTTGAAAAATCACTAATAGAATTGTCCTGATGAATGTTAGGTTGATGATCAATAACTTTAGCAGTTGCACTATGTTTGTTTTGACCAACTGAAGCATTGCTTGTCATATTGGCTTTGTGAAAATCTTTGTTAATTTCAAATGGAATGATAACAGCTAAAACTAACCAGAGCAGAATTAAACTGAGCAAACACACCAGAGTCATCTTACAGCATCTCTTAAAAATGGAACATCCTGAAGTACTTTGTTCCATAACATAAGGCATCTTTGGTTAATTTTGCCTTAAAAAGAAAAATTTAAAACTATTTTAAAAACTAAACTAAAAGAATTATTTATACCCCCCTTTTAAAATATATATATATTTTTTTTAAAACCCTAACAGTATTTCTTCGACCTTATGTCACAAATGAATTTTCTTCAACTAAACAACTTTTCTTCGACCTTGTGTCACCTAACAAGATTTCTTCGGCCTTTTGCCAAAAATTAAAACCCAAAATTTCTATACTTCAATCATTGTCACTAATTTCTTCAATTTCTTCTTCCTCTTGACTACTATCGTAAATGTCAATAACAGGTGGAATTACTAGATAAGTCCACTCAGGTGATTTGTACTTTTGATTTGGCCTTATAATCCTCTTTCCTTTTCTTGTTACAACTTCAATTTTCCTTCCAACTCCAACTTCCTTTTCAGAATCCTTTTGACTACTGATCTCTTCCACCTGGTCCTTCGGTTTCTTAATCAACCTAACTCTCAATCTTCCACCAGGCCAGTAATCTGCTTTTCTCACAAACTTTCTCTTTGGTTCTGAAGTTTTCGTCTCAGACTTCCAAGATCTTTTCTTTGGACTTCTATTTTCACCATCCACATCACTTTCTCCAGTATCACTGTCTGAAACTTCAATTATTGACTCAGGAACTTCTCTATTCGGCAGTTTCACTCCTTCAGGAACACTTTGTCTTCCATCACTGGTACTCGGCAATTCGTCTTCCTCCTCCTCTTCAATTACCTCCAACTTCCCAGATTCTGGACTTCTGTTCCTTACTTCAGAGTTTAACTTCTGCTTTTCGATACTCTCCTGGTCAGAAATTTCTTTCGGTTCAGCCTCACTATCTTCAATGGAAATCACTCCATTAATCTTCTTGACTGACTCCTCAGTCGTTTTTCCTTCTGATAGATTCTCTTCTTCTCCAGAATCTATTTCAATTATTTCAGAGCTTTTCCTTGTCACTAATCCTTCATTCACAGGCACAAGTTCCAGATGTCGACTTCCCTGTCGATCTTCAGTCTCTGGATTTGTTTCACCTTCTACTTCTGAATCAGAATCTTCTGTAGTATCACTTTCTACATCAGAACTCTCAGGAGTCGGCACTGGAATGGTATGACTAGGATGTATCCACCTTTTCAATCCTCTGCATTTCACTGCATTTGTAGTAACCAGAATTACTTGTCTAGGCTTCTGCCACCTAGGAGCCAGACAATTTCTTCTCCGATGCACTTTTGTTCTGACCCAATCACCAGGTCTCAAATCATGTGTTAGAACTTTCTCATTTGATTGTGCTTCAGTTCCCACCTGATTAGACACAGAAGTCACTATATCAGATAACCTATTACAGTAATCCAAAATAGCACTGTCATTTATACTCAACAATTTGCCTACAGGTACAAAAGCCTGTCTCATGACTCTTCCCATCAGTATTTCATGAGGACTCAAACCTGTCTTTTTATCAGGTGTACTTCTCAATGACATTAAAACAAGTGGAAGTGCATCAGTCCACTTTACACCTGTCTCTAGACACATTTTTCCAATCCTGTTTTTAATTGTTCCATTAATCTGCTCAACCACCCCAGATGCCTCTGGTCTGTATGCACAGTGTATTTTCTGCTCAAATCAAATCAAAAAAGCTTTATTCGATTTTCGAGAAATCATAAAAGCATACAAATAAAATTTATACAAACAATAAAAGAATATTCATATTGACAAAGTTTCCAAGATAAATTCCTCAAGGGATCATAAAACCGGAAATAGAGTCTCTACATAAAGAATATATATAAAAATATTAAAGAAATATTTAATGGAATGCATGATTTCAACAATAGATAATACATTTCTCCTAGGGTGAGAGACTAATTCAGTACTGAAAAGCATGACATCATTTTGCCCTGGTCTATTTAAGCAGCCCATAACAATTTAACTCATGGTATTTCTGAATTTCATCACTGCCATTAAAAAACGAGAGACAGCAAAGATAACATTCACATCTTCTAGGAGCAATAATTTTGAAAATGCAAGTTTACATGTTCTTATTCCTAACCGTTTAAGTAAGGGTAAGAGGAATAATTTTCTCGGGCTAGTATACAGTTTGCAGAAGAACATAATATGTATGTTACTCTGTATAGAGTGGTCATCACATGGGCATATTAGCTTCGATGAGGCCCAATCGTTCTGTATTGGCAGAGTGACCAAACGAAAAAAGATCCCTAGGCGCAGCCTAGTTAAGAGAAAACGAGCATAGGTTGCATTTTCAATCCCTAGGTACAATTGCAAACCTTCCGTTGGAGTAATTTGCTGGTAGGTTAGAATGTTGTCATTGTGTTTCTTAGTGTCCCATCGTACACTCTCTAAGTGTGTGAATAATAATTTTTTAAGGGCAGATCTAGTCATGGTTTGTGTAGACTCTGGTTCGTCATAAAATTCCGGGTGTCCAATATTAGAGAACATCGTTTGAACATATCGTAACCATTTGACTTTTGATACCCCATCCAAGGCCATACAGTCTTTAATGAGGTTTCTATTCAATTTGCATTGTTCTGTGGTCCAGATCTTATGCCAGAGCAAACAGGGTGATATTTTTATGGTATCGCTAAGGTATTTAACACCGACCTCGATGTGGGTCATAAATGTCGACGTTGTTTTTGGCACACCTAATAGGTAACAAATGAAGGTGTTCTCACGTGTTTGAATTGAGGACACATTCTCGACACCCCATATACCTGCGCCATATGTGGCTGTGGCTATACACTTTGCCTGGTAAATCTGCAACATTTCCCTAGGGGGTTTACCCCCGATTTTTGCAGCAAAGGTTCTTAGAGCGCCTATAGCGCGAACAAAGGCAAGATTCCTGGCTGATACTGCATGTTTCCACCTACCCCACCTATCGAACACAATGCCCAAGTAGCAAAAAGAATCAGTAACTGCAATCCTTTGCTGGTCTAAGTATATTGTACATGCTGGTCTATTTTTCTTTTGGGAGCAGGGCATGGAGAAAGTTTTGGATATGTTCACCTTTAAATTTCTTTTACCCATAAAAGATGAAAATTCATTTACAGCCTTCTGCAGGCCTACCTTAGTTCTAGACATGATGGCCGCGTCATCGGCGTATAAAAGAATGGGTATAGGCCTTCCATTTATAGTGGGGAAATCGCATGACAGAGTTGTTAAACTGTCGGCGATAGAGTTTATATACAATGTGAATAGCAAGGGGGCAAGTATGCAACCCTGCCTAACCCCTCTATTTATTGAAAATTTCTGTGAACATTGCCCCTGGGTCCCGAACCTGACTCTGGCCCCTGCCTCTCTGTATAATTCTTTGATGAATGTGAGGATGATATGGTCCACCCCAATGTCTTCCAGTGTCGACCAAAGCAACGCATGGTCCACGCAATCAAATGCGGAGCTGAGGTCGACAAAGGTGACAAAGAGGTGCCCTTCTTTGGCCTGCGTGTATTTAGAGACCAAAAGGGACAGGTTTAAGCATTGCTCCAATGTCCCCAGGCCCTTTCTGAACCCATATTGGCACTCCGAAATAACCCTCTTCTCCTCTTCCCAGTGTTGGATCCTCTTAAGGACTATCCTTCCAGCTATTTTCATAAGGCCGTCCAATAAGGATATTGGGCGGTAGCAAGCAGGATCGTCCCTATTCCCCTTTTTAAAAATGGGTACTACGATCGCATCCGACCAGGTGGGAATGAGGCCACACTTATTTCCCATGTTTAATACATTGGTTAACAGGGGGACCCAAAAGTCTGGTTCTGATTTATAGACATCCACTGGTGTAAGATCCGGGCCTGGGGCTTTACCTGATGGGCTTTCTCTAAGGGCATCTTCCACTTCTGATATAGTAAATACTAAATCAATGGGATAAGGAGATACTGGGGAGGCGGTGGGTTTGTCATCCTGGTTTAAATTATATATGAGGGAGATCCCCTTAGAAAGTTTCAAGGGATTACCCTGTATCTTGTTTGAATAAAGGTTGCCATAGTGTTCTACCCAGAGGTCAGCCGTTATCGCCACCTCTATGGAGTTATCCCTGTCTTTTGAATTATACACGGATCTAATGACTTTCCAGAAAGCATTACTATCCTTAGACCTGGCTGCCTCCCCCAAGGATTCCCATGCCTCTTGCTTCAAAGTCGCCCGCCGTTGATTAATTGCCAGCTTGTAATCACGTCTCGCTTGGCGAATTTGTACCCTGTCTTTCGGGTTCGCAGACAAAACTTTCTTTAGGTTTTTCAGCGTGGAGGTACATCCAGAGTCAAACCACCCTCGGGTCTGGGTCCCCTTGGGTTTGTAGTTTCTTGTCAGTGCATTCTTTATGTGGCGCTGAATGTTAGAGAAAGCAGCCATAAGGCTCGCTGCGTCCATGTCTTCCTGTAGGCAGGTAGATATGTCGGTAGGACAAGCGGACATAAGATTACGGAGGAAGGATGCAGGATCCACTTTCTCCCACTTAATTACATACCCGTTGGTTCTAACTAGAGAAATCTCAATATGGTGTGAGGGCCCACTGGATTCCTTTTCCTTGGTATCAGTCAGGTTTACCCCAAAGGTAATTGGATAGTGGTCAGTCATCGGGTCATCCCCCGTTTCCCAGAAGGTTACAAAATCTGGGTCGGTTGATGATATAAGGGCAAAGTCAATTGTGGATCCGCAGCCTCTGCCATTGAACGTTGGGGCAAAGGGGACCGGGGGGGAGCATACTTGATTAATAAAGTTGAGATCAAAGGTGAAAATAACGTTATTAAGGAGGGACCCCACAGTGGAGTGGGAGAAGTGTAAGGGACCGTCCTCTCCTACATCTGATAGGCCGCACAAACCTAGCTCAGATGACGGACAGACGGTACAGTTAAAATCGCCCACCCACAATATTATGTGTACCCCAGAGGCTTGGTCTCTCATTTTATGGATGTGGTGGATCATGGTATTCAAAGTTGATTCCACTTCGTTAGGCGGCAGGTTATTGTAAAAATTCACGAGGATTACCTTTTGCGAATTGCCCCATTTAAATGATGTAATTTGAAAATATTGGTTAGATATGAATTTACAAAGTTTGATATCCCCTATATTCGAGATATATGTGCACAGGCCCCCCTTATTGCGCCCCTGAACTGATGGCGCCGCTGGTGAATGGAGGGTTCGGTAACCTAGCATATGTGCTTCCTCTATAAGCCATGACTCTTGTAGGCATATAATGCCATGCTTCTGCACAGTTTCTAGCCAAGGTTTATGGGTGATCTTACTGGCTAGGCCTGCTACATTCCAGGAAATGAGAGAATGCATGGGTTTTCCAGTTTCCTTTGAATGTAGCTTTTGCCCACTGGTCCTCCTTGTACCTTTCAGATCTCTCAAATGCATGGGATCTGCCTGTGTAATAACCTGAGCGGGGAGAGTGTGCTCTTTTAATAATTCTAAATCCGTCCCCTTGGTGCTAGAGACGTCGGGTGGGGGGTTTAGTTTTTCATTCCGAGTAGTCTCTGTTAGGGGATCTAGGGTGTTGGTTTGAAGAGCAACAAACCTTTTTCCCAGTCAATCCACCTGGTCGAGACAGTCAAACCTATTCCTCGTGGGCGCTCCTTCCCACCAGTTGTTGGTTGGTTGCCAGCCATCCCCATATCCTTTCCCTCTACGGTTGTGGACTAATGTCCATGTCCCAAATGGATCAATGGTCTGTTTTGGGGGGTAGAAAAAGGTTAAGGGTCTGGTGACGATGGAATGGTCAGTTTCCTGGTTTTCCCATCTAGTGATATATTGGGCTGTATGGGGGTCTGCAAATGAGATCACTATGCAGTCTCCAGGAATAGACTTATTGGTACGACCCACCCATGGTACTCTCCTGGCCATTAAAACCCCTGTCCTGCCGGGGTTGGGAGGACGCCTATTTGTATTGAGCCAGTGAATCACCTTATTCTTTAGAGACCATTGGGTCTCCACAGAATGCGGATCAAGTGGTGGAACACCAGCCAAGATGGCCACATAGGGGCCCGCTTCAGGAGGGAGATCAATATATCCCCCCCGGAAATTCTGACGACCATAGTGCTGGTTAGCTATGTGGTCAGTAAAGGGGACAGAGGTCTTGGTGGACTTAAAGGCAGCATTAGTGGTAGGCTTGGGTGAAGTCTGATTTACTGGGCGTTTTGGCATTGGTATGGAGAGCCTTGGTGTTATTGCAGGAGGGACATTTAACTTAGACCGTGGTTTGGGTATTGGATTTGGTTTTGGTAGTGGTAAAGGTGGAGGCAGGACCGGAGGTATTGTTTGCAGGGGGGGGGGACTCACATTGGGTAGAGGGGCCGGAAGAATTCCATCGTCCTCAACCTGGTTACTTCCCTCGACGATGTTAGGATAAGTTGATTCCAGATGTTTTAGAGTGAGGGTAGCCAGGGAGACTAGAGTCTTATCCATATCGAGTAAGTTATTCTCGATACGCGAAAGTCTCAGTTCTAGAGGTGACAATAGCTGTTTTAATGTGGCCCAGACTTTTTTAAGGAAATCTTCGTCTTCATCCCCCTTGCTATTGCCCTTTCCAGTCTCAGATTGTACGCTCTCAATTTGGCTCTCGCTATGTGTGGGGGAAAGCCCATGGGTGAGGACAGGGAGCACATCTAGTGCAATGTGCGCCTCGGCCCCCCCAGTTGGGTTAAAATCCTGATTGGGCATTTGTGTGGTGTCCCCCAAGATTGGTAGTATTCGCCTTTTATTGAAAAACTGGAGCCTTGCACTTTTAGCTTTTTTACGGGCATAAGCATTTCTTTTACGGGCATAGGCAGATCTGATGCTATTTTTCTTTTGTGAAGTTGTACCGGCAACATTTTTAACATGACCAAAACAGTTGGGAAGTTTAACAGTGTCCGAGGGGTTACTCGCCATTCTTGCTCCAAGCCCACTGCCAGTTCCAGTGAGGGCTGTTCCCTCAAAGATGTTAGGGGATATAATGACCGGGGTGGGTATTGGCTCTAGCGGGAGAGGGGCCAGTAGGGGAACAGAATGAATATCAGCATGTATTATCAATGAAGGAGGACAAGGCGGATGTTGTGGGGATACAGCTGACGCGATTTTCCCTAGGGAAGATTTTTTAGAATTTGCAAAGGTCTGAGAAAGCCTGCGTGCGGCATCAAGCTCAAGTGACACCCTGGTCTGCAGTTTGGTAATCTCATTGTCGATTGCTAAATTTGTCTTTACAAGGAAATCATCTAATGTCCCGCTAGGCTTGCTGAGCCCCATAGCAGTTTTACTACGACTCCCCCGGGTATTCATTTTGTGTTTAAGTGTCAATCCCGGCAATGTACTTACTACTACAGAGAGGAGCTAGTCAGGGCGCACGGTCCAGGGGGAGTGGGCCAGTCCAGTCCTCGGCCGTCCTCGAACGGCCTCAAACGGCCCAGTCTTTGCCCTGTCTTAGCCCGGGCTGCGTCCCGCGCTGCGGGAGTGATGTGTTGTTTTGAAGCCTCAGGAGGGCGGGGGGCGGGCCAGCAGGGAGAGCGGACCGGAAGTTCACACTCGGTCTAGCAGGGACTTCTGGGAATTGAAGTCCCCGCACGCTCGCAGCCCCGCTGCAGCCACACGCCCGGTTCCGCTCCCTCCTTACCGCTTCTGTGCTCCTCTCAACGGCAGGTGTATTTCCCTCCTGGTGCAGGCGATGGGGCACCCGCGAAGCGGGTGCGCCGAGAGGTGAAGTTGCGCTTGGCTGAAGACAGGTGAGCCGCTAGGGCAATGCGTTCCTCCGTTCGCTGTGCAAATAAGATTAAAAAGGTCCCACTTGCTTTGGCCTGTAGGTGTTGTTTTGAAGCCTCAGGAGGGCGGGGGGCGGGCCAGCAGGGAGAGCGGACCGGAAGTTCACACTCGGTCTAGCAGGGACTTCTGGGAATTGAAGTCCCCGCACGCTCGCAGCCCCGCTGCAGCCACACGCCCGGTTCCGCTCCCTCCTTACCGCTTCTGTGCTCCTCTCAACGGCAGGTGTATTTCCCTCCTGGTGCAGGCGATGGGGCACCCGCGAAGCGGGTGCGCCGAGAGGTGAAGTTGCGCTTGGCTGAAGACAGGTGAGCCGCTAGGGCAATGCGTTCCTCCGTTCGCTGTGCAAATAAGATTAAAAAGGTCCCACTTGCTTTGGCCTGTAGGTGTTGTTTTGAAGCCTCAGGAGGGCGGGGGGCGGGCCAGCAGGGAGAGCGGACCGGAAGTTCACACTCGGTCTAGCAGGGACTTCTGGGAATTGAAGTCCCCGCACGCTCGCAGCCCCGCTGCAGCCACACGCCCGGTTCCGCTCCCTCCTTACCGCTTCTGTGCTCCTCTCAACGGCAGGTGTATTTCCCTCCTGGTGCAGGCGATGGGGCACCCGCGAAGCGGGTGCGCCGAGAGGTGAAGTTGCGCTTGGCTGAAGACAGGTGAGCCGCTAGGGCAATGCGTTCCTCCGTTCGCTGTGCAAATAAGATTAAAAAGGTATTTTCTGCTCAATGCTTAATGCCTCACATATCAGCTTCATCAGTTTGTTATCAAAATGGCTTCCTCCATCACTCTCAATAGTGACTGGAAAACCGTACCTTGGGATGATTTCTCTCAGCAGCAATTTTGCCACTGTGATTGAATCACAATGTCGTGTAGGAAATGCTTCCACCCATCTTGAAAACAAACAAACAATTACAAGAACATATTTCAAACAATTATGTAGGGGCATTTCAATGAAATCCATCTGCAATCTAGTAAAGGGACCACCCTCTCGACCAATTACACCTGTACCCACCACTGATTTTCTGTTTGGGTTCATTTGTTGGCATGACAAACACCTTTGACAAAAAGACTCTGCAATCAATCTGAACTTAGTATTGAACCAAGTCTCTCGGAAAAGTCTGATCATAGAATCTCTTCCAAGGTGAGCCGGGCCATGATACAATCTGGCCATATCAGCAATCAAACAATTTGGTAAAACTACTCTGCCATCTTTATAGACCCACACTCCATCCTCATCACGTGGTCTACAATCTGATCGCAACCATAGATCTTTTTCCTCATCATCTGCTTCATTTTGTAAATCTCTGATTTCATTCCATGTTTCTACCACTGTTGTTAGCATTAATGAATTTGAATCAGTTTCTTTACTCTTTTCCCGATTGTATGCACAACCCTTTCTTGCGCAGTATTTTGCTGTCTCATCTGCATAGGCATTGCCTTTCGAAATATAATCCACTCCTTTTGTGTGCGCAGCACACTTTACAATTGCGATTTCTTTCGGCAACTGTATGGCTTCAATTAATCTTTTGATAAAAACTGCATTTTTAATAGGTGAGCCTGCTGAGGTTAAATAACCTCTCTGAGACCAGAGCTGTCCATAATCATGTACAACCCCGTACCCATACTGACTATCAGTAATGATGGTAACTCTTATATCTTTTGATATTTCACAAGCACGAATCAAAGCAATCAATTCAGCCACCTGTGCTGAACGAATTCCTTCAAGACATGATGCTTCTTCAACATCTGCAACTGTACAGACCGAGTATGATGCTTTCAAAACACCTCCCTCTGTCCTCAGACAGGAGCCATCCACAAAGTAAACAACATCTGATTCAGGCAAAGGTACATCTTTAATGTCCTGCCTTGGTTTAGTGCAAAATTCCATGACATCCAAACACTCATGTTCCACTTCATTTTCATCAATAATTTCAGAATCAGGCAGTAATGTAGAAGGATTCAGATTTAAACATCTTGAAATAGAAACATTATCTGCTCCCAGTATGATTTTTTCATACTTTGTCAATCTGCTACTTGTTAAATGTTGAGTTTTACCTCTTGTCAATAATATTTCAACTGAATGAGGTACAAAAACTTTCACAGGAAATCCCATTATGATTCCTTCGCTCTGCTCAAGACTGACACTTGTAGCTGCAACTGCTTTCAAACAACCTGGTAATGCTTTTGCAATGGGATCAAGAACCGCAGAAAAATATGCAATGGGTTTCTTTAGATTCCCATGTCTCTGAATTAGCACAGACAATGCACATCCTTCTCTCTCACTGCAATATAGTTCAAAATCTTTCTCATAATTTGGCATACCCAAAGCAGGAGCTTGACATAAGCTCTTTTTCAGATTTTCAAAAGATTCCATCTCAGCCTCATTGAGAATAATTGGATCTTTCACATCAGATCTTGTCAGTCTCTGTAGTGGTTTCGCAATTACCGAAAATCCACTTATCCATTGTCGACAGTAGCCAACCATTCCCAAAAACATTCGAACTTGTCTCTGTGTTCTGGGTGGTTGCATCGCTTGAATCATTTTAATTCTCTCAACAGTCACCTGTCTTTTTCCCTTTGCAATTCTGTGACCAAGATATTTCACCTCTTGTTTGCAAAACTGTAATTTTGCTGGAGACACTTTATGTCCCTCATCTGCAAGATGATTCAAAAGTGTTATTGTGTCTGTCACACAATTCTCTCTCGTTTTAGCAGCTATCAACAGATCATCGATATACTGCACCAACGTAGACCTACCAGGTAAGTCTAAATTCTCCAAAGATCTTTTCAACAGCTCATTAAAGATAGAAGGACTCTCTGTATACCCCTGTGGGATTCTACACCATGCGAGGGTCCTACTCTGGAATCTGAAAGCAAAAATTTCCTGACTCTCTGGATGTAGAGGAACAGTAAAGAATGCATTGCAAAGATCAATAACAGTATACCATTCAGCATCATGTGGAATCTGATACAAAATAACTGCTGGGTTTGGAACCACAGGACAACATGGAACCACGATTTGAATAACTTTTCTTAAATCCTGAACTATCCGATACGTTCCATTCGACTTTTTAATTCCCATAATTGGTGAATTACAAGAGCTACTCTCAATTTCTTTTAAGACACCTTGTTTAATGAATTTGTCAATCACAGGTATGACTCCCTCAATTGTCTCTGCTTTCATCTTGTATTGAGGTATATTAGGGAACTCTATTCCCTGCTTCAGTGTAATTTTGACTGGATCGACATGTTTCATCAGACCCATCTCATTCCCAGTCAAATCCCAAATTTCAGACTTTACTGTTTCTTTAAGTTCTTCTGGTAAATTTTCCTTTTCAAATGCAGGAAACAATTTTGTTTCCTCTGTTTCCATTAACATCATTGTCAATCTATACAAGCCATCTTCTTCCATTGTTTGTAATTCAACTCCTTCAGGAGAACAATATATTCTGCAATTCATTTTACACAATATATCTCTGCCCAATAGATTCACCGGACTACTGTTACAAACCACAAATCTGTGTTTGTCTTTGAAATTTCCAATTTCAACTGGTACTGGATCAGTCAAATCAGTCCTGATTTGTTGATTACTTACTCCTACTACTTGGATGGTATCCCCAGAGAGAGGTAGGTTTTCAATTTCCACTGATCTAACAGTAGAACGGGTAGCACCAGTGTCCACTAGAAAAGTGATGTCTACATCATTAACTTTCCCATTTACAAATGGACCAGACTGGTCAACCTCAAGAGTGGCTCCAACAACACACTCTTCCTCCTCTCTCGGGCACCGTCAGTAACAATCATCAGAATCACTCTCCTGCCCTTCTGTTAACAAAAACTGTTGTGCGGTATTTTGCACTCTCTGCCTTTTCGATTTTATTACCTGATCATCTCCTTGAAATCCCACACCTGAATTATATTTCTGTGTCCCCCCACAATTTGGAAACGGTGCCTGAGGCAATTGATTCTGACGGTTATTCACCTGATTCACCTGTTGCTGATTTACCTGTTGCTGCAACTGTCGTTGAAGACTCAATTCGTTTAAACTCTGTTGCAACTGTAGCTGTTGCTGCAGGTCAACATCATTCTGCATCTGTGGATTTAATAATGGGCTTTTTAAATTTCTAGGCGGTTTCTTACACTCGTCTTTCCAGTGTCCAATTTCGCCACAATTAAAACAAGGTAATCTTTGTTTCATCTCTTCAATTTTTGGATTACATTTTCTCACAAAAGTATTATTTTTAAACTTTCCTTGCCCTTGGTTCGGATTTGTAGTTTGCACAAAATTTGTGTTTTTATTACCAAGACTGGCAATCTGTTGCTCAGCCACCTTTACCTGAGCCCACATGGCTTTCTCCTTGAGCTTCTTTTGTCTGACTTCCAGCTCATCACTGCAGTATTTTGCCTTTCTCAAAATGTCATCAACAGACAGTGCTTGCCATCCGACAATACTATTCCTGATCATATCTGCAATTTCTGGTTTTAAACCATAAACAAATCTGTAGACGAAATGACTCATATCCTTCTCATCTAATTTTTCATAGCCACTGTATTGTTTAAAAATCAACAGTAACCTTTCATAAAACGAATGAACTGATTCTTTTGTTTCCTGGTTTGTTCTCTCAATTTTAACCCAATCAACCTCCTTTGGTGGAATTTTGTTTTTCAACCAGTAAATCACTTTTTCATAGAAATCCATTACAAGAGGATTTGGAGCACCTGTTTCCTTAACCTGATCAGGTTCCGTTTTTGGCCAACTTATGGATATTTTACATTCTGTCCAAAGATCTGATGGAACAACTATGTCAAAAAATCCATCCAGATCAATCCACAGAACTTTTGAGACTTTGATAAACCTATCCACTTGCCTATACCACTCCACTGGCTTTTCCCTCAGTTTCGGAAAATCATTTGTGAACAGTAGTATGTCCTGTCTTGACCATGGGACATGTACATATCCTCCACCTGCAATCTCTCTCATTGGAAATTGTTTTGACAATTTGTCCAATTTCTCATCTTCCTTCTTTTTAGTCCATTTTACTCTCCACTTATTCAGTTCTCCTAATTTTTTAATGTACACAATCAGGTCTTTTATATGCATTATTCTTCCCATTGAGTTCAAACTTTCAATATCACTTTCTGAAAAGTCTAATCTGTAATGTTTTGCAAAATTCTTCTGCCTGCTCACATCAATTTCTAGTTCAGCTGCCAGTTCTTCCAACTGGTCATATTTGTTTTTCGTTTTCCATTGCATACTCTTGCAAATGAACAATAGTTCATCATCTCGATAATAATTTAGGCTGTCAGGACCAATGGTACCAATTATTAATTCCTCAATATTTGCTTTTAATTTTGCAACATCAAGTTTAGGTTTGGTCACCCTAACTTCAGGACTCTCAGCATCAGATTCTGCACCCATCGGTGTTTTTGGAGATAAATCCTCATTAAAAGTTAAATCAGGCATTCTCGATCTTGAAGAGTTTATTTTATATAAGTCTGAATAAAATTTTTCAGCAACCTTCTGGATTTCTGCATTTAAAGGAACAGTTAACCCTGTCTTATTAGTTTCTCTTTGCTCAAAAACAGGCTGAACAGGACCAATAGTTACTGGAACTGTCACAGCTTCCATACTTTTTGTTATTTGTCGAATTAATTCTTCTTTTGATCGTAAATACTCAGAAGAATCAACAGCCTCAACATTTCTTGTTTCTCTTACATAATTTTTTGGAGCTTCCCTTGCTCTTGGAGTCGCTGAAAAATAACTACCCTCATTACGGACATTTTCAAATTCTGGTCTTTTTGGAGTTTCAACAATTTCACAATTATTTGGATAAAGTTTCGGAGCTTCATTCATTGGAGGTGCACTTGGTGAAGTTTCTGTAGAAACCACCGGAGTAGACCATGACCTAGGAGGTCTCAAAGGCTGATTCCTTTTACTTGTAGTGTATATTTCCTCTAAGACTGCATCTTCCGATTCACTTTCCAAAGGAGCACTATTTCTTTTTTCAGTTCCTTTTCCACCAGGAGAACCTAAAACCATTTCTCTAATTACAAAAAGTCCCTCACTCATGTTTCCCTGTCTCCACATTCGCATCCTGTTTTCATGTGTCTCTCTCTTCCAACTTGGAGGTTTAGAAGATCTTTTAATTCCACTTGCTTCCCTTTGTAATTGGTACATTTCATCTTCCCACTCAACTAAAGCCTCAAATTGAGTTGGTCTCGGCTTGGGTTTAAGAGCATTCATTTTCTCTCGCAAATTCCTCAAAACCTTTACATTAAATGAACCATCATCAGGCCATGCTAAAACACCGTCATCTTTTGTATATTGTTTCCAAGCGTCAAACCACAAAACAGTATGATAACCATATTCACCTTCCATATACGCTGCAGGTGTTTTATACTTATGAAGTAATTTACCACCTCGCGTTTTTAATTTTCTTGTCAGGCGATATAAAATTTTTAAGTTTCTGAAACAACGTTGGCTTTTTCTCAACGTGTTTAAAATGATAACTCATTTTTAAAGTTGTATTTAATTAACAAAATTGTTCGTAAAATATTTCCGGGATGTTCCACTACAACAACCAATCCGTGCGCGAAACACACCAACAGGCCAATGAGGGTTGAGCTACGTCACTTTTCTACTCAACCAATAAAAATGAAGATTTTCTGAAGAACCAATCGGCTTACAGTTCGTCAGAGACTCAAGAACCAATCAGAGCACAGCTTGTGACGTATGTCACCCAATCCCAGCGCGGCTCTGTGACGTACACAGCAGCCGCGGTTTCTAGCGCTTACCCCTCCTTCACAAAATCTTTTCACAGCGCCATTTTGAGAATGTTTTCTCTGTTAAAATTAATTTTTAACAATGACAATAAGGACTCATCTGACTGTTTCTCTAATTAGGATAGTTTCCATGCATTCAAGTATTCATAACTTGGAATAGTCGACGCTATTCTCATAGAATAATTTTTCAATTGCCAGTAGAGCAACTTTTACTCTACCCTTCTATCGAGTAAAATATGAACTCATTTCCCTCTGAACGCACAACTAAGTGACTGTTCGAAAGTTCCACTTGAACATACCTTACAAAACAAACTCGCACTGTCATACGGAAAAATCCCTAAATTCAAACACACATGAAATCCTTACAGGACTCTCACCTGTTTATAGATATCATGCACCGTTAGCAAAATAACGACGTTATCCTTACAGGACTCTCACCTGTTTCCAGATATAAAACATGTACCCCTACAGGACTCTCACCTGTTTATAGGTAATCATGCACCAACGTTACCCTACCCTTCACTCAAGCTCGAATATAACTAATACTCTTATCACACTGAGTTTTACAACAGGCGCTTTGTCCCTATTCTCATGCTGCTCTAATTTCTTAGAAAATTCTCACTATACAAGATTCACACCTAGCCCTAAAACTGTGTTGCACGACCACAACACGTGATACACGACGATATCACTTGTGATACACGACGATATCACAAACAGATCAGATGTCTTGCGTGACTACCTTCTCATCACACAATCTGTACCGGTACAATTCACGTATAGCACGAAAACTAACTCAACATATATTAAACATCGATCCTATTTCTATACCATAACCTATCAATAACACCTTAGTTACCCCTAGCAACGCCTTGGTTACCCTTAGCAACCATCAATTTCTGCTACCAGAAGAATTGATCCAGCGGCCTATAGGAAATATGCCATAACCAATGCTACCCAACTCTATAACCTGTTACCTAAAATACTACTCTAACTCATGGACCCATTAATCAAACATGACATATTTGACCTACTGAATCAGGTGATCAAATTAAATCTATATACACCTTATTCACAACTTATATACATATTATATACAACCACGGTAAATGTTGACGTCATTTGAACAAAATCTAACTATTTAAATGACCACCATGGCGATGGTATCTAGCTAATAGTAACCTACGCTTCTGAATAACCAAGACCAGCTTGTTTCAAAAGTAAGATTTATTAACTAATTGTAGATAATTCAAAATATAATTTTATAAATGCAATTTTATTAGCAATATAGTAAGCATGTTTGCAAAGTATCATGAGAAAATACAGTTTAAGCAAGGAAATATAAGTTTAGCATTTCTAAAATCCTAAGTCCCTAACTGAGCTAAAAAAATGGAAATAAAGTAAACTTTCTTTGAGGATTCTTACGTGCTCCACGCAAAGTCCATCAGCACGACACCCTCATCGGGAAGTCAGTAAGCAGCAGCCAGCCCATCCCCAGGGCATGGACTTTTTATACCTTTCTATGCTAGCTAATCTAAGTAAAGGAAAATTTTCTGCAAATAACGATGTCTCATTGGACGAAGGGTGACAAGTGACATGTCACCTACATTTCAAAACTTCCATTCGGTCATATTCTTTGGGACCATTGTCTTTCTTGTACGAGTTCCAAAGCTTCCTTGGTTTGCAACAATTTGAACAAGAGTTCTTACTGACTCCATTGCACTTCCGCGGATGCCAAGTTAATAAAATTGTTCTTTTCTACCGGTTTCTGACCTTGGCCACGTCCGCCAGAATGATGACAACACATCATCTTTGCTGAATGAATGCAATTTAGATGGAAAACTTTTTTCTTTCTCAGAGACATCTCGTGCTCCTTGCAGAATTAAATTCATCGTTTAGCAAACTCGAGCAAACTAGGCCCAAAAGCAGGCAACTTATTTTTCTAGTATAAAACAAACACAAGAAAAGTATTAATGTAAGAATTGTCATTTATTCTGTATCCACCCTTCATTTACTAATTGATTAACCCACCCAATTAGTCTAATGTTACCTAGCACCAAGCAACATAAAAGCAGCATTTTATATCTACCAGTCTTCATGAATCCATGAAACCTTATATGCACCTAGAATAGTAGAAATGACATCACATAGACAAGGAAAGCAAAATAAGCACATGCTCTTTAAAATCGCAGTTTAGTAATGACAAAAACAAAAACGACAAATTAATTTATTATTTTTGCACGAACAAAAGATGCAACATTTATGCACGTTTATGAGCACACGTGTTACCAACCCCATGTGTAAAGTTTAATCTAGGTTGTGTTAGCAAAATACACCATAAAACGTTAATAATATTATTTATGTTATGGAAGTGTGACTTCACGAGTTTAAACAGAATTCTGTTTTCTATCTCGCTCCATCAGTCTCTCCTAGGCAGCGCATGCACTGTCTCCCAAGTGATGTTGTATCTACAGCATTGGATTTCAGCACGCGCATCAGCATCAATTAGTTCTTATATATGCCTTTCGAAATTCCTTTGCTTTCGTTGGTGAATAGTTTACATCTGTCCCTCCGTTTGCTGTTTTGGTGGCGTCCTGGAGACTGGCCCTGTTACATGGATAGCTTCACTATTGGCCATATAAGTTAGTTTTGGTGCACTACTTTTTCTTTTGCCTGGGCTTGTTTGGGCTTTCCGAAAGCGCTCATTCGAGGGCTGAAAATCATGTCCTTGTCTTGTTTTCCACTGCCTTTAGTATCATAGGCACTTTTTCGGACGGAGGCTATGTTGTTTTTCATCTTATAAAAATTTGGTTTTAGTAGCTCAAATGCCCAAACCCTAAATAATTACTTAACGGCCGACGGGAGCACTCCCTCCCCAGTGCTGCCGTCACCCAATGGCCGACGCAGCCCGGGGCCCACCCCTTAGGAGAGCCCGCACCGCGGCGGAAAAAACTGCTGCGGTTAAGGCATTAAGAAGACAGTCGACAGTAGGATCAACATATTGTATTTTTGACAGCGTGATTATTTGAAAACGATTAAAGAAGTAAACATGGTGTTTTTGCTCCGTTTCATGGAAATGAAAGCAGTTTTAAGTTGCATGCTTTCAACTTTTGATGCTCTCTTTTAAGTTTTATTCATTAGTAAAAGAAAACCAATATCAAGGGATACCTCCTCATGCTCAACAAATGCAGTGTGTGGTTCTTAACAATATATCCTGCAAGTAGACAGTGCAACACCACCGCAGCATCGGCGCACCATCTCCTCAACACAGCACCAACTCAGCATCACTCAGCATCACCTAACCCCCAGCTCAGCACCACCTGAGCACCATTGAAGCACAACCACCTCAGCATTACTCAGCACCACCTCAGCATCACTCAGAACCACATCAGTATCACTTGGCATCACCTGAGCACAACCACAGAACCTGCAGTATGAGCACAGCACCACCTCAGCCTAAGCACAGCACCACCTCCTCATCAGTGCACGACTACCAGTGCAGTACCGCCTCAGCAACAGCACAGCACCACCTCAGCACAAGTGCAGCACATCACTACCTGACTATCTGCACAGCACCATTTCAGCATCTGCATCAGGGAACCACCACCAGCACAGCCACAACTCAGCACCAGTGCAGCCCTACCTCAGCAGGTACTCAGCACCAATACAGCCCACGTCAGCATCAGTTCAGCACCACCTCAGCATCCCCTCAGCACTGCACCAACTCAGCATCACTCAGTACCACCCGAGCACCAGCACAGCGCCACCTAAGCATCAGTGCAACATCAGCACAGCACCAACTCATCATCACCCAGCACCACCAGAGCACCAGTGCAGCACCACCACCTTAGCATGATTAAGTCACAATTCTGAAAATGACACTTGAGAAAGTTAGCATTTCCATGCTTTAGCTTTTGGGGCCAGATGTACGTAACTTTGTGTTTGCGATTACCTAATAGCATATGTTTGTAATTCACTATTAGGTCATTGCAAACAGCGATGTACTTAAGTGTGTTTTACACTGTTTGCGATTCCCTTTGGGCTGCAAATAGACCAACCTAATTATTATTCACGAGGTATGTCACAATTTGTGACCAATTGGGAATCACTAAAATCACAGGGATGGTGGCTGCTGAGGTCAGCAGGCCACCATGTCTGTGATTGCTTTTAAATAAAGCAATTTCTTTTTTTTTTTTTAAATGCAGAATGTTATCTGTTAAGGGAAACGAGACGTGTTTCAGATAAAAAAATGAAAAGTTTCTATCAGTTTTTTTAAGAGTAGGCAGTGGTTTGTGGGACCCCTGCCTGTTTTTAAAAATTGTTTAAAAACATTCAGAAAGGGGAGGGAGTCCCATGGGACCTCATCCCGTTTGCAAATGGGTTACCACCTACTTGAAGTAGTCAGTAAAATGCAAATGGTTTGCGACCGCATTTCATTCACAAAGATTCACACATACCACTGTGAGTCGCTATTAGGATGAGACACCCTTAACATGCCCCTTCCTATTACCAAACCATAGCATATGGTTTTGTACATGCAAAAAGGCTTTTTTGCGGTCGCAAATTACTGATTCTGGGAATCGGGCAGTTTGCAACCTAGAAAAACCTATGTACATTTGGCCCTTGGTGCATGCAGCCTGTTCCCTGGGTTACATAACTAGGTGTAGCAAGCAGTTGGCCTTTGTGTATTAATCCCAGACAGTATCGCAATAGCGGGTCTGGGTGTTAGCAGAATGGGCCATCCTGACTTGATGGAGGGGAGGAGCTGTCACCTACCACACTTGCACTTCAGAGCCACTGGGCCAGCTCATCCACAAAGGACCTCACTCTAGTCTTTTGTGTCCCCAGACAGACTGGGGTCAGGGCTGGGAGTCAGGAATTCCAGACATTTCCATCATGGGAAGCCTCCAGAAGTTTCTTTAACTTGAAAGTGGGCACCAGGTTAATCAAGCATTTACAATGCAACAGTCTTGCCTTTGCAAAAGTTAGAGCTATTGGCATTGTAAATGACAACATTGGTATTTATGTGTTGGTTTTGAAAACAGATAAATAAATGGCATTGTCATTTACAATGTCAATAGCTTAATCTCTCGCAAATGTGAGACCTATTGCATTTGCACCCACACACACATTCAGAGCCACACGCAGAGCCACACACACAGAGCCACAGACACAGAGCCACACACACACACAGCCACACACACACAGAGCCATACACACACAGAGCCACACACACAGACACACACACAGCCACACACACAGAGCCACACACACAGAGCCAAACACACACACACACACAGAGCCACACACACATACAGAGCCACACACACACACAGAGCGACACACACACACACAGAGTCACACACACACACACCGAGCCACACACACACACACACAGCCACAGACACACAGAGCGCCATACACACACGCACACACACACACATACAGAGCACCCCCCACACACACACACACACACACACAGAGCGCCACACGCACAAACACAGAGCGCCACACACACACACAGTGCCACTCACAGAGCCACACACACAGAGCCACACACACAGAGCCACACACACAGAGCCGCACACACACACAGAGCACCACACACACAGATCCACACACAGAGCCACAAACACAGAGCCACACCCACATACACAGAGCCACACACACATACACAGAGCCACACACTCATTAGTAGCACACATGCTTTGTAACCCATTAGCTGGACACAGATTATACAAAATTAGGTAGAAAATTAACATGATAGCTACCCACCAGTACATAAACTATAAAATAAATGAGCACACTCATTGGATGATGTCATTTGAGATGCCATCGGTGATGCCATAGAACCGCATAAGTGATGTAACATGTGAACTCATAATCAGTGCCTGGTGGGGTGCAAGTTAGCTCTGCTAACCATAACTTGTGAATTTTGTGCTTTTTTTTAAAGTTCAGAATGTTAATGTTGTCATTTACATATTCACAGATTATGGGTACATTTAATTCTAATGGACGTCTTCAGAATAAGCAGCAATAAACAATTGGGAAGAAATAGCTGTGTTTGGTTGCGGGGCCATTTCTATGGAAACCCTCAACAAAGACATCCGTTCCCCAGCACGTTCGCTGTTCTTACAGAATCCTTCGTTTATGTGAATGGAGACAAGTGTGATAGTATTTACAGAGGGCAATAAACCGTATCAAAGCCTGAAGCACCAAAGACTAAAAGACGGCGCAGAGATATTTAGTCAATTCAGTGAAGACTGGGAATGGTGAATATGTCCCGTGAGAGGCGAGCGACTTGATTCTTTGCTCCCACATACCGGGAGGCTCTCCGGTGGAGCTGACGTCGCTGCGGTTACCCACTTGCTGTCCATGAACTACTACGGCCCATTGTTGGCTCACCAGCGCGTCCGCCGTGCACCCGTCACCACTTGGTCCAGTCCTTGGTGTGCTTAAGGGGCGGGGATGACACAATACTCGAGGGGGTTGAGGGCAGAGGGAGGCAAGCGTTGCTACAACTAAAGAGCCACAGGCTTTCGGCACAGCCTCAACGTCCCTGGCAATCGCCGGATCCTGCCAGGCGAGTTGTTGGGGCGGTACATAAAAGGGCCAGAGCCACGCCGGGGAGGGCATCTTCTCTGCTCTGCCTGAGGCACGGAACCCATCGGAGGGAGAGGTGGAGGAAGGAGGAGGCAACCACCGCCCGACTCGGCCCTCACCCCAGCAAAGCTCGGAGGCCTCCTATAGACAAGTAGGAAACTCCAACCAGCCATGGGCGACTCCCTCTGGCGGTTGAAGAACGGGGCGCTGTGCAGTTCATGCAGGAGAAACTGGACGACTAGTATCGAGACTACCACGTAAGTCTGACTGGAGCCGCTCGTTTGTGAGGGAAGGGCGGTAACGTGCGCACGCCCCGGGGAGCATGCAGCCGCCTCTGCACCTTTCAGCGTTGCCTACATGCACCCCTGTTTAGGCGACTCCCAATTTTTTAGCCAAAGCTCTTGATATGTCTTAATTCACCTGTTCTCTGTGAAATTGCAACACTCGCCTTGCAGCAAAAGCTTGCAACATAGAACACAACAAGCGCTTGCCATTTGTCTTTAAGCCCCATCCTTTTCAGACTCGGGACGTGTTTTTGACTGTTGTTTACAGCCTAGAAAGAAAGTAAAAAAATACGCCCCCCAATCTGAAAAGGACGGGGTTTAGATCGAAAGAAGAACGTCACTAGGACCTCCTAATCAAGCCCCATTGTTTTTTCCACGAACAAAGTCTTGTGAACTGTTTTACATATTTGCTACATTTTATTAGCTCCATTTCTTTCCTTTAATCACCTCGCTCTCTCAATAGAGACCCAAGGGATTGCACACTTTTGGCACGCCTTTGTATTCTCATATGAGTTTCCCCAGACTCACATAGACGTCCTACCGTACATCATCAGTTAACAATGTTGCCTAGGTAACCCCCGCAGCGCCGCACAGACGCGGGCCACATGACCACGTGGCCGCACCCACCCGGAAGCGATCTGATCTGCTCTTCAACAGCAGAATCACTCCGGTGCAGTTACCACGGGGAGTGACGGTCGCTGTCTAGGCGGAATGGCGGATGTCTAACTAGGGCACAGTGAGTATTCTGTATGTATGTGGGTGGGCTCCGCTCGTATTCATGATGTGAGTGGGCTCCACTTGCACGATAGACACCTCGCCTCATATCAGGGCGATATGGCGGATGTCTAATCAGGGCTCAGTACTCTGAATGCATGCGGGTGGGCTCCGCTCGTAATCTGGATGCGGGTGGGCTCCCCTTGTACTGTGGACTCTTCATTACCCCGAGTCCCCGTTCTTTTGATACCCCTATTTACAATACTCTCTAATTTTTAGATCGTGTCAATAGAGTTAGCATCACGATCCTGACTCCCATGAGGCACACAACACTGGAAATTTGAGTAAGCATTCTGTTTTTATCCCCTTTGTTCTTTGGTACCTCAACTGTTACGCTTTGTTGACTGGCATGCTAGCATGATTATTTACGCCCTCACTTACGTTTTGAGAGCATACTCACCCACTTTAAAAATGTATAGAAGTGGTGTGATAAAAATAGACTCACGGATCTGATTTGATATCGTGTGAGTAGCTTATAACAACTGCAGTTCACAGCAAGACTTGCCTTTTGTGCACAATTACCCACCACAATCAATCAACGAGTGGGTGCCATGTTATTCCCGAAGTGACTTATTTGGTCACATAAACAATATGTACAAATTGTAAATTGTCACTGTCTCTCATTTGAGGAGTCAGACACTGTGAATTATGTATGCGTCATCATTACGTACTGCATTGCACTGGGAGAGCAAGGAGCACTTGATCATCCTGACACTGAGTTACAGGCACGTAATTTGTTTGTTTGTCATTGTATTTTCTGTCTTTGCAGGTTTTTTTCTCTTTCTCACACTGGACGAAAGGGTACCAACTTTAAGTACACGGTTGGTTTCATGTGATCTAGGGTTGGGTACACCTTAGCGTGTGTACACCGCCCAGGTCACGCACACTTGGTCCTGAAGAAAACCTGGAAATTCCTGATACAGGTTGAAACATGTAGACCGTTCCTTTGCACTACTTCCTCACCTTTTACAGATACTATTGGTCAATTAAACCTATACAAGTATCTTAAGAACCTTTTTAACATTGTCCAGTAGTTCCAGAATAACATTTTTCGAACGAGTTATATCTGGACAATTTTTAACTCACTTTTTTCACTTACACTCACCAAAAAAGAACCCGCTCTACTGTAGTCAGGTGTCGCAGCACACCCGGATGGCATTCGGCTGTTCGGGTGGGACCCCGATGATGAAGCATGTCATGAACTAGGTTGGTGAGTGAGGGGTCTTCTTAAAAAAGGACAATTTCCTTTTTTGTGCATCTCTTCTCTCCCCACATTTCTGAGACCTTCTTAGGTCTTGTGCTGGTACACCAGCCTGCAAGTGCCCCAAACTCTTCCCTAGCTTGATGCCACCCTGGCTTGGGTAGGAACAGTAGCCTTGCAAGTGCATAGAGCTCCAGCACGGAGGAACCGTGCCTCCTAGGTAAATGCCATAGCTTCACCCACCTCCCATTAGAGATTACGGATGGTGTTCAGCCTGCAGGAGCCCCAGATCACATCCCCACCCTATCCCTGTATATGCCTTGTAGCTGGGCCATCATATTGGGTTTGTCTCCCTGTTTTTAATTTTTTAAATTTATGTTTACCTGATTTTTTTCATTTCTATTCTGCTGATTGCCTTATCTGTCCCAGAACTCTACTGACAAGAGGAAATTACCCATCTTTGGACATTAGCCTCACTGGCCCCGAACTACTGGTGTAGTTAACTTACAACTGCACTTCACATGAAACCAATGTTAGGTATATAGTAAATCTACATCACCTAGGAGTGTGACGTACTAAAATGATTCTATTCAAGCTGTGGATGCAGATAATACTGCGCAGTTATTCTATCCATTCATAAAAGGCTAGTTCAATCCATGCTTGAAGGTGCAGTGGAACCTCATTGGTACCAGTAGCATACGGATTGTTAATTTTGGGATGCAGGATTTCAGCAGTATTACCAGTGATCCTCAGAGAACTGATAGAAAAAAGCTGGAACCCGTATTTGTGGTTCCAATTCTTGCAAAATATTTCAGTTCTTTGATGTTTCCTCATATGCAAATTTGACCAGGTTTATGATGGTGAAATATGCGCCCGGTGGACCCATAGCAGTTTTACTGTGTTACATTGAATTCTGATTTGGCCAGTTACCTCCTTTACTGTCTTAATTTGGCCTTACTCCGAAATCCAAACTGTGTTTGCATCATACCAATGGAGAGTACCTGAAACTTCCCAAAAGCCTTCTGTTGTGATTAAAGTCTTTCAAAAGTACTAGCATGCACATTAAAAGGTTGACTTCTGCAAGATCCCTTATCACCTGTTATTGGCATCCAATACTGGTTCCCTGATCATATCCACACTGATTTTAAAGTCTTTGTATTCTATCAGGGAAAAGAAAGTCCTTTATCCTGCTTCAAAGAGGTGATTAAGATACCAAGATATGGGCTAGAGCCTTATTGGCTCAACCTAGAATGCAGAGACCTGGATTCTATTTCTGAATTTTGGGCAAATATTTTTGGGGAAAATTCAGTAAAAGCCTTTTGCACCCATACTTTGCATATACTGGAAAATGGGTTGGTGTACAAGAGTAAATTAACATTTGGTATTGACAAAACATGAACTTACAGATTGAAATTTATTTATTAACCTGTAAAATTGCACCACTCATTTTAACTTTATTTAGAAATAGCAAGCATCACAGGTGCTGGAGTTGGCATTCTATAACACGTTTACCTTGAAAACTAGATGACCACCAACAAACCTGCTAAGTTGAGGGTTATTACAAATAATGGAAACACGAATTCCCAGCCTGAATATAGCCAAAGATTTAATTCCACCAAGGATAGGAGCAATTCTGTAGCCACAGTCAATATGGACAAGGAACACTACCAAAATTGAAGGATGCACAGGGGATAGGATTTTTCCAAAGGGGATATATTCCACAACTTTACCATTTATACACCTACCAGGAATTCACAACAGAATTCCTCAAAGGAGTAAACCCAGTTATGAGTGCAGAGATCTCCACCATGGGATAGAAGAGTGACGTGCCTCTAAGGTTTTGACATTCCCAAACTCCGTTCCAACCCTTTCCTATCCTGGAAATGGTTGGGGGCTTACTCCAGCACAAGGATGGAGTAACTCCCCAGGGCAGGAAGGGGAATGGATCTTCCACAGGTTTGCTGGGAGTATAGGAGAATGACTTTTTCCATAGTTAAAAATATTTTCCCAATAGAGGAAATAAGTGCATTTGCACAGTGGATACTATTTCCCTTATGCAACTTCTTCACTATGGAGATCTCCACATAGCAGGAATTTGGGTCTGCTGGACACGTCACCTGACCATCCCAAGGGTATGATTGTACATATGTGCCTGGCATCCTACCGGGAATGTTGGTGCATTGCAAAAAGTAGAAAAGGGAAGTTTAGGTGCAGACAGAGACCTCCGCCCATAATTTCCTACTTTTTTGTGAATCCAGCCCATTATCTCCATTGAATGAATGGAACAAAGTTTAAAGCATGACTGTCACGTCTCCCTTCTCAACGACTACTCCCACAGCTGTACATGAACATCTTTGCCGACTCAGCACAGAGCTCAGCATCTGTATTTAAACACGTGCCCTGACTAAAATGCACTTATATAACCCTATTGGTCTGAGTTTGTACATTTTTTTCAGATTGCACAGCTCAAACAGAGTAAGTAGGGTCTGCCTCTTTCTGTTTCCATGCTGTGCACTCTGAAAATCATGCACTAACTGCAGTGGCGGCTGCCACAAGCAAGGGTGGTGGGAGGGTAGAAGGGAGAGCAGAGGGGATGTATGGGGTGGTCACAAGGGGGGATGTTAGGAATAATATATTAAAAATAAATAGAACTTAACTGAAGCCGCCGGCTGCCTCCGCGTTGTGCTTCCTCTCATCTTCCTGGTCCCAGCAACCCCTGAGGTAGACTACCATCCAATCCCCGTGCTTCAGAGCATCGCCCGGATTGGCCTGAGCGGGCTAGAAAGATGCTGTGGGGGTTTCTCCAGCCCGTCTGTTCAATGCAGCCAGGTCGGAGAAACCTACGTGCGCATGTGTGTTTTGGGCAGCCTGAGATCGCTGGCCAAACACATATGCGTACTTAGGGAGTGCACATAGCACTCCTACTCCCATGCCCTGCCCTGCCCCGGCCCTCCCTGGACAAGCTGGCTCAAAGCCAACAAATGGAAAATAACACGATGTGAAAACATTGTTTTATTTTTCATGTGCTGGGTCTGAACCAGGCAGTGGGGTGACGCTGATCCCCATTGCCGCCACTGACTAACTGAGAGAAATATCAGGTTACATAAATGCACTTTAGATATTGCAAATGGTGCTCAGCTCCGCTGTACGTAAATGCAACTGTTCATGGTAGGACTCCTAGAATATTTTGAGAAGCACAGAAAAATTCTTAATTAGCTACAAGAGGACCTTTATATTTTTTCTGAATCAGTCCCTTTACTCACTTGTACATAACACTGTGGAATGTGAAAACAAAGGGCCAGATTTAGCAAGATTTTCATTCACCCTTGCACACTGGTGGATGCAACAGGATGCAAAACCAAAGTGAGATTTTTCAAGCCACACAAGGCCACCATGCATAGCCCTACATGGTCTGACAAATCTGGAGTAAGTGCTGCCTCACTTTATTCTGCCCCAGGGAGGCACTGCATGGGTGGAGCATGGGGGTTCTCATGCGTCCACCCATGGATTTTGGTGCATTCCCAAATGTACCATTAGTGGTAGACCTGGGAATGCATCAAAATGCCATACCTTCCCAGGTAAGGGTAACAAGGAGAAATATCTTCTCGTTTGTTCCTCTCACTAAGTGCGCTACATTTTGCAGCACACAAAGAAAGAGGAAAATGCCTCTGAGACACCTTCCTGCACAAAAACAACCCTGCCTAGAATGCAAGCACCCTTACACCACAACGCAAGGGTGCCTGTATTGGCACTATGCAGCCAAAAGTACACAAGCGCTAGGAAGGGACAGGAATGCGCCGTATAATGTTAAATAGGGTGCCTTTCTGCCCTTTTACTTGTACACAGACCAACGCAGCAAGCTGGCTTGCTGCATTGCGCTGCCTGAAAAAAATGACATATATGGCCCAAAATCTATAATGTGCTGCTTTTTACCTGACCGATTACTTGCTGACATGCCCATTACAGCTTGTGTCCGTACTCGGACATCAGCTTGACAAACCCACCATACTCTTGTATGAGGGATACATCTTTACACATAGAAATGTTCTTTGCTGCTCCTGGTGCTATGTCTGTGCTATGTCATATAAATAAAAACAAGTACAATTCAACAATGCCCATATCCTGCAAATTCCAATATTGTATAAATACTATAGCAGCTCATATAATATTCCAACCTGGTCCTTGCCTGAGGTCGCTTGGAATAAGCTTTCTTTCCATCCCCTAGAAGCTCGAGATTGTTTCTCCTTGAAACAGTGTTATGTGGTGGTAACAGTTACAAATAGTGCCAGGAGATCAGTTTCTGGTGTTCATACACTTTAAATATTCTGTTAACATAAATTGAATTTCGTTAAACGTAAGATGCTGTGCTGCTTTCTAGTGACCTTCAAACGGCCTCCATTTTGTTCCATCTCTTTCTGCAAGTATGTGTATTAATGTCTTACTTTGTATACAGTGGAATATATTTTAATAAGGTATCGTTTTTATTACATCATCATTTTCATAACATCTAATTTCAAAAAGAATAATGTGATCTTCCCTGGATCGCACAGATTTATGAAGTGGGAACATGGATGAAAACACACGTTCAGTTCTTCCAAAGATGATGATGACGTACCTACCTCTAGCTTGTTTGAGTCACATAACCACCAGACACGAAAGTCAAGTTTGTTTAGGGAAATACAAATAATATTTAAATAAAGACAGTGAAAATGATAAGCATATTAGAGATTCTTATTCAAGAAGAAACTACATCTACCAAGATATTAAGTGCAGATTGTAGTAATTATGTGGTTATTTTTTGTATCCAAGATTCAAATTCACCCTTCTCTTGTCTGCAGTCTCCCAACAGGTCCACATTGGTATTAGAGTTAGGTGACAAGGTGATTTCCAATCAACTTCTATAAATTAACATATTTCAATAACTACAGCAATATTTGTTTGAACACGCCCTGAAGGAGCTCATAGTCGAATTAAGCCTGAACCAATCAGGTTTTGGCTAAGTAGTACTTACACTCACATTGTCAAAGGCAGGGTATCAAGAAAGAGATGCATGAAGGTCAATCAAAAAAGGTGTATTTACATTAAGGAGCCTCAAGAATTGGTCTATTGTGGGTTTGAGGGGGAAGAGTACTGAAGTATTGCTATATCCAGATCTGTGTACAAGTGGAAGTCCTAGTGGAGCCATAGAACCTGCCTTCTGATATTTTGATTTCCCAACATCACTTTAGAAGGTTCTGCCTCCTTACTGACCACTGACACCTAAAATACTTGCATAAATAGTGCTTCATACACAAGATGAGGTGCCGAAGCACATTTGGGAGCAGAATAGCAAGCTGCTCGGTGAAGATTTTTTGGAAGGAGGAGTTTTTTTGGTCATGTGGCCTTTGTGGGCAATGCTTGAATGTCATGAATGTGGACTAGAGCGGTACTTTTATGTTGTATTTCTTGCTACTTCCTGGCGTGTGTTGAAGTAAATAGGACTGAGAGATAGGAGGTTTACGCCTCTGATGCAAGTGTAAGGACGGATAGAGTGTGTGATTGCAGTTTGACCTACACAAGGGTTTTGATGTTGTACCCTGCAGCAGTGAATGTGTATCTTAGCAATGGCCTCTATAGAAGCAAATAGTAGGAGAATATACACTATGGCGCATGCAGACATTGAACTTCTTTTCTGAGGTCCATATTATAAAGTTCAAACCACGTTGACTCAAACTGCACAGGGAACAAGGGTGCTTGGTAGGTTCTGTCTTACAGCAACTATGGTATATACTGTGTGAAGTTCACCTAGGAGTGGCAGATGAACAACCAGTTCGAATGACCTTTATGCAGCCTTCCATGGTATGCACTCTATGGAGTACACCCAGGTGTGGCCGAGGACTATAGGACTGGGCCTTAGACAACTATCCATGTGCTTTCAGGACTCCAACCAGGAGTTGTAGGGAACAACCATAGGCATTTTGTAATTGATTATGGCATGTGCCTGAGGAGTCAATCCAGGAGAAGCAGGGAGCAAGCTACAGGCAAGGGCATTTTTGATTCAGACACAGAATATTCTTTGAAGTGTTGACTCAGGTGCAGCAAGGAGGAACCTACGGAATGGGTGTTATACAACCAGTGACAATATAGACCTGGACGAGTCCACTCAGATAGACAGAGGAGCAACACACACGAATGGGCTGTATACAATAGCCCAGAATGTATGGTCTGAGGGGCAGGTAGGAACCTTGTAAGTGTGCGCATATTACAACTGACCTTAGTATAGGCTCTGAGTCGTCCACCAAAGTGTAACAGAGGAACACCTCTTAGTAATATACAATATCCATCTGGCCCTTGGTATATGCCTTGATGAGTCCACCCGGCAAAGTAGCAACCCAAAGAAACAGACATTATACAAGCAGCCATGATATTCCCTATGTGGAGCTCATTCAAGATTGGCAGAGTTGCATCCCTTATGTTGATGCTCACACGATCACACCCAGGAACAGCTGAGAGGAAACCCATAGTTATGGACATTAGACAGCCAGCCTCTAGGCTTGCAGATGTCCACCAAGTGTGGCAGAGGAGTGACACAATTGACTGGGCAGATTACAAATAGCTGTGGTCTGTGGTCTGTGGTCTGTGGTCTGAAGAATGCAGGGTGAAGGGGCACAAGAGCGACCACAAGAATAGGTTGAATTCTCCAAGAAAGATAAAAGGTAATCTAATCAGCTATAGTATAAGTTCTGAGGAATTCACCCAGGAGTGACAAAGGAGAAACACACAGCAACAGCCACTATGAACTAGTCATTTTATATGTTCTGGGATGCTCCACACCAGAATGGCAGAGGAGCAAACCGCATGCAATCAGGCATAGAATATACTCTGAAGATCCCATCTAAGAGAAGAAGTCCTAGGAATGGACATCACATATAAAAGTGGCCATGGTCTATGGGTTTTAGTAATTATCTATCACATCAGATGAGTTTCCCATAAGAGGGTGCCACTTCAAAAGTCACAGAGTACAAGATCTTAGGAGTCCTCTGAGGCTGACCCAGTTGGTCCCTAACGAGAACCTGGCACGCTCAGGAGCATAGGTGCCAATTAGTTGTAAAATCTGGTGGAAGGAAATTGTTTGAGTTAGGTGAGAATATTCAAAGGGGATCAGGGAGAAAGGTGATTGAATTATACAGAATCTGTCCATGGTTTTATTCAAGAACAGGCTAGTGTTTCCTACAGGAGTTTGAAGTGCTAGAGTAAGATGAGGGTTGACATTCTAGGGACAGATGAAGTTGAGCGAGTAGAAGGAGTTACTTGAGAGATGGAATAGAAGGAAGAAATAAGACAAAAAACTGGCAGGAGTCCTGGCATTTCCATTGGCTCAATCAGGGAAGTCATTTTGCTGCTCATGGAAGTGTTTTGGGTCTCACCCAGGAGTATTAAACAGTAGTTTGCAGATCTAATGTCTTCCAGCCACGGCCGGTGGTAGGTGTAACTGCAGGGCGGTGACGTAGGGAGGGGGAGGGGCAGGGTGGGGGGTTGTAATGTATGGATTACGGACTTTAACAGGTAAGTGAACATATAAATAAATAAAACGAATTTTGTTGTGTGCACTGCATCACTAAATGCGATGCAGTGCGCGCAACGAAATTCGTTTTATTTATTTATATGTTTACTCAGCAGCGGTGCGTCCATTGGGGCGTAGGGGCGTAGCCCCACAAGCCCCATGGACGCGCTGCTGCAGTAAAACAAACTGGTGACTCAGACTGTTTGAAAAGTTTGAGCGAGCGCCGCCGGGAATCCGGGAAGCACCCGAGTTATCCAGGAGTGGGGAGTGCAGGGGGGCTGGTCTGGTCTGCTCCGCAGCTTGAGTGACAGTCCACGACCACGTGACGCACTCGGCTGCAGCAGCAGACAGCCAGCCAAGGTATCTAGCACGCAAGTTATGCGTGGGCAGAAACTTGCCCACACATGCGCATCAGTGTTCCTTCATAGGGGGGGTGCTTGTTTCAGCTGGCCGGGCCCCCGGCTTTACAAAGGTGACACAGGGCGAGCATTCATGAGCCCCCCTAGCCAATCCTGGCCGGTCACCGCAGGGCAATCCATTATTGGATGCCGCTCGTGGGTGGTGCACACACACTGCATAATGGCCAATCACTGTGTGTGACTTCATGTAGTCATGCAGTGATTGGCCATTTTGCGGTGTGCGGCTGACCTCTCTAGTCTCTACTCGCCATTGATGGGTCCTCGCGCCACTAACAAGAGAGTGAGCTGAGCATCTGAAACCACACTTGCCCTCTTCTGAGTCCTCGCACGTCCTTGAAGGCAGAGCTGGAGCAGTCCTTCTCCCGCAGCTGTGCGTTAAAGTTGATGATAAACATACACTGACTATAGGCTATGCCAGAGATACGAGGGCACACCTTAAGTGGCCATCTGCATTACAACATGGCATTGGAATCCAGCTACTTCAAAGTGATCAAGGACTACAATTTCCATAATTCATCAAATGGTTCCTAGTATAGCATGCTAAGACTAAAGCTCCTAGAATGTATGTTATTGTTCTATCAAAATCAGGGGCTGGAATTGTGGGATCTCCCCTGTGACTCGGAGTCTTGCTAAATGCGCTGCCTTTAAACAAATCACTGTGATGAATTACGCAAGCCCCGGAAGTCATTGCGGCTTGTTAAATGAAAGCCTGGGACAGCAGGCTTATCTGACAGCAATAGCAACGTGGGTTTTACGGTATGTAATGTACCTTTATTTCAGTTCGACGCCACTGTTTTGAAACACGAAAAACTCTTCCAGGTTTTTTCATGTCTTTACGCATTAAGTGACTCATCAAGCCAGGGTGTGTAAACATTCACTGTCGCAGATGGAAGTTAGTCAAGTGTACCACATTTTTGATTGTCTAAAGCATGGCAAGGGGTTGTTAAAATGAACCACTGAGCAGACATTAGGAAGGTAAGAACACGCAGAAAAAGTCTCATATAGAGTGGAGCAATAGGGTCAAAGAAAGTGTTTGCCTGTTTTAACATTCCACACCTCTGCTAATACGGAGTGGGTTAATTTAGAAGTAAGAACTACAAAAATGTGTGTTTTCGGTTACCAAAAATAATTTTTGCTTTTAGCGATTTGTTGTTATTTTTTGCAGTTTTATATAGCGAAAAGTCGACCAGAATATATTACAGTGCTTTAAGAGCACCAGTTACATTACATAAGGACACCTTGATTTTTAAGTGGAAGCCTACCAGACAGCACAGCTGCCTGGTTTACTAACGAAATCAGCTCATTGCTTCCCACTGGAAATGAGGTTTTTTACCTCACATGTGCTTGCTTTCTACTTGCTAGCTCTATTTGTTTTAGGCTGTCCAACAAAATGCACTAGTGACTTTTCTGACTGTTGACCAACAGGGCATGCAGTAATTAATACAGTCAATTGATTACATTCTGCTAAAAGTGACATTAGTGGTAAAAGAAAAAGAGAATTGTAGCTTGCGGGGTAATAAAATACAGAAAAGGCTCCCACTGGAAATTGGGTTTAAAATCTAGAAAGAAGGCAGTAAGAGACCCTTCAGACACATTCAGGAAATCACTATAGTGGACATGGGCCCAGTAAGCTTAATTGGGTGTGGACTTAGAAAAATGTGGCATGGAAGCCAAAAAAGACCAATAGCCCCTTAGCCCAATTTGTACCAACAACTTTTGAACATATGATAGCCCCACAATTTTGGCATATTTATCTAGTAGTACAACCTCCTTCAGTGCTCCACGATAATCTTCAAGATCTTGAGAATACTTCAGCCTCCTCCAATAGAGTAACGGCCTAAGTTGGTCCTTATATGTTACAACTTCGACTTGAAGCTTTTCATTTTTGAGGTAGACCATTCCCTTGGCACACTGTTTGAGCTAAATTTTGAAGTTGTTTGAAAGCCACCAAAGGTTGAAACAGATCTGCGGATCTCCATTAAACTGCAAGGGAAGAAATGAACTGACGTCGGCATGACAGGATGGCCCTTAAATGCGGCTCCACTCTATCACTTCCAGGGTGGTGTAGAGTCATAGTGGCACCATTTATCAACGGGTGGGAGCATTGTTGTAAAATTCGCAGGATCCAGGCTGCTGCCTGGGGATATTCTAAAGATAAGTAATCAGTCAGAGTATCCTCCAGAAATAATGTCACTAATATTACGTAACCTGTTCTTTTGTTTAAAATTACTCAGAAAAGGGTGGATTATGTGGCCATTGTGGCAGATTTGTACAGACAGAAAACTTCCATCACATTTTTAAAGTGCTTCAGGCTATAATGTTGTTTTATAAATGGTTATGTTTGACATCATACTTCATTCATGTTAATAGCATTCCATATCTAGTTAACTTGCCTATGTCCCATCATTATGGAAAACAGTAACCTTGTTGTGAAAAGTTGCTTCTACATTGTACTTCCTGTATATTTTATTATGGGGCTTTTCTTGCATTTGATTCCCTTTGAGCAACTGTATAATTTAGCAGTGTTAAACTTCAATGTGCGTTCTGAATGTTGCAAGTAGATGCAAATAATTGTTGTTCTTCTGCAGCCAGCTCTCCTTCAGTCTTGGGTATGAGGTGGGCGTGCTTGTGTTTTCAATGCAGACATGGTCAGCAGTAGCCAAGAGTCTGACACATTTTCAGTAATGTGGCTTAGCTTAGGCTAGCCTCAGCTAAGCATCAGTTTTAACCTCGCACAGCACACAACAACACACACAACCACAAGCACACACACAACCACACACACAACTACAAACACAACACACAACCACGCCCACACAACCACGCCCACACAACCATGCCCACACAGCCACGCCCACACACAACCACACACACAACCGCACACACACACCACACACACACACCACACACACACACACAACCACACACACAACCACACACACACACAACCACACACACACATACAACCACACACACACACACAACCACACATACAACCACACACACAACCACACACAACCACACCGTCAGTGCACACTTTCACCAGGCAGAGACACCATCAGTCGTCAGTGCATGCTTTCACCGGGCACAAACACCACCAGCCATCAGTGCACGCTTTGACCGGGCACACACACACCACCAGCCGTCAGTGCATGCTTTCACCAGGCACACACACACCACCAGCTGTCAGTGCATGCTTTCACCAGGCACACACACACCACCAGCCGTCAGTGCACGCTTTCACCAGGCACACACACACCACCAGCCGTCAGTGCACGCTTTCACCAGACACATGCACCACCAGCCGTCAGTGCACGCTTTCACCAGGCACACACACCACCAGCCATCAGTGCACACATCAATTGTTAACGCATCCACAATTAACTATTGTTGCAATCACAGTATGGCACACTTTACTTTTAAACATATTCATCTAAAGCGCAGTATGCCACCATGCTACAAAAATAAATATACATTTTTTTAGACTACAATTTATAGACTTTTGTTGCATTTGGTGTTGCAATATTTAGCAATGCCAACAGCTCAAACTTAATTAATGCGAGACCTATTTCATTGCAAATGCTTGTCCTTTTTTCAATTACACTAATATAATTCAGTCTCACTACTTTAACCACCGTTAAATCACATGGAACTTCTTTGGTTGCTTGTTTCAGGAGTTAATATGCCTTAGTGCAATCATTGTTGAACCATGAGTGTGCTGAGCGAGCCCTCTGTGGAAAATCAACTAATAGAAAACGAGAAACAGAAGTACAAACTTTCCTGAAATTATCCTGGACCACCCCAGGGTCTACATTTTTCGCTAGGCAGGGCATGGTCTTGTCAGGTCTAATTGAGACAAATTCTGCATGTGCTTTTGATTAGGATCTACATTTTTCAATTTTCTGCGCACCCCTTGATTTACGGAGAAAGGTAAAGGTAATGTCTGAATGGAAGACGGGGAGGGTGTAGGTATAGGTGAGAATATGACAATGATTGGCCGATGGTCATTAAAGGAAGGATGTTAAATTTGCTGACAGATGGAATCAAAGCACCAGAGACTAAAATGTGATCAATGGCACTACCTTTCCCCCTTCCCACAAAAGTCAATGTATTCGCAGCAGCATTGCCACATATTTCTGATGCGAATTGAAGGTTGTTTATTAGCATTATTCTAGTCAGTGCTTTTCCATAGGGAGAGTGAAAAAAATGTGCCACTTTGTTGCCCTGTCCTTAGACTATATCACAGGAAGGACTTCCACTAAAAGTGCATTTAGTAACATTAAAAGCATCTACCCATACTAGGGAGGTGCCTGTACTCTCTTAACTCATTAGACAAGAGATTACTGACCCCAAATCCTCAATAATGTTCACCAGTTGTGAGGTATGAACATGATAACAAAAATGTACTAAGGGTATATTATACCTTTTTGTGGAACAAAGCTCCAAGATGTGTTAGTGGGGATTTGCCATTATCTCCGGAACAGATACATTCCTTCCTAATATCACTTGATACCAGACAACTAGGCATCCCTTAATCCTGCCTACACTTGAAATGACAAATGGAGAACTAGAGGATCTGAACCCATCTTCTATGACATTATCAAAAACCCAAGTTTCCTGTCAACAAATATCATCAAATAAATCTATAAAAGACAGCCATTTGGTGTTACATGGTTTGGAGCATACCCCCCTCACATTCCAGGAAATAAAAACTAAATTGTCACTACGTTTTGTGACAGCATAGTTCTTTCTTATCAAAGACTTCGTATGAGTCATGCTAGATGATTCAGCTCTAGAGGTATATTTATGAAGCATTTATAATTCCAAGGGAGCTGCAGGGTACACAGTAACTGTCCTCGTCCTCTCAAAACCAGGATCGCGAGCAAAGATGTTGGAGGTATTACACATGTACCCACGAACATCCTTCGTAACATCTTTACACAACAGCATATGCACGGCAATTGTAGGGACAATATATGACAGATGGGACCCAGGTTCCTGTAACCAGTTACTCTCAACCACTGCCAAATGGTGGCCAGCGGGAGATTGAATGGGAGGAGAGGAAATGATGGTAAGCCGTTCATCTGGACCTGGCCCTTCGATTGCCGCCATGAATAGATCCTTGACATCGTTTTACTTCTTGCTATGCTTCAATGATCAATGTCCGGATCGAGATGTGTATCCAGTGATGGCTAGTATGTTTTGCGGAGCTATCGAAAATATCTGGTGGGCTTTGCGCAGGCACTGATCCTGTGCCATGTGAGGGCATATGAGGGTTTGACTGAATTCTGGGCACCTGCTTCCAGTTGTTGCTTCTATTTCTTAGGTGAAGATTACACCACTCCGATGTAGCAACTGTTTGTTTTGGGGCAAAATTAGGACAAGCCAGAGTTGCTCCTTAAACACGCCTTTAGATTTTTATCCTAAATCGGAGGCAATATTCCTAATACAGTAGCTATGTTTCCACGGTCAGAAAATGCAATTTTGCCCGATTCAGGACTTTTCTCAGGAATATGTGGAATAAGACGTCGGCGATCATGTTTATCATTAGTTGTCTGTATTGATGTGCAGAGGCGTTTATACCAGTGTTGAGGTGATGTTAATCTCTGCCTTATTTCCATGCTTCACGACATTTTAAGTAGGTGGGTTTATCATATGGACTTTTAAATAAGACTTTCTTGTTCGGTTAAAAGTGAACTCTCTGCACTGTAGAGTTTGCAGGCCCAGGTGCTCCTGTGCTAAAACATGCTTCAGCATTTGCTTTTTTACCCTTGGTACAGCATAGCAAGGTGTGTGAAGGAGTTAAATACTCTGAGTGGGGATGTAGTACTTTTTACAACCCTCCTGATTTGCTGAACAGAGGCCCCTGTCCCATCCTGACCCCTTTGTAATTGTGACCTTAAAAGCTTTGCCGTTCAAGCTATTTTAGTATAACCGAGTAAGTGGCATGACATTTGGGAAGGTGATTTATCACAAGAGCTTCTTGTGTTGCACTGCTGCAATATATATGCGGAATGACACCCCGTCTGGTGCTGGCACGTGACGGCTGGAGGGCCACACTACACCCCGACTGCTACTGTCACATGTACTGCAGCGGCTGAAGGGCCACACTACACCCTGACACCCCATCAGATGCTGGCACGTGTACTGCAACGGCTGACGGGCCACACTACACTTCGTCAGCCCTTTAATGCAGCAAGCTGTACTGCAGCGGTTGTAAAGGTCATCCCACTATCCATGGCGGCCTCCTGCAGGAATGGCACGTGTACTGACACCTGCATTAATATGGCTGCAATGACCAGACCCTTCTCTCCCCCCCCTTATCGGGGCAGCACTTGCCCTGCAGCAGCTGCACCACACTCCGGTGAACACATTGCTGCAGCGGCTGCACAGGTCACAGCATTCTCCCTCGCCCTCCATCGCGGGCACCTCTAATGCTGCAGCTGTTAAGGCCAGACTGCCCATGCCACCCACTTCAGGGCTGACACATGCACTGCAGTGCCGGCAGGAATCGGACACCTGCCCTGGCTCCTGTACTGTAGAGGCACCATATCCTACAAAGAGCACGCTTCAGTTTGTCGCCCTCTGTGTGGCACTGATGCTGCCAGGCGCTGCTTCGACCAGTCACACCTGCGTTGCCGTGCACCATCATCTGCTCTAAAAACAACGTAAAAGGAAGCTTCACTGTGTGCTCCTCGACACCCGGGGCTGGCGGGTGTCGCAGCGGCGGCTGCTGACAGCTTGAATTGACATTGTCAAGTCCTCTTATGCCAGGCAATTCCCCCTGAGCATCCACGCCTTCCAGTGCTCCGAGCTGGCATCACTCCACCCTTTCTACCCTTTCACTTCTTCTGGGAGCCAGCCCTGCTGAGACCCTCGAAATCAAAACCTGAAACTGTGGGAATTTCTTTAGCGCCAGTAACCCACCACCTTCAATGACCTGATCTGACCTTCTTTCTAAAAACAGCTTCACATTGCCCCTCACTCCAATGCCAGTGCTTCGCCAGAGAGTGCCACTATAGTCCACACGTAGAGGAGAAAACTTTCCCCTCAATTCGGCCTATTAATTTCTTTCACTTTCTCTGACAAAGATCTCACAAGCAGTAAATGAAAATTTAACAGTCACATTAGAAAACATATAAGAAAACCTTGCTCCGTTTCCTATCGCTTTTATATATCTAACAAAAAAGCTCAACTATTTATAACTACCATAATCTTCTACACCCCCATTTCTATATCGAAAAAGGTTACATAATAAAACAGCAGGGTTGTAAATATGTGTTATGTTATCAGCATTAGAATTGGCCATTTCTGCCTCACAGATGTTTCAGTAGTACATGCTTGGCTTTCTTCACAGTTTGGGCTTTCCACAGACAAAAGCCACAGTAGTCAATTGTTTTTTGATGGGTCTATGGACCTATAGATTTGTTCTGTGTTGTCCTTATTGACTGTACCTGTTGGATTAAAGGACCATTACAGTATTGCAGTTGAGTTTCCACCGACTCTTTGCAGTTTATATTTTGGGTGGTTGAGGGTGTGAGTGAGCTATAGAACTTTTACATTTATGCCATTCACTGAGGTTGAGCAATTGTCTACTGTTCAGTCAGTTGTGTGTGGGATGCTGAATTCAGCACCAGAGCATAATAGGACGGAATGTATGAAGCTCTGTGGTTATACTGAATAAGCAGCTACCTATGTTATGCCATCTATTAATGTAATAACTGCACTTTCACAATTGCTTTATTAACCTTCCTGCTTTCTCAAATTTGCTTGAAAATGCACGATTTTTCTTCTTTTTTTTCAAAATTTTCTTGGGGGAGTTATCCCCCCAAACCCCCCTTATGGGGTTCGGGCTCGCTCGCTGCACTCGCTCGCTGCGGTGCTGTATGCAAATCACTTTGCGCCTCACCACTTTCAAATGTCACCCACCGCCCCTGTGTTTACTTACCTGTTAATGTCCATAATCCATAGATTACAACCCCCTACCCTGCCCCTCCCCCTCCCTACATCACCGCCCTGCAGTCACATCTACCACCGGCCGTGGCTGATGTCTTCTTGGTGTTGTTACTAAGAATACTAGCTCAGCTATCCTGTTTCCTGCAAGCTCCATCAAAGAGATGTAATGGATGCAGAAGCAGAGAGTACAGCTTTATGTTAAGGGAGTAGCAAATTAATTGCTCTGTAAATAGGTATAACACAGTTATGACTATTGTTCTACGGTTGTGGTACATTACTAACTCCTTTCAAGAGGCCTGATGTGAATTGTCTCTAATAGGTTTTCAAGATGATGTCTCTTTGTATTTTCGTGGGAGAGATATTTCGTGGGAGAGATTAGGCTTGCCATTCAAGGTGTAATGTTTCTGGTTAAATATGGCGAGCCTTTACAGGGATTCGACAATAACCTCAAGCGACCGAAACAGAAGAACATCCGAGCTTTGGGGTTCTTTTGGGATTGTGAAACAAACCTATAACTTGTTACGTGAGATATTCAGATTGGACAGGGCTGGCCAGTCACCATAGAATTGTGTGGGAAATCTTAGAGCACTGCAATGCTCAAACCATGAAGAGCTGACCACAAAGATCCTTAAAAAAACAAGAGCAACCATTTTGTGAAAGCGAGTTATAAACATGGCACGGGCAAGGAAAGTATTAGCAGGCAAAAAAACTATTTTAAGCAGCACAATCTTCAACGTTTATACCAGAACTTAATTTTAAATTAAAAAATACTATTATGAAACAAAATCGAGCAACGTTACATAAAAAACAGGTTAAGCAATGAAAGCGAAAGTCTGTCTGCTCCTTTTAACAATAAAACAGCACATACATGTGTATTTTCACAGAGGGAGCAGAGATCAAGGGAGCAGGAGAGAAATCTCGGTAGAGGCTTCACAGCAATGGAGTAAGGCATGCAACACGGATTGGGTATCTATGCTTGATCCAATAGACCTAGCTAGGTAATCACAACATTGCACAGTGGAAGCAATCAAAGAACACTGCAATGCTCAAATCAGGGAAAGGTTCACCCCAAAAAAGTGTAACTAACCATCACTGGTCCCATTTAAGGAAGCAGGTTACAAACATTACTCATTAAAGGACGTTTTTTAGCTTTAAATGCGAAGTAAATAATTCAAAGCAACTCAGGGGCTTATTTACAAGAGGCCTGTGCTGACAGAGCGTCACTTTCTTTGATGCTGTAGTGGCGCAGGCCTCTCAATCCTATCTATGAGGTGACGCAAATCTACCCTGCGTGGCTTTGCTTGGTCTCATAGATATGTTGTAAAGGCAAGACAGCGCAAGGCACTGTGCTGCCTTACTCTGTGTCAAGGAGGCGTTCGATGGGCGTTGCATGGGTGTACCAACGCATCACCCATGGACTGTGACGCTGCCCCAGATTTACAAAATCACATAAACCTGGGTCAGCGGCAAAACCTTATAGGCGTAACAAAGTGAAATGATTCATTTCTTGTTTTCCCTCTTTCCATGTGTACTGTATTGTGTAGCACACTTAAAATGAAGAAAATGCCTCTCTGGATTGTTTTTGTGCTGTTAGGTGTCCCTTCCTGCACAAAAAACAATCCTGCCAACAATGCAGACATTTTTGCACCATGGTGCAACGGTGCCTACCTGCTAAGCACCAAATTGTGTACCATTGCTACCTGAAAGGCAGAAATATCTTATAAATGTGGTGCATTCCTGCCCTTTCCAATTAGCACAGGGCAGCGCAGGAAAAAGATTTGCAATGCTGCCCTACCCAAATTTGTTGTAACTGGGGCCCTCAATTTTAAACATGTACACCAGCAAATCATTTTTAAATGAATAGCACTTTTCTCCTCATTTGTAATCACACAGGGACACTTTCCAGTAAATTGTGTTTGCATTTATTGTTGTCATTTACTCATATAAAACTGTCATCAATAGGCTTCTGCTATGTCTATGAGAAAGAAGCATACAGATATATGATTGAAAGCTAATTTAAATGATTCATAAGCATCACTACTCCTCACTGCTCCCCAGTTCATCTGATTGTTAGCCTAGGTGTGCTTTGTAACTCATACACTGGTACATACAAAACAAGGCAGAGAAGGTGTAATGAACAAAGAATGTAGAAAGATGCTTACTTGATTCAGACATATCCACAAAGTTGCATTTTAGTGAATCAAAGTTAGCTTCATTGACATACACAATTAAGTTACACGTTCATTGTGTTAATAACAGTGATGCTCAACTGGAGTAATAAGCTGCAAGAGCGTCATGTCATCATTTTAAAACCCCATCCCTACTCACAATAGTAGACTAACACCCCCATTAAAAGCCCTCATTTTATCGCTTCTGATAAAAATCCATCACCAGAGTCACATTCAGATTTTGGTGTTTTTTAATGATATTTAACGCTTTCTAGGCTCATGACAGAGTGGTTTCATCATGAGCAACGGTGGGCCTGTTCTCATGACGGACCCGCTCTGTCATGGCAACCACCCATGGGGGAAGCGCTGGCACTCCCCCAATGGGCAGCCAAACTAGCCCCCACTAAGGGAGATTGCAGTGAAAAGGTTGCCGCTACCACCCCCGACCCAACCCCCCAGGCAATCCCATGACGTCAGCCGGTGCAGCACGCGTCAACATCATCAGGAGCAGCCGGATACACTGGAAGCCATTTGCTTCCAGTGCATCCAGCAGGACACAGGTAAAATTCCTTGCTCTGGTGCGGCGGGGGGGGGGGGGGGTAATTGGGATGCATTGATGCATAGGGGAGAGGAAAGAGTTTTTCCTCTCCTCTAATGTCACAATGCAGGGCATTCCTATGAGGGTCACTTCCTTAAGGTGCACATTATTTTAAAAACGTTTCTGCCCTCCTGGGGACAAATCGGCTGGGTTTTCTGCCGTTTCTGGCCCCAGGCAGGGGGGGGGGCAGAAAAGCCCACTAGAGCCAGGGATTAAAAAAAATGCAATGGAAGCGACCCCTTGGGCAAGGGTTGCTTCCAGGGGGCATATTTTTTTTATTTGTGTATTCTGCCAGATCGGCCTGTTTTTTGGGCCTTTCTGCCCCCGAGGGGGAGGGGGAAGAAAACCCCACCAGACACCAGGGATGTCTTTAAAATTCAAACGGAAGCAACCCCTTGTGCAATGGTCGCTTCCAGGGGTATTTTTTTTATATATGTGTATTCTGGCAGTTTTTTGGCCTTTCTGTCTGAAAACCCCACTAGACACCAGGGACCTCTATAAAATTAAAAATGATGCAAACCCTTGGGCAAGACTCACTTCCAGGGGGCAGATATTTTGTGTATGTTTATTATGCCCCCCGGGGGCTGATCGGCCATTATTTGGCCTTTCTGTCCCCGGGGGAGGGGGCGGCGGAGGGACAGAAAACCCCACTAGGCACCAGGGATTTGGTTTGTGTGTAATGGAAGTGACAGGGTTGCTTCCAAGTGGGTAAAATTTGGTTCATGTTTTTTCTGCCCCTCCAGGGGACAGATCGGCCCCTTTTTTGGCATTTTTCTGCCCTAGGCGGGAGAGGGGAGGCAGAAAACTCTGCTAGGCACCAAGGATTTATTTCTTTTTCAAGGGGGGCACATTTCTGTCAGCAGTTTTCTGTCCCACCTGGGGGGCCTGGCAGACAACCTCACACAATCCCTTGGGCAAGATCACCCCCATTTTTCTCAGCCCTAATTGAAGACCCATCTAGCAGATTGACCATTTGGGCAGTGACATAGCATGTTATAAGTTAATTGTTTTATTTCTTGTGAATTGCAATGGTAATACTTTATTCCTTCATTTATGTTCTAGTGCAAGGCTTTTGCTCTTTAGACTGTTCCAGGTTGCGGTTTCGTTATTGGTGGTTCTGCTGTTTGTGTAGTTGCATGTGTTTGGTAAGAGACTTTTTTTGTACAATGTAAATGAGTTTCATTTCCCTTCATGAATGTCTTTTTTGCAAATGGTGTAATAATAGCAGTAGTATGTTTGGCTTCTGTTTTTTTTGAGTGTCAAAAACTTTTTGCATTTGTGCCTGATGTGTATTTTGTTGTCTTGTGAGTTTCTTTCTAGTGGGATATCTTTGGTTTTTGCTGTGTCTCTGCAGAGTCGGTGCTGGTGAGTGTAGCTATTACTTGCAAGTGACTCGTATAGTTTTTGAGTATATAGATCTTTGTGATAAAGGCACATCTTTTTTTTACTTACTTATTTTGCACAGTGGTGTTTGTTATTGACTTGTTTGTGCAGTCTCCTTTCTTAGTAAGGATAATGGTGAGCTGCAGGATTACTGCTCAGCATGTTGTTTATATGCTTTTTGAGTCTTCCTCTGACCATGGTTCAGAGACTGACTCTGCATCTGAGGCAGAGGAGGGAGTGGAAGATTCAGGCAGTGAGTTATCTGGCCACGAGGAATCATCGTATGATGAAGCTACTCTCAGTGTGGATGAAGCTACTCTTAGTGCGGATGAAGTGCCTGTTTCAGAGGAGGTCATTGATGTGCCAATAGTGCAGCAAGAGGCATCTGGGCTGCAGCCTGGGGCTGCAAGGCTTTCCGTTGGAAGTGCTGCCCTCGGGGTTGCTCCAGGCATGGTGCTGCCAGTATTGTCAGACTTTACTGGTGTTCCAGCGTGTAGAGTGAATACTGAAAACTTTTTGCCGACACATTTTTTTCAGTTATTTATGGACGATGCATTTTTGACAGAGATTGTTGAGCAGACTAATTTGTATGCTGAACAGTTTTTGAGGGACAACAGTGCCAGCCTTAGGCCCCCACTCAAGAGCTACCCGGTGAACTCCCACAAATCTGGAAGAGATGAAGAAGCTCTTGGGTTTAACTTTTTTGATGGGCTTGCTAATGAAGCCATCAATGTCTTCATATTGGTCTACTAGTCCCTTGATGGCAACGGCTATATTTATGGCAGTCATGAGTTGTGATAGGTATTTGTTTCTGCTTCGAATGCTGCATTTTGTTGGTAATGGTTTAGCGTTTCCACGAGATCACCCTGATTGTGACCGTCTTTTTAAGATTCGGCCTGTCATTGATCACTTTGTAGATCGATTTTCAGAGATCTATGCTTCAGGGAAAGAAATAGCAGTGGATGAGTCTTTGGTCTTGTTCAAGGGCCATTTGGTTTTTAGGCAATACATTCCTAGTAAGAGGGCATGCTATGGAATTAAGATGTATATGCTGTGTGACAGTAGGACTGGATATGTCTCTAATTTCAGGGTGTACATCGGTAAGGATACCAGGATTAACCCCCCTGGTTGTCGGTCAACTTTTGGAGTGACTGAGAAAATTGTGTGGGAACTTGGTAATCAATCAATCAATCAATCAGGTCATTTGTAGAGCGCACTACTCACCCGTAGGGTCTCAAGGCGCTGGGAGGGGGGGGGTGCCGCTACTGCTCGAACAGCCAGGTCTTGAGCTTCTTCCTGAAGGAGAGGTGGTCTTGGGTCAGGCGCAGATTGGTCGGAAGTGAGTTCCAGGTCTTGGCGGCCAGGTAGGAGAAGGATCTTCCTCCTGTTGTCGCTCTTCGGATGCGGGGGACGGCGGCGAGGGCGTGGTTGGTTGATCTGAGGAGGCGCTTGGGAGTGTAGAAGTTGATCCGGTTGTTGAGGTAGCTCGGGCCTTGGTCGTGTAGGGCTTTGTGCGCGTGGGTGAGGAGCCGGAAGGTGATTCTCTTGTTGACCGGGAGCCAGTGCAGATCTCTCAGGTGTCCGGAGATGTGGCTGCGTCGGGGGATGTCGAGGATGAGTCTCGCCGAGGCGTTCTGGATCCGCTGGAGTCTCTTCTGGAGTTTGGCAGTGGTTCCGGCGTAGAGGGCGTTGCCGTAGTCCAGTCGGCTGGTGACGAGGGCTTGGGTGACCGTCTTCCTCGTCTCGGTGGGGATCCACCGGAAGATCTTACGTAGCATGCGCAGGATGTTGAAGCATGACGAGGAGACGGCGTTGACTTGTCTGGTCATGGAGAGGGAGGAGTCCAGGATGAAGCCCAGGTTGCGTGCGTGGTCCGTCGGTTTGGGTGCGGTGCCCAGGGCGGGGGGCCACCAGGAGTCGTCCCAGGCGGAGGGCGTGGAGCCCAGGATGAGGACCTCCGTCTTGTCTGAGTTCAGTTTCAGGCGGCTGGTCGTCATCCATTCGGCTACGTCTCTCATCCCTTCGTGCAGGTTGGCTCTGGCGGTGGCGGGGTCGTTGGTCAGGGAGAGGATCAGCTGGGTGTCGTCGGCGTAGGAGATGATGTTCAGGTTGTGTTGGCGTGCGATGGCCGCGAGGGGGCTCATGTAGACGTTGAAGAGGGTTGGGCTCAGCGAGGATCCTTGGGGTACGCCGCAGATGACTTTGGTGGCCTCTGACTTGTACGGTGGTAGGCGGACTCTTTGTGTTCTTCCGTCGAGGAAGGAGGTGATCCAGTCCAGTGCCTTCTCCTGGATTCCGATGTTGCTGAGGCGCTGTACTAGGGTGCGGTGGCAGACAGTGTCGAAAGCCGCGGAGAGGTCCAGGAGGATGAGGGCCGCTGTTTCTCCGTTGTCCATCAGAGTTCGAAGGTCGTCGGTGGCGGCGATGAGGGCGGTCTCGGTGCTGTGGTTCGCTCGGAAGCCGGACTGTGATGGGTCGAGGGATCCATTCGTCTCGAGGAAGGCGGCCAGCTGTTTGTTGACGGTCTTCTCGATGACTTTGGCCGGGAACGGGAGGAGCGAGATGGGACGGTAGTTCTTGAGGTCGGTGGGGTCTGCTGTGGGTTTCTTGAGGAGAGCGCTGAGTTCGGCGTGCTTCCAGCTCTCAGGGAAGGTGGCGGAGTCGAAGGAGGTGTTGATGATGTCCCGCAGGTGGGGTGCGAGGACAGCGTCGGCTTTGTTGAAGACGTGGTGAGGGCAGGGGTCAGTCGGAGATCCGGAATGGATGGAGTTCATGGTGCGGATGGTGTCTTCGGTGCTGATCGGGGTCCAGGTGCGGAGGGTGGTGGTGGGTGGCGTCGTTGCGGTTGTGGCTTGCGTTGGTTGGTTGTTGAAGCTGTTGTGTATGTCCGTGATCTTGTTGTGGAAGTAGGACGCGAGGGAGTTGCAGAGGTCTTGCGACGGGGTGATGTCGTTGTTTCCGGCGTTGGGGTTGGAGAGCTCTTTCACGATGTTGAAGAGTTCCTTGCAGTTGTGTGCGTTGTTGTCCAGCCGGTCCTTGTATGCATTTTTCTTGGTGGCGCGGATCAGTTGGTGGTGTTTCCGGGTGGCGAGCTTGAGGGTGGTCATGTTGTCCGTCGTTGGTTCCCTTCTCCAGGCTTTCTCGAGGGCTCGACAGTTCTTCTTGGAGCACTTGAGTTCGTCGGTGAACCATGGTGTTTTTCTGCTGCAGGATCTGCTGGGCGGGGTCCTCAGAGGGGCGAGTTCGTCCGCGCAGTTGCTGATCCACTTCGTGAGGTTGTCGGCGGCCTGGCTGGGGTTCGCTGAGTTGGCGGGAGGGTGCTGGCTCAGGGAGGCGGTGAGCTGGTTGGCTGTGATCTTGTTCCAGCTTCTTCGAGCAACCTGTTGCTGGAGGTGGTGGATCGTCGTTCTTCTGAAGGTGAAGTGGACGCAGCTGTGGTCCGTCCAGTGGAGTCCTGTTGCGTGGCTGAAGGTGACGTCTTTGCTGGATGAGAAGACGGCGTCGAGTGTGTGTCCGGCGAGGTGGGTGGGGGTGGTCACCAGTTGCTTGAGTCCGAGGTTGTCGAGGTTGTCGAGCAGGGTGATGGTGTTGCGGTCGTTGTTGTTCTCCAGGTGGAAGTTGAGGTCCCCCAGGAGGATGTAGTCGGCGGAGGGGAGAGCGTGCGGGCTGACGAAGTCGGCGATGTCCTCGCTGAATCGTGTGCGTGGTCCCGGGGGTCGGTAGATCAGGGTGCCTCTGAGGGTGGTCTTCGGGTTGGTGTGGATCTGGAAGTGCAGGTGTTCAGCGGTGGTGAGGGTGTCATCGGTGTTGGTAGTGATGCGGATGGTGTCTCTGTGGATGATGGCGATGCCTCCTCCGGTCTGGTTGTCGCGGTCCCTCCGGGTGATCTTGTAGCCCTCAGGGATGGCGATGGCGATGTCAGGGGCTGAGGAGGCGTTCATCCAGGTCTCGGTGATGAAGGCAACGTCGGGGGCGGTGGTGTCGAGCAGGTTCCAGAGTTCTACGGCGTGTCTGTGGACGGAGCGGGTGTTGAGCAGGATGCACTTGAGGTGGGTGCTGCTGGAGTTCGGCTTGGCGGGTGCAGGGAAGGTCCGGATGCAGGTGAACTTGCAGGCGAGGCAGCTGAAGGGTCCGTGGGTGTGCTTCGGGGCGGCTCGGTGACATCCTGGGATGTGGCCGGTGTTGAGTGCGATGAGGTCGGCGGCGCTGTAGGTTCGTCGGGTCGGCTTCCGTCGGTGGGGGCCAGGGGTCCTGGCACTGGGCGCGGTCCAGGCGCGGACGGGCGCAGACGGGCTTACCTTTGGCGCGCCTTCGGCGCACAATCGGCGCGCCCGCTGCGGGTGACCGCTGCGCGTTCGCACGGTCGCCATTTAAGGCGAAGTGCGCGGGTGGGCGGGGCAGCTGGGAGGCGGGAGCGGGGAGGGTTACAGAAGAAAAAGGGGCGGGGACAAGCGGCGGTGGCGGGAAGGGAGGGCGGGGGGCGGAGCGGTAGGCGGACAACCAGGAAGGAGGGTACACACGATACAATACTGAACAGGCACAAAATAGCGACAAAAACGGGGAAAAAGCAGAGAAAACAACAGATCAGTGAGACAAGCACAAATACCTGACAAAACAACCAAAACAAGGGGAAAAAGCGCTCGCAGCGGCGGCAGCCGGCGAACGAGGCAGAAACGAGGCAGCAGCGAGGCAAGGGGCACACGCAGCAGCTGGTGGCCGTGCGGCGCGGGGGTGTCCCACAAGTGGGTCACACTCACCTGCGTCGCACGGTCGCCATTTAAGGCCAAGTGCGCGGGTGGGCGGGGCAGCTGGGAGGCGGGAGCGGGGAGGGTTACAGAAGAAAAAGGGGCGGGGACAAGCGGCGGTGGCGGGAAGGGAGGGCGGGGGGCGGAGCGGTAGGCGGACAACCAGGAAGGAGGGTACACACGATACAATACTGAACAGGCACAAAATAGCGACAAAAACGGGGAAAAAGCAGAGAAAACAACAGATCAGTGAGACAAGCACAAATACCTGACAAAACAACCAAAACAAGGGGAAAAAGCGCTCGCAGCGGCGGCAGCCGGCGAACGAGGCAGAAACGAGGCAGCAGCGAGGCAAGGGGCACACGCAGCAGCTGGTGGCCGTGCGGCGCGGGGGTGTCCCACAAGTGGGTCACACTCACCTGCGTCGCACGGTCGCCATTTAAGGCCAAGTGCGCGGGTGGGCGGGGCAGCTGGGAGGCGGGAGCGGGGAGGGTTACAGAAGAAAAAGGGGCGGGGACAAGCGGCGGTGGCGGGAAGGGAGGGCGGGGGGCGGAGCGGTAGGCGGACAACCAGGAAGGAGGGTACACACGATACAATACTGAACAGGCACAAAATAGCGACAAAAACGGGGAAAAAGCAGAGAAAACAACAGATCAGTGAGACAAGCACAAATACCTGACAAAACAACCAAAACAAGGGGAAAAAGCGCTCGCAGCGGCGGCAGCCGGCGAACGAGGCAGAAACGAGGCAGCAGCGAGGCAAGGGGCACACGCAGCAGCTGGTGGCCGTGCGGCGCGGGGGTGTCCCACAAGTGGGTCACACTCACCTGCGTCGCACGGTCGCCATTTAAGGCCAAGTGCGCGGGTGGGCGGGGCAGCTGGGAGGCGGGAGCGGGGAGGGTTACAGAAGAAAAAGGGGCGGGGACAAGCGGCGGTGGCGGGAAGGGAGGGCGGGGGGCGGAGCGGTAGGCGGACAACCAGGAAGGAGGGTACACACGATACAATACTGAACAGGCACAAAATAGCGACAAAAACGGGGAAAAAGCAGAGAAAACAACAGATCAGTGAGACAAGCACAAATACCTGACAAAACAACCAAAACAAGGGGAAAAAGCGCTCGCAGCGGCGGCAGCCGGCGAACGAGGCAGAAACGAGGCAGCAGCGAGGCAAGGGGCACACGCAGCAGCTGGTGGCCGTGCGGCGCGGGGGTGTCCCACAAGTGGAGGACTTTTTAACAAAGTTCACCATTTGTATGTAGATAACTTCTCCACTGGTGTGCAGTTGTTCAGGGAATTGGCCAAAGTGGACACTGTTGCTTGTGGCAAAATCTGCTCTAACCGTAAAGGTTTCCCAAAAGAACTTGTTTGTCAAAAGCTTGTGTAGGGACAGTGCAGTGCATTGCGTTGCGAGGAACTTCTAGCTGTGAAGATTTCAGGCAGGAGCAATGTCTACATGCTGACTACCGTCCATAATGAAAGCACCTCACCCATGACTGTTTGGGGTCAGGTTGCTGAAGCGCGCAAACCTGTGTGCATTTTAGACTATAATAGGCGCATGGGTGGTGTTGATAGAGTAGATCAGAGGTTGAAACCTTACACTGCTCTTCGTAGGGCTTACATTTGGTAGAAGAAGTTGGCTATCCATCTTTTCCACTTGGCAACCTTTAATGCTTTTGTTGTATTCAATGATTGTTGTCCTGAGTCAAAGATGACGTTTGGTAAGTTTCAGGAGTCAGTAATAGGCAGCTTTGTTGTAGTGGAACAGACAAGTGTACCTAGAGTTGGAATGGTGGGGGATGTGGCTAGATTGAAAGATCGTCACTTTCCTGATCACATTCCTCCCAAACCCTCAAAACACTTTCCCAGTAGGAGATGTAGAGTCTGTTGGTGAAGAGATACGCGGAAGGAGACTCGAATGTACTGCCCTGAGTGTCCTTCTAACCCTGCGCTGTGTGTGTCTGCTTGTTTTAGAATGTACCACACGCAAAATAATTTTTGGGAGCATCCATGAGTGGTACAGTGAACAGCATGATCTCTATTGTTTTATATTTTTTGTTCAGTTTCAAGGTTGGCATTTGTGCAATGTATTTAGTTTCAGATTTTGTGTTAGTAGAGTTGTATCTATTTGCAATTTGTTTGTGTTTTCTTTTTTGTATGACAAAATCCTAAATGTGATGGCGCTATGTGTACGCTGGCACTTGGCTGGTGGTGTGCATGGACTGGCGCTTGGCCGGCAGTGTACATGGACTGGCGCTTGGCCGGCAGTGTACTTGGACTGGCGCTTGGCTGGCGGTGTGCATGGGCTGGTGCTTGGCTGGCAGTGTACGTGGACTGGTGTTTGGCTGGCGGTGTGCGTGGCTGGCGCTAGGCTGGCAGTATGCATGGCCTGGTGCTTGGCTGGCCGTGTGCTAGGGCTGGTGCTTGGCTGGCAGTGTGTGGGGACTGGCGTTTGGCTGGTGGTATGCATGAACTGGTGATCAGCTGGCGGTATGCGTGGACTAGCACTCAGCTGGTGGTGTGGGTGGACTGGCACTTGGCTGGCGGTGTGTGAGTAGTGACTTGCTGCTGGTCACTACACATGCTGGTAGACAAACGCCACTCCACACAATCCATCAGCTGGTGTTGTTGCTGTGTCATGAATGTGGGCATGTGAAAGTGATGGGGCCTTGGATGGCCCTGTCTGCTGGTGTGAGTGTTGTAATGTGATGGTCGTGAGGCTGGCGGCATGAATGATTTTGTATGTGTCACACCTATGAAAGGTGTATGAATGGCCTGTAAAGAGGTTGGTGCTTTATTGTGGCTTTGCAGCTCACAAGCTGTGAGTCAATGGTTGTTTCATCCTTTCAATATTAACAGTGCATTTCATTTTTTTCAAATCTCTTGTTAATAAAACTGTATATACTGAACCATCACTCACCCTTGTGCCAAATCTAACCGGTAGTATGTGTGCTTGTGAAATAGGTGGTTGTGCAGAAATATTTGTCTTTTCTGTCTTTTTCAAGTAGGGTGTACCTTGTCCCTTTTTGTGAATGTTGTACTGTGTTGGTTTCGTGCCTGGTGATGTGAATGGGCTTATGTGTATTACGTATGAAAGGTGTGTGAATGACCAGTAAAGCGGTTGGGGGTTTGACGTGGCTTTACAGCTCACAAGCTGGGAGTCACTGGTTCCGTTTTTTGTCCTTTCAATTATTGACAGTGCATTTCATTTTTGTGAAATCTCTTGTTAATAAAAATGTATATACTGAACCATCATTCACCCTAGTGCCAAATCCAACCAGTATTTGTGTGTGCTTGAGGATTAGATGGCTGTGCAGTAATATTTGTCTTTTTTGTCTCTCTGCCAAGGTGTAAATTCCAAACTGTAGATATTGTCGTAAACTAAACACCTATGGGAGTACATTATGATGTCTCTTGTAGATCCCAACAAGTTATCTTCCCCACAATGTCCTGCAAACCTCAACCGTGACTGTCACATTTTCCATGCATTAATGTGCCCAAATTTTCACGCTTCAGAAAGAAACAGCAAATTTCCTCCCACCCATCTTTCCCCCAATCTTCCTATAAAAATGGTACCTCACTTGCATGGGTGGGTCAAGTACCTGCGACAGGCAAGGGCCAAAAACCTATTGAGGAGACATCAAAATTACCTATCACAAAACAACCTGGTTTTGAAAGAGGGGTCCCATGAGTTTTTGTCCCCATGTTCAGTGGCCATCTAGGGAAACCTACCAAACCCACATATTTCTGAAAACTAGACACCCGGAGTAGTCCAGTGTGGATCCATGCAGATTCCAGAACTTTCCACCATAGAAATATGAGGACAATGTGTGTTTTTGGACACATTTTTAGGTTTGCAAGGGATTCTGGGTAACAGAACCTGGTAAGAGCCAATCAAGTCACCTCATCCTGTATTTTCCTGGGTGTCTAGTTTTCAAAAATGTATAGGTTTGCTAGGTTTCTCTAGGTGCCAGCAGAGCTAGGGTTCAAAATGTACAGCTAGGCACTTTGCCAAAAAAAGGGTCAGTTTTCACTGTAAAAATAAAGTGTATCCACGTTGTGTTTTGGGCCCTTTCCTGTTGTGGGCACTATGCCTACCCACACAAGTGAGGTATCATTGTTATTGGGGGACTTATGGTAACACAGCATTGTAGAGCAACTGTTATTACCTATTGACTTGTGATGCATTTCTGCTTTCCAAATTAAAGACAATGTGTAAAAAAGAAGTTATTTTGAAAAATGACCTACAATTCTCATGCTGGTATGGGTGCTCCCAATTTTGGAAATGTGCAAAAATCTACTGTTTTTAAACTCTATATTTTGTTCCAATTTTAGAAATATATAGGTATCTTTCATACCAATTTCTCTATGTATATATTTTCCAAATTAATTGCTATATACCCAGTCCATAATAAAAAACCATTGCAAGATGCTGCTCAGTTATTGGCTCTGAGTTTGTCGGGTTCTTGGTGAACCTACAAGTCCTATATATCCCCACAACCAGAAAGGTTCAGCAGATGTAACAAAATATTGCTTTCAAACAGCTGTCACAATTAGAAGACGTTACAGGTGAAAACGTTGGCACAAATAGCTGGTTTTTTTTCAACTAATTGTCAATTTTTCCTATATTCAACTGTTAGTTTCTATAAAGAAACCTTGGAGGATCTACACAAATGACCCCTTGCTGAATTCAAAATGTTGTCTACTTTTCTAAAATGTATAGTTTTCAAGGATCCATAATTGATTGTATACCGATTTCTACCATTAACTGGAAGAAGATTGAAAGCACAGAAAATAGCAAAAATAGGCTGTTTCCCAGTAAAATGCCAAAACTGTGTAAAAAATGTTGGTTTTCTGACAAACGTCTGCTTGTCCCTAAAAGCTGGGAAGATGGTGATTTCATACCCACAAACCCTTAGTTGATACCATTTGCAGGGAAAAAACCAGACGCTTTCATTTGCAGCACCTTTTTCCCATTTTTCCCGAAAAAAACAAATGTAACTGTATTTTGGCAAATTTCTGGGTCCCCTCTAGGGGAATCCACAAACACTGTATACCTTTAGAATCTCCATGATGTTGGAAGAAAAGGACGCACATTTGGCATGGATACCTTATGTGGTCAAAAAGTTACAGGGGCCTAAGCACAAACTAACCCAAATAGCCAAAAAAGGATTAGCACAGGGGGAAAGGCCTAGCAGTGAAGGGATTAATAAAGTTACATAGGATGTAATTTCTTTAAAATTAGTGTTCATAAATCGCAATAAGATGTAAGCAATCCTCAACACTCCCCCAACTCCCCTGCTCCTGTACATAGGTTCCAAGATATTAGAATGCATCATAGCTGAGCTAAGACAGGTTAAGCTTTGGCATCTAAGTGCATTGCTTTGCTTTCTAGGACTCAGCCCTCAACCTTATGATCATCTAGCTGGTTCCCAGATGCTACATCCATAGGATTTTCTTTCTAAGCAGGTAGCATGGCTGCCTACGCTCCTAGGTCTACTCCCTGTTTGTCGTCTTCACGGACATGTTTCATCTGGAATTCCTCAGCCGTTGCCCACTCAGAGACATCTTTTAGCCAATCCACATACTTAGGGGGCACTATACCTAGCCATTTTATCGCTGTCTGGCATTTTCCTAATAGCAAGACAAACAGGACAAACTTCCTGCTAAGTTTTTTAAAGACAGGAAGGGAATCAGACCCAGAAGAACCTGCCTCATTTCAGGGCCGGACTGGGAACTGAAACCGGCCCTGGCAAAGTGCTCGGCCGGCCCACCCCCCTCCCCCCGGGGGGTTGCGGGGTGCGACCGCGCTCTTTGCTAGGGCCGGTTTTCGGCCGATTTTGTTACAGTGCCGTTTTTGCAGCTATGCTGCAAAAAACGACCCTGTAACAAAACCGGCCCCCTGGGGCCCAAAACCGGCCCCCACCCTCGCGGCCGACCGGGGGATTGCCCGGTGCCTGCAACGGCCATTCCGGGCCTGCCTCATTTCCAGTTTTATGTGCCAGCCAGTAACTCTGTTGAGATTTTGTAACACCATCTGCCAGTAGGGAGATAAAACCACACATAACCACCCCATATGTATAAAGTAAGTTGCCAGACTCCTGCAGCAGGGCAAGCATCCGACCGGGCAGGATAAATAGCATGCAATTTTTGGGGGAGAGGTATGTTTGTTGGACATATATTTATTGGTTCAATTTAAATCTGGTATTAGATCTAACTGTCAGTTCTCCCTCGTGTATACGTGTCCATTCTTTCCCCGACACCGGTTCACCTAATAATCCCTCCCATTTAGCATGGATGGGGAGGTGTGCCCCTGGGGAGATCACTGCACAGTGCTCTATAAATATATGAAATCAGCTGGTGGACCCCGCCACTCCTAAAAGTGTGGCCAGACTATTGGAGCACAATGGGGCACCCGGGAAGGTAGGCCAAAGCTCCCACGCTGTGGCAGATATTTTAGCATTTGCAGATACTATCCCTCGCCCAAGGCAAATAATTCCCCGACAATATCCTGTGGGATGAATCGCCCCTCAGGATACAAGTCACCCAAAGTACATCCTCCATCTTTCTACCTCTGTACCGACATGGACTCTGCTATCTTCTGAATCAGCTGTAAGATCTACAGTGGCAGGTCTGGGGCATATGGGGCCTGCCCGCTCACCCCCACACATTGGATACTTGACATATAAGATAAGGCGTATCTAGTGGAACTCGGGATACACTCATCACCAACAGAGGTAATGTATTCCCATCATGAGATTCCCTCAAATGGGTCTTCTCCAACGTATCGTCAGGATCTAACCAGTGAACTGTGTGTTGCAAATGTGCCACCATAAAATATGGCGACCTCTGAGGCTCCAAGTCTTTTCAGAGTGGGCAGTCCCACATGTCTTTGCTCATCAGCCCATAATAGGTCTACTGTGAGGCTTTCAATTGTAAGCCCTTGTGTCCTGGCTGCACCCCAAGAAGCGTTTCTCTGGAGTTCCTGTGTTTTGACCACAAGTAGTGTAGAGTGACCTCCTGCCAAAGGGAACTGGGCTCCCTCCACCTCTTCTTTGCCATCAGATCCGCCTCCCGGTCACCAGTTGCCGAGAGGCTTCACCTCTAGTGGGCTGGATACAGCTGTTGCCGGAGAGCCTGATGCATTCCTTCAGTTTCACTAGACAGCTTGTGCCCCCAGAGGGACTCACCAGCTGGGGAAGGGCTTCCTTATGAGGAGCAGCATCACCCCTGGACTTGTTGCCTGGCTCCCACTCGATCAATAGCTGCTGCTGTTCATGGGCCGAGAAACTGGGGGTCCAATGAGGTCTGGTTCGTGGCCCACTAGTCTCTGTCATGTCGAGGGCTGCAGGAATCCTCCTACAGTCTCCCATCTGTCTGATTTGCTGGGGAGGGTATGGCAGAAAAAACAGGAGGATTTGGTCAGGTTTCACTGTTGCTGGGGGGGAGCTCATGCAAGAGCGTCTAGCGGGCCATCTTGCATGGCCATGCCCAGCAGATTTTGGTATTTATTGTACCAAATGTTGCTTTTTTTGGTAAATACCAGATCATTTTCCTCAGATAAATATCAGCAGGTTCAACTCAGAATTGTGATATGTGCAGTAACAACAGTTATCACACATATTGCAATAAACATCAATCAATCAGGGATTTGTAAAGAGCACTACTCACCGTTAAGGGTCTCAAGGCACAGGGGGGAGGGGGTTTCAGGCAGTTCCGGTAATCTGAAGAGCCATGTCTTGAGGCTCTTACTGAATGCTTGCAGTGTGGGGCTTCGTCTGATGCTGAGGGGGAGTGCGTTCCAGGTCATGGCTGCAATGTAGCAGAAGGATCTACCTCCCATTCTGGCTCTGTGGATGCAGGGGATATTGGCCAAGGCTAGGTCAGCGGAGCGGAGCGGAGGTTTCTCTGAGGGGCGTGGAAGGAGATTCTTTCATTGAGGTATTGGGGTCTGGTGTTTTGGAGTGCTTTGTAGGCCTGTGTGAGCAGCTTGAAGGTCACTCTTTTTTCGATGGGGAGCCAGTGGATGCCTCGGAGGTGCTGGGTGATATGGTCTTGTCATGGGATGCTGAGGACGAATCTGGATGTGGTGTTCTGGATGGTCTGGGTTCCGGTCTTCCTGGATTTGGGGGGATCCATTTGAAGGTCTTGCAGAGTATGTGGAGGGTGTTGAAGCATGTAGAGGATACCGTGTTGATTTGTTGGCTCATGGTGAGGGAGGATTTGAGTATGATGCTGAGGTTGCGGGTGTGGTCTGTGGGCGTTGGAGTGTTTCCGAGGGTAGGGGAGCCACCAGGTGTTGTCTCACACGGAGGGGCTGAATCCGAGGATGAAGATTTCCTTTTTCTTTGAGTTGAGCTTCAGGCAGCTGCTGCTCATCCAGGATGCAACGTCCTTCATTCCTTCCTGTAAACTGTGCCTGGTGATGTTGGGTTCCTTGGTGAGAGAGAGGATGAACTGAGTGTCATCGGCGTAGGTTACTTTGTTGAGTCCATGTTTTCTGACGATGGTTCTGAAGGGGCCATGTAGATTTTGAAGAGCGTGGGGCTGAGGGAGGATCCTTGGGGTACTCTGCATCTTATTTCTGTGGGTTCGGAGAGGCAGGGCAAGAGCCTTAGTCTTTGAGTTCGGTCGGCGAGGAAGTAGCATATCCAGGCCAAGGCAGGTCCCTGTATACCGGTGTCGTGAAGTCTGGCAGCTAGTGTTTGGTAGGAGATGGTGTTGAAGGCTGCTGAGAGGTCTAGTAGGATGTGGCCTTGATCGAGGAGTGTGTGGATGTCATCCTTGGCAGCTAGGAGGGCAGTCTCATGCTGTGGTTGCTGCAAAAAACGGATTGAGAAGTGTCGACGATGTCATTGGATTCTCTGAAGTTTGTTACCTAAATGTTGACAATCTTCTCTGTGACTTTGGAGGAGAAGGGGAGGAAAGAGATGGGCCTGTGGTGCTTGAGATCTATAGAGTGTGCGGAGGGCTTCTTGAGGAGGGGTTTGACTTCTGTGCATTTAAAGTCATCCGGGAACATGCGTGTTTCAAGGGTGCGTTTGATTGTTCATTGTAGTTCTGGTGCGATGGTGGAGGTGGCCCTGTGGAAGATGTGCAGTGGGTAGGGGTCAGTGGGTGCTCCAGAGTGGATGCTCCTCATAGTCTTTGTGTTGTCTTCTCTGGTGACAGGGGTCAAGTCAAGGATGGTCAGCTGAGTGGTGTTGCTAGTGGAAGGTGTTCGATCAGTGCCTTGGTCATGTTCGTCGAAGTTGTCGTAGAATGTCCTGATCTTGTGGTGAAAGAAGGAGCTGAGTTTGTTGCAGAGGTCCTAAGAGTGAGGGATGTCAAAGGTTTCGCTGAGGGGTCTGTAAATTATTGTATGATGTTGAAGAGTTCCTTGGAGTTTCGGGGGTTGGAGAGGATTCTGTCCTGGACACATTTCCTCTTTGTAGATCGGATGAGTTGGTGGTGTGCCATTTTGGCGGTCATGTAGGCAGTGCATGCTTTTGGGTTTTGCTATTCCTCCATGCTTTCTCAAGTCGTCTGCACAGCGTTTGGATTATTGGAGTTCCGTGGTGAATCAGGTGGCTTTTGTGGTGTGTTGTCTGTCGGAGTTCTGGAGGGGAGCGAGCGTGTTGGTGCCGTTGGCGATCCATTTGTGGAGTTGTTGGCTGCCGAGTTGGCATTGGTTGTGGTGGGGGGGAGGAGTGCAGTTGACAGCAGAGGTGAGGTGCTCTTTGGTGATCTTGCTCTAGTTTCTGTGCAGGGGGCATGGCGTTGGCTTGTGCGCAGTGGGTTTCGAGAAGGAGAAGTGGATGCAGTGGTGGTCCGGCCAGAGGGGTTGCGTGGTGTGACTCAAGCAAATGTTATTTCCTCCCACAAAGATAGGGACGAGGGTGTCCCACTTTGTCAGTGGGGGTGGTGATGAGTTGCTTCAGTCCCATGTTGGCGAGGTGGTCTAGGAAGGTGGTGGAGTTGGGGTCGCTGAGGTTGTCAAGGTGGAAATTCAGGTCTCCGAGCAGTACGTAGTCCGTGGAGGCGACGGTGTGGGGTGTGGTGTGGTCTGCGATGGTGTTAGTGAATGGGGTGCGGGGTCCGAGAGGTCTGTAGGAGAGAGTTCTGCATATAGTCATTCTGGAGTTGACCTGGATCTGGGAGTGGATGTATTCCATAGAGGGCGAGGAGTCATTCGAAATGGAGTTTGTCAGTCGGAGGGAGCTTTTGTGGATGATGGCAAGGCCTCCTCCAGGGTGGTTGGTGTGGTCTCCCCTCTGGGTCTTGTAACTGTCTGGGATGGCAGTTGCGATGTTGGGTGCGGAGCTGGAGTTAGTCCAGGTCACTGTGAGGAAGGCAATGTCGGGCGAGAGGTGTTGAGGAGGTCCCAGATTTCTACTGCATGTCTGTGCAGGGAGCGTACGCTGAGGAGGATGCAGCTCAGGGGTTTAGGTGTGCTGCTGTTCAGTGGGTTTGCGGTAGCTGTCAGGGTCCGGAGATGGGTGAAGGTGTGGCGGCAGTGTAGGCAGAAGAACAGGCCTTGCGTATGCTCGGCGTCAAGAGCTAGCAGTTGTTGATGCGTCCAGGGTTGAGTGCGTAGAGGGTTCCTGAGTTGTAACAGAGGGGAGTCAGAGGACAAGCATTCCCAGGCTCTGGTCGTGGTCGGGTCGCGGACGGGTGCAGATGGGCTTGCTGTTGGTGCACCAGTGGCGCGGCTGCATAGCTGCCGTCATTAAGTAGGGGCAGGGGGAGGGAGAGCTGCTGGGAGGCTGGAACAGGCAGAGGGTAAATGGGCCACTTGGGTAGCAGCTGTGGGGAAAAAAAGGCTGAAACCGGGCACAGAAAGGGTCACAAACGGGCACAAAAAAGAAGCAAAAAACAGACAAATAAGGACAAATATACAAACAGAACGGCAGAAGCAAAAAACAGACAAAAAAACAGAAAAGCAGAAAATAACAGAAATGCAACAACAACAGAAAAACAGAACAACAACAGAAAGGCAAAAAAGGCAGTTGGAGCGGACCAGCAAAGGAGCAAGGCTCTCTCACTGGACCACCAGGCATAAGGCACAGACAGGAGCCTGTGGGGGAGGAGGGTATTGAACATCTACCTGGAGACCAGAAGGTGCTGGGGCGGTGCCTAAAGGATGGAGCTATACGAGGGGAGAGCGCTTACCCTGACCAGGAGGTCAGAGGTCTTACCACTGCAATTAGAGGCAATGGGTTTCAAGAAAAGCTGGGCAGAATAGGGTGGGGATTTATCACTTGTGGTAAGTGCTATTTCTTCAGTGTGTAGAATTTACCATGTGTGCTAAATACCTCCTCTTCCGAGTTTACAACTTTAAAATAAGGCATAGCATACAGAATTGGTATGTAACACACCGATTTCCATATTTTTTGTCTTTTAAAGGCTCTTTCCCCTATACATTTTGAAGGTGTGGAAATGATCACCCAATTTGTAATTCCAATGCCATTGCAAAGGCTTGTTTTCACAGGGGTCGAAATTCAGCCTTTAACTTGTAATGAGAGCCTATATATGCGTCATTTTGATAGGTTTTCTATCATCCTCTCAACTAAAATTGCCTTCACTTTACCTTTGTTGTGTATATTACTTTTAAGTGCTTTGAAAACGCAATTCAAAATTGCAAAAATGACACCCTTCAAAGAGGTAAAAAAAGAATAAAATCTTAGTACCCAGAGTTAAGCGGCAACGTTTGATTTTTTTTTTCCTCGTGGAGGTTTCACCTTTTAGAAATGTAAAAATATTCACATAATTACAGATCAAACCAATCAGTTGCTATCGTGTAAGGTTAAAGGTCAGTCCGAGCATAAGCAATTAGTTCAGTGGCTGGAGTGATGTTAATACCCACTCACTCCAGGCCTCCCGCTCCATTCCCCAGGATGATTGCCCCCTCTCATATTGCTTCAAGTAATGTAAATTGTATCTTGTCCCTGGGTAATGGAGATCAGCGTTGTCTTGTCTGTCCACTCACTGCTGAGGCCATCTCTGTGCTGCGATAATGGTTTTGGCGGGCAATCAGCGAGGCGGCCTTCTCGACTCATCTCTCATAATGGATTGTCCTCCTCGGGCAGAATTGAATAACGCCCGACAAGGCCTCAAGGCAAGCTCCGAGAATTCAATAAGTCTGAGAGGTCAATGTCCTGTCATATTTTGGCAAGCAAGTAATTATTCTGCACTAACAGTCGGTAATAGCAGCAGGAAACCGTTGGAGACATATTCGGTCTGATGTCCAAGGAACAAACTTTAGAAACGTGTCTTTCCAATATGTTTTTTTTTTTTACTTTCTTTCGAAATGGCCCAGCTAGAAAGTCCGCTTTCGAGACAGATTCTATTGCGCGTGCCTTGCATTTAGCGGGCTGTTTATTCCAGTGGATGGTGTGGGAAAGTTTAATAACTTCACTGACTTTTGTTTAATATTTTCACTTTTATGGGATACACTTGTGCTGTCTTTTTGCTTTTTTTACTGATTTGTGACAGATTTATTGTAAACCAAATACAGCTGTTTTCCCTTTCAGGCACTGGGACCGTTGTGGTACATTTATTTTCCGCTATGAAAATGCTTTCAAATTGCATCCGTCTCCAAAGTCTGCCTGTGTGGCTCTCGTTCAGTCTTTCTACCAACCTGTCAGCCTGAGTATCTGTCACTCTTACTACTTCGCCTCGCTATTATTGCTCAACCTTGCTGTCCATCAGTGTACCCCTCCATTGCACATACCCAGATCCACTGGAATTATCTGGCAGGGGAGGGTCATATTATGTGGCAGGGTTGAGCAAATTATGTGGCACGAAAAAGCAAATAATGCAGCACATTTTCTGACAGTATTCATTATTTTGCCATTTGTGAACTTGTTAAAACTGTCTGGGCATTAGTTACACCTCATTAATACCAGTCCAAGTCCAAAATATAGCAATAAGCTACTGAAAGGTGACTTGTCAACTTTTCCTAAGGGCCGGTGACTGAATGGCAACATGTGCCGCTGTGTTATTAGTAACTTTTGAACTGTTTGAGCAAGACACAATTTTTCTCTTAAATTCTGCAGATTATGCAGCAGATGGTGGATTATGTGGCAAATGCGGCATAGCCACAATTAAGCGAAAATTGCCACAGCCGCACTGTCACATAAATGCAGTGGCCCTACACACACCTCTTCTATGCCGCATTTAGCGCATTGTGTAAAATTGGGCACCAAATCCTCGAGGTTTAATACTATTAGCACCTGCTTTTTTGCCAGGTATTATAACTTGGTTTAGCAATCTTTCTCTGCAGTGAGAAATAATAAGTACAAATAGTGTCTGTGTCTGTTATTGCACCCAGTCTATGCTCCGTTTTGTTACCAGATTACAGATATTAGTACATCAAAGTGCAAAAAATGAGCACACGAGTGCAGTAAGTGCTCACCTAGGTGCAAATGAAAGAACAAGTGCACATTTTTTTGCACTCTTTCTTTTGCTCCTGTACTCAGCTCAAAATGAATCCCTTGGTCATTTGCCATTTGTATGGAACAACAAGAACGTAATTTGAAGGAGCCTGGTTCTCCCCCAAGTCTATGGTTTAGAATGCCGGTGTTCATGGTTATTAAGTGAAATTCCGTTCAGTTCAATATATTTATTTTGATTCAAGGCACCATAAAAGTTCACAGTCAATCACTAATAAATAAAATACAAAAAGAAAGGCAATCACAAAATACATCTCAGTATTGCAATCAGTGGAAGATCCTCAGCAATGGCGGAGGAGTGTTGCCCTACTGCCTTTGAGCAGTGCAAAGTAAAGGAAATATAAAATGATAATAACTTTGAGTTATCATTTTATGTTTCCTTTGCAGGCGGGTGGGTGGGCGTTGCTTTTCTGCTCTCGGAGCAGGAAAGGAGTGGTTTACCCACTCCTAAGTGCGCAATGAATGTTTAGTTGGCCCTCTCACGCCGCCCAGACCAGTCATGTGCACTTTCCCCATTGTCCATGCAGGCTGCATTACAGCCTGCGTGGAGAACATGCCATGGCCCCCATTCCCTGATTGAGTGTCAAACCAGGACACTCAGACCAATCACAACATTGCACTGCAGCGTTATGATTGGTCAGAGAGCCTGGGTGCCTATCAATCACAAGTTCCACAAGGAGAGCGGGAGCAGAGACACGGTACCCAACGGCAAGGTACATTTATTTTTTTCATGTTTTAAAAAATATTTTCAACATGCGCGACCCCTCACCCCGTGAACCCCCCTCACCTCTGACGCGACCCTCCCCGCCCTGCCACCCTCGAGCCATGCCGGCCACCATTGACTGCAATAAAAACACAACTAATAAAGCATGCTGTCCAATAAAGCACAGTGCCTCTCCACCCTAAAACAGTTCCAATAGAAAGGTTCAAAATATATTACTATAGAAGCTACGTACCATCTCCAAACTATTACCTGTGATAGAAATAAGACACTTTTTGTAGCACCCCTGAGGACAAATTTCATGAGACAAAAACCTACAACTCTAACCTGAACCATGCTCTTTATGGATTCTTTTATTCAGCAATAGATTTACTTTGGTTAAATGTCTGGCGTTATACTATGAGTTGTAAAGCTCATAACTGAACAACTTAAAATGTTACTTATATGCATTGATTTGGGATCTTTAATACAATAAGCAAATTATCTACATTTGCCTGAGTCTTTTATTGTGTTTTAATGTTCTTTCCTCAGAAACTATGCCCATAATTATCTGATTTCTTTTTTATTTACTTATTTTTCTAATGTTTACACCCAAGTGTAGATTTAAATACAACAATATCTAGTAAGCAAGAACAGCAGAATTATACATAGTAGATAAAGTACTATGTGAAAATAAATAAGCACATAATATCATATAACATAATTAACCAATGAATTTCATCTAAGCATTTCATTATATAAAACATTAATTTCATTCCGCATATTTAGTAAGCAAAAGCAACAATTATACATAGTAAATAAAGTGCTATGTGACAATAGAGTAACACATAATATCTTATAACAGAGTTGACCAATCCATACTTTTTATCTGAGTACTTCATTAAGTAAAATAATTGAATTTCATATACAGTAAGATAAAGTGCTAAGTGACCATAAATACACAGTTAATATCCTGTAGAAAATTGAACCAATAGATAGAGACATAGGGCCCCATTAGGATAGCTTGCGGAAAACCACCCCGACCGCCATGGAGGCGGGAAACAACCGCCCGCCGAGACCGCGGATAAACTGGCGGTCAAATTAGGATCAACCACCAAAAAAGGCCGACCGCGGCGGTAGCGGGCTAACAAAAAACGCCCGACGCGGGCGTTGACGTCCAAAAACCGACTGTGGCGGTCGGAAACGCAGCAGAAAAGCTACACCCCGCCGCAAGCAAAGCAGAGACACCACACGGGAAATTAGGATATCCCCGATGGTCCCGCGGTGCGATCCCCTGCTTCCGACCGCCGCGGTCGCACACAGGAGTGAATGGTAGAGACAGGGTAAGAGTAGCAGGATAGCCACCGCAGTGGACGGAACATGAAAAACATGGCGGACGATGCCAAAACACCGCAACAATGCCAAACTTAGCACAAATCAAAGTAGCCATGCCCTCCAAATGCACAAAACACATTCCAATGAAAAAACAAATGCCAAAAAAACATACAATTCCCAGGACAACACCCACAACACACCTGACCGCAAATTCCCATTTGGACACACCCGCACAGCTGAGTATAAAACCAGCCCCTTTACTGACCACAAGCCTTTGCAACACTCCAGAAGAGAAGGCCATACACCACATCTGACAGGGGAGGCAAAACAACACAGCATACACACCACCACCACCACCACTACCACCATCACTACCATCATCACACCAGCACCAACAATACCCCAGCACACAACACACCTCACACATCAACACCACACACACACCACACACACCCCTGCACCCTCGAACACTTCAAACACCACGCACCATGGCAGCACAGAAAATGTCCAAATTCACAGAGAGTGAGTTGACAGTCAGGGTAAATGAGATAGTGAGAGTGGAACCACAACTGTTTGGTAGCCTGGTCCAACAGACACCATTAGCCACAAGGACACAAATGTGGGAAAGGATAGTTTAAAGGGTCAATGCAGTAGGGACCACCCCGCGATCCAAGAAGGAGATCATGAAGCGGTGGCAAGATCTCAAGAGGGTTGTCAAATAGAGGAGGGGCAAGAACTGGGAGCTGGCTAACCGGACTGGCAGTGGCCCTCCCATCCCACTGAAAACATTCACACCATGGGAGGAGAAGGTGCTTGCCATACTGCATCCAGAGAGTCTCACAGGAGTATCCGGGGAAATGGAGGCTGGTAAGTACAAACAAATGGCAACCAACACACTGATATGTACTTCCTTGCACAACCCAAACACCATTGCATTGTTCACCCTCACCTAACAGGTAGCTATCATCTTGCTTGGGAGGCTTGTTTGTGGGTGGGAGGCCTGTACCACGACTCCCACTATGCCCCCTGTCCCACACCCCAGCAGCATAGAGCCCTCCCCCACCCATGAGCATGTGTCAGCCATTGCATTGTTCACCCTCACCTAACAGGTAGGTAGCCATCTTTCTTGGGAGGCTATCTGGTGGTGGGAGGCCTGTACCACGAATCCCACCATGCCCCCTGTCCTACATCCCAGCAGCATAGAGCCCTCCCCCACCCAGGAGCATGTGTCAGCCATTGCATTGTTCACCCTCACCTAACAGGTAGGTAGCCATCTTGCTTGGGAGGCTATCTGGGGGTGGGAGGCCTGTACCACGACTCCCACCATGCCCCCTGTCTCACATCCCAGCAGCATAGAGCCCTCCCCCACCCAGGAGCATGTGTCAGCCATTGCACTGTTCACCAAACAAACTTACAGGTAGGTAGCCATCTTGCTTGGGAGGCTTGTTTGTGGGTGGGAGGCCTGTACCACAACTCCCACCTTGCTCCCTGTCCCACACCCCAGCAGCATAGAGGCCTCCCCCACCCAGAAGCATGTGTCAGCCATTGCACTGTTCACCCTCACCCAACAGGTAGGTAGCCACCTTGCTTGGAAGGCTTGTTTGTGGTTGGGAGGCCTGTACCACAACTTCCACCATGCCCCCTGTCCACACCCCAGCAGCATAGAGGGCTCTCCCACCCAGGAGCATGTGTCAGCCATTGCACTGTTCAACAAACAAACTTACAGGTAGGTAGCCATCATGCTTGGGAGGCTTGTTTGGGGGAGGGAGGCCTGCACTCATAGTCCCACCATGCCCCTGGTCCCACACCCCAGCAGCATATAGCCCTCCCCCACCCAGGAGCATGTGTCAGCCATTGCACTGTTCACCAAACAAACTTACAGGTAGGTAGCCATCTTGCTTGGAAGGCTTGTTTGTGGGTGGGAGGCCTGTACCACGCCTCCCACCATGCTCCCTGTCCCACACCCCAGCATCATAGAGGCCCCCCACCCAGAAGCATGTGTCAGCCACTGCACTGTTCACCCTCACCTAACAGGTAGGTAGCCATCTTGCTTGGTAGGCTTGTTTGTGGGAGGGAGGCCTCCCCTACCCAGGAGCAAGTGTCAGCCATTCCACTGTTCACCAAACAAACTTACAGGTAGGTAGCCATCTTCACAGTGAGGGTGTTTGGGGGAGAGAGGCCTGCACTCATAGTCCCACCATGCCCCCTGTCCCACACCCCAGCAGCATAGAGCCCTCCCCACCCAGGAGCATGTGTCAGCCATTGCACTGTTCACCAAACAAACTTACAGGTAGGTAGCCATCTTCACTGGTCCGGCTGTTTTGGGGTGGGAGACCTGTATCACTACACACAGCAACAATTGCATGCAATGAAAATGTAAATCCAGTATTTGTAAAGCGCACAGCTACCCGGAGGCGTCCCGGCGCTGGGAAGATTAAGCAAGCTATTGCCCAGAGTCACATGGTGCTGGGCAGACCCCTGCCGCCAGACCCGGGGATCGAACCGCGATCCCCAGCGTCCGATGTCAGTCACCCTGGCCGCAGAGCCACACCTCTACCCAATGCATCGATACCTGACATGTACGAGAAACTGATGTTCCTCTGCACCATGTATTTACGCCCAGTGTTGCACGTAATAATAATAGTGAAGATCTCTCAATTGTGTAGTGTACAGACAGTCGATGACACGCAGCTAACAGAATACTTGCACAGTGCCCAACACTGAACATTTCCCATCTAATCCACAGGTGATGAAGAACTCACTGCTGAGGACAACAACGACCAGAAGAGCCAGTCTCCATCCCCGGTACATGGACTCTCGGTTGTTGACTCACAGGACAGATTGGACGATGAGCTCCAGGCCAGCCCATCTGGTATGCCAGGGACCAACAGGTCCCAGGCCCCCATCCACCCCACCACCACGTCTGCTGCAACAAAAACAGCACAGAAGACCCCTGCAGTCACGGTCTGTGCCTCCACCGCTGCCACCTCCGCCTCCACCATCACCAGTACCACCTGCAGCACCCTCCGTGTCCCAGGGGATGACCAGGACACACCAACAACTGTGGAGGGCAGGGAGAGTGTGCGTGGACTCACAGTGGTGAGGCAACAGGTCCGTGGCAGCAGGGCAGGTGGGAGGGACAGGGTCACCCCCAGACCCCAGAAGGTTGGCACACCATCCCTGGACCACTTCAGCAGAGTCATCGGGGCATATGAACAGGTCCAGGGACAGAGTGGCCGGTCTGACGAACTATTACGTGAGCTCATCCTTCTAATGAGGTCCATCGACACACACATTGGACAAATGGTGGACCACATGGCCCAGCAAGTGGCGTTACTGAGGGACAGGCCTGCGTCCCAAACAACACCTCCGCCCTCCTCTGTTGTGCTGCAGGATGACAGTGCACCATCCTTCCATGCGGCCACAGAGCGGGGTGAGTCCTCAGACGCCGCAGGCCATGCAGCAGGCCCTCCCGCCAAAGCGATCAAGGGAGCATCCAAAGAAGAGCCTGGGAGTCTCTGGAGGCAAAGCACCAGCCACACACCAGTCACGGAGCCAGCCCTGATGTCAACCCTCTTCCCCACTGCATTGACTGTTTGGACTGTCCTTCCCCACACTGCCTTGTGAATGGCACCTGTCTCTTGAACTGGGTCACCACATCGATGTGGTGTCTACTTTTGCATCTCTTTTACCATGACTGTCAACTCACTGCTCCATCACCACCTTCATGTAAATATGCCCGCACCCCTCACATGTCAACTTTTTTAATAAAATACCTTACACACATGAATTTGTGCAGTTTAGTTTTTAGTGCAATATTTACAGTGTTGAAAATGTCCATGAGGTATCCAAAAGATGTACAGTATGTAGGCCTGGACAATATTGCGGCACCTAGGGAGACACAACAGAATAACAGTCACTGGCGTTAGTGTGGCATCACAGACATAACACTACACCAAACATTCACATAAGTCTACAGGCAGACAACACAATGTGCAGCAAGTGTCAACAAACAGAGTTCTGTATACGTTCACATGTGAAATGTCACTACCACATTTCCACACACACGTGACTCAACATGTGCCTGTCTGTACCATCCACGCATAGCCCTTCACAACAACACCAATCACACCAGACAATGTACAAGTCGTACCTCGTCACCTACCTTCAAGTGAAGTAGCGGGTGATGAGCTGTTGACGCATGTCAACTCCTTCCTCCTCTCCACTGTCCTCATCACTGGACTCAGGGCCCTGAACAGGCGGGTGCCTTGGGTCCTCACCATCATCCAGGAGCAGGGGAATCCCCTTGTGAATGGCCATGTTGTGCATCATACAGCATGCCAAAAGTCTACTCAATGACATGTCGGGTCCTGCCATGGGCCTCAATGTACCTGACGTTAGCCGGGCTCCTGGGATTCCGTAGTGGGCTCAGCAGTCATGGACGGCTGGGATATGCAGAGTCACCTGTGAATGACAAACACACATTGCAATGTTGCACAGGCAGAGGTCAGCAGGTCACACACACAGCACGCCATATCACAAGGCATACTCACCCACAATCCAAGCACGCTTGGGAAGCAGATTTGCCATCATCCGGATCACCATGCTGTTCCTCAGGATGTACGAATCATGGGCTGAGCCTGGGAATCTTGCACACACATGTGATATGGTCATGTCCGCAAGGCACACCACCTGCACATTGATTGAATGATAATGTTTACGATTTCTAACACAGACAAAAACACGATTCTACACTTCAAGAGTTCACATCCCAAAAGTTTAAAAGAGAACCTTCACTATGGCCAGCTGCTACGCATTCGTAGGAATTGTTCATCCAAAGAAGACTTCGAATTGCATGCAGGAGTTTTTTGCGATCAGATGTAAACAAGAGGGTACCATAAAAAGATGCTCAAGCATGCCAGAAAACGGGCGTGGTACACGCCCCGGGAGACATTACTGAAAAAGAAAGACAAACCTGTACCGGACAGATTAGTCTGTGTATCCACATTTGGACCAGGGACGAACAAGTTTAAACAGATAATAATGCGAAATTGGCACCTATTAGAGAACCTTGAGGTCAAGTTCACGCGACCACTGTTTGCGATGAAAAAGAGCAGAAGCATTGGTCAAGAATTGGTAAGATCAGACATTTTCTCTAGGGAAGTGAAAAAAGATTTATTCTCGCAATGGGGAATGAAACCGGTAGAGGGACACCACAAATGCGGGAAGTGTTTTGCCTGCGACAATACTATAGAAGGAGTAGAATTCACACACCAAAACATCAAATGGAAACATACAACCTTCACAAACTGTAGGACGAAAAATGTTGTATATGCTGTTGTCTGCCCTTGCAAGAAAATCTACATAGGGAAAACTAATCAACAAATCAACCAGAGAATAACCCAGCACCGCTCTAGAAATAAAAAGAAAGTGTGTACAGCCCCTATGGTTGACCACTTCATAAAAGAGAGCCATTCTGAACATGATTTTAAATGGACGGTTTTGCAATCTGTGAATGTTTCCAAAATCACCACAGATATTGACTCCGTATTGTTGGCCAAAGAGGCATATTTGATAATGATATTCAACAGTGTCCTAACTGGCCTGAACGAAATGTTTGAGTTGTCAAGAGTTCAATAAATCTAGAGATTAGCTGTCAAGGCTAAAACACCGACAGAACAACTTACGAGAGTGTTTATTCAAGAAAGCACGGTACATAACAATTCCTGCACAAGAAAGGCAGTTGGCCAGCTCTAGCATGCTATAAACAAGTGTAGTAAAAGAAATATATCTAATTGTCCTAAACATAAGCTGTCAACCATACACTAAATCACACGGTCCAGCGGGCTTGATAGAGGTACTTGGCACGTATACAAAAGGTGAATCCTCAGGTGGTATCTCAACTGTGATACAATATAGTCAATTTGTTTAATTATTTATCCTATTTATTTATTTAAAGGACTTTTAATCATTTCATTTGACAATAGCGCTTCACTGTGTGTGCAATATATTTAATTTAGTGCACCACGGGCCGCACTTAGGCAAAGATTTCCCAATGCTCGCAATAGGAATTACATTTCCCATCATCTCTAGAGACGGCTCCGTGGGTACCAGGAAATTATTTGAAGTACATCCGGGTTGCCAGGTTAGAGCGCACTAACCCCACGGTGGCGTTTGGCATTGGTGGAAGAAAGTACTAGTCCTTACTGCACCACGAAAAAGCTCCGACGAAATAGGTGAGACCCGCGGCCAACTGTAGTGATTCCGTTCTCGTGAGCGTATGCAGACAGCGTGGTTGTAATGAGGCTTTCCTTATCCGCAGATTGCCCGAGTTAGAAGCGGATGAAACATTGAAAATGAAGCATCATTAGAAGTAACGAAGGCTCACACAGGTAGGACAGTACAATGTAAAGTCAGATAAAGACTTAATCAAGACCAGAGAGTCAACGTTTAATACACGATTCATTCCTCCAAACAGAGTCAACCCCATGCGAAGTCACACGCATATGAGAAAGAGAGAACCACTTCCACGAGTAAGGTATGTGCCACGTTGCGACGGCATCCTGAATGTCGTACACTTTTAGTAAGAGGTGATTTAGACCAACCTCGATAATTGGTTTGTTTTTTGTAGAGAAATCACAGGTTGTGACGCCACCTGAAGTTAAAAAGTTTGGAGTTACAAAATTCCTTGATACATGAGCCATCCGTAAGGTATTAAGTATGGGAAAACAAATGAGGTTCAGATTGCTGCTGGTAGGCGGGGTCACCATTAGAGATACATATTTATTTTTTTGTTTTTAGATGGTCTCAATATGCTCTTAATAAGAAGCCCTGATGAAAGCCCGCAAAGGAATTAAAACGTGGCTAGAAACACGTCGGCATATTCTTTGATGATATTAATTAGTCGAACTGTTAATTTAGGCTAAGTGCATTGAATGAGTTGGATTCATTTGGAAATTGCTACCTTATTGGGTTGTATATAGTAGCTTTTTCTTTGAATTGAAAGGATTTCATGCACACACATGATTTAATTGTGGAGTTCTTAACAATATTGTGCAATTTTGAACATATGTTTGTTACATAATTGTTATTGAGTTTTGTCCAATGTTGTTTATATATGTTTTTGTGATTAATGTTGATTGTGGTATAACTTTTATGTTTTTCTGGAAATGAGAGAGCTTCTTTTATGAAGTCATATAAAACAATGAAAGAAAAAAGAGGGTAAATAAACAACCCTAACCACAAAAGGCATATAGTGTGGTTTGTTCAAATAAATAATTTGGATCCCAGGTTCTTCCCCCTTTTTACATATTGATTATTGGCCCTACCTGGGTCCTGTCATTAGGGCCTGACCCCCTTCTGGTTTCACTCGCCTGTGGTGGCACCAGACCTACATGGGTGCAATCGATGGCACCAACAACATGGGGGATGTGCCCAAGGGGATAGAAGTCACCCTTCACACCGGCCAATTCTGCTCCCCTGGGGAAATGTATGTATCGATCGTTATATATCATCATGGCTGCAGGAACATCCTTCAGCACCAGGCTGAACATGGGTTGCGACATCCCTGCAACACTGGGCACAGTCTCCTGGAAGGAACCAGTTGCAAAAAAGTGGAGGGCTGCCATCACTTTGTATGTGGGTGTGAATGCTGTTGGGTAGTGGCGACGAACCTGTAGGTTGGTGGGGCTCCCACAGATCACAAAGGGTCTTCAGTGTCGGTCTGTCGAGGCGGAATTTGCGAATGATCGCTATATCCTCCATGTTCTCCAGCACTGGCAGGTGACGTATGAGATCAAGCCTCCTCCTAGTTGAGATGTAAATGGACAAATGTCACTGATAACATCATGAGATGGCCACAGCACATACCGTTAAGGATGTCACGGAAAACCAAAGACTGCCATGAGAGATGTGTGGCACACCAGGTTACATGGGTGGACATTTGACACACACAGAGGGCACATCTCTCCATTTACAATACACAAGTGCCGCAAACAACACATAGGTCAATGTGAATGCACAGATACTGAACCCCTACATTTCACATGTGCACGCCTCGTACCGTACCATCCACCAATGTGTGTAAAATTACCATGACTGACTCATACCCATCTGCTGTACCTGTCACACCTCCATGCATCATGTGAACTTGGCACACATCCACAACCCAACTATCACAGTAGCTGGAAAACTGTCACTTGTGTGCATGAGCTGATATGAAAGCACAAGTAAGTAACAACACCGTACAGTGAGACAAACCTTGCCAAGGTCAGCACTGACCCACAACACATTGATTTGTTACACATTATTGACACCAGCTTAACACTGTGAAGCATCATCAACCATCAAATGCAGAAGTGACATGGCAGGGACCACAGACCAATGTGCGTCACACATAACGTGCGTCCACCTGTGGGTTATATGGAATAATGGCATTGTGTGCCCAATGATGGGCCCTTAACCATGTTGCTGCTGTGTACTGATGCACTGTTCACGATGGACATTGGCATTGCAGGTGCCACAAATCGCGGTAGCTACCGCCTGGCCACAGCGGTGTGACACCAGCACCACCCCTTCACAACTGCGGTAGCCATTGGCATGGAGACATGGGTAAATGGCGGTGGGCATGCTCCGCCACCCAAATCGTGGTAGCTACCGCATAGCCACGGCGGTGCAATACCGCCATGGGGCATTGCCTACAGCCCATGGGAGCGATGATTGCGGTGGCATGATGCAGTTTTGAAAATTGCAGAAGGCGTGCTCCGCCACCGCGGTGGCAGTCATTCGATGGGTTTGAAAGATGCACCATCACGGTAGCACACCCCGGGCCCCTGCGGTGCATCACCGCCATGGAACATTGCCTACAGCCAATGGGAGCGAGGATTGCGGTGGCATGATGCAGTTTTGAAAATCGTGGAAGGCGTGCTCCGCCACCGCGGTGGCGGTGATTGAATGGGTTTGAAAGATGCACCATCACGGTAGCACACCCCGGGCCCCTGCGGTGCATCACCGCCATGGAGCATTGCCAATAGCCAATGGGAGCGATGATTGCGGTGTCATGATGCAGTTTTGAAAATCGTGGAAGGCGTGCTCTGCCACCGCGGAGGCGGTCATTGGATGCATTTGAATGAGGCTGACCTGGACAACCAATTGTTGCAGCTTTGCACCTCACAAACGACCCCAGGGGGGGCATAAATCTGTGGGAGTGAGCCTCTCATTTCCACTGCTCACAGAGCCTGCTGCCTGAGACCCTCTCCTGTTGCTGCCTCAAGTGCCTGCTTCCTGGGACCCTCTACTGATGCTGCCTCAAGTGCCTGCTGCCTGGGACCCTCTCATGCTGCTGCCTCAAGTGCCTGCTGCCTGGGACCCTCTCCTGCTGCTGTCTCAAGTGCCTGCTGCCTGGGACCCCTCACTACTCACTTTCACCACAGGTGTTCCATGTCCACAGGGATGGCAAGGACAGAGAAGATCCAATCCAGTCCATTCACAAGCGAGGAGCTGGAGGTCCTAGTGGACGAGGTGCTGGCACAGTATCCAAGGCTGTATGGTGGCCCCAATGTAGTGGTAAGTCATCATTAAGGGAGCTGGAGGGCAGGGGGGTGTCAGACATGTAGTTGTGCTGCTGCAGTATATGCCTGAGGGTGTGGGATTGTATCATACACTGACAAACACACTGTCTCCAGGACGAGGGAGTGTGTGTGTCCCAATGTCACTGTTTTCCCTGCTTGCAGTTGTATGTGTGAGTGGAGTGTGTTACATTGTCAGTCATACAGAGCCACAGGATGTTGGACATGTAGGTGTCAGGACAGTAATTGCTCGGGTGAATGTTTCTGTGTGCCCCTGTTGTCCGACTCAGTGTGAACCCAGAGACTAGACCCAGTGCCTGCCCACCCAAACGACAACACACCACCGAACTTACATGGTCCTTGCTCCTGTTCATTCATACTGAATAGAAGAAATACACCATCTCAGCCCTCTATAATTGCACACAAATATACTTCTGTAGATGCCTATTATGTTGTTGAGTCCATGTGCCCCGAGGCCATACACATTACAAACACATATGTTCACAGGACATGCTCATTGAATGCTGCCCAGTCATGCACACAGTGCTTCTACACACACACAGGAAGATATGTGAGGTATGTAGTGGGCAGACATGCATGGGACTGGTGATGTCTGCAAGCCACTGAGGGGGTACAGTGCAGTCATCCAGCATGTGTGTGAGATTATCAGGGACCCTCTACGCCCTCATGTATGCATGCAATCACATCTGTTTGGCCCATGCAGAGTGCCCTTGTGAGGAGTCCCCCAGTTTGGGATGGATGGAGATTACAATTGGTCCGGAGTCTGTGTCTTGCTACTGTACTGATAGATGTTGGTACTTGACACTGTGTAACTGGTCATTTACCCTTCTTTTAATCCATACCTGCAGCTCAAGGTACACCAGCGTAAGGCCGTGTGGAGGGCCATTGCAGCAAAAGTGCGAGCCCTGGGGGTATCCAACCGAAACGCACCCACTTCCACAATAGGTGGGACAACATCAGCCGGCTGGCAAAGAACGTGGCAGAGATGGCGTTAGGGCTGCTACCACGCACTGGGCGTTTGGCACGGCGCAACATAACGCCACTGATGGTCCACATATTGGCAGTGACTAATCCGGAGCTGGATGCACGTCTGAAGGACCATCGCCAGCAAGGCAGGGGTGAGTATTTGTGTAGGGGGACTTTGGCTGGGAGCGGATGCATGTGTACAGGGCCTGTGGCAGGGGTGGCCCATGTGATGTTTATGTGGTGGTGCTGTGCTGTGTCATGTGAGTGGCTGCTGGGGTGTGTGCCAGTGTCAGGCATTGTGCCAAACTGGCCTTAGAAAGCTGATCCTCCCTGCTGTGCTTTCTCATAGCCAGATGTGTTAGGATCTACTTGGTCATTCAGCATTGGGATAGTGTGGGGAATCTATTAGGGGGTGAACAGCAGGGTCCACTATCTTTGTGTGACTTCATGTATGCCTACTTTGCATGCACCATGATCAGAGAGGCCCACACATCTGACAACAAGGTGCCCCAGAGTACCACATGGTGCTTGGCATGGCCTACTTGGCATTGTGGACTGTCATGTCCTAATAGGTGTGTGTGTTGTCCCCTCCTGTTTTCTGAAGGTCTGTCAGTGGCAATGAGTGTTGTCCCCACATCATGTCCCTAGGTGTGGGCAAGGCAAGTTGTGTGTCTGGTACACTTCATCCACGGGCAGGGTGTTGTGCTGTGTGGCCTCGAACTTGGCTCAGTCATGGCAGATATTCAGGGTTACAGGCGCTATTGTGGTCTATGTAGTGTGTTGCTGCAATGTGATTGCAGGGTGTGGTGGTCACCATGTTGATTTGGGCATCTCCTGTACTGCATTGATTGGATTGCTTTGTCCTGATGATGACACTAACACATCCCTGCATCTTTCTCTCATGCAGAATCGCCAGTGGACACGGAGGAACGGGAGCCGGAAACCAGTGGTGGCGAGAGTAGCACCACAGCTGCACCGGAGGCCAGTGACACAGAGCTCACCAGCGCATCTGAGGGGGACCGTAGTATGCAGGAGAAATCCATGGCTGAGACACAGAGTACTACATCATCTGATGCTGGCGGTGATGCATCCGTGTTGGCAGGCACAGGGGATGGTGAGTCTGCAACATTATCTACCACACCGCGGCCAGTGCCCAGCCTCCCATCCACTTCATCTGGTGCTGCCTGTGTCCGTGTCAGTAAGAGGGGACGAGTTACATTCACACCTGGCACCGCTGGGCCTGCACCTGTCCCCCCTGCTGCCCTCAGTACAGAGTCTGTAGAGCTCCTGCGCCAGCTTTGAGTGGGCCAGACCGCCCTGCTCAATGCCTTCAGTGACCAAGACAAGAAATTAGGCCTGGTGGTTGCCTACATGGAGGGCATACACTCTGATGTGGGTGGGCTACACCGTACAGTTCAGGCTTTGTTATCCGCAGTGACGTCTGCCCTTCAACAGGCACATGCTCCCATTCCTGCTCAGGTGCCTTTGTCCACTCCCCAGTCAGTGGCCACATCATATGACAGTGACCACGGTTCGCATGTGTCACATACACGATGCAGCACAAGGAGCACACAGCAGAAACAACCCAAGTGGTCCCGCCCACAGACACCATCCCCACAGAAGAGCAGAGCCAGCCCAGAATGCAAAGACAAGAGCCCGACAGGGAAGAGCAAGGCTGAAAAAGCTATGGGGCTGACATCAGGCTCACATGACTCAGAGGCATCACCAGCAAAGGACTCTACTATCCCTAAAACTTCAAGCAGAGCTAGGCGTGCTGTCTGTGCCCACTGAGGAGGTGTTGTATGGCAAGGGTACACCTAGGAAGGGCACAAGCCCACATCCCCCCACCATATCAACTCCAATTCCAAGCCCAGTGAAGCAGGTGGAGGAGGGCACTGTCGGGGCCACCCCTGGCAAAGAGGCAAAGGAGGGCACTGTAAGTGGGACACCTAGCAAGTAGGGGAAGGTGGTCCAGAGGCGTAGCCAGAAAACGCGTTCCACAGGATCCAGCACGTCACCAGAGGGAGTTCCAGTGTCTGCACCTGATGCAGGACAGTTGGTGTGTGTGCCTGTTGTGTCATCACCAGTTCCCATTAACCCCAAGACAGGGAAGCATTTTCGTATTCCCAAGAAGTGGAAGGGCACCCCTTCAACCTCTCCCACCCACACTGTGTTACAGGTCTGCGTGACTCCACCTCCCCGTGCCACTATACCACCTGGTCCAAACAGCCCTCCAGCTTGCCAAACCACTGATAGCCCTACCTCACCTGGGCCTCTGTCTCCCCAGTCAAGTGTTCCTGCTGTCCTCGACACACAGTCAGTTTCAAGTCTGCCTGACAGCCAAATGTGAGTGGCAGTCCCCCTTATACACCTGTCTCTCATACAGGTGTGCTAGTCCTGCCCATTGCTTGGCACCTGGGTGTGTTGCTGGTCAGGGTAGGGTACAGTCAAACACACTCACTGTGCAGCTTTTCATGTCCTGACTCCACATTTCTCCCTGGCAACTTACATTTTTCATTCACTGCTGTGTTGTACTCTCACCTGTGCCATGGCCACTGGCCCTGTTGCTCTGCTGTGTTGTACTCTCCCCTGTGCCATGGACACTGACCCTGTTGCGCTGATGTGTTGGAGCCTCCCCTGTGCCATGGACACTGGCCCTGTTGCTCTGCTGTGCTGTACTCTCCCTGCCATGGACACTGGCCCTGTCGCTCTGCTGTGTTTGAGTCTCACCTGTGCAGCCTCTCATGTACTTGCTGTGCCATCTACCATGGACATTGGCCCTGTTGCTCTGCTGTGCTGTACTCTCCCCTGTGCCATGGACACTGGCCCTGTTGCTCTGCTGTGTTGTACTCTCCCCTGTGCCATGGACACTGGCCCTGTTGCTCTGCTGTGTTGTACTCTCCCCTGTGCCATGGACACTGGCCCTGTTTCTCTGCTGTGTTGGAGTCTCACCTGTGCAGCCTCCCATGCACTTGCTGTGCCACCTGCCATGGGCACTGGCCCTGTTGTTCTGCTGTGTTGTACTCTCCCCTGCTCCATGGACACTGGCCCTGTTGCTTTGCTGTGTTGGAGTCTCCCCTGTGCCATGGACACTGGCCCTGTTGCTCTGCTGTGTTGGAGTCTCACCTGTGCAGCCTCTCATGTACTTGCTGTGCCACCTTCCATGGACAATGGCCCTGTTGCTCAGCTGTGTTGCACTCTCCCCTGTGCCATGGACACTGGCCCTGTTGCTCTGCTGTGTTATGGAGTCTCCCCTGTGCAGTCTCTCATGTACTTGCTTGGCACCTTCCATGGACACTGGCCCTGTTGCTCTGCTGTATTGTACTCTCCCCTGTGCCATGGACACTGGCCCTGTTGCTCTGCTGTGTTGGAGTCTCGCCTGTGCCATAGACACTGGCCCTGTTGCTCTGCTGTGTTGGAGTGTCCCCTGTGCAGCCTCTCATGTACTTGCTGTGCCACCTGCCATGGGCACTGGCCCTGTTGCTCTGCTGTGTTGTACTCTCCCCTGTGCCATGGACACTGGCCCTGTTGCTCTGCTGTGTTGTACTCTCCCATGTGCAGCCTCTCATGTACTTGCTGTGCCATCTGCCATGGACACTGGCCCAGTTGCTCTGCTGTGTTGTACTCTCCCCTGTGCTATGGACACTGGCCCTGTTGTTCTGCTGTGTTGGAGTCTCCCCTGTGCAGCCTCTCATGTACTTGCTGTGCCACCTGCCATGGACACTGGCCTTCCTGTTTGGAATTTGCCTGTGCAGGTTATCTTGCATATGATCAGCATTTTGTGCCTTGCTCTTGTCTACTGTTGTTCTACTGTCATATCTGTGCAATATGTGAATAAAGACAGTTACTCCTGTTGTGTGTTTTGTCAGTGTCCTTGCTGATTAAAGTTATTTTTGTTTGTGTATTTGGTTGCCTGTGCCCCATGCTCTATGTGTCACTTCAACATTGCCAAGCTCTTTGCACGCATCACATTTTTAAACAGGGGTGACAGGGTCTTCAGTCCAAAAAGACACTGATACTTGTGTTATCTGTGTTGGCTCTTTTGCCTGTCATGCAGTTCTCTTTTTAGTGTTTTGCAATTGTTGGCTACGTTGTTGCCATGTCAGCTTGGGGTACACTGCCAGCACAGGGTGTGATGCTGTGCACAGGTTTGCATGTAGGCTGGGCAATGTCATGATGTATGTGGGCTATTCCTGTATATGTGCCCAGCTGTGTATGTGTATGGGCATTTTGTGTTGGTCCTTAGTCCTGGTCCCCTGCCCCACATGAGATGTGTGCTCTTGGGTGGTAAAGAGGTATGCAGTGTGAAGGGTGTGACTTTGTAGTGGTTGTGGATGCGTGTGTGCCCTGGATTGTGATAGACTCACATGTGTCACCGAGGACTGTGTGCCTGTTGTTTGGTTTGTCCTGCCCTGTGTAAATGATTGTATGCACTTGTGTGAGTTGTCTGTTGTGCACTGTGCAGTGTGTTGGTGTGTCCATGCACTTCTGTGTGACTCATCCTTGTTGTTTTGCTCACTTATGAGTGTGCAATGTGTGTGACTTGCACATCAGTGTTGTGTTTGTTTGATCATCAATGTGTCTTGAGTGTGTTTGTGTAGACTGTGTGGCCCTGCTGCTCCTCACTGGCATTGTGTGTTTGTGTTTGTCATGCATTGCAGGCACATGGTGCATTTTCTCCTCCTGTATGGCATGGTGTGTGTGGTGTAATGCCACCACCTATGTGTGCCACTTGTGCCTAGCCATTGTGGGTCTGCACTCCCTCTATTTGTGTATGGTACACCCCTTACATGTCTACTACTGACATGCTAGTCAGTTGACTTGGATGTCAGCTGTCCCCTTGATTTACATGTGTATGTGCCTCCCCATCACTTCACTTCTGACACTGTGCCTTGTGGTGCAGTTCTTGGGCCAAGAGTGATTGTTCCACTCTGGAAATTGCTACAATGGTTTATGTGTGATGTTCTTGAGCTATTTATCAGTGAGGATTGCTCATGTGCACTTCAGCTGTGACTGCTGCCGAGTGCTCTGGTGAAGATGGTTCTGCTCTTGTATCCCAGAGTGGTGCATCTTGTTGTTGTGTTGTTTGTATGTGTGTTGGCTGTGGTGTTGCTTGACTTCCTGTGTGTGCTGCTGTTTTTGTGCTGTGCTGATTTGTGGTGTGTGTGTTGAGGTTGTATCAGTCATGTCTGTGTGTAGCTGTTGTGCTTGGTGTGCACAGACTGCTTGTTGTGCATACAGTGCTGTGTGTATGTGGGCTTGGCATTGCTTGATGTGCATCCCCCGATGTCCTGTGGTGTTTGTTGATTTTTGCATTCATGTGCATGTGTGGTTGGTTTGTTGTGGCAGTGTAGTTCTGTGCAGGTGCACGTCTTGTGTGATTTGTGGTATGTTGTATGTGTTTTGTTCTTGAGTGATGATGTTGTGCACTCATGTTGTGTTTGTGCTCACATTGCCTTTCCACAATTTGGGTGACAGGGCATGTCTGTTTGTGTTGGGGTTCTGTGTGTTTTCCTGTGGTGTTTGTGTGTTGTTTTTGGGCAGGCATCTGTTCATGCTTCCCTGGGTGTGTGTTCTGTTTGCGGCTACACCCAGGGTGTGTGTTTGTTTGTGTGTATATGTGCTGGGAAGTATTGGCAGCCTTCAGTGAGCGAGGCACTGGTCGTGTGTGTTCCTTGTCAGACACTCCTGCAGTGGCTGTCTCCCTGTTTGTTTGTTGTGTGGTGCAGGGTGTGTATTGTGCTTGCTTGTTGCTGTGCTTGTTGCTGTGCATGGGGGTGCACAGGATGGGCACCTGGCCTGTGACTTGATGGGGTGTGTTGATGTGTGGTTGGGGGTGGTGTGGCCCTGTGGTATTTGTGCCCTGCCAATGCCTTGGAGTGGCCCTGCCTTCTGCATTGTGCGCATGTGTTGACCACGGCGGTGACGTGACTGGGAACAGGATGTTGCTGCTAGTCCGCGGTCGATGTGTGTCCCGGATGCAGAGGAGTGACTTGGTGGCACGTGGGTCAAGTGTGGGTGCCCTTGTGTATGTGTTGTGACCCACAGAAGGGTGTCTGTTATGGTTTTGGACGCTGTGTCAGCCTGTGTGTTGTGTGTTGTATTTGTGTATTTGCGTACCTGCGGCGTCATCCGCAGCAGCTCATGTCATGGTAGTGCTGTAGCAGGTACATCACCGGATGCATATGTAGGGCTGGGTCCATGGAGTTCATGACCGGGTGGAGAGGACTGGGTCTGTGCTATCGCGCTCCGCTGTCGAGTTTCCGCCGTCTCTGGTTGGGCGGTGCCTCCGCTGTGGTGCGTCTGCCTGTTTGGGCCATCCTAATTTGTGGAGCGGGGTGGACGTCATTCCGCACGCGGTGAGTCTCCATTGGCTCCCACCGCCACGGTGACGGGCGCACTTTGATGGGGGTGTGCACTGCTCCGCGGCGGATGGGAAATTACCTATGTTTTGCTATACTAATTTGGCGGACGTGAATACCGCTGTTCGCTGGCGGTAAAAGGCGTTTTTCCGCCCCTCAGCACTGTGGTGGTGCCACCGCCCAACATTGTAATGGACCCCTAGGTTTTGTTCTGTCTATTTCTGTGAAATAAGCAAGCACAGTTAATTTTTTTATTTGATAGGCAAAATATGCATTTGTGGCATATTCTATGCTTAGTGTTGTTTTCTGCAAGTTTCTCCATAGGCACTGGTTGTAATGATAATACCAGCCCTGGATGCAGGTATGGGGATGTACTTTTAAGATTGTACTAAGCATTGATTGTTCAAAATACAATATTATTTTTTCAGGGGAGTAGTCATTTGTTTTCTGTTTTATTGTGCTTAATAATTCCATGTATGTGGAATTATTTTTATTTGGTAATAGTGCGTAAAGTAATGGTATGCTGCAATTTTGATATAGGCCGTGTATTGCATATAATTGGTAAAAAGGTTTGGGACAAATATTAAAAGTCCCAGCCATCATCCAATGTTGGCTTTCCTGTAGTTTTATTAGGTTATTAGAAGTGCCAAATATTATTAGTCTTTTGTCATTGCTTTGGTTATCATAAATGACAAATGGTTGTTTGTTTAAATGTATTCATTGTTCAGGACTTAGAATGACTTCACTATAGGTGTTGGGAATTGGAGTGGTAGTTGTTTTTTTGCTACATGAAAGTGTTCTTTTTAGTGAAGCTACACTTGGCATGTGTGTGGTGGCTGTCTTTGGGATTTTGGTAATTTGTTCTTTTAAAATTATACTTGTTGGCTTTTGGGGATCTGTGCTGGCTTCTTTTATATTTTCTAATGCAGATCTTACTTCAATTTCTGTTACGTTCGGTGGGTGGTTATGCTCCCTAGTATAAAGTACAGTTGTTTCTCTAGTTGTTGCTCTCCCGTAACATTTATTTGAGTAATATTTACAACATTTCCATTTCACTTTTAACCCAAATTGTTTTTCATGTGTATAAGTGTACCCGATATAACACAGTAACAGTTTCCCCTTCTGGCTGGTTATGAATTCAGCTCCTTCAGTCATTTTGCTGTATGTTGATCTATAAAAAATATATGTTATAGTTATTTAAAATGTTGTTCTATGCATTTCAATTTAAATATAAACTTTTTTTATATTATATACTTACATTTATGGTAATTCTGTTTTAGAATTTTGCTGGTGTTTCTTTTTTAGTTGTATTTTCGTTCTGTATTTTCTTTCTCTGAAAAATAAAAGTACATTTGTTTCTATTAATTGTTCTTATATTTTTTATAGTTGACAGTTAGTGCTTTTGTTTTTACTTTTAACTTTGGCTGATTTGCTCTATTATTTTATAATGGTTTGGTAAATACTTACTTTGTTATTTGTATCCTTTTTGGCGTTTTCTGTTGGTTGTTTGTTGTTTGTAGATTAAGCTGTAGTGGGAAGAGAAAATAAAAAGAAAATATTCATTACTATTTAGATCATATTTGTGCTTTTTAAACATGTTAGCTGTTAGTATTATTTAGTTTAATTTAATTACTTACTTTTAATGCAGTTTCTTTTCTGTTATATGTTGATTTTCTGTGTAGTTGAAGTCCTCCAGAATTTTCTCTCCTGTACTTTTCTTTTTTTTGGGTGTGGATTGTGTTTCATTTTTAACTGTTTATATAGTGTTTTTGAAGTTGCAATTAGTATACTATTGGTTAATTTGAATTTGCAGTGTTTTTATTGGTTAGTTTGTATATTTTGAAAATGTTTGAGGTGGTTAGTTTCCAAATAAGGAAAACGCCAATTAGTAGTATTGTATGTATAGTTTAATTAATTTATTTGAAAATTGTTATATATTATAAAATTACATTTTTTGGTATTGTTATATGAAAAGTTAATAATATTTATGTAGTAGTTCTTGTAGTGATATTTTTATTATTTATGTGTTATTTAATTTTTAATGTAGTAGAAGTGTTTTTGTAAATTAAGAATTATTTTTGTTATTTATAGTAATAAAATAATATTTTAGTCCTTTTATATTTGTATTTGTTCCTATAGTATCTTGTCGATATTTTTAAATTTGCAATATTAGTGTTGTCGATAATGTTGTTTCCGATATCATTTACTTTGTGTATCTTTTGTAATGGTGGTCGATATTTTGTTATATCGATATGTATATCATCGATACTAGTGGTATCGATATTTATGTATGTCGATATTGTGTATCCAATATTTTTGTTATGTTTTAGTTAAGTAGAGGAGTTCGATATTAGTGTTTTCGATATTTTTGTATCGATATTTCTGTAGGACGATAATGTATCTTTCGAAATTATGTCAGTGATTCCAGCCAGGCGCGCCGCGGAGCTTTGTAACCACTACATTCAAATACAACATGGGTCAATGATTCTCTACCACTCCGACACACTGAACACAGGTCATTTCTAGTTATAGACCATTTGCTAGTAAAATCTTTTAATGGTAGTGTGCCGACCCTGAACTGGAAATAGAATTTCCGCTCAAAGGGGTTTGTAATAAAGTCCCAATAATGCTCAAACTCAGGTATGGGTTTACAATCCAGGAAATGCCCTGTAAGGGATGAAGACTCACCATTTCTCACTGTATTGGTCTGGGCCATTTCCCAATATTTAGCCTTCAGTATTTATTTAGATGGAAAAACTGTGTTTTTGGGGTACTCCCATAGTTGACACATACCCATATTCGCTAGAGTAACTCTAAGCTGTCTTAACCATTTCATTTTGTGCGATGTGTCCATCCTTTTTACATCTTGAAAGCCATCTGCATACTCTGCAAGTTCTGGAGGGATGTATGACGTTACAACGCATACTTTTACCACGCATACCTTTACAACGCGGTATTTACAACGAATACCGTTACAACGCATAGCGCTTTGAGGTGCTGGATAGTGGTAAGTATAATTTTCTATTCCAACTCCAGTCCCCGTGGACACTAGGGAAGGTGTTGGATAGAAAATTAAACTTATCCCCTATCCCAGAGCGCCCCCCAGCGCAATGCGTTGTAATGGTATGCGTGGTAATGCCTGCGTTGTAATGGTAGTGCGTTGTAAACATTTCGTTGTAAACGTTACATACCGCTCTGGAGTAGACCAAAGTCTGCGCCAGTACAAAAGAGGACATCATTTTGCAAATTCCACAATTGGCTTTCTCCCCAGATCAATCCATAACAGGCATTTTGGGGTACTCTGGGACAAACCGGTAATATTTCTGAGAAACGTATTTTCCGAGATAATGAGTTTGGATAAGTTCTCATCACCTCAGAGTTCTGCGCCATATAAGGCAGAACTGACTACTTTCATGTTATAAATCTCCATAGCAGGGCTAACTATCTTGGTGAAGGAAGTGTTGTATTCTTTTTGCAGTACTCCTACCTGTTTTCTATGTTTTAGGGATGCTATATCGACCTGATGTGTCCAGTTAACCCCTCCTGGATGTTGACCCCTAGATATGTGAACTCTCTGACCTAGCATAATATTGTTCAGCATTATGCCCCCCTTAAAGGCCCTATGTGGATTAAAGGCCAACAATTTTGTTTTAGACACATTGACCTCCAATTCCATTCGCAAACAAAACTCTTGGAAGATTGTTAGGGCTCTCTGGAGTTCACTCAGTGTTTTGGAAAGGATCAATGTCTTGTCCGCAAACATTAGTATGGGATCGTTTTCGCCTACCAGAGTTGGTGCGTCTGTGGGGGTTAATCTCATACAGTTCACTATCCCACTAATGTATAAAGAGAATAAGGTCGGGCCAATATGCATCCCTGTCGAACACCCTTCTACACTGGGAAAAATTCTGTGACTTGACCCTGTTTACCCCACCGCATCCTAGCCTTGTTATCCTCATGCAACCTGATGATGTGTCAACAAATCGGGTGGTGGCCCCATTTCTTGTAGCGTCTGCCAAAGCTTTTTGCGTGGTACAAGATCAAATGCTGACCTAAGGTCAACAAAGACGGCATACAAGCTACCCTTACCCAAGGCTACTGTTTTCCAGAATAGTAAAATAAACCTAAACACTTGGTCGATTGTGCTAGTAGAGGTACGAAACCCCGATAAAGTATTGAATTCACCAATCCAATCTTGCACTCTATTGAGCACCAATCTGCCCATTATCTTCTGTAGAGAATCAATAAGGCTGATCGGCCTATAGTTCCCTGGGAATGATGTGTCCCCTTTCTTAAAAACAGGAATGATCTCCGCCTTCCCAGGAATCTGGAACCGGCGCACCCTGAGCTATAGCATTTGTCAGTGAGAGGATATATTTGCCCCATCTCACTTTATCATAGAGGAATATATCCCCCTATATTCCATCTAGACCTGGAGCTTTTTCTGCCAAGATGGATTTCAGGGCCACCTCCACATCTACCTTACTAAAAACTTCCCCCTTAAAAAACTGCTTATCAATGCTGCCCTCCGTTTCTTGCTCATTCGCAGAATATTGTGGTTTAAAGAGGTTTCCCATTCCGATTGTGAGAGGTGATTTTGGGGCTGGGAGGCCTGCCCACCTCTATTCCATTTATGGACATTCCAGAACTGTTCAGAATTCCTCTTAGCACAAATCTCCTTCAACTCGTCTCCCCTTTTACTATCCCAATCCTTCTTCGCCTATTTTTGTGCCCCCCCAATATGTGGCCCATGCTGCTCGTACCAACTCGGGATCCCCTTGTATGATAGCTTCCCCATAGTCTGCACGGGACGTTTTACATTCCGAGCTATACCATTCCTGAGGTTTGGGTGTGGTCATCTTCTTTGGTTTACTGCTTATACTAAAATGCATACGCAATAGTCCAAAAAATTCATTATGTATGCAAATAAAACTCTTTAAATCATTCAGATTAATTACTCTATCCTGCAGTTCACTAATAGCCTGATCTAGCTCTTTTTCAATGCTAGCAAGTACACTGGTAGGTCTTTTAGCTTAGTCCATTTTTGACGCCTTAGATCATTTGATGGGACAACATCAGAGGTAATATAACTGTCTAACACTTCGTGAGGATCTTTGGAACCAAAAAGGTCCAAATCCACACATAAAGAATTGTGGTCGCTTTTCTGTCTCTCTCGAATCGTCATATCCTTCACTCTATGCCAAAGTGCTAGGCTAACCAACACATAGTCTATCCAGCTGGAATAGTGGCCATTATCAAATGTGCTAGCCCCCGTTATATTTGACATTGTAGGGCCATTAAGTGTCAGTAATCCCTTTTCCATGCAAATTGAGTTAGCTTGGATCACCGCATCAGACCATCTTTTTATGGGGTCTTGCTTCAACTTTGGAATGCCCCACTTTAGCTCTTCCTCGATGAACACATTTTCCTCCTAACTTATAAGTGGCTCAAAAGCAGCATTAAAATCCCCCACAACGATAATATATGTATCTGCATGTCTACCCTCGAGAAGATCGTCAAGAGCCGCTAAAACTCCAGACTTTTTCCCCCTTGAGCCTCTCACATAGAGATTATATATTACCACTAACCCGTAAGTGCCCCTAGACACTCTAATGGCCTGAATATCCTGACTATGTGTTGGGAGTACTTGAATGTACAATCCCCGATCTTGCTTCACCCATATTGTCAGTCCCCGTGATGGTCTCCCTTTTGGGCCTTTAAATAGCCGGGATATGAATGTTCAAATACCCAACACAAAAATTGGGGACTTCTGCCCCAGCCTCTTGAAACAGGCTCCCAACTTTGAGCCTAATCCTGCAATGTTACAAGACAACAATGTGTTCATTATAAATGACATATTTGAGGCTGGTGGTCTGCTTGTAGCACGAGGTCTTAAACAGCCCTCCTGTTCTGGCCCTTCGTACAGTACAGTTGGCAGGACATCCTCATTTACAACTGGATTCTGCTCCGTTACTAGACAATCACACCCTAGTGGGCTGACCCCATGGGCCATCTTAGTTAGAGGATGAACCTGCTGCTTCTTTTTCAATTCCATCTCATGTCAATCTATGTTTTCCAGGGTGGATACTCCCCGGAGCCTAATTAAAGAGTTCTCGTGTGTATTAGCGATTGCAGTAGTCCTTGGAGCGCATCTAAACTGGATAGGTGACTGACCTGGTGCAGTTGTACAGAATTCTAGGGCATAAAGATTTGCCGCTAGATCCGCCCTAGCGATCGTCAGCTCGATACTATCCAAGGAGTTTGTAGTTGCTACCAACCTGCGGGCCTTTACTATATCTTCCCCTATTACCGAACGGCATCCTCTCACATGCCGTATCCAATGAATGGATATGTTTATTAGGGAATCCTCTCTTTCTTGTCTTTTATTTACATCTAGCTTCGGTACATTCACCATAACAATCTTTAAAGAATCAGACATTTCCAGAGGATAATAAACTGAGTGGCTATCTTGCTGTTTGTTCACTGGCTGGATAGGTTGAAAAACAGTGTTATTTTGGCTAATGATGGAATTTGGAGTAGGTCTAGGCTTTATTGGAAGCAACCTCAAGTTCTCTGCCTAGGGTCTTCCAAATCGAGGTAAGGCCCCACCAGCCCGAGTTTGATTTACATGTGAGGCAATAGGTGAGGTAGTTCTAGATGTTATCTGAATAGGCAGGATTCCGCCCTTTAATTCTCCTAAGCCTCTACTTTCCCTTTCAACTCCCAGTTGTAGCTGGTCGGGTGCCAATGTTTTTACCAGCGATGTTAAGTCCTCTATCTGGCCTCTCATTAGGCCCATTTCTTGTTTTAGCAAAATAATTTGCCTAATCAAGTCTTGGTATTCCATGGATGAGTCTATCCCCTACCCTTACTCTGTTAAAGAGTAACTGGGGTCTTCTGAGTTTCCTGCAATGGGAGGAATCTATTAGTACACTCTACCATGGTAACAGTGTGATCTATAGTAACGGGACAATCTTTATCTATTTCTTGTACATCAACTTTACTAGCAGCTTTTTTTTAAAGTGTTTTATGAAACATTGCCGGTATGATGGTAGTGGGCGTTCTCTTTACTGGGGACGACCTGGTGTGGAGTTGAAAACAGGTAGCTTGTGTCATAGGTTCTAGTCTAGAATACCCCCACACTCCTCTATCAGGGCATCTATCCAGTCTAAGACGCAATTACTAGCTGCATGTGGCTGGAGCTTCCTAGCCTTTTTGCCCCTTCCACCCCGATTTAAACTAGTACCTCCACCCTCCCCACCATCTTCACCCCCACTTTGTAACTTCCTTTTGCCCATATGTGTTGATAGGGGTCTGACTAAACTTTTACTTTAATCAAACAGGTCCCAATACTTTCAACTTTTACCTTGCTCTGTTTCTCTCTTACGTGGACTATCTCCCTTACAACAACATCAGGAAGGAGACAGTTCACAGCAAAAATAGGCCAGTTCTTACTACCGGATTGAATCACCAGTGTCTTTTACAAATAGTCACAATAGTCACTTCCAGCCACTCCAGCTCTGCTCTCCGTCAAATGCCGCAGACGTCAGAGGGGTGGCCCTGCCCTGTGTCTTCCTGCCACTGACGGGCAAGGATGGGCCCGCCCTTGGCCCACGCACATCCCGCGCCACAGGGGGAGAGGCATCGCTTTAAACGCGATGTCAGGCGCTTTCCCCTGACTAGTGGCATCTGTGTGTGCTCGCACTGCACACTGAGACCTGTAGTCCCTCTATCTGCTGGCTGGTGCTGCGGGGGAAAGCTGGATGATGTCCGACGTTGTCCTGGGACTCCTGTCCCGAAAGGACGAGGAAACAGACAAGGGGGCAAAGTAGAGCTGCAAAGATGTAGGGTTCAGCAGACTGGTGTCTTGCTTTATCCATTCCTTCATATGCTCCAGATATAGTCAATTGAGTAATAGTTTACTATCATATGTGAACACCCCCCTGGGCTTAACTAAGCCTGCTACAGGGATCTCGAGAATCAGTGGGTTGTGGTCTGATAATACCTTGGGGAGTTTGAATATCTTAGCCGCTGTGACTATGTCTTCTGAAATAAGAAAATAACCTGAGAGTGATAATTTGTTGCGCGGAATAGAATAATACATGAAGCCATGGTCAGGGGCTCCCTTCTTATTCCACATATCTATTAATCCATGATCCACCCCTAGCTGCTGGAGAGCTTTAAAAAATGTAGGTTTTCTACCCCCATACTCCTCTTCCCAAATGTAACTGTTCCCCACACTAAATGAATATTTAAATCACCACATAAAACTAAGGAACAGGGCCATAAGGCTAGTCCCGTATTTAATAAATCAAAGGTGTCAGCTTGATCAATATTGGATCCACAGATTGCACATAAGTAAATTGAGCTGATCCTACCTTACAATTCACAATTATTCATCGGCCTACATATCAGATAATCTACGCTCAACAGAGCAGTGACTTTTCGCTAAAACCGCAACCCCACGTCATGTAAGCCCCTGTTGTGTACAGGCCAAGAGATTTAGACCTAGTTTGGTGAGCATCTTGTGTTTCCCCCAAGGGATATGGGTTTTCTGCACACAAGCTATGTCTATCCATATAGCATTTAAACTTAGAGCGCTTCTATTTCTTTCCCCCCATCATTAAAGCAACAGATATTAATTGTACAGGTTCGCACATTATGATCCATTTTTATATATACTCTGGTATTTTCTAGCTAGACACATCTTTCTAATATTATTTATTCTATCCCCCTGCATAATCGTATTAATCAGTCCATAAGTATTATGTGATACACACCCATTTTCCTTCCCTAAATGGTTTATAGATAGATTGTTATCAACATTACTGTCATCTTGCTTACAGACTCCCCTGTATCTCTGTTTTTCCCACCACCCTCTTCCTGTGCCACCCCTTGCCCCACTCACCCCCTGCCCTCTCCCAAAGCCCCTTCACCCTTCCTTCAGTACATCTCCAGCCCTCGCCCCTCCTACTCCCAGAGGCTGTAGGACCAATGTGGTCCATTGCTGATGATGTGTGCTCCTCTCATGCTGGGTCCTAGCCTAATATCTCTATTTATATACATAAATGTATACAGCCTCTCCCTCTTTTCTCCCCAGTCATTTCCTAGAGAGAGAGAGAGAAAACAATTTCTTTATACTATAGTCAATGTTTCAAGAAATGCCCTTGCCTTGATTACTGACATGAAAAATGAGCCTTATCTGTAATGATTTCTTTCAACTTAGCCTGGTTCAGTAAATAAAGCTGTACACCGTTAGATTGAAATAGCAGAATCATCTGGCGTAGCCGCCATCTCCTCGCGACCATGACATGACAAAAATCCAGTCTAATGAACAATTCATGCCCCTTAGCAGCGCAGTTCCTATCCGGGTGAGCCAAATATATAGGGCTTGACGAAGCAGGAAACTTCCCAGGTTTATCAATATTGCTCTTGGCTTTGCGGCTCCTTGATCCCTCCGTGTTTGTTTAAAAGGGAATCAATGTGCCCTCTGAATTCAGAGTCCCTGCTGGAGAGTTTAGGAAAGGCTTCTTTCATAAGTTCAATAATACATTTCTGAACTTCACCCATTTCAAATCCTTCTGGGATAACCAAGACTCTTAAGTTACTCCTGCGAAGTCTATTTTCAAAGTCCTCAAGTTTCCATTGTATGTCAGCAGATTGAGGTTCAATCATTCTGTGATTGTTTCCTTGTAAGCCAGTAAGTCGCTTTCCATTGTCCCAATTCTATTTTCGGCTTCCCCGACTGTACATGATTTAGCTATTCTGCAAATAGCATTCCGCATTTTCCGGCATAAAGATTGAGTTTTTCGGCTCTGCCAATGTCTCATCACGATGAAGCATGATATTCTGATGAATTACGTTCAATGATACTGTCTCAGAGGGCTCATTCATGATAGTCTTTACATCTGGAATAGGCTCTTCCCAACTAGGCATGTCGTTATAATCCCAAAGTAGTTCTTTTGATTTAACTCTACCAAGGGGTGCTCTGGTCTGTTTTACTTTCTTGACCATACCCTCTATTCTCATGCTTGTTTCACCTGGTTGTGATGTTTGGCTCTCATCCAAGCTACTCCTATCACTTAATATGCTATCCATCAAGTTCTCCGTCATGCGGTGTCTGATTAGGTCTAATTCCTCTTCCCCAGAGACACTTGAATGATCTTACAGTGAAAAAAAATCAGTCACCAGAATCTATTTCAACCTCTTTCATCACTGTTGGATACTGCTGTTCCCTCTGTACTTTCTGAGCCAAACCACCATTTTCCTTAACCCGCTGAGTATCCTTGAAGGTACTAGGCCCTGCAGATCCCTGTTTTTGGCCAGTTGCGCTCCCTTCATACCCCTCTTGCCCCCCTTTCATCTTGGCAGCTTGGGGAGTCGGGCTAGCAACAAATATACCAGTCCCCATGTCGACCTTCCTACCAAAAACATCCTTTGCACAACCCGTAGGAGCTCCCTCAGTCACTATCGCAGATTTAGTACTCACATCTAGTGCGTTATACACCCGGAGTTCTTCAGAGGTCCTGAGCAGGAGATTAACTTCTCCATCTACGCTTGTTGCTGATTTCATTAAAAACTTCGCTATTGCTCCTGCAGACTTTGAAGTTGCAGCTTTCTTTCCCACGCCTGGGTTTCGAGGACACTCTTCCCCATCATTGCCTGATTTCCTCCCAGCACTTTGGCTCCCCGTTCCTGCATTCACACCGGGTACTCATCCAGTACCTCGGCCCCCCAAGGATTTCGCAGATTTCGGCATCATCTCTAATGTCCTGTATCTCAAAGGACATCTTGCTTTTAAAGAAGCCCAGCATGCTGCTCCATGAGCAAGCAGCCAGGCAGTGCATTTAAACGGCGTAGCACACCTCGCCTCTTGCTATATGCAATTATCGGGCCACTGGAGAGCAGCAGCAGAGAGCACAACAGCCAGCCTTCCAGCATGCTCCGGCTCCGTATCGAGTCTGGGGCAGTTAGCCATGAGGAACCCAGATCTGGAGGAGCGCCGATCGGCAGCGATCACACGGCCACCATCATCCCAGCCGCGGGCCGTGGAGGGAGTTACGGTGGGGCAGGGAGGCGGGGAGGGGGAGGGGCGGGGTGGAGGGACCTAAAAACTGGCATATGGATAATTGCAGGTAAGTACACAATTTAATTATTAAAACGAATTTCGTAGCGTGCACAGCATCGCATTTTGCGATGCAGTGCGCGCTACGAATTTCGTTTTATTAATTAAATTGTGTACTTACCTGCAATTATCCATATTCCAGTTTTTAGGTCTCTCCACCCCGCCCCTCCCCCTCCCCGCCTCCCTGCCCCACCGTAACTCCCTCCACGGCCCGCGGCTGCATCATCCCCTCCTAACCTTGGCCAAGCCTGATGTAATTATCTGATTTCCAATGCATGATAGAGAGAGTCATAGTCTGAGAGTGGTGTACTTAAACTTGATGACTTTTTTGTGATTTGGCTACTAATTATTGGTCCTCGTTGGGTGGCCAACAGTTCAACTCCCTGATTTCTCACCCCTCACTGCACCGAAGCAAGGTCAATTACAGGAACAATGTCTTTATGTGTATAGTATAGAATATGAGTGAAATGACTAAGTTGAAGTCAGAAGATGGAAACAGTTTCTGCTAAAACAAGCAGAAGCTTTTTCTATTTCTGGGCCCAGCAATGACTTTACAACATAGTCACTGTGCTCAGACTCTATACTTCACCCACAGAGCCATTGGACCTCTGACGGACCTTTCTTCATCGCAGTGAGGGGTGAGAAATTAAGGTGCCAAACTGTTGCCGCCCAATGAGTACCAGTAATTAGTAGCCAACTCACAAATCAGTGATCAAGTTTAAGTACAGCACTCTCAGACTATGAATCTATAAAGTATTAGAAATCAGATAATTATAAGCATATTTTCGGAGGAAAGAACATTAAGACACTATAAAAGACGCAAGCACATTTTGACAAATTGCTTATTATATTAAAGATCCACAATCAATGCATGTAATTAACAGTTTTAAGCAGTTCAGTCATGAGTCTTACAGCTCGCAGTACAAAACCATAAATTTAATTAAAGTAAATCTATTGTTAAATAAAAGAATCCATAAAGAAGATAGTTCAGGTTAGGGTTTCCTACCACCAGCAAAGGTGAGCGGATGGTTCAAAAGAGTTCTCTTAGCATGGGGAATTGGAGCAGATAGGAGTCCAGCGCTTAGAGGCCTGCCGGTAGGTACAAATCACAATTAATATAGCATAACAATTAACATAACATAACTAAGGAAAAGTCCATGGGAAAGGGGAATTCAACAATAATCTGGAAAGTTCAGGTCTGGTCTCTCACCAGACAGCTTCAAATTGTCTAGCATGCAAGTTAATCAGCAAAGGGAAAAAGGCCAGGGGCATAAGAAGTCATGAGGGATTCCAAATAGCCAATATAACCCTCCTCCTCCTTGGTAAAACACTTTTTATACTCCAAATTGTCCATTTGGACATCAGTTGTCACCATACGATGGTCTACTCATCCTATAACCATTCTTCTACTCACCAGGTACAAAACTGATATGAGAAACGATTGTCTATTCCCTCCTCACAGGTTAGTTGACAAAGAGCCTATTTACTTTGTTGCTCTTCATGGATTAAATTGAAGGGTCACGTTACCGTCAATTCACTCACAATGAACTACAGGAAAAAGTGTCTATTGATTCAAGATTGAAAGCATAAACAGAACAGATAAAGCATCATTTGAGGAAATGTAACAAATGTCCATTACACCAGGCTATGAAATAATGTAACAACACAATAGGAGTCACAGGGGGAGAGAAGTGAGGTCACCCCCCAATCACAATCTTATAAACAACAATGGGCCTCACCTATACTACACCAAATCCTAAAAAGGTACGACAATTCAAACAGGTTTTCAATCTCCTTCTCAATTCCCTTGAGTGTGATTACTTTCACTACTCTAATTGTCACTGTGTATCAATCACTATTTTCTAAAAAAGACAACATCCAGGCTAAGTTACACCTATCATTCATAAATCTGTAGAAAAAATGTGAGGGAAGAGAGAGAGTACCTCACGGTAGTAACACCCAAGGGGGCTGCTGACTGATGATCGCCAGCTTACCCACTTATCATCATCGGCCACTCTCTCTCTCTGTGGAGATGAAAGAAAAAGAAAATTGTGTATCCTCCTTTTGAAAGAATCTTAAAGGAAGTAAAGTGAAAAGTAATAGTAAACCTTAGATATAAGTAAACCATCAGTGCCTATTATTTTTATAAGTGCCCATTGAACCCCCGTGAGAATCAATGAACATAATTCTCACCTTTAAAAACCGGTGAAGCTTGCTGGCATGACAATTTTATTAGATGCTGCAAGCTTCCCCAATTAAAAATGGTTTCTGTCAAACCATAATCAGTTCTATAGTGCCAACATGTTTCGTTGCTAGTCCATCTCGCAAAATCTTCAGGGCTAATAGAGGTTCCAATTCTTAGCTTCACTATAGATTCTCCTCAAACCTGTGATGGTACCAATAAAAAACAAATATAGAGACAGTTGTCATTTCCATCTGCCTTCCATGAAGGCATAATGAATTCAAATCTAGTTTCAGCACACCGTTTGCTACATGTAATGTACATACTCTTTACCTGGCAGTTGCGAAGTCTCAGCGTACCTGCAACCGTCTTCACACCGGACACCGCGTTCCAAGATCACGTGCCCTCGGGGTGACTGCCCACTGTCTAGCCCCCTGCAGAGGTGCAAAAACAGGCATCGTATATTATTTGCCTTATTCTCTCACATGTTAACATGCCTTCTTATCAGTCAAAATAAACCACCAGCGTATTTCAGATCCTCTTACTTGTACATATAACATCCGCATTTCCATCAACAGTATATAGTATACGAATATTTAAAATCGCTATAGTGCTCGCATGTCTCCTCTCTCAATGCGACCAGCGAGAAATGCAGAGCCAAATGTGCAAAAGATATATATATATATATATATATATATATATATATATCAATTCAGTTTCAGAATACCCTTTCGTACAAAAGCCACAGGAAGACTGTAAATTCTCACGTCTAGTTTAATGGCAGCATGCACACGCGGGACCTCCCAGCAGTCCCTTTCAATTGTCTTCTTACTCGTACGCCTGACGCGTTTCAGGAAGAGGTTTCCTTTCTTCAGAGGCAGAGTTTGTGGGCATTAATGACAGCGTTTTCATGGCACTCGCGATATTTGTTGAACACCTGTCCATGTGGGCGTGGCCACAACTATGGCCTTCTGGGTGTTGTAGTGCCAATTTTTATCTTTCCCCAGTGGGTGCGGTCACCATGTCCTTTGCAAAACAGTCTTTATCCCAAGTGGGTAGAAATAGGATTTGCTGCAGCCCCACGTTCCGCTTTACTGCTGTCATTGAGTGAAGGCGAGCAACCCCCTGCGTAGGGTGCCGACCTGCTTCCTTCTCCGTGTTCAGATCCCTGGCTGAGATTTGAGGAGATCCGCTATTCGGCAGTGGGCTTCCGTACTCGACCGAGGCCAGCCGATAAACATCAATGCAGTTGCAGAATACCCTTTCGTACAAAAGCCACAGGAAGACTGTAAATTCTCACTTCTAGTTTAATGGCAGCATGCACACGCGGGACCTCACAGCAGTCCCTTTCAATTGTCTTCTTACTCGTACGCCTGACGCGTTTCAGGAAGAGGTTTCCTTTCTTCAGAGGCAGAGTTTGTGGGCATTAATGACAGCGTTTTCATGGCACTCGCGATATTTGTTGAACACCTGTCCATGTGGGCGTGGCCACAACTATGGCCTTCTGGGTGTTGTAGTGCCAATTTTTATCTTTCCCCAGTGGGTGCGGTCACAATGTCCTTTGCAAAACAGTCTTTATCCCAAGTGGGTAGAAATAGGATTTGCTGCAGCCCCACGTTCCGCTTTACTGCTGTCATTGAGTGAAGGCGAGCAACCCCCTGCGTAGGGTGCCGACCTGCTTCCTTCTCCGTGTTCAGATCCCTGGCTGAGATTTGAGGAGATCCGCTATTCGGCAGTGGGCTTCCGTACTCGACCGAGGCCAGATAAAAATTGGCACTACAACACCCAGAAGGCCATAGTTGTGGCCACGCCCACATGGACAGGTGTTCAAAAAATATCGCGAGTGCCATGAAAACGCTGTCATTAATGCCCACAAACTCTGCCTCTGAAGAAAGGAAACCTCTTCCTGAAACGCGTCAGGCGTACGAGTAAGAAGACAATTGAAAGGGACTGCTGCGAGGTCCCGCGTGTGCATGCTGCCATTAAACTAGAAGTGAGAATTTACAGTCTTCCTGTGGTTTTGTACGAAAGGGTATTCTGCAACTGAATTGATGTTTATTGGCTGGCCTCGGTCGAGTACGGAAGCCCACTGCCGAATAGCGGATCTCCTCAAATCTCAGCCAGGGATCTGAACACGGAGAAGGAAGCAGGTCGGCACCCTACGCAGGTGGTTGCTCGCCTTCACTCAATGACAGCAGTAAAGCGGAACGTGGGGCTGCAGCAAATCCTATTTCTACCCACTTGGGATAAAGACTGTTTTGCAAAGGACATGGTGACCGCACCCACTGGGGAAAGATAAAAATTGGCACTACAACACCCAGAAGGCCATAGTTGTGACCACGCCCACATGGACAGGTGTTCAACAAATATCGCGAGTGCCATGAAAACGCTGTCATTAATGCCCACAAACTCTGCCTCTGAAGAAAGGAAACCTCTTCCTGAAACGCGTCAGGCGTACGAGTAAGAAGACAATTGAAAGGGACTGCTGCGAGGTCCCGCGTGTGCATGCTGCCATTAAACTAGAAGTGAGAATTTACAGTCTTCCTGTGGCTTTTGTACGAAAGGGTATTCTGCAACTGAATTGATATATATATATATATATATATATGTATATATATATATATATATATATATATATATATTCACTGAAAAAACCATAGGTTATAGACCATATATAGTTAGGAATTAGCATTTAAAAAACCTTATTTTACTCACACAAAACCATTGAAATTCCATATATAGTTAGTAGTACTAACTATATATCGCGCACCCGCAATCCACTGCTGATCATGTCACATATTACATCATTCATGACATGGTCAGTGACATCACTGATGACATCTCAAATGACATCACTGATGACATCACTGATGACATCTCAAATGACATCACTGATGACATCACTGATGACATCTCATTTGACATTACTGATCACATCACTGATGACATCATTCATGTGATAATACAATGAACCTCTTCAGACTCTAATATAACCTTAGATACACTCAGTGTAAACAGACACTCACAGACTGTCACTCATCCATGAAGTTACACACACACCTAGTCAGTCATGCAAAGAATCAATCACACCTCCATTTTCTCAACTATACAGTTATACACACCTTACTTATTCAAACATATACTAACACATATTTACTCTCTTATACAATCCTGGATACAAGTTCACAATGATCCATACAGCCACTCACACATTCACTGGCCCTTATGCACAGTTATTTATATATGTCAACTCTCACATGTACTGTGTTTTACATATGTACTTACTTTGACATGTAGCACTGATATATCCATTCACTCACCAATACACTCATGCACACAGTCAACCGCCCATACAGCTGTTTCCACGTGCACTTTTGAACCCATACATCTAGTGAATCAACTGCTCACACATCTATGCACAGAGTCATACACCTCCCAGCCACCCACACACACACTCAGTCTCCCATACAAATACTTGAGCAACCAATCAATAGCCCATATACTTACTCATATAGCTACTGATCAACACATGCAGCAGTTTACACAACAACAAACATAATGATGCACAAATTAACACAGTTCAGTCACTAACCCATGCACTCAGTGAGACACATTTAACTACTCTTTCATACAGTCAGTCATGCACCTACTAAATTCTTCATCCAGACACTTCTACATCCACTCATTCTTCAATATGTAAGACATATTTTAACTTTACAGAAATACACAGTCACTGGATGTTGTCATCAGTGATGTCATCAGTGATGTCATTTGAGATGTCATCAGTGATGTCATTTGAGATGTCATCAGTGATGTCATCAGTGATGTCACTGACCATGTCATGAATGATGTGATATGTGACATGATCAGCAGTGGATTGCGGGTGCGCGATATATAGTTAGTACTACTAACTATATATGGAATTTCAATGGTTTTGTGTGAGTAAAATAAGGTTTTTTAAATGCTAATTCCTAACTATATATGGTCTATAACCTATGGTTTTTTCAGTGAATTTTCAAGGTTTTGTAAATGCTAATTCCTAACTATATATGGTCTATAACCTATGGTTTTTTCAGTGAATTTCATTGGTTTTTTAAAAGCTAATATCTGTAGCTGTAAAATGTATTCTTCTTTAAATCCAAAAATATATTTTATATGTTTATTAATAATTTTTTTTTTTTTAATATTTTTTTTTCTTCGCTCTCGGTTCGCGAACCGGGAAGCTTCCCGTTAGCTCATCTTGAAGCCGCGACCCAGTCCGCGAACCGGTAAACGTTCCGTTTGCGCAACTGCCGCGTTAGAAATCAACATCGTGACGCGTCGCGGAAGTGCGACGTATCACGTTGTCGCGTAATGCGTCTTATGACGCGCCGCTTTAGCGCACCCGGAAGTGCTCAGGTACGCGAACTGAGACGCGAAGCGCAGCTCCCCGGAAGCGATCCGCGGCGCGTCGCGAAAGCGCGACGTATCGCGTTGCCGCGTAATGCATCTTATGACGCGCCGCGTTAGCGCACCCGGAAGTGCTCCGGAGCGCAAACCGAGGCGCGAAGCGCAGCGACCCGGAAGCGATCCGGGGCGCATTCCGCAGCGCGTAACATAAGCGTGAGAGGTCATGTGACTTGTTAATAAAACTTTTCATTGGTTCATTTCACTTTTGGTTTCATAATGATGTAAGGCTAGGTCAGGGGACCTAAAAATAACACTTTTCATTGGTTTAGAACTATTGTTTTTCCCAAATGATGAAAACCCCTCCTTCTTTCCTCACTCTGACTTTCATCTTTGTGAGAGGAAGACCTTTTTTCATAGTTGAGCAATGGCTTCAGTAGTTGCTTCAGCTGGTGCACCCCCACCACCACCTCCACCTCCTCATGGGAAGAGAGGACCACCTCCCCAGTTTATCAGCCAGACAGAGGAGGAAGAGGATGAACTAGAGGAAGAGGAGACCGAAGGACCACAGTTCTTACAGGAGGTGCCCCGGGTTTCCCGTCTTAAAGCCAGCTTTATTTGGCAGTTTTTTTCACTCCCTCGAGGGCAAAAAAAAGTAAATGCTAGGTATGTCACCTGCCTGATTTGCAAAGACCGGTTATCCAGAGGCACTGATAAAAAATATAGCTACGGAAACTATACAATGCATCGTCACATGAACAGGTGGCATCCATTGAACTACAGCCGGGCGGAGATACGTGACATGGAAGATAACCCAACAACAACTCCTGTGGCCAGGTCAACATCACTAATATCGTTGACAGCAGCAGAGGCACGGGAAACCGTGCCAAACATCCAGGAGAATTTTGCGCATATGAAATATACTTGTCTGTACTGCGGTGCATTGATATCATGTGGTAACATGAGCATTAATTTAATCAACCTAGCTTATAACAATCACAATTGCCCTAACCGCCCCAGACAGTAATTTTTTTTTTTGCTCCTGTTGAGCCCTTTTCAATGCCTGTTTTTTGTTGTTTCCCCTCCATCAAAAACAAAAAAAAACATAAAACTGTTCAAAAAAAAAAAAAAGAAAAAATGTTAAAAAAAAACAAATATATAAAACAACAAAAACATTTAAAAAAAAGTTATTTTCAGAACTACCTCCCCTTTCAAAAAAAATTGCTAGAATGTTTAGCACTCTGTTAAGCTCTATTTCTTTTAGTTCGCTTCCCAGTTCGCTTCCCGGTTCGCGAACCGGGAGCGAACCCAAAATTTTTTTTTTTTTTAAAAAAAGAAGAGTAAGTATAAGGGAAGTAAACAGAGAGTAATGTTAAAAGAAAGACAGCTATAGGGAGTAAACCAGAGATACTGTTTAATAGATCTATTTACCGAAGAAAATATTTAAGAGGGTATAATTGTGAAAAACAAAATAGATAAGGAAGTGAAAGAAAAAAAAGAGAGTAGAACAATAACAAAGAAGAGTTTCTTGGACAATGTGAGAGAATGTTCAAAATCAGAGTAAAACATGTGGAATACCAGAGAGAAAAAACAGAAAACAAAAAAGAAAAAAATAACAGAAAAAGATTAATTGAAACAGCAAAGAAATGTAAATAACATAGAGCCATATCATCAACATAGGCAATAAAAGTTTTGCAGCTTTTATCGGCAGAAATGTGTCGCTAAAGCCGCTTTTGCGGCGGAAAACTGCCGCTAAAACAACTTTTGCAACACTTTTCTGCCAATAAAAACAGCAATAATTTTATTGGCTGTGTTGATAATATGCCCCTTAGTGTGCTTCAACTACACAGAAGAAGCATAATGAACAAGTAGTGAAAGAGTGATCAGTCAAAGACACTAAGAGTAATAGAGACGGAGTGAGTGAACAAGAGTGAGGAACTATGAGAAGAGAGGGACTGAGAAAAGGAGTGGAAGGAGTAGAGTAAGTAGGTAATAGAGAAAGGAATGAGGGAAGTAGCAAAGGCAGGAAACTGAGGGTTAAAGAAATGAAGCTGTCAAACTACTAGTAGGTGAATGTGATAGAAATGTAACGAAAAGAGTACAAAACATTTACCTTATAATTGTCATTAACTTACCCACTTTTTGTTTTTTTACTTTCAATCTGTGAAAGAGAGAACAAACATTTGAAAAATATTAAAACATGTATTTAAAAATTAGAAAAGACAAGGGAAAAGATTGAAGGACAAACAGTTTTTCAACAACTTTGACACTTACAGAAGCTTCTGCTTCTCCAGGCCCCGTACACAGTCCTAAAGATATACATTTTAAACTAACAGTATCTTGATGCAGATGAAGTGAGGCCTATCTTAAAAAATGGTGCATCTTTTGCACTGCTGTTGTTTCACAAAAGTGTTGCAAGACACTAACATTTTAAATGTTTGTTTCAGGATGCCAATAAGATGTGTCCTATCCAGAGGTTTGTTTGAGGTGAGGCCTACTCAGGGTTCCAAATGAAATTTCGAGTTGTTGAAGAATACAGAGGAGATAATACATGTGAAGGCCTACCAATGAAGTAAGTCATGTCCACTTCACTCTTGAACAAAGGCCAGACCTCTTCTGTGTCCGTGGACAGACCTAAACTTCATCTGCACAATGTCATTCGTAAACTTAGGAAACACAGGTGATGTAATTGAAAAATGTGGAGTTTCTTTTCCTCATTTCACAATCACATCACCTGTGTTGCCTAGGCTAAGGTATCTCATAGTACAGATGTAGTGCAGCATATTAAACAGTACCCAGAAGTGCACCACTGCATGCAACAACTTTGACACTTACAAAAGCTTCAGCTTCTGCATGCCCCCTACACAGTGCTAATTATATACATTTTAAACTGATGGTATCTTGCTGGAGATGAACTGAAACCTATCTTGCAACATGGTGCATCTTTTACACAAAAGTGACCCACAATGCAGCAAAAGAGGCGCACGGCCACCATAAATCTGACCCTAACATTTTAAATGATTGTTTCAAGATGCCAATAAGGTGTAACCTATGCACAGATTTGTTTCAGGTAAGTCCTACTCAGGGTTGCAGATGGAATTTAGGTTTGTTGAAGAATACAGAGGAGATAATACATGTGGAGGCCTACCAACGAAGTGAGTCATGTCCACTGCACTCTTGAACAAATGTCAGACCTCCTCTGTCTCCAGGAACAGGCCTAAACCTCACCTACACAATGTGATGTGTAATGTTAGGAAACACAGGTAATATAATTGAAAAACGTGCAATTTATTTTGCTCATTCCACAATCATATCACCTGTGTTTCCTTTGCTTAGGTATCTCATTGTGGAAATGTAGTCTATCATATGAAAGACTACGTAGAATATGAGCACTGTATGCAACAACTTGACACTTACAGAAGCCTCACCTTCTCCATGCCTCCTACACAGTTCTACATGTACATCATAAATGCAAACAGTACAGAATTAATTATACATGTTAAATGGTTTATTTTTGCTGTTCTCAGAATGTATCAAATTTCACTAAAAACAGTGACTTGAAGGAATTCATCATATAACAGCGGGGAAAAAAAAACACAATCAAAATGATTGTGTTTAAAAAACCCATACAACATAACAAATCAGAATTCAGAACTCCTTAAAGTTAACTTACTTTCCATGACGTCGAAGGATGTCCTATGAACAGCTTACACTCTGTTGTGCTGTTATTACTTTCAGCCCGCCACTTTCTGAAAGAAAACCTCCATCGTTTTGAAAAACATGTTACATACAATAAATGACTTCTCGCTCTCTACCACACGTTTCCACAAGGCCAAATCGTGTCAGAGCCATGTATAACTCTTGGAATTCTTGTAAGCCAATCCCGTCATGTTGTATTTCCGCAACTTTCACAATTAAAATGTTGAAGATCATTTTCACAATCCTGGACTAGTAATATCTTCCCCTTCTTGCTCAGTCATGTTCTACATTTCCTATGACACTGATACTGCTTACTATGAAGCAGACTTACACTACCTCTATGACTACTACAATTATTTAATTCTCTACATCACTTTTAATCACAAAGCAATGTAAAACAGTAGACAGCATTGCAGACTTACTTTCCCTCTACTCTATGTTTTGATTGGCTGCTTCAATTAGCTTATAAAAAGAAACAGTTTTTCTGAACTCATTCAAAGTGCACTTATTTCTCCATGACGTCCAGTCTTATGGTTAGAAGTTATGTCTCTGAACTACACTTATCCTCAAGGCCAAATCGTGTAGGAGCCATTAGAACTTCTTGAAATTCCTCAGAGCACATCCCGAGATTCTTTCCCTAAAATTTTGGTTTTAAAAACACCAGGTAAGAGTTTTTAAGGTCATACGGCAATTTTTTTTTGAAAATTAAAACAGAATCATTGCAGAATGACCAGCCATTTCTAGACTTTAAATAAGCTGTGTAATGTCCTGATGTTATTGAAGGACCGTCATGATATATAATTGCTGCAGTTACAAAAGTCCTTCCTGATATTGACAACTGTGAAGCCACAAAATTTTTAATTAAAGTTGTCAATTTTGTTCCATCAGGCCTACATCGTTGGAACATTAAAATGACATACTGGCCATATGTTCGTATAAATAATGTGGACATCATTTCAGATTTACATTGGCTACACTCCATGTTGTGATCAGCTGCTTTTACTAGCTTATTAAAGGAGACTGATTTACTGTCTGGCAAAGTTAAATATATAAATCTTTCTGAGTCTACACTAGTAGTACTTGATACCCTACAGTTCTCGCAGTCATGCTGCCATTGATAAGAAAGCCCAAACAGCTGATCTACATCTACACCTTCAGCATGCAATACATCAAGCATATACATTAAAAACTCCTGACAATCTTGCTGAATATTTTGAGAGAATTGTGTTTGGCCTGAACATCTGTCTAACAGATTTCGAATTTCAGACACACTTTCTATGTTTGTTCTATCAGTGCTACATTTTTCTAAGACAGAATTTAACAAACTGCAAAATCTTTGATCAGAATTGACCACAATCTCTTCTTTTACATTTTCTAGAGAAAACAAAACATTAACCACTACATTAGCATAGCAGTTGACACCAGAACTGTTTTCAAATTGAAAACCAACAACATCTTCAACAGAATCCTTTTTGTTTCTGCTTATAATTTCAGGTTCATCGACTTTTCGTCTTTTTGCTACAACCTCCCCAGTATTGGTCACATTTCTTCGTTTCCGGCCTACCACACGTTTCTCAAACAAAGGATATTGAGGCAAATGTGGCGCATACTCTCTTCTTAACCTATTGTATTCCTTAACACAATCTAGATCCGCACAAATGTTTGTGACATCACACTCAATCAAGTACAATCCCGATAAAGTTCTAACTCGTGACAATGCCACATATGCCATACCCTCCTTGAACACAGAACTGCCAATATTCACCAATGCACTGTCTACACTTAAACCTTGCGATTTATGGATTGTCACCGCATATGCCAAGCAAACAGGAAACTGCTTACGGCGAACATATAAGTCTTTTACAAGCAAAAATCTAGCAGAACAACGACCAATTAGCTGTACTTCCTCAATGCCATCAAATTTAATTTTTAAAAATTCAATTCCATCTCTATTTCTGTATTTTACAAAATCAACAACATTACCCATTGATCCATTTACCAGACCTCTTTCAACATGTAAATTCCTTCTTAAAATTATACGGCAGTTCAAGCACACATTCAGAGTCTTTTCAAAACCTGCAGTTTTAGATATACTCTTCTCTAATGAATCCAATTTTGTTTTCAGATTCTCAGACAAAATAATTGTTGATCCCATATGCTCTACTCTGTCAATAGCTTCCAGTTTCACAATCTCTTGCTTTTCTAAATGCAACATTTTGTTGTTGAATTTGGCACATTCTGCAAGAGTTGGCATCAAACATATTCCAGATTTCTTCTCAGTAATTTTCTGAAAAATATTCTCAGGCACAACATCTTGTTCTGGATATAAATTTGACAGTAATCGTGCATGTAAAGCTTCTTTCCCATGCTCGGTCACTTTTCCAATTCTAACATCTTGTAGAATAGTCTTGTAAACTTCATCCTTCGCCTGACGCATATTTTCATGCAGTTCAGCATAATTGAAGTTTAACCATATATTGACGTTGCCAATGCTGCCTAGGCACTTCCTGGTATCTTCATGCGTGAGCATTTTGAACACAGGTTGTCCTTTCACTGGTGTCAGCTGCAGAAGATCTCCGAAAACAATGATGTGTTTGCCACCAAATAACACATCATACTCTGTTTTGAGAACTTCTTGCATTCTCAAATGCACAAAGGCAAGCATGACATTGGAAACCATGCTTACTTCGTCAATGATAAGAAGTTTCATTTTCCTCAAGATTCTTGAAACTTCACAACAAGCATCTCCAGATAGCTTGTGATATTGTAATTTGTTGTCATGCTCCACTGGCAGCATCAGTAAACGATGTAAAGTAATCCCTTTAATGTTATGTGCTGCCAGTCCAGTTGGAGCGGTGACAACACAAGACAGCGATGACTCTGTCCTTTCCTGCAAATAACATGAAATTGCTTTAATAAGGAAACTTTTTCCAGTTCCCGCTTCTCCACTCACGTACAGTCGGACAGGCTTCAACGACGTACATGAGCACTCTTTCTTGTCATGACTTAATCCATGATCAATTTGCATGGTAACTTCGTCATATATTTTCCTCTGCTCAACGTTGAGTTGTCTTTCCAACTCTTCTAAGTTAACCGCATCCTCCTGAGCATGTGCCATGGCTCTTTCCACTTCATTCATAGCAGTGGCAGCTTCATTTTCGATAACAGGTCCTCCTAGTGGATCCTGACTCAATGAAGCAGAACTCTGACTGTCCTGAGAACTGTCTCTGGCAATCTCGGCTGCAATCGTTGCTTCCTGCTCAATTTCCGCATTCAACATTTCTACATATTTGGGAAAAGCAGGACATTCTATGGTCTCCTTGGTAGCATTGAAAGAGTCTTCGTAACAGAGGAAATCTCCAAGCAGTTCCTCTTCTGCACGCCAAGGCTTGAAAAGTTGCAAAAGTGCTAAATAGAAAAACTCCTTTTTTTCAGGAGATTCGCCACTCAATTTTCGATGGTTTACCAAGTGGCATTTTCTTTGCTTGACCAGACATCCCTCACTTCCTATTACAGCATACACTCCTTTCTCAGTATCTTCTTTGATGTTCCTCTTGAATATGTAATTTTGAAGAACCTCATACAGACAAACATTCTCGAGGTGACTGCTTCGATTTGGATAATATGTATCCAACATGTTTGTCTTCAAAATGTCGGTACTGTTTGGCTCCTTTTCCGCCAAATACTCAATTTCCCGCACAGGTTTGAGAACTCGATTACGCGTTGCAGCAAGACCAAGACTCGCCCAAACGATACTCCTGGACTTGGCATAGAGACTTGCTGAAGACAACCGGTCAGAACATTCGTAAGCTCCGATTTCTCGATGCGACAACATCTTCAGACTGAAACTGTACAACTTCTTGGTGAGGCTCTTTTCATGGGAAATGTCATCCCACATATCCTTCAATTCTGTCTTCTCTTTTTTGGTGATGTAAGATGTCACATACCGAGCCACAGCCATACAGTTATCAGCCACAAACTGTATATCCATGTTAGCATTCCACATGGACAAAATCACCGGGTTGTAGTCGTTGATGTACTTAGACTCTTCGTTCCTCTTCAAATTGTATGTGTTTTTAGGTGATTTCTTCATCACATTATGTCACATTATGTCGCAGCGAAGACATCAAACTGTTCACTCTTCCTTTAGAAATCACCGGTCGTGGAAAGCCGAAACGACATTTGGTGTAGAACTTGTCCTTGTTTCGGAATTTACGACGAAATCCAACACCTCTCCAAGAGGTGGATTCTTCTTATTCATGATGAAAGACATCATAGCTTCAAATCTATGATTGAAGTACCTACATACATTGACTGGATCCAAAGAGCTCAGTTCTCCGGGTGTCTTGAATTCGATGTTTTCTATGTTAGCATTTGCCTCTCGTAGAAATTCAAGTAAGTCTTCCCAGCCATACTCGGCACAGCTCAGAGTGAGGAACCATGTGGGAGTTCCTAAGTTCCTCAGCATACATTTTAAATCACCATGACGACGGTACCAGTACTCATTAGTACCACGCTGACACGCCATGAGATTAATCAGGTGAGAATCCAAAATACTGTCTTGGACATTGACTTTATCCATAAAGTCACTTGCCGAGATGTTTTGCATGTGTATACCACTTTTCAAGATGTGGTTCACTGCATATGACAGTCCAGACAGATCGCTTTCAAACAGGAGATGAAACAAATAGGGAATGCATTGTCGAAACCTAGCATCTCCTGCATACAATCGCAAAGTCCGGTATTCAGAAGCAGGAATTTGATGAGGTCGCTCATCATATCTTCCTCCCTGACCTGTTGGAAAAATCTGTGGGAAACACCGAGCTTCCAAACTTTCCTCCCAAACACTAATGGGACTCCCTTTGGCTTGTTTCATTTGAAACAACTCAATAGCATTCCCCATGACTTCCTTGGAATGCAAAGGATGAACACTATAATGTTCATATATTTCTTCACTAGAAGAGGGTTCTACTTTCTCAATTTGACCAGCACACAAATCGCTATCCTCTTCCTCACTTACTTCCTCTTCTGCAACATATACATTCTTATAGTATTTATTATTTTTTTTCAAATACAATGTTGCCTTTTTAACTTTCCTAAAATCCACTAAATCTTGCCATATTTTCTTATTCTTTGTCGGAACCCCATTAACTAAGATAACCAGAGGTTCCTCTTCCACTTTTTCTACTCCAATTGTGTTAATGTTTTTCTTCAAATCTAGAGGCAAATAAACAACTCTTCCCTTTAATCCTCTCTGTAAATCTGATGGAGGCAATTTCCCTGTCTTTGGCTCCATTCTTACAATAGCCTGAAAGGGATGGATACTTTGAATCAAAATAGATTCATAAGTATTTAAATCCTTCAATTCAGAAGGAATCTCAACCAATTCCAGATTATTATGAACTGCTCTAGCAGGCATCTGGTTTTGATTTAATTTGTTACAACAATAAGTACACACACGTTGATCCAATCCCAAATCAAAACAATTTTCTACCATCAAGTATGTTGTGAAATCCTTCCATTCACTATTATTTTCCCTTTCACTTTTTGCATATAAATCCACTAACTTAGTCTGATTCTTATAATAAATGCGTCGACAACACACACAAGTGAAATTTGGCCTCTCACTTGATTTGACCTGAAACGTCGCAATTTCCCTCTGGAAATTATCTGTACTGGAAACCTGTACACTATCTACCACATTACCCGCTTCTTCTTGGTCAATTTCAACATTCTCCTCTTTACTTCCAAAGTAACAAAACTCAATTTCTTCACATATATTCTTCACATCTATTTCAGAACCATGCAAAAGAGCAGCGCATAATTGTTTAAGCATAATTGCTGGACTCTTAGCATAATACAACATTCTAACTAATTTCCTCACTTTATTATGATGCACTGCTAGCATCCTGAAATGATGAAAAACACTCTGGCATACTCTCCTGGAAAGACAAGCCAGTGAATGACCATGCAAACCTGTCACTTCTCTCACTCTGCAAGGATCTAATTCTTGCAACAACTTCATTTTCTGCTTCAAACTTTTCTTATTAAATGACCGTACAAAATCACAAAGCAAATTGATGGAATCCTGTCGCACACTGCAAATACTACTACACTTCCAGGTGTACACAGGACCCTTAGGATGTCTTCCTAAAACCTCATTACCTAACACCTCTTCTGCCTCTGTTGTCACAAGTTTTTCTTTTTCAACTGGACAACCATCTTTCACTTCATAAGCTCGACCACTGGTGTCAACTGCATGCACCAAATCATTATCCTGGAAATAACTCTCCTCATTAAAAAATGCCTCACAGCTTGAACTATGCATCCATTCTCCAGAAAAAACTTCACAAAAATTACTACGATTAACTATTCTCTTCCATCTACTATTTCTTTTGAAATCATAAATTGCCTTGTTTAGCTTCCTAATTCTATTGATTATCAAAATAAATAACTTACGTTTAATTTCAAATGCCTGATCAATAACTTTCTCAACTTTTTCTTTTCTCTTATAAAAAACCACTTTCTGTTGACCTTTCTTAATATTTTTTAACAAATTGCCAATTATCCTGTTGCGGAACATTCGTTTACGAATGTCCCTAAACTGTTGTTTCCTTCTACTATCATGCACAGAGTTATCTCTTGCTCTAGCAGTAACATTTTTCATTGGCCTTTCCTTTCCGTTTGAATTGCTTCTCTTTTTCTGGACTGAAACATTTTCTGTAGTAATATTTTTTTTACTACAGATATTTCTTATGAATGTTTTTGTACTCTTACCCGGTGCTTTCTTGGTGACTTGACAAATCTTTTTGTTAGAGGACTGCTGCTTTTTTTCATTGACCTGCTGTCTTTGACGTTTTGCAGCCTTTCTCAGTCTTTCTTTGGTTGGCATGGTGAAATCTTGAAATGATCTGCAGTTGAATCTGTGGTAAAATATATTAAAAAATGTTATTAACCACTATTACCCAACAGTAAATCAATAACAGTAATCAAAAACTTAAAACACTACTTGACATTTTTACATAGAAGATTTTTTAGTGATTGGCAAATTTAGAATACAGAAATAGCAGAAAAGAAATGGAATTTATATTCATTTTACCTGTGCTATTTTATATGTGAATCTGATCTAATTTTATGAGCATATTTTAATATTTTATTGAAGACACTACACATAACCTGTTTTTGAAGGTGTCTTTATTTTTAAATTAAACAGTTTACATTTTTACTTTTTATTTATTATAAATTTTTAAAATAAATGTTTATAGTTCCATAGGCTCAAGCACGTCAGCTTCCCATCCTATGTCATATAATTCTGACAAATCTGCATCCTCATCACGTTCTTCTTCATCCTCAGGATTTAAATCATCCAAGGGATCAACATCCACTGATGTTTCAATTACGAGTTCAATGATGAGGTCGAAATCAACTGATTGCTGATTGTCGCTCATGTTGATGTTGTCTTTATCTTTAAAGAAAGATAACAACAATGAGATGTTGCAGAGTAAGAGACAAATCTCAGAGATTATAATAGTAAAATTGTTTAACAAGAGTAACATTTTGCAGCTATTATTTAGCCATGTCCAGCGATGCTGAGAAGGTGAAGCCTATGTCTAATTTCTCACTGAACAGGACTCATCTCTTCTTAACCTTGGATAAGCCTCACCGACTCTGTGTCCCCTGCACATACTTAAATGTAAAGGGGCAGATTTATGTTAACTGGCACATCCCCAGGCGTGCACCGCTGCTCTGCCACCCATGTGTGCCGCATTTACAATCAGATAGGAGAAAGCTGCGTCAAACCCTGCGCCTGCTTGAAGCAGGCATAGGTCTTGACGCAACATTGTGGAGATGGGGCACCCCTGAGCCTTGCTGGAGCTGCATCGCACTTGCGATACAACTCCAGCAATGCGCCACCTTTACGGCACAGATGCGTCACGCATCTGTGCCATTTTTGCCCCATGCTGCGCCGCATTGTAAATGCAGCACACCATGGGTGGCGGAACAGCGGCGCAGGATGACTGGCACATCCCTGGTGATGCGCCAGTCATCATAAATCTATCCCTAAGCTTCTTATCTTGTTAGAGATAAATTGCCATATGTATCATCAAAATATTTTGCATTTCCTAAATAGCGAATTTTAAGGAATAAATAGCGATTCTTTACCATTCCTAATTTGCGATGAGCAAATTGCTAATTGCAAATTACCCATTCATTTCCATGGGCCAGGAGGCCCATAGGAATGAAGGTGCAATTTGCGATTAGCAATTAGCTCATCGCAAATTAGGAATTTTTCCAAAGGTGCAGGGGTGTCTCAAGAACACCCTGCTGCACCCCTGAAAAAGAAATTTGGGGGCATATGGCGCACATACATGCCCTAAGGGCATGTATGGGCATCATATGGCACCTTTTGTTTTTTGGAAAAAAAGCTTTTTGAAAAGAATTCGCAAATTACCACCAACTAGAAGTTGGTGGTAATTTGCAAATCCTTAATGGCATTTTTTGCATATTTTTTGTTTGATACATTGCATTTAAGGAATCGCAAAATTTGCAAATCCTTCAGTGCAATCGCAAAATAAGGAATAGCAAATTTTGCTATTCCTTATTTTGCATCAAACTTGTTTGATACATACCATTTGTCTAATTAGCATTCGCAAAGGCCGAAATTCGCAGAATTTCGGCCTTTGCGAATGCTAATTAGCTTGATACATATGGCCCCAAGTGAGGCCTGTCTTGCAACATGGTGCATCTTTTGCATCACTGCTGCATCGGTTTCATGTGGCACGTTTTTTTTACACCATGACACATCTGCCTAAATGCATCAATTTGTAATTTTGTCGCCTCATAGCAAATCTTTTGCACCGCCGCTGCATCAGAAAAGTGACGCACAGTGGCGCAAAAGAGGCATACACATATCATAAATCTGTCCCTAGAATTTTAAATGATTAATTCAGGATGACGATAAGGTGTGGCCTATCCAGAGGTTTGTTTAAGGTGAGGCCTACTCAGGATTGCAGATCAAAGTTACGCTTGATGAAGAATACAGAGGAGATAATACATGTAAAGGCCTACCAATGAAGTAAGTTATGTCCACTTCATTGTGCCAGTCATCATAAATCTATCCCTATGCTTCTTATCTTGTTAGAGATGAACTGCCATATGTATCATCAAACTATTTTGCATTTCCTAAATAGCGAATTTTAAGGAATAAATAGCGATTCTTTACCATTCCTAATTTGCGATGAGCAAATTGCTAATTGCAAATTACCCATTCATTTCCATGGGCCAGGAGGCCCATAGGAATGAAGGTGCAATTTGCGATTAGCAATTAGCTCATCGCAAATTAGGAATTTTTCCAAGGGTGCAGGGGTGTCTCAAGAACACCCTGCTGCACCCCTGAAAAAGAAATTTGGGGGCATATGGCGCACATACATGCCCTAAGGGCATTTATGGGCGTCATATGGCACCTTTTGTTTTTTGGAAAAAAAGCTTTTTGAAAAGAATTCGCAAATTACCACCAACTAGAAGTTGGTGGTAATTTGCAAATCCTTAATGGCATTTTTTGCATATTTTTTGTTTGATACATTGCATTTAAGGAATCGCAAAATTTGCAAATCCTTCAGTGCAATCGCAAAATAAGGAATAGCAAATTTTGCTATTCCTTATTTTGCATCAAACTTGTTTGATACATACCATTTGTCTAATTAGCATTCGCAAAGGCCGAAATTCGCAGAATTTCGGCCTTTGCGAATGCTAATTAGCTTGATACATATGGCCCCAAGTGAGGCCTGTCTTGCAACTTGGTGCATCTTTTGCATCACTGCTGCATCGGTTTCATGTGCCACGGTTTTTTTACACCATGACACATCTGCCTAAATGCATCAATTTGTAATTTTGTCGCCTCATAGCAAATCTTTTGCACCGCCGCTGCATCAGAAAAGTGACGCACAGTGGCGCAAAAGAGGCATACACCTATCATAAATCTGTCCCTAGCATTTTAAATGATTAATTCAGGATGACGATAAGGTGTGGCCTATCCAGAGGTTTGTTTAAGGTGAGGCCTACTCAGGATTGCAGATCAAAGTTACGCTTGATGATGAATACAGAGGAGATAATACATGTAAAGGTCTACTAATGAAGTAAGTGATGTCCCCTTCATTGCGCCAGTCATCATAAATGTATCCCTAAGCTTCTTATCTTGTTAGAGATGAACCGCAATATGTATCATCATACTATTTTCCATTTCCTAAATAGCGAATTTTAAGGAATAAATAGCGATTCTTTACCATTCCTAATTTGCGATTAGCAATTAGCTCATCGCAAATTAGGAATTTTTCCAAAGGTGCAGGGGTGTCTCAAGAACACCCTGCTGCACCCCTGAAAAAGAAATTTGGGGGCATATGGCGCACATACATGCCCTAAGGGCATGTATGGGCATCATATGGCACCTTTTGTTTTTTGGAAAAAAAGCTTTTTGAAAAGAATTCGCAAATTACCACCAACTAGAAGTTGGTGGTAATTTGCAAATCCTTAATGGCATTTTTTGCATATTTTTTGTTTGATACATTGCATTTAAGGAATCGCAAAATTTGCAAATCCTTCAGTGCAATCGCAAAATAAGGAATAGCAAATTTTGCTATTCCTTATTTTGCATCAAACTTGTTTGATACATACCATTTGTCTAATTAGCATTCGCAAAGGCCGAAATTCGCAGAATTTCGGCCTTTGCGAATGCTAATTAGCTTGATACATATGGCCCCAAGTGAGGCCTGTCTTGCAACATGGTGCATCTTTTGCATCACTGCTGCATCGGTTTCATGTGGCACGGTTTTTTTACACCATGACACATCTGCCTAAATGCATCAATTTGTAATTTTGTCGCCTCATAGCAAATCTTTTGCACCGCCGCTGCATCACAAAAGTGACGCACAGTGGCGCAAAAGAGGCATACACCTATCATAAATCTGTCCCTAGCATTTTAAATGATTAATTCAGGATGACGATAAGGTGTGTCCTATCCAGAGGTTTGTTTAAGGTGAGGCCTACTCAGGATTGCAGATCAAAGTTACGCTTGATGAAGAATACAGAGGAGATAATACATGTAAAGGCCTACCAATGAAGTAAGTTATGTCCACTTCATTGTGCCAGTCATCATAAATCTATCCCTATGCTTCTTATCTTGTTAGAGATGAACTGCCATATGTATCATCAAACTATTTTGCATTTCCTAAATAGCGAATTTTAAGGAATAAATAGCGATTCTTTACCATTCCTAATTTGCAATGAGCAAATTGCTAATTGCAAATTACTCATTCATTTCCATGGGCCAGGAGGCCCATAGGAATGAAGGTGCAATTTGCGATTAGCAATTAGCTCATCGCAAATTAGGAATTTTTCCAAAGGTGCAGGGGTGTCTCAAGAACACCCTGCTGCACCCCTGAAAAAGAAATTTGGGGGCATATGGCGCACATAAATTTTAACAACATTCCTTTACCTCAAAAACGATTTTCAAGTCATAATTTGAAAACACTGCCCACGGGGAAATGACTTAAAATGTCCTTAAGACACATGAAAGTGTTTTTTTAAAGCCTTTGCAACTTTTTTGGGTCACTTTTAACATGGCTATGTAACTCAAACAGTCAAAATCTAAATTTACCATGCACAGGTGGGACCATATTTACAACGAATGTGCTCCACGGGGAAAGGTCTTTTAATGTAATATGGGAAAAATGACATCAGAGACACTGAAATGCCTTATAAAGAAGCATACACCATTATGTCCTTGTCATAAATTTAAAAACCATTCCTTTTCCCCAAAAACGATTTTCAAATCATAATTTGAAAACACTGCACATGGGGAAATGACTTAAAATGTCCTTAAGACACATGAAAGCGTTTTTTGATTGCCTTTCCAGCATGTTTGGGTCACTTTTAACATGGCTATGTAACACAAAAATTCAAAATCTAAATTTGCCATGCACAGGTGGGAGCATATTTACATGGAATTTGCTCCACAGGGAAAGGTCTTACATTAAAATGGGAAAAATAACATCAGAGACACTCAATTGCCTTATAAAGAAGCATACACCATTATGTCCTTGTCATAAATATTAAAACCATTCCTTTTCCCCAAAAACGATTTTCAAATCATAATTTGAAAACACTGCACATGGGGAAATGACTTAAAATGTCCTTAAGACACATAAAAGCGTTTTTTGATTGCCTTTGCAGCATGTTTGTGTCACTTTTAACATGGCTATGTAACGCAAACATTCAAAATCTAAATTTGCCATGCACAGGTGGGAGCATATTTACAAGCAATTTGCTCCACAGGGAAAGGTCTTACATTAAAATGGGAAAAATAACATCAGAGACACTCAATTGCCTTATAAAGAAGCATACACCATTATGTCCTTGTCATAAATATTATAACCATTCCTTTTCCTCAAAAACGATTTTCAAGTCATAATTTGAAAACACTCCACAGCTCCTATGCACAAAAAAACCCTGTCAGTACTAATACTTCACATTTTCTCCAATTACAATTTCTCAAAGAAACAAAATCTATTTGTAAAACACTTGAGACAAAGCAACATTTGAAAAACACAACTTTCTTCATAATTTTCTCCTTAAAGCACACTATTCTCTATCTAAATTAAAGAAATCTTTTCTCACCTTAGCAAATACTTTGAGTTTCAAAACAGTCTCAGAAACACACCAATTTGTCTTCAGCAGAGCAAAAGGTATGCACTCCAGAGTCTGCAGCTATCAAAAGCACAGAAATGCTGTAATTCTTCACACATATCTCTCATGTCACCCAATCAAAACTCTTCCCTCACTTTTTTTCAAATCAAAACCCTTCCCCCTCTGCCCTTTCTGCCTTTTTTGCATAGCAACCACCTCTTGGAAGACCTCTGGTGTTTGCAAGTTCACACAACAATGTTTCAATTGAACTCTGAACTCTCAGTGCACCTGCATATCCAGTGCATTCTTTCATTTAATGATTTTTTCTTGACCACTCAAAATACATCTTTCAAAGAACTCATCCATGCACCCTAACTTTCTGTTTTCAGCAATCAAAATCCACCAATCACTGTTACTGCTTCATTAACACAGAAACTCCACAGTTTTTTTCATTTTAAACTCTTATTTTTTCAACTGCCATTTCATTGCCACACTTCATCTGACTGCAGGAGAACCTTCTCTCACCATGTTTTCTGTCTGGATTGTTGGACATAGTTACATCTATTTGGCTCAGAGGTATGCTGAGAACAGGAATTTACCTAACCTCAATTTACAAGATGTGGAAATTAAGTGGTTTGGCCACAGAGGATTAAAATGTCACCAATTGATACCATTGGTGAAAACCTTTATGCATTTGCCAAAACCTGACCTGTTAATTGTGCACTGTGGAGGTAATGATTTGGGCACTTTGACTGGGGTAGGTCTGGAAATGCTTTTAAAGGACACCTTTGAGCAATTAATGGCACTTTTTCCTCAGACTGCCTTGGTATATTCAAATATATGCCAAAGACAGAAATGGAGGTGGTCAAACCAATTTTGTCCACAAATTGAGAAGTCGAGGAAGCATGTAAACAAATCTGTTTCAGCTTACATGAGAGACCATGGAATGGGCTCCGTGTACAACAATAACTTGCGTTACTACATGCAAGATATCTACAGAGGAGATGGAGTTCACTTCTCAGATGAGGGCAACAGAATTTTCATTCTGAATTTAAGACTGTGCATTGGTACCTACTTATAAGTACCTAAATGTACCATAAACCCAAAAGCTCTTCTCAGAGCTACCCTACATCTGATCACTCACAATTATTATTTTACTCTAACTTTTTTCACTAATTTTCAACAAAGTACGCTCCCTGGGGCGCTACCCGGTACGCGAACCGGGAGCTAACCTCGCTAAATTTTTAAATTTATTTTTTTTTTTCGCACATATGGGCCTCCTCAGCCACCCTCAGAAAACCTAGGGGGTCAAGATAAGTCTACCGTGCCCCCTTCTACCCATTCTGAACATTATTTGCCCTCCATCTTGTATCTTAATTCGACCGAAACACAAAATGGTGGACTCCCGTAACGCTTCAGGTTCGCGTACCGGGGCGCTCGCCAGTTCGCGTACCGGGTCGCTCCCTGGGAAGCGCACCATCAAAAAAGGTGGGAAAGTAGTTTACAGAAAAGCGACTGGAGACAATTTCACCAAATATAGATTAGCTCATACTACATACCAATCCCTACCATTTTCACAAATTTGATTGAAATTCCATTTAACCATTTAGCCTGTAGACCTCTCTAAATACCCTGAGGTAAATTACTTCACAAAACACATCTGAAGTGTTGGAATTGACAACCAATTAAAATGTTACTTTCATTTTCTACTTTTTTTACCTGACATTTGATTGGTTATGTACCTGAATATATATAAAGGAAGAGAGAGAAACACAGCCATTTTGACTACTACTTCCTGAACTACATTGCAAGATCATTTTCACTCACAACTTAAACTTGTTTTTAGAAGGTGAGATATTATTTTATAAATTTGAAAACATTTTCAGATAGTTATATACTATCCCTCTGTAAGAGTTAGACATTGAGAAAGGCTTCTTTATTATAATTATGGATTGATTTAGGTTTCTGTGGTATAATTATGAATTTACTTAGGCTTCTTCACAGGCACTTTTTAATAGTACTACTTCACGCCTGAAACCATACAGTGCCCATAGATTACTTCTCTGTTATAAACTCACAAGTACCTGTCTGAACTTAAACCCAACAGTGCCCTATCTCTACTGATATATTTATTTTTTATGCAAATTACAGCAAGAAAATGGAAGGAGAGCAGAATATTTCCTTCGAAATTGTTCTGGAGAACAACACAGAAAAAGATATTGAGGACAATGATGACTCAGATTTCATGGATGAATCACGGGACCATGAATTAGTTCAATGTGTAGAATCTGTGGATCATTTACTTCATTATGATGACGGTCAAATGTGGGAAGTTATGTTCACTCAACATGAGGACATATCTGACAGTCAAATGTTAGACATTCTATTAAATTTTGAAAAACAATCCGAAAAATAAAATTATATGTAATATTAAAAAATTATTTGAGTCTTTAATCATTTTTATATGTAATTCATAAACTAGTGAAATGTTAGAAATGTTATTAAATTTTGAAACACAATTACAATAATAAATATTTGCTTAAAAAATTAAAAAATTAAAAAATAATCAACAAAACCAACAATCAATTAACATACAGTATTTGAAAAGTCTATCATTCTTTTTTCCTTATAGTACGCTGCCCAGAACGCTTCCCGGTTCGCGAACCGGGCGCTACCCACGCAAAAAAACAAAAAAATGTTTTATTTTTTTTTGCCCCGCGGGGCCCTTTTAAAGCCTCCACATCAAACCTAGGGGGTCAGGGAGGATCTACTATGCCCCCTTATGGTCATTTCCCCCTTTGTTTTGGCCTCCTCTTGTCTCTCAATCCTACCGAGAGACAAGATGGCGGCCGCTCCGGACTGTTTAGAATGTTGACAGACACCGGAGAGCCAATCAGCTTCGCTACGCGAAGTTCCGTTACGCGTCAAGTCCGCGAACCGGAGCGCTGCCTGGAGCGCGCTTACAGATATATATCTTTTTTTGAACGTTAATTTCTCAAAATCCACTGAAGCACATATATTGAGACCTAGCAAAGGCACATCGGGCTACCAGTCCCTACAATTTTGCCAAGTTTCGTGGAAATCCATTCAGCCGTTCGGGCTAAAAGTGAGGCCAACCGCCCTATGGAAAACTCAATGTTAAAAACACGTTTTGGGACCCCCCTTTTTTCTCGGCCCCCCCTTGACGACCCCCCCCCAAATTTCCAGGGGCTGCTCAGAAACAAAACGTTCCATTTTCCTGAAAATTTCAGCCAATTCCGTCCACAAACGCCAAAGTTATTAGACATAGAATTTTCAAAAATCCCATAGGGAAAGAATCCTAACTATATATACCTACTGGCGACCGCCAGTAGGTAATATATATATATATATATATATATATATATACCCCAAGTCTATGCATAGCACCACCTCCAAAGACAAATTGCGGCCATAACAATCATCTACACATTCCCGTAACTTACAGTACATGTCCCAGTCCGCTGAAATCATCCTTACCCCTGCCGCGTCCCACTGGCGTGTTAGAAGGTGAACAACCTTTACAACGCAACTTTTACACCGCACTACCATTACAACGAAACTTTTACAACGCAAATGTATTTACAACGCATGTTATTACAACGCATGTTTTTACAACGCAAGTACCTTTACAACGCAAGTACCTTTACATCGTAATTATTATGTTTATATATATATATTATTGATATTTTTAAATAATTTTATTAAATTTATTATTTTTTATTGTAGTAGTTTTTTATTTATTGTAATAAAATTTATATATTTTTTTATATTAAATATATTAATTTGAGTATTTAGAAACAATACTGTAGTATTAATATTTCATAAAAAGTATTTATTGTATTAATTATGAAAGTGTATGTAATTTAATATTTATTGATTAAGTTGAAAAATTAAAAATATTATTATTATTATTTTTGAAATTAATTTATTTACTATAAAAATGGTAATTAATACTGTAGTATTTTTATATATTTATACTGTTAATATTAATGTAAATTATATAATTAGTATAAAATGGAAATTAATACTCTAGTATTTCTTTAAAATTATACTGTTAATGTAAATGTATATTAAATATTTAGTTTGAAAATGGTAATTAATACTGTAGTATTAATATTTAATAAAAAGTATTTATTGTATTAATTATGAATCTGTATATAATTTAATATTTATTGATTAAGTTGAAAAAGAAAAAATATTATGATTATTAATTTTGAAATTGATTTATTTACTATAAAAATGGTAATTAATACTGTAGTATTTTTATATATTTATACTGTTAATATTAATGTACATTATATAATTAGTATAAAAATGGAAATTAATACTCTAGTATTTTTTTTTATTATACTGTTAATGTAAATGTATATTAAATATTTAGTTTGAAAATGGTAATTAATACTGTAGTATTTTTTAAATTATACACTGTTAATGTTAATTAAATTTATTAAAGTTGATAAATATTGAAGTATTTCATAAATGTAAATTTTTAAAATATTATTATTGTATATGAAATATATAATTTATATATTTTTTTATTTGGAGGAATAAAAAGTTAATTAAAATTTATTATTATTATTATTTTAAATTTAGAATAATTAAATTATTAAAAAATGTATTTAAAAATATTTCTAATATTATTAAAATTTTTAATAGGTTAAAAAAAAGATAAGTATAATTTTTATTTTTTTATTAAGTTGTTACATTATTTATTATTAATTTTAGAATAATTTTTCCCACGATTTTGCATTGATTGTAATGGAAGCAATTGTCCTTCATTTATTTCCATAGCTGAAGCTGTTCATTCCGCGGAAATGAAAAGGAAGGTGTTAAAGAAGAAGAAAGGAGTGGATTAGAATAGAAAAGGAATAAGGATGAAGGTAAGTATGATATATCATTAATTTTATAGTAGTAAAATATGAAAAAATAGTAACGCTAAAATAAATACATTAATACAATAAATATAACAACGTTTCTTTTTTGGTATTTTTTTATTCCAAAAATAGAGAAAATTAGCATTTATTTTTATTGATTTTTTTAACATTTTTGTAATTTTTTGTAATTTCATATACGATTTATAAAGAATAATTAATATAATCTATAAAGTACAGTATTAAATATTCCTTTTTCTATCTTTGCAGCTTTCTATGACGTATTCGCGTAAACGTAATCGAAAGCGGCCATTTTGAAGAGCATCGATGCAGGAAGCAGCTGGAAGCTGATCTACGTCCAGGTAGGAAACATTTCTAACTTAAAAGATACATGTTTAACTTTAAAAAATACATATATTCTAAAGAAAAGATAAGGAGAGGTTGCCGTTTTTGATTTTAATGTTAAATTTGTAAAACAACATGTCGACGATCGTGTTATTAGTGTATGCCTATGTCGGGTCGCGAAAAGTATATGTTTAGAATGAAATAAATGCAAATGGATTTGTTTTACATTACAATTTTCTTTTATGATATAACTAAATAGTAAATGCATTTTTTTCAAAATTGAATCTAGTTGCGTTCAACTATAAATTTGAAAAATGTTGAAAGAACATTAATGGAAAATGCTTCTTAAAATTTATACTGTTATTTTTGGTTAGGAACACTATCGAGAAATAATTTTGTTTGTATGCATTGTTTCTATAAAATTGTTAGGAATGATATATTTTATAATCTGTTAAAGTTGAAGGAATTATTTGTTTACTTTCTATTGGTTTGTCATTTGGTAAAATGATATTTTTTCGGCTGTTACAAATAATATAGCAGCTGGTTTGGTTTGGTGAATATGTTTTGATTGATTGGTAAATTTCTTTTGAATACAAAAAAAAATTGCAAGTTATTTTTTGAAACACTTTAAACTAGCTAGGGTTGTATAGCGAGAAAATGTTTTTGTAGGAGCTAGAAAACTCTTTTGGATGTTCTTATAGAACTTTTATATTTTGAAAAAATATTTTTTTCAAAGATTTCAAAATGCAATTGAGTGTGAGATATTTTTAAAAAGAATTTATATTCTTCTTTTGGAGATTGAAATGATTTATTATTTCTATACAGATAGTTATGCTAGTTTTTTATGCAAACTAAGGTTTTCATTTCGAATAATGAATGAAAGGGGGTATTTCAAACACATCAGATATAAATTGATGTCCAAAGTTATTTGATATTTTTAACCAATTTAAATTTGAAAATACTATTTAAATTTTGAGAAGCATTTAAATAATTTCTTATAGTTGAAATATTCGTAGATAAGTTGTTGGTTAACTTGGAATGGTTTTGTAAAATTTGGAAAAAATGATACTAATTATTAGTTCATTTGAATTTGGAAACCTTGGGGTTTTTCACTGTTGTACATAGAAGGGTTACGTATAACTTGAAAAAAGAGAATAATATGAAAAAAGTAGGCAGACCCGATAAATTTTTTGGGTTAATTTATAAAAAAAAATATATAGTATAGCCAATTGTAATTAGTTGTTATAAATTTAGGTCAAAGCAGGAAAGTAAGGTCAAATGTTTTTATTAGAAACTTAGAATGTTAGCCACATTTTCGAGGTAGTCCAGAGCCACACACAACGAAAACTGTTGCAATATACCCAATAGTCTTTCAGACATCTCCTTTGTTTTTTTTGTAACTCGTGGGTTTAGACTACCACTTAATGCTTGGGAAAGTCTCATTTATTGGAAACTTTGCTCCTTCTTCAAAGTTTACAAAAATGAGTAGAAATTAGGGTGAGGTTTTCCAATTGTATGATTGAAGGAGTTATGCCATCCCTCAATGGCATTATTTGTTTTAGCTTCTCCCTCTAAACAGCTCGTGTAACAGTTCCACCACTCCACATGGAAACGTGGCTTCCTTCTGCGACCTGATCTGCTTAGGTGCCCAATCCATGTGTCTTCAAAATAATTTAGGATGGGTGCCAATTTGTCTTCATTTTGATTGTAATATTCTGATTCAGTAATGGCAGTGTAGTACTCATCTACACTATTGGGAGGAACAAAACAAAGTGCTGTTAATTTTTTTAATTCAACTTGAAGTTTGCTGTCTGTGGAGTATTCTGTAACCAGGGATGTTTTCTGTAATTTACGCCAGAATGCCTGGGAAAAATGAAAAAAACACCCCTGAATTTGGGTATCCGTGTACATTTTACTGATCACATTGATCATGCTCAATTCAAAATCTATTATTATTTTCCTAGGACTTTTTGTTGTTGTATTTTTAATAACTGATAAAAGTTCAGTGTAGGTTGCAGAAGTCTTATCAGGCAGCAAACTATATACTAAGGGGATCACATTATGGTTAATTTTAGCGTGAATTGTGTACATTTGGTAGAATGGATGGGGTGTACTTTTAAACGTCCCATCCATCATCCAAATTTCACTGTTTTCTAACTTTACAAGGTTGCGGGGAGTACTAGAAATTAATATACGTTTTTGAGGGTTTTCATTGTCATGGAGAAGGAAGGGTTCATCAGCAAAAGAAATAGTAAGTTCATGTGGAATAACAATGTCAGAAAAAGTATGAGGTGTTGTGGTTTGAGTGTTACTTGCCTGCTTTTGTCTTTGAATAATTCTTCTCAAATTAGGAATTATAGGCATATTACTAGCAACATGAGAGGGGACATGTTGTGCAACCACTCTTAAAATGGATCCTGTGGAATCATTGGAGGTGCTTGCTAGTTCTTTCATCTCGTTAATAGTTTCCCTTACATCAATCTCCATTGCAGAGGCAGAGTGGTTGTGATCAGTAGTTTTTACAATAATATCATCATGGGTAACCGCTCTGCCGCTGCAATGGGATGTGTAGTATTGCACACACCTCCAATGATTTCTAGGAAAACTTATCCTTTCTTTAGCATATATGTATCCTGCATGGTTAAGTAGTTTGATTCCTTTCCTGGATTTGATGTAGGAGGCTCTTTCCTGAGTAGACATTATCTGTTGGGGGGAAAAATGTTTTAATAATGTGTTTGATTAAACAAAAATTTATAGATTTTAATATTTACAGTTTCTTTATATCAGAATTTTTCTAACAATTAAACTACAACATCCCACACTTTCCCTACTGTTCTACTTACCTGGAGTTAGAATAGTAATTGATAACCCTACACCATCCCACACTTTCCCTACTGTTGCACCTACCTGGAGTTAGAATAGTAATTGATACCCCTATACCATCCCACACTTTTTCTACTGTTGCACCTACCTGGAGTTAGAATAGTAATTGATACCCCTACACCATCCAACACTTTCCCTACTGTTGCACCTACCTGGAGTTAGAATAATAATTGATACCCCTACACCATCCCACACTTTCCCTACTGTTGCACCTACCTGGAGTTAGAATAGTAATTGATACCCTCACACCATAGTACACTTTCCCTTGCATTATGTGTTTTATATACCTTTTGGTTTGGTTTCTTGCTTTGTGGTCTGGTTTCTGCTATAATTTTGTTCGGTTGGTGGCTTTTTGAGTCGTTGCCCTTTTCAGATATGGATTGCTATTTCGTGATTAGAAGATTTTTGTGAGTTTCTAAAAAAATGAAGAAAGAAAGAAAAGGAAATGTTATTTAAATGCAAAATGTTTATGATGCAGTTAAGAATGTCAACAAGATTGGGTAGAACTTAATTTTTTGTTTACAGTGCCTTTTATATGATGCTAACCTTTCCATGTTATAGCATTTTTCACATGTTGCAATAGCATTTTATTCCCGTTTAGCATTAAACAATTTCTCTACTGCTGTATTTACCTGGAGTTAGAATAGAAAATATTACCCCCTACACCATCCCACACTTTCCCTACTGTTGCACTTACCTGGAGTTAGAATAGTATTTGATACCCCTACACCATCCCATACTTTCCCTACTGTTGCACTTAACTGGAGTTAGAATAGTAATTGATACCCCTACACCATCCCACACTTTCCCTACTGTTCCACCTACCTGGAGTTAGAATAGTAATTGATACCCCTACACCATCCCACACTTTCCCTACTGTTGCACCTACCTGGAGTTAGAATAGTAATTGATACCCTCACACCATAGTACACTTTCCCTTGCATTATGTGTTTTATATACCTTTTGGTTTGGTTTCTTTCGTTATGGTCTGATTTCTCCTTTCATTTTGTTCTCTTGGTGGACTTTTGAGTTGTTGCCCTTTTGAGATATGGATTGCTATTTCGTGATTAGAAGATTTTTGTGAGTTTCTAAAAAAATGAATTAGGAAAAGGAAATGTTATTTAAATGCAAAATGTTTATGATGCAGTTAAAAATATCAACAATATTGGGTTTAATTTATATTTGTGTTTACAGTGCATTTTATACTATGCAAAACTTTCCATGTTATAGTATTTTTCAGACGTTGTAATAGTATTTTATTCCTCTACAACATTAAACAATCTCCCTATTGCTGTACTTACCTGGAGTTAGAATCGAAAATATTACCCCCTATACCATCACACACTTTCCCTACTGCTGCACTTATCTGGAGTTAGATTAGAAAATATTACCCCCTACACCATGAATCTTTTATTTACTAACGATTAAATTTAAAAAATATCAGTAATGTAAATAATAAAATATTTACCTACTTTAAAAGTTGACTTTTCAATTTTCAAAGTAGAGAATAGATGTTTATTTTATCGAAATAGAATTTCTCTGTGGAAATCAAATGAATTATATATGGTATAAAAATGTATTTACGTTTCATTTGTTTAGAATAGTATTTTTAAACAAATACAAAAGTACCTTCAAAATAATCTTGAGGAGGAGTATTGTTTTTGTAGCAAAATCAAATTTTTCTACAGTGGCCTTTTTCGTAGCAGTTTATAGTAGTTCGACTAAAAAAATAAAAATAACATTTTGTGATGTGTGGAAAATAATATATGTTTACTTCATTGAAAATATTTTTAAATGAAACACAATTTTATTTAGATTTTAAAATGCTTTTTAAATGTATGGTATTTTATTTATGGATATATGTATCCATAATTATAGTAATATTTTGGTGTTATATTATTATCTTTAAATAGGTAAAAGAAACTTAATAGGGGCTGCCTTTTATTTGTTTCTAGAAAACATTGCAGACATTAGTTAGTAACTTACTTGTTTTACGAGAAATAATGCTCCTGATATATAATCGGGTATTATCTTCACAAACAGGTCAGAGGGTCAGCTTTTGGCGTCTGGTCTCTCTGGGAGTTGAGAATCAACTGTTTTAAAAATGGTGTCTTGCTCGTATTTATAAGTTTTTCACAGTGTCATTGTTTTTTTGAAGAAACACAGCGTTGGCATTCTTTTTTTAAGTACGAATTACTTATGTGGAAAGTTATAATTTAAAATTTAGTATAAAAAGTAGTTGTTTTCACTTATTCGTTCTGTTTTGGCATCCATTTTGGAAGTAGTGTTGTGGTATTATTTTCATGGAAAGAGTTGTAGGACATATTTAGGAACTACACAGTTTAAAATGGCAACTATGTGTATATATAATGTTGTTGTTTACGAATAATTATTTTAAATCAGATTAATATATTTGTACTTTATATTATTGTAAATATCGTAGATTTTGTAAAATTTTGAACAGTTACGATTACATGAGTAATAATTTTTAATACTCGGGTATTAATTATAATACTCGAGTAATAATTTTAAAACAATTGTTGCGTTTATTTAAATCTACGTTCAGTTTTTCTCTACATTTTAAGACACTTCCCCACCCAAAACCCCTAGTTTCCCTGCATCCCGTGCCAGGTTTAATTTTACAAAAAAAAAAAAATTATGTTATTTGGCGTTGTGTGTATGTATAATGTTTTTGTTTACGAATAATTCTTTTAAATCATACTAATATATTTCTACTTTATATTATTGTTATTTGCGTACATTTTGTAAAATTTTGAACAGTTACGATTACATGAGCAATAATTGTTAATACTCGGGTATTAATTTTAATACTCGCGTAATAATTTTAAAAAAATCGTTGCATTTATTTAAATCTACGTTCAGTTTTTCTCTACATTTTAAGACACTTCCCCACCAAAAACCCCTAGTTTCCCTGCATCCCGTGCCAGGTTTTATTTTACAAAATTTTTTTATTTTTTGTTATTTTGCGTTGTAAAGGTATGCGTTGTAAATACTTTCGTTGTAATAGCATATTACTATTAATAACACTATCTCGCGTTGTAATAGTATTCGTTGTAAAAACATGCGTTGTAAGAGTATTTGCATTGTAAAAAATGCGTTGTAAAACCATGCGTTGTAATAGTATGCATTGTAACGTCATACATCCGTGTTAGAAGCTCCGACCATGAGCTCACACTGCTCCGCGGTTTAAGGGAATTCAAAGCCCCACCCGGCGATCACGTAAACATCCGGGGCCACATCCTGCCGTACGTATACGGCAGCAATCTTAGAACAGGAAACAAGCGCCCACGAAATAAAGTTTTACAATGTAATGTTGTTCACAGTGCCCTGCGTTCAGCCATAACATAAACATCCGAAAACAAATCTACTCGGGTGCCACCTCGAAGCCTAAAGTCATCTTCAGCAATGTATACATAAAGTTTTTAACTGACTATTGAAAAAAATAGAAAGACAAATCTTTCTTCGATCTTCATTCAAATTTACTCGGCAAGGAACAGAAATGAAGGTAAAGAAGGCCTTTTGCTCCTTCCAATCCGTCTTGTCTCACCATTAGCATGTCCAATGATGTAGCTGAATTCCACTCATACTTCCCTTCAACATTGTTACAATGGACACTATATGAAAACTTTCAATACAATCTACCATTCAAAACGGCAGCATATTGAAACTAATTCTGATGGCATAAAGGGGGATAGGTGCTTTCACAATAATTTTTCATGTAATACTGGATGCACAACCCTGACCGCACAGGTATGCTGCTTCACCAGCCCAATGACGGTCATATACCATCCAGAATCCACAAAACCATTAAAAAATGGCAGGAGGAAAGGGATAAAAAACAAGCCCTTTGATGGAAAATCCCACCCGAAAGGAAGATCCACATTGCCCCATGTATCAGTCACATCAATGTGTTCCCTCCAACACTAACTAGAACCTCAATATAATGTGGAAGGGGAATACAGCGGCACATTAAACTGTAGCTAAATACACATGGCCTTAGAATGTCAAAATATGGGTGTCCCAACTAATAGCACCCTCATCAGCGTCTGCTAATCCTGTTCTACTCAATGGAATCATTCAATCCCTCCTGATATGCTCGCTCAGAAAAAATCCATTTGGCTTCTTTCCTCGTCAATATGGTTTTAACATTGCGTGTATCACTTGCACCTTCTCAAGGACGGTCCATCTCAAGTCCCTGGGATCATGTCCTTTTTCACTGAAATGTTGCACCAGCCGTGTGGTCAACTTTTTAGCCTTAATAGTGCTCAAGTGCTCCTGTATGCGCACTTTCACCTTTCGTGAGGTTAGACCAATGAAATGATAACCTAAACTACAGGTCAGTCTGTAAATAACGTTAGACGTATTGCAATTACTGAACCTGTTAAGGATCCAGGTTTTTCCATTATGCAAGATCAGACTTTTGGTCGCCTGAGTAAGAATACATACCGAGCATTCCCCCCACGGGTAATGATCTGTTGGAAGGGAAGTAGACTGTGCTGTTATGGGAGTACGGGTATGGACCAATTTATTCTCAAGATTGGGCGCTCTTTTAAACGCAAACCGTGGCGGTGGCATTTTACAAGTAGCAGTATCAAGGATAGACCAATGTTTTCTCACTATCTGTCTCATTTTTGTTGAAAGGGGGTCAAAAGTGGTGACAACAGGGAGGCAAACCTTTCTCTCCTTGATATTCCTCTCCAGCAAAGCTGCATGTGAAGTGTTCAAAGCACGTTTACGGGCTTGCTTAATCACTTTAATGGGATATTCCCTTTCCTTCAGTTTGGTCACCTGTTCTGCCGACTGTTCCATAAATTTGCCAGTCGTGGATCAATTGCGCCAGTACCGCAAAAAAACTGACCAACCGGGAGATTGTCCCTTAGGGCTCTTGGATGAAATGAGCGATAATGAAGGAGGGAATTTCTATCCGTTCTTTTGTGATGGACATTAGTAGCAAGCCTTTGGTCCACAGCACTGGTGTCCACGTCTTAATATACAGCAGATGTATTGCTGATTGTCCACGTGAAGCGTAGGCAAACATCAGCCTGATTCAACCATATCAAAAAAGCATTGAGATGGTCCTCTGTACCTGTCCAGATACAGAGGACATCATCCATATACCTCCTCCACAAGGAGATATTCTCTTTAAAGGGGTTGTAGGTAAGCATGGGCGGATTTTGCGGATCCACGATTCGCGGATTTGCGTATTCACGGATCGTGGATCCGCAAAATCCGCGGATTTTGCGGATTTGCGTACCCGCGGATTTGGGGCGGGGCTTCCATGCGTGTGCACATGCCTCTTGTGTGTATTAAAGGTCAGAGACCGATCAGAGCAGCAGATGAAAGATTCAAAGGCCTCTGAGTAGATGTATAGTGCTTTTACTACACTACAGCTGCCTAAAGTGCCAGAGAGTTGTCTACAGCGACCAGGTGTGTGTTACTATGCAATTGCGCCGAAGGGCGCAGGGGTCCCTTGAGTGAGCTGCCCATCATAGTGGGTAAATGGCGGGAAGACGGTGCACACCGCGAGTGTGTGGGCGGGGCCAAACGGACGGCGCTTCCATGCGAGTGCACATCCCTCTTGTGTGTATAAAAGGTCAGAGACCGATCAGAGCAGCAGATGAAAGATGCAAAGGCCTCTGGGTAGATGTATAGTGCTTTTACTACACTACAGCTGCCTAAAGTGCCAGAGAGTTGTCTACAGCGACCAGGTGTGTGTTACTATGCAATTGCGCCGAAGGGCGCAGGGGTCCCTTGAGTGAGCTGCCCATCATAGTGGGTAAATGGCGGGAAGACGGTGCACACCGCGAGTGTGTGGGCGGGGCCAAACGGACGGCGCTTCCATGCGAGTGCACATCCCTCTTGTGTGTATAAAAGGTCAGAGACCGATCAGAGCAGCAGATGAAAGATGCAAAGGCCTCTGGGTAGATGTATAGTGCTTTTACTACACTACAGCTGCCTAAAGTGCCAGAGAGTTGTCTACAGCGACCAGGTGTGTGTTACTATGCAATTGCGCCGAAGGGCGCAGGGGTCCCTTGAGTGAGCTGCCCATCATAGTGGGTAAATGGCGGGAAGACGGTGCACACCGCGAGTGTGTGGGCGGGGCCAAACGGACGGCGCTTCCATGCGAGTGCACATCCCTCTTGTGTGTATAAAAGGTCAGAGACCGATCAGAGCAGCAGATAAAGATACAGAAGCTCCTGGCCACAGGAACAGCACGAGGATTGCGCTCGTGAAAGTCAAGAATGCAAAGGCCTCTGCCCAGCATCACACCTAATTTTCGATGGTATATTTAGGAAGAAGGCACATCTGCCCAGCCTTGACAACGCTCACGATTGGTTTTGGGCAGATGAATGAGTCACTGAATTTAAGCTTCAACTAGGGCACATGCTTAATCGGTATCTGAAAGTGCCTGCGGTTGAGGTTTAATTTTTGTGCCAGGACCGTCGTGCCAGAATGAACCCTGCCCTTCATATTTATTCAAGAAGACGCCACCGTTTTGTGCCTGTTGTAACTAATTTACGATGGCGCCGGCAAGCTGCCAGCACCATCCTAAAATAGTTACTAAATTAGCTTCAACAGGAAGCTCTAATAGATAAAATAAAGCAGGCGCTCGATGACCTGCTTTATCTTATCTATTAGAGCTTCCTGTTGAAGCTAATTTTGTAATTATCTTGGGATGGCGCTGGCAGCTTGCCGGCGCCATCGTAAATTAGTTACAACAGGCCAGGAATGGTTGAACTTTTGCCCCCGGAATCCGCCGCTCGCGGATTGCGAATTTTCGGTAAATTTGCGAGAGTTCGCGGATCGCGGATTTGCCGAAAATTCGCAAAATCCGCGAGCGTAGCGGATTTTGCGCTCATGCTTAGTTGTAGGTATGGTAGATCACATTCTCCTCGAACTGGCCCAGATAAATGCAGGCCAGACTCGGCGCAAATGTGGCACTCATTGAAGTCCTCGACACCTGCAGGTACAGTTGATTGTTGTACTCCCAAAACATTTTTGTCAATGCTAATTCAATCCACTGCAGGACGAATGACTGGGGGGTATCATAGAACCATTCAAGGGCCCCAAGAGCCCGCGCTGCTGCCACCAGCGTGGCGTCCTGGGGAATGCTGGTATACAATGATTCAATATCAATAGTGACCAGCAATTGGTTCCTTCGATCAAACTCAATGTCCTTGAGAATGTTCAATATGTCAGTCGTGTCCTGCACGTACGAGCGTTGCGTGATGACTGCCTCCCTCAAGAAAAAGTCCGCAAATTGAGTCACTGGTTCCAAAACAGATTGGATACCCGAAACAATCGGTCGCTCCGGTGGCGGACGCTCTGGCTTATGGATTTTAGGCAAGATGTAAAATGCCGGGACAAGCAGTTTCAGATTGATTAAGAAATCCACCTCTTTAGATGTTATCAATTTCTTCCCTACTGAGTCCGCCACCAGGCTTTTGATCGTCTCAAGAGGTTCAGGTGTGGGACCCCGCATCAAAGGATGGTAATTTGTGCGGACCCCCAACAGTCTCAACACTTCAGCTTCGTAATCGCTCGTATTAAGTACAACTACAGCTCCACCTTTATCGTCTTGTTTTATCGTGACAAGTTTATTGTCCTGTAATAATTTAATAGCCGACCAGTCACTTTTACTCATGTTATTTAAATGTGCTTGCTCATGGGTGCGTTCCAGGACTTCAATGAGTGTAATACACGCTGTTCAAAGACAGACACCTCAAGACTCAATGAAGAGGTCGGAGGACAAAAGCTTGAAGGACGGTGTAGATTGGTAGCAGAAATAGAAAGAGAAGCTTTTTCTTTTTCAGCAAAAAAAGTATGTATTTTGATCTTCCTCATCATCTCAAACAGCTCAATTGTACAATTAAAAGTATCATGACGGGGGTAGGAACAAAGCCGAGCACTCTCAATTCATCACCTGTCCTACATAACACGACAAGTTGACAACAATGTCTTTAGTACAGCTAGGCACGGACTGGAGACTACTCCCATCACTTATCATTGGTTGGTCCTGCCTCTGCTGCATGTGATGCGTGGAGAGTATGTATGCCATGTTTGTTGAAAATGGGCCCTGTCCCTGCCGCGTCCCCTCTGGGCCAGACCTCATCCCCCTCGTTGGCCTCTCTGGGTTTGCCCTAAAAAAGCCCTCAAGAGTATACCCAAATCCTCATTAGTTCTAGTCTCAGGCAGAACCCTATTTTGATGAGATGTAGAAGGTTATTCAGATACCTCTTCCTCTTCACTACTGGTGTTATCAAATGTCCAATTGTTTGGCGTATGCCTCTGCTGTCTCTGACCACCTCGTTGGAAATTCTGACCCCTTCTTTGATAGTTCTGATAACGTGGCTGCTCTAAAGGTGTTTCATAATACATATCCTCAACATAAGGAAACGCCCATTCATGTGAGAACATTTCCAGATTTTTCTTGAGACCCTTGATTTTTTAATTGACCATATACGTTTTATATTCCATTAGATCACCCTGGATCCGTGCCAGTTGGTCTTTGGCATCTGTAAGTGCTGTATCACCTTTTAATGCTTCCTCCAGCTCGAGAATCTCTTTGAGCAACTCCTCACTCAATCTCTTGGCAGTGTTTCTAATTAGAATCAACCAGTCCCGGTACCATCACAGGTTTGAGGAGAATCTATAATGAAGCTAAGAATTGAAACCCCTATTAGCCCTGAAGAAGTTGCGAGTTGGACTAGCGACGAAACATGTTGGCACTATAGAATTGATTATGGTTTGACAGAAACCATTTGTAATTGGGGAAGCTTGCAGCATCTAATAAAATTGTCAGGCCAGCAAGCTTCACCGGTTTTTAAAGGTGAGAATTATGTTCATTGATTCTCACAGGGGTTCAATGGGCACTTATAAAAATAGTAGGCACTGATGGTTTACTTATATCTAAGGTTTACTATCACTCTTCACTTTACTTCCTTTAAGATTCTACCAAAAGGAGAATACACAATTTTCTTTTTCTTTCATGTCCACACAGAGAGAGAGTGGCCGATGATGATAAGTGGGTAAGCTGGCGATCATCAGTCAGCAGCCCCCTTGGGTGTTACTACCGTGAGGTACTCTCTCTCTTCCCTCACATTTTTTCTACACATTTATGAATGATAGGTGAAACTTAGCCTGGATGGTCTCTTTTTTAGAACATAGTGATTGATACACAGTGACAATTAGAGTAGTGAAAGTAATCACACTCAAGGGAATTGAGAAGGAGATTGATAACCCGTTTGAATTGTCGTACCTTTTGATGAAATAATGTAGCCTAAGGAAAAAGGCGATTCGATGCATCTTAAAGTTAGCATTTCTTATTTAGTAAAATAAACTCATAACTAGGTTCAAACATAATTAAATAAATCAAGCATATCATATAGGGAAATAATTGAATGTTTGTCAATGATAATCACATACAAATGTTCAACTCTAATCATGGCCTACTACCACAATTTTAAAAGTACCTATGTGCAAGCTATTCTGAAAAAACTTTATAATAAAAATGTTTTAGGAAATCTAAGACCCTTTTAATGTAAAGCATTTAAGCTGAAAGTTTCAGCCATATACAGTGTACCATGTTTTAGTTGCAACAGTTTTTCATTTACTAAGGTGCACTACAATGAAGGCAATAGAGATGTTAAGTTTTGTCTTTAAAATTATTACAATTGTGTGTAAGACTCATTTTCTACATAGATATACTGCTTCATATTATTACCTTGTGTTATTTTGCATCATAGAAAAGCTTTTCCATGAATAATGACTTTGTTAATAAGGTAATCAGTTAATAAACATGTTAAATTCATTCTAATAATTCTGCCATTTCTACAAATCCAAGCACACTTTTGCGGTGCTAGTACTTCAGCTCTTCTCAGTTTCAGTGTTATTTTTCTAGACGTGTGCAATGTGCATATTAGAGTTTTGTCGCCATATTTGGTTTTTAGGTCGTGTAAAGAATGATGTGTAAAGAATGATCATCTTTTACGCTACATCAATAACAAAATTATGTTTCTAAATATTTTTAAATGGAGAACATTTTAATTAAGAGTTACCTTAATGATTAAGTTAACTTCATTTTAATTTTCTCCCATTTCAAAGTGCTGAATTTACAAACAGCAGACCTCCTGTTCCCAGTAGCCAGTGACACCATGCCATATGTATAACTGAAAAATACAGTATTTTTTTTAAGTTTGTGAAATTCAAAGTGCAGAAAAATGTTCCACACTTTGAACATTTTGCAGAACATTTTTCTGCTCTTTAAATTTCTCCTATTTAAAAAAAAAAGGATGCATGTTTGTGTTATACATGTAACAGCGCCTCAAATGGCAAAAGGGCATGTCCTGTGCCACAAGTGCATCCAACACATGCTCTTAGTCACCCATACAAGTAGATATCCAATTCATACGCACAAATGTCCCCAAAGACCACACTGACACAGATGGCAGCCCTGTCATAGTAAACAAGAAATTGAGGCAGGTAAGCCTCAGACTTGAGTGCACTGCAGGTGCCCGATAGGCGTATTCAAAACTCCACAGACGTAGTCAAAATTTAGTCCTTTTATTATAGGTTTCTTCAACATATTTCTCAATTATACTGGTTGCGTAGTAGACAGTTAAAAGTATAAATGCTTTTACATGGCAGCTGTGTATCAACCTCTTGCTGTCGTATGCTCATACTTTTAAACACATCTTTCAGTGACTTCTTTTTCCCAATGCATTTCGAGCTTATGTTATAGCTCTTCGTCAGGGGATCACTATAAATTTAAGAAAACATGAATGTTAGGATTTAACATGACCCAACCATATAACGATCAATTTTAAGAAATCTTTAAACTGTTCGACAGTATCCCGCTATGCGCCTTGGCGCTACGAATTTACACATGAAAAAAACAAACATCATCGTGCATTTCCTTGACTGTTATTAACCATTTTATATCATAATCTGCTGTAAATCGAGTTAACACGCGTGCATTTCTTCTCCCTACCTTCAATCATGCCCACCTCCTGTTTTCAAAAACTGTCATCATTACCTGACTAACCAACATCACGTGTCTTAATAGGTGTAACACGGGGCTCCTCCCCCCTATGGTAACCAATGTGCGGTGAAACGAATGGTAGACCAAACGAAAAACTACAAACTCCATAATGCCATCCAATGACCCACAGTTTACCCACCCCTCAATGCACATGATTTAGTTCAAACATGTTAAAAAATTCTGTGAGCAATATAAACTCGTTTATCCCACCCTCCCTTGTTGGATTTCACTACTGTCAATCAAAACATCTCAACTTGATAACATCAGTATCCCCGCTTATAACAAGCGATATGGTCGCTACAAGTTAAAGTCCAACTTGTTGAATTGCCGACTGCCGAATGAACGGTGCGAATTAGCATTCTTTGAATAGTGTTCAAATGTTTGTTTCCTCCTTGGTAATCGTGGGTGCGAAGCTTGGTTTAGGACATGGGTATATCAATAACTTGAAAGATCCAAGCGCACTCCATTTTCAATACTGTTTGTGCCATTTTTTGCAATTTCACGTATTCAGCGTGCACTCAATTAGCGGTCTGTCCTGGGACCGCGCGGTTAAATACTAAACAAGAAATTGAGGCAGGTAAGCCTCAGACTTGAGTGCACTGCAGGTGCCCGATAGGCGTATTCAAAACTCCACAGACGTAGTCAAAATTTAGTCCTTTTATTATAGGTTTCTTCAACATATTTCTCAATTATACTGGTTGCGTAGTAGACAGTTAAAAGTATAAATGCTTTTACATGGCAGCTGTGTATCAACCTCTTGCTGTCGTATGCTCATACTTTTAAACACATCTTTCAGTGACTTCTTTTTCCCAATGCATTTCGAGCTTATGTTATAGCTCTTCGTCAGGGGATCACTATAAATTTAAGAAAACATGAATGTTAGGATTTAACATGACCCAACCATATAACGATCAATTTTAAGAAATCTTTAAACTGTTCGACAGTATCCCGCTATGCGCCTTGGCGCTACGAATTTACACATGAAAAAAACAAACATCATCGTGCATTTCCTTGACTGTTATTAACCATTTTATATCATAATCTGCTGTAAATCGAGTTAACACGCGTGCATTTCTTCTCCCTACCTTCAATCATGCCCACCTCCTGTTTTCAAAAACTGTCATCATTACCTGACTAACCAACATCACGTGTCTTAATAGGTGTAACACGGGGCTCCTCCCCCCTATGGTAACCAATGTGCGGTGAAACGAATGGTAGACCAAACGAAAAACTACAAACTCCATAATGCCATCCAATGACCCACAGTTTACCCACCCCTCAATGCACATGATTTAGTTCAAACATGTTAAAAAATTCTGTGAGCAATATAAACTCGTTTATCCCACCCTCCCTTGTTGGATTTCACTACTGTCAATCAAAACATCTCAACTTGATAACATCAGTATCCCCGCTTATAACAAGCGATATGGTCGCTACAAGTTAAAGTCCAACTTGTTGAATTGCCGACTGCCGAATGAACGGTGCGAATTAGCATTCTTTGAATAGTGTTCAAATGTTTGTTTCCTCCTTGGTAATCGTGGGTGCGAAGCTTGGTTTAGGACATGGGTATATCAATAACTTGAAAGATCCAAGCGCACTCCATTTTCAATACTGTTTGTGCCATTTTTTGCAATTTCACGTATTCAGCGTGCACTCAATTAGCGGTCTGTCCTGGGACCGCGCGGTTAAATACTAAACAAGAAATTGAGGCAGGTAAGCCTCAGACTTGAGTGCACTGCAGGTGCCCGATAGGCGTATTCAAAACTCCACAGACGTAGTCAAAATTTAGTCCTTTTATTATAGGTTTCTTCAACATATTTCTCATATATGGTTGGGTCATGTTAAATCCTAACATTCATGTTTTCTTAAATTTATAGTGATCCCCTGACGAAGAGCTATAACATAAGCTCGAAATGCATTGGGAAAAAGAAGTCACTGAAAGATGTGTTTAAAAGTATGAGCATACGACAGCAAGAGGTTGATACACAGCTGCCATGTAAAAGCATTTATACTTTTAACTGTCTACTACGCAACCAGTATAATTGAGAAATATGTTGAAGAAACCTATAATAAAAGGACTAAATTTTGACTACGTCTGTGGAGTTTTGAATACGCCTATCGGGCACCTGCAGTGCACTCAAGTCTGAGGCTTACCTGCCTCAATTTCTTGTTTAGTATTTAACCGCGCGGTCCCAGGACAGACCGCTAATTGAGTGCACGCTGAATACGTGAAATTGCAAAAAATGGCACAAACAGTATTGAAAATGGAGTGCGCTTGGATCTTTCAAGTTATTGATATACCCATGTCCTAAACCAAGCTTCGCACCCACGATTACCAAGGAGGAAACAAACATTTGAACACTATTCAAAGAATGCTAATTCGCACCGTTCATTCGGCAGTCGGCAATTCAACAAGTTGGACTTTAACTTGTAGCGACCATATCGCTTGTTATAAGCGGGGATACTGATGTTATCAAGTTGAGATGTTTTGATTGACAGTAGTGAAATCCAACAAGGGAGGGTGGGATAAACGAGTTTATATTGCTCACAGAATTTTTTAACATGTTTGAACTAAATCATGTGCATTGAGGGGTGGGTAAACTGTGGGTCATTGGATGGCATTATGGAGTTTGTAGTTTTTCGTTTGGTCTACCATTCGTTTCACCGCACATTGGTTACCATAGGGGGGAGGAGCCCCGTGTTACACCTATTAAGACACGTGATGTTGGTTAGTCAGGTAATGATGACAGTTTTTGAAAACAGGAGGTGGGCATGATTGAAGGTAGGGAGAAGAAATGCACGCGTGTTAACTCGATTTACAGCAGATTATGATATAAAATGGTTAATAACAGTCAAGGAAATGCACGATGATGTTTGTTTTTTTCATGTGTAAATTCGTAGCGCCAAGGCGCATAGCGGGATACTGTCGAACAGTTTAAAGATTTCTTAAAATTGATCGTTATATGGTTGGGTCATGTTAAATCCTAACATTCATGTTTTCTTAAATTTATAGTGATCCCCTGACGAAGAGCTATAACATAAGCTCGAAATGCATTGGGAAAAAGAAGTCACTGAAAGATGTGTTTAAAAGTATGAGCATACGACAGCAAGAGGTTGATACACAGCTGCCATGTAAAAGCATTTATACTTTTAACTGTCTACTACGCAACCAGTATAATTGAGAAATATGTTGAAGAAACCTATAATAAAAGGACTAAATTTTGACTACGTCTGTGGAGTTTTGAATACGCCTATCGGGCACCTGCAGTGCACTCAAGTCTGAGGCTTACCTGCCTCAATTTCTTGTTTAGTATTTAACCGCGCGGTCCCAGGACAGACCGCTAATTGAGTGCACGCTGAATACGTGAAATTGCAAAAAATGGCACAAACAGTATTGAAAATGGAGTGCGCTTGGATCTTTCAAGTTATTGATATACCCATGTCCTAAACCAAGCTTCGCACCCACGATTACCAAGGAGGAAACAAACATTTGAACACTATTCAAAGAATGCTAATTCGCACCGTTCATTCGGCAGTCGGCAATTCAACAAGTTGGACTTTAACTTGTAGCGACCATATCGCTTGTTATAAGCGGGGATACTGATGTTATCAAGTTGAGATGTTTTGATTGACAGTAGTGAAATCCAACAAGGGAGGGTGGGATAAACGAGTTTATATTGCTCACAGAATTTTTTAACATGTTTGAACTAAATCATGTGCATTGAGGGGTGGGTAAACTGTGGGTCATTGGATGGCATTATGGAGTTTGTAGTTTTTCGTTTGGTCTACCATTCGTTTCACCGCACATTGGTTACCATAGGGGGGAGGAGCCCCGTGTTACACCTATTAAGACACGTGATGTTGGTTAGTCAGGTAATGATGACAGTTTTTGAAAACAGGAGGTGGGCATGATTGAAGGTAGGGAGAAGAAATGCACGCGTGTTAACTCGATTTACAGCAGATTATGATATAAAATGGTTAATAACAGTCAAGGAAATGCACGATGATGTTTGTTTTTTTCATGTGTAAATTCGTAGCGCCAAGGCGCATAGCGGGATACTGTCGAACAGTTTAAAGATTTCTTAAAATTGATCGTTATATGGTTGGGTCATGTTAAATCCTAACATTCATGTTTTCTTAAATTTATAGTGATCCCCTGACGAAGAGCTATAACATAAGCTCGAAATGCATTGGGAAAAAGAAGTCACTGAAAGATGTGTTTAAAAGTATGAGCATACGACAGCAAGAGGTTGATACACAGCTGCCATGTAAAAGCATTTATACTTTTAACTGTCTACTACGCAACCAGTATAATTGAGAAATATGTTGAAGAAACCTATAATAAAAGGACTAAATTTTGACTACGTCTGTGGAGTTTTGAATACGCCTATCGGGCACCTGCAGTGCACTCAAGTCTGAGGCTTACCTGCCTCAATTTCTTGTTTAGTATTTAACCGCGCGGTCCCAGGACAGACCGCTAATTGAGTGCACGCTGAATACGTGAAATTGCAAAAAATGGCACAAACAGTATTGAAAATGGAGTGCGCTTGGATCTTTCAAGTTATTGATATACCCATGTCCTAAACCAAGCTTCGCACCCACGATTACCAAGGAGGAAACAAACATTTGAACACTATTCAAAGAATGCTAATTCGCACCGTTCATTCGGCAGTCGGCAATTCAACAAGTTGGACTTTAACTTGTAGCGACCATATCGCTTGTTATAAGCGGGGATACTGATGTTATCAAGTTGAGATGTTTTGATTGACAGTAGTGAAATCCAACAAGGGAGGGTGGGATAAACGAGTTTATATTGCTCACAGAATTTTTTAACATGTTTGAACTAAATCATGTGCATTGAGGGGTGGGTAAACTGTGGGTCATTGGATGGCATTATGGAGTTTGTAGTTTTTCGTTTGGTCTACCATTCGTTTCACCGCACATTGGTTACCATAGGGGGGAGGAGCCCCGTGTTACACCTATTAAGACACGTGATGTTGGTTAGTCAGGTAATGATGACAGTTTTTGAAAACAGGAGGTGGGCATGATTGAAGGTAGGGAGAAGAAATGCACGCGTGTTAACTCGATTTACAGCAGATTATGATATAAAATGGTTAATAACAGTCAAGGAAATGCACGATGATGTTTGTTTTTTTCATGTGTAAATTCGTAGCGCCAAGGCGCATAGCGGGATACTGTCGAACAGTTTAAAGATTTCTTAAAATTGATCGTTATATGGTTGGGTCATGTTAAATCCTAACATTCATGTTTTCTTAAATTTATAGTGATCCCCTGACGAAGAGCTATAACATAAGCTCGAAATGCATTGGGAAAAAGAAGTCACTGAAAGATGTGTTTAAAAGTATGAGCATACGACAGCAAGAGGTTGATACACAGCTGCCATGTAAAAGCATTTATACTTTTAACTGTCTACTACGCAACCAGTATAATTGAGAAATATGTTGAAGAAACCTATAATAAAAGGACTAAATTTTGACTACGTCTGTGGAGTTTTGAATACGCCTATCGGGCACCTGCAGTGCACTCAAGTCTGAGGCTTACCTGCCTCAATTTCTTGTTTAGTATTTAACCGCGCGGTCCCAGGACAGACCGCTAATTGAGTGCACGCTGAATACGTGAAATTGCAAAAAATGGCACAAACAGTATTGAAAATGGAGTGCGCTTGGATCTTTCAAGTTATTGATAGCCCTGTCATAGTGCCACTGGTCAAAGTATTTTTTCAAACCATAGTATCTAGCTCTAAGGATATCAGCCTTAAAGTTAATGAAGGTGGGTGTGGGGTGTCTGGTAACAATGGGTGAGTTGTTTAGCCTTCAGTAGCTCACAATGATTTTCACTGATCAGAAGTAACTGTCACTAAAGAAAAGGTTGGAGACCCCCTACTTTTACAGTGCAAGTGTGTCAAGAGAAGATGGCTTTATTGAATGTGCTGTGTTTTGGGACAAAAAGGAATGTATGTGCATGTTGTTGGGGGTAAATGTAGTGCATCAACAATGCACACATGCACCAACATTTGTTGGTGTTCTCCCAACACCAAAGGACTCCATATCTCCCTGAAGGAAATATCCAAAGTAAGAGAACTGTTACCCTGTAAAGAGAGAAAACAATTGACCCATGAACATAAAAAAGAGGACAATCTATAGAAAGCGTGTGTGTAGTCAATGTTTTCGCATTGAGTTTCTTTTTTCTATTAGTAAGATGCTTTTCTTTACAGTAAATGTGAGCATTAATTCTGATGTCCTTGTTAATTTACAGTGTCCATTGTGTTTGCTGAGTTTCTATATTTTGTAGTTCTTACCTGTCAGTGTCCGTGCTGTCAGGATTAAGTGTTCATACTTGTATTTCAAGGCTTAGATTATGTGAATGTTGCGAGGTTCTTGTCAGTATTGTTGTGGAGTGTACAGTTGAGATATATTTGTTTGCAGTGCCATGTTGTGTGCTGTAATCATGCTTATATCTGAAGTGCTGATATTAGTGTATTTTGTGTGTCAGACTGTGCAATAGTTATTCAGTTATCATAAACTACTTCAAGTAGGCATGCAAATGCACGTTGGTCATTGGAAGGTGTGTGAAACTTTGGTGTCAGATGCTACATAACATTGAGGGTGATCGCATGTCCAACTATGGTACATGGTGACAGTTGTGCATACTTTTTGTGTCAAAAACTGCCTATGAATGTGGATCACAGAATGTGCAATATTGGTTTGGAGATGTTCTATCACTTTTTACATGATGTAGGATCCAAGTGGATTTGTGGTCTAGTGGTAGGAAGTGGTGGTGGGTGATATGTTTTTTGTCAGAGCTATGCGGTTATAAATCATAATGTGTATCCACCATTTTCAAGTGATACACATAATTTGTCTTAAATGGTCTAGATGGAGATTGGTGAGAAATTCACAAAGGTCCACTGGCCAGTGTGAAATTTCCAACACCTATTTTATGGCCAGTTCTTGTGTGAGCTGTTCTAACAGGTTTATAGCAGCCGATCAGAATTGTCCGACATATGTTTCTGTTTTATTTGTTGTAAGAGTTTGCTTTGTTAAAATCACTGCGCTATTTAATAAAATACCAACATGGACTGGGAAACTGAGACAGCACTTTTTAATTTCTACATCTGATGTTACCATAGTAGGAGTTTCTTATTTGTTATTGTTAAATAATGTGAAACTCAATAAAGAGATATAAAAAAATTCTGATTTTTACTCGCCACCAGTATGAGTCCTTGCAGACAGTCCAAAGCACTCTAGACCGATATTTTGATGTTCAGGGAAGAGTGGACAGCCTAAACCAGTTTGTCTGTACAGCAGATACGTGTTTTCTACCCCACATTTGCTCTGCAAGCAAAGTGAAAGAGTCGTGGGTTTTGCCCGATTCACTTTTTTCATGTATCTTGACACCCATCTATAGAAGAGAAATCCAGATCTTGTAGGGCCTAATCTTCAAACTGTAGGGAGTCTTTGATGTACATGTGAAACCTAGATATCTATCTATCAATCTATCAATCTATCTATCTATCTATCTATCTATCTATCTATCTATCTATCTATCTATCTATCTATCTATCTATCTATCTATCTATCTATCTATCTATCTATCTATCTAACTATCTCTCTCTCTCTCTAACTATCTCTTTCTCTCTAACTATCTCTCTCTCTCTTTCTCTCTCTCTATCTGTCTATCTGTCTGTCTGTCTCTTTGTCTGTCTGTCTGCGTACAGACCTATATCCAACTACTTTTTCCGGCTTTCTGTCTAAGAGTGTATCTATCAAACCCTCTGTCTCACTTATATCTAACTGTCTACCTACTTGTCAATTCATCTCTCCAACTGTCTTATATGGGTCTGATCAATGAATTGTCATTTTTTCCTCTATCAAGTCAAACGTGATCGAAGAATGTGTAAACTGTTTCAGGGACATGCAGATAGTTAAAATTGTAAATATTTATAACAGAGAGTCATGTAAGGAGTTTTGGGTATTTTCTCTAGGTTTAGACCGGTTTCTTGAGTGGAACAACGTCCATATTTGTATCTACAGGCTTATAGACTCTTCTGACATCACACTGAGGTACTCAGTGAAGCACAGACACCCAGGAAACAAACCATTGATTACATCTTGAGAACATTTTGATTTTCACTTCCCTTACTCTACACGTTCACCTTTCTCTTAAGCTAATATTATTATTCACCTTTGATAAATCCCACAAAATGTTTCCACTGTGCTAAAAATAACCGAATGTTTATGGTTAATGGCTACATTTTACTGCACCAGTTTCCATTAGATTCTGTCATTTGAAGTAAGAAAATATCTATGTATAAATTCCCCGCTCGTGTAAACGCTGCTGTAGACTATTCCATTGAAGCCCTTCACTCTTTTTAGAATAACAAAGGCTTAACCCTTGGGCTATATGGGGAAATCAAAGGTAAGAGAAAAAAGCAGCATTTGGATATAAAATAGCTTCTTCGTTGAAAAACTCGAATGTTCCTTGGGGTGAGCAATGCATGTTTTTATTAAACCTTGTGGACAGAACTACAGCTTTCATTAAAACAGACCTTTATCACCATTTTCCCAAGAGAACAGTGCTCGCCGAATAATGAAGAAGCTCACATGTGTGCGCAATTAGCGCTCTATGACTGATTGACAATTGATTATTGTTTGGAAGTCTCCCCATGGTCACTCATCACTATGCCTTTTTGACAATCGAACTCTCTTCTCAACATGGAAAAATGCTTTAATCTACATCAATTTGGTTTGCTAACTGAGAGAGCTTGGTAGGATCCACTATAGCTGTCAATTTCTATTTACATTCCCCAAGTGAAATATCACACCACAATACATTCTTGATATAGTATAGATTGATAAAACGTGACACAAGCACATACACTGATGTGCATATACGCAAGGGCGCTTGCAATAACTGTATGAAAGCCTTTAGCTAAGGTATTGGTTACAGTTTAGTTGTGACATCTCTTTTCACCTGTAATAAAAAAATGAGATCACTACTCTAGTGTAATAACTCATTAGAGGTGAGATGTGATATCACAATGCCTGCTGCCAGAGCCAAAAGACAGTGTGAAAGTGATGCCAGAGCATTCCTAAAGTTCATTATAGGTAAATACGAATCTATACACATGTTATCTCACATTCCAACTACTGGTTACGAAAGTGACTTGATGAAACTGCTTAAAATATTTGCTTGCAACAAAAAGAAAACTAAGGGGCATATTACCAACGTTAAGCGATATTTATTTTTTATATATTTTTTAACGCTAAGCATCGTCAGAAATTATCGCAGATAAACCTTGCTATTATCAAGGTTTATCGCAAATGCGATAAAAAACGGCCGCAATGCATGAATATCGCTGAAAAGTCAGCGATATTCATGCATTACCGAGCTAATGCTCTTAGCCATGCAGGTGTTAGTTTTTGGAGATATTCACGCGAATATCTCCAAAAGTTGGTAATAGGAGATAGCGATGTTAGCGACTGTTTCCAGTCGCTAACATCTTGGTACGCCCACTTTGCATGTCATTAGTGATAAATATCACTGACATGCAAAGTGGGGCCCAAGATGGTCGCTATCTCCTACTAGCTGTCGCTAACTGGTGTTAGCGACAGCTAGGTAATAGGGAGATAATTTTATCTCTGCTTTCTTGGCTTTTAAAGCCAAAAAAGCGGAGATAAACCCCCTTGATAATATGCCCCTAAATTATTTCGTACATATTTTCACAGCTCAGCGTTCACATTATTCCACATATCTTCAACCAGATGATGTCTTTTATAAGAAGAATCAAGAGAGCACAGGTTTAGAAGTGAGTGTGGAAAAGTAATGTAAATACCCAATTATAAGGGGGTGTTACAGTATTACAGTCCTTTCTATAATTTAAAAGGACATTTCAAGTCACCTCAGACTTGCTTGAAGCTCAGTCACACTCATTCCTCTCGAAGGTCCTAGCACTTTGTGGTGAGGAGTAATAACCTCACAAGCTATTTCGAGCGGGACCGACCCTGCCCCATCTATTTATTATTTACCCTTCTTGCATTGCCATCCAAAAGCGATATGCTAATTGAGTTTAATCAAAGTGCATGTTCGATAATTTGTTACAAAATTATGCTTTATTTTTAATGTTACAAAAGTGTTCCTTAAATGCTACAAGTTTAACACTGTTGTATGCTAGTTGAGATTGTAAACGTATTTACTACCACACAAATTACTGATTGTAGTAGGGAATATTGAATCTAAAAGATTGACATTACAAAATAGTGTGCCCATAATATCAAGGGCCAAAATATTGAATAGGTACGTGCACAAAGGGAGGTATGGAGTTACTATGCTTAACGCTACATCCATATACTTTGAAGATATATATACCACCAAGGTATTTATATGTGGAATTGGGTATAGTAAATGTATACAAATGTACCTTTCGATATCTTGTCCCTCGTTATTTTGGCCATGATATTGTGACCCATGGATAGTGTGGCTTCACTATTTTAGCCAACACCAATTTACTTCTTACATACTTTCAATAAATGGCATTAAGGAATGATGACTGTTACTACTTGTATAAAGTGCTGTGCAGGAAGTACCCTGTAAGAAGAAGTGGCTTGAAATATTTGCTAGTGTTTGTCCTAAGTGCGGTGGGCAACATCATTTGGTGGTAAATGAAGACAAAGGACACTGATCCCATTCATTAAAAAATATAAACTTGCAGAGAAAACACATCAGCAGAACTAAAGTGATAAGAGGTCTCTACCTTTACAGAAAGGCATTTGAAACCACGACTAAGTAGTCTGTACGTGAAGAGTCATTAAAGAATTTGGGAAGTAGGAAGAGGAAAAAGATGAATACATTTTGGGCATATATACAATAACAAGGTCAGATTACAAATATTCTCTTGCTGATAAAAATGAGTCATGTGAAAACACGAATGTAATTATGATAAAAACAAAGCTTCAAAGCGAGCAACACAAGCAAAGGATTATATACATCAGAACATTAGTCTAACATGGGGAATCTAATGGGCATCATACACTGACTTACAAGCGCACGCATACAGGCATAGACTGACATATGAAATAATATCTTGTATGCTGACTTTCATGGAAAAAAAACAGGGAGACAACAGTAACATTCTATCATAACCCAACACAAAAAAGATACCAGACACAAAATCTAATATGGAAGAGGCTGATCTTTTGCAAGAGGCTTGGAGCAAGGCCTCATCTTCTCTGGTCAAGTAGGCGAATTCCTAAGCAATTGGGAGAGGCTTTGGCCTAACGGCTAGGGTGGTCGACCTAGAATCTTGGCACCTGGGTTTGAGTCTTAGCAATGACGCTGAACATCCTGTGATTCTGGGCAAATCACTTAATCGCCCTGTGCCTAATAAAAGTGAATGTGTCCTCATGTAACGCAACTGGTGCTATGTAAGTGCTCTGGTACCCGATATCTTCAGGTCATGTTCGCGCTATATAAAACTCCAGAAAAAAAAATATCAAAAGTGATCCCCGACTGGGCGGGAGAACTTCTAAAAATGATATGCCAATTGCCAAGCTGTATTACACCTTGGCAACCCTGAGTTTGGCGGGACACATGCAGCTCATTTCTGAAGTAAGAGCTAGATGAGGGTCAGTCCTTGAAACAAAGCTTTTCAGTTTCAGTTTATAAACTTTATTTCGGTTGTTAAAAAACCCATAAAAGTTAGTCAACATATACGATGGACGAATGACAACAGCCAGATTATCAATAGCAGAGACATGGCAAACATACATTTGACAAATGGAAACGACAGTAATTTGATAATAAATAAGTTATTTAAACCGTTAAAACCAGTCCATGACAAATTCATTATAAAAAATAAAATCTACCTAATTTTTACAAAGTTGCGGGAAGTTTCGATCACATGTCAAAAATTATTCAATTATTCAATAGATTAGTTTGTTTTACATGATATTAGGAAAACACATAAATGGTTACATAAGTCTCACATGGTTGCGTCTAAGCACCCACACCCATCCTAGGAATTTAGCGGTTCCAACCACTATTGGGCCTTCAACAGAGGATTTTAAAATTCTGAAGCCTCTTGGCTGGATCTAGTGCCCATGTTGGCACACATTGGTTTAAGCCATTTTCTTCTAGGTACGAGGTATGCTTGACAGACGAAAAAGACATGGATTACTGTTTCGTTAACATCGGGACAAAAGGGACAATCGCTAGACTTTGCTATACACCATTTAGAGGTTAAAGAATGTAGAGGCAAAGTTCCAACCCTGAACTGATGAAATAGTTTTCTGTCACAAGTAGATGTAATGAGATCCCAGTAACCCTCCCATTTAGTTTCATGCTTTGTTTCAATAAAAGCCTTGGTCAAAGAACCATGTGAACAAAGTGAAAACCGCTTCACAGTGATCTGATTCCAATAAGCTGCCTTCAGCTCCATTTTACTTGGAAATATACTTCCCAAGGGGGGGGGGTCCCACAAATGTTTCAGCCCTAAATCATGTAACAGGTTTTTTATGGTAGCAAACCAAACAGTTCTATGTTTAGTGTCCATCTCCCTCACCTATAGGACTGCTTGGGCATAATGCGCAAGTTCAGGAGTAACCCAAAGCCGCCTCCAGTAGGCTAACACCCTATATCTGGCCACATCTCTAATTGATTGACAGCCCAAATCCAGGGGGAGAGGGACTGTCGGTGTCGGTTGGGGGAGACCAATGAGGGACCTTAAAAATGTATTCTGGCCCAACACTAGTTTATCCAAATTGGAGTGACCCCACAACTCAACCCCATATAAAATAGATGCGCCAATTTTGTTGTTATATATCTGAAGAACTGGGGCCATTGGTTTGTTATACGAGCGTTTATGCTCTCTAAGCAATACACCTGTAAGTTGGGCGTGTTTAACAGTGAGACAATCTAATTGTGCTTTCCAATTAAGTTTTCTATCAATTAGAACCCCTAAGTATGTGAATGTCTCCAGTTGTTCAAGAGACCCATCTCTCATCTTAACATCCCCGATGTCTGTCTTTGAATGGTGCAGCACCATGTACTTAGTTTTGTCAACATTACCTATTAAATCATGGTCTGCACAAAACTCTTCAAATCTTGTGAGGGCTCGCTGGAGACCCTGCCTGGTTTTTGATAATATGAGAGTGTCATCGGCGAACATTAGGAGAGGGGTCTTATTACCCGCTAAACACGGAGCATCTGTAGGATACTCTTTAAAATAGTTTACCACCCCGTTTATATAGATGGAGAAGAGGGTTGGTGCAAGGACACATCCCTGCCTCACCCTCTTCTCCACCGGGAACTTTCCAGTGGTCCGACCTGCTGCGTCATACCTAACCTGGGCATATTTCTCGGTATGAAATTTAACCACAAGAGCTAGAAGCTCCAGTGGTAAGCCCAGTTTCAAAAGGGTTGACCAGAGCTTAGGACGTGGAACCAGGTCGAACGCTGACTTCAAATCAACAAAGGCAGCGTAGATCACCCCTTTCCCCAATGTAACTGTTCGCCAATATATTAAAATACATTTTAGGACCTGGTCCACCGTGCTAATTGATTGGCGAAACCCTGCTTGAAGATTGGAAATGATATTTGAATCCTCCAACCATTCCTGAATTCTACCTAACACCACCCTGGCAATAGCTTTTTGAATACAATCAATCAGGCTTATAGGCCTGTAATTGCCAGGGTTTAAACGATCTCCTTTTTTAAAGACCGGTAGGATATCCGCACCTGCCCATGAACTCGGGAGAGGTGCTCCTCGGGCAATAGCATTAAGTAACATTTGGATGTACTGTGCCCAAGAGTCAACAGCATGGAGAAATACGTCAGCAGGGATACAATTGATCCTCTTGGGACCTGTAGGAGAGCAATTTCTACTTCCTTTTTGGTAAAAAATACTGTAGGGACAAAGGAGGGCATCACGAAAGGCCCTGAATCTATTTGACTGGCTGTAAACTGGCCCTTATAGTGGTCTATCCATAGTTCGGGGGTCACATTATTAGATGGTATATTGCTATGATCCCTATTACCCCACTTAACTATGTGCCAGAAAGCAGTCATGTCCCTACCCATACAGGAATCTAGCAAATCCCTCCAATGTTCTTCGTCCCAATCCCTCTTGGCTTAAGATTGTGCGACCTTATAGGCCACCCTTTTCTCACGTATCAAAACACCATCCTTACTTTTTATAGCCAAAGCTAGCTGTGCATAGGCAGAGCGACAAGCAGAGTTATACCAGACAGCAGTGTTCTGGACCATAGAAGTATGTCTTGGTTTTGAATGGACAGTAAAAAATTATTTGACTATTAAAAATAATTTCATGGACCTGTGTAGCGGTAGACAAAAGGGTACCCTGTATTTTGTCATCCTGTAGAATAACAATGGCTTCAGCTAGCAAACTATTCATCTCATCCAATTGATCAGCCTTGCTGGCCACAATAGTCCATTTGAGCTGGCGTGTGTCGTTTGTTAAAAATACTTCAGGAGAATCTACCTCTGGTTCCCGTAATAGGTTTATATTAAAGATTCTCACCTGCATATAAAGGAGTAAAGGATTATGATCACTCTCCGGACGTGGAATGACCTTCATGTCTTTCAAAAAATCCCATAGCTCCATAGATAAAAGAAAATAATCAATACGACTAGTGCGCGAGCCTGAGACATACGTGGGTGACCCCTTTTTATCTGATAAGGAGCGACCGTTGGCAGCTCTCAAGCCGTGTTCTAGGCATAATACTTTAAGTTGTAGAGCAGCCCCGGACCATCTCTCTAGGCTCCAGATCAAGAGCAGGAATTGACCACTTGTCATCCTCCTCTACAGTTAAAAACATATCTTGAAAATCCAGGGGTTCAAAAGTACAGTTAAAATCACCAGCCATTAGTATTTGGATTCCTCCACCGTATTTAGTTAAAAATTCATCAAGAAACGCTACAGTTTGTGTGGCCTTCCCTACTTGCAGGCCTCTAGAATAAACGTTAATTAGGAGGAAGTCCGGAAGTACACCCTTACTAACCTTAATAATAAGGATATCCTGGGAGTCTGTGCATATCTCATCCAGCCTCCAGTTTAAACTTTGCCTGACCCACGTTATTAATCCTCCTTTAGGGCGACCCCGCTCACCTTGAACCGCTTTTTTGTAAAAATTAACATAACCTTGGCGAACAACTTGATCTACTGTCCAGGACTCTTGAAAAGACAAAATGGCAAACCCTTCAACAAAAGAGGACCATTCACTTGAGACAGTCTTATTTGCTAATCCCGCTATATTCCAGGATCCAATCCTTAGCCCTGCAAATTGTGTCGTCGACTCAGGAGTGATTTCACAGAAACTTAAGCTATTCCTGATCGAAACCTGGTCCGACACTTGGGACATGTCCTTCTCAGTACATGGTATACCATGTGCATTTGCTAAACAAGCAATGGGCGCATCTGGATTATCGCTCTGTACGGGACCTCCAGCACCAATAGCGAGGGACTGGGCAGTTTCCGTTTGCGATATTTCCATGGAACCCTTGGTCACAGAAATAACTGGTAAAAATGGTACACCGTTATCTATGGGATTGCCCAGTCAGTCATTACTGTCCAGACCTGAGAGTGAACTAAAGGCATTATATGTTGATACATTATATTCATATAAACCCTGGGCTACACGATTAGCCTGTAAGACACCCTGTATAGAAGGCAGTGGTGGACTTTTCCTATCGAAAAAACCCAGGGGTAAGATACTAATATCTGCCTCACTAAAGAGCCTAGAACCAGCTCTTTCTAAAATCGTTTTTACTATGAGAGGAGAACCACAGTTCAGTACCACACAATCACCTCTGCAAGCTTTGGGTGACCTTCCAATCCACAAAACCCTGCGAGCCATTTTAAACTCCCTAAATAAATGGCCTCCCAGCCCTGTTTTGTTATTTAGGTAAAAGAGTGTCTTATTTCTCAATGAAGCCCAGTGTTCGGTGTACAACCTTTACAACACAACTTTTACCACACAGTGCCTTTACGAGGCAACTTTTACAACGCAAACCATTACAACGCATTGCGCTGGGGGGCGCTCTAGGATAGGAATATATTTAATTTACTATTCAACACCTTCCCTACTATCCACGGGGACTGGAGTTGGAATAGTAAATTAAATAAATCACTATACAGCGCCTAAAAGCACTATGCGTTGTAATGGTATTCGTTGTAAATACCGCGTTGTAAAGGCATGCGATGTAAAAGTATGCGTTGTAACATCATACATCCCCAGTGTTCTTCCTTCTCTAATGATAATCTGGGAACATTAGTCAATACCACAGTGTAGGGAGTGGCTTCGGGCACTAAATCAAAATGTTCTTTAGGGCCAACCAAACCACCCCGGTCATTACCAATGTTCGGTTCTACTGTTCTCGCCCCTATGGGGACCCCTTTTGATGTGCTGGTTTGCGGGAGAGAAGGATCATTGGATAGGACTGACACGCTTTGTGAGTGCCCGGGGGCAGAGACAATGCCTTTTGAGATTGCTGCAGATAGTGAACTTACCCCACATACATTCTGACCCCTGATTGCTTGGTTTGTGGGGTTGAGATTGGATACCGATAGTCCTTGTCAAGTCTCTGTTCTATTTTGGACAGCTGTAATAATATTGGGTTGAGAATTAATAGTAATTTTTCTTCAATTTTACCCAATAAACTAGCTGTAGAGTCACTTGACAACCCACAGGCCTGTACAGTATTCTCAATAGCAATAGGTATACATGATTCAATACTTCCCTGTGATTTCCCTCGCACCACTCCCCTAGTCTTAACAATTTTATTAGCCTGTTGAGTGGAATGTGGCATCCCTCGCTTTCCTCTTTTTTGACACAGGGGCAGAGACAGGGGTTTTACTCTTACCCTTACCCTTGGCTTGGCATAAATGCTGGTTCCGAGTAAGAATTTTAGCTGGAGGTGACGGGGAGGGCGTGGACCCACTAGTAGAGGATGTAAAATTAGCTGATAAGGCTATAGGAGGCGTGACAGTCAAATTTTGCAAAGGCTCTATACCTGGAAAAGGGTTTAACAAGGGGCCAGCTACAAGAGCTCCGGACGAAATTTGACGAGGTTCTAGGGACAGCCGCCTTTCTGCAAGTATGATTTCTTTATTTAAAACAGACGCTGCCCTCGTCAAAAAAGCATCCAGTGTGCCTACAACTCTAGATCCACCCACCCCCTTGCGACAATCTTTACTCATGTTGAGGTAGGAGTGAGGCGACAGCAGCAACTTAAATATACAATAAAACAATAGTTATACTGACACCAAAAAGTCACTAACCATGAAGAGAAATATTGTCCAATGAATGCTGAAAGGGGGGAGGACCAGCCCAGCCTCCTCCGGGCTTTGACGGGCGAGGACGGGCCCGCCCGTGACCCGGGCATGGCCCGGGCATGCCTGGGCGCGTCCCGCGCTGCGGTAGTGTGAGTCCGGTCTAAAGGGCCTCGGTAGCCCTGATGCACGTCACGAGCTGAGCGCACGGCGAGGCCCCCTGGGAGTTATGGTCCGGGCCTCGCGAGTGAGTAGCGCTTCGCCCGCTTCCCCCCGGTGCCTCCTCTCAGTCGATACCGGTAATGCAGCAGGGAGTCAAGAGCCTCCCCTGAATGGCCAGGTAACTCTCTCCTAAATCAGCAGCAGCGTCCAAAAGCACTTACTATGTCTCTAAATGTGGTATAGTCAATTTAAGTGTGGTCAGTGCCAGACATCCAGTTTAAAGGAGTCCTGCAATCACCACTAACAGTATCACTCTTTTGGTCAGAAACGTCACGAGAAGCTGCTGGTTACAAATCTCATACAGCCTCCTCATTGAAGACTTAGGGGCTGATTATGACTTTGACGCAGGTGAACCAGCGCGTCGCCAGAAAAGCTGGGCCAAAGCAGTGCAAGACTCCCCGCCTGATTACGAGTTCAACTCATACAGGTTGACGGTCCTTTTGCCTTTCCCACGGCGGAACCCTGAAGAAGGGCACAGCAGTGGGAATGTACAAAATGTTCCAACATGGGATGGACTGTGATGTCCAAGCCGGGCTGGAACTGGGGGTGCAAACAGACAGGGGGCACATGTTGCGCCCCCTGAATTCATCTCCATGGTGGAGGGGTGCCATGGAGTGACCCCTTTTGTTTCCCCACTGCCAGCCTTTTCATGGCGGGCTTATTGCTCTTTTATTGAGCCACTAAATGCCTGATTCACTTCCACAATAGGACGGGTCTTATATTAAAATGTAATTTAAAATATGTATCCGTTATATCAAAATTCTAGTAGATACTTTTATTATCAACAAATCATATATATAAGTGGCAAAATTAGTAATGCGCATAAGAATAGAATTGCAAACATATAACGTATTCTACTAATCTACTAGGAAGTTGCAATCAAGCTTCCTGGTTTCTCCAGTGGAAAATGACTACACAATCTGCATGCCTTAAATTACAAAATAACATATAACAATTCTTTACAATCAGCATTAAACTACTCTTGCTTGATGTCTAGAGATAATGGATATAAGATATAATGAAAAAAACTGATAATTTATACTAGGCAAAAAATTCTGAATAATTTAAATGCTCTAAAACACAGCAAAAAATGAAGGGCCTTATCTAGAGTATGGCAAGTGGCCTGCAATACCAGGTTAGAGGAGGAAATGGCCTCTGAGTACCTGGCCAAGGACTGCCTGCCATATTTAGAGATCCCTACCTGCATAGTGGGGATCTCTGTGCCTTCACCAAATGTACTGAAGCTTTGCAGATCAAGTGAAACATTTGATGAACTCCCTGATCAAAGATTTTTTCCCAAGAATACACTCCCGACGTAGGAGAATATCCTTGGAAAAAAAAATTTAATGACCCAGGCACACAGGGAGTTTCCTTCCTTTGTGTGGTGGGTCATCGAGCAATTTCCCTGCCTTGGACCACCATGTCCTGTATTGCAGTCTCAGGCAGAAAAGCGTAGTGGTGATGTCCCACAATAAATTGGATGGGGTAGTTGTCACCATGGCCTGGAGTCCCAGTGGCAGACAGGATGTCAAGACGCCAAGAGGACCGCCTTCAAGGACCGCTTAGACAACAACGCACACAACATCAAAGGGCTCTTCAACATCGTGAAAGAACTCTCCAACCTCAGCTCCAACACCAACGACATCCCACCATCACAAGACATGTGCGACTCCCTGGCCACCTTCTTTCACCGCAAGATCACCGACATCCACGACAGCTTCCACTCCGACACCCCCGCACCCACCACCGAGTCCACCACCCCTGCGACCACCACCCGCACCAGCCGCCTGACTGCCTGGTCCAACGTCAGCGACGAAGACACCATCAAAACCAAGAACTCCATCCACTCCGGATCCCCATCTGACCCCTGCCCTCACTACGTCTTCAACAAAGCCAGCACAACCATCGCACCCCACCTCCAAAAAACAATCAACAGTTCCTTCGAGACAGCAACCTTCCCGGAAAGCTGGAAGCACGCCGAGATCAACGCCCTTCTGAAGAAGCCCAAGGCGGACCCTAACGACCTCAAGAACTTCCGGCCCATCTCCCTGCTCCCGTTCCCGGCAAAAGTAACAGAGAAGATTGTCAACAAACAGCTAACCCGCTACCTCGAAGACAACAACATCCTGGACCCTTCCCAATCCGGCTTTCGCAGAAACCACAGCACCGAGACCGCCCTCATCGCCGCCACTGACGACATCAGGATCCTGATGGACAAAGGAGAAACGGCCACCCTCATCCTCCTGGACCTATCAGCAGCCTTCGACACACGCCGGAATTCAAGAGAAGGCCCTGGCCTGGACCACATCCTTTCTCTCCGGCAGAACCCAGAGGGTCCGCCTCCCACCCTTCCGCTCGAAATCCACAGAGATCATCTGCGGCGTCCCATAGGGATCCTCCCTCAGCCCGATGCAGTTCAATATCTACATGGCACCGCTCGCCCACGTCGCACAACAACATAACCTCAACATCATCTCCTACGCCGACAACACCCAGCTGATCATATCCCTCACAGAAGACCCCCACACCGCCAAAGCCAACCTCCACAGAGGAATGAAGGCCGTAGCCGACTGGATGAAGGACAGCAGACTGAAGTTGAACTTAGACAAGACGGAGGTCCTCATTCTCGGACCCACCCCATCAGCCTGGGACGACTCTTGGTGGCCCACATCGCTAGGCACAGCCCCGGAACCCACAGACCACGCACGCAACCTAGGGGTCATCCTCGACTCCACCCTCTCCATGACCAGGCAAGTCAACGCCGTCTCTGCGTCCTGCTTCAACACCCTCCGCAGGATCTTCAAATGGATCCCTCCCGACACGAGAAAAACCGTTACCCAGGCCCTCATCACCAGCAGACTCGACTACTGGAACGCCCTCTACTCAGGAACAACAACCAAGCTCCTGAAACGACTACAACGAATCCAGAACGCCTCGGCAGAACTGATCCTCAACATCCCCCGAAGCAGTAACATCCCACCCCACCTGAGAGGCCTGCACTGGCCACCCGTCAACAAGAGGATCACCTTCAAACTCCTCATCCACGCACACAAAGCCCTACACAACACCGGACCCGCATACCTCAACAACCGACTCAGCTTCCACACCCCCACCCGAAGCCTCCTCTCAGCCAACCTCGCCCTCGCCACAGTTCCTGGTATCCGGAAAACCACAGCCGGCGGCAGATCCTTCTCCTACCTCGCCGCCAAGACCTGGAATGTTCTCCCCACCAGCCTACGACAAACTCAGGACCTGCTGGCCTTCAGAAAACTCCTCAAGACCTGGCTCTTCGATCAGCAGGGCCCCTCCTCCCCCAAGCGCCTTGAGGCCCTCACGGGTATGTAGCACGCTTTACAAATGCAGTGATTGATTGACTGATTGATTGATTGATTGATGTCTGTTCAGAGATTTAGGACTTCAAAGCCAGCTGCTGTTCCACCATCAAGAACCCAGCACTTCTTCTAACTCTAAACAGAGTATGACAATATATTGTGAACATATTAAAAAACAAGTGAAAATAATATTTGTGTCATCATCCGCATATTACTTTAATTTTCTGTTAATGCTCAATTTTCTGAAAGGATTGGTGCATCTGCTTATGATTCTTTATGGAATGCGAACGTAGCGATTTACCTTTGCACAACATCTAAACATTCATTTATAAATGCGTAGGAATACATCGGCAACTTTGTTGACTATTCAAAGCTATCCACATGGACAAAGAATGAAGGTATTATTTTTCTTTTACTTAGACTTTTGTCAGTGAACCCCAATATGCATAGGCATATCCAGTCTTGATTGCTGTATGCCTAATTTTACAAACCGTAACATCTGACTCTTTAAATTATGTGGACAAATTATGTAAACATGTGTAACGCTCCATTGTTCCAGATAGACTGGTAAGTTTATCTGTTTCTACATCAGCATTCACAGTGAGCTTATGCATAAATTGCAAAGTGGCTAGAAGCTTTATGAACCAAAAAGTGTTGTGCTGCATGCCATTTACTATGATGTTATGTACCAAGTAAATATGTAGATCTCATGTACTATCCAAATACTCCCCAGGCAACCACATCTTCCCAATCACTGGCATTCAATCAAGCACAAAGTGCCATATGGAAGGGCATCAAGCTGTCATGAATTGCACTAAATCAGGAAAACATGTTAAATGGGCCTCTGCCATCACAGGTAGCTTGCATACTGGTGGACCACCAGCGATGTTAATTGTGATGGGGATATCCAATTCATAAGGTCGGTGTAGTGCAACTTGTGTAGTCAAAGGCTCTTAGCCCCTGTCAAAAATGGAAATGGTATAAAAGTGCTATGCCCACGTTGCCCCTACTGCTTCGACTGTGGCATGGCATGTATAGCTTTTTGTGCTTCGATGCATTGTGACACCTGATGCAATCACCTGAATTAGCAGGCATGTGAGATTCTAGTCTTAAGGCTGCTGGTCTTCTGGAATGACTCAGTAGCCAGGAAGTGCATTAGATAGGATATCTTCACATAAGTTAGGATGGTATTGAGTGGGCTGTGTGCGAAGTTTGCTTAATTCCTATTCTGCTACCATCACCATGGCAAGGATCACTGTGAAAGGGAGCAGTATAATCACAATACCACTCCATTAGCCACCCTAAAGAGTGTGATCCTTCCTCTGAATTTTCTCTATTGACTTCACCATATTTTCATCAAGAGACTGGACAGTGCTATAAGAGTTAAATCAAAGTTTCCCACCATGATCTAAAGCTTACTTTTGACCATGACCACTGGTATTGTTCAACAGTGATTCATTGCAGGTGGGAGAGGGTGTGGAACAGGTATAGTCACTGGTGGACTTTCATTATATTGCTTTCATAATTAATGCTGACTGGGATCCTGCCAATTAGGACCCCAGTCTCTGTGCTTTATCCCCTAAATTGGTTATGGTGAGTGCTTAGGTACACCTCAGATTGGCTACTGGTGTACCGTTGTAAGACACTAGTAAATGGTACTGAGGTACCCAGGGCATGGGTACACTAGGGTCCCCCATGGGCGGAAGTATGTATTGCCACCCATGGGAGATCACTCAAACTGTTACCACAGACCTGCAATTGCAGTCTGTGTAAGCTGATGCTAGCACCAATTAGGGCAGATATGAGTTTGCTTATATCTGAAGTCACTACACTTAAAACCTATAAGTCACCACTAAGGCAGGTCTTTCAATCCTGATGGCAGGGCGCTCAGTTCTAAGTGTGAGGCTGCCACTACAACCTTCGGAGTCCATTCTCCTGGGTTGTAAGTGCATCAGCCATTACAATATATAGAGTGACCATGCGTCATCATGCAATGACCATCTCTAAACTGGCTGGAACTAACCCTGTCATGTTTGGCATCAAACATGTTGGAATCATACCCCCGCACTGTTTACTGTAAAGCTACTCTGGGAGGCCATCAATGCTCCCGGTACGAGTCTGCTAGACCTGGAAAGTAAATTATGGCTGCTGCCGACCAGAGACACGATTCTGCCCTCCTGCTGCTGAGCCAAAGAAAAAGGCAGAATAATAGCTATCCTGTTACAGGGAGGATTGACCACCTCCATTACATAACTTGGTGTATTAGGATAGGATGGGGGTGCTTGCTAGAGCCACTCAATCTGCTTGATGGACACATTTGGTGACCTCCCTGAATACTGCACTTCAAGCCAGCTTAGGGAGCCATTGGCTCCCGCTCTGGCACAAAACTGGACAAAGGACATGAGTGTATCCTCCCCACTGCCCGGCCCCTCTCCTTTGCGAGAACTCTGAATCATCCCAACCCTTCCCTTAGGGTATCTAAGGGCTTACCTGTGGGTGGGTCACTAGATTCATTGTGGGACAAGATTCATATCAAGACACCACTTCATCTTCGACCTTCTGGGCACTCTGGACTTCGCTGTACTTTGTTCTGGGCACCGAGACTGCAACTTGGGTGACTCCTGCTGCTCCTGGTCTTGTCGTCCTGCAAGTCTACTGCAACACCTGTGCCTGTGCTCCATACAGGATCCTTTCAAGGCCTGTGGACATCCAAGACACCTGAAGGAATCTCCCTTGAAGTGAAGAAGTCACTTCCCTACATCTGCACTCACCGCAACACAGCTGCCGGTTTGCTGATCTTGGGCTCCCATGGACTTCGAAAGTCTCAGCAACACAGGTCATGGTTCTGCAACTCCCTCGAGGCCTGCAATGTCTTCTCACTGAGTTTGAGGACAGTATTCTTCGTCGGAACCACTGGAACAGAACCCCTGTGCACCTTGTTAACTTGTCATTGCAAAGGCTTGTAGGCTCTCTTCCTAAGAGATTTTCGGGCTCCAATTAGCCCTATCCTCAAGCATCTCTTGTGACTAAGATCTTTGTCCTGTCCACATCTCATACATCACGAACCTGCATCTTCGGTGAGTAGCTTGAGGTTCTTTTACGACTCCTGTGCCTCCGGCCTGTAGGCCCTCTCGAGGGTCTTCTTTTATTTCTGTAGTATCCCCTGATTGCTCGGGCCTGCTCTAACTCCCCTGCTTGTGGTAAGTCACCTGGACCTTGCTGGTCTGGACACTGCACCATTTTGGCTTGCCACGATGTTTGCAGTTTGCGAGGCTTGTTGATGCTCCTGCCGGACACCAACCCCTCAACTCTCAACATCCAACATGGGACAGCTAGTTAATGGCTCCTGGTCTTCCACAGAATCACCTGGTCCACACAGCTCCAAGGTCACCGGCAACTCTCCGGCAACACCCAACATCGATGGGCATTCGTCTTCTGTGCCTACTGGTCACTCCTGAGTGGCATAGACTCGGTCCCCTCTGTTTACAGGTACTTCTCATCTTGAATCCACCTTTGAGTTCACCCAGACACTTTTCCCTTCTTCCCAAGCGGCATCTTTCTGAAGTCCTCCAATGAGTTTGACTGCAGTTTCCGACGCCACTTCATACATATGCACCCTGCTTCCCTGGTGTAGGTATTCTGGTTCCTAGAGTATCCATGGGTGGGGTGGCTCTCCAACATTCTCTCTTCCACTGGGTTTCTTCAGGGTCTACTGGGACAGGTCCTTCTTCTTTAAAATTGCAACCACGACATACCAATTGGCTTGAATTAAGCATTCTGTTGTGTTCCCACTATGCACACGGCCTCCATGGGGTTACTGGTTACTTACTTCCGGTGGTTCCTTAGGTCCTCAGCACTTCTACGTTTTCTGGGTATAGTCGACTTGAGCCGTGGTTCGCATTTCACTATTTTAGTATGAGGTTTGGTCTACCCCTGGCGACCACTGTGTATTCGTGCTACTTACCTTTTTTCTTTGCAAAGTATTGTGTGCCTTCTGTATATCTCCAGGTAGGAGATATTTGCATGTGTTAGTGAGTGTCTTATACTAAATACATATTTTTATAAATACACTGGGTGGTTCTTTTTCACTTTATCTATACCAATACGATTACGTACTGGTAAAACAATCTGCTTTACACTCCTTCTGGACTAAGCCTGAAGGCTTCCTCCCCCAGCTACCACTTAGAGATCTTTTTAAGATTGCCTAAGACCACTAAAATCACCATAAGGGTTGTCTGGATTAGTGCAGTATGCTACACTTACATAAGTGAGCACTATATTCTAAGCCAGCCTCCTACACCAGGTAGCTGATCGCCCCCAGTTGTTTAACCATCTTTCAATACAAAATCATAAATTGCTGCATTTATAAAGTGCAAAGTGTCTGAAGGTTTACAAAAAACCTGGCCATAGACAACACTATGATATCTAAGTTGTCATGAAAAACATCTAATCCTTCATCCAGCTAGTCTGCACACCTAGCACGCTTGTACCATACATTGAATAATCGAAAGTGCATGAACAGGTTTTTAGCTAGAGGTGGAAAGATGTTGATTAGAAATAATTTAAAGTAGGGGTTGGACTTGATCTCGACAAACTGTTTAGTTAAATGCCCATGTCTTTCACTTTGCAAAGATTTCAAGGGTCTTCCCCGAGTTCTAATAAGCCTAACTTCCTACACCAGTTGAAAACAAACTGCAGCCTGGGGACCTTCATAGCACTATTCGTCTTCATCAGGTCCCCTAAATATTCTCTGTATTCTGATAGCTCTTGCATAGACCAGAGATGTACTCAATATTTTAAAGGTTTCAATGTTGCCACATCTGAAACTTGGTTGATACCTACATTAAAGAATAAAGGCATAAGTGGAGTGTTAACCGGAACTGAAATAAGTGATCCAACAAAATTGTTCTTTGCTGTAGTCAACTTCTGGGTATCGACACAACCCCAGAATTCAGCTAAAAAGAGAGCTGTGCTTTGGGTCCTAGGGCCAGATGTAGGTAATTCATATTTACCGACTCTTAAATACCGAATTTTACCGATTCGGTATTTAAGAGTCGGTAAATATGAAGGGGGGAGATGTGGGTATTACAGATTCTGTAAATACCGAATCGTTAAGATTCGGTATTTACCGAATCTGTAAATACCGAATCGGTATTGCCCATTGATTCCTATGGGCCTTGAAGCCCATAGGAATCAATGGGCAATACCGATTCTGTAATTACAGAATCGGTAAATACCGAATTTTGCAAGGGTGCAGGGGGTGTCACTTTGATACCCTCTGGCACCCTAAAAATAGGCATGTGCGCCATGTGGCACACAGACATGCCCTAAGGGCATGTCTGTCTGTCACATGGCTAGGTGTGCATGCACACATGTGCATGTACACCTGAATTCGGTATTTTAACACCCAATTGGATTGGGTGGTAAAATACCGAATTTGTAGGGCCTCTGGGACTCAGAAGAGTCCCACCTACATCTGGGATTTACCGAATCGGTAAAAATACCGATTCGGTATTTTACAGAATCGGTAAATTTACAGATTCGGTAAATTTACTGATTCTGTAAGATTATGCCCCTACATGCCAATTCTTAAATACCGGTCGGTAACGGCCGAAATCGGCCGTTACCGACCGGTATTTAGGCTCCTACATCTGGCCCCTAGTGTTGTACACCGTAGCTTTGGATCTGTGTGTCTTATATTACGTTGGGGTTCTCATTTGAATTTATCGGATAATTTAGTCCCTATATAATCAAAGCAAAAAACTCTTTTCAGAATTTCGCTACCAGCCTTTACAACACAATTTCTGACTGCACCTTTCCCAAAGACCATCAGCCTGATTCATGAAGCTAAATTGCACTCGCAAAGGGCAAGATTCTCAGAATCTTGCCTTTTGCGAGTGCAATTTTTGCATTTGGGATTCATCATCCCAAATGCAAAATTCGCTATTAAAGAATTCGCACAATTGCGAAGAATTGCATTTAAGGAATCTCTATTTGAGATTCCTTAAATGCAATTCATGAATCATTTTAAAATTACGAAATTGCAATTTTGGGCCGCTATTTACCGAGAGGTCAGACCTCGTGGTAAATAGCTAAAACTTAGAAAAATGCATGCATGTTACACACACACATGTCCTTTGGACATGTGTGTGCGCAACACCAATGTAGATTACATTTCAGGGGTGCTACAGGGTGTCCTTTGGACACCCCTGCACCCTTGAAATCGCATCCTTATTTGCGATTAGCTAATTGCTAATCGCAAATAAGGAACATGTAGGAATCGCAATATTTTTTTCAATTCCTACATGAATCCCGTTTTGCAAGTCCTTAATAGCGATTCCTTATGATTCGCTATTAGAGGCTCGCAAAACGGGAGATTGATGAATCAGGCTGTATATATTTTGTTTTTGTCGCATTCAACTCTAAACCTCTTTCTTTGCAAAATCCCACAAATTTATCAATCACATTTTAAACCCATAGGGGATCTTAGAAGTAAGGAGCGAGCCTTCCGTATAAAGGAATATAGGGTTCTTCTTGCTGTTTAAAACAGGGGAATCGTTCTTTCTGGTCATAAACACATCCACCACATCCTTGGTGTAGAAGGTAAACAAAGTAAGGGCAAGAACACACCCCTGGCATACATCACGGTAAAAGGGAATGCGATTCATCAGCTCACCCCTTTTGCCCCAAAGAACCTGGGCATAGTTCCCGTCGTGTAATCTTGCAATACGTTTAATCATGTTAACTGGGGCTCCCATTCCTGCTAACACTTTCCAAAGGTTAACACAGGGAACAAGGGTTAATGCAGCTGTAAATCTATAAAAGCTAAATATAATCTTTGTTGCTCAGCAGCACATATTTCCAGCAAAAAAGAACAATTCTAAAAACCTGATCAGAGGTTTTTGCATGAAAATCAGCTGGGAATGGGGATAAAATCTGTTCATTATCTATCCAATTTTGCAGCTTGTCAAGGACCTGCCTTGCAAAAACGTTCTGCTATTTATGAATTAGGCCGACAATTTTTGGGACTATAGGCATTGCCCTTCTTATAGACAGGGACTATCTCTGACCTCATCCAGGTCTCAGGGATTTCCCCCCATCAGAAATAGCAATAGCAAAGGTTGATATAACTGGGCCAAACTTGGGGCTCTGATTTATACATATCATTCGGTAGTCAGTCAGGGCTGGCAGCTTTCGCTGATTTTAGTCAATTGATGGCAGTAAGAGTATCCTCTAGACTAAAAAGAATCACCAGTTTCACTTGTAATTGCATTTAATGCATCCTCAGGGGTAGTAGCGGCCCTGGAGGGAGTGCTGCGGGGCGGTGGGGCAGGGTGGGGGAGTGGCAGGTTGGGGGGTAGTAATCTCCGGCATACGGCAGAACGGAGGAAACTACATAAATAAATAAAACGAATTACAATGCGCACGCTGCATCGCCATTTACCTCCTTTCGGCTGCATGCCAGAGTTTACTACCCCCACCCTGCCCCTCCCCGCCCCGCAGCACTCCCTCCAGGAGCCCCTACTGCTCAGGAAGTGTTCTGCTCAAGAGAGCGGGGTGTCATATGTCTTTTGAAAATAAAGCGCAGAGAAGTGGGCAACCCACTTCTCTGGCTCTATGTAATTGCAGTATGTGCTCACAGTGTCAATACTCCAGTGAGAAATGATATGCCAAAAGAATCTGCTGTCATTAAGTTTGATAGCACACAGCAAATCCTTCCAATTCCTTTAGTTGGAGGGAAACATCATTAACAACGAAGGCATTACTACGCGTAACGTTTACAACGGGGCACTTACCACGTAAACGTCTTTTCAACGCGTATGCCTTCAACGATCGTCTTTACCACGCATAAAAAAAACCCCGTAGGATTAAAAAGGGGGGTTAAGGGGGTCTCCCCCCCATGAAAAAGGAACCCGTCGTGCCGAAGAAATCAGCGTCGTTCGAGAGGAAGCGGAATAAACTTCCGCTTCCTCTTTACGACGTAAGAGCAATGTGGTAAAGGTGATGCGGGGAAAACGAATTCCGTGGTAACGCATGCGTGGAAAAGGCATGTGTTGCAACGGAATTCGTAGTAACGACATATAACCTTAGTTGTAATTGCTCTTGGCTTTATCGAGTGCTGCTTTATAATTTTTTCTGGCCTCCACAATCTCTATGCCTATGCACTTTTTTACAGCCTTTCTTAGCATTTGTTTAGATGCTTTGCACTCTGGATTAAACCATTTTGGCTCCCTTATATTGCAATTGTATTTATATAGAGCTTACTATCCCCGATGAAGTGTCGAACATTAGATATTTGCTTATAGGTTGACTTTTTAAATATAAAATACCCAGTATTCTATTGAAAAGTCGTTTGAAAATATCTAAGATGGGGAATGCAGTGGCAGAAAACCTTCATAATCTGATATAAAGGCCACAAACCATTGGTATATTTCTGAGAGCAATTTGTAATTAGACATTACATATGCGTCCAAGAGACTCTCCTGTGGTTGTCGTTTGCTAACATAAGCTCTGGTACTGCAATATGACAGGGGCTTAAAGCCCTTCTAAAGGAGTCCCATGATAAGGCTGTGATCAAAGGGTGTGGTCACTGTCTATGTGGGCTGCAACTTCCATATCAATGAGTAATGGCCAAAGCTTTCGTCTAAAAAAATACAGTCAATAGCACTTGACTAGGGGCCCCTTTTAAGTGTAGGTGTTCTTTCTAAGTCAGAGCGGGTGCACTCAGTAGATACCTGTAGGCTCTTGTCAACCACTATGGATGTTTATTGGAGTGCTAGAGAAATAATGCTGAAATTTACTAGCCACATATGGTACATTCCATTTTTCATCCTGCCAGTACGACTTTTGCTTGCTGCTGATGTAAATCAACTAATTCATCTTGATAAACCAACACAGGTGAGTCATTACTGGCAGGCACAGTCCTTGCATAAACATTGATCAACACCATATACAAACCTGAGGGGAATTTAACCCCTTCTATGCTCATGACGAGCTCAGCTCGTCATGCAGTTCAGTGCTCCTGTGCTCACGACGAGCTGAGCTCGTCATGACCACACCCGTTTTTATTGCTGTCCAGCACAGCAGAGGAATATGTGCAGCAGCCACAGTAGAGAGGCATAGTCAACCCTCAATAGTGTATGAGAGCACAAAACATGATTTTTTACGAAAATTAGCAAAGCCCAAATTGATTTTTAATCATGTAAATATTTTAAAACTGAGTTACTTAAGCTATATTTTAGTTGTGAGTTGCTAGGTTTCTTTGGGAACAGGGTTGGAAGCTGAAATATTATGTAACTAATAATTATGTAATTTCATGTATTATTGTTTGTTTAATTGTTCTAATTTTTCATTTATTTTAACGTCTATTTTCGTTTTTATGTGATAATTAAACATGAATTATAAATGTACAGTGTCTTTATGTTTATTATTTTGCATAAAACAAATTAATTAATTAATGCTAAGTGTTTGTGACGCTTGTTTCTACGATCATATTTACATTTATTTAGGTTTTATGCATTAACTAAAATGTAAAATGAATGATCTCATAAGTGTGTTATTTTGTCCCAGGAGCTTCTCGGAGAGCAAAGAGCTGGCAATAGCCAAAAAGAATTGACCTTGTTTTAGTCTCTGGGGATACATCAGTGCAGACTCCTGACACTATTTATATTGGGCAGAAAAACAAAAGGAAATTGCTTGAATGGCTAATCTTGATCTGGCCACCTTTTTCATAATTTCATTGGTGAAGTACTAATCTAATAGGCTAGTATAAAAATAAATTAGTAATAGATCATCATATTAAGTAACAGAAAGGACCTATCATACCTTGACCAAGACATTTGGCAGAGGACCAATGACTAAGCAAGACTGATTCATCTAATAAAACAAATATCTGGTTTGACAAAAGATTGTAAGAAAGATAAACTGGTGCAGGCTAGTCCAGTACCTGACCAAAATGTTTGCACTATTGTCGTTCTTGCTGGCATGGGGCAAGAAAATGACCTTTGCATTTTATAATAAATGGCTGTAATTTGAGATGGAAAAAGGAAAAGCAACACTGGTTTGTATGAATCAGAAAAGCAAAGGTGGTCACTAGGAATATCTGCCATATTAAGACCTGTGAAGAAGGCCCCTGACCCCATGGGTTTAATTGGGGCTCGGCTTGCATATGGACCTGCCAACAGAGTAAATGATAATTGGGTATGAAGATGAATAGAGTAAGTCTGTGCGGTGAACTCCGCTCCCCTTGCAAGTTTGCGGAGTTTTCCCGCACTCCGTGTTACGCGCATATTGCGGAGTTCCGAAAAACTTTGCTTTGCATTGCAGGGCGGATTTTGTTTCCTCGTTCGCTCATCAACAGTAAGTTGATGAGCTCGAGCATGGAAAATCAACCTCCCGGCGAGATTTCTCAACGCGAGCGGTCAAATTTCTCATTGCGAGTGGTTGCGTATGCTCGCAACCGCTTGTGTTGAGAAACCACATACAGTAGTAAACAATGTGGTCGCGGCAGTTTAAGCAACTAAACATGTATTTACAAAAAACACACAACACAAGTAGAGATGTGGTCATTAGATCCACTTCTGAATCCTTTGTATTGTTCAAAAGTATCAGGTGCAGTACAAATCAAAGCATCTAACAATATGAGTCTTACATATGCTCATTAGATCAAGAATGCAAAAGATCCTTTTGTATATACAGTGCTCAAGGTGACATGGAAAGAAAGGAAGATGGGGATAAAGTGTTCATGTGTGGGTAGGGGACAAGGAAAGGTAGTGGTGACATATAGACATCAATATGATTCGCTGTATACGTTTCCATACATGATCAAAATGTTCCCATTATAAAACATAACTCTGCAGGACCCTGAATTTATCCTGTTTGATCTCACTAGAGTTTGTATTCAGATCGTAGTCGACGTTTCGACCCCTTATTACAGGATAAGTAGTGGTCCTTGTGGTGGAGTCTTCATCAGGACTAAGGTAGCACCTGTCGGAGGCAAACGGTGTGTGAGGGGATATATTTACAATGGGGTGTGTGTTTAAAACACTCAATGTCGTACAAATACCTACGTGTGGTTAAAAACGGGGGACCAAATCCGTCGTATTCAGTATTGATGTCGGGCTGTGCCGAAAAGCTCCTAACGAGACAGGGAAACAAATAGGCCTTGAGTGGGATATGAAATGAATCATCATTGGCTCAGAAAGTATAAGTTTGGGCAAGATTCAATACTTACTTCAATCAAATTGAAGTGGCTAGTGAGTATGCATCAGGATGTAAATCTCCTGGGAATGAAATAACCTGTGGCGTTATTTGCTCGCAGGTCCTGGGAACAATCCCTATTGCGCTGGAATGAAAAACACAGTCTAATTCTACACAGAACTGTTGTGGAAGGTGGTTATCCACAGTGTTAAAGAGGTACACATCTACAAGTCTTAAGGGTAAGCATCTGGGCAAAGTCATCAGGGACGAGCTCATAATCTGAAGCCGTTTGGTGACCGACATTCAGGTAAATTCGATGGGTAACAGGCCAACAAAACTCAAAGAATGAGGTGGAAGAGTACATAATGATTGGGCCAGTGTAGGCCGTGCGTGTACATCTTAAAACAATATCACCACCCTCTGGAGGCCTGCCAGTGTGGGCAGGGCAATAAAATGACTAGAAGAGTGACAAGTCGTCATGCGGGTCAGGTGCTGGGGCCATATTTAGTCATGTATAAGAGGCAGACATGTTTAACTATAGAGCGCTGTATCCACGCTGTGCCTAACTGTACTGTGATTGACATGCACTCCTAGGGTTCATGAGGGCCGTGTCGGAAGCCAGTAGATTACTCAGCAAAATGTGCTTGCATTGTTTAGAACCTCATATATACATCAATGCAACATAAAATAGTCGTGAGTGAGTCATAAATTCAAGTAAATGAGGCCATGGTACAAACAACGATAGATAAACAAGACTGGGATGACGGCCTAGGTGTGCAAAGGGTCGAGTCAAGGGTGCTACCATCACAATACTAAGACGCATTTGTATCTCTAGTCTCTTACCTCTCCCGGCGGCTTCATTGCAAGTCTGGTGAAACGAAACCGAACGGGTATGCCTCTTTTTATGGTCCGGGAAGGAGCGCGCAAGGACGTTAATGCTCGTTACGTCATGCTCGCTAAGTGACGCAGCAGCCTCCGAGTGAGGTCGGGGCTTCCTACATGATGAGCGGCAGCAGCAGTTCTAGTACAAGTTGGGTGGCATGAATACAGTGTGTGGATAAAGACACAAAGCTTTAAGCGGACATATGGAGATGATATTTACAAATCCCACCTGTTTGTGTAGAGCCCTAATGTGTTTCTTGATGTTAGATTACATGGGTGCTACAGCGGGCATATTTACGGTATGATCGTCCATCATAAATATGTGTAGTTAGCACACATATCTTACTGGGAAATTGCAAGGTTTTACAAAAATGTCATATATAAATGCACAATACTCATAACACCATACAATTAGGGCCATGTTGAAAACGCGCTATGGAAGCCTTCAATTTGAGTTATACCATTGCCTCTCATAGTTATTAACAATTATTGCAAAAGACCCGCAACAGTATGTTCTGCACAAATAATAATGACATATTAATTGGATCTTAAAAGCACATATATTGGGCAACTTCGATAGGGGTTATCACATTTTGGGCACATGTTGAAAATGCGTTATAGATGCCTTCAATTGGAGTTATAGCATTGTCCCTCATAGTTATCGATAATTATTGCAATCGACCTGCAACAATATGTAAGGTACAAATAATGACATATTAAATGAATCACAAAATTGATACAAAAAAAGGCATATATATGGGACACATGTTGTGGGCGCGATATTGAAAAGTTCAATTGGGGTTATCACATCTCATATTTGTAACAGATCTGCAACACTATGTTGCACACAGATAATGGTGATATATTGAGTGAATGATGTGACATCTCACTCTCTTGTTAGACCCGCCAACTGCACATTAGTGCCTTCCAATTCATTGAGTCCATTATTAACAGTGTCAAGTAAAAACATCATCTTGCATTCCCTTACATTGAGCAGTGACCCTATGTCGCCCCCCCTGGGTCCCAGCGATACTTTCTCTAAGACTATCCATTTCATGGAGTCAGGAGGGTGAGACTGTTCTTTAAAGTGTTCTACAAGGGGTGCACCTGGGGTGCCACATCGAAAACGACTGCAGTGCTGCTGTATTCTGCTTTTGACTTTCTGTTGAGTTTGTCCCACATATACTAGATTGCAGGGACACAGAATCGCGTATATGACATGCTTAGAAATACAGTTGCTATGTGACTTGATTTGGATGTCATAGTTCCTGTATGTGAATCGCTTGGTTTCTATTGTCATCTCGCAGGCCTTGCAGTGTGAACATTTGAAATGGCCCACTATATTTGGAAGATTCCACATCGATTGGATCGTAGGATTGGGTGGAGTAGTCAGTAAGGAGCGTACAACATGGTCTCGTATATTTTTCGCCTTTTTAAAGGCATGCATCGGTGGATCTGGTATGCCTAATTCATCAGATATCAGCTTCCAATGGTCATTGATGATGTTTTTGAATTTGTTACTTTGTGTACAGTATGTTGTAACACAGATCACTCTGTTGGTATTTTGTTTTGCTGGTTTGGGCGTTAGTAATATCTCACGGTTCTGGTACCAGGCTCTTTTTCTAGCTCGGGTGACAAGTCTCTTGGGATATCCTCTTTCGAGCAAGCGATTGATTAGGTCGTCTGACTCCCTAAAGTAATCTTCTTGCCGGGAGCAGTTCCTGCGGATGCGCAGGAACTGCCCAAATGGAAGATTGTCTCTGAGGCTCCTGTTGTGATGACTAGGGTATCTCAGTAGGGAGTTCCTTTCTGCGGGTTTCCTATAGAAAGTGGTGTACAGGTGGTCCTCAGATGCCCTTATCGAAATATCTAAGAAATCTATGGCGTCTCTGTGTGAAGTGATCATGAATTTGATGTCTTCAGAGCATGTGTTCAACCACTCATAGAAAGCCCTCAGGTCTGCATCATCCCCTGTCCATATCAGGAGGATATCGTCTATGTACCTTCGCCAGTTGGTGACGTTCATCTTGTATGGGTTCCTATCAGACAGAATGTGATGTTCCTCGAAGTCGTTCATATAGAGAATGGCTAGATCAGGGGCGAAGGTTGCCCCCATTGCTACACCTTTAGTTTGGATATGGAACTTATTCTGAAAGGTAAAGAAATTGTGCATCATTGCCACCTCAATAAGTTTCACTATAAACTCTGTGGGTACCTTAGTTGGTTGAGGTCTAGTATCGAGGGCTTTCTTGATGGCCACCAAGGCCTGTTGCTGTGGTATACTTGTGTGTAATGACGTGATGTCAAGGGTGGCCAGTATTTGTGTTTGAGGATTAAAGTCCATACCATCCACCAAATTAATGACTTCCATTGTGTCACGAAGATAGGTTGTTGTTCCTTCTGCCAGAGGTTTTAAGAAAAAAATCAACATACTTACACACGGGTTCAAGGAGGGTGCCAAATCCGGAAATGATTGGTCTCCCTGGCGGTTTCTCCATACTTTTGTGCACCTTTGGAAGGGTATAGATAGTAGGGGTGCATGGTTGGGCATTATTCAGAGAGTTGTACTCAAGTTCGGATATGAAACCTGCTTCTTTGCCTTCCGTGGTTATGTTGTATATGAGTCTTCTTATTTCTTTGGTTGGATCATTAGGGATAGCTTTGTAGCTGATGCCATCGTGAAGTTGTGAGTATATCTCATCTTTATAGTCATCAATGTTCTGAATCACAATGGCTCCCCCCTTGTCTGCCGGTTTTATAACTATGGTCTTATTCTCCTTTAGTGTGTTGAGGGCAGCACGTTCTCCCTTGGATATGTTCTGTTGAACATAGGACTTGGATATACAGGCCTTGAGGATATCTCGAGCTACTACACTCTCAAATGCCAGGATCTTGTGTGACATATTGTAGCTGGGTGGCATGAACGTAGATGGTGGTCTTAGTCCTGTGATAGATGTCGGTAGCTGTGAGGGAGAGTCTTTGTAAAAGTATCGCAGGCGTACTTTGCGGAAAAATCTATGAAGCTCCGCTTTGACATTGAAGCAATTAGGGAATTAAGTTGGTACGAATGATAATCCCTTTGAAAAGATCTTAGTTTCATCCTCTGTTAGAGTATGGTTCGAAAGGTTGATAATGGGACTGTTTTCAGGGCCTATCATCTGTAGGTTTTTCGTCTGGTACTGATCTCCCCGTGGTTCTCTGGTTGGAACCGGACTTGTTTCATGTTCTGACCCCGGAATTGTCCCATGTCCCATGCCTGTTGCTGTGGATTCGGTCCTCGTCTGGGTCCTCTGTTCCAGTTGCGTTCCCTGTCTCTGGGCGGTCTCCACTGAGTGTCCTCTAAAAAAGGAAAGCCAGGGGGATATTGTCCTTGTGGTTGGTACCATGGTTCCTGTGATACTGGGTCCCGCCTGTTCGTTTTTACTTCCTGTGCTACACAATGAGTCTGAAAAATTGGTTGGACGTTTGTATCCCCTGTATCCTCCTCTGCCTCTTTTGAAGAAGCGGCCTTGTGGGTCTTGCTTGACGTAATCTTCCTGGAGGTACGGGTACTTAGCTTTCTTGTCGTAGAAGCGAACATCTTTCGCTAGTTTGTCAAGTTTTTTGTTTTGTGTGATGGTTTCAAACTCCTTGATGGTCTTGTCAAGTCTTTCAAGGGTGTCTTTGGCGTTAGTGAGTGCAGAGTCCCCACTGATTTCCAAACTGAGTTCCTGGATTTCCCTAGTTAGTTTGGTCACTTCTTCAAGCGCGGTTTCTATGCCCAACACCATCCAATGGCGAGAGCAATTATTGGCCACGTAGCTGAAGCCTTCCTTGAATTTCGGATGGTCCACAAATATGGCAGGTTCGTTATGTACCTGCAGACCCGATGGTATAATATTTTCTTGCAGGTGTTTTGAGAAACCATCTGTTCGTGTTGCGAAAGCTGCCGCTCGAGTGAATGTCTACCTGAGCGGCAGAAAGGCAGAAAGGAAGCAGCAACTGCTTGCGCAGTGCATGGTGCTGTTTACGACGATTACACCTGACATTGAAAATCACTGCAAGCTGTGTTTATTTAACGCACTACCCTGCTCACAGAGCTCCGCGTAGGGCAGCCGAGTTTATATTTGCACTTCGCAGAGTTGTGCCTAGTAGAACTCCACAAACTCTGTCCAGGTTTAGAATAGAGCCACCAATGTATCTGAATAGCTGGAGTGGACCAGTAGAGGTGCTGCCAGGTGCCAGACGATGAAGGCTGAGCTGCGAAGAGAAATGTTTCATCAATGAAGTACATATCAAGAGGCACAGAAAGAGATGGTCACTGTTTATATGTGGGCCCATGTTCCCCTCTTACCTGTGTGAGAGAGGCAAATAAAGTGAGAAGGATCCTATGCAAGAAATCAGATAGTCTGTCATTCCAGAGGAAGGAACTGGCAAGATAGTGTAAGGGTGGGTTTGCCTTTTCAAGGAGCTGTGTGGAAAGTGTGTATCCAGGAAAGGATAGAGAACAGGAGAAAGTATTTCCTCTGGTCTTTTTCTAAAACTAGATACACTGTGGAGGCAGAGGGTGAATTCATTTTTGAAGGATTTCTTTCAAGGGATTCTAACTTGAGTTCCTTTGAATATAAAAACGGGGATACATCAAAGTCACCTAACCATTAAAAGAAGTCCAAAACATGGGTGGGGAAAATTAACTTTCAATGCACAAAAGAGATCGGCAATCAGCCATCAGAAAGGCAAAGTTGATGGAGGATCATCTTCATATGAACCCTTACTATGCTCTAGGTACTGATTTGAGAGAAACACTTTAGAGAATTGTCAAAATACCTCAACTCTAAATTTAAAATCCAAGAATCACTGCCAGCCTTGGATCACAGAATGTCCCATTTAGAGACATTTTTAGGCATTTGCAGAGCATTAAAAACTGGCAAAGTTATCCAGAACCTATGTGAATTTCTGACAACAGAGGCACACATTTCAGAGGAACTATAAATTGGAATACAGACACAGAATGGTACTGATTCCTGACATCCGTGAAGATTAAGGATGAGAGAATCTCGGGATCCTTTTGGGCCAGTGGGTGTCAGGTGAACCTCTTATGGGATATGGATATGCCTGAAGGGTGTTCAATACCTTCCAAAATGTATCGGTGATCCAAATAGATGGCACAAGGGGATGTTGATGTATTGAGATCTTTGAGTTATGACAAAGTATAAGTCATGTACAAAAGATATAATGTTTGGGTGGTACTAACTATGTGGTTAGTCTGACATAACAGGGAGGGTTGACTGGGAAACTATTGGGAACATTGAAGAGATGGTCCTTTATTAAGCCCCCAGTTGTGCAGAGAGAATTTTAGATAATGACTGACGTTCAAGAAATAGCAGGACATAGGCATGAAGATTAATGAGTGTCAGTTGTCATGGCTATTTAAGACTCTCCAAATGTTGAACTATTCAAACATTCCAAGTCTACTCATTCTCTTACTCCCTGATCCTGCTTCACTCACTAAATTCCCTCTTCCTTCCATGTCCCCATCATGCTTATAATTCCCTTCCTCATCTATCTCCTTGTTCGATGCCTTATCCCGTTCTCTTACCACTGGATAGGAAAATCAGCCCAGTTTTCCAAATACTGTGTTTGACTGGTTGTCGACACTTCCACTTAAGCTTTACCCTTAATCTTTTCCCACACATTCTCCTAACATTTCTGTTTATTTTGAGTCTGCAGTTAGGGTAATAAGACGGACCTGAAAAATGTATGCTCCATGTCGCTTTTAAAAAGTATGGGAAACTATTCAGAAAAGTGCTGCTTAGTTGCCTCGAAATTTGGGCAGAGGATAATGAAATTCTCCAGTGAAACCAGGAGGTGTTTAGAAATGGTTTGGGAACCATAAAACAATGGTTTACTTTACCATATATTATTTCAATATATTGCATGCTGAGAAAGCCTCTCATTTCTGGTATTCTACTCCTTTGACACCAATTGGGATAATTTGTTGTTGGACTCAATGACCACCTATGGACTCGAGTCAGATTTTCTAGAAATCCTGAGGGCATTTAACTCTGATATCTTCTCTTATGCAAGATATGGCCCAAATTAAGCAATTATTAAAAATATTCCTGCAAGTTGGTTGGTTTTTAACAGAGACAATGGTCCCTAAACAAACAAATCAATTCAATGAATATAGACTAGATAGTTCTATATTAATGTCCAGCCGGACGGTTTTATTCCATTGGATGATTATTCATATCAAAATCTAAAAAATGTAAGTGGGACACCAGCCGGTGCCCGACGAAACACACTCCACAAGAGGGAACATACAACATAAATTGTAGGCAAAACAAGGGGGAGTCTGATTGGCATAAATTATATACAGACAATTCATAAAATACACATATGCACACAAAAATTCTCAATACATTAGTGACATTTGCGTATGTTGTCGACGACGTTTCGAACTTCAAATAATTAAGAGTTCATCTTCAGGACTATTGATCCTTTGCCTAATCTAAATGGCTAACCTAAATTCGCATGCCAATAGTACATTGTTCAATTTGCCAACAAATAGACATACAATTACACAGAGGTAAAAGGAGAAAATAGAAACAATATATTAGAAACTGGCATGTCAAGTTATCCACAGCGTTTGTCACATTTATTAAAACCACTGTATTGGAATTACCAAAGCAACTCTACATCAAATGTAGTGAGAGAGAACCAATAATGACTCCCAACCATGCAACTCATGTGACTTGGTTCACACCATGGTGACAAGAATGGCGAATGGACTAAAACCTTCATATAGCCATATTATGAGGCCAAGGAACTAAGTGCTTGAAAGTGAACACACTGTGTAATGGGAAACTGCCGGCTAAAACCGTGCGCCGTGAAAACCGTGTTTGAAGGGGAAATAACCACCCCATGTAAAGTGGAACAACTGGCTGGCCCGCATGCAGAGAAAACCGTGTTTGTCATGCACATCGCATTTAGCCCTTACTGCGCTATAAGGCTGCCTCATATTTACGCGCTAGATTTGTAAGTATTTAGGGCTGGCGCTTACCGAGCCCGTCACGATGGTAGAGAAAACACGACTGGTCTAGGTTAACAGTTCCGTGTTAAGTTGCCCCGTTACAATGTCTGGAGGCAAAAATAATGACTTGATTACATTTACCCGATATATCAATAAAACTACTCAGGGATGGATTAAATGCACAGGCTTACTGGAATTTATATTGCCAGACGTAAAAATCGGTCGGCACAACACCTAAGAACATTGGAAGGAGAAAAGGTGTTTTAACGTATGTGCGCGTAGCGGCTAGTGGTCAACAGTCTATAATTAATGTCTAATCAGCTTACCGGTTGCCACGGTCCTCAGTAGAAGTCCGGTTTGCTTAAGACTGGAATCCTAAAGGGGACAACGAGTGATAGTAATAAGTGCCCTCGGCCGTGTAGCGTGAGCCAGCGACTTGTTAAAGCGCTGCAATTATTACGCTTACCGGTACCAGTACGGGAGGGGTCCACATTGGGGAGTCCGATTTCCGAAGGGGTCGTTACCCTAAAATCAAGGGAATTATACATAATTACAACCATTCCGACTCTATCTGGCCTGGGAAAAAAAAACTGTCAAGGCAAGTTAGAACTCACCGGGGCTATTCAGAGTAGCAGGTCCTCAATGGGGATCCATTCTGCTTGCGGCTGAACTCGCGCTGAAAACTAAACGCCGCGCATGCTCAATTACTATTAGGATCGGGCAATCAGTGTACTGGATGTAATCGTGGTGGCCATTTTAGAGTGGTTTCCAAAGCTCATATTATTAGTGAAACGTGGTGGATTACTGATCTCAATTTGTATTACCGAGGTCCGTTGGTTGTGTAAACTCGGTTAATGGCCCAGTGAATTCTGCAATTTGTGTTATTATTAACTAGAAGCTTGGTTATTAATCGGACCATTTCAAAAGTGCAAAAATATAATTAAAGTGCGTAAAATACAGAGTGCTTGAAGCGAAAATACAGTGTAACCCTTATATTGCCGAGGAACTAACTCTGCCATTTGCAGAAAAAACATTTCTGACACTGTTTAACATACATATGGACAGGAAAGCAAAAACCGATCTTGCTCTCTAATCTCAATTGATGGAACAGACATTCATTTAACCAATATTAATTACAGGTCATACTGAAAAGAAAGGCTTCAAAGCAATGAGGTCCAGTCCTCCAGCCTGTTCAGTCCTTCATGCAGACCTCGTGTTTTCAAAATCCAGTGCAACTCCTCCTTATTCAAAAGTTGCTGAAGATTAGCACCACGAGGGAGCACTTTGACCAAAGAAATCACAGTCCACTCAAAATCAAGTTCTGTATGGCCCATGTCCACAAAATGGTCGACCAAGGGAGCATTTGGGGTCTTGCATCGAATACGGCTCCTGTGCTGACACATCCTCAGTTTAACTTTTTGCGTAGTTTGTCCAATGTAGATCTTAGAACAAGTACAGATAATAGCAAGTTGGTTGGTGCCCCACGAGTATACTGTATGTGAGTTGTATCACCACTTTTTATTTACCGTTTATGTCAATGACTTGGTCAGGTTTATAGAAACAATAGCTCTGCTTGTGCCTGTTTTAGGCGGAAATAAAGTTTTGGTACTATTATGTGCAGATGAGACAGTTCTTCTTCTTGAACACTTGGAAATTCCTTTAAACATCTAGGTGCCACTCTGTACGAAGTGATTTTCCATCCCAAAGCCTGTGCTTCCCAAAAAGTTCTGTGCAAGTCAGAAAGGTCTTTCCAAATCTCAAACAGGCAGATGCATCAAAGAAAATACCGGGAGCAAACGGGCAGATTCTCAGAATCTGGCCGTTTGCTCCCGGTATTTTTGCATTTGGGATGCATCATCCCGAATGCAGAAATCGCAATTTAAGGAATCTCTAAATAGTGATTCCTTAAATTGCTCTTGCATTTAAGAAATCTCAAAATGAGATTCCTTAAATGCAATGCATGAAACCCCAAAAAATAGCGAATTGGCTAATAGGGGGAGCAAATTACCATGAAGTTGAACTTCGTGGTAATTTGCTAAAACTTTGAAAAATGCACTTTTGTGCATTTTTCAAAGTTACATGTTGCGCACACACATGCCCGTAGGGCATGTGTGTGTGTAACATTTGTGCACAGGTCCATTTCAGGGGTGCAACAGGGTGTCCTTTGGACACCCTGGCACCCTTGAAATAGCGGAACATTAGCGATTCGGTAATAGCTAATCCCTAATAAGGAATGGCTTTCCCATTCATTCCAATGGGCCTTTAGGCCCATAGGAATGAATGGGAAAGCCATTCCTTATTAGCGATTAGCTATTACCGAATCGCTAATAAGGAATCTTTAGGAATCGCTAATAACATTGCGATTCCTACATGCATCCCGTAATTGCGAGTCTTTAATAGCGATTCCTTAAAATTCGTTATTAAGGACTCGCAAAACATAACTTTGATGCATCTGCCAGAAAGTGTTTTTTTTGCAACTCTTATCACATCGCAAAAGGGAAGAATGACAAAAGAGGTGTTCCTCTCTTCATTGTGAATTGCAATGACATGTATCAATACTTTGTGATCTCAATTGTGGTAGCAAACCATTGACATATATGCAATACCAAAAAAATGTTGGTAAAACTTCCACATTTTGAATGGGCCAAAGGAACACGGCATCCTCCCATTGATGTAATTTCCTTCATGCAGGCTTCTTTGAACTATTGCTGCATGTAAATGTGTGTATTTCACATAGATTATTGACGTATGCCTGTCTTTCCTTTTCCTACAGTGCAAATGTTATATATTACAAAAAATGTGACACTCATTGAGATGAAAAACAAAATATACTTTGGCAATGCCAATCAGTCTTCCTTGGCTATAAAGGAAAGGAATGGCTTGAAAATATAGTAGAGAATTTTTAAAATCTGAAATACGTGCAACAGATAGAGAGAGCAACCTCATTGCTCTTCCGTGGCACTCAAGAATGCAGCTTCTCTTGGATGGCGTGAGCATGACTGGTGTTACACTCAGGGCCAGACTGGCTGTTGCAGGCACCGAGCGTTTCCCCGGTGGGCTGCCACGGTGGGGGCCGATTTTGGGCACCTGGGGCCGTTTTTGTTACAGGGCCGTTTTTACATCCTAGCTGCAAAATCGGCACCTGTAACAAAATCGCCCAAAAAACCCCCTTACAAACAGCTCGGCCGCACCCCCAACCCCCAGGGGGGCCGGCTGAGGTCCTTGCCAGGGCAGGTTTTGATTCCCAGTCTGGCCCTGGTTACACGTCTGAGGCGGAGTCATGCCCTTTACTAAAGTAAGCCAGAAGGAGGATCATCCAACTGCAATGTGACACTCTAGGTCTTGATTGTGGGCCCAAGGGCTCTCAGTGCCACTGTTCCCTTAAGAAGCGGGATTGCAGAATGTGTTCACTTGATCCAAAAGACTTTCTTTGTGAGATAGCAGACAAACTGGCAGATGCATCAAAGTTATGTATTGCGAGTCCTTACCTCTTCCGTGCGGCCCCGATTCCCCCCCGGTGCTGAGCCCTAATGAAAACGGGCGTGGTCATGACGGAACCGTTCCGTCATAAGCACAGCTCGACCGATGCTCATGACGGAACCGTTCCGTCATGAGCATCGAAGGGGTTAATAGCGAATTTTAAGGAATCGCTATTAAAGACCCGCAAAACGGTATGTATGTAGGAATCGCAATGTTATTAGCGATTCCTACAGATTCCTTATTTGCGATTCGGTAATAGCTAATCGTTAATAAGGAATGGATTTGAATGGGAAAGCCATTCCTTATTAGCGATTAGCTATTACCGAATTGCTAATGTTCCGCTATTTCAAGGGTGCCAGGGTGTCCAAAGGACACCCTGTTGCACCCCTGAAATGGACCTGTGCACAAATGTTACACACACACATGCCCTAAGGCCATGTGTGTGCGCAACATGTAACTTTGAAAAATGCACAAAAGTGCATTTTTCAAAGTTTTAGCAAATTACCACGAAGTTCAACTTCATGGTAATTTGCTCCCCCTATTAACGAATTCGCTATTTTTTTGGGTTTCATGCATTGCATTTAAGGAATCTCATTTTGGGATTCCTTAAATGCAAGAGCAATTTAAGGAATCGCTATTTAGAGATTCCTCAAATTGCGATTTCTGCATTTGGGATGATGCATCCCAAATGCAAAAATACCGGGAGCAAACGGCCAGATTCTGAGAATCTGCCCGTTTGCTCCCGGTATTTTCTTTGATGCATCTGCCTGAAAATTAGTGTAAAACTGGAGTTTCCACTTTGGGTCTTGAGAATTCTAAGCACATACTCCGTCATAAGGCTAAAGACCTGTTCTCAATTCACTCTCTTAAAGGGCATTCTTAAAGTAAATAAATGCATACATTTTACAGAATGTGTAAAGAACACATTCTTTTTTAACAAATCTGTTTGTGTGTGGCAAGGCTAGATAGCTAGGTTTTTCTCTCTGCTGACTGATATGCCTGTAAAAGGAGAAAACAGAAGCTGAAATTTGTGAGGCTACTGGGGCTGATGGACTAGCCCCATCACCTTAGCTGTCACACATTCTATTAAAAAGAGCATTGGTGAGAGAGCTTTGCTCTAAGGGCAGGACAAGAATACAATATCATGGAAAGCAAGGAATCAAAAGCAGAACATGCAGAACAGACAACAAAGGTAGCCACTGAATGAGCCTAAAGTTGATTAAATGTATGGGATACAGTGTTGTCTGTAACGGACAGCCAGGGTAGTTGTAGAGACTGCAAACATTTACAAATATCTTCTTTTCCTTTTTCCTTTCATGTAGAACTCATTTTCCATGATAATTCTTGCCCATGAAGTCTCTGCTACTCTCTCACATCGGTAAAAAAGGGTTTTAGTGAATGCTGGAAGACTTCCTGTTGGCCAGGTTTGTACTATATTAAATGTATACAACAAAATGTTATGAAATAAAATAAATGGTATATCAAAGTGATGTTTAGCAGTGCAAGGTTTGAAGTTTTTAAATGTGCTTTGTGTGGAGAGAGTACATTTCTTCGTGGTTTTTCAAGGAGTTTGGATATTTTAGAAGACAGGGAAAAATGATCGTCGAAAGAAGCTATGTTTGTCAGATACCTGATTTACCATGGCAGGTCGACCAAGCATCTCTTTATTCCCAAACGAACATATTTTCTTAAGGGACATGCAAGTTTTCAGTTAAATTTATTGTTTTGAAACGTTAGCCAACAGCATTTGGAATAGCAGGAGAGTACATCTGAGCTATACCACAAATCTTTCAGATCGTTTTGTTTTCAGAGCCGCAGTCAAAGGGATAACTTTATATTGAGTGGCAAGTTGGCTTGCTATGTTTGTTCTACAAATGTATTGAATTGTAAGACTGTACAGTGTTTTTTATGGTCTAGTTATTGCAAAAGGAAAACAACATCTTGTATTGGTGGATAACTTCCGTGGCTTTCCTAGCTAGGGCACAATGTTTGAGGAGAAAATATTATTTTATCAAATTAAAATTGTTGACATAACTGCCCCCTTGTGGATACCTACTAGGTGGCTTCACTAGTTGCTCAGAGTATGTCTTCATTCTTGCAGTTCAAATCTTTAAAGCCTATTTCTCTCCTCTCCTCAGACAGCAACGAATCATTTTTTAACCCGAAAGTGACATTGCAAGATTGTGATTTTCAATGTTCTAATATCATTTGAAGACCTTTCTTTACTTGAGCAAAAGTGTACATTTCGATGTGAGCTGGTGAGCAAGTCACAAAGTTTCTTTTTCAACTTGTAACCTTTGCGATGACTATGGAAAATGTGGGAACTTTGAAAAGTTTTTGATTTGTCACATTCACGTGAAAATATTACCTTAGCGAGCTTTTTATTTCATATATATATAATGATTACTTACAAAGTGGTTCTGTGTAGGATATACTTCTCATTTCATCTGAGCATTGCCACACAATATAATAATAATAATCCTCATTTGTAAAGCGCGAACAATCACCAGTTAGGGTCTCTAGGCGCTGTCAGGAAGATTAAGCAAGCTATTGCCCAGAGTCATATGGTGCTGGGCTACTCTGCCGCCGGCGCCGGAGATCGAACCCTGATCCCCAGTGTAGCATCCAGCTACAATAACTACAGACACGTGGGGTTACATTAACTGGAGCTTTATTACACACGCGTCTTGCTCCTACCCTGTCCCTACTCTAACTGCCCCTTCCTATCCTGTCCCCTCCTCTTCCCCTCTGCCCACCTAGCTCCGCCCACCCCAGCTACTGGACTGCTAACTTCATTACATCTCCCCCTTTCTTAATAAAGTAACAAATGAAAGAAATAGAGATTAGTCCATCTCTGTAATCAGTCTCTTGGGAGGCCGCACTTGACGGCGGGGTCTCGCCGGTATGGACACGACATCTTCAGGTGAGGGCTCTTCGGTAGGTGAGGGTCCGATGTCGGGTGCAACAGTCTCAGGGCTGTCCCTGCACACAGGTGTGGGGACCATGGGTGCACTTGCATGGACTTCAGGAGAGCACTTCTTAAAGTGAGAGGCGTTGCGGGTGACCCTTCGTGTCTCTGATTCTGCTGTCACCATGGTGCCCTTTTGTTGAGTGATCGTCAGGGGCTCATCTTTGAAACGACAATCAGTCTTTTGGCGTTGTTCCTGCTTAACAACGACTCTGTCGCCTTCTTTCAGGGAAGGGGACCGGGCCCTTCGCTTGCGGTCCGCATACTCTTTCATCTTGTCCTTGCGGTGCCGATCTGTGATGGCCATGTCTCTGTGTAGTTGATCCGACGGAGATCTTTTCAGGGCTCCGTCCCATGTGGGGATCCGATTCCTCATTGTCCTCCCAAGCATGAGAGTCGCAGGGCATTGGCCCGTCGTAGAGTGAGGAGTGGTCCTGTAGGCACTAAGGACCTCGTTCAGTGCTGACTGAAGATCTTTCTTTTCGGCCGTGGCTTGCTGGAATGTTCTCTTAATGGTGGACATGAATCTTTCCACAGTGCCGTTGGCCTGAGGCCAGAGTGGCGTGACTTTGCGATGTTGGAAGTCCATGTGTCTCGCGAAGTCGCTGAACTCATGACTATTGAATGGGGGCCCATTGTCCGTCTTGATGACTCTGGGGACGCCCCACGTAGCGAAAGCTTCCTCAAGCACCTTGAGGGTGCAGGCGGCACTGGTGGATGATATGAACTGGGCCACGGGGAACCTGGAATATTCGTCCAGGATGACGACTACATACTTCCCGGACTGCAAGGGGCCATAAAAGTCCATGGCAACTTCTTGCCATACCCCATCAGGCAACGGGGTCATCTGTAGAGGAGCAGGTGGATTGCTGTGGCTGGTCAGTTGACAGGGGTGGCAGTCTTTCAATGTGTCTTCGACCATCTGGTCAAGGGCTGGGAACCAGACACGTTCTCTCAGTGCTCTTTTGGTGGAGACGACTCCTCGATGACCTTCGTGGGCCAAATCGATCACTCCTTGTCTCAGTGTCGCTGGTATAACTAGTCTGTGATCTCTGAGGAGGAGGTTGTCACTGGTTACAGAGAGTTCGTCAGAGACATGCCGGAAGGCTTGTAGTTCTTTCCTGACAGCAGGGCTTTCCTCTTCCTCCTGCGGGTGGTATCTCCATCTGTTGGTTCGGGTGCGCTTTATCACTTCTTGTAGGATGCTGTCTTGGTTGGTCGCTTCCCGAATGGCATGCATGGGGATGGCTGGTGGACGAGCATGATTGGTCACAAAGTGAATGTATTCCTCCGCAATGGAGGGTGCAGTCTCTGATGAGTCTCGGGGGTGGCGAGACATATAATCAGCAGGATTCTCATCCTTCCCCGGTTTGTGAACAATCGAGAACGTGTACTCTTGCAGCCGCAAGCCCCATCTCTCAATCCTGGGGGGCATCTTGCACTTGGGATTCCCATAGATCGTGACAAGTGCCTGATGGTCAGTTATGAGCGTGAAGTGTTTCCCGAATATGAAGATGTGGAAGTGTTCGCACGCCCACACGACAGCCAGGCTCTCCTTCTCCGGTTGGGAATATCGTTTCTCAGGGTCCGTTAGGCTCCGACTGGCATAAGCGATGATCCTCCTTTGATCCGACTCGTGGTCGTACTGTGCCAGGATGGCCCCTAAGCCCACGGGGCTTGCGTCCACGGTGATTTCCGTTTTCCTCTTGGGATTGAAGTAGGAGAGGCACTTGGCTGATTCCACGGCGTGTTTAATGTCTTTGAAGGCACGCTCACACTCTGGAGTCCATACAAATTGCGCGCCAGCTTTCGTGAGGAGCCTCAGAGGGTGACTTACGGTGGCGTAGTCACGAATGTAGCGGGCGCAGTAGCTTGCCATCCCAAGAAAGGAACGCAGGTCGTTGACATCAGCCGGGCTCTTGGTGTTGTTGAGCGTGGCGATTTTGTCCGGGTCTGGTTTCATGCCACTCGCCGAGAAGATGTGCCCGAAAAATTTCAGGGTCGACTGATGAAATTCACATTTTTCCTTGTTGAGGGTCAACCCAGCCTCCATCAGAGCGAGGCAGACACGATCGAGGGCGGTGTCGTGCTCTTGCGTGTCCGAACCGTAGACCAAGATATCATCGCTGTAATTAAGGGCGTTAGGGATGTGGTGGATGACGAGACGTATGGCCTCCTGGAAGATCTCGGCGGCCGATGAAACGCCAAAACTGAGCCGTTTGTAGCGGAATAGGCCAAGATGGGTGGCAAACGTCGTGATGGAGCGAGAACTGTCATCCAGCTCGAGCTGATGGTAGCCCTTGTTCAGGTCCAGTTTAGAGAACACGGTTGCTCCATTGAGCGCCGTGATCATGTCACTCAGGAGGGGGCCTGGGTGTCTCTCCCTCTCGATGGCCGTGTTCGGTAGACGCATGTCCACACAGAGACGGACTTTGTTTTGAGACCCTTTCTTGGGGACGATGACCACCGGGGACACCCAGGGAGTGGGGCCCGCAGTGCGCTCAATGATGTCGGCGTCCAGAAGTTCTTGCAGTTCACATTCAACCGCGGATTGCAGGTGAAACGGCACTCTACGCGGGTGTTGAGCCACCGGTTGGATTTGCTCGTTGATATGCAGGTGGATTTGGCGGCCTTTCAGTTTTCCCAAACCTCGGAAGAGGGAAGGGAATTTTCCGGCGCAGTCCGAAATGTCATGGACGTTGAAGAGGATGTGTACCAGCTGAAGACGCTCAGCCGTGGGGAGACTCAGCAGACAGTCGGCCTCAGGTCCTTTAATGACGTGGATAACTGCTGGGATGGAGAGTTTGCCATGTGTGAGGGTGGTGTCAAACTTGCCCAAGCATTGGAGAGGTTTCTTCGCCATCCAGGTGTAGACGCGGACGGGCGCGAAATGCAAACGTGGTTTGGGGTCCATTCGGTCATGTTCGGCAACCGATATGTAATTGAGTGACGCTCCGCTGTCCATCATGAACTTGGCGGCGTGGTTGCCCACTTTGATGTTGAGACGTGGATAGCGTTTGAACTGATCATGGTCAGCAAAGTTGACATATTCGGTGGTGAATGACGACCGCCTGGGGGAGGACGATCTTGAGTCTCTTGACGGAGAACGACGGTCCCACCTGGAGCGTCGAGAGTCGTGGCTGGAGTGTGAGGACGTGGGAGATCGAGGAGGCTCCTCTTGAACCGCTCTGATGTGATGACGCTTGGCCTCCGATCGTGAGGGTCGCTGCGACCCATCGTGTCTGTTACTGTCGTTGCGTTTTTCTTTGTGGTAGTCCCCACACATGGCCTCAAAGTGGTTGGACCGTCCACATTTTCTGCATCGTTGGCCCATGGCAGGGCAGGAGTCGATGTGAGGGTAGTCGTATCCACACCTGAAACATCGTCTCGTGCGTTCAGGACGGCGATCTCTCCTTTCAGATACTTTCCTCCTGTAGTCCGGGCGTCGCCTGGGCGAGTACTTGGAGCGCCGTGATCTGTCTCGCGGGTGACGTCTTCCGCTGTCACGCCGATCCTGTCGCCCTTGCCGTCGTTCAGTGACACGGTTGGCGTGTTCACGGCTGGTACCGGGTCCGGTTTCAATTTCCGCGGCGTTTTCTTCAGCCTGGTCGTACAGTCGGGAGTTCTCTTCGATTTCTGCTAGTTCCTGTGGTTTTCTTAGTAACCGCCGTCTCAGCGATTCCGAATGACACCCAGTGATTATTTGAGATTTGATGGCGGCATCCGGCGAGAAGTTAGTGAAGTCACAATGGTGGGACTGTCGTCGCAGTCGATGTATGAAGGAGCTCAGTGGTTCTTCCTTACCCTGGCGCTGCTGGTGAAATTTGTGTCTCTCATAGTCGACGTTTCTCTTGTGCAGAAAACGGTTATTTAGAACGTCTCTCACTTTGGTATAGGTGTCGCCATCTGCGGCCGGGATCTCTCGTACAATCTTGCCTAGCTCGCGCCCTCCTAGATTGCGAAGGGCTATTATCTTGTCTTTGTCTGGTTCTATTTTGGACCCCTCAATGTAGTCCTCAAAGTCCTCTAGCCATTCTTGCCATTTCAGGCCCATGCTGCTTCCCGTTGTGATTGACAGTGGCTCCGGGGCTCGCAGGTGGGTGCCTCCCTTGACTTCTGTTTGCGCGGGAGGGTTAGACATCCTGGCGATGAGTCTTAGGGCCGGTGTCTGCTCCTGGCTTCAGTGACTGGCGCGCGTTTTCCAGAGGGTCGTCCCTTCGTAATTACCAATGCTTGTTTGTTTCTTGCTGATGCTTGTCCTTGCCGGCACCAATGCTTGTTATTTTCCTGTTAACAATGTTCGTTTGCTTTGTTCTTGCCAAGGCTTGTTCACTTTCTGGCTGTTGCCTGACTCCAAAATGGCCGCCTATGAATTACACAGGGTATGTCCTTGAAGTTTGCCTGACTCAAAGATGGCCGCCGTCACTGCAGTCATACACGAGGCACTCTCCTGATTCATGCACTGCTATCTCACTCTGGACTCACCGGCCGGCGTCCTCGGGGGCAGCACGCATCAGGGCTCACTTTCCAGCAACCACCACTGCTACCAGGTGAGGTTGGGGTGGGCTCCCGCCTTACTTTCTACGTTCCCGCTCTTCCTCTCCGCTGGCATGCCAAACCTCACGCATCGGGCGTGAGGTTTTCCGACGTCCGGGGCTCCGTTTTCAGCGCCTTCAGCTGCGCTTGTTACTGGGCTCTCGGGGACGGCGTCCACGACGTCGGGGGATCCTGGGCTCACTCCAAGGTGCCAGACAGGGTCGGAGTGGGCTCCCGACTCCTGTATGTCTGGGGCTCTAAGTTGCACGCATCCAGCGTGACGCGCGTTTCCAGCGCGAGACAGTTCACTTCCCGAGCGTTTCAGCGCTCGATCGACTGGTTCCCTCTGGGCTCCCACAGACGCTGGGGAAAGCAGGGTCACCTGCTGCTGACCTTTTCTTCCGGCAGCAGCACCACCAGGCAGCAGATTCTTGGCTCACTGCTGCAGGGGACAGGGCACTTCGAGTGGGTTCTGATTATGCCAATCCCACCCTCGTCGCCAGCTGTAGCATCCAGCTACAATAACTACAGACACGTGGGGTTACATTAACTGGAGCTTTATTACACACGCGTCTTGCTCCTACCCTGTCCCTACTCTAACTGCCCCTTCCTATCCTGTCCCCTCCTCTTCCCCTCTGCCCACCTAGCTCCGCCCACCCCAGCTACTGGACTGCTAACTTCATTACACCCAGATTCTGGAGTCAGTCGCCCTAGCCACGGCGCAACAACTCTTCCTTTACACATGGCAACCTTCACTCCCCTAAGGGCAAAGAGTTCTATGTTGCAGACCGACAAATACTACTCACACTTATTTTCATAACTCAAGCCTCTGTATGCTGAAGTACTGACATGAACTTGAAGCATGGGTGTCCCCTATTATCCCTTATCTCCCCCAAACCTCTAATTTTGAATTCAACATGTGATAGAGCAGCACTGAATCAACATATCCCTCTTTGGAGCTCGTTCCATTGCAGAGCTATGAATTTCAAGGTCTTTGAGCTTTGAGCAAGGTTAGAGGACATGTAAAAGGCAACAGATTGATACATTGTAGAGTTCTAGACATCACAGCTTTTTTTTAAATCTTTTATTTATATTTTTAGTTTCAGAAGACAGAAAAAAGGATAAAAGACAAACATATCGGAGATTCCAGCATTATCTTGTTTCAGCGAGTAAACATTGCATCACTGCAGTGGCCCACATGACCCATCTAGTCCGTTTTGCATGTAAAAACAAAGGGGCAGATTTACAAGGCCCTTGCGCCACTTTTGCGTCATTTTTAACATGGGAAAAGTGACGTAAAAGTGGCGCAAGGGCCTTGTAAATCTGCCCCAAAGTATTAATTTCTTTCCGGTAGCATCTAACATCAACAAATATGATACATAAGGGGCCCCGACGTCTTCAGGTCGTGAGGCACGTGGCAGTTCCTCTTCATAACAGTCTAACTGTGCCATGCAATACGCCATGTTGGTCTTCCATGTGTCATATTTGGGCAGAGGTCTTCAAACTTTTGTAGGTTGAGCCCCCCCAGCTCACTTTTTTCAGCTGTTGCCCCCCCCCCCAAAACCTGACAGAAATTTCTGGAATCTGGTACACTACATAATTTACCGCCGCGCCAAATCCGGGGCCATATCCAGCATATAATGTCCAACATAATAAGAGTGTTTAGTTAAGTGCAGGTTTGTGAGTGGGTGTGCTGAAATGACAGATTATTACATAGCTCAAACCACCATTTTCCTAGATGAAATGTGCGCAAATAGTTTTTACTAGGATGCTTTGTTTTACACATGACATCGATTGATAACACCACCAACATAAATGTGACGGGTGTGCCCGTTTTTCGTCACAGACGCTCAATCTGTGGATGGATTTTTGAGAATGAGAAGCGAGTTGTCTGGATGCAAGGTGCATTCCCAGACACTTGAAGTAACTCAGAATGTTATTGAGGGCAGAGTAGGGTTTCAAATGTGTTAAACCATGGGTAGTCACAAACTTTCTCTCGGGGGCCAAATTTACAGTGTGGTTTGTGTCCGAGGGCCGCACCGGTGGGGGCGGGATAAGTGGGGGAGGGGGCTGGGCTAGAGAAAACAAAAAAAAACTGAGGTTGAACAGAGGTCCCTGCAGCAGACGCCTTCGTCCACTGAGCCACCAGACCAGGCATACACACATCTCTCTCTCTCTCTCCATCTCTCTCCCTCTCTCCCTCCCTCTCTCCCCCTGTCTCACTCAGACTGTCTCACTCCCTCTCACTCCCTCTCTCTCCCTCCCTGTCTCACTCACTCTGACTGTCTCACTCCCTCTCTCTGTCTCTCCCTCTCTCTCTGTGTCTCCCTCTCTCTCTGTCTCCCTCTCTCTCTGTCTCCCTCTGTCTCCCTCTCTCTCTGAATCCCTCTCTCTCTGTCTCCCTCTCTTCTCTGTCTCCCTCTCTCTCCTTCCCTATCCCTCTCTGTCTCCCTCTCTCTCCTACCCTCCTCACTCTGTCGCCCTCCTCACTCTGTCGCCCTCCCCCCTCCCTCCCTCTGTCTGTCACCCTCGGTCTCCCTCTCTCTCCCTTTCTCTGTCTCCCTCTCCCTTTCTCTGTCTCCCTTCCTCTCCTTGTCTCCCTCTGTCTGTCTCCCTTTCTCGGTCTCCCTCCCTCTCCCTCTCTTTGTCGCCCTCTGTCTCCCTCCCTCTCCCTCTCTTCGTCTCCCTCTTTCTGTCTCCCTTTGTCTCCCTTTCCCTCCCTCCCTCTCCCTCTCTCTGCCTCCCTCTCCCTCCCTCCTTTCCCGCCCTCCCTCGCTCTCACTCTGTCTGCCTTCCATTCCCTCCCTCCTTTCCTTCCCTCCCTCGCTCTCCCTCTGTCTGCCTTTCTTTCCCTCCTTCCTTTCCCTCCCTCCCTCGCTCTCCCTCTGTCTGCCTCCCTTTCTCTCCCTCCCTCTCCCTACCTTTCCCTCCCTCCCTCTACCTCCCTCGCTCTCCCTCTGTTGCCTCCATTTCCCTCCATGCCTCTCCCTCCCTTTCCCTCCCTCCCTCGCTCTCCCTCTGTTGCCTCCATTTCCCTCCATCCCTCTCCTTCCCTTTCCCTCCCTCCCTCGCTCTCCCTCTGTCTGCCTCCCTTTCCCGCTCCTCTACTTAAGCACACAAAAGCAAGCATGTGCAAATATTTGTTCCAACGGAGACACTTCGGTGAATTGGAAAGCTGAAAGCCTTGCTATATTTAGTACGTAAATATACGGTAAGGTACTTTTAATATTATAATTTAAGCACGCATTCTTGTTAGCTTCCTTAACGTTTTTAAAAATATATTTGTATATTTATCAAAAGTACACTAAAAAGTACATCTATCATTGAGATGCGGGAATTGTTACAGTACTTAGCCGCAACCCTCCAAATAGAGGTGTCCTCAAGGCAGTTAAATACAGCTTTGTTATTGTGCCCATTCAAATGGTGGCCTCTCAGCTGATGCTCCTATTCTGCGGGAGTCAAGCAGCACGGAATGTGTAAATTCGCCCCTAATGCATCTGGACTAGCTTGCCTCAACAGTCAGATGTACACCTTGTAGCACTATCCTGGACCCTTGACTTGCTTTGGCATTTCTCACTCTTTTAAAATGGGACTTTGCCTGAAAGCGCCTCAAGGTCATCGTGATTCGTGTGCGCTATAGCCCAGCTGACCCCTCGTAACTTCTGCCAGAGTGCATGATGGTGGTAGGAGGTAAATGAGCGGGTTCACACATCTGCTGGAGAAACGTCCTCGCAGGCTGCAGAGTGTGAGTTTGAACCCTAGCAGGGCCGGCTGCGCACCGTCCTCCCACTGTCAGGAAAATGACTATCATGGAGATGCGGGAATTGTTACAGTACTTAGCCACAACCCTTCAAATAGAGGTGTCCTCAAGGCAGTTAAATACAGCTTTGTTATTGTGCCCATTCAAATAGTGGCCTCTCAGCTGATGTTCCTTTTGTGCGGGAGTCAAGCAGCACGGAATGTGTTAATTCGCCCCTAATGCAACGTTAGAACATAGTGCTACATAAAACTATAATAAATAATGCACCACGGACGCTTTTAAAAACAAATAGATAAAAAACAATGCCATTTAAAATACCAACAACTTCAAACTTTGCTAATGCGAGACCTGTTGCTTTGCAAATGCTTGTTCCTTCTTCCCTCTGTCTCCCTCCCTCTATCACCCTCTTCATCTCATCCTGCCTGTCTGTGCCCGGTATGAGACAGCTTCAGGGCACACACACACCCCCCACCCAAGCACTTCACAGGTCTTTAAAAGACCATTTGTATGTTAATGAGGCTTCTGTATTTCACCTCTGGGGACAGACAATCAGGAATGTGGGTTAAGGGACCATTGGCAAGCACTACAAATCAATTGCTTTAAATGTGTCAAAATGAGGCTGCAACAATATGTCCTGTTTCATGGTCTGAATGTTGTGACTTTGCCCAATTTCTGGATGATTTTGTTCTTTACGATTTTGTGAACTTGGTATGGATTCACTTCATTTCAAAGGGGGGCCGGGCTCCGTGTCAACTTTAAATGCTTCCTGTTTGCAATTGGCGCTGTTCCCATTTTTTTACGAACCATAATTTGCATTTGGGCTCAGTCCCCTAAAGCAGCGCCTCCCCCGTCACCATGGCTTCTGTGACTATCATCAGAAACCATCACAGACCTCTTTTCCTAAATTAAATGTCCTCAAAAGGCAGTTTTCGGTTTAGCAGAGGAGACTTCCTGCCTCCTTGCTGAAGCTGAATGAATTAACCCCCTCCTGGGAGGGTAAACATAATAAAAGCATGGGCACTTCGTGCCTCGTCGATTTCCCCTCCCTCCTCCCTCGACTTGCCACAGGGAACAAAGGTGAAATTAGAGAGTAGTTGTGAAATTAGAGAGGAGTGCGCGCCCCCCCAAGGATGGTGTCGCGCCCCCCTAGAGGGGCGCGCCCCACAGTTTGAAGAACTCTGTATTTGGGGATCCTCTTCCCGTCCTAGCATAAAGACAACCTCCGGTTTGCAAGCAGCAGTGCCACAGCCACACATTTAAGGTTTACTGCCTGGGGTGACTTAAATAAGCCCAGCAGACACATCAGGGGGGTGCACTCCACTCTTTCCATTACCATGTCTGAGAGGGCCTGCGTCACCTCCCTCCAGTATTGATAAACTGAAGGACAATCCCAAGCTAGGGGAACAAACCCCGCCGCAGGGGCGTGTAGCGTGAACATCTCGCATCTGCCCGCAATCCAGATGTTTGCAACTAAAGGGGAGAGTAGTACATCTACTGTAAATATTTAAAATGTACAATCCTCTGGTTACAATTCTAAGTGAGTGTGCTCATCGAATCACAGCAAAACTCCCAGTCAGCTAATGCATTTGGTTGCTCTAAAATCGTACTCTAACAATACAGAGCGACACTTGGGTGCTCAGGCAATTTGCGCTGTGAGGCATTATATAACTTAGTGATCAACTTTATTTCGGTCAGTACAAGTAAGGAGAATTTGTAGGCACTCTAGTGTCACCAGTTCCTGTGGAAAGGAGGGAAACAGAGCCCACATTGCTAGTCGCAGCTGTTGGTATGTGAACAGCAAAAGTGGGGTTTGTTTGTGTGCATCTACAAAGTCAGTGAGCTCAAGGAAGGTCCCCCCCAGGGTATAAGTCCCCCACTAACCAGGGAGTTCCTAGTGTGACCCATATTGCTGGGTGATGTAGTAGCGGTATTGCCGGAGTATACAGGGGGAGCTTGTTAGTGCGGGTGGCCAGTGCATGCCAGGCACGTGCAGTGCTACGGATTGAGTTTATTTATGTGGTTGAAATGCCCGTTTGTGCATGAGGCATTATAGCTTTGAGGGTAGTGGGATGGGCATTGTCACTTTGAATTGCAACATGTGGAGTATATCGGGAGGAGTGATGCAAGTAGTGCGCAAAGTGAGCCTGTGCACATAAGTAGTAGAGATAAAAGTCAGGGGCTCCAAATCCTCCCCACCTGTATGGGAGCAGGAGTGTTGCAAGTGAATTCAGGGCCTGTTTGCCCGCCCTAGCGAGGGTTATCATATAGGACTGGAGAGTTTTGAAAAAGGTCTGAGTTAGTGGTATGGGATTAATCACAAAAAGATGTACAGACTTGAGAAGCACAACCATCTTCATAATGGCCAGTCTATCAGCCAGGGACAGGGGAAGGCATATCCAATGAGATACCAGATCACCTAACTTTGTAATAACGGTGCTATGGTTTGGTTGGATGATGGTCTCAGGGTCCCTGTGTACCCACACACCCAGGTACTTTACTGGCTCAACACTCCATTCTAGGGGATATTCTAGGGTCAATGGTTTCGTGCAATTGGTTAGTGGAAATATGGTCGACTTAGACCAGTTAATGCTCAGACCGGAGTACCATTCATATTTTATGTGCTCTTGGATGACTGGTGCTAGATTAGTGGTGGGGTCCCGGACGTATAGCACCACATCGTCTGCATAAAGAGATATGGCTAAGGGTCATTGTCGGAAGTGTAAGGCAGCTGCTGCATGTCCCTGCCTTATTGCACACGCTAAGGACTGCAGCACCAACGCGAACAGAATTGGAGACAATGGGTAACCCTGACGTATTCCCCTGTATATTTCTATAATCTCTCGTGATCCTATTAACTCTTTCCATCGCCACGGGTTGGTATATAGGAGTCAAATCCAGCAGCAGAATGGCTGAGACATACCCATGCGGGATAGAATCAGGAACATGCAGGGACATTGTATAGGATCAATAGCCTTGGTGGCGTCCGGAAGCAGTCCACTGCTTGGAGCAAGGGATCAAGTTGAAGAACTGTAAAGAGCGTATGTAGGCTATGAGTGGTGGATTGAGAGGGCACAAAGCCCAGTTGATTTGGCAGCACCAGTGAGTGCAGCAATGGCTGAAGGCGGGTTGCAAGAATGTTGGCAAGCGTTTTGACATCCGTATTGATCAATGACAGCGGGCGGTAGGAGTCACACTTCCCAGGTGGTTTATCTGGTTTTAAGAGTGTTATTATAGGGGCTTCCCTCAAGTTTGGTGGCAGCATACCTTTATCGTATGCCTCCTGGTAGAGGTCTCAGAGATGGAGTGCCAGCAATTCCAGATACATTTTATAAAATTCACTTGGATGGCCATCACTACCAGAGCCCTTCCCATTTGGGAGTGTGTGGACTGCGTCTTTTATTTCATCCTCCAAGATGGGCTGTGGCAAAAATTCCCTTTGCCCCAGGGACAACCCGGCAAGCGTGATCCCATCTAACCATAGTGCTGATTCTCATTCTATAGCAGAGGTAAGAGCGATATATAATTTTGCGTAAAAGTCTACAAATGCAGTAGCGATGGAGGGTGTGTCGTAGTATGTGCTGCCTTCTGCAGAGTCTATATGTGTGGACCCTCTGGGTGCCCTTATTTTAGCTGTTAGGTGATAGCAAGGTTGCCCTCCTTCCCCATACAGCCATGCCACCCACTGTTTGGACATTGAAGCATATTTCTTGGTCTGCTGTGTAATTGTACTCTGTAATTTGAGTTTGTTTGCTGGCTAACGTTTTGGGGTCTGGTCTGGCTTCATACCGCCTCTCCAGGTCTTGTATAGTGGTTTCCAAGGAGCTAAACCGAGCGAGAATGGATCTTACTACTTCGTTCCAGAGCCCAATACAGACTGCTCTAATGGTAGCTTTAAAGGCCTCCCACAATGTCCTTGCCTCCCCAACAGTGCACTTGTTAGTCTCAAAATAATGTATAATTTTGGCACATATCCCATCTTGGAATACAGCATCTTGGCCTGCAGCATCTACTGGAAATGCTGGGGGGTGAGTGCGGGTATCACAGCTGATATCAATACCAGAGAGTAATCTGAGAAGGATCGTGACATATGCTGGATCACAACTATCCATGTGCTCATCTCTTTCGTTACTAGCCAGTAATCTGGTCACATGTTATGAACAAACAAAATAAATGTTCCCACCCACGTGTCTGGGTGTCGTACCCTTCAGGCATCCAGCAGGCCATATTCTTTCATGTCCACCCGCGACACAAAAGCCGATTGCTTAATCTGTCCATCCGCAATAGCGTATCTATCCATATCAGTGTCCAGATAAACATTGAAGTCCCCTCCCCACACTACAGCAGAAGGAGGCAGTCCTTGCAGCCTAGTCCACACCACTGTAAAAAAAACAGGGTAATCTACATTGGGATCATATAGATTTATAAGAGTGACATTTGTAACACACAGATTTCCTTGCACTATCACATATCTGTCTTGATTGTCTGCCTCGGCATGTGTCATGGTGAAGGGAGAGCCTTTCTTGATGAGGAGGAGTAAGTCCTTCGAATGCGAAGAGTATGATGATGCTATCCATATGTCCACCCATTCAGACCCAGCCCCTTTGGCCACCTGTGCTGTAAGGTGTATCTCCTGCAGGATAGATACCAGTATAGCCTGCTGATCTAGATAGGCAAAGACCTGCCAAGCTTTTTGTGGGTTGTTTAGGTCCTGCACATTCCATGTGAGAAAATTAAACTGTCCTATGGGCTGAGCCATTGTGCCAGTGGGCAAATGTGTTGTATTGTGTGCGAAACTGTACTCACAGTGTGGTATCGAATCCTGACGGTATGCGCCATTGTGTATAGATGGGATCTTAGAAAGCAAACCAACAGTCCACCCACCTCCCGCTTTAGCACCAGAACTATGCTAAAGCTATCCCAAAATGAAGGACCCAAGAAAACCCATCTTAATACTAACTCCGCGGTTATTCGCTGTAAGAAAAATAGAAAAAAGTTTAGGAAACATTTGGGGTGCACCCTCACGGGGATAGCCAGAGGGTGGAAAACCCACAGGGTATATGGAGGTGGCCAGGTGTCTAACTCAGGAACTTTGGGAGAAGCAGATCTTGGCCGGTGGAGCATTAGCAAGAGAATATAGAGGCCGTTGAACTCTTATAATAGCGAATCTCAACAGGAATGCATTAAAAATAAATGAGTGCAACATAATATCGAGCTCATCACCTAGTGCCAGTCTAAATATAATATTCAATATTTAGCAATATTGTAAATCAGTGTCAACATCTCAAATAATTCAGCTTCCTAGTTGCCCTCTTTTGGAAGTGGGTATGACAGTCAGATGGAGGTCCAGGTAGAGACGTACATAGTAAAGCAAGAGGATATCACTGGTCTGGGAGGTCTCGTCAGTCATCTGAGCCAGAGTACAGTCTCGGGGAGTTGCCTCTGGATCGCGAAACAGTTTTAACAAAGTCCATGGCCGCTTTTGGTGTAGTGAAGGGTAACTAGACACAATATCGAATAAAAAATACAGAATGACAGAATATCGAATTTAAAATATAGAATGAACATAATATCAAAAGGACATAATAATATAGTGGTTTATCGAAATGCAGGTAAGTAATATAGACTGTCAAAATATCGAAGTACATAATATAGGCATTAACCCCTTCGCTGTGGGGGTTATTCCCCCGCTGTGCTGGGGGGGAGGGGGGCGCGCACAGTGCCCCCATGCTCATGACGAGCTCAGCTCCTCATGAGCTACGGCGCTCCGGTGCTCATGACAAGCTGAGCTCGTCACATGTGCATTGGCTCCCGTGGAACGCTCAGCACAGCAGGGGAATTAACCCCACACCTGAGCTTTCCACGGGCCATGACGAGCTGAGCTCGTCATGAGCACATGAGCATCGAAGAGGTTAAAATATATCGAATTTTTAATAATATTGATTTTTTTTGTGTTGTGTATGTTAGTATACGTGTTAAAAGTGTATATTATTTTTGTAATGTATGTTTCTTTTTTTAAAGTAATTAATTTTATGTTATTAAATGTTTGCGTAATTTAATTCCGTAGCGGGTTGTGGGTTTATAGGGGAATAGGGTGGGAAGTAATTTAACTATAGTAAATTAAATATGAATTTTTAGGAATTATTAATTATTTTTAATTTAATTTTGCGTTTTAGTTCTGTAGTGGGTTGTGGGTTTATAGGGCAATAGCGTGGGAAGTAATTTAATTGTAATTAAGTAAATATTTATTTTCATTTATTGGTATTGATAATTCATTTATTGTTAAATAATTATAATTGGTAATTAATATTTATTAATTGATAATAACTTGTTATTAATTGATTAATTAATAATTATGCTAATTGCATTAATTTATTATTTGGAGCGGGTTGTGGCTTTATAGGGGAATAGGGTGGGAAGTAATTTAATTGTAATTAAGTAATTATTGAAATTATTTTTGTGTATTGATAATTAATGTATTGTTAATGAATTATTAATTGGTACATTTTGTTTTTACTTATTGCATTTTTGGTATTGAAAATTAATTGGTTGTTAATTAATTATTAATAGGTCATTACGTTTGAATAAATACTATTTATTGGTAATCATAATTAATTGATTATTAAATATGTTGTACTTGGTAATTAATTTTAATACATTTTTTATTGGTATTGATAATTAATTTATTTTTCTTTTAAAATTAAATCATTACTTTCCCTACTGTTGCACTCACTGGAGTGGGAATAGTACTTTTTACCCCTACGCTATCCAACGCTTTCCCTACTGTGGCACTCACTGGAGTGGGAATAGTAATTTTTACCCCTACACTATCCAACGATTTCTCTACTGTTGCACTCTCTGGAGTGGGAATAGTAATTTTTACCCGTACTCTATCCAACGCTTTCCCTGGTGTTGCACTCACTGGAGTGGGAATAGTAATTTTTGCACTCACTGGAGTGGGAATAGTAATTTTTACCCCTATCCTTATCAAACGCTTCCCAACTGTTGCACTCTCTGGAATGGGAATAGTAATTTTTACCCCTACGCTATCCGACGCTTTCCCTACTGTTGCACTCACTGGAGTGGAATAGTAAGGTTTACCCCTTCGCTAACCAACGCTTTTACTACTGTTGCACTCTCTGGAGTGGGAATAGTCATTTTTACCCCTACGCTATCCAACGCTTTCCTTACTGTTGCACTCTCTGGAGTGGGAATAGTAATTTTTACCCTCCCGCTATCCAACGCTTTCCCTACTGTTGCACTCACTGGAGTGGGAATAGTAAATGTTACCCTCCCGCTATCCAACGCTGATGTAAATGTATTTTTAGAGATTACATATATTATTTATTCATTTTAATATTTTTAAATTAATTTTAAGTATGTTTTATTTAATTATATTGATTATTTAATTAGGTTAATATTACTTTTAACATATTTTAAAAAATCGATATTTTTTACATACTATATTTTAAACAACAATATTTTGTCTTCGATATTTTAATACTTACCTGTTTGTAGATAGGGAGTCGACATTCTGACCTTCGATATTTTGGTGTCGATATTCGGTCCATTTTATATTTCTGTTGTCGATATTTAGTCAGCTATCCGTAGTGAAGATTTTCTGTGCACCTGCATGCTCCACGCGGAGACGAGCAGGACACAGCATTGCATATGGCACACCAGCCTCCTGGAGTTTCTTCTTCACTGGCAGCCTAGCAGACTGCACCATCACGGTAAAGACGGGAAAGAATGCGGTGTTATTGCCCTAATACTGAATAGTCCCTTTTTCTCTAAAGTGGAGAAGAATCCTGACACGGTCACGATAGTTTAGCAATGTTGTGATTATTGGCCGAGGTGTGTTGCCAGGTGGAGGGCGCTTTGGCAGGGTTCTATGTGCCCTCTCCACGATGAGTACAGGTGATAGGTGATCATTTCTGAATATGCATAGTTTCCACATAGTTTTCCAATCGGCCAGTTTGGATAGACTCTAGCACACCCATAATGCGGATGGTACTGTGGCATGCGTGGGCCTCTACATCTTTGTTCCTGGCCTGGATTATCGCCAATGCCCTGTCCATGTTCAGTTGTGTTGTGGTAAGAACTGTATTTTATCTTCAGCTGATGATATCAATTGCTCTGCTATATTTAGTCACATGGCATGCTTGTCTAGATTGGTTGCTATAGTGGCAATCCTAAGATTCAAGGTATCGATCTTTCCACCAATTTATTGCATACTGTGTTGCATAAGTAATGTGGCGTCTGAGGTGGGAGTGATCTGAGACAGTTGTTCCTACTCAAAGGCAGAATGGGCATGTTGCGACGATCTAAGTGTGCGCAGCGACTCAAACGTGAGTTGGGTCTGCTGTTAATCATGTTTCCCCATTCCGGAAGTGGCTGAAAACACTGCAGATAAAGTATTAGTGGTATATTCAGTCTTGCCACCTAGGAGACCTACAACACATCAGGATCCAGCTCCTAGTGCTCTGTTTACTCCCCGGTTGTACTTTGCACCTCTGAATCATGAGCGCCAATGTAGGGCACACTTCCCTGATGGTGTGGGATCAGTGCAATCAGGCCGCAGCTGCCGGTGTGAGAGAACTGCCAAAACACAATCCTCAATATCTGATCTGAGCAACTTTGGACGTACTAGGAAAATTGCAAGCAGATCTCTGCATCTCTTGCCTGGCGCACCCCGCACCCCGCACAAAGGAATCAGGCACGAGACCCACGTCATTCGAGTTCCAGCACAAGGCCTAGTCTAATCGTTGCAGCGTACAAACTGGAGCTGACGCAGGATCATGAAAGTCCGAGACCGGGTCCCTGCGCGCAAGGGCGTGTGGCAGCCAGGGCAGTAGGGGGGAAAAACACAGCGACTCACACTTTGGGCCATGGCAGATCAGGCAATCCAATTCGAGCAGGAAAGACTTGCACAGGCTTCAGAGGTATGCACCCCAGCGTACAGTTCAGCTACCGTATTTTGGATCCCACTGCACACTAGGCATGTAGCACGGGCCACAGCAGATTGGGCCCACCCAGTCAGGCAGGAGGCCCGTGCCCCAGTGCTCACCTTGGGTCTCTTTGCAGTCCCTCTCACTCAAGTGCGGGCTGTCACAATCTCGAGCCAGGGGGTCTCAGTGATGCAAATAAGGCACCCTACGGCTTGGCATACAGGCATCGGGATCCATGGTGGCACCCCAGGCCCCCGCTGACAGGCCAGCTCAGTGATCTGTTGTCTCTCGCACACTCCCAGGATCAGCATGTCGTGTCTCCTCCAGTAAGGTCAGAATCGCTCGGGCAGGGTTTACTCCCACCAGACTACGTTGCTATTTCAGGATGGTAATATCTGATCCCTTCTGTCAGTAGCACTGTTTCACCCAAAGCAGTGACGCCGCATCGGCAGTCTGTCAGAGCAGCACCGCCATTACTCTTGATTCAGCCCCGACAGGCCTCATGTCCCCAGCACCACCCAGAGTGATATTTTAGCTGTCTTTCAGCTACCAAGAGTAGTGCTGGTGCCACTGTGGTATCAAGCTCCGTATGGTCATGGACGGCTGTGTAATCATAGGATAATTGATGGAATGGCAAGCCTGGCCGGCAGAGCTACCCTTTGGTGCGGCCATCTTGCCATGGGCTCTCCAGCGCCCCCTAGACATCACAACTTAAAAAACATTTTAAACCTCATCATCTTTACTAATCATGAAATTGGTAACTTTAAAAAAAATACCATGGCAGTAAATAAGCTCTGCATGGTTGAGGGAAGATATGTGGTTCCATGCTGGATAAAGGGGTACTGCTTGGAAGCCACTTATGGTTTTTCCTTCAGCATTGCAGCCTAACTCATATTCCTCTCTCTGAGGATCTCCATTGATAATCATAAGCACCATATTGTCCCGCCAATGCTTAATGGTCCCAGAGCAGTTCTTTCAATGTCACATTTTCACAATATGATTGCCTTACTTTGAAAAGGCCAGGAAGTATATGTTTTTTTCTTTTAAACATATTTTATTGATTTTCTTAGTACAACAACTGCCAATTCCAATAGTATACATCTTATCAATACAAAAGACATGTAGTGGTGTTCTACCAGTCATATATTCCAGTGAGTATAGCATTGAATCATTCAGTACTTTACAGTGTCCGCAGAGGAATTGTTATTCCCACATATACAGTGGGATATATTTATGATAATGATCAAAACGACCCGCCCCCAACTAATAACAAACCAATAATGCCCCACCCCTCTCCCTCCTCCCTACAGACTCAGTTCTTCCCTTTTACATGTTAGTTCCAGTCAGCATAAAGGTTCATAAAAATAGTAGTTCCGTTCATTAAGTCAGCAAGTGTCCCCAATAATATAATATAAGAATACATCACCCGGGTCCCCCCCTCTGATTGAGCCCAAGTGTGGTAGTGAGCGGACTGCTTTACCCTTTCTATGATTGATATCTGTACGTCCATAGCTATAAATTCCTCAAGCATCACATTCCATTCCATCAAAATAGGCTTTTTGCGCAATCACCTATGTTCCTCTCGTTTTATATCCGTGCTTTCTGCTTTACCCCATCTAACCACTTCATTATACCAATCTAGCACTGATGGTGTTTTTGCAGCTTTCCACCACATTGTTATTGTTAGATTGGCTAGAATCAGTGGCAGGTTTGCTAACCTATTTTTGGGTCCTCCCTTCTTACACCTAGGATTCAGCTCAAGTATACAATATTCTAGAGGATCTCCCCTCCCCCCAAAGTGACAGCACTCAATATTTTTTTACACTGTTGTCCAGCAATGTGCCAGCCGTGGGCATGCCCATAGCATTATTATTATTATTATTATTATTACATTTGTACAGCGCTCAGCTACCCAAAGGTTTCCCGGCGCTAGAGAACACAGAAGGATGAAAGGCTAGGCAATAGGAGAGGTAAGGAGACTATTGATTGAAGAGCTAGGTTTTTAAATCTTTACGGAATTTAAGATAGTGTTGTTCAGTACGTAGATGATAGGGGAGAGAGTTCCAGAGTGAGGGAGCCAGATAGGAAAAGGAGCGTCCACCCATTCTGGCTCGTCTGATCCTAGGGACTTGGAAATTGTGTTGGTTGGAGGATCGAAGAAGGTGGGGGGCGATAGTGGTGTACTAAGGCCTTTAGATAATGAGGTGCTTCACCAGAGTTAATCTAATGCATGTAGCACAATGCTTTGAATTTGGCACGGTTGTCAATCCAGAGCCAGTGAAGGTCACGTAGTGAAGCTGAGGAAGCAGTTCTATTGGGAAGTTTGCAGAGTAATCTAGTAGCAGAGTTCTGTACGACCTGTAACCTGTGCAGCACTTCCTTACTTGCACCCAGGTACAGAACATTACCATAATCCAGTCTTGATGTTATAAGGGCTTGGATTACAGTTTTTTGGGTGGACAAAGGAAGCATCCACAGAATTTTCCTAAGCCATTTTAAAATGGCAAAGCAAGTGGAGGCTACTTTGACCACTTGTTGCCTCATTGTCAGTTGGTCATCGACAATGATGCCAAGGTTTCGGGCGGATTGAACGGGGAGCGGGGGGAAGGCATCTGCGACGGACAATGTTGGGGACCCCAGAGGGTTTTATTGTTACCGAAGAGGAGGAGTTCAGTTTTTCCACCATTAAGTTTTAATTTATTGGCATGCATCCAGTCGGCAATGTTTATTAGCCCAGATCGGAGCACTGAGGTATTGGAAGTTGTTGTGGAAAAAAGTGAGAAAATGATCTGGGTGTCATCGGCATAGGAATATACCGTAAGCCCAGCTTGCTCAGCTATTCTAGCCAGAGGGCTAACATATATGTTAAAGAGCAAGGGGCTCAGTATGGAGCCTTAAGGGACTCCATACTGAGATACATGAGTTTTGGAATCGGCAGTAGGGGAAAAGACTTGGAAAGTCCTGTACGATAGGAAGCTGGATAGCCACTTGAGTGCTAGGCTGGTGATACCACAGGAGTGGAGGGTGTTTAGGAGGATAGTATGGGAAACAGTTTTGAACGCGGCACTTAGATCTAGTAAAATAAGTGCCACCGTTTCTCCTTTGTCGACCTGTTGACGGATGTTTTCAGTGACACCCAACAGTGTTGATTCCGTGGAAAAACCTGCCCTGAAGCAGGACTGGGAAGTGTGAAGGGAATTGTGAGTGTCCGTAAAGTTGGTGAGCTGGACATTGATATGTTTCTTCAGAATTTTCTAAAAGACTGGGAGAAGGGAGATGGGGCGGAAGTTTGATGGTACCTCTGGATCAGAATTAGCTTTTTTCAACAGGGGCACAACCATGGCATGTTTCCAGGCTGCAGGGACCTTAGCTTCAAGTAAAGAAGTATTAAGTAACTCCATAGTTAGATTAAGTGTGGGATAGTTCAAAGTTTGAAGGACCGAAGGGGGAAGTGGATCGTTTGGGGACCCTGATTTAATACTGCTAAGGATATTGCGAAACGTAGTGATGTCAAGTAGAGTCCATTTGTCTAAGCCGGTGCCATTATTGGCTAGAGTGATTTCCTGAGGGAGATGTTGATTTGGGAAACTGTCAGCTTGTGAATTTGTTAGAGTAGGCGTCTGTTTATCAAAATCAGCATAGATATTAACAATTTTGTTTAGAGTCAAGGCAAGGGGGTTTTGGCTGACAGGGGGCACCTGAGAGTTCTTTGACAACTTTGAAAAGTATTTTGGGGCAGTTTTGTGCACATAAAACGGTGTAACAAATTCGCATTTGAGGCGTGACATCAAGGGCATGTGTCCGCCGTATCTGGGAACATCTTGCTTAGTTTGTGGGGAGTCAAATAAGCACGATGCGCTATCATTAACTGTAGGAATTTGAACTTTGGGTTGTGCGATATCTTCCTCTGGTTTTCTAATAATATTCCCCACTTCTTATCTGTCAACTCGCGGCCTATATCGGCATTCCATTTGTCCCGGAGTACCTGTAGTGAAACTGCAGCATGCGTACGGTTCCCCCGATATATACCCATTCGGTCAGGTGGCTGCCATTTCCCATTAGGTATTGCATGTGAGCTAATTCGTGTGTTGGGGGTTTCGTCCCCTCTGGAGCCCATGTGTTACGAACATATTTAGTAATATTTGCATGAAGAAGAAATAATGTATTTGGGGCCCGGAAGTATATGTAACTTAAAATAGAACGGTGATGCCTTAAGACAGTCTATAGTGCCAATTCCATTACAATTATTTTGACAAATGGAAGAAAAACATGCAGCTTTTTTTTAAATCACTATACATAAATAAGTAAGAGTAGAGCTTGTTTTGAAAACGTCCTTCACAAAGTCTTTTTACATTATTTTAAAGTGAATGATAGGGAAAGATCAGGCAATATAGCCTGCATGGACTGCAGCATTGAGACAATGTTAATAGAACACAGCTCATTCAAGAGCCTCTTAGCCCCCAGTATCCCATCATGCTGTGCAGGTGGCACTTTACTGAGGGTGTTTTTCTGGCTCCTGCTGACTGGATCCTGGAAATATATCTAATTTTTCACACACTTTGATCTTTTTTTGGAAAGTGTGCAGAGCATGGCAGTAAAATGGCAAAAACAGATCCACACAGGGTTGGTATCCTTTGTTTGCCGAACTCCCATGACCCTATGATATGTTTTCACTGTAACCCCCTCTCCATATGCACTTGAAAGGAGAGAGAGAAGATTATTCTGCATGGTCAAGAGGAGTACAGGAAAATACAAGATTCCTTCGCAGGAGCGACATTTGAAGGGTGAGAAGAGACAGTTCCCTCTACCAGTGCCCCTATCTCACCCTCTGAGGACTCCCACACAGGGAGGTCCAAAAGGAGAAGATCAGGCAAGAAATTGTGTTCCCGTCCGATGTGGAGGACATCAACATACTTTTTCACCATTGGGAGCTGGTTCAGCGCCGGCGACACTTACGAGATTGAGGAGGAGGGCCCTGCCAACATTGGGTGAAACTTGGCATTAAGGCTCCATTCGGCAACCAGAATATCGACATTGAGACAGATTTTGATATCCATGCATCACTCCACATCTCAGATGAAGACAAGGGAGTGGCTTGCTCGCATGAAAACTCACAGAATCTCATTTGGATTGGATTCAGTCGCTTTTTGACCGTCCAGACTGGCATCTCCAATCTACATTCCGGATTTGCCAACACCTCCTAAAGCTCCAGTGGACACTCCAACTCCACCTCCTTCTACCCCTCCTTCTTCTCTTATTGCTCCAGCTGTAACTCTGCCACACGATTCTCCAGCCACTTTATAATGGCCATCACAGTCACTTGTAATTGTACAAAACAAGTCCCTAGGCAACCATTATTCTACCCAGCATTATATAATAATATTGCTAAATGGTACTGAAAAAGGCTAACTGTGCACAACAAAGTAACATATATAAACCTTTCATTGATACAAGATTTAAAAAAAAAATCTATGTTGAACACTTCCTGTATGATTACATGACAATTAAAAACAACCTATTTCATATTCTCGTTGACTCTCAGTACATAGAAGCAACAAAATCAAATGTCATGTATGTAGTTTCGGCTGATACAGTACTATCTTTTGAGGCTTAAGATACTAAAATTACAATTTATAAAAACACATTTAGTTTTTTTTAGACATTTTGTATGACTAAAAGGTTTTAAATATATTACTTTCTTGTGCACACTTAGCCTTTTTCCAATCATGTTATACAATGCTAAGTAGAATAATAGTTGCCTAGGGACATGTTTTGTACAATTGTAATGTCCATGCCCAGGGAACAGATATTAGTAGTAGGGGGTCCTTATCCAGACACTCATCACAGTCACTTGTACCCCATCCAGTCCAAGACACCCTGAAACTTGCTCTCATCATACATGACCTCTTAGTAACAGGTCTAGGGCTAAGACAAGATCAAGATCCCAACACATATGGCAGTGTTCCAGATCTCTCAGATGATCACATTCAAGGAGAAGACATTGTTCTTCATTTGGATGAGGCCAACACGATCTCAATATACGACCTCCTTGGGTCTATAGTCCACTACATTATCAGACTCCCCTTCAGCAAGAATACCTCCTACATTTAACTACGCTATGCTATAACCTCTGCACAAGGAGTTAGAGAAATGCAGGCCCTATGCTCTCATGAACACTGCAAAGTATTTCGTAGTAATAAGGTAGTGATGAGGACCCATCCTAAATTCCTCCCTATAGTAGTGTCAGATTTTCATACCAATCAGACTATCTCTTTACCTACATTTTTTCAAAATCTCTCTTCTCCTGTAGAAAGATCCTGCCATACTTTTGATGTTAGAAGGGTTTTGAAGTTCTATCTAACTCAGACAAAGTTTTTGAGAAAGCCAAAGCAACTTTTTGTGAACTATGTTCCTACACCTTGCCTGCTAAGGCAATTCCCGCTGGGTGCTAAACATCATCAATTCCCATTGTTCATGACAAGGTCAACTCGTCATAAGCACAGCTCCAGTAAACTGCATGACGAGCTGACCTTGTCATTAGCATGGAAGTGGTTAAGAACTGTATTTGCCACTTTGAAGCAATCCTTGTCTAGATGGATTGTCTCAAAAGCAAACCAAACCTTACCAGGGTATCCTAAAGCCCATTCTACTAGAGGTAAAGCAGCTACTGACAATTTACTGAGAAGCATTCTGATTTCTGAGATTTGCAAAGCTACAACTTGAAGATCTGTTCACACCTTTACAAGACACTATTCTCATGACTCAGATACGAGGGCAAATGCCCTGCCTGGGCAAACATCTATAAGAAATCCATTTGTTTGAGTGATACTTCTTACTTTGTTATCTCTTCCCTCACAGATTTCCTTGGAAATTAGATAGCTAATCTTTTAACTGTTTAGGATTAGCAATGAAGAGCTGAGAGAGAAGGAATTGTTTCTTACCTGTAATCCTTGTTTTCTCTCTGGGGAATCTCCGCTGAAATCATAAGCAGCCCTCCCTTCACTCCAAGGAAAGAGAGACAGCTTGATTAGATCCTTTTCTAGTACTTACTATGTCAAAATGAACTGGGTAAACTGGCCCCTCTAGGGTAGGATGGAAAACTGGGCGTCAAAAGGATCTTAAAGGTGCAGTGTTCTATTTACATTGTCTCAATGATGAAGCTTATGAAGGCTTTATTGCCTTATCTTTCGCTATCATTCACTTTAAAATAATGTAAAGTGACTTGATGAAGGATGTTTTTGAAGCACCACTCTTACTTATTTATAGTGGTTTAAAAAGGCTGTATGCTTTTCTTCCATTTGTCAAAGTAAATTTAATAGAAATGGCACTATAACCTGTGCTAAGGCTTCGAATTTCTACATTTTTGTCACATATACTTCCTGGCCTTTTTAAAAGAAGGCGAAGATACTGTGAAAACGTGACATTTAAAGAGGTGCTACGGGGTCCATGTAGATGGGCGGGACTATTTAGTGCTTATGATTTCAATAGAGATTCCCCCGAGAGAGAACTAGGATTATAGGCAAGAAACCATTCCTTCCTCACTGATGGAAGTTCTACATTGGGATTTGTAGCAGAGGGAAAAGGTAATGATGCAGTTGCTGGGAGCAAATCTTTTGTTTCTCTGCTCCCACTCAAAGTTGGGCACCATTGGATGACAGCTGTGAAACAGACTTCCTTGAAATTTTGTTCATGTACATGGGAGATCTACTTACAAGAAGTTTTTGAGTGAAACCACGTTGTGTGTAAAGTTGGGGAAATTCGCACTTCTTCACAAAGCGCAAACCTCCCTAGCCTAGGGTGTTCCTTTAGTGAGGATGCTAATTTCTACTGTTTTTAGCACAGTGTCCTGTGTTATACTCTTCTTATTTAGCTGGTGGAGATTAGTGATAAAGATATTTATATAAACTTTCTGCATACGCCTCTTTAATGAAATTAAGTTTTTTTTCTCTGCCTTGGAAAATCACAATTTCCCCACTATCTACCTTAAAAGTCTAACCTTAGTTTAGCAACTAGAAGGTGGGGGCTGGTATTCATTGGGCCTGTCTCTATTGTCACTGAAAAACTGAACAATGACATATACAAGGTTTATCATAAAACTACCAAAATGGATTAACTTTATTGTACCCTTTGGTATTTTTTACACAGCCAGATTAATGTACCGGTCTAACAAGGTAATAGATGAAGCTATTTTGTGGGCCCTGGCCGTGCTTCATCAACAGCTGACTGGCAGTGTATTGGTCGTGGTTGAAGGATCAGGTGACATCCTGAGTATTTCAGAGCTCTGGCCTATGGTTTACTGCATGGGGGACGCAGTTAAAAAGAGTTTCTGACAGCTAATCAACTCGGCCATTATTTTACTGAAGGTTCATTGATTGTCGCTGCCAGTGCATTTATTTTTTAAAGGAGGGGCAGTTCATATGGATGCAGCCACTTACAATGTACATTGAGGCAATTAATTGCATAATAATCATTTGGACAGGTCACTTAGTTGTGGGTGACTGATTACAGGAGTGGGACACGCAGGCGTGGAATAGAAACAAATGAATGACTGAATTAAAGGCAAGTGGCCACTATGCAATTCTACACAGATCACAGAGACATCTGTCACATTTCCACACAATGACAACAGCCCTATACTGTGTCAGCTATTTTAAAAAGGAACTCATGTAGCAAGTTAATCTTGCAAGTAACTATTTATTACTAGTCTGTGTGTATTATTTTGTCCATACGTGCATTATATATATAATTAATCGTTTTGGCTTTAAAGGATAAGAATAGGAATTCCTGGTTCTTAAATAAGCATGTAGCTTGTTTCATTCAGGGAAAGGCTGCAACTTTCTTAGGGCATTCCAGTTATTTGATTATGTAAAAGCAGTGTCTTGTTGTTTGTTAATGTGTAGTTCAGGAGCGACAATTTATTTTTAACCGAGTTTGCATGCGAATTGGAAAATACTACTCTACTTCCCGCACGAGTGCAGTTGAAATGTTTAATGAACTATTAATGTCTGTTTTTTTCTTGACCAGAGGCAGCAATCTATAACCCTGTTCATATGCAGCAGCAGCACAATAAATTGCAGGCACACTTGGAGACAATAAACGAAACAATTGAACGGAGACAGCCAGCGCCTTGCACTGGTGTTCTGTCTTTGGCGATGACACGCGCCCCCCAGGGGGCTGACAATTCTTAGTTGTACCAGTTTGTGACTAATAGGGGGTTTGATGTGACAAGAGACGGCGTCTGGGGAAATTGAGCGATCTTTAAGCTCGATAGCCTCCGTGTCTCACCCCTTTGTAGCTTATTGTTGAGGCGTCCGCGGGGACCGCGTTTTACAGTTTGCACTCACAGACAATGTGCCATCAGCAAAATCTCTGTAGTTTTACTGCCCTTATTGATCGACTGACATGCCCTTCCACAGCTAATTTTCTTGTTAACACTCATTTTGAAGCTATCTTTTCTATATTCCCGAGAAAGCGCTACTTCCCTCTGTGATAGAAATGAAATTGCTCTCAATTGTTAAAAGTTTGCACAGTATATCGAAGGGACTTTGAATATGTTTTGTCATGAAACTGCAAACGGGAAGAAGTTCAAAACTGTGTGGGATAGGGTGAAACGAGGCTTCACAGCCGACATAAATCTTGGCACTTGCTGATTAACTCATTATGAAGTCAAACTCTTCACCTCCCTAGTAGTCATTAGCCATTTATGAGGGGGCGTGGCTGCATATTTAATCAGACCACTATCCCTCACCAGCAAGGATACTAAAAGACTAAGGCTCTAGAGGTGTGGACAGTATTAATGTGCCCTAGTGCCAGGAAGGAAATGGGTCCTCTGGTCACTGAACTGTGAAATCTAGTAATAATCAGGGGTCCGTAGGCCCCCCAGGCCTCTGGGCCCCGGTGCCACACCAACTCCTGCAACAATGGAAGCTACAGCTAAGGCAGACCCTTGTTCTCAACGTGCGAGATCTGCATAGTGATAAATGCACAGATGCAGAAAATTGTATTCAAATGTACTATAGTGAATATTATGCCCTTTGGGCCTATGCTAATTGGGTCACTGTCGGAGGTGAGCTTAAGACGGGCATTCTTCATCCAGTTGGAAACTTCAGACATGCTGGTGGTGAAGGTGATCTGGGTGTTGGGGAAAGAATGAGTTGGTGTCCTTCGCTTATGTGATGATGTTGATTACATGGGTTTGGATGATGCTGGCAAGCAGAGTCATGTATATGTTAAAAAGCGTCAGCTGAGGGAGGATCTTGTGAGGTCTCCACAGATCATGAAGATGGTTGTAAAGGTGTATGCCGCCATGCCTCCTCTGTCCAGGATCACACAAATGTTGTCAGTGGTGGTGGCAAGGAGGGCGGGTTTGGTGCTAGTATTGGGCCCGAAGCATGATTGGGATGGGTTGAGGAGGTGGTTGTTATCGAGGTGGTCCTTTATTAATCCTTTCTTTCGTTTTTATAAGATTTTTACTGGGTAGTGAGCCACAGAGGTAGGTCGACAGTTTGCCAGTATCTTCAGATCTGCCAAAGGTTTCTACAGGAGGGGAGAAATGGTGGCATGTTTCCAGGCTTCCACCTAAAACAGACGCCTAAAAAAAGTCAGGTATCTTGACTTTGCCAGTGGGTGTTAGCTGGGTAATTAATATTGAGAATATTTGAATTCTGATAGTCTGAGATGGAATTACACATTACTAAGGTCTGTGGGAGGGGTAGTGGCCTTTAGAGAGTCTTAAATCCTTTGGTCCCACTTGTTTCTGATATACACCATTTGCATACTACAAGAATCATCTCTTTTTACTTTAGTGCCCTCTTTTCACTATCTCCTGCATGTACCTCCATGCATTTTCGTTACTTGACATCGCTCCTACACACAGACAACAGCCACACACCTATAAGCACTGCATTTCCTTTTACTTTTGCCTTGTCAATATTTTGACAGCAGTCTACCTCCTCAACACACATTTGCAGAGAATCAGAATTGCAATTCGCACATGTGACCATTCCACTGTGCACTCTTTAGAGTGGCCAAGGATTGAATGTCCATGTATTCTGAACACCTTTGACTCCAATGACAGGCACTGTGAGAAAATGGAAATTTGTTTCACTCGCTATGAACACCCTGCACGGTCCCCCCGGAATACCATTGGGGACTTTACTGACTGTCAGCTTCTTTGTCTCTGAGCAAATGTCTATAATATGGTGCAAGTGTTAAGTCAATTGATTCCCTCATTTGCCTGTGGCCATACTCTATGCAAATGAGAGCACTCTCCCTTGAGAAGTCACCAGCCATATTTAGGTCCAAATTTACAAACATGTTGCATACGCTTTGCGTTACTTTTTCAATTCAGACCCGATGCAAAGTGTTAGATTGGTATTAACAATCCAAAGCAAATCACGATTTGCGTTGGATTGAAACCCAAAGTAACACCACACAGTGCAAAGCTGTAATGCACTGTATCAACACAGGATTCATGCGCTCAACTTGACCATTGGCCTGGAGTAATATAAAGATGTATTGAGATGTTTAATATTTTAGGACTTCAAAAACTCTTTGAACTCCACATTCACAAACTGAATGCCATTATCTGACACAAGGTACTGAGGAATACCCTCACTAAGAGAAACATCTTTTAGGAATTCAATGACTGCTTTTGCATTGGGTTCTGCCACCAGAGGAAACCGTGAATGAGAAGGTAAACCATTGAAAGGTCCCATTAAATCAATCTCCACCTTTACCCATGCTTTTTTGGGATACTCAATGGGCTGTAAAGGGGTCTTCCTTACAACCAATGTTTTTTCTGCAGACAAAAATATTACACACTACCCAAAAAATTGGTCAACTTTCCTGTCCATGGCCAGCCACTGGAATGTGTGCCTTATCCATCGTTTGGTGGATGTGTGCCCCAAATGTCCTTCATGGGTGGTCCTGATGATTCTGTGCCTAATCCCAACAGGTGGCACTAACTTTCACTTCTCTCCTCTCATCAACAATCCATCCTTAACTGACAGTTCATAATTGGTCTTCCAAAATGGCTCACAATAAAATTTGTCAGCTTTTTCTGTTGGCCATCCCTTCCTCACGTACAACATAACCTGTTTGAGAATCTCATCAAGCAACCACTCTGCCCTCCACTCATCCTCAGAGGCAGCACATAAGTCTTCTAGGTCCACAGAAGCAGTCAAGCAGCTTTTTTCACTTGAATCATCACTTTCCTCATCCGTCACCTCACCAGAAGCTAATCTGGAAAGATAATAAGCCCTGACATTCTTTGTCCCTTGTATGTGCACCACCTCAAAATGGAATTGGGCAAACTTGGTAGAAAGTCTAGCAATGCATGGGGCTTGACCTTTACTCTTTTCTCCACTCATAATTGACACAAAAGATTTTAATCTTTGAATGGGCTGCCAACATGCAAACATGCAAGCATGCAAGCATGCAAACAATCAATTTTCATTAGTGGAGAAATTAGCTTCAACACAACTGACACCCTGGATGCATAGCTGATGGTATGCTCAACATGCACATCATATTGCTTTAGAATGGCACCTAATTTATAATTACTTACATCAACAGTTATACAACAAGGCAAACTAGGATTGAACTATTTCAATATTTTAGAACTCGCTAACTGTTTTTTGATCCACTCAAAGATTCTTGACAAAGGCCATCCCAAACAAAGGTTATATCTTTTTTTAGTAACACAGTGAGTGGCTTGATGTGTGAGGCATTGTCTGGTATGAATCAAGCATAACATTCACACATACCCATAAATGATTTTAGGGCTACTTTGTCTTTGAGTGCTGAAGCGTCAATTATATCTTCCACTAACCCGGGTATGGGCTCGATCCCTTCACCTGAAACCAAATGACCGAAATATTCAACTTCGTATTTGGAAAATTCACACTTTTCGATCTTCAAAGCTTCATCTTTCTCTTGAAGTATCATAAGCACTCGCTCAAGTATTGCATCATGTTATTCCTCTTTGGATGCAAGAATAAGAACATCATCTTGAAATGCACCAACACCAGTCAAACCATAAAACAATGGGTGCCTGATCCTCTGAAACACCGATGCAGAAGCCAAATCAAATGGCATCCGGCAGTATTGGTATGCACCCATGGGAGAAACATAATCCGTATAATGCCTGGATCCTGGCTGCTGCACCTGATGGTGTACAGAAGCCAAATCCAATTTTCTGAAAGAATTTGCACCATTAATTTGAGCCATTAACTCTGGTATTTTGGGTAGCAGGTGTGAGTTACCCAACTTGCCCTGTTTAGACTCCTTAGGTCAACACAGACTTTTAAATCGCCACTATGTTTATGTGCAACTACCAGTGGTGAGAACCATATTGAAGATTCTATCGGTACAATTATACCTTTTTCAGATAAATACTATAATTCGTTTTCCAAATCTTCTCTAACGGAAAACGGAACACGCTGTAATTTAAGATTCACAGGGATCACTCTTCTTTGACTTTAATCCTATGTTGGAAATCCTTAATGGTACTAAAATCTTTTGCAAAAACAGACAGCAAAATATGTGTGTTTGTTAAGAAGGGGGAAGAAGTAACCTAAGCACCAATCAAACAGGTCTTAGTGAAAATGCACCGATGTGGGTTCGCACGAGTAATTGTGCTAGATGATTACTCATTCACTACAGATAGATTGTAAGGTCATGATTTTATTGTTTTTTTGTTGTGGTTTTTATATTTACTTTGTTTCGTTATATGTGGTATTGAATTGTTGTTTGGGTTGTTCACTTTGTAAAGGGAAACGTAATGTAATATTCCATGCAAGCTGCTAACATTCTCCAGTCTGAAATGTAATGAGGTCAGAGTGGAGGATGTTGTTGGTTGAGAATGTTGACAGTTTGAAATGAGTCAGTTGCAGACGATAAAGCTGAGGAGAGGATCTGGGCAGCCTATGTGGCAACTCCTGTCACATAATAAAGCATTGTACTCACCTTATTTTGGCTCACTCTTCTGTTGGAGACTTCTGCGGCTGCGTCAAAAGCACTGCCTTGCATCACTTTGTATCAAGAAGGCTTTTCATGTGTCATGTAGGGGCATCCCCGTGCATCCACCCATAGATTTTGATGCTAATCCATACCTACGAAGACTTGTAGACATAGATTTACACCAAATTTTCACTCCTTTCTGATCCTTCCTCTTTGCATATGGAGGAAATAAGAGCTAGTTCCCTTTCAGCATAGTTTTTGTGCAGGAAGGGACCCAACTATGCTGACTACAATGCAGACACTCCTGCACCATGTTACAAGGGTGTCTGCATTGGTGCATGGCAGCATAAAGTGAGCCAGCGCTAGGTAGAGAGCAGAACAACTCCACATATTTCCAGATATAGTGCTGTTCTGCTCTTTCCCATTCATGAAAAGCAGCAACTTCACTTGCTGCATTGCATTGGGCTATTTATTTGTAAATCTAGGACTTAGTTTGGTGCAATCTTTATTACAGAACTGGCCACGCAAGTGTCTGCAACCTGTTTTGTGGTTTCAAAGTACTCTGCAGGTGCAAAAAGTGGATGCACACGCACGGGGCACTTTTGAAATGTGGACCTTGACCTCTCTTTTTTTATTAACAAGTAGTTCTTTATTTACTTTTCATGCATGCATATAATACAGGTGTATTAACCAATTAATACTTAGTTTCGAAGTAATTGAAAAATAAATGTGTACAACCTAGGAGTAACAATACTGGGTTCAACAGCAATACAATAGTATAATGTGTTCACACCGTTTATATTCAGGCACCATGTGGGATGTGTAGTTTCCCCATTGAGGGACTGGAGTCCATACATGTCCATTGACAAGAACCCATGCTGTTTGTAGTTGAAAAATAGACATCTATGGCTCAGACCTCTAAACCGTGTTTCCGTGGAGGCAAAGTAATATCTTCTCTAGTGTTGCCGATAAGGCATCGGGACCCTGATCTGTCATTAATATTTAGCCTTTCATTCCATTAGTTCTTCAAAGTAGTATACGTAGTTTATAAGCACACAATAACTTCATGTGAGACACTAAAGCTAGGCACTGACACAGAGGCACTGACAGTGACATTACTGTCATAGTAAATAAAAACAATAGGTCATGGACACTGGGGACCTTAAAATAGAAGCACCAATAGAGTCATGGGAACAGTGACACTGAAACAGTGACACTGGGCACAAAGGCTAATGATGAGACATCTTAGACAGATTAGCGTACAGTTTCACTGCAATGCTGACACAGGCTACTGGGACACAAGGATACTGACTAGAAGACAGTGATGCTAGGGACAGCATAAGATAAGAGACACAAAGTGGTGTATTACATGAGGATACTTACAGAGGCTTTCGCACTGCTATTTGGACACTGTCACAGAGACAATGACACTATAACACTGTCATTGAGATGTTGACATGGGGATAGGGACACTGGAATGTTGATATTGGTTGAAAAACACTGACACCGGTGCACTGAAACAGGGACACCAGCAAAGAGATGGCAATACTAACTCAAGGGCCCTGAGAATGAGTCACTGATACAGGAACACCAACACTGACATGGGGATATTGACTTGGGGACAGTTACACTGAAATGTTCACAGAGGACACACACATTGATGCTGTGACTATGAAATGTGGCGGTGACACTAGGAAACTCACAGAGGACCATTAGTTTATGTGGAAGGCTACCAATGTAGCTGAGCTCTGAGTGTCGATTAGAATTTCTGTGACGTCAACCAGGGAACAGGAGTGATGTGATAGTCAGAATGGTTGGTGACAAAGAATATTGTTTTGCAGACTGCTCTAACATTCTCCAGACAGAAAGAAATCTGTAGATCATTGGAGGTATAAGCCGACACTTCAGTGGTCAGTTAGGCTATGACTCTTGTGAAATTAAATGGTGGGACCTTGAGCTGACCATTGCAGGTTCTCAGTTGCGGATAGGTTAATAAGCATACAAGACTGAGACTGGTTTTCCATCCTATAAAGAGCAGAGCTGCTTTGAGGGGAGAGGAAGAGATTGGTAGTAAAACTGGGTTTAAAAGAAGGATACCCTGTAAATCCGAGGTTGGTCATTGAAGAGATGGAACGACCCTTGCAGCCCATCTTTTCACTTTCACAGGCATCTGCACTAAATTCTTAGAAAGGAGTGAAGCAAGGGGAACAGGTGGGTTGGTCACGAAGGGAACTTTGATGTATCTCAATAGCGGTCATTTCTTTTGTACAGGGAGAATCACTGCTGAAGGATAATCCTTGGGGATACTAGTAATAAAATACCCAAATCAGATGAATCATTCTGATTTTGGAGTGCTAAAAACTTCTTCCTTGATTTAATAAAGTGAAACAGAAAAGTCTATTTACTTCATGGTTTTATAAATGTGAATGATCACATTCATCAACCATCCCTGGTTGGTCATCTAAGAGAAATATACATTGACTGTTTGTATTGTGGAATGCCTACATTTGCATTAACACTGACATGGGTGTACTGACCAAACAAGACCAACAAGTGACACTGAGATGCTACAACACACGGATACTGACTTAAACACTAGGAAGTGACATAACTCAACAGTATCAACATGGAGGCACTGTTACTGGGTCCCTGGCAAAAGAGCACCAATAATGATATAGTAAAACTGCATGGCACACAGACCTGGTGCATCAAGATTTGCACATTGACACAGGGATGCTGAATCTGAGACACTGAACGGTGGTATGGATGCATTGACCCAAGAGCATAGGGATGCTGATAATATTGGAGCACTGATTCAGACATTGGGAAGTCCAGTGCTACCACTGGGACACAGAGTATGGTACCGGGAGACACATACTTTGAGACAGTTATACTAATATTGGCACACTATGCACTCTAAATAGGGTGGCCAAGACGTTGCTGCTTTTTTTACTTATGTTTCTGCAGCCGCCAAAATCTAAATAAGTATTAGAAAGGAAAGGGGGCAACCCAGTAACCCAGGGACCTAGGCCGGACACTTAGGGGTCCGTTAGGATGTCGGGCGGTGGCACCACCGCGGTGGTGGTGGGGCGGAAAAACAGCTTTTTCCGCCCGCGAGCAGCGGAACTCACGTCCGCCACATTAGGATAGGTAAACACAGGTCATTTCCCGTCCGCCGCGGAGCGCCGCGCACCGCCATCAAAGTGCGCCAGCCACCGCGGCGGAGGGAGCCTATCGAGACCCTCCGCCGCGCCCGATGACGTCCGCCCCGCTCGACAAATTAGGATGGCCCAAACAAGCAGACGCACCGCAGCGGAGACACCGCACAGCTGAAGCAGGCGGAAAGTCAACAGCGGAGCACGAACGCCGAGACCCGACATAAACCCCATGGACCCAGCCCTCCACATGCATCCGGTCATGTACCTGCTGCAACACTATCGCCAGATGGGCCGCCGCGGACGCCGCCGCAGGTACGCCACTACACATATGCACCACACAACACACATGCGGACACAGGGCCCAAGCACCACACTGGCATCCTGCTGGGGGGCACAACACATCCACATGGGCACCCACACATCACCCACCTCACAACAAGGCACCCCACATCATCCGGAACACACAACGTCCGCCAACCAGCAGCAACATTCCGGCCACGGTCACGTCACTGCCGCGGTCAACGCATGCGCACTATGCAGACGGCAGGCCACACCAAGGCATGGGCAGGGCACCAACATCACAGGGACACACCACCCCAAACCACACTGCACCCCACCCGAGCTAGCCACAGGCCAGGTGCTTATCCCGTGCACCCCCAGGCACACCAACAAGCACTGTAACAACAAGCACAATACACACACACTGCAACACACAACACACAACCAGGGACACAGGCACTTCAGGATTGGCTGACAAGGAACACATAACACCAGTGCACTCCCCACAGCCCACACAATTGCATACAATCATCCACACCGGGCAAGACAAAACAAACAATAGGCATACAACTCCTGGCTGACACATGTGTGTCTCACACCATACAGGGGCACACATACATACACTACAAACTAACACCCTTCACACTGCACACCTCTGCCACACCCAACACCACACATGCCATGTAAGCCATGCCACCAGGACTAAGGGCCAACACAAGATGACCATACACATACACGCCTGGGCACACAGAAAGGCAAACACACACATACCTCATGACATCACAGAGAGCTACAAAACCACTGAACAGCTGCACACCCTGTGCTGCCAGGGTCCCCCAAGGTGACCAGTGAACAGTGTATGCAGCAATATCAAATCACCAACAAGAAAACTGCATTGCCTGTAAAATAGCCATCACAGAGTACAACATCAGCTGGGCCAGAATGGACTGAAGACCCTGTCACCCCTGTCTAAAAATAAGATGGCCACAAAGAGCCTACCAATGGTGAACTGAAAAATAGAACATGGTACACAGTCAAGCAAATGCAAACAAGAAAAGGACTTTAATCAGCAAGGAGACTGATAAAACACACACCAGAAGTATCTGTATTTATTCATATATTGCACAGATGTAGCAATACAACATTAGTAGACAACAGCAAACCACAAAATCATGTACAAATGGAAGAGACTATGCACAGGTCAAACACAAACAGGAAGGGCAGAGTCCATGGCAGGTGACACAGCAAGTACATGAGAGGCTGAACAGGGGAGAGTACAGCACATCAGAACAACAGGCCCAGAGTCCTTGGCAGGGGAGAGTACAGCACATCAGAGCAACAGGCCCAGAGTCCTTGTCAGGGGAGAGTACAGCACATCAGAGCAACAGGCCCAGAGTCCTTGGCAGGGGAGACAGCAAGTTCATGAGAGGCTGCACGGGGAGAGTACAGCACATCAGAGCAACAGGCCCAGAGTCCTTGGCAGGGGAGAGTACAGCACATCAGAGCAACAGGCCCAGAGTCCTTGGCAGGGGAGACAGCAAGTACATGAGAGGCTGCACAGGGGAGAGTACAGCACATCAGAGCAACAGGCCCAGAGTCCTTGGCAGGGGAGACAGCAAGTACATGAGAGGCTGCACAGGGTTGAGTACAGCACATCAGAGCAACAGGCCCAGAGTCCTCTGCAGGGGGAGTACAGCACATCAGAGCAACAGGGTTAGCAACACACCCAGGTCGCAAACAAGGGTCTTGACTAGCACATCTGTGTGGGTCACATGCGAATGAGGGTGTTGACAACTCACTCCTGGCTGTCATGCGGACTGGGACCTGGCTGTGTGTCAAGGACAGCAGGCCCACTTGACTGGTGTGACAGAGGCCCATGTGATGTGGTAATAACAGAGGGCCTGCAAGGTGGAGGGCTGTGTGGACCAGGTGGCACTGTGGCACGTGGAGGTGGAGTCACGCACACCCCTGACACAGTGTGGGTGGGAGAGGTTGGAGGGGTGCCCTTCCACTTTTTGGGAACATAAAATGGCTTCCCTGTCTTGGGGTTGATGGGAAGTGGTGAGGACACAACAGGCACACACACTAACTTTCCCACATCAGGGGCAGACACTGGCACCCCCTCTGGTGATGTGCTTGATCCTGCAGAACGCTTGGGCTGGCTACGCCTCCGGACCACCTTACCCCCTCTGTAAGGTGTACCCCCTACAGTGCCCACCTTCCCACTCCCCCCAGGGGTGGTGTCTACACTGCCCTCCTTTTCCTGAATCACTGGGCTGGTCACAACAGGGCTCTCCTCTGCCTCAATGACTGGGCTGGTCACAACAGGGCTCTCCTCTGCCTCAATGACTGGGCTGGTCACAACAGGGCTCCCCTCTGCCTCAATGACTGGACTGGTCACAACAGGGCTCTCCTCCACCTGCCTCGATGTACTTTGTTTTGGGGTTGATGTGGTGGGTGGTTGTGTCCCTGTGCTCTCCCCAGGTGTAGCCATGACATGCCACACATCTTCTGTGCCACGAAAGGGGGGTTTACCTATGCATCTTATGAGCACGATTGTGCACGCATTAATCAACCGTACAGAGAAAACCACATTAATTAGTAAACTCTGACAATAATGTCATTTGCATTTAGGCTTTTATGCATTTAAATCTTTAAGAAAAACAAAGAAAGATACATAGTCAACTGTACATTGAGCAAACATCAATTTTGCCAGGGAAAAGCATGAAAAAACATTGTATGCAAAAATTAAACACAAAAGAATTAGTGCAAACGAATTTACAAATGATGAAAAGATATTTACAAAATAACAAGTGTAACAGTATCATACAGTCATGTAGAACAATACGAGAAAAAGTTGCATCTTATGCATTCAATCAAAATTCCTGTCGCTATCTAGTTATCAAGAAACCATTTTCCGTGAGCGCAGGAATGGGAATCAAAACTCAATTAAGACAAAACCAGTGACTGAGTCACTGGTTTTGTCTTAATTGAGTTTTGACTCAGTCACTGGTTTTGTCTTAATTGAGTTTTGATTCCCATTCCTGCGCTCACGGAAAATGGTTTCTTGATAACTAGATAGCGACAGGAATTTTGATTGAATGCATAAGATGCAACTTTTTCTCGTATTGTTCTACATGACTGTATGATACTGTTACACTTGTTATTTTGTAAATATCTTTTCATCATTTGTAAATTCGTTTGCACTAATTCTTTTGTGTTTAATTTTTGCATACAATGTTTTTTCATGCTTTTCCCTGGCAAAATTGATGTTTGCTCAATGTACAGTTGACTATGTATCTTTCTTTGTTTTTCTTAAAGATTTAAATGCATAAAAGCCTAAATGCAAATGACATTATTGTCAGAGTTTACTAATTAATGTGGTTTTCTCTGTACGGTTGATTAATGCGTGCACAATCGTGCTCATAAGATGCATAGGTAAACCCCCCTTTCGTGGCATTTCAATAGGCCCTACCTACCCTCTTTCCCACAGGCCCAAACCCCTCCTTTTCCACACATCTTCTGTGGGCATAGATGAGTTCATTTCTGGTGATGCCTCTGCATCATGTAAGCCTGATGTCTGCCTCAATGATCTTCTGGCCTTGCTCTTCTGTGACTTCACCTTGTCTGTGCATATTGGGGGGGCCCTGCTCTTCTTTGGGGATGGAGTCTGTGGACGGGATTGTTTGGTTTGGGTCTGACCTGTGCTCCTAGTGTTGAAACGTTTAGTTGACGTAGGTCCCAAGTGGTCACTGTCATCTGATGTGGCCACTGAATGGGTGGTCGTCACAGGCACCTGAGCTGCAATGGGACCATGTGCCTGTTGGAGGGCTGACGTGACTGTGGCTGACAATGCCTGGACTGTACGGTGTAGCCCACCCACGTCAGAGTGTATACCCTCCATGAATGCTTGAACCTGGCCTAATTTGTGCTCGTGGGCACTGAAGGCATTGAGCAGAGTGGTTTGGCCAACGCAAAGTTGTCGCAGGAGCTCCACGCACTCTGCACTAAGGGCAGCAGGGGGGACAGGTGCAGGGGCAGCGGTGCCATGTGTGAATGTTACACGTCCCCTTTTAGTAACACGGATACGGCCAGCACCAGAGGAAGTGGATGGGAGGCTGGGCAGTGGCCGCTGGGTGTCAGATGCTACAGCAGACTCCCCATCCCCTGTGCCTGCCAACAGGGACGCATCCCGGCTGGCATCAGATGAAGTGGTACTCTGTGTCTCAGCCACAGATTCCTCATGCACACTCCTGTCACCCTCAGGAGCGCTGGTGTGCTCAGTGTCACTTGGCTCAGTCTCACTCGCCTCCGCTGCCGCTGTCGTGCTGGTCTCGCCACCACTTGTTTCAGGATCATGTACCGCCGTGGCGTCTTGCGAATCTGCATTAGTGAGAGAAACAGGGTTGTGTAAGTGTCATCATCTGGTCACACGATTTCAGATCAATGCAGCACAGTACAGGCCTAGAGCTACATGGTAACCACCACACCCTGCAATCACTGTGCATCTACACCCTATATAGACCACAACAGTGCCTGTCATGTAGACAAACTGCCATGAGTGAGGCATGTCCATGCCACACAGCACTACACCCTGCCCATGGATGGTGTTCCCCCAGCCCACATTGACCTGCCCCATGGACATGATGTAGCCACAACACACATCACCGCTTACAGCCCTACAGGGAACCAGAGGGGACCACACACACCTGTATTGACTACACCTGCCACAATGCCAACTAGCCCATAGCAATCACCATGTGCCAATCAGGGTTCACATTGTCGTTGGATGTGTGGGCCTCAACCATCATGGTGCATGCAAAGTAGATATACATGGTGTCACACTCATTAAGTGGACACTGCATTTCGGCACAATATGGACTCCCCACACCATCCCAAAGAAGAGTGACCATGTGTACACAAAAAATCTGTCAAGGACTGAGAACTGCATGCATGAGCAGAACAGTAAGGCCATGGTGGCCCAATGCCTCATACAGGCAAACATCACAGTTGCCACTCACATCACATATCACAGCATGGCAACACACGCCCATCACATGTGTCACCGCTGCCACAGGCCCTGTACACATGCATCCACTCCCAGACAAACTCTCCCTCCCCAGATACTCACCATCTCTGTCTTGCTGCTGATGCACCTTCAGACGTGCATCCAGGTCTGGATTGGTCACTGCCAGTATGCGTCCCATCAGCGGAGTCATGGTGCGCCGTACCAAACGCCCTGTGCGTGGTACCATCCCCAAGGTCATCTCTGCCACTTGCTTAGCCAGCCGGCTGATGTCGTCCCACCTCTTGTGACAGTGTGTGTGTCGTCTGTTTGATACCCCCAGGGCTCGCACCTTTGCTGCTATGGCCCTCCACACGGCCTTACGTTGGTGTACCTTGAGCTGCAGGTATGAGAGTAAAGAAAGGCAAATGAACAATTACACAATGTCAGATGTCAGCATCTATCATTACAGCAGCCAGACACAGACTCAGGACTCACAGTGACCTCCCTCCCTCCAGAACTTGGGGTACCCTCACAAGGGCACTCTGCATGGCATAGACATTAGTGAATGCATGCACACATTGTGGTTCCTCGTCCCCATGATATTCACACAAATGCCTGATGCCTCAACACAAATGTATCGACAGCAGTGTGTAATTCAGAAATTGTACAGGGCACTGATGAGGTATATCTACTAATCAGTGTGAAGCAACTGTAGCATGTAAGTTGGCTGATGTTCAATGTTTGGCTGTGCAGCCACTGAACCTACTCTGTGGGTCACACTCACTCTGACTAGAGGGGCACCCTGAAATGTCCTCACAAGCGTTCACTGTCCTGGCATCTAAAAGGCTAACAACCGTTGGTTCTGTATGCCCGGGAATGTAACACACCCCACTCACACATATAAGTACAGGCCTAAGAAAGAGTCACATTGCAACACACACACTCCCTCGACCTGGATACAGCTTGTCTGTCAGTGTATGTCATCACCCCACATCCACAAGCATATACTGCAGCATCACGACTACACGTCTGACACCACCCTGCCCCACAGCTCCCTTCATGGTGACTTACCACAACATTGGGACCACCAAACAGCCGTGGGTACTGTGCCAGCACCTCGTCCACAAGGACATCCAGCTCCTCGCTCGTGAATGGACTGGCACAGATCTTATATGTTCTTGACATCCCTGTGGATATGGCAGACCTGTTGCGGAAGTGAGTTGTGAGGGGTCCCAGGCAGCAGGCTCTTGAAGCAGCAGGACAGGGTCCCAGGCAGCAGGACAGGGTCCCAGGCAGCAGGCTCTTGAAGCAGCAGGACAGGGTCCCAGGCAGCAGGACAGGATCACAGGCAGCAGGACAGGGTCCCAGGCAGCAGGACAGGGTCCCAGGCAGCAGGCTCTTGAAGCAGCAGGACAGGGTCCCAGGCAGCAGGACAGAGTCCCAGGCAGCAGGACAGGGTCCCAGGCAGCAGGCTCTTGAAGCAGCAGGACAGGGTCCCACGCAGCAGGATAGGGTCCCAGGCAGCAGGCTCTTGAAGCAGCAGCAGCAGAAGATGGTCCCAGGCAGCAGGCTCTGTGAGCAGTGGGAATGGGAGGCTCACTCCCACAGATTTACAGCCCCCTGGGGTCGTTAGGAAGCTTAAAAGCTGCTACAATTGGTTGTCCGGGTCTGCCTTATTCAAAAGCACCCACTGACCGCCTCCGCGGTAGCGGAGCTCACCTTCCGCGATTTTCAAATATGCATCATGCCACCGCGATCATCGCTGCCATTGGCTGTATGCAATGCTCCACTGCGGTGACGCACTGCGGGCGCCTCGGGGTGCGCTTCCGCGATGGTGCATCATTTAACAACATCTAATGACCGCCTCCGCGGTAGTGGAGCTCACCTTCCGCGATTTTCAAATATGCATCATGCCACCGCAATCATCGCTGCCATTGGCTGAATGCAATGCCCCATGGCGGTGATGCACCGCCAGGGACCGGCGGTAGGTACCGCGACTCATGCGGCGGAGCATACCCACCGCCATATACACATGTCCATATGCCAATGGCTACCTTGGCTGGGTAGATGGTGGTGCTGGGGTCACACCGCCGGGGACCGGCGGTAGGTACCGCGACTCATGCGGGGAGCATACCCACCGCCATATACACCAATATGCCAATGGCTACCTTGGCTGGGTAGATAGTGGTGATGGGGTCCTCAGCAGTGAGTTCTTCATCACCTGTGGAGTAGATGGGGAGTGGTCAGTGTTTGTGTCATCTGCATGTCATCATCTGTCTGTACACTAGTTATATATGCAGTAATCAGTAGTACAATTTATCGCAACACCGTGTAACATTTCATAGTGCAGAGGGACCACATGAAGTCATACATGTTGAATGTCAATGTATTGCGTGCAGTTGTTGTTGGTTTTCTAGATGCAGGTCTCCCACACACACTTCATGAAGATTTACGGTAGGTACGTACCTGTTAGGTGAGTGTGCACAGTGCAATGGCTGACACATGCTCCTGGGTGGGGGAGGCCTCCATGCTGCTGGGGTGTGGGCCAGGGGGTATGCTGGGAGTTGTGATACAACCTTCCCACCCCCAAACAGTGCTCCAATGCAAGATGGCTACCAACCTGTAAGTCTGTTTGTTAAACAGTGCAATGGCTGACACATGCTCCTGGGTGGGGGAGGCCTCCATGCTGCTGGGGTGTGGGCCAGGGGGTATGCTGGGAGCTGTGATACAACCCTCCCACCCCAAACAGTGCTCCAATGCAAGATGGCTACCAACCTGTAAGTCTGTTTGTTAAACAGTGCAATGGCTGACACATGCTCCTGGGTGGGGGAGGCCTCCATGCTGCTGGGGCGTGGGCCAGGGGATATGCTGGGAGTTGTGATGCAACCCTCCCACCCCCAAACAGTGCTCCAATGCAAGATGGTTACCAACCTGTAAGTCTGTTTGTTAAACAGTGCAATGGCAGACACATGCTCCTGGGTGGGGGAGGCCTCCATGCTGCTGGGGTGTGGGCCAGGGGGTATGCTGGGAGTTGTGATACAACCCTCCCACCCCCAAACAGTGCTCCAATGCAAGATGGCTACCAACCTGTAAGTCTGTTTGTTAAACAGTGCAATGGCTGACACATGCTCCTGGGTGGGGGGGGGCCTCCATGCTGCTGAGGTGTGGGCCAGGGGGTATGCTGGGAGTTGTGATACAACCCTCCCACCCCAAACAGTGCTCCAATGCAAGATGGCTACCAACCTGTAAGTCTGTTTGTTAAACAGTGCAATGGCTGACACATGCTCCTGGGTGGGGGAGGCCTCCATGCTGCTGGGGTGTGAGCCAGGAGATATGCTGGGAGTTGTGATACAACCCTCCCACCCCCAAACAGTGCTCCAATGCAAGATGGCTACCAACCTGTAAGTCTGTATGTTAAACAGTGCAATGGCTGACACATGCTCCTGGGTGGGGGAGGCCTCCATGCTGCTGGGGTGTGGGCCAGGGGCTATGCTGGGAGTTGTAATACAACCCTCCCACCCCCAAACTGTGCTCCAAATGCAAGATGGCTACCAACCTGTCTTTTCTGTTTGTTAAACAGTGCAATGGCAGACACATGCTCCTGGGTGGGGGAGGGCTCCATGCTGCTGGAGTGTGGGCCAGGGGGTATGTTGGTAGTAGTAGTGCAGGCCTCCCTCCCCCACACACCCTCCCTGTGAAGATGGCTACCAACCTTTGAGTCTGTTTGTTAAACAGTGCAATGGCTGACACATGCTCCTGGGTGGGGGAGGCCTCCATGCTGCTGGGGTGTGGGCCAGGGGGTATGCTGGGAGTTGTGATACAACCCTCCCACCCCAAACAGTGCTCCAATGCAAGATGGCTACCAACCTGTAAGTCTGTTTGTTAAACAGTGCAATTGCTGACACATGCTCCTGGGTGGGGGAGGCCTCCATGCTGCTGGGGTGTTGGCCAGGGGGTATGCTGGGAGTTGTGATACAACCCTCCCACCCCCAAACAGTGCTCCAATGCAAGATGGCTACCAACCTGTAAGTCTGTTTGTTAAACAGTGCAATGGCTGACACATGCTCCTGGGTGGGGGAGGCCTCCATGCTGCTGGGGTGTGGGCCAGGGGGTATGCTGGGAGTTGTGATACAACCCTCCCACCCCCAAACAGTTCTCCAATGCAAGATGGCTACCAGCCTGTAAATCTGTTTGTTAAACAGTGCAATGGCTGACACATGCTCCTGGGTGGGGGAGGCCTCCATGCTGCTGGGGTGTGGGCCAGGGGGTATGCTGGGAGTTGTAATACAAACCTCCCACCCCCAAACTGTGCTCCAATGCAAGATGGCTACCAACCTGTCTTTTCTGTTTGTTAAACAGTGCAATGGCTGACACATGCTCCTGGGTGGGGGAGGGCTCCATGCTGCTGGAGTGTGGGCCAGGGGGTATGGTGGTAGTAGTAGTGCAGGCCTCCCTCCCCCACACACCCTCCCTGTGAAGATGGCTACCAACCTTTGAGTCTGTTTGTTAAACAGTGCAATGGCTGACACATGCTCCTGGGTGGGGGAGGCCTCCATGCTGCTGGGGTGTGGGCGAGGGGGTATGGTGGTAGTAGTATTGCAGGCCTCCCTCCCCCACACACCCTCCCTGTGAAGATGGCTACCAACCTGTACGTCTGTTTGTTAAACAGTGCAATGGCTGACACATGCTCCTGGGTGGGGGAGGCCTCCATGCTGCTGGGGTGTGGGCCAGGGGGTATGCTGGGAGTTGTGATACAACCCTCCCACCCCCAAACAGTGCTCCAATGCAAGATGGCTACCAACCTGTAAGTCTGTTTGTTAAACAGTGCAATGGCTGACACATGCTCCTGGGTGGGGGAGGCCTCCATGCTGCTGGGGTGTGGGCCAGGGGATATGCTGGGAGTTTTGATACAACCCTCCCACCCCCAAACAGTGCTCCAATGCAAGATGGCTACCAACCTGTAAGTCTGTTTGTTAAACAGTGCAATGGCAGACACATGCTCCTGGGTGGGGGAGGCCTCCATGCTGCTGGGGTGTGGGCCAGGGGGTATGCTGGGAGTTGTAATACAACCCTCCCACCCCCAAACAGTGCTCCAATGCAAGATGGCTACCAACCTGTAAGTCTGTTTGTTAAACAGTGCAATGGCTGACACATGCTCCTGGGTGGGGGAGGCCTCCATGCTGCTGGGGTGTGGGCCAGGGGGTATGCTGGGAGTTGTGATACAACCCTCCCACCCCCAAACAGTGCTCCAATGCAAGATGGCTACCAACCTATAAGTCTGTTTGTTAAACAGTGCAATGGCTGACACATGCTCCTGGGTGGGGGAGGCCTCCATGCTGCTGGGGTGTGGGCCAGGGGATATGCTGGGAGTTGTGATACAACCCTCCCACCCCCAAACAGTGCTCCAATGCAAGATGGCTACCAACCTGTAGGTCTGTTTGTTAAACAGTGCAATGGCTGACACATGCTCCTGGGTGGGGGAGGCCTCCATGCTAATGGGGTGTGGGCCAGGGGGTATGCTGGGAGGAGTGATACAACCCTTCCACCCCCAAACAGTGCTCCAATGCAAGATGGCTACCAACCTGTAGGTCTGTTTGTTAAACAGTGCAATGGCTGACACATGCTCCTGGGTGGGGGAGGCCTCCATGCTAATGGGGTGTGGGCCAGGGGGTATGCTGGGAGTTGTGATACAACCCTCCCACCCCCAAACAGTGCTCCAATGCAAGATGGCTACCAGCCTGTAAGTCTCTTTGTTAAACAGTGCAATGGCTGACACATGCTCCTGGGTGGGGGAGGCCTCCATGCTGCTGGGGTGTGGGCCAGGGGGTATGGTGGTAGTAGTAGTGCAGGCCTCCCTCCCCCACACACCCTCCCTGTGAAGATGGCTACCAACCTTTGAGTCTGTTTGTTAAACAGTGCAATGGCTGACACATGCTCCTGGGTGGGGGAGGCCTCCATGCTGCTGGGGTGTGGGCGAGGGGGTATGGTGATAGTAGTAGTGCTGGCCTCCCTCCCCCACACACCCTCCCTGTGAAGATGGCTACCAACCTGTAAGTCTGTTTGTTAAACAGTGCAATGGCTGACACATGCTCCTGGGTGGGGGAGGCCTCCATGCTGCTGGGGTGTGGGCCAGGGGGAATGGTGGTAGTGCAGACCTCCCTCCCCCCTACAGGCCTCCTAATCAGGGTGGCTGGCTACATGTTGGGTGGGGATGGACAGTGTAATGGTGTTTGGGTATTGCAAGGAGGTAATTCTCATTGTGGTGTTAGACATTTGTCTGTACTTACCAGCCTCCGCTCCCCCGGCTACTCCTGTGAGACTCTCAGGAAGCAGGATGGCAAGCACCTTCTCCTCCCATGGTGTGAATGTCTTCTGTGGGAGGGGAGGGCCACTGCCAGTCACGTTTGCCAGCATCCAGTTCTTGCTCCTCTTCTCCTTGACAACCCTCTTGAGATCATGCCACCGCTTCATGATCTCCTTCTTGGATCTTGGGGTGGCCCCTACTGCATTCACCCTTTGGACTATCCTTTCCCACATTTGTGTCCTGGTGGCTAATGGTGTCTGTTGGACCAGGCTACCAAATATTTGTGGCTCTACTCTTACAATCTCGTTGACCATGACTGTCAACTCACTCTCGGTGAATTTGGGCATTTCTTGTGATGTCATGGTGTGTGGGGGTTGAGGTGTTTGTGGGTGCAGGGGTGTGGTGATGATGTGTGAGGTGTGTTGTGTGGTGGGGGGTTGTTTGTGATGGTGTGATGGTGGTGTTGATGATGGTGGTGGGTGGCTGGGTGTGCTGTGCTCTTTTGCCTCTCCTGTCAGATGTGGTGTATGGCCTTCTCTTCTGGAGTGATGCAAAGGATTGTGGTCAGGGCAGGGGGTGGCTTTGTACTCAGCTGTGTGGGTGTGTCCAATAGGATTTAGGGTGTCAGGTGTGTTGTGGGAGTGGTTCTGTGGTTCTGTATATTTATTATCGTTATTTATGTTTCTGTGTATGTGTGTTGTATATTTTGTGTGCAGGGCTACTTTGTTTATGCAGTGTTAGGCATCAATGCGGTGTTTTCACATCGACCGCCATGTTTATCATGTTCGTCCGCAGCGGTGGCTTTGCTGCTGCTTGACCGCCATTTCTCCCATTAACTCCTGGATGCGACCGCGGCGGTCGGTGTCGGCGGTTCCGGCCGCGACACCCTCGGGGATATCGTAATTTCCCGTGCGGTGTCTCCGCTGTACCTGTGGACGGTTATGTCTTTTCCGCTGCTTTTCCGGCCGCCGCGGTCGGAGTTTTGGCATCACCGCACGCTTCGGGCGGTTTTGTTTCGCCCGCTACCGCCGCGGTCGGTTTTTTGTGGCAGTTGATCCTAATTCGACCGCCGGTTATTCCGCGGTCATGGCAGGCGGTTGTTTTCCGCCTCCATGGCGGTCGGGGTGGTTTTCCACCCGCTATCCTAATGGGCCCCTTAATATCAAAAAGGTGTTACCTATGGGGGAAGTGTAACCTTGGACTTTGGTATTGCCATGAAAGTCCAAGGTTACATTTCCACCTTAGTAACCCAGGGCAGAGAGCTCCGCTCCGCCAGCGGAGTTTACAGAGTTTGGCCTACTCCGTGCTTCATTGAGAATGCAGAGTTCAGGCAAAACTCTGACTCTGTGGTGCGGCGGGGTTACCCGGCTCCCCCACCCTCCCTAATTTAATTCTCTCTCGACATTCTCATCCACGGAAACACCTACGTTGTACATCCTGCGCGCACGCAAGATGTACAACAACCTAGGTGTTCATGTGGACGAGGAGGGCGAGGTCAAGAAGGAGAGAGAGACCATGGCGAAGAGGAGGCAGCCCGGAGACGCCACAGCAGGTAAGTGCTTTTTTAAAAATAATTAAATTGGGAGGGTGGAGGGGAACGGAGCTGATTTCCACTGAGTTTCTTTCCAACTCCGTGGAACCCCGCGTAGTGGCATCGTGCCAGCTCTGCCCGGGCATACCCCATATGGCCCACCTTTTTGATAATAAAAATCTAAATAAGGCCCCATATGCCAATGTGTTTAGAACTGCTGTCAAAATCCATTCACTTTTTGACAATTGCTATTAGTAAAATGTGCCTAGGAAAGCAGCATTTGATACACATTTTCCCAAAGCGCCTTGAGTGAACACATATAACCCCATTTATAAGCGCATTTATTTAATATTCTGTTCCCATCAATTTTGATGTCCTGTGGTTCTTTCAGAATATCATTTGACACGCATTTCCTGAAATTGCCAATGTTCCTGGTTCACTGTCTTTTAAAATGCACAATTATCTGCTATTGATCACAGTTATTTCTAAACATAGACTAAGGCCCTGATTTAGAGAGTTCGGCAGATGGTTTACTCCATCACAAAAGTGGAGGATATCCCGTCTGCAATATTGCAAGTGTCACTGAATATAATGCACTTGTAATACGGCGGACTGGATATCCGTCACCTTTGTGACAGAGTAACCCATCTGACGAACTCTAAATTATGCCCTTTGACTAACAATTTAAAAATACAGAAAATAGATTGCGTTCATTGATATCAAACCATGTGACATTCTTTAAAAGATATTGTTGGGAAATGGATGGAACCACACCCCTGTCTATCCCAAACCCCCATTCGTGATGCAATTATACCTTAAGACCATGTCACCAAAACATCTATACGCAGGTATGCATGCCTGGGCGCTTGCAAATTTCACATAAACATACAAAACCATTCATCCTCCATATCCACAAAGTGTGAAAACTAAAATCTTTCTCAGCAAAAAGCAATCTAACAAGTAGCTGCCACCCCCAATTCATAACAAATCACCACAGATGATGGCAGTCTGTATTGCTGAGCAGAAGCATAGTAAAGATGTATTAAGGTAAGGAAAACTGTCTGGAATGGCGTCACTAGAAAAGTATATGGGAACATAATATGGTTTATATAGCTGTTTGTTGCATTTAATTAATCATATTTTAGGTATGTTTGAAGCACATACCTATCTTGAAGAAGTACTAGAATAATTTACAAGGAAAACTGCATATAAATATACATTTTTACTGGGCCCGTGTTGGCATTTCCAAGGATATTTAAATCCAGCTCAAGGGAGAGGTAAATTCACAGCCATGGGTAGATGTTTTAGGTAGGCCTGGCCCCTTGCAATTGCTGTATTAAACGGTTTTTAGGGTAAGACAAGGGTGCTCCCTGACATTACAATATCTTTTAAAAAGGGCCAATATTATTATAAGATGTCAAAGAACATAGTATTCTTGGTATTTATTCAATTATTTGTATGATTCATCTTTGGAACTATATGGGAACATTAGTGAAAAATTGTGTTTATTAAAGCACATTGAACTAGGAACATTTCCAGGAAATATGTCAAATGGCACTTTGGAAGAACCTTTTGCAAGAAAATAGATGAAAACTGAATAGAACACAATTGAAATTATACTTGGCATGTGTGTTCTCCCTTAATGAGTCTTTGAGGAAATGTGTTGTGATGCAGCTCTAGGCATATTTGTAATAAAAGCCATTGGTAATTATTGAGTGAGATTTAAATGCAGTTCCAAACACATTTGTGGACAGGCAAGGGCATACTGGCATGGAGCATACAAAGACAATCCATGCTGTCAGACTGCCCATAGCTCCTTCAGGAGTGACCTCGATGGAACAGTCAGCTGAATTGGTAGACAAGGTAGACATAGGAGATATGGGGAGCACGAAGTTCAGAGAGTGGGTGTGGCGATGAGCTCACTTCTACAAGTCACAGGCTCAAGACCGCCTCTCAGGCATCATTCCAGATGATCCAGTGCTTAATTTGAGTAGGAGGTGGGAATCAGCATTCATACCAGACCTCAGGCTTATTTTTCATTTTCAGACCAAAAGAGAAAAAAGCAGAAAAGGGAGAAAGAAGAAGGTAATGAAAGATAAGGAAACAATGACAAAGGACGAAAGTAGTGATTAAAAAGAACACAAAAGTATACGAAAATAAGCAGGAAGTTTGGGGGGATGAAAGATAAGGACATGAGGTGGAATCAAAACTAGGCAGTTTTGACAGCTTTGACATTCATACACCCGGGCATTCGCTTGTGCTGGCAGTGGGTTTCTATGAAATACTTTGGCCTCTACACTTATTTTTTTTTTAATTAAGCACTGGTGGAACCCAAGCCGCTGACAGTGAATGGCAGTTCCCCTATCTGTACTGGTCTCTTACTCTCTCTGCCTGCACATGCTTCCAAATTGACCAGTCAGGTGGCAGACAGTGAAAGGTAAGTAATGACTGTGGTGCAAAAAGCATGTGGCCATCTCCCTGTGCTGGAGTCAATTGTATTGCCAGCTGTTAGTGTTCCAGTGATGCTTGAGGCCAAATCAATTTTCTAATGCTGGTGCTCCTGTGGCAGTGTCCCAGTGTTACTGCCCAGGGGACTTGACTAAGTGGCACTGTTGGTGTGTGACTTTTAGTGCTGCTATGTCAGAGTACTAGTGTTAGTGCTGATGCCCTTGTGGCAGTCTTCCAACGTAATTGTTTGTGATCCATGTGAACATCCCATTCACAGTTTTGATTTTCCTGTGCCAGTGTTCTAGTGTCTATGTTCCACTGGCAGTATATCTATTTAATCATGCTTGTTTCAGTGCCCCACTGTCAGTGCACATGTCAGTACTAATTTAGTGTTGCAACCCCCTGGTCTGTGTCACTGTCCAGATGATGTGTCACTTTTCTGGTACTGTGTGATAGTGTTCCAGTCTTATTGTGAGTATTCTTGTGTACTAGGGTCCCTATTCCAGTGTCCAAGTGTAACTGCTCAATTACTGTAGTAAGCATTCAGTGTCAGTGTTCATATCAGTATTAATGCTCCTGTATCAGTATCCCTTGCACCAGGGCCTCATTGTCTGTGATGATTTGTCTGTGACAGTGCCTGTTTGCCAGTGCCCCTGTGTCAGTGTCTTCCTGTTCTTGTCCGAGTGTCTATGCCCCTTTTTCAGTACCTAGTTATAGTGTCCTTTTGCGAGTATCTTTTTGTCACTGTACCCAGGTCATTGTGCCATTTGTCAATGTTGGTACTTCTGTGTCACTGAGTCAGTGAACATGTATCTACCCCCTTGTAATTGACCATCTCATTGCTGAGGCCACTGTGTCATTTTCCTATGGTCTTTGTGGGCCCCCAGCATCAGTGTACTAGCCTTAGCAACCCACATTGTGTCTTTATTTTGCTTATATATGATAACTTATACCATCCAGAATTCACTTTAAAACAGAGAGGAGCATATTTGTGAAAGAGTTAAATCTCCCTTACGCGGTTTGATAAATGTAGATTAACGCAATGCAGTGCAAATTGCTGCATTGCAATTCTCTGCCCCAGGGACATGTTCCATGGGTGAAGCCATGGATTTTGGCATATTCACAGAGTTACCATTACTGGTAGACGAATATGTGAGGTAACAATGCGAGCAAAATGATTGTGGTATGTTACAACGCAGTTTTTACAACGCAAGTCGTTACAACGACTTGCGCTGGAGGGTGCTGGACTTAGGAATAGTAAGATTTACTATTCCAACACCAGTCTACGTACAGTAGGAAAGGTGTTGGAATAGTAAACCTTACTATTCCTTAGGTTATAGCTCCATCCAGCGCAAGTCGATGTAACGACTTGCATTGTAACGGCTGCGTTGCAACTGCATTGCAGTGTACTCACCGGGATGTAAAGGATGTTTCCCCTGGTAGATATGGAAATGCATTACAGTGCTACTCCTCCCCAGGTGAGGTGTAATGTGGAGAAGTATCTTTATATCTCCTTAATACTTTCTCTTTCTATATGTTCTGCATTCTGCAGCACACATAGAAAGAGGAAAATGCCTCAGGGATTCTTTTTTTGCAGGAACATGGCCTTAATGCACAAAAACAATCCTGCTTACAATTTAGGCACCCTTGCACCAAGGTGCAGGTTGCCTGCGTTGGCCTAGGCAGTACAATGTGCCACTGCTGGAAAATGACAGGAATGAGCTATATATTGTTAAGTACAGCGTATTTCCTATCATTCAAAGTAGGCCGAGTAAGATGACTTGGTGCGCTGCATGATTATTTTCTAAATATGCCCCTAAGAGTGCAGAACAACCCTGAAGGCTGAAGGCAATGACCCACAAGAGATCTGCTGATTTAAAAAAGATGGATCTGCAGCGATGAGTGCTTCAGGAAGGATAACAACAATGTTGCAAGAAAACGTTTCCGTTAGAATGAGTCCCCCTTAGAAAAAGGGAGAGTTCCACACCTTGCTTTTTTATGTAGATGTGGAAATTAGAGGCTGCTCCACAAGCCATAAATATGAAGAACAAGGGTCGCTGTTGTGTATTCTAGTGCATTGCAATATTTACAAGCAACTATTATTGCCTGTATATTGCAACCGAGTAACCAAGGCATCATTTTATTATACCACAGAGACCAGTCTAAGAATTTGAATAATACTTTCTTTAATTAAATCACAGTAATTTAGAAAAAGTGTTTGTCAAAAGTGCTTACTGTTCCAGTGCTCACACTGTACAGGTGAAAATACACAAAAGAAAATGAAATTTACAAAATAAGTAGACAAATCAAATGCAAAAAATAGTGCTGGTACAAAGTTGTATGTATCCAACAAGCCTAGTCTAAACAAAACTTAAGCAGGTTTATTTGACTTTGTCTCCATCGATGGCATTTCAACCATAGTATTTGTTAATTGTTCAGCACCTGGATAAATTTGAGAGAGCACAAACAACGATTACTTGTAGAACATGAACAATGTCTTACATTGGGACAATAAAGGTATTTTGGAGGCATTTCTGTAAAAAAGGAGGGGACAGGCCAACTGCATAGCAAAGTTACCTACCGGCCCCTGGTCTATAAAAAAACAAAATTGGTGGAATCATTGTTTAGAACGTATTACTTATCTGGTGTCATGCAGATAATTGTGTAATGTTGCAGAAAAAGACTTGTTAACCCACTTTAGTCTTGATGACCTCGATTAAACTGTTATCTGAATAAAATTATCATCAATTGTCGGTAAATAAATGCATTATTAATGGTAGTATTTAATAAAAAATCAATATAGCGAGCTACAGCTCACAAGCAAGGTACCCAACTATATAGGACAGGTAGCGTAAAAAAGGATCGCTGCATCATTCATTTAAAACATAATAACAATTCTGTTTTAATAGAAAGTCCATCATAGTAATGGGACAGGTCTGCATGACAAATTCAAATTCAAAACAATCAATCTGTTACAAGTAAGCCAGCAGATAAGGGTTGTGGCAATGTCATTCAATATATTGGAAACTATAAACAATTGATATTAAGGCAACTTACTAATAGTGACCAGCGGCTAATAGTATGCCTCCTGAAATGATCGGTTTGTTATAAAGAAGGATTAGGTTCATTGTGATGGCTTTGTAGATTATGCAGTGGGGTTTGAAGCATGTTTATGATAGGACAGTCAGTGTAGATCAATATCTTTATTGGTGAAATGAATGAATTTCCTTTGGCCTCCTATGAGTCATGTGATGTCCAATACTTCAATCAGGAGCATCAGAGATCAGTAAGGATTCATCTTGAATTTGTGGTTCACTAATCAGATTGTCTGAGTCTTTTTAGAGATGCTTTTACATTGATGTTTAGTTGGGAATCAATTGAGGAAACATGGTGAGTTTTTACAGGGGCGTGAAGGTAGCAAAAACATTGAAGCTGTAAGGTATTGAGGCCTGTATGAACATTAGAACCTCAAGTCAGTTCAGTCTGAAATATGCACCCACAGCCATGACTCAGATCTTTTTGGAACATTAGTCAATAGTCCGGATGCCTGCTAGAAATCCAAGTATAATTTAATATCATTTATATTTTGATGTATTGGAAATCTTTGATTTGCGACAAGTCACACAATGGCTTTGAGGCCTCTCTTTTAAGTTGGAAAACATTGTAATAACAATAACACGTGTAGAATAACTTGGAAGACTGATAGGGGAGGGGGAATTAGGGGCAATCATCTACATGATCTAGTCGCTGGCTATGATTAAGGGGGCAAAGCAGTTAAAGACGGTCTCAGTTGAAGAGTGATCTCCTTTTATAACTGTTTTTCCAAGCAATTAGAGGAACAGATAGTTGTCAAATACGTTGTCTTTTGTTAGGGAGGCATCCGTTGTGTGCAGCAAGTGTACATACAACTTATCTAACATTGCCCTGGTGTTTGGAGGAATGAAGAATGTCATTGCCGTTGGTGATGATTGTGATTGGAGTCAGGATTGGAGGCATATTTGATGGTTAGCAAGATCTCCTGATGAGTTGGTTGTGATTTCATACACAGAAACATGCACGTCCACATAAATACACACACACAAACATACACGCATACATCAACAAAACACATACACATGCACACAAAGGGCATGATTACGAGTTTGGTGGTACGGGAAAAGGACCAGCATTCTGCTGCTCCGCTCCGGTACTGCCAAACCCATGTGTGCACCGCCCGCCAGATTATGACCATTTAGTTAAGGTGGTTCTTTGGCTTCCCATGGCGGTGCCGATGAAATAGTCACTGCAATGAGAATGTCAAATGCAGCACCTGCACAGCATGAACTGGTGCAGTCCATGCTGTGCAGATACTGGGGTGCATGCACACAGGAGGGACATGGGGGCACAACATGTGCCCCCCTGCATGCACCCCATTACCCAGAGGTCACATGGGGCCCTGTAGGCCCTCTTTGTTTCCACATCACCACGGAACCGCCATGAAAACCGTGGCAGAGAGGAAACTGGCAATATGCTTGGCCGGACCATGGCTGTCTGGGTAAGCTTATAGCAGCATTAAGACATCCACACCACCGCCAGGGATCTCTGATCACTGGTGATTGCAGAGGTACACTGGTGGTCCAACCACCCAACTTGTAATGGGGTAATCGAACCACTGGTGCACCAGTGGCTGGACCACCACCGCCTTACCACCGTGAGTCTGATGATCAGTGGAGCGCCAGACTCATAATCAGGCCCTAATGCTAACAGACGCACACAAAATGTAGTAATAATTTGTGGAAGTTACGCAGATGCCTTTTTGATAAGTTGGTGAAACGTTGACGGCAACATTATGGAGAATGTTGATGGGTTTTTGTGTTATATGTACATAATGATAACTACTTAGAGGAGCACTTCACAATTTTTTTAGATATTGTATAGTGATGTGAGCTTATGTAATGTTATCTTATGCAGATTTGTAGAGTGTTTAGCTTTAGACTGTTGATCTTCATCCATTTTATCAACAATTTAGAGAGAAACCCCTTTTATAACGGCACAGGGGATAGGGTTCTGACAAACTAATACAAAAGTTGTTCCCCTGGACTTGGTGTCAAAATCTAATCTTTCACTATGTGGATCTAAAAATAACAGATATAACTTTGTTGTGAAAAAAAGAACCAATTATGCTCCAACGACAAGCTTTAGAATATCATAATATTTGATAAAATACACGTAAAATACCAGTGACATTGGTTAATATAATTTATCATCCATGGGACCAGATACACCATCAAAAACATTTGTCCCAAAAATAACATAGAAAAATACTCTATACAATGAAAGTACTAAAAAACTTCCAGTGGCTCATTGACCTTTATCCAACCCTCTTCAGGGCTAAAGATTGAATTAAAACTGGGAGAAAACATAAACTATGTATCTTCTTACAAACAGTTGTTAACCTGATCATCTAAACACCTACGATTGTTACTATAATTCCTTTATACATACCACATATGAAAACTAAAAACATAATTATCTTCATGGTGTATATTTATACATATCAAGCATCAATAGACATTATTTTTTGTATGTTATTCTTTGCCATATCTAATTTCGTACACGTTTAATTAATGTGCTTAGGGTATGTTGTCCCCATGAGTATCAAATAAAAAGATCCTAAGGGACATCCTTAATTTCCTTCCTTTATATTTTAATTTGATTTAACAGCATTTTTACCCATTAATAATCTCCAGTATTTTTTATCATGTATGTTGAAGGTGCCTTTATTTTATTGTCCTTCACCCGTAATAGCATGAACAGTCTGTTTCTTTCCCAATGAGATAAGAAACTGTAGGAATAAAAGTCTTTTTTCATTCTTTTATAATCCATATATGTCACTGAAGAACTTACCTAATATTTTAGACTTTGTTATTTAAAAGCACCCTTCTCAGATTTCACATGGGTAAACCAACTATGGCAAGTCTACTGTTCCTTTTCTGCCACGAGCAAGACCACTGCTATGATAATGCCGAACTCAGCAGGCAATAAATTTCTCCTTAAAGCTGCATTTTCAATTACCTACACAATGTAAAAATCCATTTTGTATCTTAATATGTATTACATGAAGTCAGGTTTTAATGTGCTCTCCACCATAGAAGCACCACCAATTCTCCTTTGTCTAGCTTATTTATAAAAAAATCTCACCTTTCTGTTCTTGTAGATGATGGCAATTCCACTCAGGGCTTGGAAAGTCTGTCTTGCTTGGCGATCTTGAGGCAGGGGAGAAGGGGATGACTGTCGGGAGTTCAGGTGCTGGTACAGTGTTCATCCAGGTTTTCGTGAGGAAAAGTAGGTTCAGGGCATTGTTGTGTAGCACGTCCCTGATCTCTATGGCTTGTCTGGTAGAGACCTGGTGTTGGACATGCATGCAAGTGCGGAGTGTTGTATGGGTGGTTGCAGGGCTGTGCAAGTGCCAGAAAATGGGGTGTTGGGTGCTCTCGGTACAGGTGTGATTAGTGTTTGTTGTGGTTAAGAGTATAAAAACTTGAAGTTAGGGCAGGAGAACTCTCCCTCGGTGTTGTGTGGTGCAGTGAGGCAGCAGTGTCTGGCACGGCAGCCAGGGGTGAGGTCACGGAGGTAGCAGCAGGGTAGTAGTGGGAGGACCAGGCAGTGTGCGTGCTTCCGGCTTAGACATGCATAGACGTGCTTGCCTGTATCTGCAGCCTGTGTCTGCTGCCACCATTAAGGAGGACCCAGGTAGGGGTGGGAGTTTCATAGTCACATTTGAGAGATTGATGGTTAGTAGAAGTGCAAATTCCACTGTTTATGGAGCAATGTATGGCTGTTAGATAGAAATTGATTTCCTTTTTGAGTGTTCATATTATTTTCTGATCATATGGGGCATTTGTGGTCTTTTGGTGATACCACACAGTGATTATGATTGTAACTCTTGTTGGTGTTTTAAAAATATATTTTTGAATATAGTGTTTTTTAATGGCCAGTTTAGAATTATGATTATTTTAATGGGAACAGGGATTGAGGAGCTGAAATAAATTTCATTCCGTCGCCAAGGTTACATTTTACAGAACTGTACACTATATAATGAACTTTCTGGATATGACATATTTTGTGTGTAGAGAACTCCGCCGTGACTGCAGAGATCTCTGCACATGTACACCTACGATTTAGTAAAAAATGGGGGTGAGACAATGGAATGGTGGGAACATGAATAATTAATAGTTTTTATACTGTAATGTATAGTATCATGCTTTTATTATAGGATGTTTTCTCTTTTTTTAATTCATGTACTTTTAAGGATCGAAAAAAGATTCTAAATAAAATTATTTGATTGATTGAATAATCAATAAAGTATGGGAGTATTTAAGTGAGGAGTAAGTGGGGATTTAAGGAAGGTTAAGGAGTGACATGTACCCACCCACAGAAAAACAAGCCCATTGCTATTAACAAACTGCTCTGCAGTAGTTGCTGTAGCCATATAGGATCCCAAACAGTAGTGAATGCTCTCCACTAAAGAAGTGGAATAGGTCCAGCACTACACATGACCAACCACTGGTACTCCAATGCACTAATAATAGAAAATCATGTAATGAGTGATTTAAAATAGAACGTCATAAAAAATAATGTTAGAAAAAATTAATATTTTTATACTTTTTAACAATATATGTAAATGTAATTTAATGTTGAAAATATATAAATAATAAATACATTTTAATATATTTGAAAATATGTTAATAGCTTTTTACATCAAAATATATTTTGGTTTATCAAAAAAAACATTGATTTAAATACATTTTTACATAGCATTTGGTAACTTTCATTACACGATAAACAAATAAAAACATGTTACTATAGGTAGATATTTTGTAAATAAATACTTACAAACAATATAACTTTAATTTAATTTAAACAAATTCATTATTTAATTCCAAATTAACCTAATAGTGCTGCAGAAATTTGTAATTTTTTGTTCTAAATATAAAATAAGTATATAAAATTCATTTATATATAACATAAAGTTATTTTTATTAAACCTATCACAATTTCCCTATATTTTGCCAAAGGGACATCTCCTCCCGGTGGTGGAGATCTCTGCCTGCGTGTTAAAAGTTACTAGTAGTAACTTGACACTCGTAACATATGTGCAACATCCTGAATTCAGGGGGTGTAGGCATGGGAGTCTACACTTTGCAGTAAATATACACTAATGTATGGCGAATAGCCAAAAGTAGTAAGTTTAATACTTAGGGCCTTATTCCGAATTTTTTGGTCCATAGGGCCGACCATAAATGTACTGCAGGCCCACTCACCGTATTTCATGTGCGGCAGTCGGACCACCACCAGACCACTGCGACCGCTGGGGACCCAGGATTCCACGCCATGGTGGTTAGGCTGAGCAATCTGCTGGCGGTGCTGCTGCGACACCACTGAGCATATTAGTAGTTGCTTCACTGCCACCCTTTCATGGCGGTGAGCCCGCCACAAAAACAGTGGAGGTGAGGCAACTAAGGGGGCCCTAACAGGGCCCCTGACACTCCAGGGCCACGGGGTGCATGCAGGGCCCCTCTGGAAATGCACCACCAGTTCCTGCACGTTATGGAATTCATGACATGGGGCATTCATACCGTGCAGAAACATGCTGCAGCGGTGTCACAGCTGTGCCTGTGTAAGGTTCTTTTATGAGGCTTTGACAGGCATTGCTTAACACAGCTGTAGCACCACCTGCCTGCCAAGGATTACTATCATAATCCGGAGGGCATTCACACTATAGGCTTGGCAGGCTTCCTGTACATTTACACAGATAGATTTGGGAATAGGGCCTTATGGGTTAATTTGGCCACGCTGTCTCTCTCATTTTTCATACAACTTTGGGATTGATAGCCCAGGTATTTATGTTTTCGCTCCAGTCACTGGGGTAGAGACACTTTAATATTGCGCAAATGCAGGCACTTGTCAAAACAGTATTTCTGACTCACTTGCCCCTTGTGAAATTGGGTTTTAGTAGATTCTTAATCTAAACTTTATTTCTTCCATAGGTTTGCATTGTTTTAACCTGCTTCCACAAGACCTGCTTCAATTGAATTAAATCTTATAAAGAACACCAAACAGAATAGATTTACCATCTATCCAGCAATGTATTTACTTCCAACAAGGATAATGACTAAGGACCTAATTTGTGAGTCTGGCAGTCTGAGGACTGCTAGACTCATGGTGGCGCGGTGGTGGCAGTCCAGCAACTGCCGCACCAGTGGTTCGACTAGCCTATTACGAGTTGGGCGGTCTTGTGGAAAAGTGTAAATTCAATGTTAGCATAAGCGGCGGCCATTTTGACCGTCGCGTCCATTTAATTTCTGTTGTGTTCATTTTGTTCTCTGCTGCTCGCCTTTTCACCTAACCTGTTTCCTCAACCTTAGCTGACCTCTCTGACATGGTCAATCTGATATACGTGCTGGAAGGCTGCAGCTGTCGGTGCCGGTCCACCTCGTCTCAGATGTTATCAAATGATTGCTTATTGCTGCCATAAACATTCTTACTCCCCCTCCTCATCTGCTGACCACCTGGTCACCCATCTGCCCTTGTTTGCTTATAGCTATTTCTGTGCTTAAACTTGTTGCTTCCAGTTTTTATTCCCATGCGATTACACTGAACAACAGTATATAAGGATGATTTTTTTTTTATTCAATGTACTTCCTCTCACAACACTCAATACAAGGGTATTGCTCAGATGCGGTCCCACTCATGAGTGATTAATAAACTTGGTTTGTTTCACTTCACTCCAGTGCCGATCGCTCTTTTGTTAGTCTTCGGACCCATGGACGAGAGGGTGACCCTGCACCAGTGTTCCCTCACGGTGGTACATTTCCACAATTGGCGCCCAGCATGTGGAGCCCCATCGTAGATGCGGCCGTCTGAAGGAGTGTTCTTGATGGAAGATCGAAATTATCATGGGGGAAGCGCACTACATGAGAAGAATTTTGTCTTTACAGCCAACGTAAACGTTCTGTATTTTTCTGACTTGACCCTCCTGGTGGTGGTTGGTCTTGACTGTGGCTTCTTTGGTGAATTTGTAATGACCATTAGGTCAACCAGAGATCGGCAGGTGTGAATTGAAGACTTCTGTTTGGTAAGGTAGCTGATGCGGCACTCTTGGTTGTTTGGTTTGGTTTTGGCATTCATTCTTTGCAAAGACTGAAGGCAGGTAATGGGGGGATTTTTCTCCTTCTGAAACTGGTTTGGATAGTAATATTTTACATATACTTGTAAAAACATGCCTGTTTTTAGCACGTTTCATATGTGGTGCTGCTGTTGCAGTACCAGGAATGTCCTAGAATAAAGTCAGCTGGCTCCTCCAGGAGGGATGCCGAATAGAGATATGTATATAAAATATGGTATTTTTCCCATAATGTATGGCTCATTGTGGAACAGATGCACATAGAAAGAACATGACCTACAGTGGCCAGTGAATGGGTTATTTGACTTTAAGAAGGTTCAGTACGTGGAACAGTGTCTGTTCAAAAGAAAGAGTAGACAGGATATGTTTGATTGTTTGCGTATGTGGGAAAAGGAAGTGCGAGAGAGAGCAAAGAAAGCGGAAGCTATAGCGAAGAAAGAACAGCGGAAAACAATATATCAGCAACATGTTGAATTAAAAGATAAGGAAATGCAGGAAGGAATGGAAATGAGAGATAGAGAACGTCGATTGCAGGTAAATGGCCAGTACCCTATTATACGTCCTGTCTATCCAATACTTGAGACAGGGTGGTGCTTCTGAAGAGATCTTCCCCTCAAAAGTTACGGACAAAGATCAGTCATCCATGCGACAGAATCTCTCTACTCTGTCTAGCGAAGATAAAGATAAATTGATGAGCAGTTCTAGAGAGGAATCTCACAGGACTACTACAGAGACGATCCTCACAAATATGGTCCGGGCTTTGGATGACGCGAAACAGTTATATTTTTTAGAAACATTCTGTTGGGATGTATTATATATTTGGCAACATATCTCTGATGAACTCGGCCCAAAAGACTTGAATGGAGATTATAAGCAGTTAGAAGATGAGACTTACCCTTTCAAAAACATACCTGAAACAATTAGATGAGCAGAGAAAACAGATGTTCCGGTGGACGCGGATAATCCTAGTGGTAGTGAGCCTGCTATGAGACCAATGCGTGAAGCTGCACCTCTGTATGTTCCCCCGAAGGGTGTGGGAACAAGTGATGATCAGAGTTCCGAAGATGCAAAGGGATACTTATTATATAATTGGGTCTATACTCCTTGGAGTAGAGCAGATGTTCTGTCTCCTAAGGCTGCCTTACCCGACCCTCGGAAATATCCTGCCGCCTTCTATAAGGAGGTGGAAGGATCCATCAGTTCTTGTACAATGACCTTAGCGGATAGAGATATGTTCTTTGGGCTTATTGAAACTTGGGAAAGATTAGAAGAAATAGATGCGAACAGGACACCTACCCAGAAGCCCCTACCGGAGATATTAGATCTTCCTAAAGATATTGTGACTAAATTGAAGACTCTCATACCCCCTAAGAAAATAGATTGGACTCCGTTAGCGTCCTGTAAGCAGAAAAAGGATGAGTCTGTTTCTGATTTCTTTTCCAGATTTGAGGAGACATTCCATGACTTTAGTGGCCACTTCCAGGATGATGAAACGGGTAAAAATCTGTTTGTTGATACATTTGTTGCTAATATGTTACCAGAAATATCTAGTCGCCCTAAACCTAGTCCTCCCCAGTTTCCCTTTTGACAATGGCACAATATTATGAGCAACAGGAACTAGAAGTGAAGGGAAGGGAGGATAAAAAGGTTAAGGATTTGAAAATGAAAGTCATGATGGCTCAAGTGTATGGTCCTCCATGTAGGAGAGGTGAAAGAGGTGGACGTACAGTGCATGCCCCTGGAGTGTTCCCTCTGCTTCGGGGAAATTTGTCTCCTGAGCAGTGTGCCTATTGTAAGGAGACTGGGCACTGACGTTCTGAGTTCCCTATTTTGCAAGGCCAACAATATCAGCATGGAGGGGGAAGTATGAGAGGGCACCCAGGTAACGTAGGGAGCAGGAGTGGTGCAGGTGCTCCCCCCTGGTTTGAGGCCTTTGAACAAGGACTGAATTATCCTAATACTTTTGACAAAAACAACATCAGTACCAAATGACTGATTATTCTGCTGATACACCCGCAGATTCTGATTATGCATAGGGATGCCTAGGACAGGGTGTGGGACCGGTGCCAGTAGATCAAATGGGTCCCTATGCTGACGCAACTGGCTTGGGATCTACTGATCGATTTCTGGTTGATACAGGTGCTACCCGTAGTGCCCTGTCTAAAAGACTGGTTCCTAGGGCTCCCCTGTCTGGCACATTGATAACATCAATAGGGTTCGACAGAACACCTTTACCTAGCCCACTATCACAGCCACTTAAATTCGGACTAGATAGATTCACTGCAACATGTCCATTCTTGCTCTCCCCTAACACACCAGATAACATTGTAGGTATCGATATGCCCCCAAAATTTGTGCTACGATACGCTGTTCCCCAGAAGGTGTACGTGTTATCCTTAATGACAACTATCCATTAGTTGATAGATCTTGCCTTATCAATGAGGACATCGCTCTGGCATCCCTACCTTGCACTTTGTGGGCTAGATCAGACACTGATGTGGGTGAAATGGTTATTCCGCTTGCACAAATTCAAGTGAGGGAGGGTGCCTCGTTGCCTCATTTGCCCCAATATAAGTTATATTGAGATGGCGAGGAAGCATTAGCAGGTATTGTTCAGGATTTGATGAAAGTAGGTGTAGTGGAAGAGGTTCCCTATAATACCTGCAATAGCCCTATCCTTCCTATTTTGAAAAAGGACACTGCTACTAAGATTTACATGATTTGCATGAGGTCAGTAAAATAGTGATGCCCTAATATCTAGTAGCTTCTGACATAACAACCCTCCTCACCATGGTCCCTCCCACTGCCACCACATTCTCCATGATTGATTTGAATAATGCATTATTCTCAATACCTATTCACCTCTATTTAGATTCACACTGAAAAACAGATCAGTCAGGTTCTGTAGAGCTTCACGGGGCGATACAGAAAGTCCCAGTCAAGCATTAAAGAGACAACTTGATTACTTTCTTGTACCAAAAGGGGCGGTTCTAATTCAGTATGTGGATGACATTTTGCTTGCTGCAGATACTCCGGAACTATGTGAAGAAGGTACATTGTTACTATTATCATTTCTTACCTCACATAATCACAAAGTCCCTAGAAAGAAATTGCAATACTGTAGACAGCAGGTTACCTATTTAGGTCACCTCCTGTCTAAGGAGGGACGTGCGCTCACACCAGATAGCATTGGTACCATTCCAGATACTCCTGTACCCCGTACTCAAAAAGATGTCCATGCATTGATTGGCCTTACTTCCTTTTGTAGGGAGTGGATCCCCTGTTTTCGCATATTATCAAACCTTTGTTAGCCCTTTTGACCAAAGACACCCCGATGCCCCTCCTATGGACTGCTGAGTGCCAGAACGCCTTCCAACAGTTACGTCAAGCCCTTTGCTCTGCACCAGTATTAGGTACCCCAGATTACACTAAACCTTTCAATTCAATTCAATTAATCTGTATTCGGATACAGATGTATCCATAAAAGCACAGATCAAAAAGTCAGCGTTAAGGTACTGAAAATGTTAAAAACACAGAAATATAAAAAAACAGCAGCATCATAAAAACAATATCCAATCAATGACCTATGAACATGAGCTAATAGCAGCATAATAGTAAAGCATAATAATAAAATGTAACTATAGAGTGCAATCAAATAAATACCAATACATCCGTTTCACATAGTTACAAAAGGATAAACATATACATTGTGCATATAAACTACCAAAGTAAATATGGAGGTGGATGAATAGATATACACGGACATCCAAATATTTTACTACTTATACAGATTGTAAATTAAGGCACAATACAGGTCATCCATACTCATTGAGGCGTGTGAACGAACTGCCGCTTTAAAAAATGATCCCACTTTGAAACCCAAAGCATCCTCCTCCTCCTTAAGAATTTCTGTATAAGTTACTTTATGATCAATAATGGCAGTTTTCTTGAAAAAAGGAATCAAAAACATTTTTGTATATATTTGATAAAAATGACAGAAGAATAAAAAATGTAACATCAATTGATTGCTACGATTGTCACATGGGCATAGCATTAGGTCGAGCTTAACATTGAACCCTAGGGGAAAACAAAGCAAAGATTTCATAGTGCCTGCCCTTAAGCGAAATAACAAACCTCTTTTCCAGCGACCAATATTCTTTAGGAGATAACTAGATGGCAGATAAGGTAACGAACAGTGTGCATCTTCTAAAGACATCTACCTTGCTACTTAGGTTTTCAGGAGCTCAATTTCATGTCTTGCCCTACTATACTTATCGTATAGCATCTCCTGAAGAATGTTTTTGTTTAATCCCCCCCATGTCACTGGGATTTTAAAAAATGTGTTCAAGATTCAACTTTGTTTAGGCTTTCCCTTACAGCAGCGAGCCAAGGTATGTCCCTACCCTTTTCACATTTAAGGCAATCAGTAATTACATTTCTGGTGAGGGTCGCAGCAGGGTTTTGCCAAACGTTAAGCCAAAATATAGCTGGTCGAGCCCTGATATAATCTTCAATATATGTCAGTCTTAATTCCTTATGACAGATATACTGTGACGAGGAAATCGGGGCCCCCAACAGTTTCCTGCAGAATCTGTTTTCCTCACTTTGTATACCGCTATACTTTGTGAAACCTCAAACTTCTGCACCATAAGTTGCGGCGGGGATACATTGTAATTTGAACATTTCAATAATAGATAGTACCACCTCAGCCTTTTTTAGTTGGAGAGGAACAGGATGGAGTTAATTACTTTTACAAACTTACCCCTGCTATGTGCCACATGATCAGTCCAAGAACCGTTGGCTGCAAATACCAGCCCCAAGTTTGGAAAAGTACAAGTGCGATGTAAACATTCACTGCCTATAGAAATTGTGAAAATAAGATGCTTTTTGGGCCACAGGCCATTAAAATAGATTTACTAAAATGTGTGCAAAGATCTAAAGCGGCCCAAAAAATCAGCAAAGCCCCGGACTAAAGTGCGCAGTGCATTTGGTATGTGGCCCAATAGAACTGCATCATCCGCATATAGGAAGGCGGGGAGAGTATTACCATTAATACTGGGAACATCATTAGTAAGTTTGGTCAGGGAATCATGTAATTCATTGATATATAAAATAAATAAGAGTGGGGCCAATACGCACCCCTTCCTGACCCCTCTACCAATATTAATGTCATGTGAAACCTCTCCGCCTTTACTAATCCACACCCGGGCTTTCCGGTCCCTATGTAAATACGCCAGAAAGTGAACTAAAGCCTCGTCCAGCCCATATTTTAAAAAAATTGACCATAAATGTGACCTGTTAACAAAATCAAAAGCTCTAGTAAGATCCATAAAAGTCAAATAAATAGGAGATTCCCGTATATTTACCAATAATCAATTTAAGGTTTAGGCACTGTTCAACTGTGCCTACTATACTTCTAAAACCTAACTGACACAAATCAGGGAGATCGGTCTGTAGCAGCTAGGGTTGGAATGATCACAGTTTTAAAAAATGCTGGTAGACCATGTGCTGGGACTCAAAGCAACAGTTCTATTATTAAAAACATTAAGTAAAAGGGGTGCCCAAAATTCAGGTTTATATTTAATAAGATCTATAGGTAGCCCATCAGGACCAGGAGTTTTATTGTCCAAACTTTGATGGATAGCATCCTCGACTTCTAACACGGATATCTCAATCCTTGAGGCTCTTTGATAAGATATAAATTCTCATTCCATGATGTAGCTTGATAGATCTTAGAAAAGTGGGATTCCCATGCTTCACTAACAATTTTGCAGCTTATGGGGGTTAGAGTGAGACCCACAGATCTCATGTCCTTGACTGCTAACCAAAAACCATTCCCATTGTTAAGTCTGGCGGCACATCCAAGATTATCCCATTGCTCTTTTAAAACCTCATCTTTCCGCTGTTTTGTAATACATTTATATTGATGCCTCAAAGTTTTACGAGGGCCGAATCCCTTGGATTCATCACAAGTGCCTCACAAAGCTCTCTGTTTGCTCTGGAACAAGCACTGTTAAACCGATGTGGTCCCTTGTTAGATTCCACTATCGACCTAGATATCATTTGTTTGATGCCCCCACAAAGTTGGTTAAAAGCATTAATTACCTCAGGGTTATATTCATATGGTGACAGACAGGTATCGATGAGTATCTAATGTGATTTTATCATTCTGAAAAATAAGGCGTTGTTGTCGACACCTCGCCAAAACCAATCTAAAATTGTTAGTAGAGGGCACTAAGTTACTGGCCCCACACTCTTTAAAAAATTCCGGCTTGGGGGCGAATCTTAATGTTGTTACAATGGGATTATGGTCGCCCAGGAAAGTTGGTATAACCTCAGCCTTTAACAGGCAATCTTCAAGTGCAGCACATATGAACACATAATCGATGATGGAGCCACAACCTTGCCCTCTATATGTTGGTACAATGTAATTATTTTTGTGAGGTATGGCCGCAATTTCCATTACATTTATTAAAATATGGTTGGACAAATGGTCTGTTCCAGCAGTTCTACCCCCCCTATTACAAGGGCTCATGTTGGCGAGGAGATCTGTAGATAGTTTGTTATTACTAGAAATCCTAGCATTAAAATCACCACCTAAACAAATACCAACTAGCTTATCAAACATCTTTTGTCTGTGCAAATTGGAGATAAAATTAAACAGCTTAATGAAATTCATATTTGGGGCGGTGTGGAAATCATTAATGTAAAAGTTAATCAAACAGATGGAAGCCCCCGTGTATAAATCAGAGCCTGAAAGTTTTTATTATCTGTAGCTAGAGCCTTAGCACTTCCACCTGCAGACATATTGACCCAAATTGAGAGTCCACCAGATGGGCGGCCAATCTTGGGAACAGGGACGGTAATGTTAAAACATTCAAACCCTTCTAGATGTCATTCCAGTGATGCCCAAGTTTCTTGCAGCATGAGTATGTCGTATATTTGGACTGTTTTTAGCCAATCCTCAGAGTTGATTTTAGATGTCAAGCCGGCGACATTCCAGCTCAAGATATTTAAATTTCAATCAGTTTCAAGGGTGGCTAAAGTATTGTGGCCAGGAGACATAGGCGTGGCTGGTATAGAAATAATCACATCTGATATGAATGAAGGGCCAGTCAATTCTGGCTATCTAAGCCTGACAGAGTGGAAAACCAATTAAGCATAGTCAGGGAAAAAGCATCATGGGTTTTCATCCCCGGTGCTGGCTTGTAAAAATAGCCCAAGGGCAGTGACCAAATGGGGGTAAAGTACAGAGTGTTGGGCTTCTCTGAAGTCAATAATTATTTTACCTACCGTGATTGCTGGAAATTGATAACTATGCAGTCACCCTTAATGTTCTCCGAGGAAGTACCAATCCACCCTACCCTGTATACCATTATGATGTCCCATATGTTTGCCACCCGAAACCCTTTATGTTTTACAAGCCAATCAGCACATTTATTTCACAGCCATACACCAGAGTGAAGGAATAGTTCTACCACACAAATTGCTTGTGTTAGGGCCCCATTCAGTTGATGCGCTGCTAAACCAAACAAAGACGCAGCATTTGATCAGTGCTCACTTGACAGGATATGAATTGGCAATTTTGGCCCCCCGTATCACGTTGAAAAGATACCTGCCACATTACTGCCATTTCCATCCTTCAGCCTCAGTCACAAGAGTCACATGATTGCATATTTCTAACTGAAGAACAAACAAAAGGTCGAGTTGACCTGTAAGACACTCCCTTCTCCATTACATACGGGGAGTTATGGGTTGACGCTAATGTTTGAAATTGCCCTATGGCACTACATCTGCTGCCTAAGCTATTACGACACTCCAGACAATAGTTGAGAAAGCTCGTATCCCACAGAAATCAGCTCAAGCAGCTGAACTGATCGCTCTAACCAGAGCATGTGAGCTTAGTACAGACCTGATTGTCTATGTCTACACAGATAGTCAGTACGCGTTTGGGGTAGCGCATAACTTTGGCCACCTGAGGAAAGAACGCAGTTTCCTCACTTCACATGGAATACAAATAGTGCATGGAGAACTAGTGCATAATCTTCTTACTGCCTTAACGTATCCTAAGAAAATAGCTATTGTCAAGTGTAGCGCACACAAGAAGGTGGCAGAAAAAATAGGAGCAGGTAATGCCTTTGCAGATTGTACAGCCTGTGAGACTGCTACGCAGCGAAGCACCATGTCTATGTACATGGTTAAGTCACAAGCTGAGTGTTGGCATGATGCTAGACAGGAAGTGTTGGATATGCAACAATCTGCCTCCTTTGATGAATTAACTCAATGGTCTAAGGAGGGAGCATTGGACGATGAGGGCTGTTGGAGGACGAAGATATAACTAAATGGAAGTTGCCCACTGCATACCTATACCCTCTGATTCATATGGCACATGGTACAGCCCATGTTGGTGCATCTTCAGTGGCAATGCAGCTTATGGAAGTCCGGGACCATCCTGACATTGCTGTTACCGCTAACAAGATAGTCCAGTCTTGCCTGGTCTGCCTCCAGTACAATCCTGGAAAGGGAACGCGAACTCCAACAGGAGGGTTTGCAACACCATCTGCACCCTTTGAGGTCCTTCAGATAGACTATATCCAGTTTGAGCGCTGCAATGATCTCAAATATGTCTTAGTATTAGTTTGCGCCTTCAGTAAGTGGGTGGAGGGTAAACATCGTTTACAACGATGTTTTCACAACGCGGTACCTTTACACCGCGGCTGTGACAACGCAAGTCGTTACCACGACTTGCGCTGGAGGGCGCTCAAGGTCTAAAAATAGTTAATTTACTATCCTAACACCTTCCCTCGGGTCCACGGGGACTGGTGTTAGAATAGTAAATTAAACTATTCGAAATCCGCGCCCCCCCAACGCAAGTCGTGGTAACTACTTGCGTTGTCACGGCCGCGTTGTAAAGGTATGCGTTGTGACGGTACGCGTTGTACCGTCATATATCCGGGTGGAGGCATATGCTACAAAAGACAACACAGCCCTCACAACTGCGAAAATAATCCCGAATGAATTTTGCCCTCGATTTGGTGCCTGTCGGATCCTATGGAGTGATAATGGACCCCATTTCATTGGACAGGTCGTAGAGTATGTTATGAAAGGGCTAGGGGTCAAACAGAAGTTCCATGCTGCTTTTCACCCACAGTCAGCAGGCTTGGTGGAATATTATAACTCTACATCGAAACTGAAATTGGCAAAAATACAGGCTTCTACTTCTTTAACTTGGCCTGATGCATTGCCCTTAGCACTGCTTTCCATCAGATCAATACCTCATACCCGCTCTAGGCTTACCCCATATGAGGTTGTGCTTGGCAGGCCCATGAATATTTGGGGATTTCCTAAGCCTCGCCCCAAACACGATGTGCCTCACACATTAATGAGTGATTATCTGTCTCAGTTGACTGCCAGTTTATTTTCTATTCATCAGCAGGTTCGAGAAGCTCTCCCGGACAGGTTGCAAGGTGACAGACATGACTTGCATCCAGGAGACTTCGTTATGATAAAAGTCTTACAACAAACAAATTGTCTGGAACCTCGCTGGAAGGGCCCGGGCAGGTCCTCCTCGCCATCCGAACTGCAGTCCAAGTGAGCAACAGGAGAAATTGGATGCATGCCACCCACTGTAAGAAGGTTCCACTCGCCTTAGTGGATCCTACTGTGTTGAAAGATCACCGCGACATCTTGGTCACAGAGACGGGACAAGCTGCATCACCTGAAAGAACTGAGGATGTTTTTCCGGATCACACTATCCCTGGCACATCCAGGTACCTACTCTGACCCAAGAAGAAAGGTTCTCCAGTGCAAAACAAGACAAGTGAAACGATTTTCCTGAGTGGTTAAGTCTGACTACAAAGGGGGGGTCTGCCTATTAGAGGTTACTCATCTCAGCGTCAGTGAAAAAACAAATGTCCACTCAGGACTCTTAGGGCGCTACCTTTCTTGTCATTTGCCGATAGATGATCCCCCTAAGGAGAAGAAGGGGATTGCTGCGACAATGTGTAATGGCTGTACACTTTGCATCCTTGGTTTGACTTTGATTGCTGCCCTTATCGCTACTGAAATGTGGGTAGTGGAGGAAGTAATGCCTGGAGCTTCTTTGCTCAACATTACTGCTACATCGCCTACTACAACGAAACACCACCATTTCGATTTGCCGCAACATGAACAGGGGTATCGGCAAAATCTGAGAAACAATTAATTTCTTCAAACGTTGCATCAGACACACCAGCTAAGCAATGCTACTGACTGTTGGGTTTGTGGCAAGTTTCCTCCTCACTAGAACATAAGAGGAATCCCATTGCCACCACTGCCATTTTCTCATAATGGCTCATGCCAAGCTTGGTTTAAGCTACTATAAATTAACCTCTCAGAAACATGGGATGTGGGTGACCTCAACGCCAAACTGAATAAAGTATGCTATCCCAACAAAGACAGGGACCCACAAGCAAAGGGGACCGTTTTGGAGATGGAAGAATATAGTAGAGGAAATGCAGCAACAAAATATGTATATCCAAACTCCAGATCGGCTAAAGAAAACAGAGTACAGGCAATGTGCCAGTGGGCCACGGGGAACATCCTTTACAACGCGGATGTTACCCCGCACTACAGTTACGACGCGTCTTTTACAACGCAAGTCGTAACCACGACTTGCGCTTGAGGGCGCTCAAGGACAAGGAATAGTAGATTTACTATTCCAACACCTTCCCTACTGTACGTAGGCTGGTGTTGGAATAGTAAATTTAACTATTCTAAGTCCAGCACCCCTACAGCGCAAGTCGTGGTAACGACTTGCGTTGTAAAAAACGCGTTGTAACGGTACGCGTGGTATTACCACGCATACCGTCATACATCCGTGGGCCACAGAAACTGTACTACAGTGTTGCAGAGGTCTACGAGAGGCCATTGATGTCTCTGTAATAGATCAGACAGAGACCACATGGGAACAATATACAGGCCTTAATAAAGGATTTTTCTTCTTCGTTGGCCCAGTACAAAACAGCAAGCTGGTCCGTCACCTCACTCATACAATGGAGGCACTGATTAATCAGGCAATTGCGGGCTTAGGAAACTTGACGGAAGAACAAACATCAATCCGCATGGTTGCTTTACAGAATAGACTTGTTTTTAGATGTTGTTCTAGCTGACCGAGGTGGAGCGCGCCGTGACATCGGATCCGGCTGCTGTGTTGTTATACCGGACAATTCACCATCTGTCTATGTGGCCATCTCCAAACTACACAAGATAGCCACCGAAATACATCAAGACCTAGGAACATGGACTTGGACTGGGTGGTTTTGGGACTTACTTTCAGCTTGGGGTTTGAAAGTATTATCAGTTCTATTTGTATTAGTAGCCATTATCTTCTCTTGCTGTTTGTGTATTCATTGTGGACCAATGCATTGTTCTCTCTGTACTTCTGCCTGTACTGCCGGCATACTGTCTAAAGTAAATGTCCAAGATTCAAATGCCCGCCTAACAGTGGAATGAGAAATAGATGGACTAATGGCAATAGATGTTGAGGATATATGCTATGCTCTTAAAAGGGACAAAAACTGTCTTAACTTATGCTAAAAGGGTCGTCTGTGGAAAAGTGTCAATTCTATTTTAGCATTAGTGGCATTAGTGGCAGCCATTTTGACTGTCGCATCCATTTAGTTTCTGTTGTATTCATTTTGCTCTCTGCTGCTCGCCTTTTCACCCAGCCTGTGTCCTCAACCTTAGCTGACCTCTCTGACATCATCAATCTGATGTAGGTGCTGGAGGGTTGCAGCTGACACTGCACCTGGTCTCAGATGTTATCAAATGATTTTGTATTGCCGCCATAAACATCCTTACTCCCCATCTCATCTGCTGACCACCTGGTCATCCATCTGCCATTGTTTGCCTATAGCTATTTCCGTGCTTAAACTTGTTTCTTCCAGAATTCCTTCCCATGCGATTACACTGCACCAACAGTATATAAGGATGATGGTTTTTGTATTCAATGTACCTCCTCCCAGAACACTCTAGGGTGTTGCTGGGACACCGTCCCACTCATGAGTGAGAACAAATTTGGTTTGTTTCACTTCACTCAAGTGCCAATCTCTCTTTTGTTAATCTTTGGACCCGTGGACGAGAGGGTGACCCTGCACCAGTATACCTTCACGGGGGTACATTTCCACAAATTGGACTACTGGCTTCGTCAGGGAACAGCCTTTCCCTAATGGCGGCGCGGTGATCTGGGTCATTGTAAGATGCAGGTTGTGCCACTGTAGCACAGCCATGTATATTACAAGTTTCAGAGCCACCAGTCCTCCATGAATAGGCTGGCAGTGCTGAAACAAAGGGGGCCATAAAGGTCCCTCTGTGCTCCCACAGCTTGGGAATGCATGCAGGGGGGCACAACATGTGCCCCCTTACATGTATGCACTCCAATTCCTGCATGGCATGGACTTTATAGTCCATGCCATGCAAGAACCTGTGTGGCATTCCCCTTGTGGTGCCTTTGAAAGGGGTACAGCTGCAGGAGTTACCAAGCCACCTACCCGCCAGACCACAAAATAACGTATAAACTGACGGGTGGCAATGACTCTTGGCGGTGCGAGGGTGTGGCGGTGGTGGGCCGCCTTCCCCCGCACTGCCAAAAGTCATAATCGGGTCATAAATGTCCTTAACATGCACATAACAGAACATATTATCCAGAACATTTCACAGACATAATAAAGAGGACAGATTTGCCACTCAGCCAGCAGGTTTATTGCCCTACAGAACACGGTCCACATACACAGGCTGTATTAAGACAAGACCAAACACCGACAGGAATTTTCATGCCAGAAAGATTGAAATCTTGCACCTTGCGACTGCTGAGTTCTCAACGATTGTTTCATTGTCATGGCTAAGCCATAATAATAAACTTGTTTTTGAAAGTTCCTTATGAATCCCATCAGTGATATCCTTACTAGAATTACTCACCAATGACGCTTCACTCGGTTTTTATTGATCTGTGTTTGCCTTGACATTACCTGGGTATAGTTTCTCAAACTTTGGAGCTGACTTGCTTGGGAAGGAGTAACTCTTCGAGATCCTGTACATTGCATGTCTTTGCCCAAATACTTCTTTCATATAAGAGTTCAGTTTACCTGCCAGAACATAAATAACTAACAATACACACTGCCATCACTTTGAGTCAGTGCTATTTTCAAATGCTCCATAATGATTGCTTCTGCCTGACGCACACCCAACTCACACCAAAATGTAATGATTAGGATATTAATTCTTTTATACTTATAAAAGAGGGATGTTGCTAGTGCTTTAAAAGATTCCAGTAACTAATTATATCACTCTTATTTACACTCCATATATTATTTTGATAATTTCTGGTTGCAATCTCTTCAAAATCTGGAAATCCTGATGACAATTTCCCTGTACAAATGCAAACTCAAGTCGGTACACCTAACTACTGAATAGATGTACAAAACGTTTGCCACTCCTAATGCTTTTTTTCATAGAAAAGTTCTCCATTGGACCATACACTTGGGCCTGATTCACATACTTTTGTGTAAGTTTATTCTTTATTAGTATTCACAAAACTGTGAATTTAATATCATGTTTGCGACTGCGGAGACTCCACAGTTGTAAACTTACTATTAACTCGCAGTTTGTCAGGGCTTAATTGCAAAAAATAAGTACCAGGGACCTCGTCAGGAATCCACTGCAGCTTGTACCAACCATTTCCCCTGCCAGCACTGCCAATGACAATACCAACACAACCACTAACCATCACACTCCTACAAGTGGGATAATTCATAGTATTTCAACACCCCCAAAGATAAAAAAAAATGGCTTGGGCCAGCAAGTATTACACATTTTAATGTATATTGCATTAAAAAGCAACTGTGGCCATGTTCATCTCTAATTTAGACCCGCAGTGCCATCATGTGGCAGACTGTCATAAGTGCTGGGCTGGCAAATAGGTGCTGGTGCCGAGCACCTGACACCACCGGTTCACTTTAGGAACTGTAGCTCATGAATAAAAAAATACTAAACTTACACAGACATGTGAGTTTACCTTTATAAATCAGGACCACAGTGTAAGACAACTACTGAAATTGTTACACCTCATTATACATCTTTCCTGAATGATCATGACCTAGGGTCACTTTCCTACAGTGCTTAGTTTGGGGTTTTTTAAGTGCGGCAGCCCATAGTGTTGCTCAGGTCTCTGACACAGCAAAGCCTAATGACTGGTGAGATGACTAGCTGAGATGGGATAGCTGTTATATCCTGTTAAATCTGTTATATCCTGTTGTCTCCTAGCTCCTTGCAGCTCAGTCTGTGGGAATGTGATGAAATAGAAAGTTCATGAGTGCATGGTTAGCATGAGTGGTCAGTTGGAATGAGTGGGGCTGAGCAACAGGATGCTGCTCCCAGTGGGGCACTTTCTTACCATCTTACTTGTAACTGAATAAAACTACATAAAACTACTTTTATACTACTGGCTACTGGACTGGCTACTACAAGGACCTTACTTTAATTACCATAGTGGTGACGACTAGAAATAAAGAACCACGCGTGTGCAGAAGAGCCGAAGCTGGGGGCACACGGGCACACGGTCCTGGTAAATATGGCATTGGATGATTTGCAGAACTTCTGATGTGATCAGTAGACTTTCCTGCTTTGAGATGGTCTCCAAGTGACTTGCATTCGCTGGTGGTTCCCAATTAGGAAGCGCAAGCCTTGGTGTGTCTGACATTTCCCTGTGTTTTTGCTTGAGAGAAGCAATTGACCAATGACCCCAGTATCATGTACATTGGTGGGCCCATAGGTGTGGGAACTGCATGTGTGGAGAAACCAAAATATCTGAGGGCATGTAATGTGCTCTGCAAGCTCCAAGGCTCTGCTGGTCAACAATGATGCTTAAAATGGTCTCAAACATCATTCCTTGACAGCTTGAAACTGGAACAGATCATTTGAGAAATGAGCTTAGGCTTTGCGACGTCTCACCAGGCAAGTCTGTCCACATCTCTAAAGAAAGCAAACAACAACGTGATGGAAGGAATATGTGATATACTTTCATTCACTGGTGCTCCCTTAGTAAGTAGGTAAGTAACTTAATTGTACTGTTAATTAAAACTCACAATTTTTAAAATTTACAACTTAACAAGAAGTATATATCAAAAGATAAAAATAATTGTCAAAGAATAAAATTCATTGATCGCCATATTTTGCGATAGTAAATAAAATTCATGTTTCCAATTTACTTTTTAATGTTGTTTGTATAAGCTGCAGTCCCAGAATTGTGCTCTAGAGCGCTGTCTGCCTATTAGTCTGCTTCCTCATTTTGCTTATTCTTGAGTCTCTCCGTCACTGTATCAAAGAACTTTGAGAGACAGCAGTTTAATTGGGTCTCCTGCGGGTTAAAACATAATTTGACTGCCTGTCTGCAGGTTCTGATACCCTTCTGGTTCTATATTGCACGTAGTAAAGATCTCCTTTTATCCGTTAAGCCTGGGCAAATACATATTATATGGGTTAAATCTTCAGGTCCAACTCCACAAAGATGACAAGTCTGATCATCTTGATTCCTTTTCCATGGTGCCAGATGAGGGAGGATTGGTAAAATACCGAGCCGCAGCTTTAGAAATTTTTCTTTTATCTTCTGTTTGAATCCATGGTCCAAATAGGCTTGAGGTTTAGGGGCCCGATGTAGGTCGGTCGGTAACGGCCGAAAATCGGTATTTTCGGCCGTTACCGACCGGTATTTCAGAAATGGTATGTAGGGCCCTTAATTTTACAGAATCGGTAAATTTACCGATCGGTAAATTTACCGATTCTGTAAAATACCGAATCAGTATTTTTTACCAATTCGGTAAATTTGAGATGTAGGTGGGACTCTTCTGAGTCCCACAAGCCTTACAAAATCGGTATTTTACCATCAAATCCAATTTGATGATAAAATACCGATTCCGGTGTGCATGCACATGTGTGCATGCACACCTCTGCCATATGACATGCAGACCTGCCCTTGGGGCATGTATGCCTGCCACATGGCACCCGAGCCTGTTTTGGGGGGCCAGAGGGTGTCAAAGTGACACCCCCTGCACCCTTGTGAAATTCTGTATTTACCGATTCGGTAAATACCAAATCGGTAATGCCCATTCATTCCTATGGGCTTCTCCGATTTGGTATTCCAGCACATCTGGAATACCTACATACCGACCCCTCAGATTTACCGATTCTTAATTACCGAATCGGTAAAATTCGGTAATTAAGATTCGGTAAATCAATCCTACCTACATCGGGCCCTAAGTGTTTTATAGTCGTTTAGGACTGTCCATCCATGTGACCTCTTTGCTAGAGCTTCCTTATCTTCTGTTAACGATATTATTTTTGTTACTTTGGTTACTACCTTTTTGAAACTCTTACGATCTACTGGTGAGTCCCAGAGATCAGTGGATGTATGACGGTACAACGCGTACTTTTACAACGCGTACCGTTACCACGCAACTTTTACAACGCAAGTCGTGACAACGACTTGCGTTGGGGGGCGCTGGATAGTAAATTTTTTAATTTACTATTCCAACTCCAGTCCCCGTGGATAGTAGGGAAGGAGTTGGATAGTAAATTAAATTATTTACTATCCTGGTGCGCCCCCCAGCGCAAGTCGTTGTAATGACTTTCGTTGTAATAGTTGCGTGGTAACAGTACCGCGTTGTAAAGATTCGTTGTAAAGGATGTTCACCGAGATCAGTCAGTTCAAGTCTTTCTAATGATTCCATCAGATACTCTCTGGCAAGTGATCGTTCTCATCGTTGCAGCTCAATCCAAAGGTGGGCATTTAAGGTACCTTGCTCAGCGTTTCTGATCTTGTGCCAGCATTTTATGTAGCTGCCCCTTCTTTCCACCGTCTGCTTTTGGAGACCGAATTCGAGGCGTATTTGGGCTGGAGATACATAGCTGGGTAGGTGAAAGATGGATCTGTAGGTTTTGCTGATCAATTTATCGAGGATCGGCGCATCTTTTCCAAGAATTGATTCGCTCCCATATGTCAGCATAGGTTGAAGACGAGCTCTTATTACTTGTAGGAGCGGGTCGAGCGTACAATCAGGCAGGACTTTCTTCAGGGGCTTCATCGCAAGATAACTCATGGTGCCTTTTCGATGCAGCGTCTCTAATTGAGGTTTAAACGAGCCTCTGCTATCTAATAGGACCGCAAGGTACTTGTAGCTTGTTGCATGGTCTAATTTCTGCCCATCCAAGTACCAACTGTTTTTCCTAGCCTTCTTGTAATTCACAGTCATAGTTCTTGTTTTTGTTAAATTGATGATTAGTCCATTGCGCTGTGAGAATGCGCTGGTAGTATTTAGAAGGTGCTGGAGACCAATTGGAGTCCGGCTTATTAGGACCAGGTCGTCAGCGTATAGGAGATTGGACAGCGTGATTTCTCCCAATCATGGGGCATGCGATTTAATGCTGTCCAATTCTCCTGGTAAGTCTGCTAGGAAAAGATTAAACAGTGTAGGTGCTAGAACGCACCCTTGTTTCAGGCCTTTAAAGGTGTTGATCCGCCTAGAGAGGTACGTCCCGTCTCCCAGCTTAATCTTGACCCATGTATTGGTGTGGAGTGAGATCAGCTGCTTCAGAAGGGGCTGTGTTATCCCCCATTTTTCCAACTTTTGCCATAGTTTGCCCCGGTCCACGTGGTCAAATGCTGAGCTGTAGTCTATAAAACATAGAAACAGCGAGTTCTTTCCTGCTTTAGCCGCGTCTGCCAGCAGAGTTAATGCCATGACATTGGTGGTGGTTCCCTGTCCTCTACAGAATCCTGTTTGGTTTACCGGGATTATTTGTAAGCATGGGCGGATTTTGCGGATCCACGATTCACGGATTTGCGTATTCACGGATCGTGGATCCGCAAAATCCGCGTATTTGCGGATTAACGGATTTGCGGATTTGGGGCGGGGCTTCCATGCGAGTGCACATGCCTCTTGTGTGTATAAAAGGTCAGAGACCGATCAGAGCAGCGGATGAAGAAGATACAGAAGCTCCTGGCCACAGGAACAGCACGAGGATTGCGCTCGTGAAAGTCAAGGATGCAAAGGCCTCTGTCCAGCATCACAGCCGATTTTCGATGGTATATTTGGGAAGAGGGCACAGCTGCCCAGCCTTGACAACGCTCACGATTGTTTTTTGGGCCGATGAATGAGTCACTGAATTTAAGCTTCAACTAGGGCACATGCTTAAATGATATCTGTAAGTGCTTCCGGTTGAGGTTTAATTTTTGTGTCAGGACCATCGTGCCAGAATGAACCCTGCCCTTCATATTTATTCAAGAAGACGCCACCGTTTTGTGCCATACCTCGTTGGCTAAATGTATAGTGCTTTCACTACACTGCAGCTGCCTAAAGTGCCAGAGAGTTGTCTACAGCGACCAGGTGTGTGTTACTATGCAATAGCGCCGAAGGGCGCAGGGGTCCCTTGAGTGAGCTATAAAAGCTCCTGGCCACAGGAACAGCACGAGGATTGCGCTCGTGACAGTCAAGGATGCAAAGGCCTCTGTCCAGCATCACAGCCGATTTTCGATGGTATATTTGGGAAGAGGGCACAGCTGCCTGGCCTGTTAACTATTTTACGATGGCGCCGGCAAGCTGCCAGCGCCATCCTAAAATAGTTACTAAATTAGCTTCAACAGGAAGCTCGAATAGATAAAATAAAGCAGATGCACGAGCGCCTGCTTGATTTTATCTATTAGTGCTTCCTGTTCAAGCTAATTTAGTAACTATTTTACGATGGCGCTGGCAGCTTGCCGGCGCCATCGTAAAATAGTTACAACAACAGGCCAGGAAGGCTTGAAGTTTTGGCCTCGGAATCCGCCGCTCGCGGATTGCGAATTTTTGGTAAATTTGCGAGAGTTCGCGGATCGCGGATTTACCGAAAATTCGCAAAATCCGCGAGCGTAGCGGATTTTGCGCTCATGCTTAATTATTTGCTTTGATGCTGCCCAGGATGTCAATTCCTCCAATAATATGCCAGCATAGTACTTTGCCTCTATGTCTATTAGGGAAATCAACCGGTAGTTGCAAGGATTACTCCTATCGCCCTGCTTATAAATTGGGCTTATGATCGATCCTTTCCAGGATTCCGGGCTGCTTGCTAGCTCTTATATGCCCATGAAGACTGGTACTAGTGTGTTGCTCCAGAATTCCATGTCGTGTTTAAATATTGTTGGTGGTATCCCATTTGGGCCTTGAGCTCCTTCCTATTTTCCCTTCTGTATTTGTGTTTTTATCCGAGCCGCTGTTATGTTAATTTTATTTTCATTGCTACTTGATATTGTGCTAGTGTTGCTTGTTCCTCCTTCCTTCTTTTGATTGCGTTTTCCCACTTTGCTTTTGGTGTGATTTCTGGACCCTTTTTTGGTCTTTCCTATATCGTTGTCCCCCTGATTACTCTCCATTTTCTGTAATTTCACTTCAGTGGAGTTGACCTCTTTGATTTTATTAGAGTGATTATACAGATAATTTGCCCAATCTGCCTCTGATATATATGAGCTTATTCCATGGTGCCCTGCCCGCTGCAGTCTGTGAATTGTTTGCCAAAATTTGACGCTGTTTTTTAATTTCGAGTCGTGCTTTATTTTTGCCCAGAATTCGTCGTTCGCCTGTCTTTTTTTTTCCCAGATTGCCCTTTTTAAACTTGCTTTTAAACCGCGAAGGGCTTCTTGCAGTGACTCTTTTTGAGTCTGTGCGCGCAGTTGTTTCAGAACTTGTTTTATTTTCCGTTTAAGTCTTTTTGTCTCCAGTGTACTTATCTTTCCTCGTATGGGCTTCTGAGGTTTACCTTTCAGCGACTTTGGTTTTGTTGCGTGTTTGATCCCGAGGGACTTCTTATACTCCTCCCAGGCTTCTAATGGGTTCGTGGTCAGCTTGCCCTGATGAATTAGATACTTCGCATTTGTAGATAGTTCTTCAATCTTATCTAATTTGTACCTTATTCGTTTGAAGTCTGATGTGTATTCGGACCCGACGCTTACCCTGGCTTCCATAGAACTCTCTCTGGTTATGCTTAGGTCAATTTCTTGCGCCAGATGGTCGCTTTGATCATTAACACCCAGCTTGAATGTTTTGATGATATCAAACAGAGGGAGAGTTGCAAGTGCATAATCTAGGTGCGAGGAGATTGTTGCGGAGTGATAGGTTGATGCTGGAGGGGTATCCTCTTTGAACCGGCCATTCAGCACCCTTAGATTTAATTGCTCTAATTCCTTTAGTAATTGATTTGAGCATTTGGTTTGTTTAATTGGAAGTGCTTGTGCTTGAGTTGGAATACCCCAGGCTCTGTTAAGCTCATGTGCTAGTTCACCGTCTGGTGTGGTTCCAAAGAGAAAAAGATTAAAGTCTCCTGCCAGGATCAAGTTCTCAGCTTCCCCCCTTCTATGATTCTTGCTGTTTCCTTGACCATCTCTCTTGCGCCTTTCCATCTGTGCTTCGGATGTATATAGGAATTAATTATAACGAGAGGGTGGTCCGACTTTCTGGTGTTAATTGTTATGGCAATAGCCTGTATAGCATTTGGGGCTATGATTTTAATCTTTATCTCCTTTATTGCTCCTATTGTAAGGATTGAGGCAAAGATCATCAATCCACCTGAGCTGTGACCAAAGGATGAGGTCCTAGTAGCTGGGACAATTTGCGTCATGTATCCTTCCAGGGCTATCTCACGTTCTTCCCAGGTTTCTTGTAATAGTATCAGGTCAAATGACCTTAAATATTTTAATGTTTCCCAGTCGTCCAGTTTGTCAGTCAAGCCGTTGATGTCCCAGATACATACTCTAAGATTGTTCCGTGTAGTGTGTGATAAAGACTGGGCAGGAGTCCCTTGTCATTGCCCGCCCCTGTTTGTTATTGTTCACTGTATTTTGTCCAGATTAGGGATTGGTGGTTTTCTTATTACCGTTTTGGTGTATAAGAGCCTCCCTTGGGGGCCTGGTGACTGGCTGAGGGCTCCCTTTAGAATTGATGTTGCTTTATGAAAGTGTTCTTTTTTACTCTCCTCTAAAAACGGTGTTGGATAGGCTGGCCTCCTTCCTAGTTCCTGGTGCTCCCTTAGGGCACCATTCCTATCCATCATGTTTTAGTGACTACGTTTCTCTAGACAAAGATCAGTGATATGCAAATCAGTCTTGGTCCTACTCCAATAGGACATATTCAGCCAAAACTAACAGGTCAGGTCCCCCCAGACAGGAACACGTGAGCCCTCACTGGTTTCTGACTACTTTGGCCTTCTTAGTGTGGCAGCGCTTAAGTTTAGTTCCAGAGTAATCACCAAACCCATGTCTGGCATACCTGTCACACGTAAGAGACTTCTGCAACAAACAACACAGTGATGGAATTTATGCTTGAATAAATCTTAAGCACTGGTGATCGCTCTGGTCCCATTCCAGTCCATCATTTTTCTTCCATTATGCTTCTATAGACAAACACCAGCAATATGCAACTCAGTCTCGGTCCTGCTCCATTAGGAACAGTAAGGACCTCCAGAAGAGAACAGCAGTAATACAAAAGCAGTTTCAAACTTCCTAGGACTCATCTGTGAAGTATAGGTTGAGCCCTGTGAAACTCTATTCTTCTTTTGTCTTAAGAGAAGATCAGAGAATGGGAAGGCCCTGCTGGTTCCCCTGTACACTAGACTAGCAAAGAAGCGCTGCTGTTCTGGAATGCCCGTTCAAATAACTGACACCTGACCTTTGATTCTTTCACTTGATTCCAGCTCTGGATGGGATCTGTGGTGAGAAGAAGATGGGCAGGCCACAAGCTAAGTGTATGAACAATTATTTGACAATTAGACCAGGTAAACAGCTTCCCCAATGTACTGATTGTACTGATGGAGACATGCTGCTGTATTAGGATTCCAACTCCCTTTTCTCTTTATCTCTTGCTGTTCTGCAACCTTTGGCTCTACCACAATTCCATTTTTCTCGATTCCACCTGTTGTCATTAGATGGAGCCTAGGCTTTAGGATCAATGTCAACAGGATCAGAAGACAGTGGGAAGGCTCAGCTACTTCTCCTGTGCTCTGTACTTGTGGAGAGGTCTTACCAGTCTGGGGCTCTAACTCCCAAACCCCTCCACTTTCTTACAGTTCTCTGACTTTTGGATGCCACCTGTGATTCCAACTAAGGGCTGGTGGCCCCAAGAAGGTGACTGGGATTCCTGCAGAGAAGGCACATTGCAGGATTGCCACAGGTTTCACTTGTGTTAAGTCTACAGCTCATCACAGGCTATGGTAGGCTCGTCTAGGCCAGCCTTCCTGACCTGAGGACCTTATTCTTCTACCCTATACACCGTAATGTGTTGCTCTGCATGGCTCTTACCACTAAAGTCTGTAATTATGTAAATGCTGGTTTTAGGCGTTAGGTAACTTTATCCAAAGTACATTACTTTTCTTTATCTTGCTCTGTTTTAAAGAATTGTATTCTACATTTAATATTATTTATATTAGTATGTGTATTGCCAACTGCGTTGTGAAAAGTATGGCTTTGATTATATACTATCCCACAGTGCACGAAAAAGAAGTCACTAGACAACTCCTCAAAGGCTGTATCCGAAATAAATGTTTTAATTTGTGAAGAAGAAATTGCTTTGGTGGTGTGCAATGCAGGAAAAGGTTCTGTGAAGTAAAAATGCTCGGATGAAATAATCCATGAGTTAGAAGCAATTAAAAAGCGCTTCCATATAAATCAGAACCACAGTGTAAGACATCGACTGAAATTGTTACACCTCATTTTCCCTGACTGATCATGGCCTAGGGTCACTTTCCTATAGTGCTTAATTTTTTTTTTTTAAGTGTGGCAGCCCATAGGGGGAACATCCATTACGACGCAAACACCACATTACCATTACAACGCAGGTAAGACAACGTAAGTCGTTACAACGACTTGCGCTGGATGGCGCTAGAGACTAAGGAATAGTAGATTTACTATTCCAACACCTTCTCTACTGTTGCGTAGGTTGGAGTTGGAATAGTAAATCGTACTATTCCTAAGTCCAGCACCTACAGCGCAAGTCGTTGTAACGACTTGCGTTGTCATACCTGCGTTGTAATGGTAGCGCGGTGTAAACACCGCGTTGTATTGACATACATCCGCCCATAGGGTGGCTTAGGTCTCGGACACAGCAAAGCCTAATGACTGGTTTGATGACTGCCAAGGCTGCTTGTTCTTCTTCCCACCTCATGCCTCTTTCTTCAACCATCCTACATCACCTGTGTCTTTATCTAACTCTTGCAGGTTCTTTTGTATCACCTCCACTTTCGCCCTTTGCTCCTGTTTTTGTGTCTTTCTCTTCCTCCTTCATTTCTCCTTTTCTGTTTTTCTCTCTCTAACCATATGTAGAATGCCCATTCTGCCTCTTCTTCATTCTAGCTGTTATATCCTGTTGTCTATTAGTTCCTTGCGGCTCAGTCTGTGGGAATGTGATGAAATAGATGTTTATTAGTGCATGGTTTGCATGAGTGGTCAGTTGGAATGAGTGGGGCTGAGCAACAGGATGCTGCTCCCAGTGGGGCACTTTCTTACCATCTTACTTGTAACTGAATAAAACTACATAAAACTACTTTTATAAGCTACGCTACTGGCTACTGGACTGACTACTACAAGGACCTTACTTTGATTACAATAGTGGTGACGACTAAAAATAAAGAACCACAAGTGAGAAGACAAGAAACTACAAAAGAGTCTAAGAGAAGCAAGCTAAGTCTGAAGAGAAAGCTGAGCATGCTCTGGATGCCCCACCAGTGTCTACTACAACAGACAGCCTACACAATTAAAGTTATGGGTGTTTGACCTTCTGCCTTGGAACAGACAGCCTACAGTCAGCACACCGAATTGAAGTTGTGGCATTTAACCTATTTGACAGCCATCTGGTGTTATCTTAAAGTCATTTGAACTGACAGCATCTATTTAAGACTATTTAAGACTAATCGCCAGCCTTGAACTGCAGCCACCTGAGGTTGTAAAACGTCTTTTGAGTGCATGTTGAGGATCATGCCACTTTACTGCAGTTATAGAGGTTACTTGGTGAGAACAGAGTAACTGGCAGCGTTATTTTAGTGCAACCGGACGTCTATACACACTGACCCAGCAGCGTTTGTTTTGAAGGTACCGACTTAACCTGCATAAAGTGAGTTGCCTGCTTTGTGAGTTTTACATTTAGACATTCGTTCGGGGGCATAGTCGGGCCCCTGGGATTGCTCAGTGGGTGAAGGGTCAACTGCTCCAGTGTGACACGCTTGTGGGATGCGGCCTCTGGGGGAAGTGAAGGTCGCAGACCAGTCTACCCCCGGGGTATTCGCGCAACGGCAAAAGGACAATGTGTGGGTGGAATTGGAGGAGAGTAGGAAGGGGAGGGAGTTGGGGGTATATAAGCTCTCTGGAGAGGAATGTCCAGCCTCTTCCTAACACCTGAGCACCACCGGGGGGAAAAGAAAAGTTTATGCCAGTGGGCGGGGTTTGGGCATTGTGGCCGGTTTGTCGACTAGCGGGGGGTTATTTCACTTTAGCGACCTTTTCTCAAGGACAGGTTAGGAAGAGTTACCCTCCATTGTCACTGAGCCTGACTTTCAGCATGGTGGACGTCCATGCGGCCTGGGCATGGCCGAGCAGGCCGAGAGAAACTGGGTCGGCTGGGCGTGGACTGCAGGTGAGGGCTGGGATGGCCTGCTGGCCCAGGACGTTGGCTGCGGATTTGCTGCTGCAGTGGTGGCTTGTGAAGAAGAGCCACCACCGGGTACGTGGACTGTATCAGGTAGGGGGGGAGGGGGGGCAACCCGAGGATGGTGATCGGGAGTGATGTGGGTGGGCGGGGTGTCGGGTTGCAAGTCTGCTCGCTAATGCGATGCAATTCATAGTCACTCGCGAGGGGGGCGGGAGGCCTGCAAGCGGGGCATTGCGCTTTTTGGTAAAAGGCCCAGCGATTTCATGCGGCGGGGAGGAGGTGGCGGGGTGGGGGCAACCGTGCACCAGCCCAACTGGGGCGCTGCCGCCAAATGTGTCCCTGTTCAGGTCCTGCATCTGGGATAGCTGTTTCAGGCTCTGGGACTGGGGTAGGTGTTTCAGCGACTGCACCTAGTTTAAGCTGTTTTAGTGTCTGCAGTCAGAAGTAGCATTCAAGGCTCAGCCACAGGGTAAGTGTTTCAGGGTGCGTACACAGTTTGGGGGTATTTGTGGCTGTAACAGGGATGAGGATTTGTAGCTCGGTATTTCAGTTTGAATTTAGACTCTGGTCAGAGTCAGTGGAAGGTTTTCAATGCACGCTTACAGGCCGACTATGGTGGACTTTAGGAGGGGGAGGCGGAGCATTATGACACCTTGGGATCGGGTCCCCTAATGACTGCGGGGAGCTGGGGGCCACAGGAGACACAGGATCTTCATATCCTGACTATGCTGGCTAACTGGCAGGTTGCTCAAATCAAGCTCTTTTGTCCCCATAACGGGGGAGGCCTGGGGGGTGGGTGGGGGCGTGGGAGAGTGTGGCGGGGAGCCTGGAGCTGGGGTTACTGTGCGGGAGGGAGGTGGGGGCGGCCCGGGGGACTCTGTTGGGGTGTTGGAGGTGGCAATTTCATGGGTGCTCTGAGCGGGGGTAAGGGACTGCCAGTACGGCACGAGGCCCAGTGGTGCTTGGGCCCCTCTGGGTTGGATCCGCCTGGTGAAGGGGGACCAAGGCCAGCGATTGAGGTTGGCAGACAAAGGGGCAATGCCGGCGGGGCACACGACTGCCTCGAGACGCCGTCAGGAAGCAGTAGGGGGGTCCGCGGCGGCCTGCCCTCCGACGAGGGATAGCCAGCGCATCCTGCACTGTTAAGAATCCTTCAATGCTAAATACAAATTGTGAAGGACGGCATGGATGCTGAGATGAAAATTGGGGGACTGTGTCGGTGTGATGGGATGGTAGTGTTGAGTGGATGGTGAAGTGCGGGAAATGCGGCTGCAGAGCGGGGTGGTCGGGGTGGGGGGGCCGTCCAGGTAACCATACTGTTTAGTCATGTCTGCAGGACGCAAGTGTGGCCACAGACGGAGCTGAGGGCACAGAGAACAAAAAAGGGGGATGGCACCTCCGATCAGGAGTAGGAGGTCCCCGACGGACCATCAGGTAAAGGAATAGTGCTGGGGACGGGGGCACATGGGGTGATTGGTAGAACTTCAGCTGGTAGGCTGGGGTATGTAGGGGGCTGGGGGAGAAGTGGTGAACATACAAGGATGCTGCGGCATGCTTCAAGACCACTGTACGGGGTCCAGCGGTGGTTGGGGATGGGTCCTAACGGACAATGTGGTATACAGTGGAAGAAGGGAGTAAGCATTGGGTCATTGATCACTACTTGCCATGATGGAGGAGAGCGACAAACGGGGCTAGGGGTGCCAGTGGGCACACTGGAGGTCGTCTCTATCTAACAGTGAGACAGCGTATGATGGCGTGAGGCTCGGGGGCCAGGCAATGGCTCCTGCAGCAGCCATAGACGACAGTGGATGTCAAGGGCGGATGGTCGTCCCCCCTTCGCAATGTGGAAGGCAGGCTAAGGTCAATTCACAATTGGCTATGCCAGTAGGGCATAGATGCATTATGAGGACTCTATGGGTCAATGTGGCCTAGTGGTCACACGTAGCCATTGACGGCAGAGGAGGTAAGGGGTGGATGGTTGTTCACCCTTAGCAATGTGGGAGGCAGGTTAAGATCATGGCACGCTTGGCAATGCCGAAGGGGCATCGACGCAATATGAGGACTCTGTGTGTCCATGTGGCCTAGTCTCTGACTCGTACTCTAAAGGTTGTGAGTAAAAATCCTGCTATGGATGGGTGCGTAGGTAAAACTATCCTGCAGTCCGAGTGTGTTAGTGGTTTGAGGGGCCCCTGGGCAAACGTTTCACCTACAAAAGGAGAAGGGAGGACTGACCGAGGGCAAGGGGTGGTTTGCCTTGGGACGATAGCTACCAGACAGGCCACTTAGGGGACAGGGGAGACCGAAAGTTCTGGGGCCTCATAACCAATGATGTTCTGAAGGAGGGTATGTGGGGAGGGGGGTCATACGTTAAAGGGAGGTAGAGCTGGGCCACCATAGCAGGACAGAGGATACCCATGTGGGGTTTAGTCAGGGCCAAGAGGCCTTCCCGGTTAGATGGTGGCCATGGGTCCATGGCGCACAGTGTCTCACAAGGGGAAGCCGGGACTGTGGCGACGATGGGTGAGGTTATCTGAAGGAATGTCAGGTATGGACACTCGTGTTACAAGGGCCTAGGGAGGTAGGCGATCTAAAATAAGCTGAATACGGTGAGGGCTGGCAGAGTATGGGGAAAGGGATCACTAAGAGACATTACTGTCCAATAGTTGGGAGTAGTGGAGGTCCCCTGGGGGTTGTGTCTTGGGAGATGAGGACGGCGGTCAGAAAGGGCGTATGTGCAGATGAAGGGAATATGGTTGTACGGCAGGAGGGTTTTGCGTCACGGCTTACCAATTCACGAGGAGGGCTTGACTGATAAGCGTGGCCCATTTGGTGGGGGCTGGGGTCGTGGAGAGCTATGGGGCTCCGGGTTTCACAGTGCCCAGGTGCAAGCGTCGCACAGAGTGATGGGGCAGTAATATGTAGGAGAGGACTTACCTGGGGCAGGGCATACACGGGTGTTTGTTGGAAACTGGGTGGGATATTCAGCAGGGTTTTTGGTCTGGCTGAGTTGTAGGGGCCTTGGATAGCATAACAGTAACTGTGGGCAAGGAGGTACGTCAGACAGGGGTAAAACTGGCCTGGGTAAGGGATGGGTCACTGCCTTTGGGGACTATTCAAGGGAAGGAGCCTTGGCGCAGCAAGATACGATGGGTCCACGGTGGTCTCCTGGGTCTTGGAAGGCGATCATTTTCAAAGGGGACTGTGGTTGTGTGACGCAGTTTCTATATAAGAGCGGGAGGACACTTGAGCCAAGGGCAGGATAGGAGGGAAGCTATACGGCAACAACTAAAGGGTTGGGGAGAGCTTCATGAAGGGTATGCAGGGAGGCGGTACCAGGGAGACAGAGTGCGGACGCCCAGGCATGTCTGGGCAAGTCGGCATTTGTGGCGTAGTTGAGGAGGGGGGAGGTGTGCCAGGTCAAGGGCAAGTGGGGGAGTTGGAGTTGATTAGTTTGGTTGCAGCGTCCGGGGAACGTGGATTATGTCAACAGAGCTGGGGAAAGCGAGGAGGGAGTATGAGACAGTGGTGATTGGTGGCAAGACATGGGAGGCTATTGGCTGGGGAATCTGTTCCAAATGTGAAAGGTAGACCCACAGTTCTGTAGGCCAGTTTAGGTCTCATACGAACGCTGGGTCGAAGGAGTGGGGCTACCTTAAGGAGGCATACGATTTCTGTGCATTTGGGCTGTAACAGAGGCGATGTCAGGGGGGCCTTGGGGGGAAAGAGGTTGAAGGATGGGGGAGATGGGTGTAGAGAAAGGCGTTCTGTGATGATATAGGTATGGGAAAAAAGGGTTTTTGGGATGGGGTTTGGGACGAACTGTGAAGGAGGGAAGCGGATGTAATTCTTGCAGGACTAATCATTCTTTTTATACTACAGGAAGTGGGAGCAGAACGGGATCCAGGGCGGTCACCTGGATAGGTATTGAAAAACATGGAGGTCCCACTAGTAACCCTCTAAGGTGGTTAAGGCTGCTAACAGGTGTCTGGAATTTAATTTTTGAACAATACCAATCACACAATAATGTATTACCAAGTGCCCTGCACTACTTATTCAACTGTACATACGCCAGCCATTATTGAGAACTTATCAATTGATACAGTATGTGTAGAGCTCAGAGTCTAACAAGTCTATAGACAAGGTTTAACAAAAACAGGAAAATTGTCTTTAAAAATATAACATTTGTATATTTATTACACAATTACAAAATAATCACCATAATAACAATTGATTAAAAAAAGGCATACGGTATCGCAATTAAAAACACATAGAATTATGGCTATACAAATATACAAATGTTATATTTTTCAAAAATTAAATTCCAGACACCTGTTAGCAGCCTTAACCACCTTAGAGGGTTACTAGTGGGACCTCCATGTTTTTCAATATTTCTCCCCTGTCCCAGATGTGACAGATAAGGGGGCCTCCTTTACTTTCTTTTTTACACCTGGATAGGTAGCCATTCTCCCGAGCATTGGGCAGCAAAGGAGGCAAAATAGCAGTTGTACAGTCATCACCGGGCGGGGGCACAGTCTTCAGGATGTGATATGATGGGGTAATCGGTTGAATGGAAATGGTGGTGTGTTGCTGCCAGTACGGGTGACATCGCGTCACGAGAAATAGGGAACTGCCCCGATATCGGGATACATGTGGGATAGAGAATTTTCTGGAATATATCAGGCCTGGCTTTTCACAAAGATGCAGGGATGGGGATATGATTCAATGGAATGGAGCTGGGGGCAGTGGGTTACGTGAAAGAATTATGCTTTACAGAGGATGGACTTTGGGGGCTGGTGAACAGGCTTACAAAGAAATGACCCGCAGGTAATGAGACAGTTTTAAGGGGACACAGGTGATCTCGTTTAGAGATGGGGCACTTTTCACGGACGGGGATTGCCCCGCAAATGTTACTTGTTTACACAGGACACAGGTTTTAGGGGTGGATGGTCATCCACCTGGTGCAACATGGTGGGGTGTCGTTGGGTGATCTGGAACTGGAAGAACGAATGGCTCTGCTTAGAATGGGTGCACCTTTTGCAGTCAAAGACTGGCCTAACAGTAGTATTTTTATACAGTATGCAAGTTTAAGTGGTGGATGGTCATCCACTGGGTGCCGCAGGGTCGGCTGACTGGGGGCGAAAGGTGCACAAGACCTAGCGAGTGGTGGGGCAGGGAACCACCCTACAGGGGTTCCCTGGTTGGTAGTACTTTGGAGGGGTGGTGAGTCACAGACGGGCGGATCCACCCCTCATGGGGGGGAGAACGGTACACAGGTGACTAATTGCAGGGCGCGGGAGGCGATGAGCTATAAACGAAATTCAACAGGGGATGATTGGAGGGCAAGTGAAGGGGAGAATGGGGAGTGGAAGGAGGTCACTGAGTGAATGGGGGAAGAGTCAAATGGGTGAGATGGTTTTGAGAATCATGAAAGGAGAATGAGTCAGTATGGGATAGGAAAAGTATATTTATTGCATTTATGTACTGTTCTATAAAGTTTAAATGATTGCAACCTTGTCCTAATAAAATGGCCTTTTACGCTTCAAGTAACAGCGTGGAGTGTGGTTCTTGCGCGATGACCATGTTGTGGACATTTGAATCTTAAAAAAGTCATGCTCATGGCAAATACTGTTGTCATGAGGAGCCACACGTTAGTCTGTCATTATTAGCTTACCTTCGAGTTCTGGGGTGGTATTCACGAGCTGCGTGATTCAAGCTGTAGTTGCAAACTCAGGAGGACATGAGCTGTGGCTACTTGAAAGGAACTACTATGACATCTTGGAAGGCAAGTCAGTGTGGCCGCGCTGAACTGAGGCAGCGCACACACGCAAGCTACTTAGGTTTGGCTGGGTTGGCTTCATAATCATCTAGACATGGTGGCAGTGCCGTATCTTTGCAACGTTGGTTTTGTGGACTGATGCACTGGCCCAATCAACAGCTTGTTGATTGGGCGATAGAAATAACGCCGCTTTAGCGGAAGAAAGCGCTGCTAAAGCGGCGTAATTGCCCTTGCTAATATGCCCCATAGTTTCTTGCTACTCAGCCTGTTTGAGTGTGATGTAATAGAATGTTCATGAGTGCATGGTTTGCATGAGTGGTCAGTTAGAATGTGTGGGGCTGAGCAACAGGACGCTGCTCCCGGTGGGGCACTTTCTTACCATTTTACTTGTAACTGAATAAACCTACTTCTATAATCTACACTACTGGCTACTGGACTGATTACTACAATGACCTTACTTTGATTGCAAAACTATAGTCAAACCAATTTGTTAACTCATTTTACTTCTGCAGGGTCATCAGTATCTAAGATATCTCATGCATGTGCTTGAGCATGCGCATTAACATTTATGTTTAAAAATGTAAATCATCATGTGTTCTGAAAAGTTAATTCCAATAATATGTGTGTGTTCTTGTTTGTGTGTATTCATCTAGTAATTCAGGGACTTGGTATTGAAACAGAGAGACAGCGGTAGGGCTGCAGAGCAACGGAGATTGCCATGTGTACCTGGAGATTTGAAAAGCCATTATGAAGGTTTCAATTTTAATTCTTTTTAAATCTGTGCTACAGAACCAAAAACATCCTCATTGATTTCCTGACAGCTTAATGACTAGCAGCATAAAAAATGTTTTCCCTTTATTAGCCACAGAGCGAAAAACACACAGTAGCAGAGGCACTGCCCCTAAAGGGAAATTAGGGATTGCAACTGAGGAAGGTTTTAAGGCTAGGTTTAACGTCTTCTATAATTTAGTGAGAGGCAACTCAAAAAAGACCAAATTACTTGTAATTTACAGTTTTTAAAATGCTCCGAAAGTCTGATTGTACAGCTTTTTCCAATAGACAGTGACATTTATGGGTTCTCTATGCAAGGTATATTGCACTCGGTAAAGTGCCCAGAGTGTAATTGCAATTCTAACATCAGACACAATAAAATTAGATTTTCCTGTGTGTACCTACTGGTGCTTGAAGGCCCTATTTCTAAGCACTTCAAACAAGTTTTTGAGTGATTGTGTCAGGCAGAGATAGCCAGGATATAGCACTAAGATGGCCGCCACAAAAGCTGATCTTTCACAGTGCACCTCTTATTCGCCAGCTGAATCCTCATGTATACTCTTCTTCTAGCCCTAACACAACCAGTATCTAGGGGTCAAATAGCCATATGACTCAACTGTGGGCACAGACCTCCACAAAATACAAATAAAGCAGTGGAGGCCCAAATTGCAAACAAGTGTGACATATAGTTACTGAGTTAAGACTCAAGAACATGGGCAAATATTCCCATCAGTAACCATTCTGTACCGCCCTTTTTAACATCATTTGGGTTCTCCTTGCCCAAGAGACAAGACAACACAACATGGCCTACTGATGTGAAAATACAGATTTGACAAAATATCTGTAAGCAATATTGCTTCAGATATTTTGTCAAATCTGTATTTTCACTGTATTTTTAAATTTGGACAATTGAGAGATATCATTAAAATTAACAATCTACTCAGTTGATCTATTTTTATCTTTATTCACACTTATTGTTTTTCACTCACTTTTTGCACTGCTTATTCAGTAACCACAAATATGCTTACATTCTTTTGAAATACCACCCTTCTTGATAACACATTCCCTTAAGAACTGCACAAAGCCTTGATCACATCAGTAGGCCGTGTTGTGTTGTCTTATCTCCTGGGCAAGGAGAACCCAAATGATGTTAAAAAGGGCGGTACAGAATGGTTACTGATGGGAATATTTGCCCATGTTCTTGAGTCTTAACTCAGTAACTATATGTCACACTTGTTTGCAATTTGGGTCTCAACTGCTTTATTTGTATTTTGTTGAGGTCTGTGCCCACAGTTGAGTCATATGGCTATTTGACCCCTAGATACTGGTTGTGTTAGGAATATTGTATATTGGGGTATGTATCTAGTTCGGGTCGTTAAACTCACCCTTGGACCCTCCTATTAATTGGTTTGTTTTTGTACTCTTCTTCTAGCCCATCCAGAGGATTTCTCTCCACTATTGCAGCAGTAACGTCATTTGTATCCCATTCCCTCCTTCGTTTTTATAAAACAACTAAGACTGTGTTTTCAACCTTTTTAACTTACTTCTTTGTTGGCTGCGAGGTTACAAAGTGATGCTGTGTGCGGACTCAATATCATATCCCTTATTTCTCCCTAACAACATTGGCGCCACCTCTGGGTTCTGTCTTGCTCTGCTTCACCATGACATTGCTTAATATTTTCAGGGGATTTTCCTAATTGTGTCTTGTCCCTTGTGTCCTGAAGTGTCCTTCCATCCCGCATTTGCCTCTCCCCCTATTGCTTGATTCTGCTATACATACTATCTGTGCTTGGATGTCACAGGTGACCTGTAAGGTCAGAGGTGTTTGACACCTGGGGCTTGTGTTAGGTCTCCAGGTTCAACACAGGGACTGCAGACCATGAGCCTCACACTTTTGGGTCCCTCCAGCTCTCAAGTGCAGTGCAATAAGAGTCAACAGTAGCCATTGGGGTGGTTTTAGCAGAGTCATAGATGTGGGGGTTTGAGGTGTTTGGGCAACTTCTTGGAAAGATTGTGATAATTTTTTATGTAATCTTAGGTTAGTTGGCACGTATTCAAGGGGGTTGTAGTGTAGCTCCTATTTTCCCAATAGGCTCTGCGCATTGGAATAGTACCTACAGCAGTAAAGGCCTAGGCCAGACGTTAACTAGGTCTACTACTGTCGATACTAGACTTAATTTTTTGGGTTTGCCAGCTAAGCTCAGAGTTCGCTAGAAACTTTCTCGAATGTTCAAGGAAGGAGTTAACTCCCCTGATTAGACAAGAAGGGATTTAGTTTCTGACAACCATAGAACATGACAACTTTGCTCTCCCCTAATCAAGAGTCAATCTCGAGAGTCGTGTGAGCACAAGGCAATTATTTTACTCAGTCAGTACGTGCATTCTTAGTCTCATCAGAATGTAGAGAAAAGGAAGAGACGGGCGTGTTCAATAAAAAGGTGTTATTTATTGATCAGTCTCTTTTCTCGTACAAGAGAAATGGATCGATATTATTGCAATACTTATAGTTAAGTAAAGTGCATACATTAAAAGCAATAGTATAAAATAATACTGTAAAAACATTGATATGGTTTCTGAGCCATATGATGTTTAAAATGATTAAAATATATTTACATACACATATACATTTGACTAAACGTACTCAACTGGTGTTTCTAAATACGCCTACCCCGTGTACCTGACCTAAGTCTAATGCGTGGGCGGGAATAGAAAGTTACAGTTTAAGTTAAGTTTGTTTTTGCCAAGTGAATAACTAAGGAATTCTCTGTGAGGGGTTATTCAGTTCTGTACCTGGAAGTTAGGATGAATGAGGAATGGTATCTCTTTCTCTGCTCTCGATATTCCAGGCTGCCTGCGAGGGCTGCCCAGAAGCGCCGGTGCTGGGTCTCTCGGCTTGAGATAGCAGCGCGTCTCTCAGCGCGTCAGGAAGGCGGGGCTGCTGCCAGCGGGGTCTGCTTCTGCTCTCGGCTTCGGCAAGTATGGCTGCTCCGTCTTGTCACCACGCGTGTGTTTGCATAGGGCAAGGTCGGCAATATTTATACCTTAAAGGTGCCGAGATTGACGTAAGGATGGACATAGATACGTCAATAAAGATGTCATACGACTTGCTCGTTAGCACATTCTTTACTAAAGTTCTCTGTGAAATCAAAACAATGGCCGCACGGATTTTCCAGGTTGTCATAGGTTTGATTTGTTATGAGAACGTCGTATGCCTTATCAGGGGCTGGAGGAATGTCGCTTGTCTAATTAGATCTCAAGCGTTATAACCTAATCAGATAACACGTTCCTGTGCCGGAGTGTGACTGCGTCAGATAACGGTATCTGCATCATGGGGGTTTTCTTGCCTCATGGGCTGACTGTTAGTTAACTTGATAGTTAGTTTAACCAGAATAGGGTCAGGAATAGGGGGACTGATTCAGAACCTATAGAAATACACGACACCCACTCCACGCTAACTATGGTCATATCTACTAATCTATGCATAGTATAACATAGTACAACATACTATAGAGTATAGTGTATACCTTACCACCCCAAAATACATAAATGCATTTCGAAATTTTCAAATATACTGAAAAAATTGCAGTCATATATATTGTATGCACTTAAGCTATGAATTAAATGCAAAAGTAAACACGCATTTTTATGCATTATTGCTTATTGGTATATGAGAAATACACATGAAATGGCTCTTAATATGGCTATACAGAAAGGAAGTCCGAGACCATTTCATCACATAATAAAAATATTTGTGAACCTACCAGCGGGCAGCTAAAGTCTATAAAGTATCTAAAAATAGAAATTTTAGTTCTCTAGGAATAGTTTCTTACTTTAAGCAGAAGATCAGTGTCCCGGGAAAAAATATGTAGAAAAATATTTTAAGGGGCATGCTGAAAAAATTGCTGTCCGTGAACTGGAGTGAAATTGTTCATGTGACTTTATTTTTAAAGTTGAAGGCCGAATTCAGGGAATGCCGTGTGCGAGTTTACTCAAAAGTCTCTATTTCTGTTCTGGAGAGAACATCATATCATTCAGGCTTTCGAAAAAACTGTCAACAGCTTCATGGGAAAGTTCCACTAAGTCGGAAATAGGTGTAACCATGCATTCGTGCGCATGATTGTCTGTATTGACATTCTGATTCGCATTGCTGACAGAAGGTCGTACCTGTTCGATGCTGCTTTCATCTTGAACTTCACTACTCTTCAATCGCAGTGGTGAAGATTCCAGGAATGCCGTCATCAGGATTGGCAGCCTTTGAGGGCAGCACAAAGCGTGAACCTTGGTAGGAACCAACAGTGTATCTGCATCCACCGGCGCATCCGATTGTAGCGTCAGACAGGTGTCTAACACGCATTCTTCTCCGCATAGCAGACACCTTAGTACAGGTAAAACACACCTTTGCCACATTGGTCGAAATGATAGAAACCAAGTCATGTTCAGGTCTCTAAGCCGGGAGAGTCCCAGGATTTTTGATATCCGGTCCCGGTATCCAATGGCTAGGATCGTATCTTCCATTGTCGCGAGAGTTTGATCTGTGACATGGGTTGCCATAACGAAAAATAAGGACTATGAATAGGATTCCTGCAATTAGTCCCAGGATCAGGGGAAGTCCGCCAAAAATCGAATGGACGAAATCTGGAAAAATACCCAGTATGGCTTTGAATGGTGTTAATGCCATCGAAAATACTGTCTTAAATACCTTTGAGACCCCAGTGGTATCAGAAATATTTAAGATTTCGCTTAGGATTTCCGCGAAATGTACGGGGGAATTAGTTGATAATAATGTATGTATCTCTGCAGTCGTCCTTGCGACTTGTAGATCATACGTTTCTTTTGATGACGTGAGCCTTGTAGGCGTCCGAAGAAGCACTGTTTTCATTCTGCTTAAAGTGTCTATTCGAATAGAAGTAATTTTCAAACTGGGCCATGCCCTTGCCTCCCTGTCTGGAAAGGAGCTGGGGAATAAAGAGCGTCCACAGCACTTGACCTTCGCCGTTGTAGTTACTAGATAAGGAGTCCCGGGCATAAGACTGCAACATCTGCGGTCTACAATAAGAATGTAACTCCCATTATAGAGTCTTTGAAAGAATGGTTCTATTTCAGTTGCAGGTGCGCCTTGCTGGTGACATGAAAGGTTGTATGAATTCCCTTCACAGGCTCCATGCAAACTAATTCCGTTACACAGAAGCGTGCCGCTTAGTGACATAGCACAATTGTTGCCACTAAGAAACACTTTCTGTCCTTTATTACTGACACATGCATGTGAATAGGGCAGGTTCCAAGTTGTTTTAAGGTACCCCTTTCCCAATTTCTCGTACATGCCAGCCTGTATATATTTTTGGCAGTATTGAAACCTGAAGGTTGAGATTGGAATATTTATGATTCCGTGTATTATCCATTCACTGACAGGTCGTTCTGACATTGTCATTGGTAATCTTTCTAGTTTTTCAATGCTCAAGATTGTATAATCAGCACCCTTTTGCGCCATACCGATTTGTCTATCAGTAAGGTTAAAGATTTGGAATAGTGACGTTGTGTTGATTAAACGCCAAGGCACATAGCCTGAACGCAGATTTTGTAACGTCCAGCCAAGCTGTACAATGGAACGCAATTGTGACTGACCATGTTGTAATAACAGTAAGTCTTGCGATAATATATCGATTGCTGACGACACAATGCTGTCCAATGAAAAAATTCTGGAGGACAGAGTCATTAACCCATTGTCCACTACAGAAAGTGATTTTTCCAAATTAATACGGTCAATTTCCCGTATTCTTTCTGCTGTCTCAATTTGAGTAACCTTCCAGGCCTCATTGTATGCTGCATATACAGAGGCTGCTATGAAACGCTTTTGACGCTGTTTGCGTGGTCCCATTATGAAATCACGCAAGTCAGCACCATCAGTAAGTAAAGTTAGGTGTTGCTTAATTTCAGGCAGTGTGGAAGTCTGTAGCCATTGAAGGCATAATTTGCCCACACTGTAGGTTGTTATTATCCCTGGGTGATGTCTTTGGGGATATCTAGGGTCTGGCCTGGTCATTTTAAAACCCTGTGTTTTATTCAGGAATCTATCTTGACAGTTATTTGTATCTGTGGGCCAGATCAACCATTGTTTCCAATCAGGATGTGTTCTGTTTTTGTTTAATATATGGTTTACGTCTATCTCTTCATCTGTATCAGAGCTATTGCTAAACATTGTTGGCTTCGGAATAGACGGTTTAATTAAATCTTTGATTTTGGCTAAGCCAAGACAGGTGGTTTGTTGAACAGTGTCATTTAAAAATATCATTTGTTCTGGGATCATGCAGGCTCTAAACAAAGCTTCTAAACCCTGTACTTGCCATTCTTTTGTACCCCAAACACTTTTTAAATCAACATTTTTGTCCCAATAATCAAATCCAAATGTATTCATTTTTTCAAAGAATGAATCTGAATATATCAATTTTGTGTTGGTTATCATGGTTTTCATCCCTGTCTTGTTTGACAATTTAAAATAAAATGTTTCAGCATTACTTATGTTAAAACCTGAAAAATATGAATATTTGTCATACACGGTTCTAGAGCTCCCTTTTGGAGGTGTAGCGCAATGTTCCCATTGATTATAATTTAAAACATTTCTAGGTTGTGCAGATTTATGCAAAAAATGGTTACCATAATGGTTATAGCAATACATACTATCATAATTTGTAGAACCTTGCAAATAATCATGTTTTGTAAATTTAGCAGACATTACTAAGTCAGACATCATGTTGTTGATAGTTTCGAAGTCCCAATCATCAGCAAACGAGTTTGGTTTTGCAAAGTCACTCAAAGAGATCTTGATTTGGTGTGGATATTTCAGGATCTCGACCGGACCATAAATTTCATAGTCAGTGTTGTCCCAGGCTACCCCACCAGGTATAGGATTGGCTGTGAAGTTGGCTGAAGAAAGTTCTGAAGAAAGTTCTCTTTTCTCGACGTGTGAAGATGTGTGTGGTTTGAGGACCAAGTTGATGTTCTGACTTGCTGTGTCCATTTTAGCATATTTTCCCTCAATGAAGCGTCCCAAAGTAAATACCATGATGAGCCAAAGTATGAGGATAAATGCACCAAAACCCACCCAAAATTCAATCCATGGAGAAACCAGATATGTTTCTTTCAGATGTTTCAAAAGTTCCTTAGCTTTGTCTTTAAAGGATTTTGATGATGGCTGTGTCTTTGATTCACTGAAGCCGTCAGAGGAATCATCGAAGTTGATGAAGTACCCGGATGCAGTTCTGTCAATTGTTCCAATTGCTTCAGGATTTTTGTTCCTTGCATTTTCACTTGGTACTTCAGTATAGATTGGTGTGTCTCTGCTAAATGTCTTTATTTGGGTTTTCAGAGGTCTTAGTTCTATTGCATTGTTGCATAGTCCTTCTTGTTCTTCTGCAGGCGTTTCGAATGTGATGAGCCTTTTTGATAGGACCTCTGTGCTGGTAGCAAACCTTGGTGTTCTGCTACTTATTGGGAGTCCACTTGGCCTACTGTTTGTTATCGGCCACATGTTGTGGTTTTACCAGGTCGATGGATACAACTCGGTTCTCCTTTTTTCCAGCAAGTGGCGGTAGTACAACTGATCTTGTCCCGTTGACAGACAAGACAGGAACTGCTTTTCTGTAAGAAGGCCCAAATTCCTTCTTTACCGCGATCTTCTCCCTGACTAGATCCCCGACTTTTGGAATCCAGACAGGTCTTGCTGGGACAGGTGGTGATTCTTCAGTGGTTGTTGGCTGTTGTTTCAACTGTATGTTGCTCAGGTCTTTTCTTGTTTTGTTTAAGTCCTGCAAAATAGCCAAACGGTCTTTGACATCAAAGCTTTTTTCTATTACCACTGAAGTCTGACTATCAAGGTCAGAGATCAACATCCTAGTTCCGAATAATAATTCGTCTGGACTGAATCCCTTCAGAGAATTTCTTGGCAAGTTATTTAGACTACGTTGGACACTTATTAGATGTTTGACCCCCCCAGCTCCCGAACCTAATATCCTTTCCATTATAGATTGCTTTCTGCCTTGGTTTTTTCTTTACACCATACCGTACCCTCAGGAAGGAAGTGAGAAGATTCCCGCTGGGCTGTGCTCATTTGGCCATGTTTCCCCCCCAGGCTGGATTGCCTGAGTGAAAACAATGGTCGAACGTAGCATGCTCTTAGCGTATATGCCATTTAGACTCGCAAATCTTGTATAATAGTCCGGACGTCAGCCGAGTGCTGGTGATCTACATTATAAGTGGAAACTAGCCTGTATATGTTAATCGCAAGCCATTCTTTTTGCTGGTAATATTATCTGCCTTGATACGACGAGGTATTAAACTGCTTCTCTCCCCACTGCGATCTCTGTTGCAGTTTGGGCAGTTTTTTACAAACATGGTGTAGTGCAGGCTCATGCCTGGCCACCAGTACCGTGATTGTAATTCTTCCAGAGAATCTTTTAATTTAAGGTGTCTGTGACCCTCGCCCATGTGTGCGTCTGCGATTAACAAGTTTCTCCTGTCCATGTTTGGAATCACTCTATCCCCCACTCCAGGGATTCGAGCAAAAGGGACGGAGTTTGCATCGATTATGTATGTATAATTGAGTGGATAGTTGATCGGTAACGCTGAACAGTCGCCTTTTGATGACGTTTTCACCGCCAGCATTGTTTCACCGTCAATGTATTTTAATGTACGCTTTTTTCGATCTACGGGAGCCGGTTTAGTGGCTGCCGCTGCGGCTGCTTCAGCCAATGAATTCCCCACAACGTGAACGCCATCACGTTGATGACTCAGTGAGTGAGTCACGTGAGTCTTTGGTAGTTCTTTTTTCAAAAGAGCTACTTGTTCCCAGAGCAGTCTCTGCTTTATTGGTGCATCTGTGTCATCTTTGTAACCGTTCTGAATCCATGTCTGCAAATCGCTGTTATATGATTTGACGCAGTAATATGAATCTGACACTATAAGTGTCGGGAATTCGCGATCCGCATTATCTAGCGCCATTTTCAAAGCTATTATTTCAGTTTGTAGTTCTGAATTAGTTTCTACTGAGTGTGATTTTGTTAATAGAGGTCTTAGTTTACCTCCGCGCCACACTTCTTTTGTAATCTCACATGTGGGGTTGTATGCATGTTCTCCCCAAACGGAGGGTTGAGCATGTCCGTCTGTATAGATTACACAGGCGTAATGTCGTAGAGGCAGAATGTCGATTGGCAGAGGATACGTCTTTTCATATTTTAGATTTTTTAATTCTTCTAGTTCTTAAAAAATTGTCAACCAGGCTATACTTGATAATTCATATCCTTCGTATAGAATTTTTAGATGGGCAATTCTGGATTTTTTGAAGTTGAATTTGTAACCCTCTGCAGCGAACCCAAGTATTATGGTGTTCACTCTTTTCAAGTGAGTCTCCAAGTCATCATCTGTTAGGTAAATGTCATCAACATAAGATAATGCTTCATCATCATATAGTTGTAGTAATTCTGTTACTCTCGCTGAGAATACCCCCGGGCTGTTCTTGTACCCCTGGGCTAACCGACAGAATTGTTTTTGAGTGCCATTTACTGAGAATGCAGTTAAATATCTGCTCTCTGGTGCTATGTTTTGACAAAAGAATCCATTGGAAATGTCCAAGGTTGTTTTGTATTTTTTGCGCACTATGTTATTCATTAGTGCAGCACTGTGTGAGTTTTGCACTGCAAAGGTTTTGCAAAAACAACAAGTGATGGACTGAATGTGGATCAATGTCACACATTCCCCCAGTCAAAAGATCTGGGCCCAAATCCATCGTTTTTTTGCACTCCACACCACCCTGGGTTAGACAATGGCGATATGCAAATCAGCTCTGACCCTGTTGCCCCATGGGAACAGTCCAGTCCGAACTACAAAAGCCATGTCCTTCCCAGAACGGAATCAAGCATCCGAGGACCGGACCGGTTTCGAGGTAACACCTCTCTTCAGCCCGGCTAGCTTGACTCCAAGTGGTGTGGAGTGCCTGGGACCCACGTCTGGGCATCCCCAGCGCACTTAGGGCGGCAATTGCAAAAACAACAAGTGATGGACTGAATGTGGATCAATGTCACACATTCCCCCAGTCAAAAGATCTGGGCCCAAATCCATCGTTTTTTTGCACTCCACACCACCCTGGGTTAGACAATGGCGATATGCAAATCAGCTCTGACCCTGTTGCCCCATGGGAACAGTCCAGTCCGAACTACAAAAGCCATGTCCTTCCCAGAACGGAATCAAGCATCCGAGGACCGGACCGGTTTCGAGGTAACACCTCTCTTCAGCCCGGCTAGCTTGACTCCAAGTGGTGTGGAGTGCCTGGGACCCACGTCTGGGCATCCCCAGCGCACTTAGGGCGGCAATTGCAAAAACAACAAGTGATGGACTGAATGTGGATCAATGTCACACATTCCCCCAGTCAAAAGATCTGGGCCCAAATCCATCGTTTTTTTGCACTCCACACCACCCTGGGTTAGACAATGGCGATATGCAAATCAGCTCTGACCCTGTTGCCCCATGGGAACAGTCCAGTCCGAACTACAAAAGCCATGTCCTTCCCAGAACGGAATCAAGCATCCGAGGACCGGACCGGTTTCGAGGTAACACCTCTCTTCAGCCCGGCTAGCTTGACTCCAAGTGGTGTGGAGTGCCTGGGACCCACGTCTGGGCATCCCCAGCGCACTTAGGGCGGCAATTGCAAAAACAACAAGTGATGGACTGAATGTGGATCAATGTCACACATTCCCCCAGTCAAAAGATCTGGGCCCAAATCCATCGTTTTTTTGCACTCCACACCACCCTGGGTTAGACAATGGCGATATGCAAATCAGCTCTGACCCTGTTGCCCCATGGGAACAGTCCAGTCCGAACTACAAAAGCCATGTCCTTCCCAGAACGGAATCAAGCATCCGAGGACCGGACCGGTTTCGAGGTAACACCTCTCTTCAGCCCGGCTAGCTTGACTCCAAGTGGTGTGGAGTGCCTGGGACCCACGTCTGGGCATCCCCAGCGCACTTAGGGCGGCAATTGCAAAAACAACAAGTGATGGACTGAATGTGGATCAATGTCACACATTCCCCCAGTCAAAAGATCTGGGCCCAAATCCATCGTTTTTTTGCACTCCACACCACCCTGGGTTAGACAATGGCGATATGCAAATCAGCTCTGACCCTGTTGCCCCATGGGAACAGTCCAGTCCGAACTACAAAAGCCATGTCCTTCCCAGAACGGAATCAAGCATCCGAGGACCGGACCGGTTTCGAGGTAACACCTCTCTTCAGCCCGGCTAGCTTGACTCCAAGTGGTGTGGAGTGCCTGGGACCCACGTCTGGGCATCCCCAGCGCACTTAGGGCGGCAATTGCAAAAACAACAAGTGATGGACTGAATGTGGATCAATGTCACACATTCCCCCAGTCAAAAGATCTGGGCCCAAATCCATCGTTTTTTTGCACTCCACACCACCCTGGGTTAGACAATGGCGATATGCAAATCAGCTCTGACCCTGTTGCCCCATGGGAACAGTCCAGTCCGAACTACAAAAGCCATGTCCTTCCCAGAACGGAATCAAGCATCCGAGGACCGGACCGGTTTCGAGGTAACACCTCTCTTCAGCCCGGCTAGCTTGACTCCAAGTGGTGTGGAGTGCCTGGGACCCACGTCTGGGCATCCCCAGCGCACTTAGGGCGGCAATTGCAAAAACAACAAGTGATGGACTGAATGTGGATCAATGTCACACATTCCCCCAGTCAAAAGATCTGGGCCCAAATCCATCGTTTTTTTGCACTCCACACCACCCTGGGTTAGACAATGGCGATATGCAAATCAGCTCTGACCCTGTTGCCCCATGGGAACAGTCCAGTCCGAACTACAAAAGCCATGTCCTTCCCAGAACGGAATCAAGCATCCGAGGACCGGACCGGTTTCGAGGTAACACCTCTCTTCAGCCCGGCTAGCTTGACTCCAAGTGGTGTGGAGTGCCTGGGACCCACGTCTGGGCATCCCCAGCGCACTTAGGGCGGCAATTGCAAAAACAACAAGTGATGGACTGAATGTGGATCAATGTCACACATTCCCCCAGTCAAAAGATCTGGGCCCAAATCCATCGTTTTTTTGCACTCCACACCACCCTGGGTTAGACAATGGCGATATGCAAATCAGCTCTGACCCTGTTGCCCCATGGGAACAGTCCAGTCCGAACTACAAAAGCCATGTCCTTCCCAGAACGGAATCAAGCATCCGAGGACCGGACCGGTTTCGAGGTAACACCTCTCTTCAGCCCGGCTAGCTTGACTCCAAGTGGTGTGGAGTGCCTGGGACCCACGTCTGGGCATCCCCAGCGCACTTAGGGCGGCAATTGCAAAAACAACAAGTGATGGACTGAATGTGGATCAATGTCACACATTCCCCCAGTCAAAAGATCTGGGCCCAAATCCATCGTTTTTTTGCACTCCACACCAAAGGTTTTGCAACATGTGTTAAGGTGTCGGTAATCCAAAACTAGACGATATGAATTGTCTGGTTTGGAGACCGGAAACAAAGGATTGTTCATTTGTGAGGTGCAAGTTTCAATCACCCCCTGGTATTCTAGCTGATCTAGTATTTCATTTACTTGTTTTTTAGCTTCTTGCTTAATTGGGTACTGCCTTTGTGCAGTTGGTTGTGATTTTAACTGGATTTTGTGAGGAGGAGAATCCTCATCCCATCCTACATGATTTTTATATAAAGCAGGTGCTAAGGCCACTGCCCACTTTCTAGCAAGTGTGTATTTTTTATGAATCGGTATTTGATTCGAGAAGGCAGGCATAATTACTTCTTCGCCATGAGGGCACTCCCTGACAAACTCTGGTGGCCAGTCTTTTTCAGCTAGAAGGATGTCATAGCCTTTGGAGAGGTTATCCCAAAATAGTCCCCTTATTTTCCTAGTCTTATCTCCCTCTATACGTAATGTTATCTCGTATATCTTGTGGGGCTTGCTAACTCTGGTGTCTGCAGTTTCCACTTGAAGGTATTCATTCGTGTCCACTGTCTCCAGATGATTCATAAGGACTTTGCGAGCTATGCTCACCTCTGCTGCGCTGTCTAGCATTGTCTGAGCCCACTCTCCGTTTTTCAGTTGTGTCCTCAGTATTCTCGGCATTGTTAACTACCTTGATACTGGCTACCTTCTTTTTTGGAAATTGTAATTTCTTTTTTAGCTGAGCAGGTTCCTTGTCTTTGGACTTGGCGTGCTCTTCTGATCGTCCTCTTCTTTCCGATTTCTGCGAGGAATTCTGAAAAGATTGAGAGGGACGTGTATCAATGTCTTGATATCTATCAGGTTTTTTAATATTATCCCTATTTCTAAGGTTATATCTATTCCCAGAGGGGTCACTCTGTGGTGACCTCTGTCTTTGGTTTGGAGATTTCTCTCTTCGCCTCGGAGACCTTCCTCTGGACTGGAATTTCTTTTCTTTAGGATTGGATTGTTTATTTCCATCCCAGTTCTTTTTTGGTGAATTATTATTATTAAAAAATATTTTTTCTGGACTTGTAGTCAGTTGCGGTTTTACTGGTATTCCACCTAGACTATCTCTGCCTAGTTCTTCATAGGATTTTTCTATGATTCTGGCAATTTCAGCTGGTTGGTCTGCTATATCTGTCTCTTTTAACCTCTGGCGGATCGCCACGTTTGCTGCCTCACCTTTTATGTTGGCTAATAATATAGCCGAGACCTGCTTGAAGTCTTTTAGTAATTTCATACCAAGAGTTAAAGCAGGTTCTGGACCGTATTCATCTTGAATTTGTTTTAGCACATCTGGTATTACCGAAATGGATGGAACACCGTGCGTTTTTGTGTAGATGGAAGCAAAGACTGTACCCCAAGTGTCACAGTCCTCAATGTGTGGTGCGATTCCCATTGGGAGACATATAGTCAGAATCCTGTGTTTTTCCAGCGGGGTGGTGTCAGGAAACACCGCCTCTATTTGGGTGATTTTCTGTGCCAACCAGAATGGTATTTGTTCCCGTTTAGCTGGAACTTTACCTAGGCAGGATTGGATGTTCTGTGGTGTAATTTTATTTGTGTTCCCCTGGTGAGGGGTCAGCTGTGGAAGTTTAATCGCTGGCTGAATTGTTGAAGTACGCATTACATACTGAACTAATTGTCTATGAATTTTTAGTAGTTGTTTTAGCTGTATTAATAGCTCTGCTGCAGGCATTCTTTCGATGTCTGGATGTGGTGTGTATCCGGCTAAGACTGGCCACGTTGCTCCTGGTCTTCCTAAAGGACCGAGCCTTGTAATGTGATTATTATGTTTTAGGGCGCCATCAAATAAGAGCAAATGCTCTTGGAATTTGAGTGGTACTTCCACCTCCTCGAAAGGAGTGTATGTTTCAGGAGGTTCCTCTACTTTGTAATAGTGGAAGTACTTTGTTACAGCATTTGCTGCTGGAAAATGTATCCATGAATAGTATACCTCTGTCTGCCGATATTCGTGTGCCTCAATTACGAATATGACTGTGCCACCTCTAGGTGTCAGTCCATTTTCTATAAGTTTTAAGGTTATAGATCTCCTTTTGATGACCGGAATGAGTATTATATCCGCGTCTGCTGCTTGCATGGTAGCATCAGCATCTGCGAGTTCAGTTGCTAATCTAACTGCCTCTCTTTCATCATCACTCTCTGCCATTTTACCGACAGGATGGTATTATGTTTGTTTGCAGATCAGGTTTCTTTATGGAAACAGAGATTAGATGCACAATATTTTGGAACGGTGTATCCTTCAACGTTGACTATACCAAGAACCATACATAGGAGTTCCCTCCTGCGAGGTTTTGGAGGATATTACCTTTCACCCACTCCAGACGTCTTTGGAGTATTTGGGAAAAGGGGTCTGAGTGAGAAAGCACGACTGAGTTACTCTAAATGTCTTACGTTAGTTTTATCGCCCTTTCCAAACGCGTTGGGCGCCATGTAGTGTAGCTCCTATTTTCCCAATAGGCTCTGCGCATTGGAATAGTACCTACAGCAGTAAAGGCCTAGGCCAGACGTTAACTAGGTCTACTACTGTCGATACTAGACTTAATTTTTTGGGTTTGCCAGCTAAGCTCAGAGTTCGCTAGAAACTTTCTCGAATGTTCAAGGAAGGAGTTAACTCCCCTGATTAGACAAGAAGGGATTTAGTTTCTGACAACCATAGAACATGACAACTTTGCTCTCCCCTAATCAAGAGTCAATCTCGAGAGTCGTGTGAGCACAAGGCAATTATTTTACTCAGTCAGTACGTGCATTCTTAGTCTCATCAGAATGTAGAGAAAAGGAAGAGACGGGCGTGTTCAATAAAAAGGTGTTATTTATTGATCAGTCTCTTTTCTCGTACAAGAGAAATGGATCGATATTATTGCAATACTTATAGTTAAGTAAAGTGCATACATTAAAAGCAATAGTATAAAATAATACTGTAAAAACATTGATATGGTTTCTGAGCCATATGATGTTTAAAATGATTAAAATATATTTATATACACATATACATTTGACTAAACGTACTCAACTGGTGTTTCTAAATACGCCTACCCCGTGTACCTGACCTAAGTCTAATGCGTGGGCGGGAATAGAAAGTTACAGTTTAAGTTAAGTTTGTTTTTGCCAAGTGAATAACTAAGGAATTCTCTGTGAGGGGTTATTCAGTTCTGTACCTGGAAGTTAGGATGAATGAGGAATGGTATCTCTTTCTCTGCTCTCGATATTCCAGGCTGCCTGCGAGGGCTGCCCAGAAGCGCCGGTGCTGGGTCTCTCGGCTTGAGATAGCAGCGCGTCTCTCAGCGCGTCAGGAAGGCGGGGCTGCTGCCAGCGGGGTCTGCTTCTGCTCTCGGCTTCGGCAAGTATGGCTGCTCCGTCTTGTCACCACGCGTGTGTTTGCATAGGGCAAGGTCGGCAATATTTATACCTTAAAGGTGCCGAGATTGACGTAAGGATGGACATAGATACGTCAATAAAGATGTCATACGACTTGCTCGTTAGCACATTCTTTACTAAAGTTCTCTGTGAAATCAAAACAATGGCCGCACGGATTTTCCAGGTTGTCATAGGTTTGATTTGTTATGAGAACCTCGTATGCCTTATCAGGGGCTGGAGGAATGTCGCTTGTCTAATTAGATCTCAAGCGTTATGACCTAATCAGATAACACGTTCCTGTGCCGGAGTGTGACCGCGTCAGATAACGGTATCTGCATCATGGGGGTTTTCTTGCCTCATGGGCTGACTGTTAGTTAACTTGATAGTTAGTTTAACCAGAATAGGGTCAGGAATAGGGGGACTGATTCAGAACCTATAGAAATACACGACAGGGTCTTGTGGTCAGGAATGCGGGAGCATTTAAGGATGCTATTTGATTGTGTGCGGGTCATAAAGGGAAGCTCTGAACAGAGCTGAGAGAGCGCCATGTTACTTAAAAAAAATTGTAGGGGTGCATTATAATCGCCTGTAGTCAGCACCCGCATATTTAGAGGATATACTAATGTGCTCTTTTAGAAATGTAACAGTAGGCCGGGGATCAGTGCAATATGTAAAAGAGTATTCATAGTGTTTGCAGATTAATGTAGAGCCTTAACAGGTGTGTGATGCTTTATGTAACGTAGAAATGCCATTAAACGTGTGTATTGCTAAATTAGTAAACGTGCCATATTGAGAGTTGCATGTGTAGGAGACAGAATGTGACGCTTTAACATGGAAAAGAATTACGTATAGAGTTGAAATGTGATGTTGTTTTGTAATGGAATAGAGTGCATTGCTTATAATGTAGAATCATTTAGAAATGCATTTAACGTGTAAAGGCCTGGGACATAGAGAAGCCAGTAGAGGCCTAACTGTGATTTCTTTACTTAGCTTTGGTTATCCTTGTGAAATAATTTCTTGCTGGGAAGGGTGCTGTTCTCAGAGATTATTGAATTGTAACTTTGAATGTGCACAAGATTGCTTCTCACGTATTTCAGTTGCAGGTGCAAGGCCACGGACCTCGTTAGGTAGAAAGATCCATTGTTTAGAAGTTAGGCCGGTAGGAGTGAGGACGAGTAACTGCCAGAGGAATGTCCATCTGCAACAGTTGGCGGAGAAGGTGCCTGGGATCCAAGGACACCTCAACGGACACTGGATGGAAGAATGCCAGGCTGGAAAGATCAGAAAACCGACACCTGCCTTGGGGCGTACATACGATTTTGGGAGTTTTGTATTAGGGACAGTACCCGAGGGTGGAGAGCATGAATTTGTTATGAGGTTGCCAGAGCAGGATGTAAGCAATCCTAGATAGCACTTGAGGGAACTTAGGGCAGAGTGGGGTGTAGGAAGAAGCATCTTAGAACGAGCTTAGTAGTTTAGGCTACTTACCTAAGAAACTTGAATGCACTTCTTAGGAAGTCTTCACGGCTGGCACCTTTACTCTTGCCTGAAGGGAATTTTTAAGTAGGGATGTCACCTCAGAGTTAGTGTAGGGGCAGAATAATCTTTTCCTTTTGTTTTTGTAAATGTAGTCCAGACTTCAAGTAGGGACTGTTATTGGATGCCTGATGTTTCTTGAATTAACATTGCTTTTTATTCTGAGTCGTCTGAGACTCCTTCGTAGGATTATGTGTGTATTAGTGCTCGTTTACCTTTTGAACCTCTTGCTGAGGTGTCTCTATGTCCAATTATTTTTGGCTTTGTAATAAATTCTTAAACTTCATTTCATAGTCAGCGGTTCTTTAATTTGGATTTTATTTATTATTTGTGCAATTTGTATAGCGCACAACTACCCGGAGGTGTTTCGGCGCTGAAAAGACAGTAGAGCAGACTGTTGGAGTGAGTAATTACTGGTTGAAAAGCCAAGTTTTTACTAGCTTCCCAAATATAAGAAGGGAGGGACTAGCCCTGATGTGAAGAGGGAGGATGTTCCATAATTTTGCCGTAGCAACTGTAAAGCGTCTGTCTCCCCATGATGATTTCTTCGTACGTGGGACAGTTAAAAGGCGAGCTGAAGAGGAGCGCAAGTGCCTGTTAGGAGTGTACAGACATAATGATCTTCTTAGGAACTCAGGTCCAGAGTTGTTAGTTGCCCTGTATGCGATACAGAGTGCCTTGAATTTAATTCGGTTCCTGACCGGCAACCAATGAAGTTGGCGTATAAATAGATTTAAACTTGGGCGTGCCAGAAAATATTCTGGCTGCTGAGTTTTGAACTAGTTGCAGCTTATTCAAAACTTTCTCCTGGGCATTTCAGAAGAGGCCATTGCAATAATCGATCTTTGACAAGACCAATGTGCACATGAGGGTTTTTTCTGCGCTCAAAGGGAGAAAAGGAAGGAGTTTCCTAATCATATTGAGGGTGAAAAAGGATGAAGACACCACAGAATTTGCATGGTGTATAAACGAAAGCTTATCATCAAACATCACTCCCAAATTCCTAACCTTAGTGACTGGTTGAGGAGGAGGTCCCAAATCAGTTGGCCACCAAGTTGGGGACCAACTGGGGGATAAACTACCAAAAGTCATTACCTCCGTTTTATCGGAGTTCAACTTCAGGCAGTTGCATGACATCCAAAAAATGATGTCTCGCATCCCTTCTTGAAAATTTGCTGCTACTTCCAGTCCATCATTGTGGACTGCCAGCACCAGTTGGGTATCATCGGCGTAAACCTCATCCCGTGGGTTTTAATGATCCTGGCCAAGTCCAACACGTAGATATTAAATAAGGTCGGACTTAGGGAGGATCCCTGAGGCACCCCACATGGGAGGGAAAAGACCAGAGAGTAGAATTCGCCCAGCTTAACAGAGTGCGATTGGCAAGGTATGAAGTTAATAGCGCTCTAGCCTTTTGTTCAATGCCAATGGCAGAGACACGGTCGATCAGGATGGCATGATCGACCGTGTCAAACGCTGCGGACAGATCAAACAGGATCAGGACTGCCGCTCCACCTCTATCCAAGATCATCCTGATCTCGTCTGAGGCCTCAATGAGGGCCGTCTCCATCCTATGCCCCTTCCTGAACCCAAATTGAGTATCATCAAGCAGATTGTTATTGTCAATAAATTGGGCTAATTGCATGTTCATTATTTTTTCAATGATTTTTGATGGAAAAGGGAGGCAGGCAGGTCTATAATTTTCGGTTCTAACAGATCAAGGTTACATTTCTTGAGTAGGGGTTTGATGATGGCCTTTTTCCAAACTGACGGGTAAACACCAGTGTGAAACATCAAAATACAAATGTCACTAAGGATTGTGGCAATGGGGTCCGGGATGAGTTTGAGAATAGAAGGTGGAGAAGGGTCCACGGGGGATCCAGATTTGATAGAGAGGACAAGCTCTCGTACCTGCTCAAATGAGACCTGACTGAATTCTGCAAATGCGGTGGTGATGGAAGTATTAATTGAGTTGTTAGAGATAGGCGGATCTAAATTAGGCTGAGTAGAAAAATTTGAATACATTTGACTGACCTTATCTTTAACCTCTTCAGTGCTGTGCGAATTTCGCTGCAGTGCTGAAGAGTTATAAATCATATTGGCTCATGACGGAAATGTTCCGTCATCAGCACCGGAGCACCGACGCTGATGACGGAACCGTTCCGTCATGAGCATGGAAGGGGTTAAAAATATTGGTGAGTGAATTACATAGGTCTGGTGAGATTTCAGTAGAAGTACCTGTCGGGGTGTAGAGAGTTTGGTTACCACCTGAAATAGTTGCTTGGTGGAGTTTTGGGCCGATTTCATTTGCCTGAGATAGTATTTACTTTTTTCTGTGACAATAAGATGTTTGTATTTAGTCATTGCCTCTTTATAAAATGCTTTAGCATTATTATTATAATCTTTGCGCCAATGTCTCTCTAAATTTCTGCAACGTTGTTTCTCAAGTCTTAATTCCTCTGAGAACCAAGGTGCGGAATGGACCCTTCGATTAGTAGAGACCTTTTTAGGTGGTACTAACGTAGTAAAAGCATCTTGTAGCCAGATAGAATAGTTGTTAGATGCCATTTCGGGATCTACTGAGGATCAATATTGGGAAGAAGAAAGAGATTTTTGCAAAAGTTGAGGATCAATGTTGTTCCATGCCCGAATCTGTTTAGGTGTAAGGGAACCCATACCCTTAGCTTTGGGTTTCCTGATCTGAATGGTACAAATTATTGCAGAATGGTCTGTCCAGATCAAAGGTGTAACCGAGGATAGAGAAATGTTACTATTGTTAGTAAAGAGTCCAGTGTATGACCGGCCCTATGGGTGGGTGTGGTAACTAACTGATGTAGACCAACTGATAGGAGGTCTGTAATGAGGGAAGAGGATTTAGGGAGGCGGATATGTGTGCTAGGAGGATTGGCTCTACATTAAACATAAAATTTGGGACATATGGAGAGTGGCATATTAAATAGTGCATCCTCGCTGAAAGGGGAGCAGTAATGATTGTCATTAGTGTTGTTTAAATCCATAAGCCGAGAACTAGTGTAGGGTAGTGATTTTTTACTTGGAGTTGTTTTTAAACGACCTTGGGAACAAGCCCTGGGCTCCGTCGAGGCGCGGACGGGCGCAGGCGGAATTTCCTTTGGCACACCAGCGGCGCGCCCGCTGCACACTTTCGATGCGCGTTTGCGCCATTTGCTGGCTTTGAAGTGCCCGGCCTAGTTAGTAGCGGAGACACTAGACCGTTGACCTAGGCAAGATGGCGGCTGTGGATGGCCCAAGCAGGAAGTGAAGCTCCCAGAAAGAATGGCTGTCCCCCGGAGTCACTCTTCACATCAAACAGTCCGCTAATGACTGGCGGTGGACCGGGGAAACTTCAGGCCGCCAAGTGCTATCACGCTGCTAAGGTAAGTGATAAACAAATCTATTTAGTGCGTAAAACGAGTAAAACAAATATAGGTTCGCTGCAGATTAAAAGTAGAATGCTAAGTAATATGCTTTAAAAATGTTACCCCTGGATAATTAGAGGTTAACAACACAGCTCAACCTGCATTCGATGCTCTGATTTGATTGCTGATTTACAAAGCTGTTTTAATTATGAGTTTGGAAACCTCCCCTCTACACTTCTTAGCAGACAAAAAGGTCCAGTTGACCTGTCCTGGGATTCTGAAGAATTGATAAGGTAAAAATCTGGATAAGAATCCCAGCTCCTTCAGAGCTATGGGGATGAGGGGAATATCAGGGTACAGGTTGTAGATGGTTGCTCCCCTCTGGCTTCCACTGCATACAGGCGAGGGTTTATTCTTTTCTTCTTGATGGCCTTCGAGAGGTTGTGCATGGTATGTTGCAGCCCATGGGATGGTTGTGTGGTTTTCTGCCAAGGAAGTCTAATGAAGATCTGATGTCTTGTAATGTCTGTGGTGCAGGAGGTCGAGTTCTGCAGTCACGTCATGGCATAGGTCTGGGGCAGTGTGTGGCAGTATTACTCGTTCAGCTTTGTCTCACTTGAATGTGGAGGGAAACATTCTCTAGGTAAGGTATGCAGTTCCAGCCGGTGAATACAATCAGGTAGTGGTGTTTGAGCTGGTTCTGATGGGCTGGGGTGTGGAAACTGTCATGTGGGACTGTATCCTAGTTGCTGCTTGGGAAGAGGCGGTAATATCTGGGGTATTTTGAGGATGGGCATATATGGGATTTGCAAGTGGTTAACTAGGCATACTCGCCCTGGTTGATGTATGTTGTAAGTCCTGCAGGTTTATGAGCAGTCCTGGTGGGAGGATATTAGTAGTGCTATTGGGGGAGTTTTTCGTTATGGAGTGGCCCAGATGATTTTATGTAGGGATCCCTAGATGGTGCTCCCTGGCTGCCTTTTGAATTGATTGTAATTCCTGATGATGGGAGATCAATCTTCTGGCACTTTCTGGACATTGCCAAGATCTCGGCACCCGTGCCCCGGGTGATGGGTCAGTAACGGATTAATGAAGGAACATGAATATGGTAGATATAGGTTCACTGACGCACTATTGCTGGGATGGTCTGGTGCATCTCTGGCAACCACAAGAAGAAACGTTACATATAAATTAGAGGGATTTCATTTCTCCATTACCTTTCAGTGGAGTAGAGGTTTTTCTTAACAGAAATAAGCAAATTTACCACAATTTTGGTTTAAAAAATAGTGGGTGACCAAAGCAAGCCAGAGGTGTCAGCACACCGTGGTTGCTAGCTGTCCTGTGATGCTAGGAATAGGGTAAGTTGAAGTCAGGATGCATGATGGACTTCCTGTCAATGCTTTATGTCCTCTGGGTGGGGCCCTAGTTGCAGTGGGGACCAGTAGTTGTATCCCCTGATTTGTGAGAGATAGGGGGTGCTGTGGGGCCAGGGTACTGGACCCAGGGGTGGAAGTGTGCTGGTAGTTGAGGTGGTTGCAGTTCAGGGAGCCTCATGCTCAGTTGTCTGCTGATGTCCTGGGTTTCTTCTATAGTGCAAGTATTTTAGAAAGTGTGAATGGGATGTTGAGGTTGGGGTTGGATGACTATTGAATATCAAAGTGCAGTGGGCACAAATCCTGGTAAATATGGCATTGGTTGATTTGCAGAACTTCTGATGTGATCAGTAGACATTCCTAATTTGAAATGGTCTCCAAGTGACTTGCATTCGCTGGTGATTCCCAATAAGAAGTGCTGGCCTTGGTGTGCCTGACATTTCACTGTGTTTTTGCTTGAGAGAAGCAATTGACCAATGACCCTCAGTATCATGCACATTGTTGGGCCCACAGGGGTGGGAACTGCATGTGTGGAGAAACCAAAATATCTGAGGGCATGTGATGTGCTCTGCAAACTCAAAGGCTCTGCTGGTCAACAATGAGGCTCGAAATTGTCTCAAACATAATTCCTTGACAGCTTGAAGCTGGAACAGATAATTTGAGAGATGAGCTTCGGCTTTGCAACGTCACACCAGGCAAATCTGTCCAAATCACTAAAGAAAGCAAACAACAAAGTGATGGAAGGAATACGTGATATACTTTCCTTCACTGGTGCTCACTTGGGGCCACATTCCTATCCATCATGTTTTAGTGACTACGTTTCTCTAGACAAAGATCAGTGATATGCAAATCAGTCTTGGTCCTACTCCAGTAGGAACTAACATGTCAGGTCCCCTCCAGACAGGAACACAAGTGAGCCCTCATTGGTTTTCTGACTACTTTGGCCTTCTCAGTGTAGCAAAGCTTCAGTTTTATGCCAGAGTAATCACCGAACCCATGTCTGGCATACCTGTCACACATAAGAGCCTACTGCAACAAACAACATAGTGATGGAATTTATGCTTGAATTAATCTTAAGGACTGGTGGTCGCTCAGGTCGCATTCCAGTCCATAATTTTTCTTCCATTATGCTTCTATAGACAAAAACCAGCAATATGCAACTCAGTCTTGGTCCTGCTCTATTAGGAACAGTAAGGCCCTCCAGAAGGGAACAGCAGTAATACAAAAGCAGTTTCAACTTCCTAGGCCTCATCAGTGAAGTATAGATTGAGCCCTGTGAAACTCTATTCTTCTTGTGTCTTAAGAGAAGATCAGAGAATGAGAGGGAGCCCTGCTGGTTCCCCTATACACTAGACTAGCAAAGAAGTGCTGCTGTTCTGGAATGCCCGTTCGAATAACTGTCCCGTGACCTTTGATTCTTTCCCTTTATTCCAGGTCTGAGTGGGATCTGTGGTGAGAAAAAGCTGGGATGGCCACAAACTAAGTGTATGAAAAATTATTTGACAATTAGACCAGGTCAACAGCTTCCCCAATGTACTGATTGTATTGATGGATACATGCTGTTGTACTAGGATTCTAACTCCCTTTTCTTTCTATCTCTTGCTGTTCTGCAACCTTTGAGTCTACCACATTTCCATTTTTCTGGGTCCCACCTGTTGTCATTAAATGGAGCCTAGACTTTAATATCAATGTCAACAGGATCAGAAGACAGTGGGAAGGCTCAGCTACTTCTCCTGTGCTCTGTACTTGTGGAGAGGTCTTACCAGTCTGTGGCTCTAACTGCCAAACCACTCCACTTTCTTGCAGTGCCCTGACTTTTAGATGCCACCCGTGGTTCTAACTAAGGGCTGGTGGCCCCAAGAAGGTGGCTGGGATTCCCGCAGAGAAGGCACATTGCAGGATTGCCACAGGTTTCACTTGTGTTAAGTCTATAACTCATCATAGGCTATGGTAGGCTCATCAAGGCCAGCCTTATTGACCCGAGGACCTTATTCTTCTACCCTATACAACATAATGTGTTGCTCTGCATGGCTTTTACCACTAAAGTCTGTAATAATGTAAATGCTGGTTTTTGGTGTGAGGTACTTTTATCCAAAGCACATTAATTTTCTTTGTCTTGCTCTGTTTTAAAGAATTGTATTCTACATTTAATATTATTTATATTAGTATGTGTATTGCCAACTGGGTCCTATAAAGAAAAGGTTGTGAAAAGTGTGGCTTTGATAATATACTCTCCCACAAAGCACAAAAAAAACCACTAGACAATTCCTCAAAGGCTTTTTTACGAAATAAATGTTTTAATTGGTGTGAAGAAATTGCTTTGGTGGTGGGCAATGCAGGAAAAGGTTTTGTGAAGTAAAAATGCTCGGATGAGGTAATTCATGAGTTAGAAGCAATTAAAAACAAGGTGCTTTCATATAATGGTCAAAATGAGGCACTTTGCAAAAATGTGAGTTTGTCTAGTGTTATACTGTACGTATGAAGGACCCTATAAGACCAAGACAACATATCCTCCCTGACACTGTCACACAAGCCTGTTGCACCAATAACAGTGTTTTGCCAATAATCTAGCTAGCAAAGAGGGCTAAGGAAATAACTATTCCCTGCAGTTACGCTTTTGAAGATAGCTGGAATTCTCCATTAATAAAGAAGCAGATGCAGGTATCTAAAGAATATATATAGGGTGAAAAAAAGTGTTCAAGACTCTGATTTTTACAGTCATAAGAGTGTAATAATTTGATTAAAGATGTGTACGTTTGAAAAGAAAGAGAATTTAATGTTCAACTATTGTAAAATGTTTGGTGCCCTGTAGACATAACAGGACATACCATATAATTTCATATATAACTGGAAAACCAGAAACTGAGGGGCATATTCTTAAGGACTTATCGCAGCCAAAGTGGCGATACATTTATTACCCCGTTCACAAGCCGGTGCTAACAGCGGATATCACCAGTTTACCTGCGATAGCAGCCACAAAAAACATCGCCACAGATGATACCAGCAACTAACGCTATTGACATGCAGAGTAGACGTTCCCGTGCAAAAAGCTGCAACAACACCACTTTGCAACATTCTCAACGACCAGCCAGATCGGTAATTAGATACCAAAACAGGCGATAAGGCGCATTAGCAGCAGGAATTTACCACTTGCTCTTACCTGGTGTAAAGTCTAACGACAACCTGCACCATGAAAGGGAGCCCTGCCCAGAGCCACACCTGAAGAACACTAGATGCCATGGAGCTACTGATCATGCAACTCAGAGCCCAAAGAGGGCCACAGCACCCACCGCCACTAACCCCAGGCCCGTCCCCCCTCCCGCATCCCCCACCCGGACAAAGATATGTTACATCAACTTTATGAAATCATGAATGAAACAATTCACCTGATGTCGCACAATTACAACAATCAACATTCGTGTGTGGTCAGAAAAAGGAGAACCATTCATTCATTTTTGAATTTTCAAACAAATTATTTTATTCAAATTAAACTCAAAGCAACTAGTGGGAAGAGACATGGCGGGTCTTCTCTGGACAATCTGTAAGTGACAGCCTGCAAGACAAAAGTCAAGATTAGAAGGCGTGTCATGCGCTTATCAAAGGACAGAGAGAGAGAAAGAGAGAGAGAAAGAAAGAAAGGGAGAGAGAGAAAGAAAGGGAGAGAGAGAAAGAAAGGGAGAGAGGGTTAAAGGAATAGAGGGAGAGAAAGTGAGAGAAATAGAGGGAGAGAGTAAAAGGAAGAGAGGGAGAGAGAGAGAAAGAGAGGGAGAGAGAGTGAAAAGAAAAGAGGGAGAGAGAGGGAAAGAGAGAGAGAGTGAAAGTAAGAGACGGAGATTGAGAGAGAGTGCCGACACTGCGGACCCAGGCCTCACTGCTCACCTGCTGCCACTGGTGTGTCTCCTACCACGTGCCGGTATACACTGCAGGTCCCTTATCTGAAATAGAGTCCAGATTTATGAATGGCAGAGTTCATATAATTGCACACTCCATCATCGCTTGCCCACCCCTGCGCACACAGGCTGCTACACCCCAGCCCCTCCCGCCACCCAGCAGTGATTGCCTGCCCCTGCACACCCAGGCCTCACTTCTTATCTTCTGCCACCAGCATGTCTCCAAGAGCGCACACCACGTGCCGGTGCAAGGTCCAAGCCTGGGGCCCACGACCTTGGCAGACTCCACATCATGCAGTCCGCACCGTGGTCCACTAGGTCACACACTTGATTCTGGGTCTTCATTTTGCAATGGCAGAGATTATATCAGTACACACAGCATCATCACAGGCTGCACACCCGCTCAGCTGTTTAGGTGCCACTAACTCTGTGAACCGCTAGGAAGTGCCACCTGGCGATAGGCACGCACTGCCCGCTGGTGTCAGGAACCAGTACGCTATTGCAGGTGTAATGTCCTGTTCGTTGTGCCTCTGGTCACAAAGGGACCCGTTTTAATCATGTAAATCCCTTTCATGTAATGTGAATCTCTTTCATCATGTCTTAATGAAAAAATCAAACTGTGACCATGAAAAGTTATATTTATTTCATGTTCCAGTTTTGCATTTATTTTGAGGAATGTCTCAAATCTAGCAGCATGATCCTGTTGGTATTCCTGTTATTTTAGTTATTTTTCCTATCATACATGACGGCACGAGTGTTTGGTAAGGTTGCCAGGGACAAGGCACGTGTTCATGGCTCTGCACAAACGTGTGCTTAAAACTCGACCTCACGGTCCAAGCATGCTCTTGTTAGCATGAGCGGCAATGCCCTGAAACAAGTTATAAATAAGGGCCAGCCGAAGATACCGCGCTTGACTTCGCTGGATTCCGACTGAAGTGAGTGGCATTGAGGAGCATTGCGTCACAGGAAGAAGTCCCCTCCCGCGCGAGACATCAAATCAGTGAAAGCTAAGTCCCGTGAATGCTGAAAGCATTCCAAAGCTTCAAGATACCTTGTTTCTTTTATTTAGCTGAGAACACGTGCTCTTTTTGACAACGCTAGAGTTTTAAAGGCGTTCGGTAAAGTTTCGATTTAATTGTGATACTGCTAAACACTGTGGCAGCTTTTGATTTAAAAGACACTGGAACAATCCTTTTTGGGCACAAGACATTTGGGACGATTGTGGTGGAATACTAGCACAATTATTAAGGATGATTGTAGAATACTTGTACAATTGTTAAAAAGATATTTTTTATAGAATGATTCCTCCTGACAGATTACAAGGTATCCAGAGCTGATTAAAGTTAATCAAGGTAGAGCGCTAATCTCTATCTAAGGAATACTAGATCTTTGGGCTAGTATTTTCTCTGTTAAATTCACTAGATGTAGTTTCCTATCTTTTAGCTGTATGCAATCTGAATGAGCATAGATGTTGAGAAGACCGCTTAGGATACAGGAAGTTTGCACTAGAAAATTACTGCGCATTTGAACCTGTGCAAAGTATGGCTGGTGATTAGGCAAACATTCTGTGGTTTAGTTATTGCAGCCATTATAGATTAGTAGGAAGATATTGATGTTATGTTTTTTCCCTTTTAGTGACAGTTAGAAGTAGACAGAAGTAGACGATTCAGCACAGCAGAATCAGACAGGATCTCTTCTCTCTGTTTTTCTCTCATCCCAAAACCCCTTCCACCCATGAATATGTGCCAGTATCACTATCACAATAGCTAGTGGTTCTGAGAGATATTCAGAGAGGGTTGGGATATTGTCATCGCCCCTGTCGACTATCTGGACTTCAGGTGAGTGTTGAGATCATACCAACAGAAAGTCAAGCCACAAAAACTAACGTCGACCTGGGCGATCAACACTTCCACTGATGATAGCGCTTCAGGTCAGGGTTCACTCACAATGCAGGATTTTACCAGAATACTCGCAAGATTACAACAAGAGATAGCATCCCTGAAACATGAAAACTCACTATTAAAAAACAATATTCAGCGTTACAAACCACGTGACAATCCTTAGGAGGAAAGTACAGTTGAGCCCAAAGTAGTTGTTCAACCTCCCCGTTTTACCTTCGGCACAACACCTCCCGATACTTCTGGGGTTCAACCCGTTATCGTCTCTATTACCACTCCTGCTCCTGTTCCCTTAGCGCTCCCGGAACGTTTCTTTGGGAACAATAGTAAATATGAGATATTCATGAATCAATGCCAATTACACTTCTTATGCCGGCCAACAGCCTTTCCTTCCGACACAACAAAAGTGGCCTTTGTTTCTATCATACTTGGGTGGAGTAGCCTCTACTTGGTCCATCCTGTTCGTTGGAAGTGACGATCCCTTGTTACACAATTTCCCACGGTTTAAATAAGAGATGCAAAAGTTGTTTGCGAAGCATCACTTTATTCAGTCTAGCGACAATGAGTTACTAAATTTGCGTCAAGGTAGCAAGGACTTGCTTGACATACATTATGTCCTTTAATCGTCTCATTGCAAGATGAATTAAAGGACGTTGTTGCTCAAATTGTAGATCTACCCAATGATTGCACAGAATTCATTGGTCTGGTCATTCGCTTAGATCATCGTTTGGGAGAACGGGAAGGCAAAAAAGACAGCTCAGAACCTATGCAAATAGCTAGTGTTCGTGGACCACTGTCCAAGGATAAGAAAGATCGCAGTCAGCAATTAAAACTCTGTCTATATTGTGGCAAACCAGGGCATTTTGCTTGCGACTGTTCTATAAGACCAAGTACATCCCGTAAAGTGGTCGGGAATACTGACACATTTGTAGCAAACCCTGAAGAGTCTGAAAACTTGTCAGCTCGATAAGGAAAGAGACCACCTTATCGAGCAGGTTAGACACTAGGATCTCTCGTCACCATTTGGCTAATACTGTCTCGTCCACTTCTCGACGTTTAACTCTTATCGTTGCTTTGATCCTAGTTGCCCAAATGAGGAAATTAATTCCGATTCTCCTTGATTTGGGAGCGACAAGCAATTCCCTGGACATAGGATTAGCTAAGACATTGAATATCTCTACTGTACGAAAAGCAGTTTCCGAACTCGTTCAAGCAATTGATGTTTCTGTATTGATCTCTGGCCTGATACATTTTCAAACTTGTCCTATAACGACGGTTTGTGCTGATGGTCATTCTGAACAAATTCAGTTTGACCTAATTGATACTCGAGTATTCGGAGCTATTTTGGGAATACCCTGGTTACGGGTGCACAACCCTAAAAAATAATCAGGGTAAAAATGGGGATGAGTGGAAGACAAGAACAAAGGCTAGGGACAAGAGGCTATTTCCCACTTTTAGGAGAAGTGGGGAGGTCCAACATAGGGTGTGCCTCGACAAACGCAATATACAAAAGAGTTCTATGTTGTTCCTCTCTCAAAGGAGGAGGGAAAGACAGAAGTAACTGTGCGTAGAAGCCAAACGTAAGGTGTATCCATCTCTGTTCTCGCAGAAACAGATTCTTTTGCGAGATGCTGGGAGATGCTTCCAGGATGAGCCATTTAAGGGAATCAGGAGAGTGTCTCATGTCAACGAAGTGTGTGCACATTTTGGTATTGGTTTTGAGACACCGAAAGTTACTGCGGTGTTCTGAAATGCGCAGTTTGACCGGCCTCGTTGTCATGCCTATAAAGTATATGCAACCTATACTATATAGGCATGACAACGAGACAACAAGACCGGCTCATCCTAGAAGCATCCGCCAGCATCCCCCAGCATCTCGCAAAAGAATCTGTTTCTGCGAGAACAGAAATGGATACACCGGTTGTCGACACACACCAGGGGTATCAATGAGGATATCCCTTGGGGAGCCCTTTAACTCCGCTCTTTGCCAACTACACACAAGGTATCCCCTTGGTCCTGAATGACAACCCACAACATACAACATAGAAAGTTAATCCCTGGGTTCTCAACTATTACGAGACCTACCCATACAGAATGTAAGACCTTCTTAATGTGCCCAGACCAATAAATAATGGCACACACACGGAGAAAGACAACCCCTAGGCTAGCCACTATGCACTGGGCTTATATATATTGAATTTGGCCACCAAAAAAACCCCCAGCTGTTATCCACCACCGTTTGATATGTGTGCGCCATTGCATTCAACCACTTGAGCTTTTTCAATAGAACGTAGACCCCCTAAATGGCTTACCTAGCCTCCCACTGAAGTCCATTCAAGTCGACTTAATACACAGCTATTCTCCCCTCCCCTTATCCTGGGGCACGACACTGCTCCCTGATGATCTCCGCTACACCAATATGACTAACTACCCGTGAGTAGTTAAATTTAAGACCAAGCCTCAAATAGTTACACGCACACGGCCCTTCTCTTTGAATGTGTCCCATATCAAACACACGCCAACACAAGGTGCACAATTCCAGGTGCAGTGTAGCACATTAACATACTCCACTTCATTAGGCACAGCCCTCTTAGTAATGGCCGCCGTGGTATTCATGGTGTGAGCCACGAACACCATAACCCTCACCAGACCATGCCTACCTGAGTCATGTGACTTAACACATGACCCAGACTCCACCCTAAAATAGATGCACCACGGGACACAAGATTATCTCCTGGACCCGGTGGAGGGGGTAGATCGCAAGACGCCCAGACCATACAAGACACGTGAGTACCTGCGCTAACACTGGCTACATTGCTTCGTGCTCTGTCCATTTATCTCTAAAAATTAGACCGTTGGGTTAGCTCCCACTGAGCAGGCATACTCCGTTTGTAGACCTAAGAGACACATCGGTTTGCCCCGGGGCAGTATCACCGCCACCCCTAGCCAACCAGAGATAGGGACACAGGCAAGACTATACCTTTCCACAGGAGGGGCGGGATTCTTGCTACGCCACTTACAAACGCTTATACTAAGGAAGGGATCGTAGGAGCGCTAACTTTGCTTCCCACAACCACAGACAAAGAGGGATACTTCTCTACGCACAGCTGTCTGCTTCCATATTTAGTAGCGTAATTTAGACAGCGACAGGAGGCCGTCTTAAATTGGACAACACACGCATATAACATAACTGCCGAAGGGGCATATTAACAACAGAGAATCACCGCATTTTGGCTAATAACGCACCTGGCAATATCAAAACACTCTACTGGTCAAATGCACTCATATATGCAAGATTAATTAACTACCGACATACCGGAAGGAAGCCGAGCTCATCCACCCATGACTTTTGCTTTAATTTTTAGTGCAGGCTCATGGAACACTACTTGAGCGGCACCCAGCTACGCCTTTTATACTGAGTGAATCGTTCCAAACTACAATGGGCCCTGCCACGCTCCCTCTACGTAACAAACTTCCTTAGAGACATAGACACTGCACTTACAAACGAGTAAAGCACTCGTTGACAATGCATGTACACATGATCCCCTAATGTGTAATACGTATATGAGCAAATTAAGGCGACTCTCTCAACACTGCACGAGGACTACTGTCTACCACATTATATTGTTGTCAGTGTTATTCCACACTGAGGTGGCTGAGTGTGGGAGTTAACAGTGCAAATTAATCTTCCCTGCTTAATATGTACTGTTGAGTTAGCCCATACACTCTCTATATTGTTCTGTTAAAGCTCTTTTTCTCTTGAATGCCATCTTTGCACACATAGGAGCAGAGCCATGTGACTGGCTCCACTGGGCACTGTTGAAGCCTGGGGACCACAAAGAGTGGGTGAGTCCTCATGAAAACAAACTGTTCTAACTATTCTGTCTTACCCACAGGGACTAGAATCACCATAGTTCACTATGGAAGATCACCTGTTTTTAATCACTTTTATTATTCCTTCTTTTTGCATTTGCCCGCCAGTGAGCGGCCACACTGAAACATTAGTAGCATGTTTTGAAGTCACCATGGAACATTGTGAGTGTTAATGAACATCTATATCTATGTTATTTCATTGTCCTTTAAATGCCTCTTTCTATCCTACAGGTAGATCCAGGCAGGTTGAAGATAACATAGGGTAATCTTGTTACCTGTGTTAACAATTATTATTTTTTGTAGATAGCATATATATTTTTACACGGTCCTGAAGAATCGCAGGGTTAATACACCTAAGAGCGAGAAACATGTTGACCAACACACTTTAACATGAGCACATAGACCCACAGAGTGGTACATGATAGCGCCCTGTTACACTTCTTTTAACTAGAACAGGAGACCTCCAGAATACAATTTGCTCATTCAAGGTACTCCCAGCCCTATTTTAATTCACCACATAGCATCCACACTTCTTGGCCCCACACCCGCACTCATCTTACTGCAGTTGGATAGAAGATCTCCGACAAAGAGCCCCTTCTTAGGGAGCCCGTTGGGGATTTCACCGCCGCCCCAACGAGGAGCAGCCCAGATGATGAAGCATGTCACCTGTAATGGGTGTGTGAGGGCATTATGATCCAACAAAAGGATCCCCACGTCCAGGATCCCCTCATTGAGGCACAGTGAGGACCTTACGTTTGGCTTCTACGCACAGCTACTTCTGTCTTTCCCTCCTCCTTTGAGAGATGAGTGGAAGACGGCATTCCGAACAAAATTTGGCCTGTTCGAATACACTGTGATGACGTTTGGACTCTGCAACGCTCCCGCAGCGTTCAAATTCTTTATAAACAAAGTTTTGCAGGACTTTCGGGACATTTGCGTCATTTGCTACATTCACGATATATTGATTTATTCTTCCTCCACTGACGACCACGTAGGGCATTTTAGAGCATGTAGGAGAATAGGATCTGCTAACTATGGTTACCCCCACTTTTTGCTGGTGTTTCACTGTTTTACGACTTTAGTCTGGCTGGGGCCCTGCTATCTATGACCCCAGCCTAGCGGCTTCCTCACTAAATTGATTGCATGTACTTTAGGTACACTCCAGATTGGTTACTGGGTTACCGTTGTGAGTCCCTATTATATGGTGGTACCTTAGGTAATAAGGGCATAGGTACCCCAGAGGCCTACCAGGGGCTGAAGCATGTATTATGCCACCCCTGGGAAGCCTTCCAAAATGGCACCACAGGTCTGCTACTGCAGCCTTGGTAACGTGGTGCATGCACCCCTTACTAAGATATAGGTTACCTATATCTACCTTTAATCACTGACACATATAAACCTATAAGTCACTCCTATGGCCGGCCTTATCAATCCTGAAGGCAGACTGCTTGGTTTTGTGTGAGAGTGTACCCATACATTAGCAGAACCCCCTGCAGCTTTCGGAATCTATTCTCTGATGCTGTTCTGTGATGAACCCAGACCTTATACTCTTAAGTGCATTATAACCTTGCGGTAAATGCTAACTTTGGAATGGATGCATGGAAACATGACCTGTTTGGTGTCAAACACTTTGGAATCCTACCCCCCCCCCCCCGGCTATCCTGGCGGCTGGGTAGAATTCCACCCTTCTAGAGAGAGAGACATGTACACACTGACCTAACTGGTCATCGCTTAAAAGAGCCCTGGCATCACAAAATGGAAGCTGGAGCCAGTGACACGAGTCTGACCTCCTGCTGCTGGACGAAACTCTGGCAGGGGATGCCTGGACAATAGGTTTCCTGTCACAGGGAAGTGTAACCACCTCACAGACAGGCTTTAGTGTATTAGGGCTGGGTGGGTACATTCATAGAATGCTTTTCAGACAGTGCTGGGGGTAGACTTGGTGACCCTGTGAATAGCCCAGTTCAAACCGGTTGCAGGGGCACTCAGCCCCTGCTCTGGTGTGAAACTGGACAAAGGGAAAGGGGTGTAACTACCCCTCTCCCTAAACCCTCCCATAGGTGGGTCCCCAGAGTATGTCCACCCCCCTAACTTAGTACAAGTATGGGACCCCAGTCCTTAGGACTTTAGATTATACCTAGACGAAACTCTGAAGTAGAATCCTGGAACTTCGACACACTATATCGACTAGAGGACTGAAGAATCTCCCGTGGGGTCAAGGAGTGACTCCCCTGTTCAAACAGGCACCAAAGAAGCATCTTGCCGGTCTGCATTTCCAAGGCTCCCACCGGATCCCAAAGGATTTGTGACTCAGGACATGGACTTCCAGATTTCTCAGAGGCCAACACGAGATCCCAGCAAAGCTGAGACCCGCAGCCCTCACGAGTGTCGTGGAACTCCTAGACACCGTGCACATCTGCAAGTGCATCAACTTTACGAGATTTTTTGAAGTTGTGCATTGGACTATTTGTAGTCCAAGCCCAGAGCACAATTTGCACTGAAGATTGTGGGCCTACAGTCGACGAGTTTTCCGTGGGCCCGCTTCTAGCAATTCCGCTTGAGGCTCCTTCGTGATCTCTGGTCCGTTGACTGGTGGGTCCCCACGAAGGTAACTCTTCTGTTTCTTGGGCTTTCCTGGTTGCTCTAGATGTGCCCTGACTCTCCTCCAAAGGGTGAGTCCCTTACACCTTGCTGGTTTGCACCGAAGCCAATCTTTGCTTTCTGCATGGGTTGCTGTTGCCAAAGCTTGTTGAGTCCAATTCGGATGCCGACACCGCAGCACGTGACATCCTGTGTGGGACAGCTCGAATCCAGTACCTAGTTGTCGTCAACGCCTCCTGGTCCTCGTGGCTGAAGAGCCAAGCTTCACCTTCTTAATCTGAAAGCACCCGACATCTGTGGGCATCCACTTATCGCCTTCCTGGTCACTGGCTAGTGACCCAGACTCGGTCCCCTCTGCTGTCAGGTTCTTCAGATCTCTGATCCTCCCTTGGATCCACCGGACACTTTTGACTTGGTCGCCAGCAGCACTTTGCAGCAGTTCGCCATTGAACACGACAACGAACCCCGAAATCAAAAGACACCTATGCACCCGGCTTCCCTGGGTGAGGCAACTCGAGTACTTCGGTGCTTCCATGGGTATTGACTCTCGAAATGTGTTGTTCTAAAGGGGTTTGCTCCAAGTCCTCGTCCAAGTGTCCTTAATCTGTAATTTTCCAACCGCGACTTTCCCCATAGAAGTTAATGGTGATTCGCGGCTGTGTTTAGACACTGCACGCGTCCCCCGTGGGTCCCCTGTGTTACTACCTTGGGTGGTTCCTGGTGGCCCCAGCGGTTCTAAAGGCTCTAGGCTTTGTATCTATATCAGTCGTTGTTCTTATACCACTTTCTTAATATATGGTTTGGTATGCCCCTAGGGCTCAATGTATATTGTGCTAATTTAATGTCAGCTAAATAAGTTTACTGAATGTACGTTTGCCTCTAGCATCATAAAGAGACTAGAGGGATGTGTTTAGAATAAATACATATATTTTATATATATATACCTGGTATGGTTCTCCATTCATTTGGTCATTCATGCGATTATAGACTGGTAAAATAAGCTGCATTATATTCCTTCAAGACTTAGCCTGAAGGCTGTTCTCCACAGCTACCACTAGGATAGCTTTCTATATTGGTTGTCTTTAAACCTACCATCAATAAGGGTCGTTTGGACTGGTGCAAGGTGCCCACTAGAATAGTGGACAGCATATGCCATGCCAACTTCTCACAGACCAGTCTTACAACGCCTACGGGAAAAACCACCTTTTGTCAAATTAGACAAATGTTTTTTCCATGCCAGCACTGTAGACTTTTTAGGCTACGTTATCTCACCTCATGGTATAGCCATGGACCCAGGTGCAGGCTGTTTTACGGTGGGACACACCTGGATCTGTTGAGGACATCCAAAGATTTTTGAGACTCGCTAATTTTTACCGGCACTTTATCCCAAACTTCTCTGCCACTGTTTCTCCCATCACGCAGCTATTAAAAAAGGGGGTTTGTTTTCAAAGGTCAGATGAAGCAGAGAGAACCTTTCAACTCCTTTAAAAGACCTTTGCCGAAGCTCCCATTTTACATCACCCAGATCCTACTCAGCCCTTCTATGTTGAAGCGAACGCTTCTTTGGTGGCTGTGGGAGCCATTTTGTCACAAAGGGATCCGAACACAGGGCAGCTCCATCCGGTAGCTTACTTTTCAAAAAGCCTGTTGCCTGCGGAACACAATTACACTGTGGCAGAACGAGAGTTACTGGCTATTAAGTTAGCGTTTCAAGAATGGTGACACCACCTATTGGGGGCCGTCATACCGTAACTATCAATGCTGATCATCGAAATTTGCAGTTCTACCAAATTGTAAAGGATCTAAACCATGCCAACTCTATTGGCTCCTTTTTTTTACGAATTTGATTTCATCATTACCCGGCAAGGAACAACAAAAAGCTGACACCTTGTCCCGTTTAAACTATCACAGTTATGAGTCAGTCAATGATCAAGTGAAACCAGTTATCCCTGAGAATAAGGTAGTTGCCCTCTGTGTTCCACAAGAATTCTTACCTCAGATACAAAAAGCGCAAAGTAAGACCCCCATGTTACCTGATTTGATCAAAAAGGGAGACCTATTGTATTACAATGATCAGTTATATGTTTCAACCCACGAATTACAACCAACTGTCTTATCTTGGACTCATGATTCGGTTTTTGCTGGTCATCCAGGTGTTAAAAAAAATATCGATTTATGTCAAAGGTTTTTCTGGTGGCCTACGCTTATTGATGACGTCAAAGAATACGTTCAGAGCTGTCCTGTTTGTGCACAATCTAAAACCCCTCATCAAGTTCCAGCTGGTTATTTACAATCTATGCCCATACCATCTGCTCCGTGGCAAATCCAAAATATGGATTTCGTCACTGATCTTCCTGTTTCAAATGGTTACACAATCATCTGGGTAGTCATTGATTATTTAACCAAAATGGCTCATTTCGTCCCCCTAAAAAAGATGCCCTCTGCAAAAGACATGGTGGACCTTTTCGTGCAACACATAATCAAGTTACATTGTCTTCCAATGGCCACTGTATCCGACAGAGGCCCCCAATTTGTGTCAAAATTTTGGCGTAGTTTTTGCTCATCAATAAAAATAGATGTGCGTCTGTCCTCGGCCTATCATCCACAAACAAACGGACAGACAGAACGCCTAAACCAGACCATGGAACAACTTCTACGTTGTTATTCCTCTACTTTGACTACAGAATGGGACAAAACATTTCCGTTGGTTGAATTTTTGTATAACAATTCCATTCACTCAGCAACAGGTATATCCCCCTTTTATTGCTTATTAGGTTATCACCCAAGAATGTTGCCCTTACCCCAAACTTCAACCATATACCCTGTTCCAATTGTGTCTACGCATCATGCTTAGCTCCATAAGATACAAGAACAAGCTGTCTCTCATTTAATCACATATCAACAACAGATCTAAAAACAGGCTGTCAAACACAGAAGGTGTACTCCTGCTTATGCTGTTGGAGACAAGGTGTGGCTGTCATCTAAGGATTTGAGTTTAGAAAGTTCCCGTAAACTACAGCCTCGCTTTTTAGGTCCTATCACTATTAAGAAAATAATTACTCCAGTCCCTGTAGAACTCACCTTGCCCAACGATTATCAAATCCACCCAGTTTCCACATTTTACTTCTACAGCCCTATGCCAAACATACACGATCTGTTCCCTCCTCCTCCTCCAGTAAGAATTAAGGGTCATTGGGAGTATGAGGTTGCTAAGGTCCTAGATTCCAAAAGGGAAGGCGGCATCTTGAACTATCTGTTGGGCTGGAAAGGTTATGGCGCAGAAGACAATTCTTGGGAACCAGCTGCTTCAGTGCACGCCCCTCATTTGGTCAGGCAATTCCATCATCAATATCCTTCAAAACCATGTCCAGTATCTGAGGTTTTGCAGGGGAGGACTGTCAGGAACCATCATGCTTTTGCGCGTGTAATGACCTGTTCGTTATGTCTCTGGTCACAAGGGACCAGTTTTAATCATGTAAATCCTTTTCATGTAATATGAATCTCTTTCATCATGTCATAATGAAAAAATCAAACTGTGACCATGAAAAGCATTATTTATTTCATGTTCCGGTTTTGCATTTATTTTGAGGAATGTCTAAAATCTAGCGAGCGCGATCCTGTTGGTATTCTTGTTATTTTAGTTATTTTTCCGATCTTACATGATGGCACGAGTGTTTGCTAAGGTTGTCAGGGACAAAGCACGTGTTCATGGCTCTGCACAAATGTGTGCTTAAAACTCGACCTCACTTTCCAATCATGCTCTTGTTAGTGTAGCCGTCAACGCCCTGAACCAAGTTATAAATAGGGGCTTGTTTCTTTTATCTAGCTGAGAACACGTGCTTCTCCTGACAACACTAGAGTTTTAAAGGTGTTCGGTAAAGTTTCTATTTAATTGTGATACTGCTAAAGACTGTGGCAGATTTTGATTTAAGACTCTGGAACAATCGTTTTTGGGCACAAGACATTTGGGACGATTGTAGTGGAATACTTGCACAATTATTAAGGCCGATTGTAGAATACTTGTACAATTGTTAAAAAGATATTGTTTATAGAATGATTTCCCCTGACAGATTACGGTATCCAGAGCTGATGAAAGTTAATCAAGGTAAAGCGCTAATCTCTATCTAAGGAATACTAGATATTTGGACTAGTATTTTTTCTGTTAAATTCACTAGATTTATTTTCCTCTCTTTTAGCTGTATACAATCTGAATGATCATAGAGGTTGGGAAGACCGCTTTGGATACAGGAAGTTTGCACTAGAAAATTACTGCGCTTTTGAACCTGTGCAAAGTATGGCAGGTGATTAGGCAAACATTCTATGGTTTAGTTATTGCAGCCATTATAGATTAGTGGGAAGATGTTGATGTTATGTTTGTTCCTTTTTAGTGACAGTTAGAAGTAGACAGAAGTAGACAATTCAGCACATACCATCCTGGCCGGTCCAGACAGCAGAATCAGACAGGATCTCTTCTCTCTGTTTTTCTCTCATCCCAAAACCCTTTCCTCCCTTGAATATTTGCCAGGATCACTGTCACAATACCTAGCGGTTCTGGGAGGTATTTAGAGAGGGTTGGGATATTGTCATCGCCCCTGTCGATTACCTTGACTTCAGGTGAGTGGTGAGATCATACCAACAGCTGGCTCAGGCCTACACTGCAGTCCAGCAGGGCACACACAAATCCTTACCAGTCTGGACCGCCAGGACGGCGCATCATCGCAGGCTGCACACCCGTTCAGTACTTAAGGTGCCCCCACTTCAGTGCACCGAAAGTCACAGTCCCGTGGCGGTAGGCCCGTGTCGGCCGCAGTGTATCCGGTGCCACTAAGTCTGTACAACGCAAGTCATGGACCCTTTATGATTGAGTATTGTCGTGCGGATGCCATCATGTCACCTCCGGGAGTGGGAAATGTGATGTGGTAGGGCCCTAGGCCCTCATGCATAAATATTAACCACACCAATACACCCATATAGACAGTGGAAATGGCTTCCAGCACGTGCGCCCGGCCCTTTTTATTGGCAGGGTCACATGCCCTGTGACGCGTTGTTGGGTGGGTGTGGTGTGGGTGTAAACCAGCCATGAGGGAGTGGCTGTGGCATGCTGACAACTAGACCAGTGATCAGCAGATCACAACAGGGAAGACCTGGGACATGTAGCATTGTCCCCCCCCCTGTGAGTGTAAGCGTAGGGGGCTGGACTGGCATATGCCAGTCCAGCGTAGGGTTGTAAACAATGACCCTGGGGCTGTGGGTGTGGTTCCGTCATGGGCTGGACAAGGAAGTTACTAATGAGTGTGTCTCAGTTGTAGTGGCAGCGCCACCGGGACCGCAATTGGTAATGTTGCACCCTGTGACTCAAGTCCCACAAAATGAGCAAAATGGTTGTAAGGGGTAATCACTGACCCTACATTCATCCATACTTCCACATTTGAATGATCATGGACAGGACACATCTGTGTGAAAATTAATGTTTAATGCACATTCAGTGGAGTGTTGTAGCAGGAGCAGTACAGGGCCATGCAAACCCCACTTTACATTGTTGACCCGTGGAGGGCCAGCCAGAGTCCTTTAGGGAGTGACAAGTTCATCAGAAGAGGAAGAGTTCAATCCGCAGTCTGATTGCTGTGTCATTGGTGACCAAACAGAATATGGCAGTCCATGTCGAGGTTAAAGGTGAATGTCGCAGAGTGTATCGGGGGACAGTGGAAGGTGATGATGCAGAGGGCAGAACCAAGCAAAAACAGGCCATATGGCAGAGATAAACGCTACTGCATCCTTCTTACCACTAAGGCAAAATCATCCGCAACTTTGTCCTCTGCTGTTACATGTGCCTCACATGTTGGTGTTCGTGTTCTGTCTCCAGCACTGTGTGGCAGTGATACCTCAGGGGCCGGTGGTGGAATGTCTGCAGCACTGTGTGTCAGTGACACTTCAGGGGCAGAGATGTGGAGGGAGTGGTACCAGCAGCATTCATCTGCGCAAGGCCATGTGGCAGCAATGCCATGAGGAGGGTCGGAAGGGCATTGAGGAGCCCAGCTACCTCTTGCTGGTGTGCAGCCATGGCAGCCGCTCTTTCTGCTGGCGTCCACTCCATGTTCTCCATGATCCTCCGCATGAGTCCCAACTCCCGGGTGACAACGCTGGAGCCACTCTGACTAGACATTTGTTCTTGTCTCAAAGTCAGGACTCCAGCGATGTCAGCCATGGATCGTTGGAGAGCATGGAGAGGACTGTGCGTGTCCGTTAGGGACTGTGAGTGCTCCCTGATGGGACTTAGACACCCACGTATGACATCTAGTTTGGCTGCCATGCAGTCGAACCCCACCTGCACCTGTTCAGCCAGCATCTCCTGGCACCCAACACACGACGTTGGAAGGCCATGTGTTGTTCATGGGGGTGCTGGGAGGCAGCCGTGGTGGTGGGTGCTGCCTGCTGTGTGGTCTGTGCAGGGGGTGGGGTCTCATCAATGCAGCTGGGCTGCCCTGCTTCCAGAGGTGGGTTGACGGAGCTGTCAATGAATTCTTGGAGGGCTTCGTGTCGAAGGTGTGGTGGTCCTCTGCATCATCAGAGAAGAGAAAATTGGTCTGCTCTGAAGGAGGTGTTGGTTTTCCCTCTGCAATGTGAAGGAAGATGCAGTTTAACATTGTTTTCACATGTATGTTGACGCATTGTACATGTTTACATACAGACTGCATGACATGGTACATTGTGACTGTTTGGGAGGAGCTGCCTATTTGATGCTGGACAGTGGATATTTCGATGACATCACGGATGTGTGTTTGTACCTGTACATTGTCACCTCACATTTACCTGCAATGCCAAATGTGATTGGCCAGTTTCTACACACAAGCAGCCCCAGTTGTGTCCTCTGTTCTGTTGTGGACGTGTTGAGGTTTGTACCACATTGTTGTCAATGTTATTGTGCTCTGCATGTTGTGTGTGTTTGCAGCATTTTGGGGAGTCACCCCTGTAGCTCTGATTTTTCTGCCCCTTCTCCTTTTCATGTGGTGTGCCTTTGACTTCTGTGCTTATACAGTGCTGAGATGTTAAATACTTGGGTACATTGGTCTTTTGGTGGGAGTTGGGGGTCTGGAGCATGTCTGGAGCATGTCTGGAGATGTGTTGTTGACATCAGGGGTTGTTTGTTCTCGTGGATGTGTCAGAGTGTCACCTGCTCCTTTACGGATGTGGATCCACACTCAGCCACCTCAGGGTCACGGCGTGCAACATTCCAAGATATATTGATTGCAGCAATGGTATTCGTCATGTAGTGTCACTTGCATTGTCAGTGTGGGTCACGGACCGCAGCTTTGCTGGGTTCAGCACATGTGCATGGGTTTGTTGTGAGATTAATGTTGGGGTGGGCCTCTCTGGGTACATAGTCGGCGGGGGCCTACTTGCAGTTTATAGGTGTGCTGCAGTGTGGTGCAGTGTGTCAAGGGGATCAGGGACATGCTCCAGAGTCATTGTGGGTGTGCACTGTGCTATGCTTAATTGTGCATGTGTGCCATTGTACCCATCTCTCCCCATCCCCCAGTCCCAGGTCGTTACTCACCCTGTTGCTGTTGTGTCAGGTCATGTTGAGCAGTGTCCGGTCCCCCAACTCCTGCCACCGTCTCCACACTGATGACTGTGGACACTATTTCCTCCATCTCATCCAGCTCCTCCTGTGGTGCTGGACTCCCACCTCCAGTCTGCATTGCTGCCATCTGGTTGTTGCCAAGTTTCTGCTTGGTTTTGCGCTTCACATCATTCCAGCGCCTCTTAACCTCTTCCATTGTCCTCTTCAGCACTCCGACTGCTTTCACCTTGTCCACGATGGACTGCCATATTCTATTTATTATTGCCAATGACACAGAGGAGGTGACGAACAGTAGTTGATGGTGTTCTATCACCTCTGTTATCAGGATCTTGTTTTCCTGCGGAATGAACCATATATTCCTCTTCTTCTTGTCCTTGCCCTTCCCTCACCCCGAGGTCCCAGACTGGGCCCTGGGGGGCTTGTGGGGTTCTGGCTGTTCTCTGTACTTGGTCCGGCTACCTCCATTGTGCTTCGCAGTCGTTTTTCTTTTGGTTGTATTTTTTTTAAACTTTTATAATGATTTTTCCCGCCTGACGTGTTTGACTTGCAGGCAAGGCACAGCTTATCGCAGATTTTTTTTTCGCGCTTGGGCCCATTGCAACTTTTTTCTGTTGGGGTTTAGATTTTTATTGCCGTCCCTGGTGACTTTATCACAGACATTTGACGCTTTATCGGGATAATATCGCATATTACCGCCGTGTTGTGAATAGGACGTTAACACAGAGTTATTTTCCTGTGATAGACGGCGATGTGAAACATTGCGTTAACTGATTTTGGCGATGATTAATCGCAGGTTTTTGAGAATATCCCCCTAAGTCAATAAGTACTGCACACCCACAGAGGTCGCACAGTTTTGACTTCATAGTAACACTTTCAAATATTGGTTTAAGGCAAGGGAAGAATCATGCAATTAGGAGAATGGGGGTTCCTAGTATTGGTAAAGCTTTCTAACTGCACCTGCCAGATCGATAAACAGAACACTGCAGAGAATGTTTTTTTAGGATGACTGAAACTCAGTGCCTATGGATTTTTAGGAATCAATGAAGCCTGTAAACAAACAAGTATATTTACTGGATTAATTCAGTATGGAACAGTTATTCCTTTATCAGTAACGTTATATGTTGTTATCACTCAGGTTGACGTTAAACGATTGATTGATTCAGTAGTCATTACCCAGTATTGGAGGGCACATGAAATGGAATCTTTCACATTGCTACCTGACGTTCAGACTTATAAACTTGGAATTAAAACCATGTCCATAAAGGGAATTCAAATAGAGAACATAGAGTATATCAGATTTTTTAATGCTTATCAGGTACAATGGCCTGTAGGCATCATGGGACTATTCTAGAGTGCTTAGTATGGCATTTACTCTGTCCATCATGGTGACGGAGTACAATACTTCTTTGCCCTAAGGGAAGACCTGTACTGCACATTTAGAGATGTCCGCGGCTGACATCTCTAGTCATTAAGAGAAACCACCATCACTGAGATACCTATACATGTGTTAAAAGTTTGATGGATGGCTCCATTAAACAAGTTATTTTTTTAAAACAAAATCCCCAAAAAGCCAAAATTATTGACCTCCACACCATAGGAGTTGTCTTCTATTGTGTGGGAGTGAATACTTTTTTACTGTCCCTCACCACGAGGATGAACAACAAAAAACATATAACACCGCCCATTCTAAGTCACTCAGAAGGAGTTATATGTAAACCTTCAATGGCCCGTACTCCGTACAGCCATTGTAGCATTATTTCAGCGACTGGGACTGAGTTGGCTTTGTTGCTGATGTACTTAAGGTTTGCCAGCCTGTAAATCAGGCAGTCATATCGAGGATTTGGTGGAGAGGGTTAGAGTGACCAACTGGCATGGGTGCAAATTCAGGACGGTTAATATGTAAAAATTCAGGACAAAGTGTCGAAATTCAGGACAAAAAATCAAGAGAGGAGGTCAAAATTCTGGACAAAACTTCAGGACAAAAGGTACGTTTTACAGACACATCAGAGGAGGTCGCGCAATAGTATATAAGTAATCCCATCTATATCCAAACATATTTATCCATTTGCAAACCTATCCATCATGTATCCTTTCATCCATCATTTCACTCATCCATCCCTCCATCCACATTTTCACTCATCCATCCACCTACCCTTTCACCCTATCCATCCGTACTCTCATCCTCCACTATTCCACCCACCCATCCATCCACTCATCCATCCAGGCTTTTACCTTTTCACCCATCCAGCCATCCTTTTACTTACTCATCCAAGAACCCAGTCACTCATCCTTCCACCCATTCACCTTTTCAGTCATCCATCCATCCTTCTTTCTCTCTCCATTGACCCTTTCACTTAGCCATCCTTCCTTCCATTCATCCACCCATTCTTCTACTCATCTGCGGCGTAGCTAGAGCTTCTGGCGCCTGGGGCGATCCCCCAGATTGCCGCCCCTGGCCGGTAGCGGCGGGGAGGGTGGATCTGGGGAAAAATGTTGGCGAGCAGCAGGGGTGGATTGGCAGGGTTTAAGTTACAATGCCACTCTCTACTCCACTGCCTAAGAAAGGGTGGGAAACTGCGGCGTAAGCCTAGAGCAAACCTTGAAGGTCAAGTCTCAGTTGATGAAGGCCCACCAGCACTAAAATGGTAGCTAAATGCATAAGTAAATGTATCCCTTCCTTCCCTTCCTTCCCTTCCTCCTCTTACACCTCTCCATACTGAACTACTGCTACAAGACCACAGCAGTAAAACCACCCGCTAGACATCAAGCACAACACCAAAACAACTCCCACATAGGTCACACTCTACACCCACACTCTACCAAACAACGACAGTATTTAGAAACATAAGCAAAGCTATAGCAATAGAACAGATTCATTATCTCTTCCATCCATGCATCTATCTATTCATTCTTTCACCCTTCCATCCACCTACTGGCATCCACTATTTCACCTTTAGATTCTGTCATCCATTCATTCTTTCATCCATCATTCAATATTTCCCCATTCTATCCATGTATCTATCTATCCATCCATCCATCTATTATGCCATCCATCTGCTCATCCATACAGTCTAAAAACCAACCAACCACTCTGCCACCCATTGAACTATTCACTCTGACATCCATTCTCTTTGCATCCATCCTCCACTCTTTTATCTTACCATCACCGCTGCCATTCATCGATCAACTGACATCCTTTCATCAATTCATTAACTCTTCTATTCATCCACTCAGCCACCCATCAGCCTACTCTGCCATCCATCCCTCCTCCTATCCTCTCTTCCATCCATCCATCAATCCACTCTTTCATTCACTCTCTCTGCCATCCACGCTGCCATCCATTCACCATCCATTCACTCTGCCACCCATCCATTCATCAACTCTTCTATCTATTCATTCAACCACCCATCCACTCTGCCATTCATTCATCGATCAATCCACCCACTCTGCTATTCAACCACCTATTCATCCACTCTGCCATGCATCAATCCCCTCCACCATCCATCCATTCTGCCATCCATCTGCTCATCCATCCATCCATTTATCCACTCTGCCATCCATCCTGCCATTCATTCATCAATCCATCCGCTCTGCTGTCCAATCATGCATTCAGACACTTTGCCTTTAATCCATTCACGCTGCCATGCATCCATTCATTTACTTTGCCATCCATCCAATCTGCCATCCATCCATACATTCATTCACTTTGCCACCCATCTATTCAGCCTGCCATCCATTCATCATCCATCCACTACGACTTCCATTCACAGATCTTTCGCCCACTCATCCAGCCCTTTACTCTATCCTCCTTTCAGCTGTCCCTCCACCTATTCATTCACTCAACTATTCATCCATTTGTTCTGCCATCCTTTCACTTGTCCATCCACCTATCCATTCACGCACTCACACATCCACCCATCCCTTTACTATACTTTCATGTGTCCATCCATCATCATTCACTTCTTCTTTCACCCACTCATTCATCCACATATCCATTGAACCTCCTACTCCATCATCCCTACTTCCTTTTTTCACCCTTTTCTTCCAACATTCCTTCTTTCTTTCCCTGTTCTATTTACACAGCAGTCGGTTTTCCTCTGTGGCTGTGGGAGTGCTTCCGGTTTCCACGTGAGACATGTTTGGTGTCCTTCTTGCTAGTCCACAAAATGTAATGAACTGAATTTTTGCTTATTGCGGCGCTGGGAGTGAGCCTCGCATACCAGAGCACACAAGGACGGAGACGAGAGCAGAGAGATGGGCGGTGCGAACATAGGAGGATATTTGACTTTTTGGGAGCACTGCAGTCAATGTCGGGCATCGGAATGCTTAAGAGAAACTATATGAACAAGTGCAGTCCTATCCTAACTTTCACAGTGCACTTACATACACGTGACGTGTGCAGTGCTGCTCGACTATGTGTCCAGGTAAATCCTGGGCTGGCCACCAGTACCACGCAGCTGCCGCCCCCAAAATAGTGCCGCCTGGGGCGGACCGCCCCCACCGCACCCCCTAGCCACGCCAGTGCTACTCATCCACTCATGAATCCATCCATTGACCCTATCACTCATCCATCTACCCATTCACTCACCTATCATCCACCCTTTCACTCATACATCCATCCTTTCACTCATTATCCATCCATTCACCCTTTCATTCATCCATTCACCCTTTCACTAATCCATCCAGCCATCCACCCATCCCTTCACTTACTCACTCGCCCATCTTTTCATATTAATTATGAGCAGAGCCTTTGTCTGCAGTGTTGTAGACAAAAGAGGCCCATCAAAATTGTCACCTTTGCTGTAGTTCCTAAAGCAAGGGGTGGGGTGGGGTAGGGTTCACTATAATATGCCCCTGCACATAGACAGTCTGAAAAAGTGGAAGTCATGCATGATGCAAAGTGCCATGCCATGAGGTGACTGTGACATGGTGTTGTTTTCAGGGCTTTCAGCGGGATGAAAAAAGGGGGGGGTCTCTCCAAAGGGGGTGTTTGATGTAATTAAGGGCGTGGCTTAAAACACCTAGGCTAAAAATCTGTGCATAGCATAGTGTGCCACCGGAGTGGTATTTTGCCTCTTCTGTCATTGCATCCAGATATATAACACAAGTAATGTTACACCTACAACAAGCCAGAACTATTGGCTTTGTCAATGGTTGTTAGTTGCATGAAATAAAAATGCAGCAGCCATGGCTTCTTTGAATATAATATTAAAAATGCACTTCTCTAAAATGATGAGACTGAAAGAACTCTAGCCCCTTCTTTTCAACTTGGTTCACCAGCTTCTTTGAATTAACTGGATTCTCACGAAGCAGCATTGGTGTTTTTGTACATTCCTTCCGTCTGACCGAATGCCCTGCCCTAGCCCATGGCAGGAGGAGGCCACCATAGGCAGTAACACTCCAAACTGGCCCATTGTCATTCTGTATGTGGCAATCAGTCCAGAAAGAGTGTGAGGTGGCCCCATTAGGGTGCCGAGGCTTCTTGCAGAGGAACAGTCTGTGACTAGTTTCAAAATAAGTATTAGTGATACAAAAGAAGTTATCACATGTACCCTAACCGCATTTAAAAGGTTTTCTGTAAAAAAAAAATAGGTTGCATAGTAGGCAGGCATGACCTAGAAAAGAGTTAGGCATTAAAAAAGAAGCATATGAGGGCAAAAGAAGGAATATAGTTCACAGACCACACCAGGATCTATAACTAGGGTGTAAAAAAGGCTACAAATGTGTAGGAGCTACGAAAAAAGGCTGTTGGGATCCATTACACAGAGTTTAAATGGCAAAACATATTTTTGCTCTTGCATCATGTGCACCATCAAGAGGTTGTGTTGACGTGATATTCCACAGACTTCTTTTGCTTTTTCGTGAAAGCCCATTTTTTGATTTTACATTTGTATGAAAGAAATTAGAATACAGAGAAAATACAAAAAAAGTTAAAATGTAGACACTCTCAAGTACACAAGCATTCCATTTAAGAAAAAAACACAGAAGAATGTGCAACATGTATAATGTATGATTTTATGCTCTAATCTTTACAGATGTGCATTGATGTGTGATGCATATTTTCCACTATTGTTCATGATAACTTATTTTATTGATAGTGTGTGCTGCTTGACATCCATGCAAAAATAATGGATTATTTTGCACAGCCAAGCTCTTGTGAATAGTCTTACCTGGTCATTATCCACCAGACATAGATAGGTATGTGCTAAAGCAGAGATGTTGGCCCTATTTCTTACCCCTGGAAACGGATTATTTTACTGTGCTTCAGGAATTGAAGAGTTAGGTTCAGTTTCAATTCACAATAAGAGTGCAACCAATTTGGTCACACGGTGAAGCTCAGAGTCAAAAAATAGGATTAAGTGTGGATTCATTACAAATTCAAAGACAAAGTCATGTAAATCAGTCTCAGAAACATAGTTTAGCAGTACAAGATTATCAAGGGAATACCAAATCAGCGAACAAAGATTATCCTCAATAGCAAGTAACAGATGAGGACTTCAGTAGCAATCATGCAAAGGATAAGAAAAACAGTATGGTGGTGGGATTGAAAGTTACAGTCCTCCTGACTATATGGCATGAGGAATTCTAAATTCTATGAACTAACCTACACTAAAGAATGCTATATAAAACGCCAGATGAGGTCCATTAAAATAGAAAGGTGTCACGATATAAGAACATCTGTAGAAGTTCTTTAAAGCCAGAGTATTGCATTGCATGAAGCCAGTCAACAAGAACAGCGCATAGAGGTTTGTACCTCTTCTAGGGCCAGATGTAGGTAGGCTTTTACCGGTCGGTAACGGCCGAATTCGGCCGTTACCGACCGGTAAATGGAATTTGAGATGTAAGGGGCATATTTTTACAGAATCGGTAAATTTACCGATCGGTAAATTTACCGATTCTGTAAAATACCGAATCGGTATTTTTACCGATTCAGTAAATTTGAAATGTTGGTGGGACTCTTCTGAGTCCCACAAGCCTTACCGAATCGGTATTTTACCATCAAATTCAAATTGATGGTAAAATACCGATTATGGTGTGCATGCACATGTGTGCATGCACACCTGTGCCATATGACAGGCAGACCTGCCCTTAGGGCATGTATACCTGCCACATGGCACCCGAACCTGTTTTGGGGGTGCTAGAGGGTGTCAAAGTGACACCCTCTGCACCCTTGTGAAATTCGGTATTTACCGATTCGGTAAATACCGATTCGGTAATGCCCATTCATTCCTATGGGCTTCAAAGCCCATAGGAAAGAATGGCCATTACCGGTCGGTATTTACCGAATCGGTAAATACCGAATATTACCGATTCGGTAAATGCACATCTGGATTTACCTACATCTCAGTACTTCTATTTTACCGAGTCATAAATACCGAATCGGTAAAATTCGGTATTTATGAGTCGGTAAAATAGATTTACCTACATCTGGCTCCTAGTCTGAAAGGAATCTGAACAAACCTAAATAATATTCCATAGTTATACCATCAAAAGACCCTTTTAGAACAGTATCAAAGGTCCAATTGGTGACCACCTTCAAGCAACACTTTTTCGCAGCCACATTCGTAATTCTTCATCTTTGATCCCACATATTCAAAGCAACCGTGGATTTCATCTCCTTAATCCGCACAGAGAGTAGTTCTCCCTTCTGCTCATTTCTTTTTATCTCCTTCCCTATCTCATTCACACAATATGCCTTTCTTCATTCATTAGATCATGCACCAGGCACATGCAGAGGAAAATAATTACTGCACCCTAAGAAAACACTGCAAAATACAAATGCTAAGGTCTTTGGTCAAGTAGGCAAAAGCTAAGATTTCAATACATATTGTAACTGCGTGAATGCAAATACATAGACTGTCATGTATAAGTATAAGATGCAACTCTGACAGTAAATGCAAGATGCCTTTAAGCAAATACGTGAATACATGAAGATTCTTCAATATTATTGAAACACACGTAAATATGTTTAAGAACTGCATTTCGTTTTTTACTGTTGAAGACGCATTAGTGTACACACATATATAAATGTCGAAGTTACATGATAAATTCACTTTCTATTTGGCTTTAAATGCACTTTACTACATTAGTCACACCATACCACATGAATACATAAGGCCCTCGTAGCATATGCAAGCAACTATACATGGTGCCTATGCTTTGTTCTGCTTATATGCTTAAAATGTGAAAAATGACAGTAAAAAAGATTTAAACAAAAAAATGAGTACATAGGGCCCTTAATAAAAAGATATGTGACCTAATCAATAATAATGAGGGTGGAGTCGAAATTACGTTGCTCCATATGTGAAATAGAGGTGATGTGAAAGGTACCTTTTCATATTAATGTTATTTATTCAAAAAACTTAATTTCTTGGAGATTATTTTTGCTGTCTCATATAAAAACGTAGTTGTACTAAAGTAATTTACCAGGGTATGGGATAAGTAACATGAGTAATCAGTGTAAACATAGTTCATAATTATGGATTCCTCATCCAGTCATGTTATTCTATATTAGGAGTAACGTATGTCATGCCAGCTGTAATATTCTGAATACCAGACTGCGTATAATAATCTGCTGTTTTTTGTGGGTTTTTTTGCATTCATTATTGCCCAGTGTTAAAATAGGCTTTCACGTTCAAGTACATCGTTATGGACAGTGGAATCACATTCCCAGCCAAAGCATAACAACTTTAGATATTTTCAGGAGCTTAGCTGTTTAGCCAGAGCCTAAAAGGTAATTGAAAACAAATAGCTTGATTGAAACTTTAGAGCTTGTTAGGCACTGTGGTCAAAGTAGCAACCATGGCAGCAATTTTGTATTGATGTATTTAACATTTCTGCACACTTCATATATTTTCCCATAAGCAATAACAGAAAACACATCTGCTACTAATCCTGTACAGTGCTTAAAGAGGAGCCATCAACTCATCACAGATTGCAGTATGCCTTCTTTAAAAACGAAAAGTCAAAGTATTCATAGATTATTGCCTTTTTTCCTGGCAGCTAGGCCAAGGCAGTATTAAACATTCCTGTACTAGATAGTTCGGGTTTGTTTTTGGCTGAGTTTTGCCAGTGGTACTCAGAATTACTCATTGAAAGCAAGGACCTCTTCTTTGGCCGTAAACTCTATCAGGCACATGCATCAAAGCTTTTTGCGATCGCAAACGGTGCGATTCGCAAAAAATCGTCCGTTTGCGATCGCAAAATTAGCTTTTGCGTGCATGAAACAATTTGTCACTCGAAATTTAAGAAATCTCAATATTTTGCGATTTCTCAAAGTGCAATTGCATTTAAGGAATCGCAAATTGAGATTCCTTAAATGCAATGCAGGATGCCTTTTAAAATAGCAATTTCGCTATTTAGGCCCACTATTTACCCTGATATCATACGAGATGGTAAATAGCAAAAACTTTGAAAAATGCACTAAAGTTCATTTTTCAAAGTTGTTAGTTACACACACACATGCCCTTGGGACATGTGTGTGCACAACAAATGTGCACGGTTCAATTTCAGGGGTGCAAAATGGTGTCCTTTTCACACCTTTGCACCCTTGAAATTGCATGCGCAATTTACGAGTACCTATTGGTACTCACAATTTGCGCCTGCAATTTTCCATTCATTCTTATGGGCCTGTAGGCCCATAGGAATAAATGGGAAGCCAATCCTTATTTGCGACTCGCAACTTGCGTGTCGCAAATAAGGGATATGTAGGAATCGCAAATTTTTTTTGCGATTCCTACATGCATAGGATTTTGCGAGTCCTTAATTGCGATTCTTTAATATTTGCAATTAAGGACTCGCAAAAACCTTCTTTGATGCATGTGCCTGTTAGTCCAGTAATGGGAGGATTAGAACCAAAGTCCAGTTTTTTGTGCCTGTCAAATCCGTGGCTCATCCCATCCTGCTGGCAATGATTCAAGGTTATGATGGGATTTCTTCTTCTGGCCTTTCAAAGTTATATTCAACTTAACATTACAAACAATTGAACAAGTCTGAACACACGCTTTTCCAAAGCTCTCTAGTCATGGTGGTACAAACCTTTCCATTTTTCTCCACATGTAGGCTGTTCACATATCCACAGCCAGCAATCAGCTGACCATCACTACATTGCCCAGGGCCAACCATCCATGATATCCAGAGGAATAGGAGGGCTCTGAATGCTCTGGGGGGGGGGGGGGGACAATACCCAGTCAGGAACCCTAGAAGAGGAATTAATTGGCGTATTGACTGAAGGTGTGGTGAATAGTATGAAATGTATGTGCTCGGCCATGGCAGTGAGGCCAAGGAGACAAAACCAATGTGATGGGCAGGACAAATACACCACAAGCTCTACTGAAGGGGTTAACTTGGGTCTGAGCCAATGTGAGTAGCTTGAAGGAACTCCAGATCAGGATATGGAAGAGGATGCATGGAATGTAATCAGAGCAGACAAGTTAGCAGGTCAAATGTCAAATGTGATGTCGCAGATAGCAAGTGTGCTTACTACATTTTTTGCTGATGATGTGTTGTGCTTTGGAAGAGCATGTTCTCTAGCATGTCTGGGGAGTATTAAATGAGTCTGCGGTGGCTCTATAGAGGGAAATGAGTATTACAAAGCAAGGCAGTGAAGTACAATATGTAGGCTGTGGAAGACTGTAGTTGGGAGATGGATTTGTTTAGGGTAATGGAATGTAAAATTAGGCTGTGTTCAAGTAAATGTGTGATGCCATGTGTTGGCAGAATGCTAAACTCAAGCCACAGGACAGATAGGTGTAGGATATGTTGGACCAAGCCATAGGATGCAAGGGAGTATGTGTTGGTCCATATTTGTGGGTGCATGCATCTGGTATAGTGATAGGAATGAGATAAAGTCTAGCCTCACTTGTGGTGGATCGGTTCTGCCCTCCAAGACTATTGGAACCAACCTTAATATCACTCAACTTATGCATAAAGTGTAGACCACACTGGTGGCAAGCACTACCAAAGTGCTTGGAATCTGTGACAGGATATATTCAAGAAGGACTGAGCTGTTCTGTTTTCTAGATATCTACTCTTAGATACACATTCATACCTAGACAAACAGCTGTGAGTTGGTCTACTATATGTATTAGCTTGCATGTGTATGTGTTAGAGATGGTGCCCCCAAATTAGTGCTCCAAATTAGCAGTGTCGACTCGCACAGGTAACGCTGTGGGGCGGGCACGGCTGGGTGGGGGGGGCTAGAGGAGTGTGACATATGACGGGAAAGTTGAGAGTAATTTATTAAATAAATAAAAGCACTTACTTTGCTCTCGCAGCATTGCCGACTCGGTAATGCTGCGAGCACAAAGTAAGCGATACCAAAGGGGATGATGGACGGAGCGCTTGAGCAAATCAAACACTCACCCCCAGTCAATTGATCTGGGTTTAATCCATCATCATTCTTTAGCACACTCCACCACCCCAGTTCAGACATGGCCATATGCAAATCAGTCTCACCCTGTGCCTCGTGGGAACAGTCCAGCATGAACTGCCAAGCCATGTCTTCCCTGAACCGGAAGTAAGTGCTTTTATTTATTTCATAATTTACTCTCGACTTTCCCGTCGTATGTCACACTCCAATAACCCCCCACCCAGCCCGTCCCACTACCCCACAGTGCTACCTGTGCGAGACACCACTGCAAATTAGTGCTGCTCACCCATGCCTGTTGGTAGTTAGGAGATGCTGCTTTCGTAGTGCTAGCCTGCCCTCCCATGGTAGAATAATGATGGCATAGACCCTGGCAAGGGTTGCTCATTGTCACACAAGATTGGCAATACATTAAGGCATAGATTTATCAACCCAAATTGCGATTGCAATAGCTGCGAAACAGCTATTGCGATCACAATTTCCGCTCCCGCAATTCATGAAGCAAAAAACCACCAAATTGCGAATTCGCAAACATAAATTTGCAGAATCAATGTGGAACCCCCTTTGCGATTCTGTAACAGCGATTTTCCACTTATTCTGCGAATTAATTTGTGAAATAGCAAATAAATCACAAATTCAATTCATCAAACATCGTAAATTGCGAAAAACACCAAAATCGCTAAATGCGAGTCGCAATTTAAGGAGAAGTCAAACCAGGTGGTAACCATGAAGTTCAATTGGTAAAAAAAAAAAATTCAAACAAGAAACAGGTGCGGGGTTAAACAAACACACTTAAGGAGACACAGTAGGAGCATGAGGACATTCACAATGCCAGGTCTCTACATCGTGGCAAGGCGGCTGAGGCTCCAGGCTGCAGCCCGGAACCAATGCAGGATCCAGGAGCTCATATTCCGGCTGCGGATAACACTCCTGGGCCAGACTGAAGAGGAGATCTACTCCAAATACAGGCTGAATGGGGCAATAATAAAGAAGCTCATCAGAGACCTTGACCCCCTGATGCAGCACCCAACAAGGAGGACCAATGCCGTGCCCACCCATGTCCAGGTCCTGTGCTGCCTGCACCTCCTGGCCTCCGGAAGCTTCCTGGGGATAGTTGCATATGCAGGGGGGATCTCCCAGAGCACACTGTCACGCTGACTACGGAGTTTCCTGGACGCCATGCTGACCCGGCTACACTACTACATAACATTCCCAACCACCCAACTGGACTTAAACCAAACAAAGCTTGACTTCTATAACGTCGCGCAATTTCCCCATGTAATTGGCTGCATTGACTGTACCCACATCCACATCTGCCCACCCGCTGAGACAGAATACATGTACCGGAACCGCAAGTCCTACCACTCACTCAACATCCAGATGGTCTGCAATGCAAAGACAATCATCACCGACATAGTGGCCCAATACTCTGGGAGCACGCATGATTCGTTCATCTTCAGGCACAGCGGCATACACACCCGCTTGGTCAGGGGTGACTTTGGCGAAGGACATCTCCTAGGTAAGTTGACATGCCCACATACAGTATGTCAAGACCATGTAGCTGCGCATAACAGGTACTGACCCTCTGCTCCTATCCTTCAGGTGACAGCGCCTACGGCCTCCGTGAGTACCTCCTCACCCCATACCTCAACCCTGCTACACCACAGGAACGGCGTTACAATGCTGCGCACATTCACACAAGTAATGTCATTGAGCGGACATTTGGGATGTTAAAGAGCCGATTCCGCATCCTACACAAGACTGGTGGAGCCCTCAAATACCAGCCTGAGGTCTGCTGCCGCATCGTGGTCGTGTGTGCCATACTCCACAATATTGCTACCAAGCGGAGGATACCTGTGGAGATCTCTGGTAGTGAGTCATAAGGGGACAATTAGCACCTGCACATGTGCATCATGCACGCGGGGAGAATCCTGCAGAAGGACACAGGCGCCGCAACAACATCACACTGAACTATTTCTAGTGCACCCATACCCCTCACACAACACTGCACTCGTGAAATAATGACATGAGTAAGATTTGCGTTCAAAATAAATTCTTATTCTTTGTTGAACAAAATCTATAACTTTTTTGTTTTTTCAAACAACATAACTACTGTATTGCGTCATACAGCCGCTTGAATGCAGAGCAGGCATGCTTGGTACATCAGCATGGCACTGCTGCTAATGTTCAGTCATTCACTGGCGCCTCCTGCCGGACGCACGCTGTCGCCTATCCAAATCCACGTCGGCAGTGTCTGGCAGTGATGCTGCACTGGGCCTGGTACTGCAGCGCAGTTCTGGTACCACAGGCACAGACAGGCTGCTCAAGCTGGATGTGCCCTCACTGGCATCATCACCCCCCCCTTGCATGGCCAGCCATGGCCACACACCTGTTGGTTTTGGACTGCGGTGGTGACCTGCTCCAAGGCCCTTGCAACATCCTTGCAGCATTGCACAAAGTGACTTTTCCAGGTTCTTTTACAGTTTGCTGGACATCATGGTGAGCAAAGTCATCCAATGTATATATCATTCCCCAATACCCCTCAATTATTGCAACACACCAAATTGATGTTCAATACAGCATCCCAATGTCACTCGCTGTTCTATTGGCACACATATTGCCATATGTCCCCCCTCAACAACTGAATACATACACAGAAACAGGAAAAGCTCACACTCACTCAATGCGCACGTAGTTTGTGATGCCTCCTGTATCATAACAGACCTTGTGGCCAGATTCCCAGGCAGCACCCATGGCTCATTCATGTTTCTTCAAAGTGGAATGCAAAACAGACTGGCACTGGGTGAATTTGGCGATGGTTTTCTACTCCTAGATAAGAGAATCGAAGACTCAATTACATGCAGAATGATGATATCAAACCAGGAAGTTTACAAATCTAGGGTATGGCCATCATCAACAGTAATGGGAAAACACAAATAAAGTAATACTCAAATTAAAGTACCAAAACGCTTTTAGGTGTGAAATCACTTTTATGTGAAAAATCACATTTAGTTAAAAATTATGCTTAATGCAAAGTCAGCAGAAGTGTGGAAACTCTTTTACATGGTGAAAAAACATATTTTGATGCAAAAACCTCCTTGCTACAACCTCACCAGGACCTTGGAAACACTTTGAGGGCCACATGTACAACAGGTTTTATCGGTCAAAAACAGAGAATAGGGCCGTTTGCAACCGATAACAAACCTTTTTCCATGTACCTATTTTGTGAGTTGGTAACCTATTACTGCCTCGCAAAGTAGGGTTTGTGAGCTGATATTAGGAAAGGGCATGTCAAAGGCGTCCCTTGCTAATAGCTAGTCGCAGGGGGATGTAAGAATGTTTTGCAACCAGAATGCGGTCTCAAAAATTTGCAGTTTACCGTCTACTTCAAGTTGGTGGTGTGCCAGTCGCAAACGGGAAGTAGTACCCAAGGCACCTCTTGCCCTTTGTGAATGGCAGCAAAAAAACAAATATTTTTTTTTGTTTAACATCTACTTATTAAGTACAAGCAAGTAAAAAATTACACATGTCGCAGAAATGGGAGGGCAAGGGTGGGAGGCAACAAAAAGTGGGTAACAGAAGAAGCAATCAGTTCCGGACCCCGCACAAAGGGATAAATCCAGCTACACAGGATTCAAAACACATATGTAATGAAGGCACTGCAACTTCCTCCAGAACACAAGGGACAGCAGTAAAAAGAAAAAGGCCCTTCGCCACGCCCAAAGGGGAAGCCATGGAAGGGGCCAGAGGGCCTAGGCCTAGCTAGAGTTCCGTTGCCCAGTATAGGGATCTCACAACAACACAGCCAGAGAGTCAAACCATAGGGCAAGGCTAGCAAGGTCCAGTCAAGGCGAGGCTCCCCACCCATTTGGAGAATACAATTCATACTGCGACAATACCAATACACTTTGCTATGTATAAATCAAAAACCATCACAGAACAAGAGAAAGACAGAAAGAGAAACCTGAGAGAGATGAGGACAGAAAGAAAAAGAAAAGAACAGCGGAAGGTACGTCCCACAAAGCGGAAGAGAAAGGAAAAGAGGACAGAAGAGGATATTCCTGGGAGATGGGGAGGAGGGGGAAAAGCCAAAGCCCAGGGTGGAGTCCAGTAATCGGAAGGCCAAAAGGGTTTGCCCGACAGACCAAGCAAAATACTCAGGGGAGACCGGTCTCTTGCCACGAGAGAAGGACACCAGAGGATCCTCGAATAGCTGTAGAGCTCGCAGTCTAGGGGGCATCAGGTGGGAGTGTTCAGTTTTAATGATAAAGTGTATAAGTGGGCGCCAGATGCGGTCAAAGCACGTGTCAGTGTGAGTGAAGCCGCCATAAGCAGTTCCAGTGACAGGACATTCACAGCTGGAGAAACCACACAGCAATAGGAAGAGGGTGGGGTCGCTTCCAACAGGAGGCAATGGACTGTCTCGCTGGTCCCAATAAGTGGAGAATTAAATACCAGTGTGCCGAAGTCATGGCCTTCAATGTGCCGGGCCGAATGCCCGAAATCGCTAGGGACGGGGTAGGAGGTACCGGGAAGCCCACCACCTCATTGATGTGACCAAAGACCTCCTTCCAGAACATGGTAAGACCCGGGCAAGACCACTAAAAGTGCAGGAAGTCCCCTCTATCAGTCCGGCATCGCCAGCAGTTCGGGGGAGTGTTCGGAACATCTGATGGAGATGGGTAGGGGTATAATACCAATGTGTCATCACATCATAGGCAGATTTGCATGAGGAAATGCTACGGTACACCTTAGAAATGTCCTTCCACAAGCAGACAAGCGGTCCCTGTCCTCTGGGGGATGTCAGCAGCCAGATTGGAAGCCCAACGCTCCTGGTAGCCATGAAGCGTAAGCTGTCGAGAGTGTTGAAGGACAGAGTAGGTTTTAGAGATTAAACCCCTAGACCCCTCGAATCTATGAACCAGGGACTCAAAGGGGGTGAGCTGTCGAGTCACCTCCCGGGAGTACGCTGGGGAAGACAGCCAATGATGCAATTGGCAATATTGCAGACGCACGTTATTTGTGAGATGGAAAAATTGTTTGCATTGATCAAAGGTGCGGAGGGCAGAGCCCTGAAAAAAATCCTGGAGAACACGCCGACCCTCTATGGTCCAAGCCGCAAAAGCCTGAGGCTGCAAAGCAGGGGGAATGCAGGGTTGCATGTTTGAGGGGTATTGGGGGAAGGGAAGGTCATTAAGGCCCCAGGAAAGCACCAGTTAATCCCATATCTCCAAGACCGTTCTCGTTGAAGTCGCTAAGTAGGAACTGCGAGGGCGTGCCTCATCCTGGAGCCAGACTAAATCCCAAAATGGTGTACAGGCCACCACACGGTCCATATGGAACCAGTGCTTCTCGCTTTTAGGAACAATCCATTCCGATATAAACCGGAGATGACAAGCCCAATACTATTCAAGTAGATTGGGACAGGCCTGACCACCCCGAGATCTGGGAAGCATAAGTAGTTTAAGAGAGAAGTGGGGTGGGACTTTCCCCAGATAAACTTGGTAAAATCATGTTGTAAAGCCTGAATCTCAGCATGCGAAATGGGAGTAGGAAGAGACTGGAACAGATAAAGAACTTTAGATAGAAGGGTCATTTTAACGGCGTTAAGGCGCCCCAGCCACGCCAGTGGGAGGCCCTCCCATCGATGCGTTTAATCGCGGAGAGATTTCCTGTATCGAGGCCAATTAGAGGAGGACCAAGAAGCGAGCCTAGCAGTCAGGTATAGGCCCAAGTAGCGAATCTACTCATCAGTCCACTGTACTGGGAGCAAGTTCCCCAAACCGTGGACCTCCAAGGTCGAAAGCATAAGATTAAGAGCATGGAATTTTGCAAGATTAATCCGATAGACTGAAGTGTCCTCAAAGGACCTCAAGAGTTCAGCCACCGCTGGAAGAGAGGTCGACGGAGACGACAAGATCAGTATAAAAGGCCATCAAGGTATGAGCCTTGTCTGCTTCCGAGATAGCCCAGGAACCATCGGGCCGTTTGAGCTTTGCAATATGGGATCGGGCAGTCTGAATCCGTAGATGGCACTCTACGCACGCCCCAACCTTATCACCACCCACGTAAAATTTCTGTTTAAGGTTAACAAGAAGTCGTTCAGCCTTATTAGTGCGCTGTAAGCGCAGTTGACTGTGCAGGGTAGCCAATCACCGCTTATTACCAAGGGAAGGACAGGCAAGATCCTCACGCTCCAAGTCTTTAATTTCCCAGGAGAGGGTGGTTTCAACCAGACGTGCCTTCCGTGGTCCGAGCAATAGAGATTGAGGTGATGACTCCCCATACAGTACCTATGAAGGCAGACCAACAGACATCCTCAAGAGTATCAGAGAGAGAGTTAGCCACAAAGAAGGATTCAATCTCCTTATGAATGTCCGCCACATCTACCGGGTCGCGAAGGCTTGTCAGGGGGCAGGCACCACCGTGGGAGGGGATCGCCACGGGCAGTGGGAGATTGGAGCATAAGCAGAACACACGCATGATCAAAAATAGAAATGTCCAAGATATCCACGGTGCACAGAACGTGAACCAAAGAAAGCAAGAGAAAAAAATAGTTAATACACAAATAGGTGCGATGATCTTTATAAAAAAAACAGTAATCTCGAGAGTCCTGATATAGGCATCTCCAGGCATCGACCAAACCGAAGTCAGTAATGGCATTCCTTAATGGCACTGACATTGCCCCAGCAACATGGTGTGCCTGCGCATTGCGATCCCACACAGGGTCCCAAACCAGGTTAAAGTCACCTCCACGGACAACAGGGGTAGAGAGGGAGCGAAGTAGAGCCCCAAGGTGTTGGCGCAAGAACATATCCTGTTTCTGATTGGGGGCATATACATTAACAAAGGTACAGGAGCCCCGACCCCAAACCATGTCAAATTTAAGATATCTCCTTCCCTCATCGGCCACGCACCAGCCAGGTTTAAACCAAATTGCCACACCACTAGTCTTGGCCAGGGAGCATGCCCAAAACTGGGTGGGGTATTTGCCGTGAGACAGAGGAAAGCAAGTGGGTCTCCTGTAGGAAAACCACGTCAGGATCATGCTGGAGTAGATAGCCATACCTGCCTACGCTTGTTAGGAGAGTTGAGTCCCTTCACAGAGGAATGTAACAGTGTGTATCATGGTGTAGGAGAGTAAGGACAAAACACCTCAGCCACATCAGCAGATCCCAGAGCATACCAGACCCCGCATCCAATCAAGCACCCCCCCAAGAAAGGGAAGGGAGACAAACCCCATGACTGGGAAACAAGCAACCCCCCAAGGCCTCACAAGAAAGAGAGAAAAACATGGTGTCAAAAACAGTGGCAAAGAGAGTGAATAAAGCACAGGAGCAAAGGGCCAACCGACCCCAAGCAATTGCCAATATCTCCTCCACACACTCCCAGAGTAACACCACAACCCAGCCTCTGACAAAGGCGCATCTGAAAAGAACCCATAGAAAGGTAAGCAGATAAGAAGAGAAAGAAAAAGGAGATAGAATAAAGAATAAACAGGCCAACTGGGCAAAGTCAATGTAGAGTCTATTCGGAACAGCCCGGGTTTCCGAAGGTGGACCATTCTGGAGAAGTCACTCTCATATAGTACTCTGGAAAGGGAGGGGAGCGGCAGACACACAGGAGGCAAAAAGTCTCCGCCATCAGCATCCCGCGTAACAATGAAAGAAGCACAGCTTGATCCAGCCACCAGGACTGGGTCCGAAGTACCAACACAGCCAGGCACATCATAGTACAGAGGGCGACTAGTTTGTGAGAGAGGGGGAGGCACTCAAGGAGCGAACTTGGTTGATGGCATCCTGCTTGGCTTGTGACGATTCAAGTTCTTTCGAGAGGCATCTGAAATGAGGAGAAGGGACTGTGGACCATTCCAGAGTGGGCCTGTAGGGCGTGTGCAAGAGGATGGGATTTCATCATTGTCAGAGTCTACAGGGAGGTGGAGGAGATGCTGTGCCTCTTGTAGAGACCGGACAACTCGCCATCTACCCTCCCAGGTAAACATCAGAGCAAAGGGATGGCCCCATTGATATTTAACCTCTAGGTCCCGCAATTTATCTGTCAAAGGCTTGAAGGTCTTCCTCCGGTGAAGCGTAGAAGGTGCAAGGTCCTGAAAGATTTGTATGGAGAGCCCATTGTAGGAGAACACCTGAACTCCCTGCACCTTGCGAAGGATGGCTTCTTTGTCCACAAAGAAGTGGACTCTTGTGATGATGTCCGGGACAAAGTTAGGGCTGTTGTGGGGGCTAGGCACCTGATGCGCTCTATCCAGCAAGGGTGGCAATGTACCCTCACCCTCGCGAATGGCATGCAGAAGGTCCACCGTATACAACAGGATGTCTTTCCCTTCCGTTCCCAATGGGACGTCTTGGGTTCGAAAGTTGTTCCATCTACTGTGGTACTCCAGGTCCTCCTGCTTCAATTGTAGGGTGATATTTTGGTCTTTCAGCTTGGATACCTTCTTCCAGAGGCCATCAATATCCTCAGTCCTACCGTCCATTGTCTGTTCGAGACCATCAACCCTGTTGCAAATCTCAACGACCTCTCTGCGGATATCCTCTAATACGGCCCTAAAGTCCTGCCAAAGGGAGTCAATTCAGTCTTGATTTCTTGCAAGAAGGACGACATGTAGGCCTGGGTGATTGGCACCCCAGAGGCGGAGGAATCAGAGGGCGCCAGAGAAGCAGTAGGGTCCTCTTGTGTATGCGAAGGCGTCTTAGACCACAGGGAGGTCACCAGATTCTCGCTGGTAGCTGCAGAGTCAGCCTCTTTATTGCCTCTATGCTTAGGAGGCACGTCTACGAAAACTAGGAACAGCAAGGGCCCTGCAGGAGAAGAACCAGGGCACTCCAGCCGGTGGCAGACTCCGGGTGGGATGATAGCAAGATAGTAGAGGAGCGGATGGCCACTCTGCGTGTGGATGTTATGCCCTGCAACACACAGGATGGAGAGAGGCACCAAGAGCTTCCGAGTGCGTGGGGACGTCAACAGTAGGAGGGAAACAAGCAATCACCACCCTTCGGGCAAAAGAGGAGTGATCAATCAGCTACAGTAGAGGGCCAGCTCATGCACCAACGAGCAGGGGCCAGCACAGGTCGTCACCACAGCCCCGTAGTACCAGTGGGGTCCCCGACCAAAGGGCAGTCCAAGTAGACCAGATGGGGGGCACACAAACTGAAGGGCCAATGAGAGTCTCTGGGGCCCCTCCAAGGGCCTCGCAAGCAGTGAGGCAGTGTCCAAAGCAGAGCAGTCTGTCACAGTGACCGGGAGACCCCCAGGGCCCTCACAGGCCAAAACTGCCCCAGCACGGGGCTCAGGAACCAGAAGAGTCAGGCCAGGCACTGATGGAAGGGTATCTGCAGCGTGCGTGCCCACCCGGTCTGCGCCCTGAAGCCAAAGTCCCAGGGGAGGGGCAGAAGTGGTGGAGCGGGGGCCGGAAATCGTGGGCTGCAGATGGGGACAAATAGGCGGGCCCGGCGCTGAAGAGCCAGCAAAGCTCAAGCAGACCAGTCACCCGCGTGTAAATGCTCCCCCCCTCCAGTACCTTCACCGCCAGAGCGGTCAATCAGGGTCCGTTGCACCCCCAGGACTCAGGGGGGTTGACCGCTCCTACAGCTAGGCGTCTTGGTCAGCAGGGGGGCTGCCATCCGCCTTCGCTAGTGCCAGGGACAAGAGAAGGCTCCAGCAGCAGCTCGGGCCACAAGCAGGTCGGTGGAGGTCAGGGTGTCTAAAACATCTCCTCCGACAGCAGCGCCACTCCAAGCTAACAGATGAGGCCACCAGGCGCCCGCGTAGTCTCAGCAGCGGGCGGGTGGGGCCGATCCCGGCCAGAAGACTTGGTCTACACAGAGCCTCCGAGCGGCCCCCACAGCACAAGGTGTCGCCAAGAAGTCCCCCACAGATGTCCGGGCCCCTCGAATTGCAAAGCAGGCCTGGTGACCAGGAGAAACGCGATTACGGGAGGCGGCGGAATGGAGACTCGATGTAACACGTCTCATTCCATGCGCGCCCAAGCCGCGCCCCCGCAAAAAATGTTTCAAGAGCAGGCAGTGGTTTCAGGCACCACTTCCTACTCGTAGAAAATGAAACTAAAACGTTTCTTTTTCCTTTTTGAAATGCATCCCATTTTCCTTTAAGGAAAACGGGCTACCTTAAAAAAAATACACTTGCTTTATTTAAAAGCAAACACAGACATGGTGGTCTGGTAACCCCAGGAGGCCACCATCCCTATGTTTTTTGTGATTCCCAGTGGGTCGCAAATTGAGACCTACATCATAAATATTGATGAGTTAGGTTAATTGTAACCCCATTAGGAATCGCTAAATGTGTCTCAGGCACATGTGTACATCACATTTAGGAAATTCCTAACTGCGATTCCCATAAAATTGCAATTAGGGATTTATAAAATGATTCGATCGTACATGTGGCTCTGAGTCCGAAAAACAGGTTGAGGTGAACAAACCTAGTTGCAAAACCACGCAGTGGTGTGTAGTGTATTTTCTCACATTTGGGTCACAGCATACTAGAGTGTAAAGGCACGCTTTGTAGAATGTCAACATGTGTGTGGAATCCTTCCTGTCTAAAATCATCTTAGGTACCAAATCTCTATATCCACCACTGATGCAATGTACCAGCAATTGGAGTATCACATTTAGGAGCAAAATCACATTTTGGTGCCAAATCGCATTTAGGTGCAAACTCATTGATAGTGCATCATGAACATCAAGTATGGAAATATTCAGATTTCCTCTGCAGTGCATGGAATTTTCACTTCACTGTCTAAACACTGCAATGAGATGCAATCTTTAGGCATGTGGACTAACACACCTAGCAGCCAATACCTAACAGACTTTGAATGACTCTTCGAGCAGTGGCTGAAGGGACCTTATCAATGGTCCAAGGTGACTAGCCCCTTTCTGTGTATGTATGTGTTATTGATTAAATAAGTTCCAGCTGACACCTAAAACTGTCCATATCTTGAGCAAAGAAAAAAATGAGACTATGATCGACTGTTGGGACCAATAGTATTTTATTTTTTCAATCTTCCAATTAGCTTTGGGCTGTTGGCAATAATGGCAATGAGATTGCATAACATTGCAGGGCTATTATGAGTTGGGCAGTATATTACGACCCTTGCTTAAACCCTGAGTTACACACAGGTCAGAATTGCGAGTTGGTAGGTATTTAATGCATCTGATAATTATTGGATGCATTAAATACCTCGACCGTCGCTAAATTACAGCAGAGGAAATGCATTTGGAATTTGCAGTATCATTCTGATTTTGTTGCTTTAAATACCAGAATCCCCAGGTTATTCCCCAATAACTCACAATTGGTGTTATTTATCAAACCCGTTAAATTACATACCCCATGGTATCATTATTTATCAGTTGTGATAAATAGCACCTACATTCGTAATGAGGCCCAAAGTTGCCAAAGACAGCTATACCAGAACAAACACTGCTAACACAAATGTGTCTGGCAATTTTATAAGTGAAGGTGCTTCTTTATTGATTACTGAGATTGTGTGTGTGTTTGTGTGGCTATGTGAGGGGTGCATGTGATGATGCAAGGATCACTGCATAGAAGAATTGCTGACTTAGTGAGAGTGCATGGATAGCTAAAGGTAAGTTAGTGCATGGTTGGGTGAGAACATGGATTCATTTTGAATACATGATAAGATTTTCACTCAGAAATCTTGAGTTCCGATTCAGATTTGCTCCACCACATAGAAGACCTTGCTGAATAGCCACCTTTCCACCATCATTCAATAATCCTTAATTCATGTTTAGATATGCAATGTCAGGAAAGTAATCCTAATGCTCGTTCATATATGTCCCATCTTTCCTTAATCCTCAGTACTCACTCCCAGTTTGTGCCACCACTCACTAATAATCAGTACTTGCTCAGAAAACGTTGATGTGCCTCAATTTTTTCATCACTGTTCAAGAACCGTGACTCCGTGTCCATATTTGCACCATCACGCATTAATTCTTAGAAACATTTCAGATTTTATTAATTTCTCTGTAGTACTTGGGGCATGCTCAAATTAGCCCCCTCTCTCACAACTCTCTAGTGCATGTTGAGATTTGCATCTTCACATTTCAAAATTCAAAATGATAAAGAGTATCCTACTAAGAATCAGTTGCAGGGAATCAGTAACAAAATTAACTTAACTTGGAGTTAAGCACAACTTTAAGAAATGTCACTAAATCAGTAGTCACTTTGGCCTAGATGTATCAAGCGTTTTGCGACTCGCAAAGGCCGAAATTCGCAGAATTTTGGCCTTTGCGACTCACAAACGGTCTTTTTGCAAGTTTTGACATGCATCAAAATTTCACAAATTAAGGAATCGCAAAAATTTGCGATTCCTTATTTTGCCATAGCATTTAAGGAATCACAATTTTTGCGATTCCTTAAATGCTATGTATGTAGCATTTTTGAATTGCGAATTTTGGTTAAGAAATCGCAAATTAACACCAACTTGTAGTTGATGTTAATTTGCGAATTCTTTTAAAAATGCACAATTTGCCATTTTTGAAGGTGGCATGTGACGCACACACATGCCCATAGGGCATGTATGTGCGCCATATGCACACACATGTACATTTCAGGGGTGCAGCAGGGTGTCTTTGAGACACCCCTGCACCCTTGAAATAATTCTCAATTTGCGATTAGCAAATTGCGAATTCGCAATTTGAGAATTATTTCACAATCAATCCTATGGGCCTCCTGGCCCATAGGAATGCATGGGAAATCATTCCTTAATTGCGAATTCACAAAATGCGAATTCGCATATAAGGAAGATTAAGGAATCGCTAAAAATTAGTGATTTTCTACATACATTCCATTTTGCAAATTCTAAATAGCGATTCCTTAAAAATCGCTATTTAGAAATTGCAAAATGGAATCTTGATACATCTAGGCCTTTGACTCTTACATTTGTCGAAGCAATTGTTGCCCCATTCAAAAGAATAATTTGTACATCTGACTGTGACTAAATTTGAAAAAAAAAATCACACTTGCTCAGAAATAACAGATCTTTATTCAGTGAATTGGGATCTGTGGAAATGTCCAAAAAGTTCAAATTATGAGTGCATTTTCCACAATTGCCTGTTGGATTGTACGCTTATGTGGCCTATATACAATGGTTCCCCGTTCAGTTTAATCGAAAATGGTGCCTAATTTAGGGCTTTCATTGGACAACACTCTCTTGCAGGAAGCACGTATCTCGATAATGGGATTGCCTTTGATTTGCACAATTGACTCTTTGCTTTTCTAAACACTTAGCTTTTCTAAACTCACAAGCGGTTTATTAAGTATGTAAAAATTATTTTTTTTCAACAAGTGTGGTAGATGGAATTTCCTCACATACAAACATGTTTTCCTTATGGAGAAAGAGGGAAATAAATGAGTGTGTAATTGCACATTTACCTATCTACTTCGCTAACAAACTACAGATGTATGGTTAGGTCTCACAGCCGTTTGCCAAGAAAACTACCAAGGTTGTTCTGATCTCTTTAAAATGTCAGAGGCGAATATCAAAAACATGTAGAAAAGTATGCAAAGAATGCTTGTGTGGCTTTCAACGAATTTTGTGAAACTGTCTCTTTTATCAATTTCCTGACAATATTGTAGCTGACATTGTTATATTGTTTGATCAGTTAAATTTGTATTACATTTCCTCCACAGTCAAATGTCTTGCTTTGAAATAGAGCAGTAATACCTGCTCTTACAGTGATCTTTGTGGTGAAAGAGGCAAATTGTAATTCTGCTTCAATATATACAGTGCTTTAAATGGGGAAAAACAAGTGCAGGTACTCATTGAAATAGAGGTCTGGTAAGTGGTCGGGGCTAGGGGCGGGGCTAAGGGAAAAATATAATCATACATAATGACTTCTGTACCAGTTGCAGCACATATTAAAACACATGAGAAATGTGTTTATGACAAAAAACACAGATCAACTCATAATTTAAAATGAAAGGCATAATGGCACTTTCAACCCAATGGTCGCTGTGCACCTGATTGACAGTGCAGGGTCTGTCTAGAGACCCTGTCCTGTTAATCACAGCGTGACACAACCCCTCTCACCCCCCTGCAGTTTGGGGGCATTCAAAAGGGCAATGCTGGAATCTTCACCAGCAACTCTGAAAAAGAATACTTGAGCCGAGTTAATTACAAGCTCCTCGGAAGCAGAGCGGTCTCTGCCCTGCACTGGAGCAGAAACCTAACTAACCTGAGCCTGCGGATCAGGGTACCCGTACTCTCCCTGGCTACAGAGAAGTGCCGGTACTAACAGCAAAAAAAATCGGAAGTGCCGGTACTCAGTACCGGTGAATACCAGCCCATTTAAAGCACTGAATATATAAATTCAATGTTAAACAGTGATTTACATACAATCGGGAAAGTAGTAAGTGTTGAGGAACTTAAAATGTTGGTCTGTTTTAGAGTTAGTTGCTTTTAGGGTCGTGAATCCATTATTTGCTATGGGGTGAAATGTAGGAATGCATAGTCTTTTATGCATGTGTGCACATGCTTGGTCATTTAGATATGCATGCAATGCATGGTCACATAAAATATAGAAAACACTATGCTTTGGCCAATCAATGGACAACGGAGGTCCCAATATAGAAAAAAAAACCTGAAAAGTGCTTTGGTAGAAATACCCATAGACATAAAATGCTACAAAGATCGGCAACCTACCTTCACGCTACTCTACACGCAGCAACTCTAAAGTACATTTTACAAACTCTCTCCTAACCTCATGCACAACAAACAACCACAAACAACCACAACCAATTAATGGCCACCCAAGATATGCACAAAATGGTGACTAGATACAGGATGTGCTACGGCGCCCATATACATAATGGTCTACGTTTGCATAACAATGAAATTACGTTTTATATAAATCCGAACACCATTATGTAATATGAATTGTACTTTGAATAGTTCCCTCAGAAAATCTTGGTACAAGAATATATCAAGAATAGAATATAGAGGAACAACATTTTGAGAGGTAAGTGCAAGTAGAAAAAGATACAGATTTAATAGTACTAACTCTATATCTACGTACTTTGAAGAAATATGCATGCATAGGTGCATATATGAGGAGTTAGGTATAGAAAATCTATACTTACCTATCTATATTTTTCTCAATATTTTGTCCTCAATAGTATGTCCCATCGACATTCTGGGTTAGAAATTCAGATTGCACACTTGTAATGTGTCCAAATAGATTATTAAAGTGTGTCAGCTACATTAAATTCTACACTACATCAAACACAAGCTAACAACATCACTACACCAAATACACACCGGGGGATATTCTCAAGAACGTGTGATAATTACTGCAAAATTAGCTTAACGCAACTCTTCACATCGCAGTCTATCGCTGGAAAATAACGCTGTTTTAACTTTGTATTCTCAACACTGCGGTACCATGCGATAGGGTCAGGATAACGCGCAAAATGTCCCCAATAAAGTCAATGCGGCGCTGCAAAAATGCAAAACACGAAAGCAAAAAAATTAGCAATGAGGCCAATCGCGATTCAAAAATCAGCGAAAACCAGCTACAGGCCTGCAATTCACACACATCAGGCGGGGAAAATCACCATAAAAGTAGAAAAAAACATACAAACAAAAGCCAAAAAACAGCGAAGCACAATGGATGTTGCCGGAGTAAGTACAGAGTACAACCAGAACCCCACAAGCCCCCAGAGGACCAGCCTGGAACCTTGGGGTCAGGGAGGGCAAGGACAAGAAGAGTAGGAAGAAGCGGTTCAGTTCAGAGGAAAACAGGATCCTGATAATGGAGGTGGTAGAACACCATCAACTACTGTTCATCACCTCCCCTGTGTCATTGGCAACAAAAAATGGAATATGGCAGTCCATTGTGGACAAAGTGAATGCAGGTGGAGTGCTGAGGAGGACAATGGAAGAGGTCAAGAGGCGCTGGAATGATGTGAAGCGCAAAACCAAGCAGAAACTCGCAAACAACCAGAAGGCAGCAATGCAGACTGGAGCTGGGAGTCCAGCGCCACAGAAGGAGCTGGACGATATGGAGGAAATAGTGTCCACGGTCATTAGTGGGGAGACGGTGGCAGGAGTTGGGGGACCGGACCAGACACAACAGCACCAAGGTGAGTAACGACCAGGGACTGGGGGGACGGGGGAGAGGGGCACAATGGCACATATGCACAATTAATTAGAGCATATCTGCAGACAAACCATGAGACCAATGTACCCAAGTATGCAACATCTCAGCACTATATAAGCAGAGAAGTCTAAGGGACGCCGCTTGAATGGAAGAATCGGCAGCAAAATCAGAGTTGCAGGGACGACTCCCCCAAAATGCAGCACACACACATAACATTCAGAGCACATCAACATTGACAACGATGTTGTACAAACCGCAGCACGTACACAACAGAACACATGACACAACTAGTGCCACATGTGTGTAGAAACTGGCCAATCACATTTGGCATTGCAGGGAAATGTGAGTTGATAATGTACAAGTACAAACACACATCCGTGATGTTGTTGAAATGTCCACTGTCCCCATCAAATATGCAGCTCCTCCCAAACAGCCACGATGTATACTGTCATGCAGTCTGTATGTAAACATCTACAATGCGACAACATACATGTGAACACAATGTTAAACTGCATCTCCCCTTCACATTGCAAAGGGAAAAGCAACACCTCCTGCAGAGCAGGCCAAACCTCTCTTCTCTGATGACAAAGAGGACCACCACACCTACGACACCGACGCCCTCCAAGAGTTAATTGATAGCATCTGCACCCCACCTCCAGGAGCAGGGCAGCCCAGCTGCATCGATGAGACCCCACCCCCTGCACATACCACACAGCAGGCAGCACCCACCACCATGGCTGCCTCCCAGGACCCCCACGAAGAACACATAGCATTCCAACGCCCTGTGTTGGAATGCCAGAGCAGCTGGCTGAACAGGTGTGTGTGGGGTTCTACCGCATGGCAGCCAAACTAGATGCCATACATGGCTGGATGTCTAAGTCCCATCAGGGACCACTCAGGGTCCCTAATGGTCACCCACAGTCCGCTCCATACTCTCCAACAGACCATGGCTGACATCTCTGGAGTTCTGACTCAGAGACAAGAACAACTGTCCTGCAGAGTGGCTCTAGCGATGTCACCTGGGAGTTGGGACACATGCGGAGGATAATGGAGACCATAGAGCGGACGCAGGTGGAAAGGGCGGCTGCCACGGCTGCACACCAGCGAGAGGTAGCTGGGTTCCTCAATTACCTCAAGACCATCCTCATGGCATTGCTGCCACAAGGCCTGGCGCTGATGCATGCTGCTGCTACCACTCCATCCACATCTCCACACCTTGAAGCGTCAGTGCCACATAGTGCAGCAGACATTTCAGCTCCGGCCCCTGAGCTGTCACTGCCACACGTGAGGCACATGAAACAGCAGAGGACGAAGATGCGCATGAATCTGCCTTACTGGGAAGAAGAAAACTGTAGCATTCATCTCCACCATATGGCCTGTTTCTGCTTGGTTCTGCCCTCTGCATCATCACCTTCCACTGTCCCCCAATACACTCTGCGACACTCACCTTGGACCTCGAAATGGACTGCCATATTCAGTTTGATCACCAATGACACAGCATTCAGATTGCAGACTGAACTCTTCCTCTTCCTTTGGACTTGTCATTCCCTGAAGGACTCTGGCTGGCCTTCCAAGGGCCAATTTTGTACGGTGGGGTTTGCATGGCCCTGTACTGCTCCAGCTGCAACGTTCCACTGAATGTGCATTAAACATTCATATTCAAACAGATGTGTCATGTCTATGATCTTTCAAATGTGATAAAATGGATAAATGTAGGGCTAGTGATTCCCCCTTACGTCCACGTTGCTCATGTCGTTGGCCTTGGGTCACAGGGTGACACATTGCCGAATGCGGTCCGGGTGGCACCGACAGAACAACAGAGACACGTATTTAGTTACTTCCCTGTCCAGCCCAGTACGGACCCATGCCCAGAGCCCCGGCGTCATTGTTCACACCCTTACGCTGGACTGGCATCCGCCAGGCCAGCCCACTATGCCTCTGCTCACAGGGGGGGACAACAAAGCTACATGTCCCAGATCTTCCCTGTAGTGATCTGCTGATCACAGGTGTAGTTGTCAGCATGCCACAGCCACTCCCTCACGGCTGGTTTACACCCCCTCCAAACTCATCCAGCACACGCGTCACAGGACATGTGACCTTGCCAATAAAAAGGGCCTGACGCACGTTGTCAACGCCATTTGTAGAGTCTCCTAGGGTGTATCCATGTGGTTATTTTTATCCATGAGGGCCTAGGGCCCTGCAAGATCACATTCTCCAGGGCTGGAGGTGACATGATGGCTTCCGCACCACGATACTCAATCATGGAGGGTCCATGACTTGCGAGATACCGACTTGGTGGCACCGGATACACTGCGTCCGGCACAGGCTCACTGCCACGGGACGGTGACTTCCGGTGCACCTTTAGTGCTGAGCGGGTGTGCAGCCTCCGATGATGCCCCGTCCTGGCGGTCAGTACTGGTAAAGATCATTGAGAGCCCTGCTGGACCACAGTGAAGGCCTGAGCCAGTGGGCAGTGCTGGCCTACCACCACGTGGTGTTGCCTCGCAGGTCACAGAGTTAGTGGCACCTAAAGGACTGAGAGGGTGTGCAGCCTGCGATGATGCCGTGTGCACTGGTATGATCTCTGCCATAGCGAAATCAAGACCCAGAATCAAGTATGAGACCTGGTGGCCATCGGAGCGGGGCTGCATGATGTGGAGGGTGCCATGTTAGCAGACCCCGGGCTTGGGGCTTGCACCGGCACGTGGTGGGCCCTCTTGGAGACACGTCGGTCGTGGAAGGCGAGCAGCGAGGCCTGGGTGCATAAGGGCAGGGCAAACAAGCGATGATGGCATGTGCAATTCTATGTACTCTGACATTCATAACTCTGAACTCTGTTTCAGATGAGGGACCTGCTGAACTGCTGTGCATACCGGCACGTGGTTGGAGACACACCGGTGGCAGCAGGTGAGTAGTGAGGCCTGGGTGCGCAGTGTCAGCACTCTCTCTCCCTATCCCTCTCTTCTTTTCACTCTCTCTCTCTCTCTCTCTCTCTCTCTCTCTCTCTCTCTCTCTCTCCCCCTCTCTTTCTCTCTCTACCTCTCGCCCTCTCTTTCCATCTTTCTTCCTCTCACTCACTCTCTCTCCCTCTCTTTCTCTCTCCCTTTCTTTCAATTTTTCTCCCTCTCCCTCTCTTTCTCCCTCTCTCTCTCTCTCTCTCTCTCTCTCTCTCTCTCTCTCCCTCTCTTTCCGTCTTTCTCTCTCTCAGTATCTCTCTCTCTCAGTATCTTTCTCTCTCTTTCGCTCTCTCTCTGTCCTTTGATGATTGCATGTCACACCTTCTTAAATGGATTTTTGTCTTGCAGGTTGTGACCTATAGATTGTCCTGAGGAGACCCGCCATGAGTCTTCAAAATTGTTGTTTTGAGTTTATTTTAATAAAATGTTGTTTGGTAATTCAAAGGTGAATGTGTGATTCTCCTTTTTGTGACAACAAATGCATGTTACATGTTGTAATTGTGCTACATCAGGCGAATTGTTTTGTTCATGATTTCGTGAAGTTGATGTAACATATCTTTGACGGGGGGTTGCCGGGGGTGGGGTCCTGGAGGAGGTAGCAGAGGGTGTTGTGGCCCTCTTGGGTGTCCGAGCTGCATGATCGTTGGCTTCATGGCATCTGTTGTTCTTCAGGTGTGGCTCTGGGCTGGGCTCCCTTTTCTGCTGCAAGTTGTTGTCCAACTTTACACCAGGTCAGAGCAGGTGTTAAATTCCTACTGCTAATGCGCCTTATTGCCTGTTTTGGGTTCATATCGCTGATCTGGCCGGTCGTTGTGAATTTTGCAGAGTGGTGTTGTCGCGGATTTTCGCATGGGAATGCCTACTCTGCATCTCATTAGCGATAGTTGCCGGGGTTATCTGTGGCAATGTTTTGTGCGGATGCTATCGTAGGTAAACTGGCGATATGGGCTGTTAGCACCAGCTTGTACATGGGGCGATAAATTTATCAAAAATTATTATTGTGATAACCTGCACTCCTTGTTGATCATGTAATCAAAACCTAAAATCTCATATTCACATTTATAAATGGTGCAATCCCATATCTTGACCAGCTCTAGTCAAGTGAAGCATACAAATAAAAAAACAACAGAAACTGTCTGATGGGACGCACTGTTCACTCGCCCCATTTAGGGTGCTGTGTGTTAGTACACAATATTTCAAAGGTTTTCACAGAGTATTCATAAGTAATCCAATACAATTTCAAGAATATGACATTTGTCTGTGTGAACACGCTCGAAAAAATACAAAATCCAAATCATACACAAACACAAGACATTTCACATTCAATCTTTGTCATTTATTCTTCTTAATTCGTGATGTCCAAACATAAGGTACAGCTCTTGCGTGATAATATTGGCAATATCCCTGGCAACACCCAATGCATTTCGGTATCAACCTTCGTCAGGGGAATAACTGCAAATAACAAATGTAATCTATGACTAATTGGTCATTCATTTGAAGGAAACAACTAATGTACAATAAAACAAGAGATAGACCAAACTGGTTACATCATGCTGGTGTAAAACAGTGTTTATCATGCTCACAAAACACCATAAAAAATCTCCACAAGTGTCTAGTAAATACACTAAATAGTGTATATGCCTTAACTCCCAAAGGTAGAATCATGCTAGGGCACCAAATGCTCACCCTACCTTGCCTTTATACAAATGCTGCCCGAAACACACGTGTGTCAGACACCTCGGAGTCACTCTGTATAAAAAACCGAAAAAGAAAACAACCTTTATAACTGTATCTCTTTGGAGTAAATAAATAATAACCCTCTTAACGACTAACTGCTTCACTCTCTTACCTCGTAAAACAAATGTGAGCCCTCCTGTATGACAGTGGTATCTGTGCGCAAAGTCTGTAGTAATGAGCCTCTACTGAAAAAACAAAAATCAAACGCCTAAGTCAACTGCTCAAACTTAACTCAGTCCTCAAACAACTTCTAGTACTCCATGTATATCCAACATGTAAACCTCCCGTAATCTGAAAATCGAAAATCGAAAACCAGTCTTCCTCCACTCGGCGTTCTCCTCACCACTTCTCAACACTTCCTCCTAGCGCATTAACTCAACACACGAACGACGTGTACGTGCTGCCTACTCAGTCCCCTTTACTATTTCACTCACTCGGCAATGGAAATCAACGATGGACTACAAGTGCCGAATCTTACTCCTTCAAGATGGCCGCCTGCGCCATACTATAGACTGTACTCGAATGTACAAGCTTAAGCAAGATAAGAGATAACAGAAACCTTAAGGTGATGTCTAAACTCCCTCTTAGCTAATTACGAAATGATAAAATTATAAAATAACACCCAAATGAGTGAGATGATTAAAACAAAAACTATTCTAAATGCTGACCAGCAATAATCTAAGAACCAGATGGTTAAGTCTAATAGTCATAATAGAACTAAATATTCACCTCAACTAATGTGTGTCCACCTGGAAATTGTGTGAGTTTGAGAAACCGCGTGTGCAGATGTATAAGTCTGTTTACAGTAATTACAGTCAACAACATTGCAAAAATACGCTTTACACAAGTTATAAAAAACATGACATCTCAATTTTATCATTGAGTCCATAGGGAATAAGTGTTTTCAATGTCCGTATCCAATAAGTTTCCCTTTGTGACAATGAACGGGTGACGTCAACATGTCTAGACTCCAACACTCTCTCTAGTACAGTGAATCTCAACTGAGGTATAGTGTGACCATGTTCTTTCCAATGTACAGCCAAACAAGATTTCATATTAGCTGTTCTTATCATGCTTTTGTGCTCTGTCATGTGAACCGTTACTTTTCTAGTCGTTCGCCCAACATATACAAGCCCACAAGGGCATTTGATTGCATATACCAACATCTCCGAATTACAATCAGAAGTATGTTTCAGTGTTATCTCTTTGCCTGTGTGTGGATGCGTGAACTTATTTCCTACTAAGACGTTCCCACAATGTCCACAATTGTAACACTTCATCATTCCCTTCTGTCCCAAATCAATTGTAGCCTGTTTGCCTTGCTTAAGTATCTCTTTCAGATTCTTAGATCTAGAATGTGCGAACAAAGGTTTATCCGTGAATACATGTGTAAAATCAGGCTCTTGTTCTATCAATTCCCACCTCTTCAAAATGCATTTTTTTATTGCCGTTGCTGCAGTAGAAAATTTCAATACACATACTTCTCTTTTTGCTGATACTTTAGGTACCTTCTCAAGCAATTTCGACCTTTGCATCATACACGCTCTCTCTGTAGCATGATCTAATATAGTCGTGGGATAACCCCTTTGTACATAGTCTTGACGCATGTTATCTATTACCTGTAATCCCTGACATTCATCTGAACAGATTCTTCTAGCTCTAATAAACTGTGACAATGGCAAATGTTTTTTCAAAGCATGCGGATGAAAGCTCTCAAAATGCAAGGCATTGTTACTGTCTGTCGGTTTCTTAAACAAATTCGTGACTAAAGTGTCTCCACTTCTTGATATCACGATATCAAGATAATTGATTTGCTCAGAACTGATGGTATATGTGAATTTAATGGATGTATGGCACTGGTTAAGTGCGTGCAGTAACTCATATAGTCTCACTTGTGACCCTTTCCACACTATCAAGATGTCATCGATATATCTCATATATACCGCTAGATTCTCCTGCCATTCTATTTCTTGTAAAATGTGGGTCTCTTCAAACCTAGCCATGAATGTATTAGCGTATGTGGGCGCCCCCGTAAAACCCATTGACGTGCCCGTCTTCTGAAGAAAAAAATGATTGTGCCACTGAAAATAACCATGATATAGACAAAAGTGCAGTAATTCCATCAAGAACAAGTTATGACTCTCCTCATAATCATGCCTCAAAAGCATCCATTCTGCCACCTCTAGTCCTTCTACATGAGGAATAGATGTATACAATGCGGATACATCCACTGTGCATAGCCATAATTCATCACTAGCGGAAAATGTAATTCCCTGCAATTTCTTAAGACAATCGGTAGTGTCCTGTACAAAGGTAGGCCATTGTTGCACCAACGGTTGCATGAAATAATCAAGGTATTTCCCAAGAGGTTCATGAAGTGAACCGCAGCCGGCCACAATAGGGCGGAATGGTGGGTCTTTTGGGTCTTTGTGCATTTTAGGCAACATGTATATATTAGGCCGCCTAGGATGTTCAGTGGTAAGATATCTCTTAGTCTGTTCATCTATCCAGCCCAAATCAATGGCTTTTGTCAGAATAAGTGTTAAGATCCTTTGAAATTCAGTGGTAGGGTCTGAATCTAATTGAATGTAGGTGTTGGTGTCATTCACATGTTGTTCTACCCTTAGCTGATAATGAGTGGTGTTAAGCACCACAAGTGCTCCTCCTTTATCTGCTGAAACTATAGTGATGTTATCATTAGAGGCCAATTCCTTTAGAGCTACAAACTCCTTTTTAGTCAGATTTCTACGTCTATTCTTTTGATAATTCAATGCCGAAAGATCTTTCTTAATCAATGTCTCAAATGAATCAAGAGTCTTGTGAGAAATTGGTGACATGAACGTACTTTTCGGTTTAAATTGTTTTACATGACGTTGTTGAAAGTTCTCTGAAGATTCCTGCGGTTGCAAAGCCACATGATGAAACCACCTCAACCTCAACTTTCTCATAAATTTAAAGAGAGATACTTCTGTTTCTAATTTGTTACTATGATAAGTAGGCACAAAAGTCATGCCTTTGTTTAACAACGCCAACTCTGTAGTATTCAGTTCAACATCAGATATATTCATAATTAATTCCTCTTTGGGTTGCGACGTGTTGCGTCTTGTTTTTTTGCCCCCTTGTCCCCTCCTTGTTCGTTTGATTTTTGCTGGGACTGGTCGTCCGGGGGATGGTTTGACGTGCGGCCTCCCTCTAAAAAAGCCTGCTTAGGGACGTTGCTATCCTCACCTCCCAAAGTGTTAGTGGCCATTGTAACTACCGTGGCTGGAGGACGAGTTAAAGACATGTCCTGTTCTGTTGCTAAACTTTCTTCCGATGTAGTGGGATCGGGTTTCCTAAAAACACGTCTTTGCGCGTAATTGTCAGCCCATGTGTACACTTCGTCCAATTTATAATCTATAGTATCTCTCTTGAATTTACAAAGCTTTCTCTCATGTACCTCTTTAGAATGTTCATCCAACTTGTCATTCAGGTCTTTCAATGTTTTATCCATTTCCTCTTTCGCCATGCGTTTAGATAATTCAGTTTTCATGTCAAAAATTTCACTCTCTAAATCCTTAAGGACATTCGAAAGCTCTTCTACTATTAAAAGTACTAAATCTAAGGAACATTTGTTTAAAATCGCAAACCAGCGTGCCAAGAATGGTTTGTTGAACTTAAAAAGCATCGGTCTTAATGATATTCTGAGACCCCTAGGAATGCGCTTTACCCTATGGTACTGAATGAGTGTCGTGGCGTGAAGCCTCTGATTGATTTCCTTTTTCAACGTGTATTGCAATTGTTTAATCAATTGTACTGTTGTACCCGGTCTAGTTTGTAAATCCCTTGTTTCTTTAATGAGAGAATAAATGCTTTCTGCTTCCTCATTGGTATATCCTTTAACATCTGCTTGATTTGTGGTCATATGCGCTATCTCTTCAAAATCCATGTTGTGTGGGTGCTGGTTATCTAAATGAGCTTTATCAGTATATTATACCTGGGATTCTATAGGAATTCTGTAAAGCATATTAGCAAGCCCATTATCACCGTTTTATCGGCAGTTTCCTGCCGATAAAACAGCGATAATTTTAACGAGGTTCCTTGCTAATATGCCCCGTAGTTTGTGAATAGAAATGGGCTAATTATTTCTGGATGTATATTTTTCTTTGCATGTCCTCCAAAAACCCTTCATTACAACTTCCTAACCCCCTCCAATTTAGGTGTAAGCATTCCCCATTTTCCAGGCACTCACATATACTGCTAAAAAATATTCCTACTTGTGCGTAGACCAGGGCAAAGAAAATATAGAAGTGTCCCAGGTTGAAGTCTCTGCATGTAGGTTATTGAATGGAATAGCATTTTGTAGTATGTGAGTATTACTACTGTAGTATTACCATATGTACTACAAAATGCAGTTTGTGGATTGGCCCCTGAATGCCTGTTTATGTGGAATGAAGAAACCCTTACGTTTACTGATATTCTACATGGCAAAGTCTGGTTTAGAGTTGAGTGGTAGAAAAAAATGATCTGAATAAAGGAAGGACTAAAACAGAGAAATATCCTGTATTGGAATTTCTTCTGCTGTGTTATCCATATAGCGTAGTAAATTCCAGAGTTTAAATTTCCTCTTTTTTCAATGCGTCATTTGATATTTAAAAAAAATTAATTTGCCTCCAAAATATAAGTCAAACCTACATTGTTTTCAATTCTTTGGTCTGTTAAAGGAACATAATTGATAGTTTTCATGTATTAGATGAGATTAACAAGACACAAATTGTGAAATCTATAGGTCTGTTCAAATCAAATCAAATCAAAAATATCTTTATTTAGCTATAAACATATATCTTTAAAAGAAAATTACAAAGTTCACATTGTATAGCATCTGTTAAAAAGCGAAGAGAGAACAGGTAACAAACAATTAACCAGCCATGACAAAAATAGAAGTTATCCACTCTTGGGCCTCCTTGTTACATAGCAATTTAAAAGGAAAGTAAAAACACAGGGTGGTAGTGATAAGAGAAAGGATAGCTTAAAACATAATGTGCAAGATAACTTTTCTCATCAACCCTTTTATGATAAACCCGTTGTCGATGGTACCGTACATGTAAAAGACAACCAACATTCCTAAACCTCTATATTAAAATTTCATTTTGTCCCCCCTTAAAATCTGTTGTGAGGTACATTAGAGATTAAAAGGAATAGAGGAGGTGCATTAGCAGGACCCATTTTGATTAAAATTACGGTATGCCAGCTGAATGAATTTTGTGAGTTTTATATTTAAACCAGTATTTTCGGGGTTCAGAGCCACCATAATCGCTTGCCTACAGGACCGGACACCCAGCCTATTCCATTCAGCTTTAAGTTTGGACCTGCATTCGGAGTTAAGGGCTGGGCAAAGACAGACCACATGCAGCAGAGTTTCAGCTGTTTTGCCACATCCTCTGCAAGTTAGATCCTCCACCACGCGTCGCCATGAGGGTAGATCTTGCAGGAATCGCCAGTCACCCATTCTGATAGCGGTGAGACTGCGTTTAAGGTACAATGAGTATGTACAGGCCAGGTAGGTGGCAGGGGCTAACCGACTGTACGAATTTAAAAGAGCCCAAGCATGACTGCGTTTCGAAAAGTGTGCTTTATCCATAATGAGAGATTTCATTCTCACACATTTTTTAATCCCCATTTTAAAAGCTGTCTGACTGGGGTTAAGGGCCCATAAGTCGCTCGCTGACACTTGCTGAATTGCGTCCTTGAAAAGGCGACCGAACGTTCCACCTGAATTTTTCTGGGAGATTTCTAACCAGACTAGGGATTCTAATGTGCCAGGGTCCGCCTGCCTCAGTTTGTGACAAAGGTTCAAGTATGCCCCCGTGTCGGAGGCATCATAGTTTAATAGCCCCATCTCTAGTCTTATCTGTGCAGCAGATGCGGACTTTGGTAGCTGGAGAACCTATTTTATAAATTTTAGTTGTGTGCCTATTCAAAGCAGTGTTCATTTTTCCCCTGAATGTCTCTATGCCATATGATAAAGTGGGGCCAATTTTCACTCTCATTACTTCTAGAAGAGGCGATAGGGTTGGGCCTGAGAGTTTTTTTGAGAGCTTGCCTAGTGACACCGCAAGGGTCGTAGCTTTGACTGCGATCTCACTACGCTGTTTTGTGAGATTGCGTCTAGAATCCAGATGGACACCTAGGTATTTATACGACTGACCTGTGATGAGGCTTACGTTGTTAAATAACCACCCGCCACCAGCGTAACGTTTCTTACCAAAGGGGACAACTTGCGTTTTCTTTAGGTTGACCTCTAGCTGGTTCATGATCGTGTAGCTAAGCAATTTGTCCAGGAGCCTTTGTAGCCCGACCCTCGTAAGACTAAAGAGAACCAGGTCGTCGGCATACAAAAGGTTGCTTAGTGCCAAGCCTCCCACCTTTGGAGGATGACTATTTGTATCATCCAAGGTCGTCGGCAGGTCTGCTATAAACAGGTTGAAGAGAAGGGGGGCCAGCACACATCCCTGCTTCACGCCTCTGGTTGTCATAATTTTCCGCGAGAGATGTGTGCCGGACCCAAACTTCACCCGGACCCAGGTGCGGGAGTGTAGTTGGATGATTGCCTCTAACAAATTCTCTGGAATCCCCCACTTCCTTAGTTTTACCCATAAGGCCGCCCTGGGGACTCTATCAAATGCTGCTTTGAAGTCGACAAAGCAGCAAAACACTGACCTAGATGTTAAAAAAGCTTTGTCGACAATGGTTGATACTGCTAACAGATTGGTCCTAGTCCCTGAATTAGCAATGAACCCTGTTTGATTCATCGGCATCAAGTTGTGGTCTTTTACCCATAGCCTCAGGTCCTCCAAAAGGAGGCCTGCATAGTGCTTGGCCTCAATGTCCAAAAGAGCGATGAGTCTGTAGTTATTCGGCGAGGTGCGTGATCCTGATTTGTGAATTGGATGGATGATGGCGCCCCGCCATGAGTCGGGGATTGTTGCTGTTCTCAAAGCATAGTTGAAGAGGTTTGTTAGCGTTCCAGACCAAAAGGCAATGTCCGATTTAAACAGGCTCTGTGGCAATCCATTAGGGCCTGGCGCCCGTCAGCTCTTGCTTTTGTTATACCTTTGACAACCCTTTCTTGTGTTATTTTTTTTTTTATTTATATTTTTATAACCTTTCAAGGTCTGTTATTCCTTTATTTTTTAATTTTTCCTCTTCCTGATATAGTTCATAAAGACTCTGAGCACAGGGTGGCATAGCACTTTACAAAGAAACAACAGTGAACAGTCAAGAAATATGTCAGAGGAACAGGGAGCTAAAGTCTCATAAAGATATTACTATCTTTGTAATGCGTTTTTGAAGAGATCTATTAGGAAGTGCTGCTTAAGGTCCCTTATAAAAGTAGAAATTGACCTAACCTGGCAGATATATGTGGGCAGAACATTCCAGTTGATGGGTGCATTTCCAGAGAATGACTGTTTCAGGATGGAACACTTCCTGAATCTATGAAAGGCACGTTTGAGCAGAGATTTGCTTCATAAACTTCTGTTTCGACCAGAAAGCTGAAATTGTTGAGATAGATACTCAACTTTTTTCATGAGACTCGCCTTATGGGTGTTGCATGCATCTAAATGCAGGGCAAGTGTTCATAATAAACTAGCCTAATGAGGAAAGGAATGGTGTAATGTGCAGAGATCGTTTTACATCACATAAAAGACCTGCTGTAGAATGGCAGACAAACTTGAGGGAAAATAAGTGAGATTTAGGCTGTGTTATCATGCGTGTGTTGCCGTAGTCCATACATTGAATGGCTAAGGCTTGGACAACCAATGTAAGGACTTCTTTTTAGGAGGGAAGGCTTTTTGAATAGCAGCTCAGTGTCTTATCAACCAACATGCAGACAAACCCAGATTCACGGATCTACAAATCCTAATCTCAGTTATTTAATAATGTACTTCATAAAATGCTGCACACTATGGAATCTCTCCACCGTAGACACGTTTCAATGCACACAGTTCAAAAAAGTTCTATAATGAAAAAGCATTCCCTTAATATCTGAGAATGCAGTTTAGTACTTTTACAAAATGGCCAGGGTCCTAGCTTCAGGGGGGTATTCCAAAGCAGGGTTCCATTGTACGTATTCCACCAACCGCCTTTATTTCCCTACAGCATTTCAGTAGTCTTTGCCAACACGTGTTTCATCTATGCTGTAGGTACACCAGCAGACTTCATCAGGGCTACAATACAATAACAATTGCACAAATTTTTTAGTTACTCCAAACCCTGGTATAGATAAAAGCAATCACCTCGGCCATTCTGACCTAATCCCCACATGTGAAGAAATCACAGAGTGGGTTCCAAGAGGATCAACACTTGTATTAAAATGAGATTTAAGTAAAATATAATAATGATTCCCACTCACCAATAAGTTTCCCAGAGAAAAAAAGAGACTCAGCTCCTTGCTGCAGTTGGAGCTGGCTTGAGGAAGGTGGTGAGGGCATTTTCTTGCAGGTTTTCATGTGTTAGTGGTATTTGTTGCGAGCTAGTTTGAAGTTGGCTCAGTTGTTGGGTGTGTTGCTGGTGCGCCAGACCGTTTCAAGCATTTTGCACTTTTGTTTAGTGGATTTAAGATCTGGAGTGAAGCATCAGGAGTGATTGGAGGGTCTGTCTGTTATGGTGGGTTTGAGGGGTGCAACTATGTTGGTGCAGTCGGTGATCCATTTGTTAACGTTTTCGATGGCCACGTCGAGGTTAGAGGTGGTGTCTGGGTGGTAGGTGCTGGGGGTCTTGGTCCAAAGGTATTTGGTTTCTTTGCTCCAGCTCCTGTGGGGGGTTTTGGAATGGTAGGTTGGGATGTTGTAGGTGGATGTGATGTAGAAGTGAATGATTGAGTGGTCAGACAGGTGATTTGGAAGGAGTGGCAATACTTGATTCTGTCGCTGGCTAAAAATATGGGGCCCAATGTGTGTCTGGCAATGTGTGCGTGGGGTTATTGGCTAGTTGCTTGAAGCCTAGAGTGTTGATGCTTTCGAGGAGATGGGTGTTGATCAGCATGTAGTGGGATTATTCTGCAGTGGTGGTGGAGGGTGGAAGTTCTTGAGTGGGGGATTTTATGTTACAATGGAAGGGGAAGTGGAGGCAGGAAAAAGGTCCTGCGGTTGATAGTGGAGAAACACGGGTGCAGTCATTGTTGCAATGTCTGGTTTGGTCCAGCAAAGTTCATCTTCACACTATTGAGTCTGCCTAACCACGAGACGTCAAGTTTCCCCCAACTATATAAGTTCTTGAAGAGGGACATGAGTATAGGGGGAATGTGTCAATGTATAAGTCTTTCGTCAGAGGCAGCAGCTGAATCCCTAGATAAGCAATGGCCGACGACTCCCATTGGAAATTTCCCCTTCGAATAGGGACCTCAAGGCTGTTGCAGGGATCAGCAATCTCCAGACCCCTTAACTTAGTCAACTTAATTTTGAAGCCTAATACCTGGGAGAATGCATTGAGCTCTTCCATCAATGCTAGAACTGTGGTGTTTGGGTTTGTTAGGAAGCAGAGAATTATAGGCGAATAAAGCAAGCTCATGTTCTACACCATCCACTACCATGCCACTAATGTATGAGTTAGCCTGAACTTCAGCCACAAATAGTTCCAATATAAAGGAAATTTTTTAAGGGGGCAATGGGCATCCCTGACAGGTGCCCTATGTAAGCTGAATAGGCTGGGAGAAAGTGCGACTAATTTTAAGCTTGGCAGTAGGGTTTCTAAAAGTTGGCCAGGATAACCGTTTTCATTTTGCATCCTAGGTGAATTCTATTCAGGACCTTAGTAAGTAACTCCAACCTAACCTATCGAATGCCTTCTCTGCATCAAGAGAGAGAAGGGCCACAGGTTGACATTGGCGCGCCGCTATCTTCATAAGGGCCACCACTAGTCTCGTGCTATCATTGTCTGGTTTGTTGTGGAGGAACTGAGCCCAACGGTGTCGATAGATCCTAACAAATTAATAATTTGGGATGTTTTCGCAACGAATCACCTAATAATGTCTCTTTTGTGATGGTTTTAATGTTTTTATAAATTGTTGGGGGGTTGTCAATGTGATTTATGCTTATCATTGCGTTTTAAACATTTTTTTACTTTAATTACGAAAATAAATTTGTGTATTTTCTTAATATCCGGAGCTTCAATTTTGTTGTGCTTGTATCCACAGCTGTGAGGGTGTCCTATTTTGGCATTGATACTGATGTATGGAAAGAATGGTGACTATGATTGATATGTGAACCAAGGGAATTTTTCAAATTACACTTGTTGTGGATGAAACCTGACTGAGTTAGAGCGGTTATAGGAGGCCAAATAATGATGTTGTAAGCTGGAACCAGGATATAAATAACTTCACATCAAAGTTAAGGAGGGCAATAAGCTGATAGGAAGGGCATTTTGAGGAGGGTTTACCTGGTTTTAGGAGGCAAGCATAGTGCTACTCCAACATGGTATCTGTGACTACTCCAGTCATAAAAAATTAATGGAAGACCTGCACTAAAGGCTCTATCAAGAGAGAAGCACAGGCTTTATAAGAAAGTGCGGTATAGCTGTCAAGGCCAGGTGCTTTACATGAGGAGAGGTTGCTGACTGCTGCTTGAACCTCATCCAGAGTAATGCCATTCTCTAGGAGGCATAACTCCTCAGATCTATTCAGGGACACATAGGTGCTCAGTTAAGTGTCTTGATGCTGGGCATCAAGCTGTAAGCCTGATAGAGAGTGGAGTAGTAGTTGTTGAAGACCTCAAGGATTTCCTTGGTTTCTCAACGGCTGTGACCCACTTCATCCACCAGTTCCCCAATATGCTTACAGTTGCACAGATGCATAATTTATGTGCCAGGGGTCTCTTTGCCTTATCCCCTTTCTCATAATAGATTTGGTTGACATACAGGAGCTTTTTAGCAGCCGACATAAGGAGGTCTTCAAGTTCGTCTCTAAGCTGTGAAGATCCCTCAGAGTCCTGTGGCAGCCTCCTTCCCTATGGCATGCCTCTGACTGTTGTATATGAGTCTTTAGTTCCTGTTAGCAAAGCTTGTTTGCCCTTTCAAAGACCACTGTGTGGGAAGTAAGTTCCCCTCAGAAAACTACCTTTGCAGCATCCCACAGGGGTTGCAAGAAACTAATCGCCCACATAATTCTCAGGAAAATAGTGTAAAATTGTGTCTTTAATACGATTGCAGAAATCTGGGTCCTGAAGCATCACCTCATTAGGGACCAATGGCTGAGGTAATAGGCGCTGTGGATCCACCAAATTAAGTGGCAACCAAACCTGAGCATGATCAGAGATAGCGCTAAAATCGACTTTGGTATCCATACGACTTGGCAATGAAGGCCGGGAGATTAGAAAAAAAATCTGTTCTAGAATACGATCTCTGGACATTAGAATAGAATGTGCAATCCCACTCTTGAGGGCGGTCGTGGCACCAGGCATCCGTCAAAATCATTTCCAACCCATCCTTAGTCAAGGCCGGAGACAGGCGAACTTCGTCTCATCAGTGCTGAGAGCTGTTTAAGAAAGAGTCTAGTTGGACATTAAAATCACCTCCGAGCACAATTACACCCCGATGGAAATAGGAGATCCTTGGAAATAGGTCAGTATAGAACTCCTCCTGATCACCATTGGGGACATGGATTGAGGCTATAGACAATCGGGTAGTACCAAATTGCCCCGCATACCTATCTGCCATCCATCATGATCACTGTAGGTGTTGTCCAGGGTAAAAGGAAGGTCACAATGGAGTAAAATAGACACTCCCGTGATTTACTGGTATAAAAAGAGTGAAATTGCATGGGGTACCAATAGGATTGGAGGCGGTGGGTGTCAGCTCGGAGGATCTGTGTCTTCTATAAGAGTACCAAATCCACCTCCTTGCGCCGCAGCCAGTGTATACGCGCCCTTTAAAGCAAGGTCTGGTAACTTAGAAGGCTGATCGTCATCAGGCGGGGATGCCACGTTCAACGACTCTTGGGCTTCCTGGGACATGCGGGCAGCAATTCTCTTGTCCATATGAGTGAAATATAGGTGGAGTGGGAAGTCCTAGCAATATGGGACGTTATTGCTTTGCAAATGGTCAGTAACATCTTTGAAATCCTTACAGCGGGCCAGTGAGTGGGCAGATATATCCTGGTACAAAGATATAGAACCATTGCGGAAGATGATTGGCTCCTGTTGTCCTGCAGTCCTCAGAATCTGTTCCTTTTGATGAAAGCAGTGCACTCGCTTTAGAGTATCTGGAGCAAGATTCTTTTGTTGCTGGGAGGCCGAGTACACCCTATGGGTGCGATCAAGGAGAACCGACTATTCCGGAAGCTGCAGGAGATGGGTAAAAAAGGGCCTGGACATAGGACGTAAGATGAACTTGCAAAATAGATGCATACAGGCCTCAAACGCAAATGTAATTGCATCAAGAATGGTACTCCAGGTCATCTATCTTGGCCTGCAATGCCAGTTGCCCTCTCTCAAATTTTATTGATACAGGCTGTTCTATCAACATTATCAAGAGCATGCTCTGCCACGATCATTTCCACTGTAGTCAGGTGGGTATCCAATTGGCACAAGAACTGGTCGATGTCAGATATGGCCCTAGTAAAGTTTTGAAGAAGGGATGAGAGATCTTTGTGGAACTCAGCATGAAGTAGCTTAATATCCTCTTAGGTAGCTGGCTCAGCGTCACTATCCACCTATCGGGGGGGTCAGACCTTTGGAGCATGTTGTGGATGGAAGAAAAACAACAGGGTTTAGCCTTATGCACCACCATGGTGAGAAAAACATGACAATGAGCCCCTCCGTATGTACCTTTCAACAAGATGAATTCAAGGCCCTCGCCAACTGCACAGTAGGAGACCAGCAGTGTTCGGACAAAGGGCGCAAATGGAAAGGGGGCCTAGTATGTCAAGATCTGCACAGTGAGCCCTCATTAATTGTCTTGGATGCTTACAGCACCAACAGCTCTATTTATATATCATTTATAGAGCGCCCAAATCACCCCAGCTAGGGTATCTCCGCGATATGACTGCTGTTGCTTACAAGGAAGGGAACGCTAAAACAGTGTGGTTTTTAGAAGCTTTCTGAAGACTAAATAATTGGAGTTAAGCCGTAGTTGGGTGGGCAGTTGGTTCCAGTAGAGTCCAAGTTTTTTGTATGCGGGGAATTCGGAGAAGATCCTTGTCTCCAGAACGGAGGGTCCTGGTGGGTATGTATCTGACCAGCTTATCTGTCAGAAATCGTGGTCCCAAGTTGTTTTTTTATTTATTTTTTTATTTCTCAAATTTAAGCATCAAGAACACAAACAAAGTGCAGCACGGGGGGTGCATGCAGGCCCCCATCATACAAAATATCCACAATTGCATGTTAACCATTACAATTATCATAGACAGTCATCAGTATCGACAATAATAGGAACGTCCAGGACAGGTATCAACATTATATATGAAGCATCAAAGACAGAGTGACTGCAACATTCTTCCTCTTCAATCTATTATTCCCATATCTGCCATGTACAAGCATCGACCAGTGGAGCGACACCCCAACCTAAAGAGGTTGAACAGTCCATAGACTCTACAGTGTTATATCACTGTGGATCACCATCGATTTGTGTTAAGATATAGTCAGTATACGGACCCCAAATGTCTCTCGGTCGAGACGCGCCTGGCAGACTTTCCGCGTAGCAGGTAATTTGATCATGACAATAGGCCATATCTCGCAGCCACTGAGTTACCGTGTGGCCTGGCCTACCATCCCAGCGTATAGCCACACGGCGTTTAGCCACTTGTAGAGACAGAGCCACTAATTTACGAACTTTCAGAGGAACCCCGGACACAATGCCCAGCAGACACAGACATCTCGCTCAAGCTGCACACCAGTCATCCTGATCAGGGCCTGCAGTACCTCATCCCAGAAATTACTAATTTTAAGACAGCCCCACGCTAAATGCCCAAAATCAGCCACATCCGCACTACATCGCTTGCAACAGGGAGAGTCTCGTAAACCATACTTATGTAACTATGACGGGGTATGATACAGTTGGTGTAAAAATGTATAATGGAGAAGTCTAAAATTACCATTCACCGCAAAGCACCCAGTCATTCGGCAGCTCTCATCCCATTTCTCATCCGTCAGTTGTTGTGGCATACATGCATCTCACCTACATCTGGAGGTCCGGGACACTGCACCTTCATCAACCTGTGAGGTATGGTAAAGACGGGATAGGAGTTTGGTGGTGGTGATCGCTGTGTAGACTAACTGCAGCGCCCCCAGTGTCTCTGGTTCATCCGGAAAGCAGGGGTACAAGTCACGTAGCGCCGCTCGAAGTCTAGCGTAAATAAAGGTGGGCATCACCCCATTCACTCCAGCAGGCAAAAAAGCGGGCAAAGAGATGAACGTCCCAGCTACAAATACATCCCCATCACCTTTACCCCAGCAACATGCATGACCCTAAGCGCCCCCGCTGCACCCGTTACCGACAGAGTTTCGTGATGCAATAATGGCATTGCAGGACCATACAGCGGCAGACGCTGCGCCCTTCTACCAAGTTCAGCCCACGCTTTAGCCGTGCATTGCACCGTGTCTATTTCCCCACGCTCATACACGGTATGGGTGTTGACTATCATTGCCTGCAGGGCAATCGGTTGCACCGCACCCGCTTCAACAGCGACATGTGGCGTGAAGGGTGGCGCATTCTGCCAATAATACGCAAACTGTGCCTGAGCGCATAAATAATATAATTGCATGTCAGGCACCGAAAACCCACCCAAGTCGTAAGGCGTGGTCAATGTTTTCCATCCTACGCGTGCCTTCTTACCACCCCAGACGAGAGTGATCAACAAGGAGCGCAATGATACAAAAAAATGCTGCTTCAGAAGGAGAGGGACATTCACGAAAAGATATAAAAATTTCGGCAAAACCACCATTTTAATTAAAGCGACCCTGTCCGCAAATGTCAGGGGTTGCCGCACCCACCTAGCCACTTGATCTTTGAGTTTGGACACTGCCACCCCGTAGTTGGCTCTGAGAATTTCTTGCGGGTCCCGGTGCACTCAGACTCGAAGGTACCGCACTGGTTCAGAGGCCCATTCTAACGGGTAGTTCAAAGTGAATGGTACAGTACTCGGGGTAAGAGGTAGGACAATAGATTTATTCCAATTGATGGCCAATCCCAAGAACCGTTAAAAACGGATGTACTCCTTAATAAATTGATCAATATATTGCTCCGGTTCCCTAACATACAGGACCATATCGTCCGCATACAGAGACACGGCTAAAGACCGTTGATGGAAGGCCAACGCAGATCTGGCATGTCTCTGCCTCAAGACGCATGCAAGGGGCTCTAAAACCAGCGCAAATATTAATGGGGAGAGGGGGCACCCCTGACGAGTGCCCCTTTGAATCGGAAACACCTCTGAGACGTGACCATTTACCCGCACCCGTGCAACCGGGTCCGTATAAAGTAACTTTATCCAGCTAGTGAAGAAATAAGGCACACCCATACGATGCATCACGGCGAACATGTAGGTCCATGCAATCGAATCGAATGCCTTGGCGGCGTCTAACAATACTGCCACTGCTGGAAGTTCCGGTTGCACTAGATGTAGGACCGCAAACAACGTTCACAGGTTATGCGCCGTAGACCGTGTGGGGATAAACCCGGACTGATCCGGGACGACCATGACGTTGAGTAAAAGACGTAGGCGCGTGGCAAGAACCTTAGCAAGGATTTTGACGTCGGTGTTCATGAGCGAGAGCGGTCTATACGACTCGCACTTATCAGGTGGCTTGCCTGGCTTCAACAATACTACAATCAATGCTTCCCTAAGCATATCTGGTAACCGCTGCTGTTCAAATGCCTCCTCATACATAGCCGCAAGTCTCGGTATTAACAAATCTGAGTACTCTTTATAAAATTCAGACGGCAGGCCATCCGTTCCTGCTGCCTTGCCGTTAGGTAGTGCAGCAATGGCATCTCTAAGTTCTTGTTCCGTGATACTGTGCATCAAAAAATCTTGTTGCCCCTTAGATAACCATACTAATGCAACGTCAGCCAGGTACTGCGCTATCTCCTCTTCGCTAGCTGTCGGTTTATGGCCATACATGGTTTCATAATAAGTGACAAAGCATTCTAAAATGCCCACAGTGTCAGAGATGGACCGATCGGCTTCCGCAAGCACCTGAATACTGCAATATTTAGCCCAAGGGTCCATAATACGTTCTGCCAGCGCGCACCCAGGCCTGCCCGCCTCACCATAATACCTAGCCTTGCAACGGCGCGACAGATGTCGCACTTCCTGATCAGCTATGTCATTATACTCAGTGACATGGGAGCGAGTCCCAAGTTGTTTAAGGATTTAAAGTAGGCCTGGGCGAAGCACTACGCTACGCTCGCGTAGTTTGCGAAGTTTGCGAAGTTTGCGCTACTTTGCACTATGCGAACTTCACATAGCACAGTGCAAACCCGCGTAGCGTAGCATAGTGCAGCGGTCATTTTTTGCTTGCTCGCGGTCCTCAACGTCAAGTTGGCGACCGTGAGCAAGCAAAATGACATACCAGCGAGACTTTTTCCTCGTTCGCGATCAGTAACATCGAGCTGCTGATCGCGAGCGTGGAAAATAAACCTCCCGGCGAGATTCTCAACGCGGGGAAGTCAGGTTTCTCACTGCGTCTCGTATGCTCGCGACCGCTCGCGATGGGAAACTACCTGTCCGTATTGAGAAAGCAGCCGCTCGAGTAAAAATCTACTCGAGCGGCAGAAAACTACAGCTCGCACTGTGCAAGATGCCGTTTTCAATGATTGCACAGTGCCGGATGGTTGTCCGCACTGTGCAATCATTGCAAACCGTATCTTGCACAGTGCGAACAGGCTACTGCGCAGTTCGCGTAGTGCTACGCGTAGCTCGCGTAGTGCAGAGTGCACTTTGCGTAGCATTGCGAAGCGCCACTTCGCAAACTACGCCCAGCCCTATTTTAAAGACCAGACAGCAGATCTTAAATGCTATCCTGTTGCGGATGGGTAGCTAGTGTAGCTTTTTAAGTAAGGGGATGGAGGCGGGTCTGGGTGGCGCATTGGACACTAACCGGGCTTCCGTATTCTGGACTACCTGCAATTTGTTCAGGGAGCATTCCTTGGCTGAAATCAGCAAGGCATTGCTTTAGTCCAGACGGCTTAGGACCAATGCTTGTATCAGGGTTTTCCATGTAGACATTGGTAAAAGAGGGAAGACACGGCGGAGGAGGCCCCCACTGTAGTGGTGGCATGCTCTTCTAAAGTGAGTTTTTGATCAATTTGAACACCTAGGTTCTTTATCACTTGTTTTGGGGTGGAAGATGGGCCCAGTTCCTCTGGCCACCAGTTGGGCGACCACCTTATTTCTGCTTCTCCAAATAACATAGTTTCGGTTTTGCCTGCATTCAGCTCCAGGAAGTTGTTGCCCATCCAATCGTTGATAGCTTTCATGCCTTCCGAAAAGGTGGTCTGAATGTTAGTGTTATTTTTATCAAAGGAGAGAAGCAGTTAGATGTCGTCAGCGTAGGAGATAGGAGCAAAGCCTAGCTTCCTTAATAGTCCGGCTAGTGGGGTGACATATACAGTGAACAGGGTGGGGCTCAGGCATGAGCCCTGGGGTACGCCTTGGGTTACATTAGTAGTCAGGGATTTGAAGGAGCCCAGATTGATGGTCTAGGTTCTTTCTGCTAGAAAATCAGTCAACCATTTTAACACGTTTCCCTGGATCCCTATTTCTCTGAGTCTCCCAAGCAGGGTCTGGTGGGAGATGGTGTTGAATGCTGCATACAGGTCAAGCAGTATCATGAGCACTGCCTGACCTTTGTCTGCTAGCATTCAGATGTTATCTGTGACTGTCACCAATGCAGACTCCATGCTATGTTTAGGTCGGAATCCTGATTGTGAGGGGTCAAGGCAGTAGAGGATTCAATAAATGCTGACAAGTGATTGTTTATGTGCATCTCAAGAAGCTAACTTCAAAAGGGAAGTAAGGAGATGAGGCGGTAATTAGAGATCTCTTCTGGGGGGATTTTTCCTAATGGGAAGAATCTGTGCTGCTTTCCATTCCTTCGGGAGCTTGCCTTCCATCAAGGAGCGGTTTAGTATGGAACAGATTGGTGCTGCAAGTTGCTTGGCGAGCAGGTTGTTGGTCTTGGCTGGAATCAGGTCTAAAAGGGAGCCTGATTTAACCGCTTTTAGTAATGATTCGTCTCCTCCAAGAGGAGCGGTGGATAGTCCTTTAGTTTGACGGTGCCACGGGACGTGGTACGGGGTTCGGATATGTGACTTACACAAGAGCCATTGGTCTCTGTGATCTTGTTGTAAATGTTATCTATTTTCAGAGTTAGATGTTTTGCGATGCTGTCACAGAGGGTCTGGGATGGGGTGACTTCCGTGTTGCACGCCTTGGGGTTAGAGAAAGATTTTAGGATCTGAAATAGTACTTTCAGGGAGTTATCTGCCTCTTCGAGTTGGCGAGCGATGTGTACTTTCTGGGCGGTTTTCAAGTTGTTGTGATATTTGGACAAAGCAGATTTAAACCTTTCTTTGTCAAGTGGGCCATGTGTACGGCGCCAGCGTCGTTCTAGTTTTTTTCAGACCGAAGTGTAGGTGAGTACCAATGGGCCTGAGGGTGTTTAGGAGCTGTGTGAGATGTTTTTAAATGAACCAGGGTGTCGATGGTAGATTGCAGGCTGGTCCTAAAAGCAGCTAAGCATTCCTCCACACTGTTGGAATCTGAGCGCTGAGGTGGAACAAAAGTGTCTTGGAAGAGAGTGGGCGTTCATTTGTGCCACTGTCTGTACCTCCTAATGGTGTTGTTTCTTGGGCCTGTGTGTTTCTTAGGACCAGTGTTTTGGAACTCAATCTTAGAGTGGTTGGACCATGTGAGAGGGTGGGGTGTTCCACAGACAATGTTGGGTGAGTTGGTGAGGATTAAATCAAGCATGTGCCCTGCCACATGAGAGGGTGGGAAACATCCTTTACAACGCAACTTTTACCACGCAGTGCCTTTACGACGCAACTTTTACAACGCAAACCATTACAACGCATTGCGCTGGGGGGGCTCTAGGATAGGGAATAAGTTTAATTTACTATCCAACGCCTTCCCTAGTGTCCACGGGGACTGGAGTTGGAATAGTAAATTAAACTATTCACTATCCAGCACCCTAAAACGCTATGCGTTGTTAAGGTTTGCGTTGTAAAAACCACGTTGTAAAGGCATGCGATGTAACAGCATGCGTTGTAATGTCATACATCCGAGAGGGTTCATGGTTGATTTTGTTCACCTCAAGCGCGGACAGGTCTGTCAAGAGTGAGGAGGTGCGGGGTTATCCAGATTTTTGCTGTGTACGTTGAAATCACAGAGAAGCAGGACAATTTTTGTCTCAATGACATGGGGAGAAATAAGGTCCATGAGTTGGGTGGTAGTATTAAGGATTGGTCCCGGGGGACGGTATACCAAAGCTCCTTTCCAGCTACATTGTGCGTGCAATTCGATTCTAAACACCAGGGTTTCTAATTTATCATTGCTTAATTTATCTAAGACGAAGACTTTAATGGGTTCTTTATAAATGATGGCTACCCCTCCCCCATCCGGCAAGGTCTGTCCAGTTTTTGAATATGATAGCCGTCAGGAAGAGCTAGTGTTATGGCCGGATTGGTGGATGGTTTAGTCCAGGTTTCCATTAAAAACCCAATGTGGGGGAGGGAGGAGGAGAGCATATCCCAAACATTAACAGCCTGTTTGGGGAGTGATCTAACATTTGCCAGAAAACACTTCCATCCTACATGTTCGAGGGGGGTATGTTGGGTACTTTCGTAACTCACACAGTTACTGGCCCCAGGGGACCATCTGCAGGGGAAAGTCTGAATGGGACATGATCGTTCTGCTGTTAAGAATGTGCCCAGGTTAACTCACCAAAAAGTTGTAAAGCAAGCCAAGAGTCCAGTATGGTGTACCTCACAGGCCTCGGTTAAAAGCATGATCCCCGCCACACACAGTCCCTCATATATTGGGGGTCGCCAAACCCAAGCAGCCTAAGACATAGCTCAGTGCCCAGCCCCATAGGGCAGCACTGCTCCTCCAATTCACTCCCCCTGGGCCTCATCCCCAAACCTACTGGAGTCGCCACATGTCTCGGTCCAAGTCTGCTACCCAGCCCAATCCAGGAAGGGAGCCGCCTCCTCCATGCAGTCACGCCCTGTATCAGAGGCCCACCGCGGAGGCAGAGGAAACTCCAGGTGGCTGCATCAAGGTCAAAGACGAACCACGGGGGATGGCGCGCCCACTAGCTAGGAGCTCAGGAGAGATGTGTCTAGCCAAGTCCTCTCCTTTGCCACACCCTGAGACACTATTCTTCAAGTAAACAAGCAAATACATTTTTAGAGGGCTTTTTACAGAGCTACACAGGCAATAGAAATTGTGGGGAAATACCCTCAATTGGAGTGGGGTAGATTGGGGTAGAATGGCATGAGGCAGAGTGGGGTTAGTTGGAGTCAGGGAGATTGGAGAAGGTTGGGATAGATTGGGTGCGGTAGATTGGCGTAGTGTGGAGTGGGGTAGATTGGAATAGAGTGGAGGGTGTTAGAGTGGGGTCCAGATGGGTAGAGTGTGGTGAGGTAGATGTGGGTAGAGTGGAGTGGGGTAGAGTATGGTAGATTGGAGTGGAGTAGTGAGAGGTAGATTGGGATAGATTGAAGTAGACTGAATATATGTCTTTGTCCCGTAGTCTTTTTCCCAGCAGGGATTCACAACGCCGTCGTTACAATGACCGCGTTGTGATTCCGCATATCATTACTCCGCAAGTCAGAACAACGACTTGCAGGGGGGGTGCTGGATGTTGGAATAGTATAATTTACTATTCCAACTCTGTGTGGACACTAGGGAAGGTGTTGGATTTTAAATCCAACACCCCCCCTCGCAAGTCATTGTTCCGACTTGCGGAGTAATGGTATGCGGAATCACAACGCGGTCGTTGTAACAACCGCGTTGTGATTCCATGCGGGAAAAAAGTTTTGTCATAAACGTTGTTTACAGAGTGGGTTATATTGTGGTAAATTGTAGTGAAGTGGAGAGTGCGTGAGGTAGATTGGAGTGGGGGAGATTGGGGGTAGAGTGGAGTGAAGTGGTGTGGTGTGGAGTATACTGGGGTAAATTCGGGCAGATTTGTGTGAAGTAGATTGGGGTAGGGTGAAGTGGGATACACAGGGGTAGAGTGGAGTGGGGTATATTGGGGTGGAGTTGGGTACATTGGGGTAAATTGTAGTGGAATGAAGTAGGGTGGAGTGGGGTAGAGTGGAGTAGCATGAAGCGAGGTATATTGGGGCAGGGTGGAATGGGGAGATTGGGGTGGAGTAGAGTGGGGTAGTGTGGAACATGGTAGAGTGGGGTAGATTGAAGTGGGGTGAAGTGGATGAGACTGGAGTGGGTTTTATTGGGGTAGATTGTAGAGGGTTGTATTAAATTGGGGTAGATTAGAGTGGGGTAGATTGGGTAGAGTTGAATGGAGTAGAGTGTCCTAAATTGGGTAGGGTAGACCGGGAGAGAATGGAGTGAAGTAGATTGGAGTGGGGTAGATTGGGGTAAAATGTGGTAGAGTGGAGTGGGGTCATTTGGGGTAGAGTGGTCTAGATTGCAGTGGGGTAAATTGGGGTAGATTGTAGTGGAGTGAGGATTATTGGAGTGGGGTAGATGGCAGTAGTTTGTAGTGGAGTGGGGTAGATTACAAAGCAGCAATGGTCACCATGGTAAAAGCTAGGATTCATACAGAGAAATGTGCCTCCTGTATTTTAATGAGGTCGGCTTTCGTGGGTTTGGTGGTTGTAGTTTGGGGTGGAGTGGAGTGGGGTCGGTGGAGTGGAGTCTGATAGAGTAGGGTGGGGTGTGGTGCGGTTGGGTGAGGTGTGGTGGGGTAAAGTGTAGTGGAATATAGTGGGGTTGGAAAGATTGGACTGGGTAGATTGGGGTAGAGTGGGGTAAACTGGAGTAGATTAGAGCAGAGTGGGTAGATTGGAGTGGGGTAAATTGGAGTTGGGTAGAGTGGAGTACAGAGAATTGGGGTAGTATGGATTGGGGGTAGATTAGAGTACGAAAGATTGGGATAGAGTGGGGTAGATTGGAAGAAGTAGATTGGGTTAGAGTAGGGTAGATTGGGGTGGGGTAGATTGGTGTACATTGTGGTGGAGTGAAGTGGAGCAGATTGGAGTGGGGTAGGTTGTAATAGACTGGAGTGGGATAGATTGGGGTAGAGTGTGGTGTGATAGTTTGGGGTAGTGTGGAGTGGGGTAGATTGGGGTAGAGCAGAGGAGTTTGGTGTGGGGTAGAGTGAGCTAGTTTGGAGTGGGTATATTGGAGTGGGGTAGATTGTGCTAGATTGGAGTGGATTGGGGTGGAGTGGAGTGGGATAGAGTTGAGTGGGTTAGAGTAGGGTCAAGTGGGGTAGAGTGTGGTGGGGCAGAATGGAGTGGAATAGAGTGTGGTAGATTAGAGAGGGGTAGCGAGAGGTAGATTAGGGTAGATTGGAGAGGGTTAGATTGTGGTAGATTGTAGTGGAATGGAGTTTGCCTGGGGTAGATTGGGGTAGAATAGGGTTGATCGGAGTAGAGTGGAGTGGGGTAGACTGGGATAGATTAGGGCAGATTGGTGTGTTGTCGATTGGGGTAGGGTGGCGTGGGATACATTGGGGTACAGTGGAGTGGGGTTGATTGGGGTGGACCCGGGTAGATTTGAGTAGATTGGAGTGGAGTAGATTAGAGTAAACTGGAGTGGGATAGATTGCAGTAGAGTACAGTGGGGTGAATTACAGTGGAGTGAGCTAGAATAGAGTGAGGTAGATTGGGGTAGAGTGGAGCACTGTTGAGTGGGGTAGATTGGAGTGTGATGGAGTGGGTGAGATTGGAGTTTGGAGTGGGGTTGATTGAGATAGATTGTAGTTGGGTGTGGTAGATTGAGTGGGGTAGTTTGGGTTAGAATTGAATGGAGTAGAGTCGGCTAGATTGGGGTAGGGTAGATCAGGGTAAAATGGATTGAAGTAGATTGAGTGGGGTGGATTTAGGTAAAATGTGGTAGAGTAGAGTGGGGTAGTTTGGGGAAGAGTGATGTAGATTGGAGTGGGGTGAATTGGGGGTAGATTGTATTGAAGTGGGGATGATTGGAGTGGGGTAGATTGAGGTTTCTTGTAGTGGAGTTTGGTAGATTACAAAGCAGCAATGGTCACCATGGAACATGCTAGGATTCATATAGTGGAAAGTGTCTCAAGTATTTTACTTAGGAAGACTTTCGGTGGGGTGGGTTGAGGTGGAGTGGAGTAGGGCGGCGTGGGGTGTCGTGAGGTGAAGTCTAGTGGAGTGGGATGGGGTGGGGTGGGATAAGATTGGAGTGGGTAGATTGGGGTAGATTGGAGTGGGGTAGGTTGGGGTACAGTGGAGTGGGGTAGGTTGGGTACATTGGAGTAGATTAGAGTTGGGTAGATTAGGGTACAGTGGGGTAGTTTGGAGTATACTGGAGTGGAGTGGGATAGAGTGGAGTTGGGTAGAGCAGAGCAGGGTAGATTGGAATAGTATGGATTGGAGTACAGTGGGGTAGATTGGAGTGCAAATGATTGGGATAGAGTGGGATAGATTGGAAGGGTAGATTGGGGTAGAGTAGGGTAGATTGAGGTGGAGTGAAGAGGGGTAGGTTGTGATAGAGTGGAGTGGAATATATTGGGGTAGAGTGCTGCGTGATGGATTGGGGTAGAGTGGAGTGGGGATAGTGTGGGGTAGAGCAGGGTAGTTCGGAGTGGGGTAAAGTGAGGTAGCTTGGAGTGAGGTAGATTGTGGTAGATTGGACTGGAATGGCGTGTGGTGGGCCAGATAGGAGTGGGGTAGATTGGGATAGAGTGGAGTAGGTGTTATAGTGTGGTAGATTGGTGTTGGGTAGATTGGGGTAGAGTGGTATGGGTATAGTGGGGTAGATATGGCTAGGTTGTTGGAGTGTTGGAGTTGGAAGATTGGGATAGAGTGGATTTGGGTCGATTGGGGTAGAGTGCAGTGCGCAGTTTGGGGTAGGGTGGAGTGGGGTAGAGTGGAGTAGATTGGGGTAGTATGGAGTGTGATTGAGGGGGGTGTATTGGGATTTTGATTGAGGTAGAGTGGGGAAGATTGAAGTGGGATAGAGTGGGGTAAAGCCGGATAGATTGTGGTGGGATATATTGGGGTGTAGTACAGTGGGGTAGATTGGGGGTAGAATGTGTATCTTGAGGAGCGGTAGAGTGAGGTAGATTGTAGTGGGGTAGAGTGGGGTATATTGGAGTGTAGTGGAGTGCAGTAGATTTCAGTGGGGTAGACTATAGTGGGGTAGATTGGTGCAGAGTGAAATGGGGTAGATTCGAGTAGAGTGGAGTAGGGTTGAATGGGGTAGAGTGGGTTAGATTGGCGTGGAATACATTGAGGTAGAGAGGAGTGGGGCAGATTGGGGTAGAGTGGGGTAGATTGGGATAGATTTTAATGAATTATAGTGGGGTAGAGTAGAGTGGCGCAGATTGGGGTAGAGTAGAGTGGGGTAGTTTGGGGTAGACTCCAGGGGGTAGATTGGGGTAGGGTGAAATGAGGTAAAGTGGGGTACATTGGGGTGGGGTACATTGGAGCGGGGTAGTGTGGGGTAGATTGGGTTGTTGTAGGTTAGGGTAGAGTGGAGTGGGGTAGTAGAGTGGTATAGAATGGAGTGGGGTAGATTCTGTATAAAGTGGGGTCGTTTGGAGTTGGGTACCTTGGGGTACAATGTACTGGAGTGAGGGTAGAATCAAGGGTGCATGATTAAGGTAGACTGGAGTACAGTGGGATGGGAGGGGCAGGGTAGCATGGAGTTGGTTAGATTGAGGAAGAATGGAATAGAGTGCAGTGGGGTATACTGGAATGTGATAATTTGAGGTAGAGTAGGGTAAATTGGAGTTGGTTGATTGGGGTAGAGTGGGGTAGATTGGTGTATATTACTGTGGAGTGAAGTGGGGTAGATTAGGATAGACTGGAGTACGGTTAGATTGGTGTACAGTGGAGTCGGGTAGAGTGGAGTGAGGTAGAATGGGGAAGAGTGGGGTTGATTCAGTTAGAGTAGAGTTGGGTGGAGTAAGGTAGACTGGAGTGGAGTAGAGTGAGGTAGATTGGAGTGTGGTTGACTGGAGTGGGTTAGATTGTGGTAGATTATAGTGGAGTGAAGTGGAGCTGAGTGGAGAGGGCTACATTAGAGTAGGGCAGATTGGGGTAAAGTGGAGTGAGGTAGATTGGCATACAGTGGAGTGGGGCAGATTGGGGTAGAGTGGAGGATGTAGATTTGGTACGGTGGAGCGGGGTAGAGTGTAGGAGTTTAGGGTGGGGTAGATTGAAGTGCAGTAGAGCGGTGTAGATTGGAGTTTGTTAGATTGGTGTAGAGGAATGTAGATTGCTGTAGATACAAGTTGGGTTGAGTGGGTAGACCAGAATAGATTGGAGTAGATTGGGGTGGGGTAGATTGGAGTGTTATAAAGTGGGGTAGATTGCAGTGGGGTAGAATGGGTAGATTGGTGTAGATTGAGCTGGGGTAGAGTGAGGTAGATTGTAGTGGGGTAAAGTGGGGTAGAATGGAGTGGGATTGATTGGGGTAGATTGTAGTGGGGTAGACTGGGGTAGAGTGAATTGGAGTAAATGTGGATAGAGTGGGGTGGTGTGGAATAGGATACAGTGAAGTAGATTTGAGTGGGGCAGATTGGGGTACACTGGACTGGGGTACATTGGTGTAGAGTGGGGTAGATTGGAGTGGGGTAGATTGGGGTAGAGTGAAGTGGGGTACCTTGAGTGCAGGGGGCAGATTGGAGTAGGGTGCCGTAGGGCACAGTGGGGTAAATTGGGGAGGATTGGGGTGGGGTAAATTGGAGTGCGGTAGAGTGGGGTTGATAGGAGTAGGGAAGTTTGGGGTAGATCGGAATAGAGTGGGATACATTGGAGTGGGGTAGATTTGATAAAAGTAAGTGTGGTTGATTGGGGTAGAGTGAAGTGGGTAGGGCGGGGTAGATTGGGTTGTTGTAGGTTGGGGTAGAGTGGAATGGGGTAGAGTGGTATAGATTGGAGTGGGGTGGATTAGGGTAAAGTGGGGTTGTTTGGAGTGGGGTAGATTGTAGGGGAAAGGGGTAGAATACAGTGAGCTTGATTGGGGTAGACTAGAGTGGGGTAAAGTAGAGTGCGGTGGGGTAGATGGAGTGGAGTGGGTTAGATTGAGGTAGAATGGAGTGGGGGGAATTGGGGCATGGTTGAGTGGGGGAGTTGGGTGGAGTGGGTAGGCTAGGTAGATTTTAAAGTGTTAAATTGGGGTAGGGTGGGCTGAGATATATTGGGTTAGGTTAGGGTAGATTGGAGTTGAGTAGATTAGGGTAGACTGCAGCGGGGTAGAAGGAGGTAGATTGGGGTGGAGTTGCTTGGAGTAGAGTGGAGTAGATCGGAGTGAGGTACATTGTGGTAGAGTGGGGTACATTGGGGTTGAGTATAATGGACTGGAGTGGGGTAGATTAGGGTAGATTGGAGTAGGGCAGATTGATATAGAGTGGGATAAATTGCAGTGGGTTCAATTGGGGTAGAATGTTGTGGGGTGGAGTGGGTAGCTGGGGTAGAGTGGGGTACATTGAGGTAAATTGTACTGGAGTCAAATAAGGTAGATTGAAGTGGGTTAGAGTATGGGGTGGAGTGGAGTGAGGTAGACTGGTAAGGTGGAGTGGGGTTGAGTGGAGTAGATGGGGTAGAATGGAGTAGAGAGGAGTGCGCTGGAGTGGGGTAGATTGAATTGGGATAGAGTGGGTGAGATTGGAGTGGCGTATATTGGGGTAGATCCTAGTAGAGTGTGGTAGATTGGGGTAGATTGGCGTGGAGTAGATTGAGGTAGAGTTGAGAAGGGTAGATTGGGGAAGAGTTTAATGGGGTACATTAGGGAGATTGTAGTGGACTGGGGAAGTTTGGAGTGGGGTGGATTGGGGTGGAATAGGTTAGAGTGTAATAAATTGGGGTGGGTTAGATCAGGGTAGAGTGGAGTTGGGTAGATTTGGGTACAGTGGAGTGGGGTAGATAGAGATAGAATGGGTAAAGATGAAGTGGGGTAGATTGGTGCAGATTATAGTGGAGTGTGGTAGATTGAATTGGTGTAGATTACAAAGCAGCAGTGGTCCCCATGAAACCTGCAAGAGTTTTAACTGCATGAAATGACAATGTTATATAGATGAAGCTGGTCATACCAACACGTGACTGCAGTGACCCTGTTGTTTTTTGGCCAGTGCAACGCAGACTTCAACTCATGATTTGTAATGGGAAATGTTAAAGTAGACAGGTTGCTTGTTTACAGCTGCTAACTGGAAAACTGCACTTCCTGAAGCCCACCCACAGTGGTGCTCTATTGGCTCAACAATGGCAAGGATGTATGTCATTACAACGCATGCTTTCACAACGCATGCCTTTACCACGCAAGTTTTACAACGCAAGTCGTTACAACGACTTGCGTTGGGGGGTGCTGGATAGTGAGTAGTTTAATTTACTATTCCAACTCCAGTCCCCGTGGATAGTAGGGAAGGTGTTGGATAGTAAATTAAACTATTCCCTATCCTAGAGCGCCCCCCCAGCGCAAGTCGTTGTAATGGCTTGCGTTGTAATAGTTGCGTGGTAAAGGTATGTCGTTGTGATAGTTGCGTTGTAATGGTTGTTCACCCAATGGCAACAATGGAGGGCTTCCATTGAAAAAACAAGCTGCCGCACCTCAACATTTTGTGATTCTGGGAAAATCACGTAATCTCGCTGCATAAAAAATAATATGAACTTGTGTAATGTAACTGTTGTTCATGTAATGCCCCCAGTATGTTCCGTTCAGGTTGAGCTTGGCTATATAAAAATGTTGTTCAGGTTGAATTTGGCAATATAAAAAATGTTTTAAAAAAAATAACACCTCAATTTACAGCAGGATCAGCCGATGGACACTAATTAAGTTAAATCAGTCTGTACTTCCTCCATGCTCCACACAAACACAAGGATGTCATGCTGTAAGGGACGCCTTGCATGTGCTGCAGAATTAGAAGGCAGCAATGAAGAGTGATAAGAATGCCAACAAATTGTAAGTAAGGGGTGGGCTTAAAGCCTCTCTTTAGACCATTTTATTTAGATACAATAGGCTGTTGCCAAGTGACAGGGCATGCACGCTGCCTGCCGGCTCAACCTTAAAATGAAGCTGGAATTGTTTATATGAGGTGAGAATGTTGTGGGTGATGAAGTGAGTGAATCGCCGCCTTGCTCCCTCGTGTCCTCTGGCTGCATGACTATGAGGATTCTTGAAGTGCACAGCTACTTTATTGCTGACATGGAAAGTTTACAATGTAAGAAAGTTAACTTCAATATAATAACAGTAAAAGATATTCCCTACCAAATTTGAGGTCTATTGCTGGTCAAGGTGCCCATTTGGTGAGCAGGAGAAGTTTGAGACCAGTTATTCAAAATATGCATCACCAAAACCCAACCTCTTAAATTTACGTTACAAAGACAGTGTCTGCCCTTTGGTCACCTCCCCATTTTGAGGAGGCTGATCCATGACCTACAGAACTCCATCAACTACAGTTCACAGACCACTTTTAGTTCCCCGTAGTGTCCTCATTCTGATTTGTGTGGAATGGTAAATCTGAATGGTTTGTGTGCAATTTTAATTGGGTACAATTACACATTTTACTGAGGACTGAATTGCTCCTGATAAAACCAAATGCTTTTCCGCTTCCATTTTCCACCTACTGAAAGTTGATGGAAAATGTAGTGGGAAAGGCCTGGAGTCTGGGAAAATCGTGATAAATTATCTAGTAAGCACTTTTTGGGTAGGGGAGATTAGCACAAAAACACAAATGTTGGTCTAAGGGAATGCCTCGTTTGCATGATCACCCCAAAGTTTTAGACTGATGCGGCTGGTTTTTTGACTTTGAGAGTGCACTGAGGCCTGCTAACAAAACCTCAGTGCCAGTGTTTTAACCCTTTACAAAATGTATGTTCGATTAGCTACCTCCAATTGGCATAAGCTAACCTATTTATAAGTCCCAAGTATATGGTATCAGGTGTATCCAGAGCATGTAAGTTAAAGTGTCTACCCAATGCTGCAGCACTGATCGTGCCACCCTGAGTGTGACAAAGTACAACATGGCCCCAGCCTGCCACTGCAGCTTGGAAGGGCTGTTTTAAACTTCTAGCTCAACTTTGCCATTTAAACAAAGGGCAAAGCCTCCACTTCCCTTAAAAGTGTATACTTCTCCCCTAAGGAAGGCCTAATGAGTGATAAGGAAGGGAAGTGTATATTAATAAGTAGGACAAGCACTTTAATATTTCATAACAGTAAAACGCCCAAATTATTGTTTTTACAGTGGAAAGGCTAGTAGCCCCATTGGCTAGTACAGAGAAAACAGACCAACCTCCCAGCTCTGATAACTTCTGAATGGGACTACTACAATGGGTACTGCAAGGTACCAAATTGTTTGTGGCATTAAACCGGTTTTGATGCCCAGGTTGGATTTAATGTCACCTCTCTGTAGCCCAGTTTATCCTGTGGCCGTGCACAGATGCTGGCAACCAGACAGCCTTCTGCCCTCCTGGGGAATAGTGTGAACATCTCCCCAGTTCTGGAACAATAGAGGTCTCCTACAAAGAATGGTGTCACTGCCCCATCGCAGGAAGTCACAGAGGGTGTTGGCCCAGAAGATGATCTTCAATGGAGAAGTCTCCTTTCAAGGGCAAATGGCAAACACACTCAAGAGGTGTTGCCCCTTTGTTCAAGTAGATGGACTGGCAGTGGGAACTGGGAAACCAGTTGCCAAACCATTTTTTCCCTGAGGTGTAGCCCAAAGGTGGCCACATCTCTCCCAACTCTTCACACCAATGGTAGGGTATAGACGTCTTGAGAGTAGGCAGAAGAGCGTGGGGTAGTTGCCAATGAAGGACACTAGCCTTCGCAGAAGGAAACCGTTGGACCTACTGTGAATGGAGACCGGAATCCCAGTTGCATGTGGACTTCTACTGGTTTGAAGAGGGTTTCGGGGGACTCCTGTGACTAGAATCACCCCACCTCAACTGTACACCAAGAAATAACAATTTCCTGACAATAGTGTGGCTAATCCCCCGCCAGCAAGACCTCTCTTGGATTTAGTAGCACAACAGCAAATCACATAGGGCCAGATGTAGGAGGCCATTTATCGACCGGTAACGGCCGATTTCGTCCGTTACCGACCGGTAAATGGGTATTTGGGATGTAGGGGCATCATTTTACAGATTCGGTAAATTTACCGAATCGGTAAATTTACAGATTCTGTAAAATACCGAATCGGTATTTTTACCGATTCGGTAACGGCCAGATGTAGGTGGGACTCTTCAGAGTCCCTAAAGCCTTACAGATTCGGTATTTTACCACCCAATCCAATTGGGTGATAAAATACCGAATCCAGGTGTGCATGCACATGTGTGCATGCACACCTAGCCATGTGCCAGACAGACATGCCCTTAGGGCATGTCTGTGTGCCACATGGCACACATGCCCGTGTTTGGGGTGCTAGAGGGTGTCAAAGTGACACCCCCTGCACCCTTGCTGAAATCGGTATTTACCGAATCGGTAAATACCGATTCGGTATTGCCCATTGATTCCTATGGGCTTCAAGGCCCATAGGAATCAATGGGCATTACCGAATCGGTATTTACAGAATCGGTAAATACCGAATCTTAACGATTCGGTATTTACCGATTCTGAAACATCTACATACCCCCCTCTATTTTACCACTTCTTAAATACCGAATCGGTAAAATTCGGTATTTAAGAAGTGGTAAAATAGAATTACCTACATCTAGCCCCTAGAAACGGCAGGGCCGTTTCTACCATTAGGCAAGGCTAGGCGGTTGCCTAGGGCGGCAAAAGAGCTAGGGCGGCAGAAGGGGGAATTTTTTTAATTTGAACCTATGAAAGTAAAGAGCCGCTTGCCGCTGCTGAGTACGTTACACGTACGAAACTCACTTTCGCGCCACCAGCCTTCCACCAGATCACACAGGACGAGCCTCTAGGATTCTTCAGGGAAAGTGCCGCCATCCGAGCCGCGATGTTATGCTTAGTGCTTGAACTATTCGTCGTCATGCTCAAAGCCGAAGCCAGCGATTGCAAAAGCGTGCTGCTGATTTGTTCGCACATGAAAGTTCATTGTAAAGGTCAGTGACAGTTTTAGGAGCAGGAGCCAGTTTGGGTGCCTCTTGCCTGCCATCCCTTTCCTGACTTCTGGGAGTAAAGAGGTATTGCAGTTCGAGCAGTGTTCCCCGCACGCTCTGACTGGCACTGATCTAGTTTAAGGAGGCCTGGACTTGGCTGCCAGACTGTAGGTGGGTGCTGAAATGAAGGCTTTGTGGCGAGAATGCGAGAATGCGCTCTTGTTTGGAATGAGGGAAGGACGCGTGACGCAGACCCCCGATCATTTTGCTTTAGGATTTCAGAATTGGACTGCACCGGGAGAGAGATGGAATGGCGTGTGCACAGGGGATGTGTGTGTGGGGGGGGGGGGGGGAGGGGTAAGGCTCTCTTCTTGCCTTTTGTGTGAAGATGGAAAAAGGAGGTGATACCAGCCTCAGCAACAAGAGCTACTGATGTTTAATCTCAAAAAGAGTTCTTATTAATGTATTGTCTCTGGACATCGGCCTCTGCTTCTTGCAAGGAAACACAAGACGCATTTTTAAAGTTTCTAAACACACGATTCTGCATCAAACCGAGTGCCCACAGAGAGCTGAGTGTTGATTTGTTTGTGTCCTGTCACTTACGCTGCCAGGGGAGGGTGCGGGGGGGGGTGTTGAAACCCTTTAAGCCCTATGGGCGTTGCGCACCTTACCTAAGAGCTGTCCAGAGGGTCACATGTGCGCCACACTGACCTGCAGGGTTCTCATGGCGCTCAAAAAACAATCCTCCACTTGCAAGCGGGGTTGATGAGCTCTCCCAATTAAGGGCTACAATAAAACAAACTAACACAACAGAGGCCCCCAGGACCCTTCCCTGCTCACCTCCCATCCTAATACTTTACACTGCCCCTGGGGGTGCTTACACTGTGTGATTCTGGGCAAATCACCTAATCTTCCCGTGCCTAAAAATGAATGTGTCCGTCTGTAACGCAACTGGTGCTCTTGTAAAGTGCTCTGATGCCTTCGGGTGGAGTTTGCGCTATATAAAACAGCAAGAAAATACTTGGTAATGGGCCTCGTGCTGTTTTTGGGGAGCATTGAATCAGATGACATACTAAAATACCGAAGAGCACTGCGTAAGAGGCTTTTCTCGTCACCATAAATTCAAAAACAGCCTCTGAAGACGTATAACTAGTAGGCACTTTATACAGCACTATATATGAAGCTGTGTGTGTTCCGCGGTGCGCAGTGTGTCTACATGAGACAGTGGAGACTGGGAGGGATTTATGAGGCCAGGATTCAGGCCCTCGCCCAGAACCATATATGTAGGATGACGAGACCGCACAAGGGCGTCACATGGGGAAGTCCTCGAGGGAGCAGAGCAGGAACACAAAACTGAAAGACAACACACCGCACTCTCCAACATGCAGCAGTCATGAGTGACGACCCCTCAACGAGGAGTGAGGAGTGAGGCAAAGACAGAAGCTGGCAGAGTGCTGCTGCATCAGGGCAGAGGCCTCGTCCTGGGCCGAGGTCTAGAAAACATTAAAAAGAAGCACTTCGAGAATCTGTTCAAGGTCATCTACCAAGGGTCAACGGTCAGCTGCACCTGCGATACTTCAGGAGCACCTCCTGTAAGGAAGGCTAAGGGACCCCTAAGGGACGAGGCTCGGGTAGGATTGAGCACACAAGCATTTTTAATGTGTGAATGAATTAATGGATGAATGAGTTGAATGAGTGCAGTGTGTCTGCTGGAACAGGTATAGTTGGAATAATTAAAGTAAGCTAGGGTGCCTTTACGAGGGGTCGCATAGGACCATGTTACAATAGTAATTACCACACTAATACTGTTCTTCCTTCTACCAAATTCGCAAACATTTATTTTGCACGAGTGCATGCATGGGAACAACGCGAATGGCCAGAATGCGAGAAGCCGCTGTTTGCGGCATTTGTTTTTTGCACTGATTTTTAGCACACAATATAGCACCAAGTGCCGGTTTTGCAGAATTGCTCTAATTTAGCATTTTCCCAAAAGTTCCCGATAGTATGCAGATACAAAATCTGCAATTTTTCGTAAAGGTAACCCAATCTTTCCTCAGCTGACAAAATTAACACTACTGAGTTGGGTTATATTACTAAATATTTGCAGCGAGGGGCTGTTGCAAAAAGCGTTGCAAAGAAAAAAACTGTTGAAAGAAGAGGGGTTTTCTTTATAATGTCGCTCTACATCACAGAATGTTTATTTTTTCTTTCGTTAGTGACCCCCAACGCGTCTCCTCCTAGAAGTGTCAATTGGTAGGCACTTTATTAGGGCAATAAATGTTTTTTGCTTTTGATTGGGGGGGATTGCTGGCAGTAGGCAAAAATAATATTGCATTTCGTATGTGGGCGTTTCATGTCTACATGCATGCTTGGCGGAAGGTTAAGTTGTTTCTGGTTTTGAAAACGAGTTGCACTTGACGCCTCAGTGGTATTTAAACACAAGGCTCCATTGGGCATCCGTGTACATAGTTCTGGGAGTGTATGACTACCATAACGGTCTGGCCTGGGCCTTTCGTTGAGGTCGTTTGCAGGGCTGACTGTTGTGATCGTGTTTCCTGATAGTAAATGAGAGTAACATAGAAGGGTTTGGCGGTAGAGGGTGTGCCTCTCTAGCCTGGATGACAGGGGGAGAGAGTGATGGTAGTTAACAGGAGGGGGCAGTATTTTTCAATTCTCGCCTAGGGTGGCAAAACACCTAGAAATGGCATGTCACAAGCAAACACTAAATTAACCTGTGCTCAACCCTCAAGTAGCTTGGCACAGAATAGGCAGGCTTAACTCAGAGGCAATTCATGAAGTATTTGTGCAACACTCCAAACAGTAACACAGTGAAAACACACCACAAAAGATTTCCACGCCAAATTTAGAATAAAAGAATACTTATTACTAAATAAAACAAGACCAACACAACAAAAATGCAATTAGTAGAGCCAGATATATTAAATTTTTAAGGTTTCAGTCAAAATAGCGCCAAAAAGCAGACAGTGCCAACTGTGGATATCTATCAACCAATCGAAATCCCTTTATTTTGGCCCCTAGGGCCATAAAAGTGCAATCTATTTACAATAAATAAAATGCAATGTGGATATCAGGTTGCATTCGACCAGGACAAAGTCACAAGTTCAGGCCAACTGTGATGGAGTACGGGCCAGCTACAGGGACCTGGCTAAGTTAGTTGATCAAAGAACCTCAAAATCTGGGATGCAAAGTGTTGCGAGGATCATCGGCAAAGATGTGCTGTGAAGTCAAAGTGATGCAACAGTTCAGATATGCGGGGAGGCTGCCAAGCGAGATCCTCACTGTTGTTGAGGATCCCGTCGACGAGGGCTTGCGATGCGAAGTCCAGCTTCAAGGATGTGGCACGCAGTTGATGCCATGCATCCACCCCAAGAACTGTTGCATCAATGCAGCTCTTTGTGATGGGTCCAAACCACGCAGCGCCGGTGAATAGTCAGTTCTGATCGGGAATGCGCCACGCAGCAGAGGAGATAAGTCATTTTTGTACTGCTCATCAGAGTAGATGTGGCAGTTCCGTTGGATCCACAGGGCCTTAGGCCCATTTTCAAGGGTTCAGGACTGGGGTGGCACCACGTGACTAGGTAGACTCACAGACAGCAGAGTCCAGGTGCAAAGTTGTTAGAAGGCTGTAGTGCCACTGGGGCGTCTGATCAGAAGGCCAGCCAACTAGCCCTTGAAGTCTCTCTGGTATCTGGGTTCAAGAGATGCACGTCTAGTCCTTATCACCCAGGCAAGAGGGCAGCAGACATCAGGTTAGCACAGCAAGGCACCAGTCCGTTCAGAGCAGCAGTCTAGCAGAGTGGCAGTCCTCTCAGTAGCACAGCAGTCCTTCCTGGTGGAGTATCCACAGGTCCAGGATTTTTCTGAAGAGTTGGTGTTTGAGGTCCCTATTTTATACACTGGTGCTCTGGTTATGGAGAATGGGGGAAGCTTCTAAATAGTGTTGTCGAAGTGCATGGAATTCCCAATCTCCCCTGCCTAGGTTCCATGCTGACTGAAGTGAAAATGCAGTGTCATTAGGCACTTTGTGTGGAGACAGGACTCAGCCCATTCAGGTGGAAGTGAGGCTGGGCCCAGCTCCTCCCTCCTATCCTGCCAGTGATATCCGATGCAGACACACATAAACTCTCATTGTGTGTGGCTTTTTGGGAGGAATGCAAATTCCTGGTGGTGCAAATTATTTATGTTTTTCAGGAATGCAGTACACAGAATAATGCTGTGTACAAACAGGGCAACCAGCCTGGTGTAACTCTAGTGTTGTCTAGCTGTGTATGGCATGTTGCATTCCTGAAAAACATTAATAATTTGCACCGCCATTGTTTCTTTTGTTCAAATAAGGACTGGTCTATTGTGTTCTGTTATGTTGTGTCATTTGTAAGCATTTGTTAGTTTTTGATGTATTTGTCAAATGTCTAAAATGTTGTGATTATTGTTGTGTGGAATTGTATCACGCAGGATTTTTCTCTAAGACATGAATTAAATGTCTACCGTGTCTGTTCTTAAAATAAATAAAAAGAGAAAAGGTGGAATGAAAACACCATAACTACTTTAGACTTCAAGGTGGTTATTTATAAATGTATTAATTGTAAATGCACGTCCAACCACTTTCTTTGTTTCTAATAATATTGTGGCCCAGTTTGAACGTAGGTATAAGCCCATTAAGTTAAAGCCATTTGCTTTGCTATACAATACCATTAGCAAAGCAAATGGCTTTAGACCTATTGCATTTTCAATGCTTGTTCTTGTATGTGCATTGTCTGTGCAGGTTCGGACTGGGACAGAGAAACAGGTCTGGATACCAAAATAAAAGTATCCGCCAACAGTGAATCAGTAACTGAAATAAATGGGCCTCAATCTGTAGAACAGGACACCTTTGATCTTGGAAAGGCACACTGTTTCCAAGGTGTGGGAGACTGCATGCATTTGTGCTTGCTGCAGGCAATGTTTGTGATAACTTCGGGAAAACAACAGTAAAAATTAACCCCCCACACCATATAACTGGTAGGCCTGGGCAAAGCACTACGCTACGCTTGGGTAGTTTGCAAAGTTTGCGCTACTTCGCACTATGAGAACTGCACATAGCACAGTGCAGCGGTCATTTTTTGCTTGCTCGCGGTCCTCAACGTCAAGTTGGCGACCGCAAAATGACATCCCGGCGAGACTTTTTCCTCATTCAGGATCAGCAACATCAAGTTGCTGATCGCGAGCGTGGAAAATTAACCTCCCGACGAGATTCTCAATGCGGTGTTTAAAGTGAAAGCATGCGTGTTACTGAAATAATAAACAAGCGAGGCTCACAGATGCTCCTCTCTCTGCTTTGGGCGAGCGGGGTCAGCGCGGTCCCGAAAGAGGATCGCGCCGGACCTTGTCTTTATGGGACCATGTGTTTGAAACAAATGGCCCCATAAAGATAAGAAAACGTTTGCGAAGGGAGGAAAGCAGGCAAGCCCTTCCAAGTGGGCCGTCTGATAAAGCCATGGAAAGCTCTTTTGCAATGGCTGGCCACCGTGTAGCATAAACAGTGACGCCAGCCAATGGAAAAGTGGGGCGGGGCTTAAAGCCCTATACTGAAGTGCCTAAAAAACATTAAATCTCGCCAAGCGAGCTACGCATGTGCGCAGCAACGCTAGCCGAGACCTAAAAAAGAAGATTTAGGCCTGGCAAAAGGTTTATTTTGCCAGGTCGAAATGGTATTTTAAACTGCACAGACAGGCTCTGAAATGCCAGGCCTGAGACATGTTACAATGGCTACTTAAGTGGGTGGCTCAATCAGTGCTGCAGGCCCACTAGTGGCATTAATTTACAGTAAATCAAATATGTCAATTGGGTATAAGCCAATATGACTATGTTTGGGGGAGAGCACATGCACTTTGGCACTAGTTAGCAGTGGTAAAGTGCTCAGAGTCCTAAGGCCAACAAAAACGAATTCAGCAAAAAGTAGTAGGAGGAAGGCAAAACATTTGGGGATTATTCTGCAGAAAGGGCCAAGTCCAACTTTAATCCATTGTAGAGTAGTCATTTCAAGATGGGAAGTGGACATTAGTGTCACTTTCTCACTCTTATTTCTCTGTATTTATCATCATGCTTAATACAGCTAAAAGTTATGTGCATGATGCTATGTCACAACAAAGAATAAAAAACCATTGTCCTCCAAAACATATTGCAAACAGAACATCCCCAACCACAATATTGTGATAGTAAGTGTATCTAGGTAAATGTAGATTTAATAATCTTAACACTACATCTATGTGACTGTATAAGGGTTGATGATATACTCGGGGGCATCAAGATAAATATATGTGGTGGGCAAGGTGGAGTGCAGGGTGCAAGTAGTGAATGAAGGGAGCAAGTGTGCAAACATCATTGGTGCACACACAAAGCAGGTACTGCACTGGCTGCAGCAGCAACAGCACACAACTTGTGTAAAATTAGGATCAGCAGGGCAGGATTCTGGACACACACAGAATACATATTATATATGTAGTATCAGTACAAGCTTTACACAAACACAAAACACACATCACCATAGAAGAGGTACCAAAGGTGCATGAGCAGTGAAAGGTTTGGTTGCTCCCACAGACGTGGGCATTGTTGTTGTGAGTGTTGTCTCTGAGTGTGTACAGTCCTGTGTGTTATGGTATGCTTGTGTATGCAAGGGAGCCTGTAACTGACTTTCATTTTATTTCATTTCTTTAATTCGGTTCAAAACAAAACCATAAAAGATGCGTAAACATCACACACATACAATTATACAATACATATAACCATTCTAAATACAATTGGTGGCTCTGCATCATGTCTGGGGCTTAGAAATTCAAGTCATTAATATATTTTTCCGAACCAAGAAATATTATTAAAATATATAAACAATTTAAAACCTAGGCATAAAAATGTAAGAAGTGATACACTTTGTACAAAAGTCATTATTTCTTTTTATTTTTTTATTTTTGTGTCATAATTTTTTATTGGAGATCAAAGATAGGCAATTTCATAGGTTACAAACCAATATAGTAAATATAAATCAGTATGTGACAAATAATATACATCTGTAATATATTAAGGAAGAGGAAAAAAGGAGGGAAAAGGAAAAAGGAGAAGGGAAAAAGCTACATATAGGGAGGGAAAGAAAAGAGAATTTGAATTTCAGGAATCGCGAAGAAAGGGGACCCACACCTGCTGGAATATTTGTTCTTGGTCTTGTATTCTATAAATTACCTGTTCATAGGATGCTGTCTGTATCCTCGTAACCATCTAGTTCTCTTTGGAGGGAGGGCTAGGCGATTGCTACAGTCTTAAAACACATAGTTTAGCAGTAGTAAGTGCAGTGTGTAAGAGCCGACTCTGAGGTCGTGAAATAGTAGGGAAACTTCTAAAGTCATGTAGCAAAATAGTGGCAGGTGTGAAAGGGAGTGAAAGAGGAATAGTTTCTAATAGTGTAGCTCCTATTTGCTGCCAAAATTGTTTTATAAAAGGACATTCAATATTTATATGCAGGAGGTCACAATTAGCTTCAGAGCATCTGCAACACCTAGAATGCGATGATAATCCAGCTTGTTGCAACTTTGAGGGAGTCCAATGCCAATCATGTAAAGTTTGAAAAACACAGAACTTCATTCATGCTTCACGAGTGCCCTTATCCAGGGCTTCCAATATGTCTGGCCAGGTATCTTCGTCTATGGTGATATGAAGCTGTTCCTGCCATTTATCACGGAGAGTAGCAAGAAGTGGCTGCGAATATAACTGGTTAATCAGAGATCTATATAAACCTGACATGACACCTTTATGTCGTCCCCAAGTGCAAAGAAAAGTCAAAATCGGCGAAGTTTGCAGAGTCCAAGGGGGAAGACCAAGACATCTCTTCAGAGAATGTTGAAGTTGTAAATATCTTGAAGCCTGATGTAAAGGAAGATTACATTCTTCACAGAGAATCTCAAAAGATTTCAGTTCACCACCTACTATAAGTTGATGTAAGATTAAGATTCCTCTTGAGCTCCATTCAGGCCAGGAAAGTGCTTGTCCATTAATACGAATGCTTTCATTCTTCCAGATGGGAGCTTTAGAATGTAAACGATGGGCAATGCGCAGTAGACGATGTGCATGTTGCCATGTTTGATATGTGACAATGAGCACAGGATGTGCAGGAGTAGTCCTAGGATTACGAACATTGTATAAAAAATTAAGACCATCCTCACAGTCAAGTATTGAGCGTTCTATTGTAACCCATTGAGGAGAGTCAGTTGCACCTGGGAGCAAGTAAGACAGCTGTGAAAGATGTAAAGCTAGAGAGTAGTGCTCTATCGATGGTAGACTTAGACCACCATGGGAGCGGCGTGCTATTAGTTTAGCAGCGGACAAACAAGGTCGCATATTTCCCCAGACAAAGGATCGAATGCGAGAATCTATGTGACGAAGTGTGGCTAAAGGTATAACAATTGGGAGCTTTCCCAAGACATAAGTAAATTGGGGCAAAGTAACCATTCTCACCGCCTGTATTCTTCCCCACATGGACAAAACTCAAAAGAGACCATTTGGCGAAATCAACTTCCATTTGTGCTATGAGAGGAGAGATGTTACATAAAACCATTCTCTCCAATCCACAATTGATCAGAATCCCAAGATATTTTAATGGAGATGATTTCCAGCAAAAAGGATAGCCATCAATAGAAGCCTTTGTGGTACAAGGAGAGAGTGGTAGAGCTTCACTTTTGTCCCAGGTCACTTTATAACCAGATATCACAGAGAACTGATTAATAATTTCAAGCAAATTTGGTAAGGAACAGGGAAGATCTTTATTAGTAAGAAGAATATCATCAGCGTATAAGTATAATTTGGATACTCCTCCCGGTATTGGTATACCCTGAATCCGGGGCGAGTGACGAATAAGCGAAGCAAGAGGTTCCATCGCTAGTAAGAATAAGAGGGGAAACAATGGGCAACCTTGATGGGTACCTCTTTGAATTGAAAAAGGATCAGAAAGAAAACCCCCACAATTAACCTGAGCTGTTGGATTGTCATATAGCAAGCGAACCATGGTGATAAACTTCTCACCTAAACCAAAATGCCTCATAGTGGCAAACAAATAAACCCAGTCAATGCGGTCGAACGCTTTCTCCGTATCTAGAGAAAGAGCGACTGCATCCTCCTTCAAATCTCTAGCAGACCATAAGGTATGAGCTAATGTTCTAAGATGATTTCTGGATGATCGACCCGGGACAAAACCAACCTGCGAATGATGTACCAGAGAGGGGATGACTTTTCTAAGCCTTGCCGCTAAGATACTTGCCAATATCTTGACATCTCCATTTATTGAGGAGATAGGTCGGTAGCTACCGCAGACTAGTGGATCCTTGCCTGGTTTGGGAATAACCGCAGTTAATGCCTTATTCGAAATAGGACCAAGAGAAGAAGACTAGATAGCTTCATAAAAAGCAGAATGAAGAACGTTAATTGTTTCCTCTCCAGACCACTTGTAGTATTCTGCAGGAAAACCGTCTTCACCTGGAGATTTATGATAAGGCACCTTGGAAAGGACTGCAGCAATCTCCTCTCTGGTAATATCACCACAAAGTAACTGCCTATCCTCATCTGTAAGACACAGAAGATCAATATTTTTAAGATAAGTGGATATATGGTCGTCAGTTACTGACTTTTCGGGAGTATAAAGTTTCTTATAGAAGGAAGCAAAAGTATTGGGTATTTCCTGCGGTTTAGTGAAAATTTCACCTGATTCAGAACGTATTGCTGGGATGGCCATGGAGGCCTCACATTGTTTAAGTTGTGCCGCAAGCAACCGGCCTGCTTTCTCGCCGTGGTTGTAATGTCTCCCTCTTAAACGTTGAAGGGCATATTCTGCTTTGGAGGTATATAAGTTATTGAGTTCCATTTTAGCTAATTCCAAAGTTTTGCGATTACTTACAGTGAATTCAGAGGTATATAGATGAGTTAAAGAGATGATTTGAGCCTCAAGTTCAGTATGGCGTAAAGATGCTGCTTTGTTGGCTAATGCTGTGTCTCTCATCAATTGACCGCGGATAGTTGCCTTTGCAGCTGCCCAAATAGTTCTTGAAGAAGAAACTGATGATTTATTGTTGTTTAGACATTCCGTAAAATGGGAGCGTAACTGAGATTTGCCCTGAAGTGAACGGTACTTATGGATATTCATGCGCCATGGTTTTCGGCCTGTAAAAGTTAGACCAAGTTCTAGGGCAATGAGAACAGGAGAGTGATCTGAAATGGTGGCTTCCAAGATATGGGATTCAGTAATAAGTGTAACTACAGGATGGGAGACAAGAAAATTATCTATCCTAGATTGTGAGCCATGAGCCGAAGAGAGAAATGTATATTCTTGATCTGAAGGGTGACAGAGACGCCAATGATCTACTAATCCAAAGACCACTGTGAGATCCCCCAATAATGCTCTTTTAGCAGCATTACATCTGTCTAAATGACCAGTTTTATTGAGAATTGCATCACAAGCTAAATTCCAGTCACCACCAATAATATAGCTGGATGCACCTATTTCAATAAGTAGATGATTTAGGTTGAGAAAGTAAGAATGCTTAAATCATTATTTCTTATTCTTAATCTGGACTTGTACATGATTTTATACATTTCAATACTATTTCTACATACCAGTAGAAGTATTTTAAAACAGAGGAATTAATTCATGGTTTAGTTATTTAGCGTTTAAGACATAAAGTGCATGCGCATAATTATAATCTTAATCCAGCTTTTGTTATTATAAGACTCATATTAAATAAAAACCTACTGACACTGAAAACGATTTTTTGAGATGTATCTGTCTTCAGTATTCTTCCTGCCTCTGTACAGACTCTAATATTCAAACTATGGCAGATGGGTTTAATCCATTTGCTCCTCGGTTTGCCGTACGCAGGGCAGAAGAATAAAACATGTAAATCATTCTCCTTTGGTGCATTTTGACAGAGTTCGCAAGATCCATTACTATTTCTATCACTATTTGATGCCCAGTTTGATGTTTTTACATTAATATTTAACACACCATACCTAAAATTCATGTACAAGGCCTTAGCCAGTGGCGGATATATCTCATCCATAAAAGGTTCAAAACTGGCTAGTTCCTTGTAAAGAAGAAACTTGGTTGTTAAAGTGCCATTACTTGCACAGTGTAACACATTATTTTGAATGTGCGTCCAGAAGGTGGTTTTTAACAATTGTTTACTATACGTAGTTAACTGCGTCGGAGCTTCCCAGAAATGCTTCAACCCCAATTTCTCGAACCCAAAAGAAACATGTTTTATCCACGGGGTCAAATTCTATAATCTCCTGGAGACTATCCTTATAGCTGGTCAATTCAGGAGTTGACCAAAGCCGTCCCAAAAATAATAAAGGTCTTAATACTGCATGGTGATCTGTGCGTTTAAAATTTAGATCCATTAGAATGAGAGTTAAAGGTGTTCTCACTGGCAACCCCAGCACTCGTCTAATACATTTATTTTCTCCCAATTCAAAACTCATTTTACGTTGTGGTCCCCAAATTTCAGTGCCATACAACGAAGCTGCTTGTACTTTGTGCTTGAAAACCTCCAAAGCAGGAGTCATTGCCTTCGATGTACTGCTCCCATGCATATTTATTATTGGAAACGAGTTATGGAGTTGGACAATCTTATTTTGTTCCAGCTGCTGCTTCCAGGACAGCTTTGTGTCCAACAATATACCTAAGTAGTTAAAATAATGTACATACTCTAATTTTTTACCACTAACTGCTAGGTTCTTTTTAAAAGACTTGTGTGGATTTATTGCCATGTACTTTGTTTTGCCAGAGTTGATTTCTAGGCCCTTTTTCTTGCAATATGTTTTAAAAGAATTCAATAAGGATTGTAGACCTTTAGGGGTTTGTGATATCAGTATGGTGTCATCAGCAAATAAAAGAGCTGGCATCAAATCCCCACCCAGCGTATGCGAATCGTGTGTGCACCCCAGTAAATAACTTGGGATGTCATTAACATAAATCGAAAATAGGGTGGGTGCCAGTATGCACCCCTGACGTACACCCCTTCTTACCTGAATTGCCTCTGTTCGTTCACCCCTAGGGACCCATCTAAATTTTGCAAAATTGTCTTAATGCAATCTTATTATTTGCATTAGGAGCTCAACAGGGACGCCTTGATGTTTCAATACTTCCCAGAGTAAATTTCGGGGTACAAGGCCAAAAGTGGCCTTTAGGGCTACAAAAGCAATGTACAAATGACCCTTTTTTTATATTTATATATTTCCAGCATAAACACAAAAATCTAAAAACCTGGACGATTGTGCTTGTTTTTATTCTAAATCCCGCCAGGAATTTTGAAATCACGTTTTCTTCAAGCCAATCGTTCAGTCTCATTAAGATATGCCTAAATTATATTTTTGGGAAAATATCAATTAAACTAATTGGTCGGTAATTTGCAGGATCATTACGATCGCCTTTTTAAAAAATTGTAACAATTTCCGCCCCTTTCTATGTATCAGGTATTGGCGAGCCAGCAGCAATTGCATTGCATAAGTGATTAATATAGGGCAATTGGGGGCCACTGATACAAAACAAGGTGTCTCTTCCACTTTAACATCTGCATAGAGTTTGAACAAGTGATCCACCCAACTTTTTGCATCCAGAAAGAGGTCCTTAACATCACCACATTTCTTTCTACCTTTAGCTATTATGCGCCAAAAGCCTACTTGGTCTTTGGATTTGGCCGCTTAAATTAGGTCTGTCCAAGTATTATTCTCCCATATTTTTTTGCATGTGCAAGGGTTTGCTTATATTTGGTTCTTTTCTCCCTTATGACTGTTACATTATTCTCTTTTATAGAGAGTATGAGGCCAGCTTTTGCCTCCTGACACTCCCTATTATACCATGGGTTGGCTCCTGGTTTTTTAGATGTTCCTATTCTATTGTGTTCCCGTGGTAATCTTCTCAGTACTGGTGCCAATGCATCCTGCAATAATTGATATACAGTCATTATTGAAAATTCTACTTCAGGGGAGTCTAAATGCAGTTGAACAGTATCTGCAAAGATATTATATATTTGAGTCATAGATTCAACCTTTCCTACTATATTTGTCCATTTTAAGGCACGCCGGTTATTGCTCACTATGCTAACATCAGTAGAGGAAGTAATTTCTTCTTCATTGTCCACAGTTTTACCAATAAAAGAATCATCTGATGTTATTGACAAATGCAGGGGACGATGATCACTGTTGGACCTATCATCTACTTTCATATCTAGTATATCTGGCCATAGATCAAGCGATACTAATATATAATCAATACTGCTCCTGTAATTACCTCTGCAAAAGGTTGGAGTATTTGTTTTATCAGAAGGTAACCAGCCTGTAATATAGGATGGTCGGAACACGCCGAGAACTCCAAGATGGCGCCCGGCTGGGCGCCTTCCAACTCAACACTCAGCAGTCTAGCCTTACAGGAGAGGAGAGAATGACGGTTATCGCAGGTGGGGGCAATCAGGAGCGGCACGCGGAGCAGCAGCGAGGGAGGTTGAGGGAGAGAGGAAGTCGGAGGAGGAGACCGGCGGACCCGAGACAGGAGAGGAGGAGAAAAGAACCCCAACGTACAACGCGCTCGTATCCGGTAGTTCCCTGAAGGCACAGGACACTGAGATACCGAATGCTACGGTCACCAGGGACCGTAGCCCCAGGTGAGTGACGGGGAAGGAGGGGTGGAAACAGAGGTTGGAGAAGAAGGGTTGGTGGGGGTTTGGGCGCAAATAAGGGCCCTTGCTAGTAATGATTCCCACCCTCCTTGTTACCTTTATCTGTTCTTACCCACTACCTTCCTTACCTAACTTCGTGGTGGTGACCTTAGAACACTGGTGAAGGGGAGCACCTTAGAGCCTATAAGTAATGCGGACAGATAAGTGACTGTAGTGTCCTTTCTTTTCTCGGTTTGCCTTGCCTCTTGGGAAGTACCGGCCTGGGTTGCAGTGTAGAAGCAGCATAACCGGAGGATAAAGTTCGTCCTGAGAGACTGTACCCTAAGAGGATTCTACTGGATTAAGTAGTTTTGTCTTTGTTGTGGACATATGAGACACTCCAACTACCTGCTCTGTAATAAATAAATAAGTGACTATTTTTGCAGAAGCGTGTCTCAATGCAAAGGCCATAAGCCAAACCTCTCTATCTCTCTTTGGTTAGAGTAAAAATCATCACAGTGGTGTCAGAAGTGGGATACTGACGTCTGAAACAAGATGTTGCAACCTGTAACAGTACAGGATATGATAACTCAATTGGGAGAGAGACAGAGACATTTGCAATTGGTATTCGAACAGCAGAATGAAAATTCCCGAAAAGAAAGAGAGTCTTTTCAAACAGCAATGAAAGAACAGGCCGCTTTGCTAACTAATAATCAGAAAGTTCAGGATACAGCCATTCTGCGACTCACGGATGTTATTTCTAATACCCGCGTACAGCCTAACATACCCGGGAGTGTGTTACAGAAGTTTCAGGAAGGAGAAAATCCTGATTTCTTCTTCACTATCTTTGAACGGGTAGCTGCTACTGCTACTTGGCCACCTGAGCGGTGGGGCCAATATATAGCACCACTCCTTTCGGGAGAATTACAAGCAGCATATCAAGCGGCTAACCCAGCTGGAGTGACCCCATATCAAGACATAAAGAAGGCAATATTAGAAAGATTGGGTTGTGACCATGAGTATTACCGGTCCCGCTTTAGAAAAGAAAAGTGGGTTACAGGGGACAATCCCCGGGCCTTGTATTATCGAGTCAGAGACCTGGGAAATCGGTGGCTAAAACCTCATGCTTCCTCAATGGAAGAGGTCACTGAACACATCTACCTTGAGCAATATCTGGAAGCCTTACCCACTAACACCAGAGCGTGGCTAAAGCAACATCCGGGACTGACAACTCAATCAGCCATTGAATTGGCTTGTGCCTATCATCGGTCTCCCGTTTTTAAAGCTCCCCCAGGCAGAGCACCTATTGCTTTTCCCAAACCTACCCCGAGAGCTTCCACAGAAAGCGGAGAGAAACGTCCCCTTTTTACACCCAAAATCAGTCCAAAACCCTTTCCGAGAATCAATGGTCCCGTTAACATGAGTCCTCAATGTTTCAGATGTGCCGAGTGGGGGCACATTTCACGTAACTTCCCTTTGAATAATGACGGTACAGAACCCATGGAAGTGGGGTGGGCCCGAGACAGAATACTAGTCACTGGGGTCCCTAGAAGAAGATACAAGAAGACCATTCGTCTTAATGGTAAAACTATTGAAGCCCTACTGGACACCGGTTGTACAAGATTTAGTACCTTTACAATCTATCTGTGAAGAGGAAACCGTTTTAGTTTCTTGCGTACATGGGGACGTCAAAGAGTATCCTTTAGAAGAGGTATTGTTGGAAATAGATGGAGATCCCCAAGTAAGGAAGGTAGGAGTGGTTCCCACATTACCCGAAACCATTCTGTTGGGTACCAACTTACCTAAGTTTGATGAATATCTGACAGCGGTATCTAATCAAGAGGTAGAAACAGAATGGTTACAGGAAGCTCCGTTTTCCAGCGAAAATATAACCAGTCCTCAAGATAGGGAAAAGAAATCTAAAAATGAAAAAAGAAGAGACAAAGAAAGATATACTTCTGCCTGTCAAAATTTTGCCTCATGTCTGCTCTCTTCTCCAGAAAATGGAAATACTCCGGCTCGGAGTTTTCGTGCAGACCAGAAGGATGACAGCACTCTCACGAATGCCTGGAATCAAGTGCAGGAGTTTGACTCAGAGAAGGTAGGACCATATTTCTTTGTAAAAAGCGGATTGTTGTACAGAGTCAGTGAAGGAAAGGGAGTTAAGACGGAGCAGTTACTGGTACCCATGGCCTTCAGAGAACAGGTATTGCAGTTAGCCCACAACAAAGCAGGGGGAGGACACAATGGGCAAGAACTGACATTAAAGTACTTACTAGAGAAGTTTTATTGGCCAGGGGTGTATCGAGAGACTGCAAAATTTTGTACCACTTGTCCACAATGTCAGTTAGTTAATCCCTCGAAAGACAAAACAGTACCTTTACAACCTTTACCAATTATTGATGTTCCCTTTCAACGGGTCGGGATGGAGCTAGTGGGACCTCTACTTCCATCTGCTAGGGGACACCAATACATACTAGTTCTGGTAGACTACGCCACAAGATACCCTGAGGCCATTCCTCTCACAAGTATGACTACAATGGCGGTCGCCCAAGCTATGGTATCTTTCTTTTCTCAAGTGGGGTTTCCTGCGGAGCTGTTGACAGACCAGGGCACTCCTTTTATGGCTAAGCTAATGAAGGAGGTATGTAAGGTTCTAGGCATTCATCAAATTCAAACAGCAGTATATCACCCCCAGACAGATGGACTAGTAGAAAGATACAATAAGACTATTAAAACTATACTCAAGAAAATGATAAGAGAGACAGGAAAAGATTGGGACCGAAAGTTGCCCTTAGTGTTATTTGCGATTCGAACACATAAACAAAAGTCCACGGAATTTTCCCCGTTTGAACTCTTGTTTGGGAGAAAGCCCCTCACTCTATTAGATATGGCAGCGGAACAGTGGACAGAGGAGGAAGATGAGGGCAAACCTTTATTGGGCTACGTACAAACCTTGAAGGAGACACTAGCTACACTGTGGGACACAGTTCACCAGAATATGGAAAAGGCACAAGATAGGCAGAAAACTCAGCATGATCGCTCTACCCACATGAGAGAATTAGCAGTAGGGGACAAGGTACTAATACTTCTTCCCTCCTCAGACAAGAAATTGTTGGCAACATGGCAAGGACCCTATACTGTGATCCAAAAAGTAACTCCAGTCTCCTATAGGGTTGCTGTGCCCCATACCAATAAAATAGGGCAAACTTATCACATTAACTTACTTAACAAATGGGAAGAGCCCACTGTTATAAATACGGACCAGAGACCAGTCCAAACAATCAGTCAGGTGACTATTCATAAAAAGTTAGACTTACCTCAAAGTTTTGAAGTTACTGGAAAAGACGAAAAGCCAACCATGGGACCTAAGCTGTCTGTTGAACAAAAACAACAGTTAGAACAACTGTTGGACCAGTACTCAGGGTTAAGTTCAGGCAACCCAGGGTTAACCTCTTTAGTAACTCATGACATCATCACTCCACCAGGAAAAGTGGTGAATATCAAACCGTACCGTATCCCTGAGGCTAGAAGAGAGGCAGTAGAACAGGAAGTGGAGAAGATGTTACAAGCTGCTATAATCTAACCATCCAAGAGTAACTGGCGCTCTCCCATTGTGTTAGTGCCCAAACCGGATGGAAGCATCCGTTTTTGCATAGACTTCCGCCAAGTGAATGCTAATTCCAAATTCGACAATTATCCCATGCCCAGAGTAGATGAATTGATAGAAAGATTGGGAGCAGCTAGGGTCATGTCTACCATCGACTTGACCAAAGGTTATTGGCAAATACCCTTAACCCAGTCGGCTCAGGAGAAGACAGCCTTCTCAACACCCTCTGGGTTATATCAATTTAGAGTCATGCCTTTTGGACTACATGGGGCTCCAGCTACTTTTCAGAGGATTATGGATGTTATACTACGAACACACCAGAAATATGCCGTTGCATATTTAGATGATATCGTAGTGTACAGCCCAGACTGGGAAACTCACCTAGAGCACCTTAGGAACTTATTCAACACTTTGACTCAGGCAGGACTCACTATGAATCCAAAGAAAACCACACTGGGGACACATCAAATTGACTATTTAGGGTACACTATCAGTGAGGGCACCCTGAAACCACAAATAAACAAGTTAGAAGGCATTCAAAAGATTCCTAAACCTACCACTAGAAGGGAAGTGAGGGCTTTTCTGGGATTAGTGGGGTATTATAGAAGATTTATTCCCCAATTGTCAGAGGTAGCAAGTCCCCTTACAGATCTGTTAAGAAACAAACCGTCCAGGGCCAAAATTCAATGGGGTCAGGGACAAGAAAAGAGTTTTGAACCTTAAAAACCTTGTTATGCCAAGCCCCAGTATTAACCTGTCCTGAATATAAGAAATCGTTTGTTCTCCAAACCGATGCATCAGACAGAGGACTAGGAGCAGAATTGTCACAAACAGATTCCCAAGGCCTGCTTAAACCAGTGCTATTCTTAAGTCAGAAACTATTTCCACAAGAAACCAGATATGCCACAATGGAGAAGGAATGTCTTGCCATAAAGTGGGCCATGGAAGCCTTGCAGTACTATTTGTTAGGACGTACCTTCTTCCTGGTAACAGATCATGCCCCATTGACATGGTTAACCACTAACAAGGACACCAATGCTAAAGTCTTACGCTGGTTCCTGGCCTTACAACCTTTTTCATTTCAGCCTTTACACATGCCAGGAAAATTACAAGGAAATGTGGACTACTTATCCAGGTTCCCTGTGTCAGAACGGCCCGATCGTCCATCCCAAGAAGAGAGGCAATGTAATATAGGATGGCCGGAACCCGCCGAGAACTCCAAGATGGCGCCCGGCTGGGCGCCTTCAAACTCAACACTCAGCAGTCTAGCCTTACAGTAGAGGAGAGGAGAGAATGACGGTTATCGCAGGTGGGGGCAATCAGGAGCGGCGCGCGGAGCAGCAGCGAGGGAGGTCGAGGGAGAGAGGAAGTCGGAGGAGGAGACCGGCTGACCCGAGACAGGAGAGGAGGAGAAAAGAACCCCAACGTACAACGCGCTCATATCCGGTAGTTCCCTGAAGGCACAGGACGCCGAGATACCAAATGCTACGGTCACCAGGGACCGTAGCCCCTGGCGAGTGACGGGGAAGGAGGGGTGGAAACATAGGTTGGAGAAGAAGGGTTGGTGGGGGTTTTGGCGCAAATAAGGGCCCTTGCTAGTAACGATTCCCACCCTCCTTGTTACCTTATTCTGTTCTTACCCACTACCTTCCTTACCTCACTTCGTGGTGGTGACCTTAGAACACTGGTGAAGGGGAGCTCCTTAGAGCCTGTAAGTAATGCGGACAGATAAGTCACTGTAGTGTCCTTTCTTTTCTCGGTTTGCCTTGCCTCTTGGGAAGTACCGGCCTGGGATGCAGTGTGGAAGCAGCATAACCGGAGCATAAAGTTCGTCTTGAGAGACTGTACCCTAAGAGGATTCTACTGGATTAAGTAGTTTTGTCTTCGTTGTGGACATATGAGACACTCCAACTACCTGCTCTGTAATAAATAAATAAGTGACTATTTTTGGAGAAGTGTGTCTCAATGCAAAGGCCATAAGCCAACCCTCTCTATCTCTCTTTGGTTAGAGTAAAAATAATCACACAGCCATTACAGGCTCTAAGCCCATGTCCTTTATTGCATTTTTTACTAGAGGGGGTATTTCACCGGCTATGAGAGTTGATTGTCATTCCACGGCATCCAAAGCAGATAGTGCCTGGAACATATTTGTAGTTAATATTGGAGCATTGTCAATAACTGACATCCTGGGATGTGGTTTATAAAAATACCCCAATGGGAGAGCACTGATGCAAGTATTCTGGGTGAAGGTTTCCTCTCTAGAGTTTAATAGCGATCGAACCATCTGCGGGCGGTGGAAGTTAACTATTATACAATCGCCCTCTAAATTCTTGGGGGACTCACCAACCCACCCTGCTCTGCGGACCATCAAAATTTCATTAGCATTTCGTGGTCTAAAATGTTTGTGTTTTGTCAGCCAACCGTTTTTTAATGCTGGGACTCCTGTTAAAATTAGTACATAGGGGCATGAGGCAGGTGGTAGGCCTAAGATATCAGAACTTGGATTCAAAGATGTGTCTTGTAAACTTATTGTTCTATCTGGGCCTAATCTTTTTTTGGATGGATTTGAGGTTTCATTATTATTGTCCAGACCATATGTTCCCCTCATTATATCATCCCTATTCTGTGGTTTGTCCCATGTGCCCCTTTCGCCGCTATCTCTTCGAGTTGTTGGGTTGGCCATAGTAGTATGTTCTACCTTACTGCTCATGCCAGTAAGGCTCAGTGGATGGGGCTCCTCTAAATTCCTTAGATTGCCTCTCCTTCTGCAGTGCTAGAAATGGTTCCCTCTATTTTGTCTCTCAAACCACCTACAACACTATTCAACTGATCGATCTTTTGGTGCATGATACTACATTTTTTGTCTATCAGACCACCAATCTGAGTTAGCATAAATCTAAGAGCTATTTCCAGTATCCCACCAATTACGTGCTCAAGAGCCTCGGGAGTTCCTTTTCTACCTCGATAGTGGAATCAACAACTGTTTCTGTCTGTGTACTGCATGTTTTTTTCATTACTACACTTTGTTCCTTTATTTGTTGGTTTATCTGGGCATTGTACCTTGGGCACCTTGTTCTCTTAGGTTATAATACCCCCATAGAGCGCTTCTGTTTTGTTCTAGGGACTTTCCCTTTGGCTTTTTGTATTTGTTTTGAAGCTCGGGATCTAACTGACATTTTTCTGCACTGGCTCCTGGCAGATGATTGACTCTGCTCCAGTCTCCTAATCCTTAAAATAAGTACATGTCTTTTAAGTTACTCTGCAACAGTCCTAGCACCTTTTGAGAGGTGTGTCTATGACTTTGCTGCCTCAGCTTACACTATCGAGCCTCTCGGAAATGAGATTAATGGGGGATTTGCTTTTTCTCAGGCCTGTCTGCCTGTCTAAGGTGCATTTCATATGTAAACAACTGTTTCTGAGTCATATTGGTCTTTTAGAGGTGTGTTTGGCATGTTGTTGAGTTCTAACCATCCCTACTGGCTTTTCAGAGGTAAGGCTGACATTCCCTATGCTGCCCTGCCAGATTTGCATCCTGTCTGTGACTAGCTCTGCTTCAGCCTAATGCTTTGTCAGTGAGCATCTCATGTGACTGACTCTGTTTGAGACGTACTGGCCTACACAGAGGTTCATCTGGCATGTGGCTGACTGTGCCACAGCCTGTTGGTTTTTGAAAATCCTTGGCTTGTCGGAAATATTCCTACTCCGCAGGAGGTGAGTCTCTTAATTATATCTTTTATCAAAAGGCTCCCTTTGCTGGTCTGCACCATCTGCAAAGCCAAATGCTTCATTTACAAAGCTACCGCAACCAGCACTTCTACTCATCTTGCAGGCAAGCCCACCACCTCTAGTGATTCTCACCTCACTGAGGTAACGGGTTTTTAGGAACCCGTTTGGTGCCAGGGGATAACACCCGAAGACCTCTGAGTTCTCCCTGTTCTGGACCACAGAAACACGGAGTCTTCTAGTCGAGTCAGAGATCGAGTTTTATTGATAGCTACCAAGTAACAGGTGTCCTAGAAGCACGACAAACACGGGTCATGTGTTCTCAGGAGACTGTTCGTTTTTACAGAACCAGCCTTCTCCTTATATACAGAAATAATAGCTGCAAGCAAGAATTCTTGAGTTTATGATATGGCTATACACATATTTCTACAATAATACGAAAGAGCGAAGTCATGTAGGCAAGCCCGTATTTTAGATGTCCAATGCGTGATAGATTACTCAGCCAAGCCCAGAACTCCCATCAGATATCGATGAAACCCCAATAAAGGAAGGCACCTCCTAGTCATAAAACTGGCCATAAACGGGGAACAGGACAGGTGTGTGTTTGTAGAAAGCATGGTTTGTATGTAGTGAATGGTTTGAGGAATGTTATGTATCGATGCTATCGCATTTGGCCACTGGGCGAGGGGCTGCCCAAACAGGTTTGGCTAAAGGCAATGGAGTCAGTTGGGACAGGTCAGGGGGAAGTCAGGGAAGGAGGACGTGTCCTTTTAGATCAAGCTCGACCTTTAATTGACTTATCATGAGGGCAAGACGTAAGATGGATGCCGTTCACAAAATGGAGTCTAAGGGGTAGGGACGGAAACTACTATTTGGGGGTATTGGCGACCCTCGATTATGACGCAAATGCATGGGAATGATGCCCTAATCATTATCGGTTCGCTGACACCAAATTCGTCATGGTACGTTGATATTTTGTGACACGGGTATTGGACCTCGATATCGGGATGATAACAGGGTCCAGATTTTCAGAACCACAGACCCTCCTTTTGCCCTTATGTAAGGCAATAATTCATATTAATCGGAGTCCAAATCTGTATGAAGGAATTCGTGGAGATGCTGCTGTAACATCATTCTGTTGCACAGTTCGTCTCCTGACACAGGCTTCCGTACACATGACGTAGCACAGAGGCCACATAGTGCAGGAGCGCACTGTATACACAGGCAGAACATAAACAGAAGTGCTAAGATCATCCCAATGAAGATCAGGGTTTTCCATCCCCATGTAGCGATCAGTTCCCAGAACCACCCTAGTAAGGACCAATCTCCTTTTTCCACGTGGAGGGAATCAGATATTTCGTGTAGTTTAGAGATGGCTTGGTACACTGTCGGAGCGTTATCAGGGATGAAAATGCAACAACTGGATTGGATCACTCTACACACACCACCACGATCGGCGAGTATGATATCTAGGGCAACTCGGTTCTGAAGGGTCATAAGTCGATCCGACTGAAGTTCGGTCGTCAAATTTCCAAGGGCTCCGGCCGTTGTAGTCACGGCGGATTCAACTATCCTCGATAACTGGTGAATATTCCTGCTGTTTACCATAGGCCCCCAAAATGGCAGAAAACCCTTTGCGAAGTCAGCGAATTCCTGACCCGCGGTGTCGTCTTTACTCACGACACCTCTAGCTGTCCTTGTCCGATGGTAATCTGCTCTGGCCGTGTAAGTGGGAGGCAGCAGAAATGCGATAAAGCATGTACCTGAGAAGTCAGGGGGCAACCACGTGTAAGCTTGGTCATGGCAGACGAAATACGTGCCTTTGGCTGCTAATAATATAGGGGAAGTTCGGGAAGCGAACACATATGTTTCCGCGCATATACTCTTCCCTAATTGAGCTTTGGGATCCCTGCCGATACCCTGTAAACATAAGTGACCTCGGTTGGGTACTATCCAAACTGGGCGGGATTTCTTTGCTGTCTGGCTCTTACTCAGGTAGACCCCATATTTGGTTACGTTCCAACGAGTGTACGGAGTGAATTCATCTTTGGGAATCGTAAGATAGGTGTCGAACTCTCTACTCATATTTCTTATCCCTGCTATTAGTGCCTTGTTACTGGAATCACTTTCAGTAGAACGTGTCGGGTATGGTTCTAGGGCGAATAGGAACATCGTCTGGAAAGCCCACAGAGAACCATAATAACTGAAAGGCAGGATGAAATATGGGATACCCTTATCCGTCGTGTGTGGCATGAGTCCACATATCCAACAGTTCGATGTGTTCATGATGGACTGGTGTTGGTGTAGGAGTTGAATAAATGAGTTATTTACAAATTCGAGTCTTCTGGCAGATTCGTGTTCAGGTAGAGGGTGAAAGTAGTGTGGAGAGATAGTAGGAGGAGGCTGTGGCTGGGTGACATTCGAAAACGTAACTTTAAACACGAATAGAGTATAACCAGTCAAAAACATCGTTATGCTACACAACATTAAAATACATGTTATCAGAAACTTTCTTTTGGCCAGTACAGTGCATAATTGTCTTTCAAAGTTTGGGAGTCTGGTAGGTCTCTTTACCCTAGGAAACTCCATCCTCTAGTTGCTGCCCGCGGCGCTAGATTGATTCTGCCAGGGAGCGCGCTCTGCTCAGTCCGGGGTAACTCCCGTGGACCAACCAGAACCGTGGACCTAAAACTTCCCAGTTGCACTCCCCAGACTTCAACCGCGACCCTAGCAGCAGAACTGGATGGCGGTTCGAAAATCAAAAATGAGCAAGTTTCCTGAGAGCGAGAGAGCTGAAAAATCAAAAATAGTTCTTGGGGGAAGGGAAAATCACATTCGTTTGTGTGTCTTTTTATTAGTCTGTTTGTCTTGACCTTAGATTATACTGTTCTTTCCCAGGTACGGTGTGGTCTTCAAACAATGTCTCAGGTTCGGTAGTGTCCAACTGCATAGACTGTGGCACAAATCCTTGTAAAATATGATCACTCTCCTTTTCGGTACCAGTTTCTTTTAAACGTGCATCGCTGAAAGGGATGAAGCGAGGTATGGATTCTGTCTCGGAGTCGGCAATTCCTTCGTTGACCCACCGGTCGTATGGAAGGGGCAGAGGGACCCGTTTACAATGGGTCCCGTGCACCCAGTTCTTTTTGCCGTCCACCCGAACCGCTGACCTCGTGGAAAGAAGTACCAGGTAAGGTCCGGTCCATCTCGGCTGTCCGTTGTTGGTGCGCTGGAAGTTCCGCACCAAAACCCACATGCCGGGTGTGATGGAGTGACCTGGATCGTCAGAGGCTGGTGGAGAGGAACTGTGAACCTGTTGTTGTAAAACACGCAATTTAGTTGTCAATTCGCACAAATAGTCAAGCAGTACGGGGTGCTCTATTTCGCTAAGTTTCTTTGGTCTTGGCACGCCCCAGACGTTGGCTGGGCGGCCAAACACTATCTCATGGGGGCTAAGTCCTAATCTGGAATGGACTGTCATTCTCGTTGACAAGAGTGCTAGGGGCAAGGCGTCAGGCCATTTAAGACCTGTACTGGCTTGGATTTTGGCTAATTTGAGCTTTAAAGTGCCGTTGTAGCACTCTACCAATCCAGCTGATTGGGGGTGATTCGCAGAGTGGAATTTTTCCTGTATGCCTAAACATTCACACACTCTCTTCATCACGCGTCCTACGAATTCACTTCCATTATCACTCCAGACAATTCTAGGCATGCCAAACCTCGGGAAGAACTCTTTGACAAGGGCTTTGGCGGTTGACAAGGCAGTGTTGTCTTTAAGGGGGTACGCTTCCACCCACCTGGAGAAAGCGCAAACAACAACGAGCACATACTTCAGATTGTTGCATCTCTCCATGTGAATGAAATCGAGCTGCAAAACCTCGAACGGATACGTTGGAGGCGCAAAATGACCAGCTGGAGTTGGGGTTCCCCTACCGGGATTGTACTTCAAACACACCATACAGTTTCTGACCACATTCTCTGCATATTTCGGGATATTGCTATTTTGCCATACTGGGGCCAATATTTTACAGATTCCTCTCGAACTGATGTGTGCAAATCCGTGAGCCATTGTTACTACTGCAAGTACATAGGCGTTAGGCAATAACCATCGCTGGTGTTCTGACAATTCGACCCAACAACCATTCGTGTCTAATCTACCCTTACTTTCTCTCCATTCATTCACCTCTTTCTCAGTTGCCTCGGCTTGTATAGATTTCACGCTTTCAATGGTGTCCTCACACATTCCTACATCAGTAATCCATCTAGCGGGACCTACAACATACATCCGACTCATTGTGTTCCTTGCAGTCTCTTTCGCAACCTCGTCTGCAAATGCATTCCCGCGGCCAACATCATCCTGAATCTTTTTGTGTGCACTACATTTTATAATGGCAACTTGTAGTGGCAAGGTCAGTGACTGGAGGAGCTCATTAACTAGCTGACCATGTTGTATCTTTGCACCATGTGACGTAAGAAACCCACGTTCACGCCACAATCTCCCAAAACTGTGAGCCACACCAAAGGCGTATTGGCTGTCAGTGTACACATTCACTCGTTTTCCTTTCGCTAACACACATGCTCTGGTAAGCGTAATTAGTTCTGCAGCTTGTGCAGAATTATGGGAAATGCGCGCAGTTTCTATAATGGTGTGTAATGTCGTTACGGCATATGTTGCAGTCGTATCACCATTCGGCAGCTTGAAACATGAACCATCAACCCATAAAGTATCATTGCATTCAGGAAGGGGAGTGTCCTGTAAGTCTACTCTCCCTTTTGTCTCTTCTTCTGTCCTAAAGCAGCAGTCATGTTTATCAATCTCGTCTGTTCCTGTCGGAATGGGTAATAACGTTGCGGGATTCAGTGTATCGCACCTCTTTATGTGGATGTGACTTGCTAGCAGCGTAAGTTCGTAACTGGATAGTCGAGCGCTAGTAAGGTGTTGTGTCTTCGTCCTGTTTAGTAAAATGTCTACTGCATGCGGAACCATAACGATCTGAGTATTATTCATGACTAATCCAGCGGATTGTCGAATGCAGACAGCTGCTGCGGCGGTAGCCCTCAGACAACTTGGTAGGGCTTTAGCCACAGGGTCTAGAGTTGCCGAAAAATACGCGCATGGGCGCTGTCTGTCCCCAAAATGTTGTGTTAAAACTGATAATGCACAACCTTCCTTCTCATGGACATATAATGTAAAAGGCTTACTGTAGTTGGGGTTTCCCAACACAGGAGCCGAACATAATGCATCACGCAACTTGTGAAAACTCGTCTGGCAATCTTCAGACCAAGGCATAGGATTTGGCGTGTCTTTACAGAGTAGTGCCAGCAAGGGTTTAGCTAGTAGTGAGAAATTCGGTATCCATTGTCTACAGTACGATGTAATGCCCAAGAAGGCTCGAACCTCTCTCTGTGTCCTTGGGGCACTTAGTTCTGCGATTGCCTGTATTCTTTCTGGTGTCAGTCTCCTTCCCTCCTTCGACAAGATGTGACCTAAGTAGGTTACTTCTTGTCGGCAAAATTGTAGTTTGGAAAGAGAGACTTTGTGCTTCATGTCACATAAGTGATGCAATAATGATAACGTAGCTTTCTTGCAAATCTCTTCAGTGTCTGCAGCGATCAGTAGATCGTCTACATACTGAATCAGAGTTGAACCATTTGGTAGAACAATCGTGTCTAGTTGTGTTTTCAGGGCCTGACTGAATATTGATGGGCTTTCGCAGTAGCCTTGAGGAGCGCACTTGAAGCGGAAACTTCGTCCTCCTAAATTAAATCCGAAAATATCTCTACTCTCCTCAGCAATCGGGATACTGAAGAAAGCGTTCTTCAGGTCAATCACCGAAAACCAATTTGCTGAGGCTGGAACCATCGTCAATAAAGCAGTAATGTCGGGGACAACTGGAAACTGTGGGATAACTATCTTGTTCACTTCTCTGAGGTCGATCACGAACCTATACACAGGGGTTGTGAAGGATCAGTACGTTTTAAGACGGGCAAAACTGGACTGTTACAAACATTTCCTGTTGTTTCTTCGATGACGTCTTTATCGATCAAGTCATAAACAATCGTCAATAACGCCTTTTCACATTCGCTAGATATTTTGTATTGGGGAATACGTGGCAACCTAATGTTGGCTTTCAACGTTATGACATATGGTGCTATCTCCAAATGACCTACATCATTAGAACCATTTGCCCAGAGTGCATCAGGAAGACACGACAATTCAGTTGCAATATTTTCTTTCGACACATACATTGGAGAAATGACTTTCTTACCGAAAGTAAGTTGTACTCCTAATGGTGAACAGTACAAAGTCGCATATAACCTTTTTAGCAAATCCAATCCTAACAAATTTTCACCACAACCTGTTGTAAGAATGAGGGGTGCCTCTAATTCGCATGGGCCAATAGAAAGAGATACAGGACTGGAGATCGGGTTTCTAACAGGGGCGCCAGAGAAACCTACTGAGACATTCATTTCGCCAGACAAAGGTGCGCCAGGAAGTTTCGAGTGCATCATAGAACTTTTTGTAGCACCAGTATCCAGCAGAAATTGCTCTGACACTCCTGAGGCTATTACCTTGACATAAGGTCCATTCTGATCTACTGGAACTGAAACAACTCCCTCTCTTTGTCCATGGCTGTCCTAGCAATCGTTACCCTCGTATTCATGTTCGGTGTAATAGTCGTCAGCATAGTACTGAGCTGACCTGGTCGACGCATTATTCTGTTGGTCGAAGCTGTTCATCGAATTCTGAGGCGTAAAAGAAGTTGTATTCTGCGTGGAATTTCCACGGCCCCTACCTCTAGGGGCATGTTGAACACCTCTTCCCCTTACACCCAAAGCACCGCTCAAACGTCGCGCAAGAGCCGGACAATTACTTTTAAAGTGACCCTCTTCCTTGCAATATGCACATTGATTCGGGCCATAAGCAATACGCTGGTGGGAAAACTCGTTTCCTTGCGCGTTTCTCGAATACTGATGTTGCGGTTGATAACTGGGCTGACTAGCCGTACGAGGCGGATAAGCTTGCTGGAGAAGAACTTTAGTTTTTAAATCTTTTGTCTTTCTGTCTACTTTATCTAGCTCGTCTTTGCGCCTATTTTCATAGTACTGGGCTGTAGCTAAAATTTGAGCTGACGTAGAGACAGCCCAAGCACTCTCTGAATCTTTCAATTTATTACATAGTTCAGGGATTAAATTATGTACGAACTTGTCTACAAACAATCTTTGACCACCCTCGGTAGCCATATCCTGACCACTATGATCGGTGAAAGTCTCCTCGAATCTTGTGAAAAAGTCAGACACATTCTCATCTTTCTTCTGTTTGCACGCAGATAGCTTGTCCCAGTTTACGCGTACCTCGGGCATTATTGTTTTCATGTACGCGATAATTCTACCGGGAAGTTCAGCTATTAACGGCTCAGGTTTAGAACCACCAATTTGTCTAGCATCTATAGCGGCAATGTTCGCCCATGAGTCACCTAGTTCTTGGGCATGGTTCGTATGGCGTATTTTGCTCCATAGAGGATGTGGAACAACGTTCCCAAACAGCATGTCTATGTCCGCTAAATTCATTATACATGAGCTTGCAGTTTGCGATAACTCCATATAATACCCAGTCGGGTTTTTACGAGGATCAGGCAATGTCTGCTTGAGCGCCAAGACTTCGGATCGTTTCCAGGGGACATGTACCCATACACGCTGGAAATGAGGCAGAATTGGCGGTACTACATTTGCATCGCCTTCCCTCCAAACCGGAGGAGCCTCTCTCATGGGGTACTGTCTCGCTCTTTTCCTATCTGATACGTCGTCTTCGTACAATGATCTAGAGACGTTTCCTTTACTCCTATAAGAGAGTAATAACTCTATCGCTTTCTCAACATCTCTGCCTGTAATCATACCTTCGTGGAACTTAAAGCGTGTACGCCATAGTTCGTTCATTGTGTATGTGGGATCATTTGTCTCCAAATCTTCGCCCAGATATACACACATTTCTTCGAATACGTATCTCTGAGTGGGTGCATTCCATTGACGGAAAACTTCCATAACAGACTGAACATCATATCTAACAGTATCCGTAATCCATTTACGGGCTAGTTCATTTAGCACTTTTCTTTCCTCGTAATCAGGCAGTTGACTACGTAACTGTCTATTTTCTGTTTTAGGGGTCGTCTTAGGCAACCCGAAGAAAGGTGAAAGCAGACCAGTGACGGTACCTGTCACTCTTTGTCTAATAGAAGGAGAAGCTTGCGGAGGAGCAAGTGCATCGGAAAAAACAGGCTGAGGCAAAGAAGAAGTAGAGGCAATAGTAGAGGAAGTTGAAGTAGTAGCAGACGTGGTATCATAGACAATAGCTGGAGCTGTAGGCAAAGTCGTAGAAGTAGATGGGGTAGGTAGTAAAGATGGCGGCCCTTGAGAAGGCTGCGCCGGAGAAGTAGGAACCAGCTGAACAGTAGCTGGCGTGTGTGCAAAAGCTGTGTTTCGTGCGCCAGGGCGTGGTATAGAAAAACGCTTTGGCGTTGTAGTAGCGTCTAACGCATACGGTGGAGGTGAGCTTAATAAGTGGGACATTAATGGATCTTTCTCGGATCTTTCCTCTTGACCTTGTCCTTTATTTGGTAACATCGGGTAGCATTTATCTACTGCTAGTTTCTTGCTCCTAAGTATTTGTTCGCTTTCTTGCTCTTCCTCGTTATCCCTGTATGCAACGGCAGCTTGCACCATCGACATACCTCTTTTATTCTTTTTCGCTAACTTTATTTCTTTCTGTTTGGCTTCTTTGCGCCATAAGCGAAAAGAGTCAAACATCGCCGGCCGGGCTTTTCTCTTAAATAATTTGACCTCTAGGTTATCTAATATTTCTGAGTCGAAACTACCATATTGGGGCCATTTTAAAACACCATCCTTGCGGGTGTATTTTATCCACACTTCATTATACGTGATAGGGCCTACGCCGTGCTTTACGTAGAGCTCATATGTTGGAGTTCCAATCGGAGGAACCGGACAGGAATCCTCTAATCGGGAGTCCTTACTAAAACCAAGACAAAACAAGTTTCCAAGTCTGCTAAAACCAGGCATCTTTGCACACTAGTCTAGCTTCAAACTTCAAAGGATTATCTGTTACGATATTTCTCGTGAATACACAAGTCCTTCGGCTTTGGGGCTTGCAAGTACCAAATCAAGGCGTATCTCAAGGATACCAAAAACTAAGGACAAACTAAGGACTGGGAGACGCTCCACTTATACTTAACTGAAGTATTTGAAGATCGGTGACGTCGCTAGAAGACTCGTCTATCGTTTCGCTCTACCAAGGATCACTGGGTCCAAAACAAGGCGATAGTCAGAGCAGCAGTCCTTCGTAGCCGTCGGGACGCGGGGAACCTCGCAGCAAAGACCTTCGGAACCACGTCGACATACAGGGGTCGCTGAAGTAGCTGGCCGTCCTCCGGAATTTTCACGCGAAGCTCCTCACGAACATCTGGCTTGGACCGTCGCCGCTTGATACCGCCCCACGTTGGGCGCCAACTGAGGTAACGGGTTTTTAGGAACCCGTTTGGTGCCAGGGGATAACACCCGAAGACCTCTGAGTTCTCCCTGTTCCGGACCACAGAAACACGGAGTCTTCTAGTCGAGTCAGAGATCGAGTTTTATTGATAGCTACCAAGTAACAGGTGTCCTAGAAGCATGACAAACACGGGTCATGTGTTCTCAGGAGACTGTTCGTTTTTACAGAACCAGCCTTCTCCTTATATACAGAAATAATAGCTGCAAGCAAGAATTCTTGAGTTTATGATATGGCTATACACATATTTCTACAATAATACGAAAGAGCGAAGTCATGTAGGCAAGCCCGTATTTTAGATGTCCAATGCGTGATAGATTACTCAGCCAAGCCCGGAACTCCCATCAGATATCGATGAAACCCCAATAAAGGAAGGCACCTCCTAGTCATAAAACTGCCCATAAACGGGGAACAGGACAGGTGTGTGTTTGTAGAAAGCATGGTTTGTATGTAGTGAATAGTTTGAGGAATGTTATGTATCGATGCTATCGCATTTGGCCACTGGGCGAGGGGCTGCCCAAACAGGTTTGGCTAAAGGCAATGGAGTCAGTTGGGACAGGTCAGGGGGAAGTCAGGGAAGGAGGACGTGTCCTTTTAGATCAAGCTCGACCTTTAATTGACTTATCATGAGGGCAAGACGTAAGATGGATGCCGTTCACAAAATGGAGTCTAAGGGGTAGGGACGGAAACTACGATTTGGGGGTATTGGCGACCCTCGATTATGACGCAAATGCATGGGAATGATGCCCTAATCATTATCGGTTCGCTGACACCAAATTCGTCATGGTACGTTGATATTTTGTGACACGGGTATTGGACCTCGATATCGGGATGATAACAGGGTCCAGATTTTCAGAACCACATCACCTCCAGCCACAAAACCATCAGACTGCAGACTAAGAAGTATAAAAAAGAAAGACCAACACAGGTCTTCTTCATCTTTGCGCTCAGGATCTGTAACAGCATTCCAGGATCCATCAAGAACGCACCAAAGCAATTTAGAAAAGAGTTGAAGACTCACCTTCATAAAGAACACTACATCACAATGCATTAACAGTCCACAAACCAGCTTCTTCTCTTACCACTTGTTGAATGTACGCTTGTCTTTGACCCAACAGCACTCAGCTGATGTTTTGCTATATTTGCCCTTTAGAAATACTACATCTATACATACATACATTTAATTATGCAAAGGGGAAAATATGTCATGGGTTACAGGTAAAATCAAACAACTGGTAATGCAAAAGTTAATAAATTATGCTAAGAACAACTGGCTTAGACCATAGAGGTCTGTGAGGCATTTCAACTGGTGTGACACAAGCATAACTGTCAGAATATCATGTGACATGAATATCATGACATAGATATTGTTTACATAAAAATCACCCCCTTGGAATTAATAATGGAAATCTACACACACACCTATTTAGGACATGCTGTTTATGTCATCAACTGCAACAACAGCATGGTGATCGATGGAATGCTTGAAATAATCTTGTTAATCTAAGTCACCAGCATTCACTCGGGTCTGTAATCCGGTCCATTATTTTTCACCCACCATGCCATTCTACACAAAGGTCCTCCTTATTCAAACAGTCCATCCCAAACTGCAAATGGAGGCCTCCTTCTGATGGAACCACAAGCAACCCCAGATCGGTTTCTTCCTACACGGTGCTCATCCCTATAGGGTAGCTTTGGTCCTATGGCATAAAGAGCACAGGACCCATGTCTGGTTTTTCCTGTTGCACTTAGGGTTGGAATAGACTGGACTTGAATACAACCCTGAGTGATTGTCAGTTTCTGAGATTAATTCTAGCATTTGGTCCATCACTTTGTTGTTGTAGTTGATGCCCTACGTGCAACGGGTATATAAAGCTATCACTGCTCTTAAAGGCCCTCTCCTGAGTGAATGGCCTAAGCAGCCAGCGTAAGCCCATAACGATGGAGAAGGCCTTTAACAACCCTTATAGCTAGAAGAAGAAGGGCTATTATGCCAATAGATCATTCCACCTATATAGGGTAGTATGCTGTAAAGTGAAAAGGGAACAACAAAAAAGATCAACAATGGAATATTGCATATACCAGCTATTATTGGCCCTGAGGCACTGCATTGTCTTCAATGGAGCTCTCAACATTCCAATGTCCAATTGATATTTTATGACGAGATTGCGTTACTGCCATTGACTCCTGTAATTAATCCCAGGCTCATGTAAACATCACGTGTGTCAGGTTCTGCTCCACAGTGCACATGGCAACTCCCACAAAGCCGCCAGAGTGCACTGGCAGGCGCTCCGATCTGTGCAGGGGCGAGAGCTGTAATCCACAAACCATGACCCCAGTTATCCTTAGAATTACTTTCCACGGATCGCTATGAAAAGGTTTACGACAGTTGAATTAGGCAACCAAATACGCCCAATGCTCAACACTGGTAACCGAAGAAGGCAAATCCGGAACACACCGAGTGCTGTTTAAACTGGAGTGCAGTTTAAAGATGGAACCCCGGCCAAATTGTGCATGGTCTGTGGTGAACATGACAGGAAAGTGCCTCGCTCTGCTCTCCAATTCAAGCTCCGATGTCTGCACGTGAGGGGAGAGTTTATACTAGCCCATTGTACTTTCGTTGACATTTGTAATGTATGCATTAAGATCCGCGGAAGGTGCCAATGACATTTTGCATGTCTCTGGTTCAGAAATGATGGGCTGCTGCGCGCGATCGGGTTGCGCGAGGCTTGCTACCAGCACCGGCGGGAAGATTTCGCATCACAAAGCATCTCTTCTGTGTGGGCAGGCCGCAGGCCTCAACATCTCAACTGGCAAGCCACAAATTGCGGATGCGCAATAAAGAGCAGTGTCTGAGGGTGGCAGGCCTACCTGATAATGTTCCCTTCGCGTGCTCTCTAATAATTATCAGAAGCTGTTCTCAGCCTCTCGGAGTCATCCCCTTTAATTCAATTTAGGCATTTGCGGGAGATAAGACACAGATGGCGTCTTTTCCACCGAGACGGGAACCAGTGGCATATTTTTCGCATTATCACAGAAATACGTCATTTTCTGCCATTTTAACCAGTGCGAGGTCTTTGGAAAACATGTTCTGTTGTTATCTGCTTTCGAAAAGCCTCTGAGCCCTCGGACTCAGACAGGGATTTGAAACCACTTTGCATAGAGCTGGTCCCTCATTTACAAACCTCGGCTGACCAGAGTAGCAACACTAAAGACACTCAGCTAGCATGCACATAGGCTGACAAGGAAAAACAAGCATTGGCAAAGCCACGAGGTCTTGCCTGTAGGAGAGCTATTGGCTTTGTCAATGTTTTAAGCCATGGTGTACAGCATCACAACTACTGTACAGTGTGTCTAAAAGTAAAAAAAAAAAAAAAAAACACGCTACAATGCAAACCAGGATTTTTTTCAGCCACGCTGTTGCTGAGTTGTAGAAAGGGGTCCACATTGGGAATATTTTTGGTAAGGGTCAGGCTGTATGGTGTTAGAGTGAGAATCATTTCACAAATTTTAAGATATTTTGATTTACAATCACATGAGCTAATTCCTGCTGTATTTGGCAGCCTCTGGTCCTATGGATCTTTGCTGTTGTGTTAGAGAAGAGGAGAGCAATGGATTAGACAAATTGTCATCACAATGGTAAAAAGCAAGCAGGTTATAAAGGTCAAATTCTCTGTGTATGAACTCTCAATTACCCCAATAAATGACAAAACTAACCATGTGTTAATAGTGATCTTTGTGTAAGTAGAAACATTTTGCAGGAATATATGAAACTATTTGATTTATTACGAAGAACATGTTCATGGAAAGGTCAAGGAATAAACATTTTATGTGTGTTTAAGCATTCTAAGCAAATCAACTTTTCAAGGAGCGTTACTTATGCCATTTGAGGCCTAGAACATGTAAATGTGACTGCATACTGCAAATTTTCGTGTTTTGAACGCATTGTATTATTAAAGCTTTACGTTAATATTGCACATTTATTATAAACTATATTATTTTGCATTTTATGTAAAAACTCTCACTCAATGACAAAGAATGGAATTTAGTGACTAATCTATCAGCGTTATTTTGATTAAAAAAACAGCGACAACGCCAATAGGCCTGCCTTTGTGTTTAGTAGATTAGTACATTATACTAGGTAATTCATTTTTGTATTGTAATGTTTACTCCATTTTCGATTGTTTAAAATTGGAAAGAAACTTCCAGGTAGAGTGAGCAGTTAAAATAATATTCAAACAATTTATGGTACAGTGAGAGAGCCACTATTGCATTGAAACTGCAAAACTATGGCTAAGAAAATGTATGCAAATTGTGCTTAACATTCTCCTTCGTTTGAATTTATATTTAGACATGTGAAGCATGAATTTAGCTCGGAAGCAACAGAGCGATAAATGAAAAGGACAATTACAAACAGGCTTCGTCTATCCTACCTTCAGTTGGCCATTGTGGGTTGGAGATGTGCATATCAGATCACTGGCAACGGTAGGATAGTCTGTAGAGCAGGGGTGGCTCCTCCACTAAGGCGGAGGAGTGTTGACCCACTTAGTAAGCAAAGGAAAAGAAAATTATAATAACGCAACGTTAAAAACGTTACGTTATTATCATTTTCTTTTTGGAACCAGAAAAGTTAGGGTGGGCTGGGCTTGCCTGTGAGAGGAAGGAGGAGTGGTCCCTGCTGTACTTAAGTACTCAAGACGTCGACAGTAACGGCCAAACCGTCTTACATCCTTTACATGCTCTCCACCCAGGCTGCGTTACAGCCTGGGTAGAGAATATGCTTAGCCACACAGGCCCCCTCTGAGCCCTGTGCCACGGCTCTCAAACTAATTACAACTCTGCCTTAGCAGTGCTGTGATTGGTCAGGGGATTCTTGGTGGCTTTCTGCTTCCTGTTCCTGCTGGGAGGAGGAGAGGCGGCAGATGGCGATCAGCGACAATGAGGAAAGGGTTTCGTTTTTTTGTTTCTAAACCCCCCTTACCTTCATTGTCCACAACCAGTGTTGCAAACCAGCCACCACAGCTGATGGTGGTTGGCCGATGAGATGAGTCATTATTGTGCAAGGTGCTCCCTGTAGTATAGGTTGGCTTTGTGATACGTTTTTATAATGTTGGCAGTGGACAATATATCAGAAAAGTCATACTTGGTGGTGCTGACTGATGCATTGACTTGGAAATTAAAGTCACCAAGGAAGATGCTTGTATAGGTGATGGAGGCTTGTGTGATAAAGGCTGACATCTAGAGGCTAAATGCAAGGTTATTGTCAAGCGGTTGGTTGATGAGGTAGGAAGCAGAAGTCTGTGTGCCAGTCACTGAGAAATGGCAGACAAGAATTTTAAGGTGCTGAAACTTGTTGCAGGAGCAGGAATGTGCATGGAGCATATTGTCCAAGTTATACATGTGAACCCACTACCTTTCAACTTCTTGTGATCTCACTTCCCACAACTGGTGAGGACACTGTATTTGTAGTCTAGCAGGACCAGCCCAACAAGGATGTACATAGTTGATAGACTGAGCCATCGTTCCCAAACAAACATGTCTTCATTTGATGATGCCCTGGACTGGACCACATCCTTCCTCTCCGGCAGAACACAGAGCGTCCTCCTCCCCCCCTTCCGCTCCAAAACCACTGAGATCATCTGCGGCGTACCCCAGGGATCTTCCCTCAGCCCGACACTGTTTAACATCTACATGGTGCCCCTCGCCCGCGTCGCCAACAGCACAACCGTAACATTATCTCCTACACCTACGACACCCAGCTAATCCTCTCCCTCACCAAAGACCCTCACACCGCCAAAACCAACGGAATGAAGGCCGTCGCCAAATGGATGAAGATCAGCCGACTGAAGCTGAACTCAGACAAGACGGAAGTCCTCATCCTCGGCTCTACCCCCTCAGCCTGGGACAACTCCAGGTGGCAAACAACGCTAGGAACAGCCCCAACACCCACCGATCATGCCCGCAACCTAGTGGTTATCCTCAACTCCACTCTCTCCGTGACCAAGCAGGTCAACGCTGTTTGCTCAATCTGCTTCAACACCCTCCAAATGCTCTGCAGGATCTTCAAGTGAATCCCCACAGAAATGAGAAAAACCCAGGCCCTCGTCACCAGCAGGCTGGACTACGGAAACGCCCTCTATGCAGGAACATCGGCCAAACTCCTGAGACGACTGCAACGCATCCAGAACGCCTCGGCACGTCTGATCCTCGACATCCCCGCCGCTGCCACATCACACCCCACCTGAGAGACCTGCACTGGCTCCCCCTCAACAAGAGGGCAACCTTCAAGCTCCTCATCCACGCACACAAAGCTCTCCACAACACCGGCCCAGCATACCTCAACAGACAACTCAGCTTCTACACCCCCACCCGCCAGCTCCGCTCTGCCGCCCTCGCCACAGTCCCCTGCATCCGAAGAATGACCGCCGGTGGCAGATCCTTCTCCCACCTCTCTGCCAATACCTGGAACACCCTCCCCACCAACCTACGGCAGACCCAAGACCTACTTGTCTTCAGAAGACTCCTCAAAACCTGGCTCTTCGATCAGTAGCTGCACCCCCCCCCCCAGCACCTTGAGACCCTCACAGGTTAATAGTGTGCTTTACAAGTGCTTTGATTGATTGAATGCAGGATATGTTGTATATGTGCGTGACTGAGATTGGAATTAACAAGGTTACTTGGTTTGATGGTGCATGTCTGTTGAACAGCATTGCATTGCATGCTTTGGCACAAGAAGGTGGGTATTGCGTAGGGTGAGACAGAAGTGTATGATGTAGGGTGAGAAGCCCCAAGAATCTTGTGGAAAGGCAGGACAAAAATAGGCCAATCCAAATAGGCTATTGAATGAAAGTTGGGACAGTTATTGGCATGAACTTAATATTTACCAGGAAGGCTGGCGGACTGATGGTTGACTGCCAGGAGGCTTGTCAGCAAGCCTTCCTTGCACACTGTTTACTGGGGTAAGGCTGGAAAATGTGCAAAAGAATGGATTTTTTTAATACTTAAAAAAATTCTGTGATATAAACGTTTGACTGAGCGCTTGTTGGCTACTTGGGAATTGAGGGTGGGGTCTAAAGCTATGCGGCTTCCTGGTTTGAAGCTGACAGAGTTTTCACATTTATGCACTCTGACAACTGATTCATTAGGGCACGTTGGGACTAGTCCCTGCTGCTTTTCCACAGTAATTTGAAGCTGGGCACCACAGCTTCAGAATCCCTGAGTGACTGTGAATAAGCATGCACAAACTGCGCATGACAGCCTGGATGCATTTCCCTGTCAGTGTGAGAGGTTGAAATGACTTCATACTCTAAAACTGATCATATACAAAGCATACACAAACTGCATTTGTCTTAGTTGGCAAGGACATCTCTTCCAGGTTGTAATAAACAGTTTGTGTAGTTAGCACACTTACAGGCAGTGCTCTGTTTGAGAGCGGGGGGGGGCGTAAAGCGTGCCTCACTGTTTGTAATGGTGTATTGGCTCTCAGTCCTCAAGCCAACTGCAAGGCTCAGAGTCACACAAACCTTGTGGCTGACAGTGGCGGTCTTAATTGAGCTCTGTCCACATATCAAACTGTATGTATAACTTAAGGCCTCACAATGTAGGAACTTGAGAGGGAGGCTGTGTGCCTGGAGTTTCAATGTCTCAACTGAAGGTGAGCACTGTCAGGCGGCAGAGGATAAGAAACAATGTTAAACTCTGTGTGTGTGTCTGAGAGTGTCTGACTGAGAGTGATGGAGAGAGTGGGTTGCTGAGTGGGAGGTGGAGTGACAGTGAGTGAGAGGATAAGGAGAGTGAGAGGAAAAAAGAGAGCGAGAGAGTGAGTCACAGGGAAGGAATTCTTTAGAGTGTGTGTGAGCATATGCCAATGAGTGACAGAGTGTGTGAGGGTGAGTGAGAGAGAGTGAGTCAGCGGTATGGTGTGACTAACAGTGACTCAGACAGTGACTAAAAGAGAGAGCCAGAGTGACTGAGAGAGCCTAAGAGAGATAGAGTTACACAGAGACAAAATGACATAGAGAGATAGAGTGACAGAGTGACAAGAAGTGACCAAGACAGAGATAGAGTGACTGAAAGAAAGTGACAGAAGGAGTGACTAAGAGTGACAGAGAGCGATCGTGTGGCAGAGAGTGACTAGCAGGGTGATATAGAGTGACTGAGACAGCGTCAGTGAGTGCCCGAGAGTGAGTGACAGAGACCGAGACAGAGCAACAGAGATACACCAAGGGAGTGCCTGAGTGAGATAGAGTGACTGAGAGCATGATTGAGAGAGAGAAATGGAGTGGCTGGTAAGGTGGTTGAGAGAAAAATAGTGACAGATAAGATGGCAGAGAGCGTAACATAGAGAAAGAGAAAAATGACAGAGAGAGAGATTGAGAGTGACTAACAAAGATAGATTGACAGAGAGAGTGAGAGGGAGTCAGAGTGAGTGAAAGCGTGATGGTTGTGGAAAGTCTAAAGGCTGGTCCGAAAATGCTGAGCAATGTAGCTGGGACGCAGGGAAGCCTGTCTCCTGCTCAAGGAAACCCATTAACCGCATCAATGCGGTGCATATTTACCGCTGTGCGCTGAAATATGCAAAAACCCCTTGTGCATGACGAGCTCAGCTCGTCATGAGTGTACGAGAGGTGTACCTCATGACGAGCTGAGCTCGTCATGAGCATCGAAGGGGTTAAGGCTCTACACATTTGGTGAATTGAAGAGAGGATAAGGTGCCCAGAGGTGTACAGGCTGCTGAAGATAAGATGAAGACAGTGCCAGAGGGAGTCATAGGTTGAGTGGGCTAGAAACAGAGGGTATTAAGAAGCAGAGAAAGTTGCTGAAGGAGTTGACTGGGGACTAATATGTGAAGAGCAGGGGGCAAGTCAGAGTTACAAATGGTTACGGGACTAGAGCACAGGCTGAGGGGGAACTGACAATGACAGCGGGAACACCTGGAGCGTATAAATTAAATGCACCACTCGAAGAAATGAAGAATACGTCTGGGTTGCTGAATAGGATTAGGTAGCCTGAAGGATACATAGATGGGCTTGTGGAGGCCGAAGAGTATGCAGGATAGCAAGTAGGGACTGAAAGGGACAGGATCTTATGGGTCCAGTGAACACAGTTGGTAAGCTTGAGAGGGCCTGTCCTTTTTAGCAAAATGTATGGGAAAATTTGCTGTAAAATGTTCTATTTGGCCTCATTTCTCAAAAATATTTTTGAGCGTAGAAAACCACAACTCTACTTTAGCCAGCCTAGCTCAGTTGCTTTATTTGTTTGCTAACTGAGCTTTGTGGAAAGGTGATGCTTCAACCGATCAACCTGGTTCAATGCTACTTGCCACAAAGCTAAATTAGATCTCCTGTCCTCAATTAAGGCTGGCAGTGACAAATCTGAGATTCAGGTCAGAAGGAGGGATTATAAGTGTTTGGTCGCCCATGCAAAGAGGGAATTGGAGCAGGAGAAGTGGGAAAACCTTGCCTCCTCACTAGTTGGCAGGAATTCCCGCAAATTCTGGCGTATCGTCAACACGGGGTCCGAGGAGCCAGTTTCGGCTATCGATCCTAACATCTCAGCAGAGGCTTTGCAGGATCATTTCCAGTCACTCTACATGGTTGATAATGGGGCTCTAAATCAAGTGCAACCACTCACTGGCGGTTCACCGGTTGGGGAACCCTTCACAGAAATGGAGGTGCGAGCCGCCATTGCAGGGTTGACTCCAGGTAAGGCGCCGGGATTAGACGGTCTACCTGGTGACTTATTCAAGCAGGAACCCGACGTGTGGGCCCCTTATTTGGTACTCTTAGTCAATGCTGTCCTGAGGGGTATGGAGGTTCCGAGTACTTGGCTGGGCGCAGAGATTGTGCCGATATTTAAGAAGGGGTCACCTCTGCTCCCAGCCAACTACAGGCCTATTAGCCTCATAGACGTACCCCAGAAAATATTTGGTAGGCTGCTACTCGACCGTATCCAAAGTTGGATAGAGGATTTTGCAATTTTGAGTCCCTACCAGGCAGGATTTAGAAAGGGGGTCTCAACCATGGATCAGATTTTTCGTTTAAATCTGCTGTTTTGGAAGACAGCGGTAATCGAGGGTGGCAGTCTGTACACAGTATTTGTGGACTTACGTGCCGCCTTCGATTTAGTGCCCAGAGCTAGATTATGGACTGTGTTGGCAGAGCTGGGTATCCCGGCTGATATCCTCTCGATTTTGACAAGATTGCATCAGGGGAATTTTGCACGCATCAGGTGTGGTAGGAATGGGGCACTTTCTGGAAGATTCCCCGTTGACAGGGGGGTGAGACAGGGCTGTGTGCTTGCACTGACCCTGTTCTGCCTCTTTGTCAACGGGGTAATCGCCCATCTGACTAGGATAGGTGACATCGATGCCCCAAAGCTCAACGGCAGCAGGGTGCCCGCCATTATGTTTGCGGACGATACCCTGCTGCTGTCCAAATCCCCTATGGGAATTCAACGGGTCTTGGATGGGTTCACGATTTTTTGCGTGGAGCGGGGGCTTGAGATCAACGCCCTCAAAACTAAATACATGATTCTCAACCCCCCCTCATCAGCACGCCCCAATCCCACCATAGGTACCCTGAGACTCGAGAGGGTATCCAGTATCGAATATCTCGGGGTGATTATCAATCAAAACATGACCTGGTATACGCACCGGACTAAGGCAATCATGAAACTTGCACAGTTAACTGGTGGCATTTTCAGGATGGTAAATAGGTCAACCTATAAACCCCTTGGTCCTGTGCTCCAAATCTATAAAATGCAGGCAAGGGGGGCAGTTACCTACGGGGGGGAACTGTGGGGTCATACATCAGCCCAAAACCTGCTGTCCACTGAAAATAAATTCATTAGACAGCTGGTAGCTTTACCCTCTAGTACCCCGCTTCTCCCGTTGAGATTAGATCTGGGTTTAAAACCAATTTCAGAGGAGCTGGGACTGAAACCAATCACTTTCTGGCGTCGAATTTGGAGCACGCCTGAACTTACGAACTACAGGACTGAGCTCCAAGAGATTCTATCCTTACCAAATGCCTTACACATTCCTTGGTTGAGATACATTAGACAAACTTGTGAGAGCCTAGGAAGACCAGAACTATGGTTAGACCCGGGAAACGCACGCTCTAGGATCCCACGTAAACTCCTGTCAAGGGATTTCTATGAGCGAAATTTATATGTAACAGTAGAAAGCATACGGGAGGGGTCCCTCACTGACTTTAAATTTAAAGACTCATATTACCTAGAGCCTGTCCTTGATGGCATTAGTCCCGTCCTGACCAGGAAACTGTTTCTGAAGTGGCGCTATGGTACACTTCCCCTCAAGGCTTTTACTAAACATTGGGGGCAGCCCTCGCCCACAGAACAGTGCCCGGCATGCACACATCCTCAGGAAAATGACTTGCATGTCATATTTTTCTGTAAAACCTACGATAGAGCTAGGAGGTATTGGCTTATCCCACTTCTAAAAAACCTAGGATTTGGTGACCATCTCTCAGCGTACAGAATCTTAAAGACGAATTTATCACCCCCGGTTGTGTTTGCGGTGGCAACATTCCCAACAGCGATGTGGCACATCCGCACTCGTCTTATTAAGTCAGCTACTGACTTATGAAAAATGAAATGTACAGATGATTTTTATTAGACTGCATTGCTATTTCCTTTAAAAAAACATCTACTGTAAGGTTTTTTATAATCTTGTGTCCGACCACTTTCAAAGATCAGCAACTACTACTGCTAACATAGCACTTTATGGTGAAGCAGACATTTTGGATTGGTTACCTTTTTACGGATGGCAAGCAAGCAAAGTGTCTGACGATTTTGTATGTTGTCATTCTTTTTGTGAAAATAAATATTTTTGTATAATTCTTTTTTATGTAAAAAGAAAACAGCATACTTCAAACCTGATAATGCCCTACAACATCATACTTCAAAACGGAAAATGCAATTGGTCAGCATATTGCAAACATGGAAATGTCATACAACAGCCTGTTGAAATTTGCGAATGCCTCAAGTCAATATTTTGCAAATATGAGAATGCCACAAATCAGCATAGTGATGTGACATGTGCATGTGAACATTCTGTAAACTACACACGTGAGGATACTTCACAGCAACATTCTGTAAACACAGGAATCCCACACAGTAATATATTGTAAACAGTGGCGTGCCACAAGTCTGCATACAACAAATATGTGAATTGTGCATCTGAACACAGCAAAATGTGCAATTGCTGCCCATCTACATTATGTGTCATAAAAAAGATGCCAATGCTGCTAATCCTAATACATGAATTATTTATATTACTCACACACGAATAGAACACTATGTGAGACGTATTTGATCTTTTTGAATACATCTTTTACATTTGCATTTTTATTTCAAAGTTCCTTTTTTCATTTAGTTATTTATCATTTCCATATTTCAACAAAACATTTCAAAAAGACATATCAATAACAAAAACATTTACAAATAATTATTGCTCCTCCCTTCCGGACTCATTCATACACACTATCACTAAAGATCTTTTTTATACATACATTCATAAACATTCATCATCCTAACAAGCTACTAACAAACAGCTATATTTTTTACAATTTATATACAATTTATGCAAGGGTTATGTTGGAAAGTATAAGTCTCTATTATTGTATTATTAGGTTTTCTTATGGTTTCAATATGACACAGTCATATAATGGGTCTACGCGTTTCGAACTCCTATAACTGTGGAGTTCTCATCAGGACCATAAGCTGTGAATGACAAAACAAGGGAACCTATATTAATATTCGTTGTTTATCAAAAAGAAGCTGGCATTGGCTCAACAGTCTGCTCTCTGCCTCTTACCTCTCTAATAGTCAGCTAATCTTTAATTCCAAGAATCACCACAAAACCGTGAAGCGGGACCACCTAAGTAACAAAAAGAACCATTCTCATTTTTCTAATCTTTACTCCATATATTCCCAATCACACATCCACTCAGATGTACTCACTTGGTTTAGATGTGGTGGCCCTTCTCTCTGTAAAAGATCACAAATATGGAGGTTTTAGATAGAGCGATCTAAATCGCCGCATGGGTTGAAAAATGACCCGCTAGGGGACTCGGTTTCTTACCGGACGAAATTTTGTTCTGTCCTCATATGTTTAAATGGGAGGGCCAGGCTGATATCTTTCAGCGCGGGGCTCGTGGTACGTCTGAAAAGACGGAAAAGATGTTTAAGTCAGGCAATCTAATTTCTGACTTATTCGGTGGAGGTTCAAAGCTCGGTTGTGTCCGATGCATTACCTTCAATCCGTAGTGTGTACAGACTTGTATCCAAACTGGTCTTGCGGTCAGCAGCATTCTACTCGGTTACCACTAATGTTTTCATGTTTTGAGAAAATCACATGACTATCATGTGTATTACAGGCGCCATTTTGGAGTGGTGGGAAAACTCCAAATTCTCTATGGAGATTATGCATCTTGTTTGTGTGGTGTGACTTTACGGAAAACGATCTTGGTCATTTTAGTTATAATTGGTGGGTGATGTTGGAATGTTGAGACAGTCTTAGGGGTAACTGCCTGGGGGGTTGGTATGTGGTTCGTAACAGTGGCGGCCATCTTGGATAGGGAATACCACCAAAAGTATTTGGCCAGGTGAAAGAGAGAGTCAGGTCATATCCTGATCTGGATTATAATTTATACATTTCGGAGAGCTCATTCAATCCCTCTGTAGCTGTATTAAATCTCACAATCATCATTGCTTCTTTTTTAGAAAGTTTTGCATCCAAATCTCCACCTCTGAAGTCTTGTTCAACTTTTGTAATCACTGTCCATCGTAGTTCATTGTCTCCGTGGTTTTTTATTTGCCAGTGATTAACCAATGGGGCATTCTGAACTTTGCGTTTTATCCGTGATTTATGTTGTTGGATCCTAGTGCGAATCTCTTGATTGGTTTTGCCAATGTATAGAAGATTGCATGGGCACTTAATTCCATAGATCACATACCGTGATTTGCAGTTTGTGAACTGATCGTGTCTCCATGTCGTTTCATTGTGTTTGAACATTGATCCCTCATCAGTGGAATCGCAGGAACCCCGCACAGTAATATATTGTAAACAGTGGCGTGCCACAAGTCTGCATACAACAAATATGTGAATTGTGCATCTGAACACAGCAAAATGTGCAATTGCTGCCCATCTACATTAAGCAAATATGGGAAAGCCACGCATTAGAGTACTGCAAAGCTGGCGGTGTCACATGGCAGCATACTATGAATATGGAAATACTACACATCAGCATATAACAATTATACAATTGTTGGATAAAAGCATATTGTAAAGCTTTAAATGCTACACATGAAAATTCCATTCTGCAGATGTTGGAACCACGTCGACATACTGAGAACATGAAATTGCCACGAGTCAGCATACTGCAATTATGGATTCCCGCACTTTAGCACCCAATAAAGAGAGAGAAGCCGCATGTTCCAAAGGGACAGGGCGTTGCTTAGTCAAAGAAGAAGATAAATTCCCTTCGGTAACCAAATAAAATAATTATTCAACCAATCATCTCAAATATACCGCAAACCAAACATGTCAATCATACAAAACACCCATATACCTATATTTGCAATGCCACAAGACAACCACTGACTAATAATGGAATGCCACCTATATTTTATTTTTAGAATGTTGGAACCATTAAAAATGTGTTCATTATACAGAATTAATGACATCTTCATAATATATAAAACACATATATCATTATACACTTTTGTGTATTACATAGACAGCATATCAATTAATCAAGAGGGAGATGCAAAAATTCATCAGGTATCAAAAATAAATATTATATCACATATATCCAGGACTGGAAAACACTGTAGGATCCAATTGCCTTCAGGAGAGTGCTGGTCCTGCGGTTTGAGATCCTGGAATATCCACTCATAAGGAGGGACAGTGTAAACAGATTGACCTAGAATCCTTGGGCACAATTGAATAGAACACTCATGACAGGATTTTTTAATTGAAATAATTGTATCCCTAGAGTAAACGGTGGACCCATTTCCCTAAAAGGACCATTCACGCCTGTAGGATACTCACCATAGTTACTTGGGTATTTGTTTGAAGAGTCTAAAAGGAGAGGCACATTATATTTGTCTTGATAAAGGTGGCCATTACTCTGCAAACACCACCGAAACCCGTCAACACTTAGGATAAACGTAATCCAGTGTACCGGCCAGTCATTGCGATAAAAACACTTGGACTGCAAACATGACTGGCATTTGAGATTTTTTTTACCTGGATTAGTCCACAAACCACTAATAAGTGTACTGTCATAATTGCTGTCTATCTCTCTCTCTTCTTCTTTTGTTTTTATCTTTCTTTTAGACTATACACTTTTAATTGTTTTTAATACGTGGATATTGTGTATGTACTATTTGTAGGATTTATGTATGTGAAATAATATTTGTTTTTGATACTTGATACATTTTTGCTCCCCCCTTGAATGATATGCTCTCTTTGTAATACATAAATTGTATAATGATATCTGTGTTTTATATAATATGAAGATTTATGAATTCTGTATAATGAACACATTTTTAATGGTTCCAACATTTTTTAAATAAAATACAGGTGGCATTCCATTATTAGTCAGTAGTTGTCTAGTGGCATTGCAAATATAGGTATATGGGTTTTTAGTATCATTGACATGAATGTTTCTGGTATATTTGAGATGATTTATCCCACACTTTAGCACATTGTAAGCATGGGAGTTCCACATATCAAGATACCGGAAATACTTAAAAGCCACACATCCATAATGGTATACTTGGTATCAGAAAAAAACTTATTACAAATGTTTGGAGTTTGGAAATAAGCATACTGCATACAAAGAACTGTCACATATCAGCATGCATCAAATGTGCCAATGCTCTTATTACAGTAAGTTACAATTTTGATGATATTATGAAAGCATATTAAGCATTGGCAAGGCTCAATCTGACTCCCCTTGGTACAACAGAACCTGATGACCAACTATCCTGTAGTAGTGACCCAATGATGGAAACAGAAGTTGATGTCAAGGACTGTCCGGGACTATGTCTGGAACACAATCAGGGACTTGGGCAAGGACTTGCGACTGGGTATAAAACATACACAGAAAGAGGAGTACAGTGCTGCCCAGGGTCATACAGAAAGTCAAAGGAGAAAAGGGATCCAAAGAGGAAGCCTGCACGAAGGAACAAGATGGCTAAGACCCAGAAAGGACAGGTGAGTGCATGTGGTGATATAGCATTCAGATTAACTACACTCAGGACGAATGTGCAAGACACCTATATAAAACAACATTAACAATACAGGGAATGTGGGGTAAAGCACTCGGGAGCTCAGTAAGTTCCTCTCCCACAATTGCTGTTACAGATACTGACTGCAAATACCCACATATAGGACATATATGCAAAGGCATGGTATGTGGAGCTGATACCTATGGTGATGTTGTGGTATATAAATAAATAATACCGGATCTAGGTTTTACAGATAGCTCAATAAATAAGAGTCAAGATTCGAGGTAGTAGGAGTTTGCAGGTTTTAATACAGCATAAAGGACAGGAACAGGACAACCTGCACGGGAACGGGATGGCAGCGCTGCCGGGGCCAGGATCAGAATCGGCGTAACATTTTAATAACATTGCACAAATATATATACTAAAACAGTTACATTACAATGAATTACAGTAGGCGGAGCAGTGGGTGTGGTCAATAGCAGTCGCGAAAGATAAGGGTGAAAATGGGTGTAACAGGGGCGTATACATAGACATGTGATGTAAACGTAACAGAATATGTCATAAATGGGGCGGAAACATGGAGGGGGCTACCTAAGGAGCCGGGACCTCTAACCTAGTGGTGCGCGCAAACTGACAATGACGTGTTACTAGGAGAAGCTGGGGGCTATGAACTCTGTGCTAGGAGCAGAGACTGAAGTCTGGAGAGTCAGGGCGACATGTACCTAAACAGTATCTAGTATCTAATGTTTAGAGAACATGTTGATAGAATCCAAAAGTTATCGGGGTAAAGGCTAACGGACTCTAAGACTGGAGCATGCATTATTCTACATGTAGTGCGTGATGAAGAATATTAAATGACCATTAAATGCAGTATTTCTCTTACATGGAGACGTAAAGGCTAGACAATGACGGAAACTATTGATGCGATTCAGTAGCTTAGGAATGCAGAGAAGGAGGGCTGGACTGATAACTAGAATCATAACATACTCTTGGCAGACTCAGAGGCAGAGCCAGGCTGAGCCGGGCACTGTGAGGCAGGAAGTAAGTGAAGGGTCGAGGATACAGGTGGGGGCTGTATCGCTCCTCAGCGAGGACTCAGAAGACAGGAGCTGAATCTGGTGGCCGGGCCCTTTTGAGGCCTAGAAACGGGGACTTTACAATGAAATAACGTGCACACTGAGAAACGTGGCAACGTAACTTTACATAGGCCTAATATTCGTAGTATTCACGAGAACTGGAAACTGGCATACTAATGATGGACACAACTGTAATTGCGTCTTTAATCAAACATGGGGGATACATATGCATATTTAATCATGCACACATAACATAAGATGGAGGACACGTGGGGACACAGAACATGGCAAAATTTACTTTTCCACATTCCCTCCTTGTCACTACGTTTCCATCAGGAAACATCAATATTCATGATACCATCTATCATTTCATACAGTATCATTTGCTCGTCTCGAATTTTCTTGGAACGGGATTTAGGACAAGACTTGGGACTAGGAATACAAGATGTAGCACAAATGCCGCAAATCGCAGGGCCACATTGTAAACAGAGGCAGCAACTGAATATGATCGCTACTGCAATACCCAGAAATGACAATACTTTCCATCCCCAGGCGGAAATCATATTCCAGAACCAACCGGACCATGTCCAGGTGCCTGGATCTTGGTGTAACATATGGGCAATATTATGGAGTCTGGTAATAGCTGAATAAACAGACGGTGCGTTATTAGGAATGAAAATGCAGCAACTAGATCCGATGACTCTACATGCCCCGCCCCTATCAGCCAGTATGACGTCAAGGACGAGACGATTCTGGAGCACGACAATTCTCATAAAGGATTGTTCTTCGGTTAAGTTACCTAGAGCAGCAGTAGTCTCGATCACTACTGCTTCAAGTGTTCTGGTTAATCTACGTATCAGTTTACTATTTACAACAGTACCTAAGTAGGGGAAGACACCTTTATTGATATCTATGTATTGTTCTAGAGCAGTTTCAGTATAATCGACAATCGGGAGATTTCTCTTGTGTCTAGTATGTACTAGGTGGGAATTCCTATGATAGTCAGGTGGGGCTAGGAAAACTGGTGGCAGTAGGAAGGCAATGTAACATGTACCATCCCAATCAAGGGGCAGACGAACATATGCGGTCTGACCACAAACAAAATAAGAATGACGTGAAGCTTTGAAAATAGATTTCCCACTGTCACTATACTTGACAATAGTAGTACAATCACTATGGCCTACATGTACGGAACCATTATTTCGGACACATAATTCACCTTTGACTGGTAGTACTGACATAGCAGGTAAGTCTGGAGTAGTATCAGACTGAACATTCAGGACCATAAAATTCGAAGAATAATTACCCAAATTATAAACTTCATTTTCTAGATCTAACCCTGTTCTGTGGGGAAGACCTTGCTTGTCTGGGAAACATGTACTGTTAAGTAAAGACATATCTGTTGAGGATGACGTTAACGTGGACCATGCTCCACACGAACCGTTATGTGAGAATGGATAAGGAAAGAGTGGCAGAACTCCCTTCGGTGTCTGGAAAGGGGGGAGTCGACCACACACCCAACAATTTGTGGCATTGCTGGTCTGGTGTGAATAATGTAACATGCGGATAAAGGAGTTATTACGCATAGCAAGACGATATGAGAGTTCATGGGGAGGCAGATCACTAAACGTGTGCTCTACTGTAACATTAGCAGACGTATTTACATGAGAAACTGAAAAACACAAATAAAATGCATAACTGGTGCAGGAAATCATAACGCTAAAATATAGCAGAAAACATAAAATAATAGTGCAACTTCTAGAGTTCTCACTAACTCTCTCTCTGTGGGGGTCTATTATAGACATGTCAGAAACCGGTCTAACCGTTTCACCTAGGGGAGGACTTAGACAATCAAACTGGCTGACTTATTTTACTAGACCTTAGTTTAAGCTTATACTCCTGTTGCGGAGTTTTCTCTAACAGGGAAGGGTTCGTAGCAATGTCTTTTGCGGGACAGTCCTTAAGAATAGTACTTTGGCAGTCTTTAAGATCCTCGGAAATGTTCTTTGAAACAGGCTTTAGTCCAAAAAATCTTTTCACATGTGACAAATGGACCCAGCCCTTCCTGCCTTCCAACTTGACGGCAGTACGGGTGGTGAGGAGGACCTGTCGGGGTTCCTTCCAGCGAGGCTCCAGCGGACTTGAACGATCAAAATTCCGGACAAGAACCATGGATCCGGGAACGATTTCATGCGGTGCCACCTCGGTATTGTCTGGAAATGCGGCAGCAACCTGTGAACGACAAGAGTTGAGGGCAGACATCAAGGAAGCTAGGTAATCTGTCAGCATATTACTTGAAACATCGGTAATACTTCGGGGTCTAGGTGTACCCCACATGTTAGGGGGGCGGCCGAATACGACCTCATAAGGGGACAGACCTGATCTAGAATGTGCGACCATGCGCATATAAAATAGGGCAACTGGCAGAGCTACTAGCCAGTCTACACCTTTCTCTTTACATACTTTTGCAATTCGAATTTTCAGGGTCTGATTATGTCTCTCTACGAGACCGGCTGCTTCTGGATGGCGTACACAATGGAACTTCCACTGGTACCCTAACAACAGGGAAATATGTTTCATAAGCTCGGATGAGAATGGTTGGCCGTTATCAGAATATACGACTCTTGGGAGTCCGTAGCGGGGGAAGAATTCACGAACCAACTGCTTGGCAGTGGTCGCGGCTGTGTAATCTGGGACTGGATATGCTTCTGTCCACCTGGACAAAGCGCATACAACTACAAGGACATACTTGAAACCTCGACATCGCTCCATCTGAATATAATCCATCTGGAGGACTTCAAAAGGGTGGTCAGGAGGCTGGAATCCACCTTGTTCCACCGGAACACTTTTACCTGGATTAAACTGACAACATATCATACAGGTACGGACTTTCTGCTTGGCTGCAGCTCGTAAATGCTTGTTGAACCAAATGTTCTGGATACTATCTAACATAGCTTTTTCTCCTAAATGTGCTGGACTATGTGCGGTATTGATAATGACTTGAACCATAGAATCGGGGAGAAACCATGTGGCTTTACCCTTCGTTACCCATCCCTGATCTGTCTGGACCCCTCCTTGTTCGGACCATTTCTTGATTTCCTCGGGAGTAGCATGTAACTGGATATCTATGACATCTTGAGTAGGGTCCTTAACTGTCATACAGGTAGTCGGATCTGGAGTGTATGTCGGTGTCTTATTAACTGGAATGTCTGGCGTCTGTGCTGTAAGCTTGGCTGTGCGATCTGCTAGATCATTACCTTGAGAAATAGTGTCAGTAACTTTCGTATGTGCTTTGCATTTCATGATAGCAATAGATGTCGGTAAGTGTATGGCATCTAACAGAGCTTGAATAAGGAGACCATGCTGAATCTTGGTTCCATGAGAAGTCATGAAACCTCTCTCCTGCCAGAGCACTCCAAAGTCGTGTACGACTCCAAATGCATAACGCGAATCTGTGTAAACATTAACTTTCAGGCTCTTGGCGTGTATGCAGGCTTGTGTCAGAGCAACTAGCTCTGCTGCTTGAGCAGACAGGGTGTCAATACGGTGTGTTTCAATAACTTCAGTGTCAGTAGTCACAGCATACGCAGCTACTAGTTCTCCTGTACTTGTTCTCATACATGAACCATCCACATAAAGTGTCAGGTCGGGATCTGGTAATGGAATATCTGTCAGATCTTGTCTTGGCTTAGTCATAATGTTAACTACTTCCACACAGTCATGTGTGGCAGTATTTGAAGTAACTGACGGTAACAGTGTAGCAGGATTTAAAACATTGCAGCGTCGGATTTCTATGTGTGGCTGGAACAGTGTCAATTCATAACCTGTTAAACGTGCAATTGTCAAGTGCTGAGTCTGTGTTCGGTTTAAAAGAACTTCCACGGAGTGTGGGACTTGTACTGTCAAGGAATGTCCTAATACTATGGAATCACTTTGTCTGATAGCTAGTGCTGTGGCTGCAACTGACTTGAGGCACGCAGGCAGAGCCTGGGCTACAGGATCTAATGTGCTCGAAAAATAAGCACAGGGCTTGTATTGTCCTGCTTGATCTTGTGTGAGAACAGATAATGCTGTACCTTCACGTTCAGTGACGAAAAGTGTAAAAGGCTTACTGTAGTTCGGTGTAGCTAGAACTGGAGCTTGGCATAGAGCTTTCTTTAATTCATTAAAACTAAGTGTATGTTCAGATGTCCAAGGGAGAACAGTCGATACGGCTGCCTCCTGTGTCGTTAACTGTATCAGTGGCTTAGCTAGAAATGCATACTGAGGAATCCATTGTCTGCAGTAAGAAGTGAGGCCAATAAAAGCACGTACCTCCTTCTGTGTCTTGGGCTGAGGAAGACTCGCTATTAACTGGATACGGTCAGGTGTCAACTGCCTACCCCTCTTGGACAAGTAAGTGGCCTCAATAGATCACTTGCTGGACACAGAATTGAAGCTTCGAAGGGGACACCTTGTGCCCCATCTCGGCTAGGAAATACAAGACTGTAAGGGATGCTCGCTCGCAAGCACGTTCAGAACGGGCTGTGATCAGTAGATCATCGACATACTGGAGCAGGGCAGTGTCAGTTGGCATGTGAATATTGTCTAGTTGTCTCTTAAGTGCTTGACTGTAAATACTAGGACTTTCTGTGAAACCTTGAGGAGCTCGTGTGAACATATAGCTCCTTCCATTTAAACAAAATCCGAAAAGGAACTGGCTGTCTGGATGAATGGGGACACTAAAAAATGCGTTCTTGAGGTCTATGACTGAGAAAAATGTGGCTTCAGAATCAATGGCTGTCAATAGGGAAGAGATATCTGGGACAACTGGGTACTGGGGAATAATACATTTGTTAAGCTCTCGGAGGTCAATCACTAATCGATATACAGGGGGTGCATTTGGATCAGTACGTTTCATGACTGGAATGATCGGGGAATTACATACATTGGAGTCAGTTTCTACAACTACTCCATGAGCCATGAGCTCGTCAATAATTTTGGATAAGGCTGCTACAGCCTCAGGTGGCAATCTGTACTGTCTGATTCGTGGTAACACTACACCTGGCTTGAGAGTCACACGATGGGGTGTGATTTGCATATAACCAACATCAGTTGGACCTTGTGCCCATAAATGCTGCGGAACATTGGACAATCTCGGATCAAAATCTCGTAATACATAGTGACCCTTGAAGTCACGTAGGAACAGTCGTATTCCCTCTGGGGAACAGCAAATAACTGCACCTAATTCTTTCAGTGTTTTAATACCTAACAAATTTTCTGGACATGATTTTGTAAGTAACAGATCAGTAGTACGGGACAATGGACCTACTTCTAGAGTAACTGGCTGAGATATCTCATTTACAATAGGCTTTCCTGAAAATCCAAGGGAAACATTTCTTGAGCCTGAGAGCGGAGCCCCTGGAACTTCGGCGTGACTGATGGTGGTCCTACTTGCCCCTGTATCAATCAAAAACTTTCTGTCTTTCCCTAATACTTGACTATGAACATAGGGACCCTCTTGATCTACAGGTATCTCAATGAGAGGCAAGCCTACCTCCCTCTCTAGGCTGTTTCATGAATATGGCTGATACTCTGGATACTCAGACTGCGCATACTGGTACATCTGCTGTGTAACATGCTGTGTTGCAGCAATAGGCTGCGGTGCTGGAACTGTCTGTTGTGCATTCTGTGGCTGAGAAGTCTGTGAAACTTGTTCTTGTCTAGGCGGACGTGGTCTTTCTTTAGTCTTACCAGTAGCTATGTTGTGTTTCAGAACTGCACACTCGTTTATAAAATGACCTGGCTGTTTACAATAATTGCAGGTTCCTTTAACGGGAACTGCAGGATGACTGGCTTGATTCGTACCCCTCTTCTGACTGTCTTGAGGAACAGATTGTGCAATTAGTACTTTCATTTTCGTGTCTTTCATACGTTTCCTTTCATGATCTTGTTCTTCTCTGATTCTATTCTGGTGGTATTGAAGCATCTGTAACATCTGGGATGGGGTATTAGCTTGCCAGGTACTTTCGACCTTCAAAACTCGATTCTTAACTTGTGGACTTGAATTCTCGACTAATTTAGTAACAAAAAGATGAGGGTATGACTCGCTACTTGTCTTGAGGCCACTGTTGATACTAAAGCATTTCTCGAATCTAGAATAAAAATCACTAGTGTCTTCGTCTTGTTTCTGTTTACAGGCTGAGATTGCATCCCAGTCTTCCTTTTTAGTGGCTAATAATCTTGGCAAAACTTGTATTAACAATTCTGGTAATTCTTTACATTTCTCTCCTAGACCGGTACCTGGTACTCGTATCTTATCTTCAGCTTCGAGAACTGCCCAATCGATCTTTTTCTCTCCCACCTCCCATTCTTTTTCCTTGAGTTTCTCATATACCCCTGCAGGCAACAGGACCTTTAACATTTTAATAATATCTGGATACGTGTATTCTCCCATACGGAGCATGTCTTTTAATTCTCGGTGGAACCCTGCTGGATCTTTGTCATGACAGGGAATTAATTTCTTCATCTCTAAGAGTTCCATCTTTGTAATCGGAGTGTAAACAAACACTCGTTGCATTTCACCATCTGTTGTCCTAACTGGGTGTACTTCTCGTAACGGATTCTGTCTATCTATGTAAAAGGGTTTACTTTCTGGAGGTGAGACATGAACAAAATGCGGGTTCAAAAACGTTCTATATTTGTGGCGCTGTTCTAGGATGACACTAATTAAATCGGTACCTAGACCTTTCCATCTATATTGGAGTAACTCGTTCAGGACATCGTGTAACGGACCTGGATCAGAATGTTGACCCTCATACAGAGTAATGAGGTGCTGGATCATATACATACCCACCAGTCGTTGCTCGGCTGGAGGCAGTTTCAGAAACATTTGTGCCACTATTTCGTCTGGAAAAGTGGTAGAATCAGTAATCCATCGGACCGCTGATCGGGCTAGTTCTTGTTCATGCATAGTACTTAACTCACTATAACCGATTCGTGATTTCAGAATATGATCGGTAGCTTGAAATACTTGTTCCAGAGAACCTTGTTCTGGTGCTGGATGATGTAAAACTGACTTGTGTTCTAGGCGCAAATGGCGATCTGGAAATCTAGATTTTCCTACATACGCTATTCTAGTGGGATTCTCGTCCTCTACCTCTTCAGTAGAGTCATTTTCTTTCTCGCTTACTTGTGCTGCTTTACGTTGTTCGTGTAACTTTAGTATTTCCTTACGAATTTTCTTGTACATACTCTCTATACTACTGATAGTCTTGTGTTTACCCTCGGCTATATTATCACTCCACCTTGTCAGAATTTTCATTTCGGCCGGATCTTTAGTCGGGGAATCTTGTTCTCTTATTAGACAATTAATCAGAAACTTTAATATCATGAGCTGGATCTCAGCTTTCCTTTGAGACATGGCTTCGCCAATACTTTCTGGATCATCCCCTGTACGGATGAAACGATATATTCGGTCTAGATCTCCTTTCATATCTGGTAGGGTGTCTAAATACCCGGTCACCCGTCTTACACGGATGGAATATATTACTGTACTATCATCACCTGCAACTGGATCATAGCGGCATTCAGTAAGAGCTCGTCGGATTTCTGCAACGGACTTATATTTGGGCGTACGCTGTAACGCACATTCATGTAACTCGGCCAACGTTCTACGTTGGTGTGGTGGCGGGGTACCAGGAGGACCTCCTCCTGCGGCCCCTAAACTGGAATCGTCGACTGATACTCTTCGTACTAGCGCGGCGGGAAATTGTAATGTAGGCTGGACCGGGGGTACCGTAGCAGGTACTGCAAAAGGTGCCCCGGTGTCTGGAGGAGCTAGATTTACATTATTTACAGGGACTGGCGGAACAGGATTCGCATATTCTGGGACTGTGTCGTCCAAATAGGACGAGATGAAAATATCAGCTGCGGTCGGTTTGTGACGTAGCTTGGTCGGAACTAGTGGTGGCGGAAAGTTACTGGATGCCTCCGGGGTCGCTTTTGGCAAGCCCTCGGCAAGAAGAGGATACATACCCTTAATAAGGGCATTCCTCTGTCTGTCTGACTGTTCGGTTTTAACTCGTTCACCTATCTCGATTAGTTCCCTTTCTTGGGCTCGTTCCAAAGATTCTCTACTTAGTTCTGACTTTCTGATTTCTTTTTCGGTTCTTTTATGAGATTCTTTGCGCCATAACTCGATGGCATCCTTCTGTGACTGTCTGGCTTTCTTTTTCCATAATGCTTCTTCTACTCTCATGATGCACTCGGCATCCCACGTACCTGATACGGGCCATCTATACTTTTCCTCTAACTCTTTGGTATACTCTACCCATAAATCTAGATATAATATGGCACTTATGCCATGCTTCTGATACATAAAATGACCTGGACTGTCCCTAGGCGGGACAGGAACTGCTGCTTCTAGCAGACCTTTTCTGGTTTTTAACTGACGTAATTTAGAAAATAAAGGCATGACTGAACTGTAATCTAGACACAATACAATACACAATGAACACGATAATTACTCCACATTCATACCACGACATTAAAAATACATGACGAACATTTAAAATAACAGTTCGAACAGAATACTACCTGGAATACTGAAAACAGAATACATGAATTTTCTCGAGAACAGAACTGACTAGAACAGAAACTAGATGCACTGCTAAAACAGTACGAAACTTACCGGTCTCATAAAGAGACACGTCAGGACCCGCATCCACCGAAGTGGACACTTCGTTTTGGGTCTGTGTACCACCAACCCACGGACCAGAGTCAATTAGACTGACCCTGTCTAGATACTACCCCAGCAATGGTACTCACCGGGCAGCAAGAATGGAAGGCCTCAGACTGGACTGGACTGCTTCGACGCCGGACGGACGAACTTCGGACTTCTGTTACGGGTGGGCCTCCGGATACCTCGGACCTTGGACTCTCGGCTTGGGCTCTGGTCGGGACTCGCCGCGTTCCTCCACCGCCTCGTCTGGATGCTGGACCGCCACCTCCGTCTCCTCCGTGGGCCTGAGGGATACTTGAAGCAGAAATATCTGCACGTGCACGGTATGGTTCCGTCACGGCTGCAGAGGGTCAGGGGGCCAGCGTGGCTTCACCGGCGCGTGGGGAAAGGGCAAGTTCCTGTTCGGGCGCCATTATGTGGTATATAAATAAATAATACCGGATCTAGGTTTTACTGGACATAGCAATAACAGATAGCTCAATAAATAAGAGTCAAGATTCGAGGTAGTAGGAGTTTGCAGGTTTTAATACAGCATAAAGGACAGGAACAGGACAACCTGCACGGGAACGGGATGGCAGCGCTGCCGGGGCCAGGATCAGAATCGGCGTAACATTTTAATAACATTGCACAAATATATATACTAAAACAGTTACATTACAATGAATTACAGTAGGCGGAGCAGTGGGTGTGGTCAATAGCAGTCGCGAAAGATAAGGGTGAAAATGGGTGTAACAGGGGCGTATACATAGACATGTGATGTAAACGTAACAGAATATGTCATAAATGGGGCGGAAACATGGAGGGGGCTACCTAAGGAGCCGGGACCTCTAACCTAGTGGTGCGCGCAAACTGACAATGACGTGTTACTAGGAGAAGCTGGGGGCTATGAACTCTGTGCTAGGAGCAGAGACTGAAGTCTGGAGAGTCAGGGCGACATGTACCTAAACAGTATCTATTATCTAATGTTTAGAGAACATGTTGATAGAATCCAAAAGTTATCGGGGTAAAGGCTAACGGACTCTAAGACTGGAGCATGCATTATTCTACATGTAGTGCGTGATGAAGAATATTAAATGACCATTAAATGCAGTATTTCTCTTACATGGAGACGTAAAGGCTAGACAATGACGGAAACTATTGATGCGATTCAGTAGCTTAGGAATGCAGAGAAGGAGGGCTGGACTGATAACTAGAATCATAACATACTCTTGGCAGACTCAGAGGCAGAGCCAGGCTGAGCCGGGCACTGTGAGGCAGGAAGTAAGTGAAGGGTCGAGGATACAGGTGGGGGCTGTATCGCTCCTCAGCGAGGACTCAGAAGACAGGAGCTGAATCTGGTGTACGGGCCCTTTTGAGGCCTAGAAACGGGGACTTTACAATGAAATAACGTGCACACTGAGAAACGTGGCAACGTAACTTTACATAGGCCTAATATTCGTAGTATTCACGAGAACTGGAAACTGGCATACTAATGATGGACACAACTGTAATTGCGTCTTTAATCAAACATGGGGGATACATATGCATATTTAATCATGCACACATAACATAAGATGGAGGACACGTGGGGACACAGAACATGGCAAAATTTACTTTTCCACATTGTTATAAATGTAACTCAAAGAGAATACTAACAGTGAACAAGAAACAGATTGTCAGATGTGCCTGCGGATCCTGGCGATCAAACAAGAACACGCAAGGCAGTAACAGCACAGGGGTAGAACTAAATACAAGCACAATAGACTAGGAACTTAAAAAGAGGAGTGCTTAAAAGGAAAGGAATTAAATCACAGGGGAAACTTGGCAGAAAGCAAGTAACAAAGATACAAGGTAATAGAAGGAACACAGCAGGAATAGAAAGTCTGTAAACTAGGAACTGGAACCAAGGAAATTGGAAAAAAAGCAGGGACTGGAAGAAGATACACAGAAGGGCTACAGGGGTATACTAGAATAGTGCTGGTTCCGGAATCATGAAAACAAAGTAGCACTGTAGGCAGTGCTGGAGCAGGAACTAGAATGGAGCTAAAGCTCAGGAGGCAAGGTAGCACTGCAGGCAATGCTAGTTCAGGAACAAGGGAAACTGCTGCAGCTCAGGAACAAGGAATGCTAAGAATCAGGAGTCAAGGTACCACTGCAGGCAGTGCTGATTCAGGAACAAGGAAAACAGCAGCAGCTCAGGAACAAGGAATAACTAAAGCTCAGGAAACATAGTAAACAAGGTTATTAAAAGGTCAGGAAACAAGGGTCGGTCTCGCCGGTACACAGCTACAATGACCAAAGGTGGACTGAAGTGAACTAGGGCTTAAAAGAGCTCACAATAATTACATACATCAGGTGTTAGCAGGCTAGCAGCAGCCAGCCACAGCTGAACTGGATTCCTCCACCCATCCTTGGCCTCCACGGGTGGAGATGGAGCAGTGAGCAGGGAATTCTAGGTAATTGAGTTTCACGCATGAGGAGGCTGGCTTCAAGCATGAGCAGGCTGGCTTCCACAAAACCCGGCATGGTTTAGGAATGGATGGCCATATCCAAGTAGAGTCCAAATGGCTGGAAGTCAGTATGTGCATGAAGGGGAGGGTCCATCAGCTTATTATAACAGTGGAAAGATCCACAAGTAGGCCTGGTGGAAGGCACAAGAGCACAGGGAGCGAACCATGACAGTTGATGGTATATTTAGTTTCCCTCACACTGAAAAAGATCAGAAAGGTGAGGTGTGAAGTAGGCTTAGGTAAAGTAAGTAAAGGGAGAATGCAACAGAAACACTGAGAAAGATTCTTGGAATCTATAACACAAATTGTTTGCATAATGTTCATGTGTGCTATAGCTCATAATGAAATGCATAATGAACTTCTATGACAATTTAAATGATTAAAGGATAATTTACTTGTAGTCTGGTAAACAAACCTATGTTCTATATTAAATAAGTATTGGGGACTGTTCTAACAATCCCCCTTCCTTTGCCAAAATACCTTTTTACACATTGTTTCTAGTGCTGCCACTATCATATATCTGTTTTAATAGAAGAAAACAATCCAGAGTGGGCATCCGAGGACATGGTCAAGCAATGCTGAATAAAATTAGGCTGAAAATATGTTTGCCGGATATTTTATAATGTGTCATCACTCACAGCATACAGCCTCTGTGCCACTGTAGTTCTTTTTACCTGCTTCCTCTCATCCTTTCATTTCTTTCAAAACTAATGACTTTGACTTTGATTGACTTTGACTTTTTTGGGTAAGTAGCTATATATTGCCCCTTAAGTAGTCTGTCCATGGTACAAAAATTGGTCTGTGGATAGCAGTGCCTGCTTTAAATTTCACTCTGGCTGAGGTAGGGAGTCCTTGCATCTCATGCAGTCAGGACCATCTTCACAGCATTATAGGCCCCAGGCAAAGTAGTGCACTGGGCACTACCTACACAACCACTCACAGGGGCGTAATACAGACCCCCGCAGCCCTCATGGCGTGGGGGGCCCAAAGCTCCAGGGCCCCCCTCAGCACAGTACTCTGGCTTCAGAGCTCCTGATTGAGCCCAGAGGGGGGCCTCCAGTTGCCTTGCAGGGAAGACCCCTCGAGTTTTCTTACACCAGTGACCACTCACAGGAATAAAAATGTTCAACAGAAAATTTGTGTTAAATACTGGTCTGCATGGGGCCCCTGAGGACTGCCCGGTGTGCCCGTGCGTTAATACGTCACTGCGTGCAGTTTGGGTGAAATGTGCTCTCTTTTTCAAGCCCTGATACTGCTCTGGCCGCTGTATTTTGGTGTATGCATGAGAGCCAGACTATTTAAAATGGGACAACCATCCCTCTGTTTTTCTGCCCAAGACCTCCATATAGGCCACAGTTGTCCTGAACAAGGAAATAAAATAATGATCCCAATGTGGAGGAAGAAGTCTCCCTTCATTTGAAGGTTATTGTTTTTCGTTTTCAAACATACTTCCTGCTTTGTGAGTTAAAAAAACAACAGAATAATTTGTAGAGAATTGCCAATATGGCATGGTGCCTGCTCATCAAAAACTTTGGCCTACATTTTGAAGTCTTGGAAGTCAGGAGGGTATGGATACTAAATAGGGTGTGCGTCCTCCAATTGCTTGGGGAGCAGAGGCCATCATCTCCAACGACCTGGTGGGCAGAAAACCCTCCAAGCTCTAAAAGCCTGTTTGCCTTCTGCTTCAAATGTGTGTGTTCACTGTAAGCTCTTTATTACATTTTCTATTGTATTGTGGTGATGTTGTGTGCACTGTCTTCAAGCAGTTTCCATGAGTTTTGCTCTGCTTCTCAGGTCAAGCTACCAAGGCAAGCCGTTACTCTAATCAAATTATGCTTATTTCTGAGGAATAGACGCTGCATCATTACATAACATACCCATTTTTCTTACACAGTACTTATACAGACTTATAGAGACTTTTCTCCTTTTTTCCATTCCACTATTGGGAAAGGAAATTAATTGTTTATTTTGATTACTCAACCAATTTATTTAAGGAGAATTCTCAACACATTTGAAAAGATCAGAAAACGTTTGCTAATGGCCTACCCTATAGGCCCTACTGAGGGAGCTGTAGGGACCTGGCGTTATTATTCTGCGGCCTTGCTACACTGGAATTCTAAAACTGCAAAGGGATATTTTAATCTATCTATGGAAAAATAAGAGAAAGAGAACTCTTGTATTCAGACCATCACTTTTGACTCAAAGCCACTTACATTTTAAATTGTAGTGCGAAGATAAAGGGATCTTGATTCTCTTCTTGCTATTAATAGATTCCATTAATGAAAATTAAAAATTAATTTACTTAGAAAGCTAAATTAAATGTACAATGAAGAGTGTAAAACTTAACATTAAAATTGACACACATTTGAAATGTGCTGATTTGCAATAGTCAGTCATAGTTATCCGTATAGCCCATAGAAAGGCTATGAAACAAGCTTGTTTTAACTAGACATGAGTTTATTAATGCTGAAATGTGCACAAAGTGATTTAGTAGCTTGACCTTACAATGACATGCTCAGAAATGTGATACCAAAGGGGACGATGGACGGAGCGTTTGAGCAAATCAAACGCTCACCCCCAGTCAACTGATCTGGGTTTAGTCCATCATAATTCTTTAGCTCACTCCACCACACCAGTTCAGACATGGCCATATGCAGATCAGTCTGACCCTGTGCCTCATGGGAACAGTCCAGCCCGAACTACTAAGCCATGTCTTCCCTGGACCGGAAAGAAGCATCCTGGGACCGGTTTCGGGTTCATAACCCTCATCAGCCAGGCTATCTTGAATCCAGTGGCAAAGTGAGCAAGGGACCCACGTCTGGGCATACCCTGTCAACTTAGGGCGAACAAAGCGATACCAAAGGGGATGATGGACGGAGCGTTTGAACAAATCAAACACTCACCCCCAGTCAACTGATCTGGGTTTAGTCCATCATCATTCTTTAGCTCACTCCACCACCCCAGTTCAGACATGGCCATATGCAGATCAATCTGACCCTGTGCCTCATGGGAGCAGTCCAGCCGGAACTGCCAAGCCATGTCTTCCCTGGACCGGAAAGAAGCATCCTGGGAACGGTTTCTGGTTCATAACCCTCATCAGCCAGGCTATCTTGAATCGAGTGGCAAAGTGAGCAAGGGACCCACGTCTGGGCGTACCCTGCCAACTTAGGGCGAACAAAGCAATACCAAGGGAATGATGGATGGAGCGTCTGAGCAAATCAAACACTCACTTTATTCTTGAATGTCATGAACTTCCTAATTTCGTATGTCTCATATAACATTTGAATAGACTAGAGTAACTTGCATTTTAAACGATAATGTTTGATTCACATTAGGAAGAATGCATTACCTAACAGTGATTTTGCCTTTCAGTTAGTAGTTCATTGTTCTTGCAGTGAAAGAAGTTGGGATGTAGTAGGGTGATTGTGTTTAAGGCCTATGGGAACCAAGCCTGATGTTTTCAGAATCTAACTACGCAAGACTGTCTGTAGCTAACCTTGTGATAAAAAAATATAAGCTGCATGTATTTCTATGGGAAAGGAGGAGCTGCTCCTGCTTACCAAAGAACCCTGCTACCTGATTGGCCAGTGAAGAAAGGAGCCTGATACAATATTTTTTGCGTGTTTTCATAACTTTATATTTGTGCGTGTTCTTAGGAAATCAACTCTGATTCTATGGTGGATTGCCCCAGACCCTTGACGGTTTTAGCTACTGCTGCTACTGTTTTTCCTCGCTGCTTTACTTTGCTATTTGACATGATAGATTGCTTCTGCAACTGTATGTTGAACCAATTGAATCCATTGAGACTCCAATGAGTCTTATGAACTACTCTTTACGTGGAGTTCGGCTACATTAATTTGGCTTTGAAGCTCTATGTTCCCTTGATTTCACTATTTTCCTTGAATTAGAACTCTTCATGGGTTCTTGAAACTTAAAGTTCTGATCCTGTTTTATAGAACAGGGAACTTATTTCCCTTATGGAACACATTTAATGTACTTTATATTTTGATGCTTTATTCTAACCATTTTTCTTTGATGAAATTTCTGTAAACTTATTTTATTTAGGGACTAACTGAAATAAAGACAAAATAAAAGAAAGAACTTTACTAATCTATTAATGAAAAATACAATTTTGAAAGTACAATAAATCTCTCATCATTGACTGAATATAACTGAAGAAGAAGAAGGATGTTGCGTGAAAAGATGGGCTCACCCATACAAGATGGTAAACTGGTGCTAATACTACTAAAAATATTAAGGCCCAGTCCGCACTATCACTATCTACTACATGGATTATGGTTTTATGCTTAAAGACAGTACTAGACATCCTACCTCCATAAGACAGGTTTGCCAAGCTGAAGGAACTATGTGGCAAAAGAGGCTGCATTATAGCTTAGGCAGGAAACAACAAAAACACAATGGTGTGTTGGTCCATGAAAGCTAAGTGTTGCTCAGAATGAACAACTGGCACTGGATGAGGAAACTCTTGGCATCTCCAAGACTTTCAGGTGGAGCCAATAGTGCTGACAGTAGTACATTAACCATGATTTGTCTGAGGTGCTGTGAAATTATTATTCAGAATGGTGCTATCTAGAAGTGATCCTTGCTTTAATATCATCACCATTGTGGATCAGATTGGCTCTATTACATGAGGTTAGTGCCAATTATAACTGAACTTTGGGTAGCCTTATGTTGATCTCAGTCAATAGGCTCTCCAATAACATCCCTGGTTACTAAAATGGGACAAATGAAATTGAGGTTGACAGCTGACCTTTCCAGAGATCTTGTTTATTCGCGAGAGTAGCAAAGAACCCAAATCTCAGCACTGGGGTTATCACCAAACTGAAGCATCCACACCATGGGTCCAATGAAGTGTAAGGTTTCTGCTCTTGACTGTCATAAGCATTCCAAAATCAGTAATCAGGAATAGACAAAAGGGTAGGCCTGAACTAGAAACGTACTCACCTTGCACAACAAAAACTACAGTCATAGTGCCCCCACCACCACCAACCATATGGCAGTGCTCAACAAGAATTAATCAGCTGCCACTTTCCAGTGGTCAATTTGTAAAAGTATAAGTGCTGGTGCCCAAATCTCTGTTTAGAAGCTATTAAATGTCAGTGCATCGAATACCAAGACTATATGGTCTTGAATCCACCTCAGGCCTCTTTCATCCATTACCAGACACTCCCTGCCTCTTTAGCTCTCTCATGTAGGTTCCGGCTTCCTATCTTTGGGCCAGTTTTTCAGTCTTTTTTTCCTCTTTGTTTTTGGTTTGAGTGTTACTTTTCCCACTCTTTCTCTCTGTAAATAACGTATGTGGAAAAGTAACTGCCATTCCTCAAAAATGAATGCCAGTGGCCCCCACCAGTAACCACCGGCTCAAGTGAAGCACTGCCTCTTGCTAACAAAGTCCTCACGGAATTACTTAAGGAAGTCCGGTCTCCATGCTCCTTTTATCAGTATCTGGATTTACTCCCTCAAGCCATTGGAATGCAGGCAAAGCACTTTTACTGTCGCTAGAACAGTTCTCTTTCTCTATCTTGTGCCATACCAAACCAGGGGCATTCAAAATGGATCTCATTGACCTCAATACTCAGGCTCAGTCATGCACCTGTATAGACACCTGACATTCACTTGGAGTGCCAGCATAAGGGTCTGGGCCTACACATAATGAAATAACTTTATGCAAGTGTTGCAAGTAGGCATCAATCCTAGCGACTCAGATAAAATAGTCTGGTCACACTTTTGACGGTAAGCAGCTACCACTGCTTTTTGCTGCTATACTGTGGACTGAGACAGTAGCACACTAGGTGCAATCCTTAGGGTAGCAGGACATTTCCAGAATCTCACAAAGTCAGGGGCAGGCCTAGGCTTCTGCATACATGCTTAACATGATGCTGGGGTCAATATAAAAGTCAGAATACCACATATATATGCAGATGAGCCCTCAAACCAGGGGGATATGCCCATATGCCATTCAGGGAACATTCCTGATTCACCAACATACCTTGAAGATATGAATTTATTTATTTGGTCGATTTATATGGGGCATGTGTCATAGATGTTGTGTTCATTTATATTGTTTGTGGAGTATTAGCAATGTTCAGTCTGCAGATTTTCTCTAAATTATACATGTATACATTGATAAAGTGCTATTGTCCTTGAAACTTATTTTTTATTTATTTTATTTAATTTTTAATTTATTTATTTTATTTATTTATTTATTTATTTTTAAAGTTTTATAGAGCGCGAACAAGATCCTTACGGATATCAGAGCGCTTTACAAACATAGTGAGAAATAAGCACGCAAAAGAATAATAATTAAATACAGAATTTGAGAATAGAGAGGTGTAGATGGTTCCAAAAAATAGAGAGTAGCAGTATAGGTGGCGACGATACAAAGCGGTCAATATACATACAGAGTGCAATTTTAAAAAAAAATGTTTGGAGGAGGTATCAAGTTATAATATTACAATAGTCAAAAAGTTCAGGTAAATTTGTCTAAGAGAAGAGCTTTTACTTCTTTTTTGAAGGATGCCGTGGAAGAGATAAGTCGGATTTCTGGAGGGAGGGCATTCCATATCCTGGGCGCCATTCCTGAGAAAGAGCGTTTATACGTTTTCTTCTTGTGGAATCTCCTGTGTTTCAAAAGAAGAGTGCCAGCACTTCTTGTTGCTCTCGATCCACCAGAGATTGTCAGTTTCTGCGCCAGATAGCTGGGGGAATTGTGGTGTAGAGCTTTGTGAGTCATACAGGCGATTTTCAGATGTATTCTGACTTCGTAGGGAAGCCAGTTTAGAGTTTTTAGATCGGGAGTGATGTCTGATCTTTTTTTTGATCCTGTGATGAGTCTGGCTGCAGGATTAATAGTGGCTTTTAATGGTGCAATAGTTGATAGGGGGAGACCACATAGGACAGCACTTCCATATTCCACCCGTGGGATGACCAAGGCTTGGACTGCAGTTTTGAAATCCTTGGGAGGGAGGAAAGGTTTCAATTTGTGCAATGTATTGATGTGGAAATTAGCTCCCTTCGTTGCATTGCTGATGTGATGATGCATGTTGAGATTGCCATAAAGGGTTATGCCTAAGGATTTAGCAGAGTCCACAATAGTAGGTTGAATGTTGAGAGCAGTGAGCTGGTTAAGCCAGGCCTGAGTGATGGGTATTTTGGAGGGAGGAGCTATTAAGAGGAATTCTGTTTTTAGCGCGTTAAGTTTGAGGTGATTCTCTGCTAGCCAGGTCTGTGTGTTCCTAAGCGTGGAGTTGAGTATTTTGATGTCATCGAGGGTGTGTATTTTAAGGTAGAGTTGGGTGTCATCAGCGTACATGTGGAATTGAACATTAGATGCTTGGAGTAGGACAGTAAGTGGTTCCATGACTAAGTTAAACAGAGTAGGGGAGAGGGAGGATCCCTGAGGGACACCAAGTGTTACAGTGACTGGAGTGGACAAAGTATTGTTGATCTTGAATTTTTGGGTCCTGTTGTGGAGAAAGGACGTAAACCAATTGAGAACTGTCCCTGAGATACCCATTCTGAGATTCAGCAGATCAAGAAAATTCTCATGTTTGACCGTATCGAAGACTGAGGAGAGATCGAGTATTATGAGGAGGCAAGAACCCTTCTGATCAAGTATTTGAAGTGCATCATCAATGATGTGGGTCATAGCAGATTCAGTACTGTGGCCTGCTCGGAAACCTGATTGATATGGGTTGAGGAGGTGAAAGTGCTCGATGTGTTTAGTCAGTTGAAGGTGCACGCATTTTTCTAGTAGTTTGGCAAGGGTAGGGATATTGGTGATAGGGCGATAGTTGTTAAGTTCGGAAGGGTCCGCTGTGGGTTTCTTTAAAATGGGCGAAACCTGTCCCACTTTGAGGGAATCCGGGATGTATCCTTGTTGGAGTGAGCTATTAATGATTTTGGTCCAAAGGGGGAGAAGTAATGGGATAAAGACCTTTACGGTGTTAGCAGGTAGAGGGTCAGTGTGGTGATTGGAAGGCTTCAGTGTGCTAAGAATCTTGGCAATTTTTTCTTCCGAGTATATTTCAAAAGATGACCACGAGGCATTGTTTTTTAACTCAATGGGCGTTTTACTGTCAGGGTTGGAGTAGAGGTTTAGATCAGTGAGGAGGTCATTCCTGATGTTGTCTGACTTTGAGTTAAAGAAGGAAGAAAATTATTCACAGGACGGCAGTGCATTAGAGGTGTTTGAGAGAGTTTGAGGGACATCTCTGGATTGAGTTTTTATTAACTCGAACAGTTTTTTTGGTCGGTTTTTTGCTTGGTCAAGCTGGTGGCTAAAGAAAGCAGTTTTCGAGCGTTTGATTTTTCTGAAGTAGGCGTTTCTCTTTTTCTTAAGCGTTTTGAGGTGAAAAGCTGACGGGACAGATCTCCAGTTACGTTCTGCCAGTCTCATTGCTCGTCTATCATCATTAAGGATCCCGTCATACCATGGTTTAGAGATTTTTGAGGAAACGTTCTTTAATTGAAGGGGGGCAGCTGCGTTGATAATTGAGGACATAGACTTGAGGTAGTGGTCTGTAAGAGCCTGTACGTCAACGACGTCAATGGGGGGTAAGAGAAGATTGTGGTTGAGGGAGGGTAGTGAGTTGGGGTTGGGTTTCTTCAGGTCTCTCTTCCAAACCGTACGGTTATGATGTGTAGACATATGTTTTCCTAGCTATTGTAAGGTAGGCCACTGTTTAGGCCTGGTAGCCTTCTTTTGTTACAATAAAATTGTTTTTAAGTGAAGATTAAATAAAGAATTGGAACTGTACCATGCTATGGATCATCCTTCAATGTCTTGAGTGTGAAAGAATGGGAGGATTTGAACATGTTTGAAATAATTCTGACACGTGAAGACTTGATGACATTGGACATTAGATTGTTGAACTTATACAGGGTGCTGAGTGATTTCAATTGTATTTCTACTAGGGATGCTGTCTCTTTCTATATTGATTTTGTTGCCCACTTGGGAATTAGGATATTTCTCATTTTGCACTAGTCTGTAATGCTCTCTTTGCTGAGAGCCTACATGGCAAAAACCTGTGCTGAGATTGACTGTAACTTGTGAATTGTTCTAACAAATCCTTTTAATTTATTCTGCTGATCTAGAACACAATCATTGAGTGCACCCTTATTTGCTTTACTGTATTTTGATGTTTTGGGTAGTGCCTCACCTTGGGGACACGTTCCTTCAAGAAATTGAGATTTAACACCATCTTACATTCATGAATCTGTGGGCAAGTTGTTGAGGTAAATTTTGGGGTGTCCAGATTTAGGGGATCCCCTGTCTCCACACATGTGCAGCAAATGGTATGAGTATGCTTTACAAAGTAACACTAACTGCGATGCAAGGTCTTATAACTAACTCAATTTGAACAAATGACATGAAAGACAGGAAAAGTGTAGGGAGACAGTGAAATTAAGCAGAAGGGAAGAAAAGAAGAGTTTGGGGCCTTTCAGCAGGAAACCAGTGTAAAAAGTGGAGAGGCAGGGAAGTAAGATTATGTAAGAAGGTGAAGAGAGGGGTAGGTAGGGAGGACCGAAGAGCAGTTTAAGAACTGGAGGCAAGGCGATGGCCGCCGGGGTGAGGGAAGATCAGATACGGGTTAGCACGAGGAGAAGATGAGGAGGGCAAAGGGTAAGCAAAGGGTGGAGAGAAGAGGACAGGGGAAGGAGGAAAAAAATGGGGAAGGAAGATCAGGGATGAGGGAAGACAAGAACGGAAGGAAGAGTGCAGATTATAGGCCAGGCTTCGAGGGCATAGGAAGACAACTGAATAGTGGTTGGAATTGGAGGGTAAGGAGGAAGTGAGAGGGAAGAAGTAGGATCAGCAAAAGCAGAGAAGGATGGTCAGGGAGGAAGAGGGAGAAGGCAAGTGAGAGTGAAGAGGATGAGAAATAATTCCACAGTAAGACGATGAGGCAAGGAGGGGAGTGATAGAGAAAATTAGAAGGAAAGGAGAGAAAGAAGGGGTAGAAGAAGAGGGAAAGTAACGAAAGGGGAGAAGAAAGGTCTTAGAGCAAGAGGGAGGTGGAAAAAGAGAGTGGAGAGCAGAAAGGAGATAGTTTAGAAGTAGGAAAGGGAGAAGCAATATAAAAATGTAAGTAAGAAGATAGCCAGATAAGGAAAAATGGAGTACAAGGAAAGGCGGAAAGAGAGGGATGAGGTGTGGGTGGGCAGTAGGTGAAGAGTGTAGAGTTGGAAAGGAGTGGATGGAGGTGATGGAAGAGAGAGGTAGTTAACCCCTTCCGCGCTGATGACAAAGCCAGCTCGTCATGGGCGTTACCTACGCTACGCGGATGACGAGCTGGCTTTGTCACAAACCGCGCGATTTTTAAATTTCAGCGCACAGCGGGAAAACCGACTAGCGCGGTAGCGGTTAACGAGAAAAGGTGAAATAAAGAAGTAGGGAGATAAAGGATAGGGCGGTGGCAGGTAGAGGGGGAAGGGATAGAGAATGCAGGTTAGTGGGAATATGAGTAGGGACAGGTTAAGAACATCAGCAACTATGTTACAACAGAGTCAGTGGGTCAGAAGCAGTTTAAAGAGGTGAGCTTTTAGAAAGCAATGACGTTGTGAAGCGGAAAGTGGCAGCTCTAGAGAAGGACTAGAGAGTGACTTATGTAACACATGTAAAGTTATAAATAAGGGGATTTCAAGAAGAAGGTTGTCTTTGTATCTGAGCTATCTCAAACCACCAGAAGTTGTGAGTAGATTGGCCAGGTAGTGTGGGGATCTTGAGTGGGTGGATTCCTAAACTTGGTAACTCAGCTTAAATTTTATTCTGGTCTCCACTACAGCTATTGTAGCTCTATTTGGATTGGAGGGATTATCCTTCTTTGATGAGGATAAAAGTCCGGCTGTGGCATGCAAGGCAGATTGGGGAGGCATAATTGTGGATTGTGAGGCCCCTGCCAGAACTGTGTAACAGAAATCAAGATGAGAAGATATTAGAGATTCAGCTTCAGCTTTCAGGAGGTCAGGCTGCAAGAGTGGTTTTATCTTTTCCAGAACACGTGTGTGAAAGTTATGCATTTTAGCAATTTTCTTTAAGTGAAGCATCTTGGAAAATTCAGGTTCATGTGAAATTCCAGAAGAAAGGGAAGAATTTGGCCATTGTAGATTCCACAGTAGGTAAGGATTGAAGGCTTTTTTGTGCTTCAAACAGAACAGGATGAATTCAGTCTTTTGCAGGCTTAGAATAAGAAACTTCTCCTTCATCCTGATCGAATTGCTCAGAAGGACATCCAGCAGGGTGAGGATGTCAGAGAGTGTTGTGGTCTCTATATATATTGTCAACCAATATCTATGTGGAATTAAGAACAGTGGTGGGTGGGGTGCATAAAATAAATACATAGAAAAAAAAGTTACTTACCAAGCTTGCTGCACGGCACGTCCTCCTCACTAAGGTCCTCTTCTTTTCTTGTGAAGTCACTTCTGGGGCCCTAACCAACTCCCTTAACCAGTGCTGGTGCTGCTCTCATGCTGTTAATCAGCATCAGAGCTGCACCAGGATTGGCGGGAGCGGCCTCTCTTAGTGCTATCAAAAGCACTGGAGGCCTGTGCTTTCTCTAACCCAGCTCTCTAAGACAGCTGGGTGGAGAGGTTTAAAGTGTGCATGTCTGGCTGGCCATCACAAGACGGCCGGTCAAAGAGAAATGTGCACTTTAAACTAGTTCACAGGCAGCTCACCGCTCCTCCCTGCTGCTGCCACTCAGCAGGCCTGTCCTGACACTTATTTTCGTCTCTTGGGATTTTCTGGGGGCAGTTTAGTGGGACGGCCCTCCTCAGCTCTAATGGAGGAACTGCCCCTGGTCCCAAATCTGCTACAGTGTTGATCATACAAGTTCTTAAACTGTGATGCTGTTGGAACCTGAAAAACAGTGCACAGAAAACCCTTCAGTTTGTGAAATCACACTTGTTGTTCATATTCAGTTCCTAACCCATTACCTTTTAGTCAATGGTTTGACCAATTATTTCATTGTCAAGAGGTTAAAAGTCTATTGTTTACGTTTTTATAATTTAGAGTACTGGTCGTACCTGGTACATTTAGTTTTATTTCCTCTTAATCTCATTAGATGAGAAGGGGGAATTATCAGCCAGATTCATGAAAGGAATTCCGGCTCGCAAAGGGCCAGATTCTGAGAATCTGGCACTTTGCGAGCGCAATTTTTGCATTTGGGATTCATCATCCCAAATGCAAAAATCGCTAATTGCGAAATCGCAAATTTGCGAGGAATTGCATTTAAGGAATCTCTATTTGAGATTCCTTAAATGCAATTCATTAACCATTTTTTATTTGCGAATTCGCTATTTCTGGCCGCTATTTACCGCGAAGTCTGACTTCGTGGTAAATAGCGAAAACTTAGAAAAATGCACTTTAGTGCATTTTTCCAAGTGGTATGTTCTTTCTGTGTCATGTAGCTGTTATTTGGTAACTACATGTATGTAGAATAAGACTTCTGACGGTGTGTCTGCTGTTGTTCCCTGTTTTAAGATACGCTGATCCTTTGCTTGTATCTCAATGTCTCTTTTTGGGTTAGCTTGACAGCGCAGCTGTCGCCAGGCCATACGTGATCTCAGACTCCCTTGGTCCGATTCCCAGTATACCAAAGGTAAACGACTCTGCCAATGTGAGTGCATGGTGAACAGTGTGCCTCTGAGAGTTCTGTGTGCCGCACATTAAAGCCAAACTTAATGGAATTGCCAATGCTTGTTCTCTCCATTTGACTCGAGTTAAAATGCCCTTTTGCAGGGATGATAGTAATGCATGGTAAATATTGTGCCACTTGCCTCAGGGCCCAGCTCTGCAAACATGTACATATTAAACGTCGTGGCAATCACAACAAATGCACAACTCTTATCTTTGATGCTCTTGGAACCATGGTGAGGGCTGCTTGATCCCCCCTTAATTACCTCTGGGGCCTCTAACAGTGGGGATGGATATTAACTCAGATCTACAGGCCCACCCTGAAGTACCCAGGGGACTACTCTTCCATAAACAAATTTAGCTGAATTATTCCTGCACATCACCTCAATTTGCTTGATGCTCCACTTCAGATTGTGGTAAAAGTACCCCGAATGATGGAAAACTGAAGAATACAACACCACACGCCAGGGCAAAGGAAAGAAAGACCTGATGGAAAGAGCGACTTCAATGTAAAAGTTCTCGCAGTGAGTGCCTGCTACGCAATATTTGAGAAGCAGGGCTTTGCATGAATTAATTTCACTTTCAATCACGAAGAGAGGAACAAATTGTATAATTTATTTAATAAAAGGGGGGTTTCTGCCGTTGCCACAGCAATATTTCTCAATAGATCATCCTGCCTTTTTAACTTCCTCGTGCACAAAGCACTTTTGCAATCGCAAACCCCTGCGACTGGAGAAAATCAGGAGATTTACAACTTTAAAAGAGCTTCTTTTTATGTAAAAAAAAGCCCTTCGGTTCGTAAATGCCCTTTTGTGATTCTTTTCGAATTACAAATAAGAGGGGGCGTGAGAGCCGCATCCCACTTCTATTTCTGGGTTTGAAAGGAATGTATCAATGTTTTACGACCGCAATTACGATTGTAAACCACTGATGAGGTATTGAGGTGGTAACCGATTCACAATCGTATTGGCCACCACCCTGAAATGAATCATAGGGATAGTGGTTTGCTGTCCCTTACAGGCCACCATTAGTTTGATTGCAGTCAATCACAAGGAATTGTAGATTGAAGCCTGCCTAATGAAGATCTATTAGACAGGTCATTCTGCGAGCCCCTACAATTTGATATTTTGTGAACTAACCTATAAGTATGTAGGTCAGTTTACAAAATACAATTCTATTCACAAAAATGTGATGCACAATTTTCAGCCACTTTTTGTATGGAGATTGTTAGTATATCATCCCCCCAATATTATTTATGCCTTTCATTTTACCTTATGGAGTATCTTAAAATTCTAATTATTGAGGTCATATGTTTCTTATGTTCAGTTTTTAAGAAATAACATTTAGAACATTTATTACATGAATCTAGAATCTTTATTCTTGACACATTAAACACCATAACATTGAGGCAGTCCTACTTTTCCCTATCCTCCTTGAATATCAAAAACTGTTTTATCCATCTTTAGCAAGAGAAAATGTAAGATTTAATTAAAGACAATGACACTAGTGTACTATGCAACTGTCTTTTACTACTACTCCAAGCAGCGGTCAGATAAGAACAAAACAATGAATATACTATCAGCTGCCAAAAAGAACATGCTTTCAGCCAGTCGTGGCAGGCATTAATCGCGGGGTGGAGTCGCGCAGGAGGGTCGCGCGGCGGGGGGGGGTTAATACATTTTAAAAACGTACCTGTCCACAGGTCCTGCGTTTTTCTTTTCTCCTGCCTCCGACAGGAACAGGAAGCAGGCAGCTTCCCTCCCCTCCCCTAAGCCAATCACAATGCTGCAATGGCAGTGTTGTGATTGGTTGGGACACCGACCAGCCAGGCACCTACGGGAAGGCGATTTTCTCCATGTAGGCTGCATGCAGCCTACATAGAGAAAAGGCAGAGTGCTCATGACTGGTATGGTTGGCCCCAGAGGGCCGACCAAATAGTCAGCGCCCTCAGCAGTGGGCAAGCCACTCTTCCCCTGCCCTAGAGCAGACCCGATCACTTGCCCGCCCCAACCAAACCCTTCTGCTTTCTCGCAGTGCGAGAAGCAGAAACATAAAATGGTAGTTCCATTTTATGTTTCTGCTTCTCGCACTGTAAGAAAGCAGTGGGCGACTTTCTTCCGCCCTAATGGAGGAGCCGCCCCTGCTTCCAGCATTCCAGGAACAGATTCATATTGCTGCTCATAACTACAAATAAATTAGACTTATCTTTTTAATATTAGTGCTATCTATTTTATATTTCCTTCATTCCTTATCTGCAATACTCCAGCAAACTATCTTTCTTGCTGCTTTCACTCTCTCTATTAATACAATTTTATGTTTTCCCTTTTTCTGTGGGGATTGATGCCCACCTCCACACAATCGTTTTTGACTCTTTGCCTCACACTGAAAACCTTTGTTATTGCTTCCCTTTTCATTGAGATCACATGGACCCTCTTCAACTTCAGACCCTCTTCACCTTTTCACTCTGTTGCTGTGAATTTATATCCCCTTTCTATCCTTTTGGTCGAATTTCTCTTCCCCCAACCAGACTCTGGGCCTCTTTTGATAATCACCCTCACAATCAGAGCATGTGCTGTTTATCCTTAACAGCTGCGGCATGTTCTGCAAGGTTCCTTGCCTCCCACCTGTGGCCTCTGTCTTCATGCCAGAACAGACAATGCAAAAACTGCTGTGGCGCATTGGAGTGGTGGATCTAAAGACCTAACATTGTCTGCATAACTGCCTTCATGGACAGATGGAGAGTGCGACTCCCCCGACATATGCCTGCGGTCGCTGCTCGGAGGTGAGGTTTGGAATGACGAGGGGACCAGACTGCGTCCACCCCATCAAAGTACATACACCCCTACAGTGTGACTGGGCAAGCAAAGGCCAATTGTGACTTGGTCTCATTCTCTGAACCGCCATTGCAGAGAGGTGATGACAGCAACCTCATCGCGCCTGCACGTTATGCTCAGAGATGCGTTCGGGGACACTGAAACACCAGATTGGACCCACCATGCAGCGGTCATCATCGCAGCTCATTACCTCATATCCAACCCAGAGTGGAGTCTCAAGACTCATCAGATTTTTACAGAACACAGTGAGCCCTCGGTGAGTGGGGAGCGCTACCATGCACCCTCTGGTAGAACTAGGTGAGGGGAGCACATAAACAGTGTTGATTAACTATCAAAGCCCGTGGCCCCCACGCAAAGTCTGTACAATAGGAGCCCTAGGAACTGGGGGTCCCACACGCTGACTCTCTGTCATAGCCATGTGCACCAGTCTCTAATACCATTACCATCCCAACAGGGGGGACATGAGAACAAAACATCACAACAGACAAGGGGGATAGCATTTTTCTGCACTTAGTCTAGTGTGCCTGCAGCCTGTCTCCAATACCCTTCTGGGATGGGTAACAGCTGGATTTTGTGCATTCCCTCTCGACAACCACACACAAAGGGAGCTTATGTGTGACTGATGGGCCATCCACATTACTCTGCTGGACTACTGCTCTGGGAGAATTGCTTTTCTGCTGGGTTGTGCTACCCTGCTGCTTGCTACCCTCAGCCCTGACTGAGAAGGAGTAGACCCATCTCACTTGAACCCAGAGTGACTCAAAACCAAAGCTGGCTTGACTCCTGTTCTAAGTTTTAGGGACATCAAAGGCACCAACTCACACTGTTACAGCACCTGGACTTTGCTTGCTGCAAGTATTGCAGTGCAAGGACGTGCCAACCCATTCCTGCATTGCTGCAGTCAAGAGGATCAAGTACCTTGATTTGCCGACTACTTGACGCATCTCTGATTTAGCGTGGCTCCAAATCGGCAGACCCACATCGACAATGACGCATCACTGTGGCTGCAAGGAAAGAGCACATTGTTTCATCAGCTGCTCACTGCATCTCACCCATTTCCAGTGTATCCCTCATCACAAGGATTGACGACGACACATTGCCTCCACTTCTCCCCTCTTTGTCCTCGATGTCGAGGCAATTAAGGTACTTTTTCAGCAGGGCAGGTTCCTGTATCCGACCCACACTCAATTACGGTTGGCCTGGTCTTTTGGATTTGACCTGGTTGAGCGTGACCAGCCAGCCCCAGTTGGTGCTTTCTGCTTTTACGCACTATAATTCAGTGTATTATTTGAAAATTAATATATCTGGTTATACTTATTGGATTTTTGTCATTTTGGTCTTGTTTTTTTCATACAAATATACGTTTTTTTTGTGATGTTTTCACTGCGCTTGTGTTTGAAGTGTTACACAAATACTTTACACATTAAGTTAAGCCTGACTGCTCTGTGCCAAGCCACCAGAGGGTGAGCACAGGTTAATTTATGGTATGTATCTGACCAACCTTGACTATTGGGTGTGGAAAACCAGCCCCTAAATGTCTCTCAGCTGAGGTGGATGGGGCGGTGTACAGTCTTAATATCGAGTCATTTATTTCGAATGGACATAATATCGACTAGAGAATATCGAGATGGCATTAATATCGAGGTAAGTAATATCGATTTAATTTATATCGATTGTTATGTATGTTAAAAAATATCGATAGATAAAATATCGAGTAAGTAATATCGTTAGTAAAAAATATCGATTTGTTTATTAGTTTAAAAATATCGAAAGTTGTGTTATCGACTGTCATGATATCGACTCTTAATATGGATATATATAATATCTAATAGTTAAATGTACACTGTTTTAATGTTTAATAAAAACATTTTTTGTTAAAATATATTATTTTTATTTATTTATTTATAAAGAATTAATGTAAAAAATAATTAATAATTAAACAAAATTATTAAATTACTATAATAATTTCTAGGAGCGGGTAGTGGGTTTTTAGGGGAATAGGGTGGGAAGTATTTTAAATATAATTAATTAATTATGTAAATATATTAATTGGTATTAATATTTAATTAATTGTTAAATTACAATTTAATTAAATATATAATATTTAATTGGTAAATATTTTAATATAATAGCTTATTTGATAATTATGCTTATTTAAATAATTTATGTCATGTAGCGGGTTGTGGGATTATAGGGGAATAGGGTGGGAAGTAATTTAATTATAAGTAATTAACTATGTTAATTAATTAATTGGTATTAATTATTAAATAATTGTTAATTAAATTAAATATGTTAATTATATATAATGTAATTGGTAATTTATTTTAATAAATTGAATAATTGTTTATAATGTAAAATGTAATTTTTTATGTTATGTAGCGGGTTGTGGGTTTATAGGGGAATAGGGTGGGAAGTAATTTAATTATAAGTAATGAAATATGTTAATTAATTAATTGGTATTAATAATTAAATAATTGTTAATTAAATAAAATATGTTAATTCTATATATATAATTATATATAATTAATATTATTATAATTATATATAATTATATATATTATATATAATTATATAATTATATATAATTATATATATATATAATATATATATAATATATATATAATTGTATATATAATTATATATATAACATATATATATATAATTATATATATATTTATATATATTACCTACTGGCGGTCGCCAGTAGGTATATATAGTTAGGATTTTTTCTCTATGGGATTTTTGAAAATTCTATGTCTAATAACTTTGGCGTTTGTGGACGGAATTGGCTGAAATTTTCAGGAAAATGGCACATTTTCTTTCTGAGCAGCCCCTGAAAATTGGGGGGGGGGTTCGTCCAGGGGGGGTCGAGAAAAAAGGGGGGTCCCAAAACGTGTTTTTAACATTGAGTTTTCCATAGGGCGGTTGGCCTCACTTTTAGCCCGAACGGCTGAATGGATTTGCACGAAACTTGGCAAAATTGTAGGGACTGGTAGCCCGATGTGCCTTTTGTAGGTCTCAATATATGTGCTCCAGTGGATTTTGAGAAATTAACGTTTAAAAAAAGATATATATCTGTAACAGCGGACCGGGCAGCGCTCCAGTTCGCGTACCTTTCGCGCAACGGAGCTTTGTGAAGCGAAGCTGATTGGTTCTCCGGCGTCTGTCAACATTCCAAACAGCCCGTAGCGGCCGCCATCTTGTCTCTTGGTAGGATCGAGAGACAAGAGGAGGCCAAAGCGAAGGGGCAAATGACCATAAGGGAGCATAGTAGATCCTCCCTGACCTCTTAGGTTTGATGTACCATTTTGCCAAGTTTGGTGTAATTCCGTTCAGCCATTCAGGCTGTAGACGTATCTAAATGTCAATAATCGAACGGCTGAATGGATTTGCACGAAACTTGGCAAAATATTAGGGACTGGTAGCCCGATGTGCCTTTGCTAGGTCTCAATATATGTGCTCCAGTGGATTTTGAGAAATTAACGTTCAAAAAAAGATATATATCTGTAACAGCGCTCCGCTTCGCGTACTTTTCGCGTTACGGAGCTTTGCGAAGCTGATTGGTTCTCCGGCGTCTGTCAACATTCCAAACAGTCCGTAGCGGCCGCCATCTTGTCTCTCGGTAGGATCGAGAGACAAGAGGAGGCCAAAGCGAAGGGGCAAATGACCATAAGGGGGCATAGTAGATCCTTCCTGACCTCTTAGGTTTGATGTACCATTTTGCCAAGTTTGGTGTAATTCCGTTCAGCCATTCAGGCTGTAGACGTATGTAAATGTCCTATGGAAAATTGCATGGGGAAAACACATTTGAAAGTGTTGAAATTTAGAACCAATTAAAATGTTACTTTGGTTTTGTATTTGTGTGTGATGAAAGTTAATTGGTTATGTATATATCTCAAATGAGAGGAAACCACAGCCATTTTGTGATACTACTGTCTGAGGTACATTTGTGAGGAATTTTTGGTGGTGAATTTCTGGTGTTTGATTTACACAGTACTAACACTTCTACTTTTAAAAAGGTGAGTTGTTAATTTGTAAGGGGAACTATGTTGTACACTTGAAGATAATTTGAAAAATGTTTTCTGTTATTTATTTGCAGTCCTTCTGTTATACTAAATACTTGATAAAGTTAGTTTTATATTATGTATTACTAAAAACGATAAATGAAAGTGATTATTTTTTTCTGCAATTTACAGCAAGCAATTTCAAAATAAAATGGCTCACAATGAAGAGACCGTGGCAATTTCTTTGTAAGGGGAACTATGTTGTACACTTGAAGATAATTTGAAAAATGTTTTCTGTTATTTATTTGCAGTCCTTCTGTTATACTAAATACTTGATAAAGTTAGTTTTATATTATGTATTACTAAAAACGATAAATGAAAGTGATTATTTTTTTCTGCAATTTACAGCAAGCAATTTAAAAATAAAATGGCTCACAATGAAGAGACCGTGGCAATTTCTTTTGAATTGTCCACTACATTGATTGAAATTGAGAGCACCAATAATGAAATATTGTCACAAGGAGGAGATGACTTGAATGATTTCATTAGATTGATTGAAATTGACAGCACCAATAATGAAATATTGTCACAAGGAGGAGATGACGTGAATGATTCCACTACATTGATTGAAATTGAGAGCACCAATAATGAAATATTGTCACGAGGAGATGACTTGAATGATTCCACTACATTGATTGAAATTGACAGCACCAATAATGAAATATTGTCACAAGGAGGAGATGACTTGAATGATTTTTTTGATCAATCTGTTGATGGCGAATTTATCGAATGTTTGGAGACCATAGAGTTACAAGAATCATCATTGCAGACTTTTAATGAGGAGATTCCAGATGAGATGATTGAAGAGGAAATTGCTGATGAGGACATGTTACTAGTTCTTTCAAATTTAGAAAATTCTGAAGAATAAATTTATATTTAGAAATCAAAAATTGTTTGAGACATTATTCATTTTTATTTTTAATTTATGAGGTTGTAGCGAAGTGATTGTAGTATAAAATGAGACTTATAGTATAGAGTGCAACATTTTTATGTTACATGGTAAGTTTACTCATATTTACTTCCCTTCTCCCACTATATTATCTCCAATGTGTATTTGACATCTCTTCTTCATCTCCGGCCTCCTTTCTCTCACTGTATGTCTCTGATGCATCTTATCGCTGCTATTTTGTGTAATTACAGAAGAGAGTAAAATAAAATAGTTCGGAACGTGAAAAGGGGGCAAAGTAGAGTACCCCTCACCCCCTAGGCCTTCTCAGGCGGTCCCAAAAGGATCAGTTTCTGCTTTCCTGAGAGATTATGGTATGAGTTCCATATACCACAATAATTTGCATTACAACATGCAAGATATATATCTCCTATTACCAACTTTTGGAGATATTCGCGCTAAGCGCGAATATCTCCAAAAAGTAACACCTGCCCTGAGCAGTTCTTAGCCATGTTATCCAATGGGAGGTGGATAACATGGCTAAGAGCATTAGCTCGGTAATGCATGAATATCGCTGACTTTTTAGCGATATTCATGCATTGCGGCCGTTTTTTATCGCATTTGCGATAAACCTTGATAATAGCAAGGTTTATCTTCTATAATTTCTGACGATGCTTAGCGGTAAACAATTCGTTGGTAAGCATCGTTAGCGATAAATATCGCTTAACTTTGGTAATATGCACCAACGTCTGTTAACGTTCGATTCGAAGGAAATGAGGAAGTGTTGAAAAACATTGTTTGCGCCATCTTGCCTTTTTTGAAATGCCACACTTTTGTCGTGCACGGCAGCCATTTTAGATGCCTTGACCAGACCCACTCTCTGCACGCTGTCGATTCGTAGCATGGCTCCCCACCCTCGCAAGCATCTTCCCCAGGCACTGGTCACCCCCGCTCTCTGTCTTATGCATGGGCAATAAACCTCCCCCCATCTGCGCTGCTCTTCCCTGAGAATCACACTCTGTGCCCGCCCGACACCTCCCTTTCGCCCTATTCACTACCGCACCCTCTGACACTCCTCTTCCTCTGTGTCCGATTGTCCAGGCTATCAGCTAGCCCTGCAGATGTAGTTTATGGCTCCAGCTGTAAAGAATCACCCCTCTTCAAAGGAGTTATAGTAGATCAAGGCCCACACCCGATGAGATCCGTCACACCACACGTGTTCCTACTATCTGAAAACCATCCTGTATTGTGATTGGGGAGGGGACCGAGCCTGAAGCGGAAGATTCTAGGAATGACTCTTTGTACATCAAAGTTTTTACAATTATGTGTCACATTAAAAATATATAGCACTCCAACAAAGTAGTAGGAATATAAAACTTTAATAACATATAAATATATACAACAAAACAAAAACAGTAAAAACATTTAAACAACGAAGAGACCGTGGCAATTTCTTTTGAATTCCTGATGAGGACATGTTACTAGTTCTTTCAAATTATGAAAATTCAGAAGATGTTGCCTGGGGGTGGGTCGTCAGTAGCAGTCTGTTGTGCGAATAGTTCCAAGGCAGCAGAACGCGCTGAAATCTAGATGGCACGAAAGTGATGTCTAGTAAGTTGCCGCCCAGCAAATAACGGCGTGGGGCGCCGCGGGGGTGAGTGAGTCCAGTAGGCACCACAGCTATTCTTACCGGCATTGCAGAATTACTGCTGGGGACAATGCCTGTGCTGTAGCAGGGTCACAGCAGAAACAAAAAGGATTCTGTTGAAGATGTTGTTGGTTTTCAATTTGAAAACAGTTCTGGTGTCAACTGCTATGGTAATGTAGTGGTTAATGTTTTGTTTTCTCTAGAAAATGTAAAAGAGGGGGAGGCAGTCCAAAGTTCCATTAAAAGGGCAAAGGAAAGGATCGGTGGTTTGAACTATCACTCAAAAAGGGGAGGGGGTGCAACAATTTTTCCTACCGGGTCACACTGTGCTTTCACCGGAACTGAGGTCTGCAGGATTCTAGAAATTCAAAGTGAGGCTGGCGCCAGCATGGGAGCGCCGACGTCCCGCGGATACAGTTTCGTCACTCCACGGGCGATCATGGCAGTCATTCCCCATCGGGGGTCGGAGACTCCCGCGGCTCCTCTAGAATCTTCAAGGTCGTGGAGGACTACGGTGGTGGAGTCAACCAGTGACCGGGCCATTTCTTCATGCTGGGCCCGCTCTTGCCAGGTCGATCGCCATTTTGAGAGTTCGGCAGCTACCGGCGATCGCGGGGTCACATGAGCGGACGGGCTCCACCCTGCCGGGCGAGACGTTGCAGCATCGCCACAGTGGACGAACCCTTTTCGGGGCGCCTGGAGCGCTGAGGGTGCAGCTGGGAAGCCTTCACCTGAGGAGGCGGGAGAGGCCTGTTCGCACCGTCTCTCCCTCCCAGTGCACCCCACGGCGCCCCGCTTGACATTTGTTATGGCCGGTGGCGATGAGGACGGGGGGGGGTCGGAGGCATGTGCAAGACATCCCCCCAAGTGTTGTCAAAGCCATTTTTGAAGAAAGAAGAAATGTCCCGTCCGTCTTCGGGCCGGGCTTCCGGTGGATATCGGCCGGACGCCCCTGGCTCTGGCCCCATGAACGGGTTCCTTGGTTTATCGGCTGCAGCCGGATCCCGTCGGCCTCGGCCCCCCGACCGTTGGTGGCCGGACCGGAAGAGCATGTGGCGGGACTACCTGAAACTCTCAAGGGCCACCGCGGCCGGACTGGGAGAGAGAGGGGAGGGTCGAGGAGACATTCCCCCCCCTGCAACTCTTCAGCGTTGTAAAGGCAATCCCCTGGCCGGGTCCCGCTGGCCTCGGCCTCTCCTCCGGCTACACCCTACGTTAGGATCTCCTGGCCGAGGCGTGGCAGCAGGACCCGCCTTATATGGGCTGCTCCCGGCTGGGCGTAGCCGCAACCCTGCCCCACCTTGGAAGTTTCCAGAGTGGGGGCGGATGTTCTACTGACTTGCATTTTCCCTAGTCTATCGATTTTTTGGGCGTGGCAGGCGGTGGGACAGCGAGGGGTGATTTGGTTTCTCTTACTGTTTTTCTGGTCTCTCACCACTGGCATATTTCTAACGTTTTCTTGTTTCTAGGACATTAATAGGTTTTATCATTACGTTATGTTATCGTTTCTTTGTTCGTTGTTCAATAAAAGTTCATGTTCATCAGTGGCCTACTGATTTTCGTTTTCCTATTCTTTTCTTTCCAGGTTGTTTCATGCTAAAGTTTCTGTTAACAGGATACAGTGATCACTTTGTTATTATTGCATATGTCCTTTTCACTAGGGGTGCTCTCTGGTCGGGCCAGATGACGTATCTCTAGTAAATGGTCCGGGTGAAACAGGTGCATCAATCAGTGGGGAGTAGATAGGCATGACAGATTACAACGGGGGAGAAAGGTCCGCATTACGTACCCTTTCACTATTTGCAAAGATTTTCCTACGTATATTTGCAAACAGGGAATACCTCCAAAAAGAACCAATTCCCAAACAGTCAATGTTTGGGGAAACAATCAATCAATGAGGATCGAAATAGGCACGACGTGTTAAAGGTTTGCGTTACCTACCCTTCACTATCTGCAAAGGGAGAGAGAATATTCCTATTCTTCCTCGTTTGCAGGCAGAGAAGATTCTTAAGAGAACCAACTTCGAACAATTCAATGCTCGATTCAAACAATCAACAAGGGGTACTGTGAACACAAATGAACGCCGCTTATGTACATACACATTGGTATTATCAACAGGTTGTTCCTAATGTTTCTATTTTAGGGAGGTCAAAAAGAGATCCCATTAGTGGCCTACTGATTTTGCTCGATTCCTTTTGTTTTTTTACACGATTTTTCGCTATCTGCAAAGACTAAACAGAGTATTGCGACTCTGTGCTTGTTTGTAAATAGAGAATGAACCAAAGAGAACAATCAATCAAATGGAGAGAGAAGCAGGCACGACGGATTACAACGGGGGCAAAGGCCTGCGTTAACTACCCTTCACTATCTGCAAAGAGAGAGTACTCCTAATAGAAATGAGGGGTGGGGGGCAGCATTCAAAGCAGATCAGTGTGCATAAACACGAAAATGTTTTTACTTACCACGTACTTGACATTCGACAGCTTATGATATTTGCTATTAAAAAACCATTGAAATTCACTGAAAAAACCATAGGTTAAAGACCATATATAGTTAGGAATTAGCATTTACAAAACCTTGAAAATTCACTGAAAAAACCATAGGTTATAGACCATATATAGTTAGGAATTAGCATTTAAAAAACCTTATTTTACTCACACAAAACCATTGAAATTCCATATATAGTTAGTTGCACTAACTATATATCGCGCACCCGCAATCCACTGCTGATCATGTCACATATTACATCATTCATGACATGGTCAGTGACATCACTGATGACATCACTGATGACATCTCAAATGACATCACTGATGACATCACTGATGACATCTCATTTGACATCATTCTTGTGCCAATACGATAAACCTCTCCAGACTCTAATATAACCTTAGATACACTCAGTGTATACAGACACTCACACACTGCCACTCATCCATGGAGTTACTCACACACCCAGTCAGTCATGCAAAGAAACAATCTCACCTCCATTTCTTCAACTATACAGTTATACGCACCTTACTTATTGAAACATATACTAACACATATTTACTCTCTTATACAATCCCTGATACAAGTTCACAATGATCGATACAACCACTCACTCATTCAGTGGCTCTCATGCACAGTTATTTATATATGCCAACTCTCACATGTACTGTGTTTTACATATGTACTTACTATGACATGTAGCATTGAGATATCCATTCACTCATCAATACACTCATGCACACAGTCAACTGCCCATGTAGCTGTTTCCACATGCACTCTTGAACTCATACACCTAGTGAATAAACTGCTCACACATCTATGCACAGAGTCACACACCTTCCAGCCACCCCCACACAAACTCAATCTCCCATAGAAATACTTGGGCAACTAATTAATAACACATATAGCCTCTCGTATAGCTAATGATCAACACATGCAGCAGTTTACATCACAACAGACATAATGATGCACAAATTAAGACAGTTTAGTCACTAACCCATGCATTCAGTGAGACACATTTAATCACTCACTCATACAGTCAGTCACGCACCTACTAAATCCTTCATCCAGACACTTATACATCCACTCATTCTTCAATATGTAAGACATATTTTAACTTTACAGAAACATACAGTCACTGGATGTTGTCATCAGTGATGTCATCAGTGATGTCATTTGAGATGTCATCAGTGATGTCATCAGTGATGTCACTGACCATGTCATGAATGATGTAATATGTGACATGATCAGCAGTGGATTGCGGGTGCGTGATATATAGTTAGTGCAACTAACTATATATGGAATTTCAATGGTTTTGTGTGAGTAAAATAAGGTTTTTTAAATGCTAATTCCTAACTACATATGGTCTATAACCTATGGTTTTTTCAGTGAATATATATATATATATATATATTTGGGTAAAGAGGTCGTTTTAGTGTTCAGGGTTAGTTTTCTGTTTGGGTATTAAGGGGTATATGTTGTGTGCAGAGTCAGTTGTCAGTTTTTTGGTAAAGGGGTAATTTTAGGGTTCAGGGTCAGTTTTAAGTTTGTGGGTCAAGGGGTATTTTTATGGTTCAGGGTCAGTTTTCAGTTTTTGGGTAAAGGGGTATTTTTAGGTTTCAGGGTCAGTTTTCTGTTTGTGGGTAAAGGGGTATTTTTTGGGGTCAGGGTCAGTTTTCAGTTTGTGGGTAAAGGGGTATTTTTAAGGTTCAGGGTCAGTTTTCAGTATTTTGGTAAAGGGGTATTTTTTGGTTTCAAGGTCAGTTTTCAGTTTGTGGATAAAGGGTTATTTTTTGGGTTCAGGGTCAGTTTTCAGTTTTTGGGTAAAGGGGTATTTTTAGGTTTCAGGGTCAGTTTTTTGTTTGTGGGTAAAGGGGTATTTTTAGGGGTCAGGGTCAGTTTTCAGTTAGTGGTAAAGGGGTATTTGTAGGTTTCAGGGTCAGTTTTGTGTTTCTGGGTAAAGGGGTATTTTTAGGGGTCAGGGTCAGTTTTCAGTTAGTGGGTAAAGGGGTATTTGTAGGGGTCAGGGTCAGTTTTCAGTATTTGGGTAAAGGGCTATTTTTTGGTTTCTGGGTCAGTTTTCAGTTTGTGGATAAAGGGGTATTTTTAGGGGTTAGGGTCAGTTTTCAGTTTATGGGTAAAGGGGTATTTTTAGGGGTCAGGGTCAGTTTTCAGTTTGTGGGTAAAGGGGTATTTTTAGGGGTCAGGGTCAGTTTTCAGTTTGTGGGTAAAGGGGTATTTTTAGGGGTCTGGGTCAGTTTTCAGTTTGTCGTTAAAGGGGTAATTTTAGGGTTCAGGGTCAGTTTTGAGTTTGTGGCTAAAGGGGTATTTTGTGGGTTCTGGGTCAGTTTTCAGTTTGTGGGTAAAGGGGTGTTTTTAGGGTTCTGGGTCAGTTTGGGGTTTTAGGTTAGAGGGGTACAGGGTACAAATAAGGTAAATTTAAATGTCTATTAAATTAGTTAATTTTTAATACATTTTATATAAAATATTTCTATTAATATACATTAAACACAATATTATATCATTATAAATAGTTATGTTATAATGTTATGCGTTGTAAAGGTATTTATTTTGTACAAATATTTGTTGTACATTAATGTGGTGTAATGGTATTTGCTTTGTTAAAGTTTCGTTGTAAAGGTACGCGTTGTAAAAGTATGTGTTAAAAGTTAATACACGTTTTATTTAATTTTATTAAATAGAAAAAAATTGAAAAATATTTTTTAAATTATCTCATAAATTATTGGTAATTAGTTGTAAATTATTATTAATAGGAAAGTAAGATAAATAATGATAGTTATTTAGTATTTTTAAAATATTAAGTATTATGGAAAATTTAATTGGTAATCATTTATTAAAAATATTATATATATATATATATGATTTTTTCATTAATTTATTAATATATGAAGTATTTACTTTCCCTACTCTTGCACCCACTGGAGTGGGAATAGTAATTAGTATGGGTTCAGTGTCCAGCACCTTCCATGACTTTATAATTGGTGAAATGGGAATAGTAATTTGTATGGTTTTAATGTGTAGTATTGTTTTGTGAGTTTATAATTGGTGCAGTGGAAATAAGAAAACAATTTTTAAATAAATACTTATTATTGGTAGGATAATATAATAAAGTTTTTACATTACATAGAACTTTTATTTTCTCATTATAATTATTGTTATTGTAGTACTTTAAATATTAATACATTTTTAAAAATATTAAAATTTATAAGGCATTTTTAAATAGAATATTTCATATGCAATTAATATTTATATACAATAATAAAGAAGGAAACATACACAGGGTTAAATGCAATAAATGAAAAACTGTTTATTAACATATAAAAAAAAATTGTAAGTAGAGATTAATTTTGTATTTATATTGAAATTTTTTAATACACAGTTTTTATTATCCTAAAAAATATATGAAGTACATATATTTGTTTTTAACACATAAATGATATTAACATAATTTTATGTTTTTTTACATATATTCACATTTAAATAGTTTGAGAAACAAATTGGTAATATGTACTTTTTATTTAATAACAAAAAATGTATTCAGATACACATTGAATATATTGTCATTGAAAAATATGTACATTTATTTTGTAACAGTAACATTTTTTTTTTTACCATTTTACCAAGTCATGTTATATTTTTTTTAATTATTATTATTAATATTGAACATATTTATAATATTAATTTTTACATACATAAACACCCCAATTTTTTTTTATATACATACATAATGTTTAAAATAATATTTCCAATTTTTAATAACACATTCTTTGTAACAAACTTATATATGCAATTTTTTTTTACATATACATTATTTGCTAAATGTATTTATAAATCATAAAATATTATTTAAAGTATCACATAACAGTTGAATAATTATTTCAAAATAATGAATATTTATGAAATAATTTTATACAATTTAAATAATTATTTACACTTAATATAATACTCTGTGTATTTTTTTAAGTGTTGGAATATAGAAATTAAAGAGCATTTAGCTGTATACAGGGACTACTTTTTAACCGCGTAATGTTACTTAGGCTTATTTGGTGCTTCAACAGATCGCGGTTGGATGCTGCTTCGCGTTAGAGAGGGTAAGTTTGTTTTAATTGTTTTTTATAAGTTAATGAAGTTATTGTTAGTGTATGTGTGCTGTGTTTAGGTTTATGTAGGTAGAGTTACTAAGAGAAGATTGTGTGTTCGGTGTTAGGTAGAGTGTACGATATTTGATTTTTACCGCGTTTTTGTTGTAGGTGTGTGAGGTGAGGTAATATGTTTAAATGTTACTAAGATAATATGTTTGATGTACAAATATGTGTATTTATATATGTATGGGTGTTTTTGTGTGGGTGGGTATGTATTTTATTTTTTCTAGGTTATCGTTGCGTTTCGCTGTTTTGGAGGACTTCCTTCTTTTTTGATCAGAGCTGTGTGACGAGTATTATATACTCTTATTTTTGCACACAAATTTTTGGGATTTCAAGTTTTCCTGGAGCGTTTTTTTTTCTGCATTACTGTTTTTCGGGTTTTCTATTGTATCTCATGTCTATTGAAGTGGAAAGGAGTCGCTATGGATTTGCTTGTATTTTTGCATTTTTTTTTGGGCTTCCATGGATTGTATGGGTTTTTGGAATGGTGTCGTATGGATTGCTTGGAATTGGATTACGTTTGAAGCTGCAACAGAAATGTAAGTATTTTCAGAACATTTAATGGGTGGGGAAACTGTTTTAAATTTTGCTTTACTTACGTTGTATGTAAAATTTTGTAAATACATTATCTAAATACATTTTATATATGTTAATATTATGTATTTGATAATTTAATTGCAAATTGTTACATGTTATAATCAAGGATTTTAGGAAAAAAATGTTTAATTTAACGTGTTTAGTTATGTAATGTTTTAAAGAATTGTTTTTGCTATCATTGATAGATATTCTAGTCCTTTGCTAGTTGGATAGAGTGTAACATGACTTTGGAGTGTGTTATACATTTTTTTTTAGTTTCTTTGGTGAGTTTAGGTCCGATCAAAGTTACTGATTGCTCCATTCGGAGCTCCTGGTAACTTTGTTCTTTTTGTAAGGATTGTATTAATTTGTGAAGGGTAGGCATTCCTCGGCCTGTAGTTGCTTGGAAGGCATTGTGCCATCCTTCAACTGCATTGTTTGTTTTTTGATTCCTTATTTAGTGTGCTAAGGTAGACATTCCACCAAGCTATTTGGTATTTGGGTTGTCTTCTATGGCCTGATCTGTGTAGCCTTCCTACCCATGTGTCTTCGAAGTAGTCAAGCATAGGGCTTAGTTTATCTTCGTTTCTTTTATAGTAGGGGCTGTCTATTAATAAGTTATAGTGCTCAGTTACATCTGTTAGTGGAACATAGGCTAGGGCGATGAGTTTTTTGATTTGATAAGCAAATGTGCTATCAGTGGCGTATTGGATACTCAAGGTTGATTTTTGTAGATGTCGCCAGATACATTGATTAAAGTGGTAATAGCAACCTTGTATTGCTGTGTGTGGGTATGTTTTAAGGATGCTGTTTATCATTGCTTTTTCAAAGTCAATGATAATTTTTTGTGGAAAATAGTTGTTAGTATGTTGCTTGACTTCAGTTAGTATTTCTTGATAGGTAGCTTGCTGTTTGTTTGGTAGAAGGGCATAAAGGAATGGAATATTTGCATTTTGGAAATGACCATGGATGGTGTATAATTGATAAAAAGGTTTGGGGCATACAGAAAAAGTACCGTCCATCATCCAAGTTTGGCATTGGGTAAGTTTAGTCATGTTGTTTGCTGTGGCAAACACTATAATTCTTTTATCTTTTGATTTGTTGTCATAGAGTATAACATTTTCTTTATTGTGAGTTACAGAGAGTTCAGGGGGAATTTGGACTTCTTCTAAAGTTTTTGGTGTGGGAGGAGTAGTGCATGTTGCTCTTTTTTGTCTAGCTACTGTTCTTTTAAGGGATTCGATAGATGGTAATTGGCTAGAAGCATGTTGGGGAAGTACACTTAAATGGTGTTTCAGAATAGCAGTTGTTGGTTGATCAGTTCTAGTACTAGCTTCTTTAAGGGAATCTAGCATTTGTCTAATCTCTATTTCTGTTACATTGGGTGGGTGATTATGTTCTTTAGTATAAGTAACAGTAGTTTCCTGAGTTATAGCTCTACCATAACATTTGTTGGCATAATATTTCGTACACTTCCAAAACACTTTCAAATCTTTTTGTTTCTCTTGAGTGTAGACATATCCCATGTAACAAAGAAGCATTTTCCCTTTTTGTGAATAAATGAATTTAGCTCCTTCAGTCATGATTGTATTGTAGTGCTAGGAGGTAATTAAAAGAGAATGTCATTATATTTTTAGAAAAAATAATGTTCTAATCACATTATACAGTTTAATACATTTTTATTTTACCTGTAAATGTTTTGATGATTTCAAGTCGTTATTTCCAGGTGTTGATGTTCTTCAAACTGTTATTTTCTGTGTATATCTTTTTGTACCTGTGGCAGTTGAGAAAATGTGTAGAAATATTTTATTACTATTTATGATATTTTGATAGACGTTTTTAGCTACTTTCTATTTAGTTACCTATCTATTAAATGTCGAATTTACATTTCTAATATATACTTACTTATTTATATGTAACTTTTGATGTCCAGGTGTTGTGTAGGTCTTCTGTTTTTTCTTTTTGTCTGTAGGATGAGTGCTAAAAAAAAACCATATATTTGAGGTATTTTGCTTTTAAATTTAGGTGTGAGCTTTGAGAGTTACATTTTCGCTGACTAATAATGTAGTAGTACTTACTTTAGATATGTGTAGCTCTCTTTCTGTTGAAGTCAATCAGTTTTCTTTCTGAAATCCTGCAGAGTTTCGTCTTCCTTTAGTTAGGAGATGTATACTGCATTTTTAGTTTGCTATGATCTCGTTTATATAGTATTAGGTTAATTGTTCAGAAATAGGATTGGTTGTTTAAATTGATAGTCTGTTTTTATTTGTGGATTTGAATTTTTTTCTCTGTTATGCTAATTGCTTTCCTTATATGGGTGACGCCAATTAACGTTTATTGAATGTGTAAGGCCTTATTTTGTATAGGTAATGTTATCTTGATATTTGTAAAGTGGAGGAATATATATAATTAGCTGTAAGAAATGTGTAGTGGGTCGAAACATTGTTTATGTATTATAAAATGTATGTTTGTATTTATTGTGTGTTGTAAATGTTATGAAAATATATAATATATTTTATCTATTTATATTAACAATATCTGAATTATTATGATTAGTATGACTGAATTATTAAATAATAAAGTCATTTATTCTAGGATGTATTAATGGCGATATTTTAAAAAATCGATACATTTGCTATCTATATTTTTGTAATCGATATTTTGACTGTTGTTATATAAATATGTAATAATCGATGTTTTAGAAATCGATAATGTTGTCAGTCGATATTGTTGTAGTCGTTGTTTTTAGTAGTCGATATTGTGGAATCGATATTTTTGATGTTTGTTGTTTAAGTATAGTCAATCGATAATTTTATTGTCGATAATTAGTCATCGATATTTTCTCCAGTCGATATTCGGTCTGTCGAGGTTATGTCAGTGATCCGGATGGGGCACCAGAGGAGGTTGCACTGGAGACCACTGTGGAGGACATTGCCTCCCTTGTTGACCTACCTGAACTTGTTGGGTGGCAAGTAGAGGGGGATCCATCAGGAAGAATTTCTGCAATGTACAGAAGGAATATGCAACCCTGCAAAGCATGAGGCAACAGGCCGAAGCCCAGACAGCAGGTGATGCCTCTGGAAATCACCGCATTTATTTGGAGGGACACCTACTGTATAGTGCTCTAGGGCATCTGTAGATGGGGTAACAAGCGCACTGGTTGTTCGCCAATGCATGTTACTGGAGCTGCATCATGAGATACCCCTGGCAGGACAATACATTTGCCAGGCTTGACTCTCACTTGTATTGGCCCTGGATGAAGATTTCCTCAGATACATACTGTAGGGCTTGCTTGAACTACCAGGCCAGTTGGAAGACAGGGCAGATGATGAAAGTTCCCTTGAATTCCTTACTTGTCATTGGCACTCCCTTTGAAAGTGTGGGAATTGACATTGTAGGACCTATGGATCCCAGATGGCCTCCAGCAACAGGTTTATCTGGGTACTGGTAGACCAAGCCACAAGTTACCCAGAGGTAGGAGGCGTGACCTAACACAGATGTAGAGGGAAGTGATTCTCGGAGCTCCGGCCTCGGAATACCCCATCCAGCAATATCCTGGCCCCCAGCCATAATAGGAGGCTGGCAAACACTGAGAGTGGACAGATTGGGTAAAGGGAATATAGGAGACAGGACCGGACTGCACGGGGAAGGAAGGAGTGAAGAGCCGGTAGGCCCATCGAACCCGAGACCCTGCCTGCAGCAGAAGCAGGGGACAAATGAGAACAGGTCTGGCAACAGGCTGTGGGGCAGCAGTGAGAGAGCAACCAGCTGAGAGTGCCGGCATACTGAGGAGTATCCCCGGGCGACTTCAAGAGGCTGTGTCGGGCTGCAGCACTTATTCCTGCACAGAGAAGACGGGGAGCACTAAGGGAGTATAAAGACCCTTGCAATGTTCCCAAGGGAGTCGTAGCTCCCAAAACAGCAGTAGACAAAGACTGGACAGCCAGGGACTCACTACTGTTGGCAGGCGGAGAACTGTAGAACTCACCGCAAAGGGAGAGCCCTGGACACTGTCAGGCCAAAGGAGGGCAGACAAGGCAAGTCCTGAAAAGTGTGAACTGTGAAGCGGTTAACGAAGGCCCGAGCCGGGTCAGAGAAGAGTTTTAGTAGCCATAACACATAGTTAAAATACCAAACCAGGAGCAGAGACCAACGGTGGAGAGGTGCAGAAGCTGCCCAGTATGGGGAAAGTACCAAAGAAAAAGGTGCACCGCACCATAGCCACAGGAGGTGGGAGCATCCAGACGGATGATGAGGATGACACCTTAGACGCAAGGAAGGAGACAGCACCTGTGCAGGCCACCCTGGCAGACGTTATGGAGGCCATTACGGGGTCTTGTGAAGCTCTTGAAATGAAAATTGATGCATTTGGCACCGACCTCATCCTCCTAAAGGATGATCACCACAGATTGGCGGAGAGAGTAAATGGCACTGAAAAAACACTTGCAGATATCCCAGTGGAGATAACAGATCTGAAGAAATCTCTCTCAGTGGTAAAAGAAAAAATAAAGATACTGGAGGCATGGACGGAAGATAGTGAAGGGATATCGCGCAGAAATAATTTGCGCTTTGTTGGCATACCCGAGAAAGAAGAAGGAGAAGATGTGGTGCAATTTCTAGAGGAATGGATCCAACAGGAAGTGGCGCCTGAGGGACTCTCTTTGTTCTACGTGCTGGAAAGGGCGCATAGAGTACAATCAAAGGCGCCTAGACCGGGAGCTCCACCATGGCCAATAATAGCCCATCTGCTACACTTCAGGGACAGAGACCATATCCTTAAGCAGGCCCGGCAGATATCTGACCTACAGGTAGGAAATAGTAAAATAATGGTGTTCCCGGACTACACCAGAGAAGTTCAAAGACAAAGAACCTTGTTGTCAGCAGAGAAAAGGAAGCTGCGGCAACTACAGCTCCCATATGCAATGCTTTTTCCCGCTAGGCTATGAGTGGTTGCGCTGAAGGGAGTGTGATTTTTTCAGATGCCGCAGGACGCTTGGGAAAGGCTAGACTCTGGCCCGGGCCGAGGTTCCAGAGGCAGCTCACCGGGGTCATCGGCAGGGAGAAAAGCTGCAGGACGTGGCACGTCAAGGGCAGCGACCACATCGGAAGCTCAGGAAGAAAGGCGTAAGGCCCTTGAAGCGGTGGCCGAGCTCAGTCAGTGGGATCCAGTCCTAGATCATCATGTAATGACAGAGAAGATGGTCGGTTAGAGAGTTCTCCAGTGATGAGTGCAGCAGCGGACTCGCAAACTGAGCTGCTGAAAGTGGAGGCGCAGTCTGCGGACGAGCTGGGTTGACAGCAAACTGTCAAGGTAAACAAACTATGGACATTAGCGAACTATAACTTTTCCATGGGGGGTGGAGCTAGCGAGCGACGGCGATGGCTGCCTAGTTGGTGAGCTCCCTCGCTGCCCACACTATCCTACTCATTATTCTTCCCCTGCACGGGACCTGGCAACGAAATTCGCTTGTGCACTCACTCAGGAGTGCAAGCGGCAACCTTGGTGACGATTGGGAGCCGCAGCGGCGATGAGATCCGCGGCTTTCCCTGTGCTGGCCTGGCCGCGCGGAGGGCCTCATTGAAGCCTGCCCTCCGACCGAGCTCGAGTAGCTCTGAGCCCCCGAACAGTGCGCGAGCCGCCGGCGAGAGCAGCGGGGGCCGGCGGTGTCCACGGTGGCACTGACGGGGCAGGGGGAGTGGCGCACTGCCCTGAACGCCGGAACGCCCTTCGGACAGGGCTGGACATTGGTGAGTGCAGCTCAGACTGCTCACTGCGGGAAGGCGAAAAACAGAGTTACGGGTGCCATATTGGGCGCTGGATCCGCACCAGTGCGGCCGCTTGTGCCGCTCCCCACCACGGATCGGTTCAGTTGGAGGGACGGGAGCGGGGCTCCTAGGAATGCGCGCCTTCCCCCCCTCCTCACAGACATTGATCTTGGGGGTTATTACAAGATTGCTCCCGCCGCTGCGGGAAGAAGAAAAACAGAGTGATGGGCGCCATATTGAGCGCTGGACCAGTACCTGCGCTGCCGCTTCTGCCGGCTCCCCACCACGCATCGGACCAGTCAGAGAAACGGGAGCGGGGCTTCTAGGAACGCGCGCCTTCCCCCCCCGCCCACCCCCCCTCCTTAGGACAGTGATTTTGGGGGCTATTACAGAGAACTGTTGGGTGCAACATGAGGCGAATCCCTGGGGTGCTGTGACACTGGCCCTGGGGCCTCTCCCTTATGCAGCTCTCCTAGAGGAAGACACTTGGCTTGGACACTGTTGCAGCGGATGCGGAGGGCCTGGCCCGGTTCTCTCTGCCCTCCCAACTCTGCTGGGACTGCGCTATCAATATTGATACGCTGCTGCTGAGAGGATAGATGGGCGGTCTGGCGGTGGGTCTGGAGCACCTAGGGACACTTGGAAGCGGACTGTCGCCTGTTTGCCGGCCCTCGCCCTGTTAGCGGGGTCGCTGCGACTCTCGTGGAGGACAATTTTCGACTGGACAGAGGGTCAGGTGGAGCTTGGATGTTATCTGGCGGTTGTGGTGACGCTGAGGCCTACACGTGGGGAGCCGCGAACTAGACTACTCTGGTAGGAAAGAAGGTGGTGCGATTGATGGTTGGAAGCTGCCCTTGGACCACAGCCACGGTAAGAAGATACACACCCAAGGGAACCTACTGGCCTCAACGAGCGCCCTTGTTGATATCAGTGTAAAGATGGGACGACCAGACAGAACACAACCGAAATTAACTTTTGCAGGTAGAAGCTCGAAGCCTAGTGAGACTCCGCCGCCACAGGGCACTGGAGGTGAGGGATCTGCGATTGGGGAGCCCATGGCCGAGCCTGACCTCCGTACCTTTCTGCTAGCAATGGAGAAGAGCCTACAAGGAAGTATTGCATCCTTGGGAACCAAAATAGACACACTTACATACCGCATGGACCGCATGGCGGAGAGAATTGACAAACATGCAGAGCGCATAGACATGTCGGAGCGCCTCACAGTCGAGGTTGAGGAGGCGCAGACTACGCTGGATGCAGATCATAAACAGCTCGGCAGAGTGATGCAAGTCCTGCAGGACAAAACGGAGGACTTGGAGGCGCGGTCCCGGAGATGTAACATACGTATTACAGGCCTGCCGGAAAGCACCCAAACGGGCAATATAGAGCATTTCGTGGAGGCCTTGCTGAAGACACTGCTGGGCGAGGAGGCTTTCTCGACTATGTTTATAGTGGAACGGGCACATCGATCGCTGGGGCCCAGACCTAAACCTGGAGCGCCTCCCCGCCCCATTATTGCAAAACTGCTCAATTATAGGGACCGAGACACTGCTTTGAAGCTAGCACGAGAAAAACAATCACTACAGTATGAGGGATCTGTTCTTTCCCTGTTTCCTGATTTTACTGCACGGGTGCAGGAGGCGCGCAGACAGTTTGTGCCTATGAAGCGGCAGCTTCGAGAATTAGGAATAGACTATGCAATGCTGTATCCCGCAAAACTTAGGGTTAACAGACAAGGAAAGTCTACTATCTTCACAGACCCGAGGGCGCTTCAAAAAGCTATGAAAGACTGGAACAGGAGCAAACGACGGGGAGCGGCCGAGGAGGACTCTCATGGAGGAGAGGATTGCCAACTGGACGAACAGGATTGAACTCCTGCTCTACTATGGCGGGGCGGGTTTTCATGCTGGTGGGGGATGGGCACCTACACGGGCGTGATCATGGTATCCCCGGTGCTGTTCTGGCTGTATTGGGATGGAGACCAACAAGAAGCTGGCTTTCACTGTGAAATACGTGGGTTGGTACTTCAACTGTAAGTGGGGCTGAAATACTTGGGGAAAGGTGGGAGGGAAGGACATCAAAATAATGTTGCATCGTTTTGTTGACAATATTGTACCCCACAATCGGATAATAGAAGAGACTGAAGCTTTGTGGTGAACCGTGGCACACGATTCTGGTGTTTCATATTCGCGATTTCAGACTGAATGTGATAATGCAGGACTAGAGATTGGAACTGCCCGCACCTGACCACAAATGAAGAGCTGTATATTCAAATGCTTGCACTCTATGGACCCAACTGTAAACAATCTAGGTATCTGTGCTGAAGATGTTACTGGGGGGCGGGGGAGGGAGACGGGATTGCATCACTTCATTTTACTTGTTATAGTCTTGAACAGCAAAGTACTCGCTACCTACGCCCTGGTGTGTATTCCACATCTGTATTGCCACTGGGAGACTGGGAGTGTAATTTGGGAGAGGCTTTCCTTTTCCTTGAGATTGTTCTGAGATTGGTGGATTCTTTTATTTTGACTGTTTGAGCTATTCTGGGGTGATTGAATGAGTGCTATTTGTGGGGGGGTAGGAGGGACAGTTTGGGGGCTACAATGGGATGTGGCTATGTTGGGGTTGAGCAGGCGTGGGTGGGAGAGGGTAGGGGTTTAGAGGATTGCTCTTTGCGGGGGGATGCCAAAGTTCATGAACGGCTGATGGAGTTGGGGGGGACTGGATAAAGGTTTTATGTTATGTTTGGAGTTTTATTGCTGTGCACACAATATCTAGGACGACAACTTTCGAGAGCAGACTGACACTACTTGTCCCCCTCACACCCGATGCCACCTGAAGAGACACATTTGACACAAGATAGGGACGCTATTACGCTGCTTACCTGGAACGTTCGCGGTCTCAATGACCACAGAAATGTTAGGAAAGTTATACAATATCTATTGAGGCACTCTATTGATATCGCGCTTCTACAGGAGACGCATTTGCGCCCTGACAGCCCTACATTGTCATATAGGGGATTACATAAACACATACACGCCGCAGGGTACACATTGCACGCCCGGGGAGTACTCACATGGGTTAACCCACAGGCTAAAGTGACACTGACACCTGTTGTCACAGACACTGAAGGGAGGTACGTTATATCAAAATGCGAGGGAAAGGGAATGTCTTTCTATGTAGTATGGTCCGAATTATGACTGCCCTTCTTTTTATTTGAATTTAGCCTCTACTATAAGGGAACATTGCGGGGAACAGGTGCTCTGGGGGGGAGACTTTAATATGGTCCGACACCCCAAACTGGACAGATCAGATGGCCCGGTGCGTAGACCAGCGGGTTCGGCACGAACCCTCGAGACTGAGATGATTAGGCTGGGTCTACAAGATGTGTGGCATACTAGAAACCCGGCACAGGGAGGATACACACACTACTCTGCGCAGTATGACATACACATGCGGATAGATTACTGGCTGCTCCCTACCCCCCTACTATCTTCGGTGCTTTCGTGCCTGACTTTACCCCGCACATACTCGGATCACTCACCTGTCCTGGTTAAGTTCAGAGCATTGACAACTCGTCCACCACCTTTTAGCTGGCGTCTGCCTCCATATACGCTACTTGATGCGGCTTTTCGCGACGATTTAGCAAAAGCAGCGGAGGAATTTTTTGATACTAACGTTGATTCCTTCCTCACGGTATGGGAGGCCTTTAAAGCTTATATGCGTGGACTGGTACAGAGAACTGGAAGGGTGTGAATGAATGATTAATAGTGCATTGAGCTAAGGAATTAGAGCAAGATGTGACTGTAGGATGGTAGGGGAGAACGAATGTTTAGGGATGAGAATGACTGTGTGTGACTGACAGTATGTGCTTGGTAATATGCGTGGGTAATACGTGGAAGAGTTTAAGAATGAGAGTATGCGGAGAATGCATGGAAGGCAGAGGAGATTGAGAGGGTAGCGTTTAGGTGTTCTGTGTACGAGGGCACATGTAGGGTTATAAGTGGGATCGTATGCAGCACAATTTAGTTTATAGGAGAAGTAGAGTCGTCAGGCACATAGGGAAACGGTTAAGAATAATTTTGGGGGTTGTTTTGGTGAGGTGGTTTGTACGGGGAACGTGATGCATGGTTACACTGTTTCATGAATTGAAGAATTATAAATATGTTGAAATATACATGTTTTACGAGGAATAATACAGTAATGATGTGTTCTGTCTGATATGATTTATTTGCAGTTTCCCCTGACGAAGGGCTATTTTTAGCCCAAAATGCATTGGGTGTCAATAAAGAAATGCTGTCTTGGATGAATCTTGTGTTCTGATCGTATTCTTGACGAGGTCCGGATGGGCACATTTGAATATGGGAAGCATTCAAAACGCAGGAATAATAATGCTTGTGGATCAGAAAAAGAAAAATCGTAAAAATTGTGATAAACATGTGGATGAACTTTGATTAAAAATGGATTAATGTAAACGTAGAAACTTGAAACAGGATGTTTCATCGCTACGCGCTGTGCGACTGAGAGTGCAGCATAACTTATGTTCCCCACTTTTATTTGCGTGGACTGGCCATAGCTAAACACGCGGGTGTACAAAAATCGATTAGGTCTCGACTCTCCTCACTAGAAGCTAAACTTAAGGAGATTGAGTCGCGAAGAATGCATGACCCTGGGCCTGAACTGGATAGCGATCTGGCTCAAACGCTCCGTGAATACCATGAGGAAGCGGATGCTGAGTTCAAACACCTAGGGAAATATAGCGTAGCCAGATCGTATGGTGAAGGAGAACGCCCGGGCGCTGTACTGGCGCTCATGGCGAAACAGCGCAGACAGGGCACCATGGTGCCCTCGATGACGGATGACAGCACTGGCGAGAGGCTGACTGATGTACAGGTAGCGGCGAGGTTTAGAGACTACTATACAGCGTTATACGCATCGAGTGGTTCAGCCTCGGAGGAACGTATATTGGATTACTTGACACACATACAATTACCCGGGCTGACAAACACACACCGTGAGTTTCTGGTGAGGCCGCTTGAGAGGGAGGAAGTGGTATGGGCGCTCTCCTCCATGAAAGCTGGGAGTGCCCCTGGAAGTGATGGATTCCCTGCTTCTTTTTATAAGACTTATTCTCACCTTATGATACCTAAACTGCTGATGCTGGTGGAGGAGATGGCGGAAGAGGCAATTATGCCGCCGCCGACGATGAGGGAGGCTGTCATTGTGGCTATCCTAAAACCTGGTAAATCTCCAGACGACTGCGCTTCTTACAGACCGCTATTATTACTTAACGTGGACACAATGATCTTTGCTAAGATCATTGCAAATCGGTTAAGCCCACTGATCCCAAAACTGGTAGCCCCTGAACAGGCAGGTTTTGTACCCACTCGCAATCTGACCTACAACATACGGACAGTATTTGCGGCCTTCCAACACAGGAAGCAGGAAGTTCCCGCAGTGGCCGTATTCCTTGATATGGAAAAAGCTTTTGATTCTGTAGAATGGCCTTTTCTTCGATTGGTCTTGCGACGCATGGGTGTGGGGGACCTCTTTATACAACTCATAGACACTCTATACAACTCGCCTAGGGCGAGGGTCCGTATAGGTTCCCTTACTACTGACCCATTTGCAGTGGAGCGAGGTACCCAACAGGGCTGCCCACTATCCCCCCTTTTGTATGCCTTGGTTGCGGCACCTCTGGCGTGTGCGTTACGGGAATACCATAGTCATCGCAGTATTAGGTTTCCTACTTATCAATTAATAGTGTCCACATATGCAGATGACACCTTATTGTATGTGAGGCACCCAGAAGACAATCTTTCTACGGTATTGAGGGAAGTAGTTTTATTCGGCTCATTGTCAGGGATCCATGTTAATTGGGGGAAGACCATAATGTTCCCTCTCACCCCTGCAACCCGCAGGGTGGATTCGGAATATCCCATTCAGTGGACTACTGAACCGGTACGATACCTGGGCATTAAACTGCACACTGATTTGGAAACGGTCCTCAGGGAAAACTATGGCATTGCTGTCTCTAGATTAGAGGATGATTTAGACAAATGGGTTGCGCTGCCATTATCGCTGATGGGACGCATATCGCTGCTTAAAATGATTGTGCTACCCCACTTTTTATATTTTTTTAGCAATATCCCCATGGTCCTGTCTGACACATTCTTCAGGCAGCTTCACGCACTAGTGCTTCGATTGATATGGGCTGGAAAGCAGCCCAGAGTGGCCTGGAGTATCCTTGTACGATCGTATGAGGATGGGGACTTAACGCTCCGGATCTGGAGCTATACTATCGCGTCGCGCAAGGAGCGCATGCCTAGAGCTGGATACACGGTCCTGCTGATACACCGCATGTGTGAATCAAGACACTAGTAGCCTCTCCTGCTCCCCTACCAGCTTTGATGTCCCGACCAAGAGATCGGCGTACGGGCATTCCTGACTCAATGAATATGGTAACACACGCATGGTATCATCTTATGGACGCTCAGGCTTGCTCGCTGCTATACGCCCCAGGAGCTGAGCTGGCGTGGCGTTCGTGGCTAGCCCCCTGCAGAGAGAAGGTGGTGATAGGAGCTTTATTGGCATTGAATGTCAACACAATGGGGGATTTATTCCTCGCTGAGAAGGCTTGTACATGGGAGGATCTTCGGCCTACGGAGGGAGACGGGGCTCAGCTCCTTCCCCGTTTCCAGTTTCACCGGGTTTGCCATGCCCTGAGAAGTTTGGTAGGTGGCAGAGCCACAAACAGTTTTGGCATATGAATATATAGTCAAAGCCAAAGTTTCAACTGAATTACTTACTAATCTCTACCGCATCACCCTTGCCGAGAGAACGATGGACTATTCGAAACCGCGTCTGGCTTGGCAGACTGATCTAGACGTCGAACTCTCTGAGGATGTGTGGAAGTTTTGCTGCACTAATGTACGTAAGGCTTCCCTCAACGGCAGACATAGCTTACTCCATTTCAAATTTGTAAACAGAGTTTATTACTCCCCTGAACGTCTATTTAGATACGGCTTACGGGACAACCCGAGATGCGAGAGATGCCGTGCCTTAACAGCGGACTTTCTTCACCTTGCTTGGTTGTGTCCAGGGGTAGCGGACTTTTGGCGTATGGTCTATAATGAAGTAAACAGAGTCCCTGGTTTGTCACTACCGCCGTCCCCCCTGTTGGCCTTATTGGGGTACTCTAAAGATGTTCCGCCGACTGCATGCCGGTTGGTGGACATGGCCTTTATCGTTGCCAAACGATGTGTAGCTCTGAACTGGATGAAAGGGCCGACACCCACATTAACTCGCTGGTCAGACGATATGTTATACTGTTGCTCACTATAGCGAATTACTACCACCAAGAAATAGGCCTAAAAACTATTGGGCGTTGTACCTAGAGCGCAGGCAGATGAGGGAGGAGGGCACACAGAGAGATACACAAACCCCAAAACATACACAGGATGCATGACAGGCAGTGATGCCTTATGCTGATTGGCCTCTTAGATACAGATAGCGTAAACGGTGTCTTGGAAATGTAAACATATTGTGTATATTGTTTGGTAAGGGAGGAGTGGGAGATTTGACGCTTCTTCAATTGATAAAGTACATGCTGTCCGATTGTTGTACAACTGACGTCCGAAATGCGATTGCACATGCTTTTTTGATTGTATGTTTAAGAAATGCCAAAAAAAATAAAATAAATAAATAACTTCTCCACAGTTATCACAGGTTCTGGCCGGGTGCGGGACTTAAGAGGGACTAGATAAGAAAACTGGGAATGGGGAGGTGATCTCCTGTGACAACAAGACGGAGGATTTGGGGCAGAGGGGCTCTGGGGACGAGGCGACAGCCACCACAACCCCACAACTCAAAGAACAGTTGCAGTTTTAAGGTTTGTATGGGAGGGGGCTACTTCTACCTGTCCTGGGGAAGGGGAGTTGGGAAGTTCATTTGTTACAGGGGTGTTCAACAGGGGCCAGGCATGTCTGGGCCAAGAATCTAGGGAGGGAACACTCAGTGTCCGTGCAATGGGATTCGCCATAGACTACAGATGTATCTCCTGGAACGTACGGGGGATGCACTCCATGACAAAGCGCCACAAAGTACGTGCATTCTTAGAACATAGAGGGGTGCAAATTACAATGCTACAAGAGACACATATACATGCAAAAGAGGGAGCCACACTGCAGCGCTGCTGGCTGGGTCAGGTATATTACACAAATTACTCTGCATTCACCTGAGGGACAATGGTATGGGTGAGGGCAGGGGTTCCCTTCCAGTGTACTAAGCAGTTCATAGCTCCTGAAGGGCACTATGTATTGCTAATGGGTAAGTTAGACAGTAGGGATATTACAATAGGAAGCATCTATGAGCCAAATATAGAATTGGCCACCTTCCTGGCAACTCTCTCTATAACACTCACCTATGCCCTAACTGGTTCTGCGCTCTTGGGGAGAGACTATAATTGTGTAGAAGACGTAAACCTAGATCGATTTCATCCCCCACTACCAGACTCACTGATTTGTAGAACAGCAGTGGCAAGACGGAATTGCCCGCTACAGTGGGGACTAACATATTCTTGGAGGGCGTAGCACCAGGGGGACAGAGCCTATTCATTCTTCTCGCATATGCATGAATTACACATTAGATTGGACGCTATCTTGTGCACTTTAGATGTCCATGAGTGCATTCAGACTAGCGAATATCTGTCCCAAACGATGTCAGACCATAACCCACTATTGAATGGTTGGACCAGGCTTAGAGCACGCATCCCCACATGGCGTCTCAGAACAGAGACACTGGAAGACCAGGGATTTCAGGCCACTATCAGGACGGCTATCGAGCAATACTTTGCAGTAAATGCAGGTACAGCATCGAGCCCCAGCGTAGAGTGGGGGGTTTTCAAAGTGGTACTTAGAGGCAAGTGTATCTCTGAGATGGTAGTGGTGAGGACAATGCGGGACACACATTATGTGTTGGTGAAAACACTCTTGATGTGATGGAGGAAACACACTGGCACAGACAAACTGGAAAACTTGGTCACAAGCATGGGTGAGGGCAGAGATATGTTAGTGTGTGGAATGGGTACACTTTGATTGGAATGCAAAGAGAAAAGAAAAAAGGGCAGAGGGACATAGGGGTAAGAGGTCACGGGAGCATTGCAATGGAGGTAAAGAGGGCCACAGAAGAAGTGTGACAGAGTACCATTGGAACAGCTGGATAGGTAAAAGATAAACTGATAAGGGAAACACAGGAACTGGGAGACAGGCAGACCACACAGCCACATCAAGGGATTTGGGAACCATGGGGGGGGGCATCAAGTTTTCAGATGCTGGATAGATGCTCATCTCTCCTTGTCCTTGAATTTTAGCACACATAAACATTCTTTGGAGCTAGTCTTTCCTCCTTAAACAAAGAAAATGTCTGTTTCAACTTAAAGACTTTCACTTTGCCGTCCAAGTCCTTGTCATAGCATGGTTGGATTATGGCAACTCTTTTCTTACAGGTATTAACAAGTCCACATTAGTACCCTTTTACAGCCCGATTACCTCCAGCGACAGAGTTGTTCAAAGCACAGAAATTCAACCACATATCAATCATACTGTGACTTAGATCTTCTCTTCTATAACAATTTCTAGAAGAGTGACTTTAATGAGTTTTCAAAAATGAGTTTTAATGAATTTTAATAGGACTTAGAAAAGAATAATGCTTCCAATCCCCATCAGGTTTAAATATGTCAATTGCTACACTGGAAAACTTTAATTGATGTGCTGCTATGATCTTTTATGCAATGTCTCCACTGAGTCTCAATGCTGAGTCCAGTTACATGTTCTCAAAGATGCATGTATTAAATGTCTTTGACCTAAAAAGGCTGAGTTATCAAAGCTTTGCAGCAGTAAATTGGGAAGTTCCCTCCACCTCTGGTGCTTTTAAGAGGTTTTCAGTAACTAAACTGTATAAAGAGGTCAGAGGGCATGTAATTGGAAGGAGAGGTAATACCATTTTTGTACAGAACCGGACCTGTGGAATGCATATTCAAAAGCTAGAAGGTGAATTCTCATTAATGGTTCATATGCCACCTAGCATTTTGTTGGTGGGTAAAACACCAGAAAATCACCTATTACATAGTTTAAGGCTTTCATTTCACTACCAATCCTTATGAATGAATTAAATGTGACTTGTATAGTGCACAGTTACTCCAAGGAGTGTTTCAGTGCTCTGCACACAGGTCACAATTACAGAGTGCAGTTAAGCCACCTATTCCTGCTTAAAGAGCCAGGTTTTCAATGTTTGCTCAAACAGTGAGATTGCATCAATTGACCTTAACTCCAAGGGGAGCTTGTTCCATGCAGAAGGCCCCAGAAAGGAGAAATATCTTCCCCTAGCTCTGGTCCGGTGTAACCTAGGGAGTCAGGAGGGTGTTAGCTGACCACAAGTTTCTCGGGAGGACATAGAAGCAAATTCTTGTCCTGAGATAGCCTTCACCTGTGTATTGGAGTGACTTGAGGACAAGACCAAGTTCTTTAAATAAAAACTCATCTTTTTTTGGTAGCCAGTAAAGAGCACACAAATTCGGGGACAAGTGAGCTCTCAGGGAAGGCCCAGGAGAATGCGTGTCGCTTAATTCTGTACTACCTGTAGTTTATTAATAAGGAGGTCAAGAAGACCCAAATATAGAGATTTTAGTTAGTCCAGCCTCAAGGTTATAAGTTCCTCGACAACAAGCTTCCTTGCTTAGAATAGGAGGAAATGTAAAAACATCCTTAAAATACACAGCAGCCAAAAACATGTACCAACTACCATTTTAATCTGTGGTTGAAAGGACAGATATTCATCGAATTTGATGCACAAATTCTTCACTGTTCCTCCCTGAGGGCATGGGAGGAGAATAATATGGCCAAAAGGTTTACCATGGCTCCGGGGTTATAACAACCAAAGAATAGTAATTTGGTTTTACCAGTGTTACATTAAATTGATGGGATGTTAACCAGTGGAAGATGGCTGTTAGGCAGGATCTGATGGATGCGCCCAGGAACTCTGCTTCCCTACTCGAGGAGAACAAAAGCTGATTGTCATCAGCTTAAGAGGTCACTTTTGCTCCCAAGGCTTCGACAGCTGAGCTAATGGGGTAAGGTATACATTGAATAATGAAGGGCTCAATGCCGAATCCTGTGGCACTCCCACTAACAGTTCATGGGACTTCGAAGAGAATGGAGGGATCCAACGTCTTGTCCTCCGCCTTCCAAACTGGAGGCCATCCAGTCCAGGCTTGACCAACTATTATGATGGTTTGGAGACGTGCTAGGAGTTTGCCAAAGGGTACGTCATCAAAGGTAGCTGACAGATCTAACATGATCAGCACTGCCTTCCCACTAGTGTCTAAGGGACCTCTGATGTAATAAGCAACCTTCACTAGTGCCGTCTCCATGCTGAAGTTGGGAAAGCCAGATTGACTTGGGTGGAGCAGGTTATAGTTTCCAAGTACTGTGAAAGCTGCTGATTTACACGTTTTTCCAGCACTTTAGACAGAGTCGGTAGTAATGATATAAGTCTGCAACTAGATTGCTCTCCCGGGTCCGCCTAAGCTTTCATAAGCAGGGGCAAGATTTAGCCTACTTCCAGGAACAAGATACTGTTGCGGTAGACAGTGATTCATTAAGCAGTTTATTAGACAGTGGGGTAATAATGCTCACCCCTAATGCTGATAGGTTTTGGGGGCAGGGGTCAGCAGGAGATCCAGATTTGAGACTACATATTAAATGACAAACAGTAACTCTATGTGTAGTGACACAGTGAAAAACAAAACAATTGACTAGAATGTAGTCCGGAGCAATTACAAGGCCTGAGATTAATTTAAGCATTCCACGCATCACTTTTTCCGAAGCTGTGACCTAGTGCCTGTGGTGAGCAAATAAGTACTTTAGTTCCATACTAACCTAAAATTGCCACCTTGTCTCTGTCCATGCTTGACTGAGGTTTGCTTTTAAGACTTATTCAGTCAGTTCTTCGCATCTGCCTCTAGGAACAATGTGAACCTTCTGGATCCCTTCATGTACATATGGCTGCCCTTCTGTGAGGTTAAAGAAATGAAGATAAAAAGGGTGGCCTGCCCCTTTATATCGTGAGAGGAGCAAAGAGTTTCTTACTCAGGTCAGTCAGTCTTTTAGAAAGACTCACAGTATGAGTCTCAGCCAGTCCTTCAAGCACTTCAACAAAGGGGTGTGCCTAGAGCACAGTATGGTACAAAAGGGGGTGGTGATGGACGGAGCATCTGAACCAATCAAACACTCACACCCAGTCAAAATATCTGGGTTTGATCCATCACCGTTCTTTAGCCCACTCTGCCACCCCAGTTCAGACATGGCTCTATGCAAATCAGTCTGACCCTCTGCCTCATGGGAACAGTCCAGCCCGAACTGCCAAGCCATGCCTTCCCTGGACCGGAAACAAGCTTCCGAGGACCGGTTTCTGGCCTTCCAGCCTTCTTCAGCCCGGCTTGCTTGAATCCAGTGGCAAAGTGAGCAAGGGACTCACGTCTGAGCATACCCTGCCACACTTATGGCGGCCAAAGCGGTACAAAAGGGGGTGGTGATGGGCGGAGCATCTGAACCAATCAAACACTCACACCCAGTCAAAAGAGCACAGTATGAGCAGGACATGGACTCTTAGGCTCTCATTGTGAGTGGCTCAGTATCCCGCCCACTGGGTACAACCCAGCGTTACCACTATTGGGGATACAGTAAGGCTGCAAATCCAACACATAATAGAAAACTAATTTTCCTTCAACATCAGCCAGCTGTTTGAGGGGATTGCATGGAAGAGTTTGCATGAAAGGCAGCAGTTGTACTTTTAGCACTCTTTAAGGTTCCATTTTCCCCACCATAACAGTAAATTTGAAAGAAAACAAACTGTTGGATTTTACCAACAGACATAGCACTTCCATGTGAATGAGTACTTTGTTGTGTTTTTTTTGTTTGTCCGTATACAATTGCACATTACTGCACTTCACAAAACGTATTCATAGAGCTCGCAATCAGAGTAAAAGAAATTAACAGATATTTGCAGCCACGGCGCTTGCGGGTAAGAGCGGTGGGGTGGTGGGGCCGGGTGGGGGGATTTCGGCAGACTGCGATGAGGGAAAATGAATCATTTATTTATTTTCCCGCGTGCCTGTGTGTCGAATCCCCCCTTACCTGGCCCCACCGCTCCACCGCTTTTACCTGCATGAGCCACGGCTGGATATTTGTTGTGTCAAGTTTATTCATGTTCCTTTTCTCAATCTTATAAGGATGAGCACCAGGTGAGACCTGGAGGTATTCATACCTGTTAACCCCACAGTTAAGCACAGGGCCCTTATGAGGGTGCAGTAGTCCACTGAAACACCAGAACCAAGTGAAAGCACAGTAGATAATAGGTGCTGCTATTATCCTTCTCAAGGGGGAAAATGTAATCAATTTTTAAAACAATGTTTGTATGGATATGAAATAGAAACCAACAAATCTTATTTGTCTATCATAACTTTAGTGCATACACTATAGGATACACTTACATTGTTCCTAGTATATGGCCAGCTAACAAGCTGAAAGGTTTGGTTGCTAAGTCAGCAGCAAGATTGTCGAGGTTTCTCAAAAGGTGAGTTGAGGTGAGTTGAAATGAGTACAGCATGTCTTACTATGCTAGTAATACTGTTGTGGTAATGTGTTAATGCACCAGTTGGTTATTTTATCCAAATGTAAAGGGCACACAGTCTTTGAAAGTTGACAACCGCCATTTTAAATCAGCTAGACTTGAGTAAAACTGAATTAAAGCTTGGTGCCAACACACACTTTCATGTATGTCATCTCATATTAAAGGATTCTTCCACCGAGAACCAAATGAAACTGAGACACATGCCTGTCTGGTTGTGGTGGGCATCTTTGCTCACATAAAGGGGTTGAACATTTGTAAAATACTAGTTTACTTGTTCTTTTTTTCAGAGGACTGCCATTCCTTGATCGGATCCAGCTATGCATGCTGGTGCTTGATCACCAACAGTGTGCATAAATGGAAATCTATAAGTGCCAGCGATAAGGGTTCCCATACGTGTCATGGGAATCTGATGCCTGTAACTAATCAAAAGCGTATCCCCAAAGAAGCTGCTTGGGAAAGTGGTTTTTCTTGTTGACTTTTTTGGTTTGTCTAATGGATATCATCTTGTATTTATTGCTGCAATGCCTGCATGTATGTATTTTTAAAGCCAGGACATCGTTTCTTTCTCTTTTTTTCCCTAATAGCCAGTTATAGGTTGGAAAGTAAATTGCTGAAAAGCGTAAACTCTAGACCAATATTTCCCATGGAAAACATAGGATACTTAGAACATAATTTTCAGAACTTGATATGCTGTAACTCTTACTGTAAACAATGTAGTAATGTCGGGATTCAACACTCTTATACTCATAGGAACATAGGCATTTGGCTACAATACCAACAACCGCAGTTATTGCACAGCAATCTAATACAATATATTTTTGGAACCAGTGAACATAGCATTTGATGTGAAAGAGAACTCATATGACAATATTGATAAAATTGTACACATTCAAGTAAACCAGCATTTGGCATAGTGGAAAGTTTTCACATATTTTCTTGACATTTCTTTGAGTTTGAGAATGTTCTTGTGTGTAGGGCTACTGTTGCCTAAATTGTGCTGACAAATCGGATGCCGAAATATGCTTCTTATACAAGTTGACTACCATTAAAGTTGCACTTTTTAAAAACAAACAAACACAATGAAATCATTTTTTCGGCCACAGTTGTCATGAGCTCTTCTAAACCAATTCCCAATCAGACTCATCCTGTAAACCTCCCGCTTTCTTCCTCACTTCCTCTTAATTGCTACAGGCTGTTATAACTTTCTCTTCCACAGTTATCTATTGCACTTCCTAGTTCTTTACCATTTGAATTGCCGTTAGTTTTACTGATCAACTTCTATTTGCAACTAGAGAAAACAAAAATAAGTTAGTCTGTTGAGAACCAGGCTCTTTAGTGCTTTGTCTGAAGCTGCCACTCTTTTTGAGGTTGGCATGAACTGCCACAGCTGTTTCCTTACTTTTTGTCATTGTGTCCACGTGCAAGCCCACTGTGGGCGATGGAGAGCAAATAAACTCCATTCTTGAGTCTTCACCTGGGGCTGATCTGCAACCTGCATATGCTGTTGGACTGCCATTTTGTTTCTCAGTTGATGGTCTTACTCCCCATAACCATCTCATTCCTCTGGAACAGTATTGGGGTTTACATGCATTCTGTGCCTGGGACTCATGGCTTTCTTTACGGTCTGCAACCCCCCAGGAGGACGTGCTATTTGAATACTTAAAAAAAAAATAATCAAGAAAGGGAATTATTTTGACAGGCTGTACATCTACATTGACTTAACTGCAGGACCCTCAAAGTGACTCACTGTCAAATGTGGACCTATTTCATTTCTGGGTGGCCTGCCCACCTGCTACCAGACATAGGCTGCTCAATACTCTTTCGTGCTAGACAGGAAGGAAGGGCCCAAGTGGGCTCTAATGATGTATTCTCCCAGAAAGTGAATAGTAGGAGGCTCATTTGTTACAACCTCTCCAAGACTACATCTAACGAGCAAAGCGCGGAGATACCCCGTAAGGGGTCTATTCTTGCGCTATACAAGAAATTAAATAAATAAATAAATAAATAAATAACCTCAGTGAGTAGCAAAGTGGAATAATTATGAAATCATTAGCAAATATGGCGATTCATTCTGTTTTGGGATCAATATGGATCACATTTCATTTTGCGAATGACAGGACAGAGCTTACGAGGGCTCTCTTCGCCGATGCCACCCATGACTGAATAGCAACACCACTTCATTGTGAGCTTGAAAATATTGATCATAAACAGATGAGGACAACTGCATTTGTTTTTAGAAATAATCTAAGGGTCCAATAGGCCACAGGAGAGATCGCCTAGAAGAAACTCATACTCTAGAACCTATATCATAGTACTTCATCCATTATTGTTAGAGGAATAAGAAATAAAGTTTGTGGTACTGCACCTTGAATAAGTACCATTGGGGACGGAACACATGTTGGATGATGGTCATATACTTGATTGGAAGCATGTAAACACAATGTAGACGACAAAAATATATCAAATGACCTTGGACTTATTGATTTACTTTTCTGGTTATTTGTCATCACACAGTGTTAGTTAAACACATTTTTTGGAGTACTCCAAAGTATCAGAGAGAGTTAAGGACTGCAGATAGGATTAGTAATAAAAGGTTACTTTAAAGGCCAATTTAATTAAAAATAATTGATAAAAAATAAAGCACAGGGCATGTGATAATAGCTAGAATGAGGAGACAAAGATGCGGATGTGGTAAAAAGACAGGCAAGCAGTTGCCACTTGAATGGTACTAAAGAAGAACAAAGGATATGCACAACTGCTGGCTCAGGTTCACCCTTAGAGCTACACAACCTGAAACATGTGCTGAGGCTTGGCAGTGTGGGGCCTAGAGCTGAAGTCACCCTTTAGGGCTCAAGTGGTGTGCTGTACTGCAGCGATGCAGCTTTGGTGCAGGGATGCACCTTTATTTAGTCAAGGATATTGGAAGACCTCTCACCCTCGGAGAGGAAGACACACTGGAGAGGTGCAGTGGCAGGCTACCGTCTCATTGAAACAGTGTGGCAGCAAGACTAAAGCCATGTGTCTGACAAACACATTACCTGACAAAGGAAAACAATGTCCCCACTGGGTGCCTTGACTCATATGGCCCCTATGTGATCTGGGCTTCGCGTTTTGGAAGACTAGACACCTGAAACACCTGAGATTTAGACTATGCGTCAGAGGAATATCTAAACCGTATTATTGTTTAAGTGCTCAATGGTGTACTGTTGTTTTGGATATAATGACCCCTTACTATGATGGGTAGAATAGTGGTACTTACTGGTGGTGTTCCCTAGCTGTCTGTATGTCTTTCAGGGTGTTTCATACCTGATGCCTGGCAGTGGCGTCACTAGGGTTGGTGTCACCCGGTGCAGGTAACTCATGGTGTCACCCCATCACGACTTACAACATGGACCTCCTCCGCTCCGAGTCCGCCAATTTCCATTTGTGTTTACACTATCAATTCTTTCTGAGAATTTTAATCTTGGTGTAAATCAAATCAACCATTTTCACTATCACACCTGAAAATTGTGAGGAAAAGTCCAGAACTGGACAAGTTATGTTGTTGTGGCATTGAATCATATAGCACTGCACTCTGTGTGCCTGGTCTTATTTCCTTTCATAGCGCAAAATCCTCTCAAGCATAGTGTTATGAAATAGTGTAACATCGCCTGTGCCTTTTTAAAATGTTGCCAACATGCCAAATTAATGTGCGCGATGAACCTCGGGATTACTAATGATAGCTGGACTACATTTCCCAGAATCCTCTGCTGCGAGTTACAAGTTTAACGCGTGTTTGCCCACAAACAGCAAAAGCTACAGCAGCTCCTACATCTGTAACAGCCGGTACATGCCAGGCACTTTAAGAAAAGGGTGCGCCCTTGGTCCACATTGCATAGAATTTGAATCTGACCCCTAGTCCAAGAGAACCAACTAAAAACTCCCTCTATGCACAATGCTGCGACATGAAAGTCCAGAACACGGTGATCCGATTAGCCGGGGCTTTAAGTGTGATGAAAAAACTGGAGGGTCTCTCAAAGGGGAGGGAGTGGTCGATATAATGAAGGGTGTGGCTTAAAAACACCTGAGCTAAAAATCTTTGCTGAGCATAGTGTGCCACCGCACTGGTATTTTGATTTTTGCTGTCACTGCAGTCAGTGCAGCCAGATATATGACACACCAAGAAACATTACACAACAAGCCAGGACTATTGGCTTTGTCAATTGTTGTTAGTTGCATAAGATAAATAAGCAAAAACGATGGCTTTGTCCTTTGTTGTATATAACTTTGACAATGATTCAGTTCTAAATTGATGAGACTGTGCATAACGAGTCTCTTTGAAGTTACATCAAAGGCTGTGAAGGATAGCACTGCTGCAGAGTTTTGATTTATTTTTCATCCTAAGTGTGAGGGTAAAAAAGGAGAGCCCGATAGGGACCCATTTTTTGGCACCGCACCTGCTATTTAGAATCGACGGTGCTGAGCACCAGCAGGACCCGGCCGACTTAAAGCCATGCGATTAGCTCATGTGTTACATTAGGATCATCTTTCTCGTCACGGTCAGACCGTATTTCACATTTAGAAATACCAATACCAAGCCAAGCAGATGAATGATTAACTGTAGCTGTGATGACATTTTACAGCGTGCTTTCTTAATGCTGCTTTAAGAAATTTCTTCTGAAGGGTTGCGGGGACGGCCGGGTTGGGCAGCAATTTACGACACAGGCGTACTTCTGCTTCCTGACGTGACGTGTCAGGTAAGAGCTGCGAGACAAGCATTAGAGGAGCGATCAGCGATGGTGTATGCTACGGGGGCAGTGAGTGGACAGGGACGGAGCCCCTAATGCGAGAATGGATCACCAATAAAGTTGTAGAGGGTAGGTTTAAACAGCCTTACTGCAACCACCAGAAGCAGGGCTGCGGTGCCCCCCTCCCGCCTTCCAGGGACAAGAAAGTGCCCCCGGTCGTAGCGCTCTCTCGGGCACGTTGATGGAATAATCCTTGTCATGCCAGCTCTCCCCTTGCAGGGACTGTTCGACTGCCAACTGGTTTATCCCTTAGCATTCTCCTTCTTGAAACTTCTTCCACTGACAAATTATCGGGCAGTTCCATTCCTCTGGGGTGTCTCTCGGAAACATCAAAGATTTTAACCCCTTGACCCTTTCCTTTAAAGTTTTCTTGCCTTTGGCCCGAGCCCTGTAAAATTTGGAAATGACACAAACCGGGTGGGCTTGCACCTTGCAGTAATAACTGCATGTAATGTGTGCACTGTGCCACTGCCGCCCCCAAAATAGTGCCGCCTGGCAGAGCAGAGGCGAGGCTGCAGAGCTGTGTTACACAGCGTAAACAGATTGGTGTCACCCCGTGTGATGGTGTCACCCAGTGCGGTCCGCACCCCCCGCACCCCCCTAGTGACTCCACTGATGCCTGGATGCCTGGATGCATCTTCCGGGAGCTACATACCATTAATCCCTTACATCGGCCAGTGCATGGCCTACAATATAACTTGCCACTATTGAGTTGCCCTATGACAAAGGTTGCCTGGGGCTATCCAACATGGACCCTGGTTAAAAGTAGCACGATACTGTGGTAAATGTAATGTGTTGTGCAGTTTGAGCATTAGCATGCAGTAAATATTTTTGCACCAGTACCACACAGTTAAAAGTAAAACATTGTAGAATAGGGACTACCATGTTGGTCTTTTTTTTAGATTGTTAAACCACATGTAATTTATCAATACATGTGGTTTTACTGCATGCATTTATCACCTGCTGTGATAATGACCTAGAGGTGGGTTGGGGGGTAAAGAAGGGGTGGGAGGAGTAGGAGAAAGAAGTGAAAAGTATTTTTTGTAAGAGAAAAAATGGGAATGAAACGTGGTTACTACTGTAACTGTAATTTTTCCAGCAAGTAAATCAAGTCAGGTTCTCCGACACTTAGAAAAACCATGAACTGCTTGGAATCGGCTGGGGCCGAATTGCATGAGGTAATTCCACTCTGCCTGACTTATAATCAGACCCATGGAGTAATAATGTCTGGCGGCAGAGCTTGAGTATCACCCTGAGTTGCTGGTAAAGATTCTTGGCTGAGAAAGGAGACCAATATGAAGGCGTCGTGGTGATATTGATCTTAAATATCAGTTTCTCGTGCCACCTAGAGTGGAGTGTGGTGTTTCACATCTAGCCTCTTTGTTGTCCCAAGCTTGTTAAAGAATTTCCAAATGAAATGTGAAAACAACACGATTGTGGATCAAGCACCACTGTGGAACCTTGCAGAGTTCCATAAATGGCACATGAAGGCTAAGATGTTGTGGTGGCTGGATCCTGGTTGGAAGATGGTTGGAGTCATCTATGAGGGGAGGCTTGATGTACCTTTTTGCAGAGCCCAGAATACACATGGGAGTGAGAATTATTCAGTTCCTGTTCTTTGCTAGGTTTTGCAGGGCAAAGGATACCATTAAGGAACAAAGGGGTATATTATCAAGGGGTTTTATCTCCGCTTTTTTGGCTTTAAAAGCCAAGAAAGCGGAGATAAAATTATCTCCCTATTACCAAGCTGTCGCTAACACCAGTTAGCGACAGCTAATAGGAGATAGCGACCATCATGGGCCCCACTTTGCATGTCAGTGATATTTATCACTAATGATATGCAAAGTGGGCGTGCCAAGATGTTAGCGACTGGAAACAGTCGCTAACATCGCTATCTCCTATTACCAACTTTTGGAGATATTTGCGCTAAGGGCGAATATCTCCAAAAGCTAACACCTGCCCTGAGCAGTTCTTAGCCATGTTATCCAATGGGAGGTGGATAACATGGCTAAGAGCATTTGCTCGATAATGCATGAATATCGCGGACTTTTCAGCGATATTCATGCATTGCGGGCGTTTTTTATCGCATTTGCGATAAACCTTGCTAATAGCAAGGTTTATCTGCGATAAAAATCGCCGATGTGCGGCGATAATTTTTGTCTCTAAACAAGTTAGAGACAAAAATTATCGCTAGTTGTTGATAATATACCCCAAAATCCTGAGCAGATCCCCGAAATTCAAGAAACTTTTGGAGTTGTTGTCATTGATGCAGGGTGAATAATGTGATTGCTCCTTCTTGTGTAATTGTGAGTAGTTTGGGGCGAAACATCCTAATGCTGGAATAAATTTAGGGAGTGCAGTGTCCACTTGCACTAGCTTTTTTGTTCTGCATTTAGGGCAAAATGCACTCTTGCATCCATTTTGGACTTTGCATCACGTCCTTTGTCAGTTTCTTATGCAGAGTATGTAATGAGGCTCATTATACCATGTACTTTGCAAGCCGCAAGGCAAAATACGTCACATTGATTTATGAGGGAATAAATCGATAAGTTTTCCTGAAACCTGTCTGTTGTTTCATATATATATATATATATATATATATATATATATATATATATATTTATTGACGACCAAAGGTTCTGCGCGTCGCCACTCACTCCCAGCTAGCGCAGAAACACAAAGCATGGACCAAATTTCACGGTGTTCGATTTCTTTATTCACTTGTCGGTTCCATAACGTTTCGGCACTCCTGTGCCTTGCTCACATGACAGCGATAGTGAGTGAGGGTGAGACAGTTAAAGTGAAAGTGCTCAATTTTGATTGGATAAATTAATATAGACCTAGAGAGCGGGCTTATAAGCGGGACATTGACTGTATAATACAAGGGCATATTTGACAAAAAATCATCAAATTGTACTGATGTACCAATATAACGGATATTAATACTTATCAAATATGTAATTGGACACTTTGTGCAAAATATCGCAAAATTACTATAAACAACAAGAGGAACTATTCCTATAGATGAGTCGTTAGACTAAGTACATTTTAGTAACACCTATTAACGACATCTATATAGTTAATCACTGTTGTATATATATATACAATAGATATTATAAAACATTTCAACATGAATAAATATTCCTTACATAATATCGTATATTTCAAAAAAGATTCTCTCATGGTTAAATACCTTTGATAAAAGCACAGTATTATAAATAATTCATATATTTACAATTGGAGAAAGTCAGATAAACCATATAACATTTATAAAAACCATTCCATCTCAAATTATCCATTATGCCAGATTTGAATAAGACATAATCATATACATCAATTCATGATATAAATAACTGCCCTTCCCTGGTCTATTCATTGTGCTGTTTTTTTATATATCCAAGAGTGCTGTATATCCTACCAAAAATAACCTAACAGAATACTGACTTCTCATGACATATTCTGTTTGTGGAAAACCCTAATAGAACAAGTGCTTAGTGCAATTTAAAAAAAGTTTTTTCTTTTTTTTGTTGTTCATTACTGCTGATGATATTACAGACATAGATCCTTACACTATTTAACTGAGCCCAGTTAAAATTATCATTATCAATCAAGGAGACATTTATTTGATTTATTTGTAGTATCCATACAGGGATAACCCCAGTACTTTGAACTGTGCTGGAGTTCCGGAGTAAGATCAATATGATCTATATAACAATCTACCTCAAATGTCCTACCCTATTGGAGCTAATTTATCCCTTTGATTTGATCACAATGTAAAATACATATGAGAGTCCCCAAAAGGAATACCTCAAAATCCCCTTAATCAAAAAGGTTTAAAGAAAAGCCTGAATCCAGATTGATAAATAAGGGAAGGGAACGGAACCTAAATAGACATTGGACTACACATTCCAATATTCCTATGGTTAGCAATGTCAAAGTCCCATAAGCCCAAGTTTGCAGAACGTTGACTTCTCACCCTTTTCCAGTACTCAATTTCAGAGTTATAGCGTTTGATTGTTGATACATCGGGGATTTGTTCTCAGTAAAGGTTTTTGGTTTTTCTTGTGCCAATAGATCTTTTCTAGGCAAACAGAGGGCACTGTTGAATACAACAACAACGAGTTGTCAATAAAACTATTGATATACAAACAACTGTCACAAAACATAGAACATAACAATATCAATAACCCTACATAGTTCAGAACTCGGTTCCCTTAATGTAAACAGGTGTAAAGGTCTTCCGTTACATTTAAACCTCCCGGGTATTTACTGTTAAGTTGTAGTATATATCTAGTTTCAAGTTTTCTTAATTTCGCCTCTCTGTTGCCACCCCTCCTGCTTGCCAGAACAGAGTCCACCACAAAGTATCTGAGGTCTTTGTTGTCACCATTGTGGTGGGTTTTAAAATGACGTGCAACAGGGTATGTATTGTCCTGTGTTGTAATAGCACGTAAATGTTGGAGTATACGTTTATGTACAGGGAGCTTTGTGCTGCCCACATATTGCAATGGGCAAGAGCATTCCAGGACATGTACGGCAAAATCTGTTTTGCAACGTAAGGGTTTTGGTGATTTTGTGTTCTTTATTACTAAACCCATCCTGATAACCTGTACGATTGATCCCATGTGTGCAAGCTTTGCCAGATTTGCACTTATGGAATCCTCCCTTGTTCTGAAACCATACTGTTTTGGCGAGTACCTCCGGTCCTGTATCCACCAGTCTGTCTCTCATATTGGGAGCTCTACTATACGTGATATTGACCCGTTTGGGAAGACTATGCCCAATAATAGGGTCCTGTAAGACTATAGGCCATCTTTTGTTAATAATTTTCCTCACCTCCTTGTGGTGGGAACTGTAGCATGTTATAATCCTAAAGGTTCCATCACCTAGAATGAACCTGGAGTCAGTAGTTGTTTTCTCAGTAGCTATACTGGTGGATATGTTACTTTTAGTCAGTAGGGATTGGCGATTGAGGTTTTTAGATTTTTTTATAGCCTGGTCAATGGTTTTCTGACTATATCCCCTTTCTCTGAATCTCTTGGCACTTGCAGCTTGAGCTTCCATTAAATCATGATCATTGCTGCACAATCTACGTAGACGCAGCATCTCGCCATACGGAATACTCATGATAAGGTGACCTGGGTGTGTGCTTCCTGCATAGAGTGTAGTGTTTCCCGCAGTACATTTACGGTAGAGTTTAGTTTCCAGAATATTGTTCAGTATGTACACTAGTGTGTCTAGAAAGGGTACTTGATGTTGACTCAGTTCAGCTGTAAAGTGGATGTTAAATTCATTATCATTGAGGCAATCGATAAATTCCAATGCCTTCTCCTTTTCCCCCCTCCATACAACGAACAAGTCATCTATGAACCTATGCCAACTGATGACATGGTTCTCCCTTTCATGTTGGTAGCGAGATTGGAGGACCAGTTCCTCCCAAGCTCCCATGTGAAGACACGCAAAGCTTGGGGAGAAACTGGCCCCCATAGCTACACCCTGCAGTTGCCTATAAATCAGACTGTTGTACATAAATATATTATGTTTGAGGAAAAAGTTCAACATTGAAATCAGCATATCATTGTGTTGATGAAACCTATCATCCCTCCTCCCCAAGTAATGCTGTACAGCTGCCACACCATCCGAGTGGCGAATACTCGTGGAAAGGGATGTTACATTGAGGGCTATTAGCCAATCACCCTCTCGTACCTGTATGTTGCTGATTTTCGTCAGGAAATCCCCCATGTCCTTAACATAGGATTTCAATCCTTGAACATAAGTTTGGAGGAAATAGTCTATATATATAGATGTCCGTTCCAATAGACTCCCCATGGCTGAGATGATGGGTCTGCCAGGGGGATTATTCCTGTCTTTGTGGACTTTTGGGATGAAGTATAGAGGGGGTATCACAGGGTGGTCCGTTTTTAGATATTCATATTCGGACTCACTCAAAAGTTTTTGTGACTTCCATTTTTGCAACAACAGATGGTATTCACCTTGCATATTCTTAACTTCATCCCCCTTGAGTCTTTCATAGTGGTCCCGGTTATTAAGTTGACGAAATGCCTCCTTGTCATAGTCCGATCTGGTACGAAGCACAATGTTGCCCCCTTTGTCACTGGGGCGGACGATCACTTTATTGTCCTTCTTGAACCTCTCCACCAATGACTCAAAATCAGATGTTATTTGATCATGTCTGTATTTTGTCTTACTTATTTTACCATGTAGGTCCTTAAGGTCACTCACCAGATTCTCATGAAATACGTCAATTACATCTCGGGGCATGATAGGGCAAAATGTCGATGGAGTTTTGAATGGGGTGAGTGGCATAGTCAAGTTTATCTTATTCGATATAGATGGTGTTGGAGGTAATGTGTCAGATCCAATACTATCACTGATGTTATGACTGATTGTATCATTACCATCGTTCATCCATAAGGTATCAAGTTCCTGGGTCAGTGAGGCATCTTGTTCCGCCTCACGGGTTTCACTAGTGATCCCCCCTTGGCGTATTTTATGGTACTTTTTCAGTTTCAATTTGCGAGTTGCTTTATAAAAATCTACACGAGTAGCTGCATAGTTCAAATTTGTTTTAGGAGCATATGACAAACCCAATCTAAGGATCTCTTCCTCCCTGGTGGTCAGTTGCATTGGTGTTAAATTTATTATTGTTTGCTCCGTACAGTCACTCATTTTTTGTACCACTGACCCCTGCCTCTTTTCTTCTGTTGATTTGTATTCCCTTGACTTTGTCCTCGCCCTCCTCCTTCTTCTGCGGGCGTAGTTTTTCCGTTTTCTTTGTAATTTTTTTCTCGTTCCTGGTCTTAGGGATCGGAGGTGTTCCTCGCATAAAAAAATAATCTCTTCGACCGGAGATGTTTTTTTTGCCACTGCCTGTGACATCGGTGTTCCTAGATTCCAATTCGTTTTCACTTCCTGGTTCTGAACTGAAGTCAGAGGCTGTTGTATCTCCGGTGTTTGGTTGTACACGTTTGTGATTTCTTTTTCCTTGTGTCTTTTGTTGTGTACCCCCAGCTGGTCTCCGCACTCCATCATACTTTCTCGAGAAAGTGAAAATTTGCCCTAAAAGATAGTCCTGTCTGTCCCTTGCAAATTTGTAGGTTTTTCGTGCAATAATTTTCTCTTCTTCCTTCTTTAGACGGGTAGACATTTCCTTTAGAAGTTTTGTCTTCTCCTCAGAGTCGCCTAGTGCATCTAATTCTTCATTCATTGCAGCAATCTCATCCAGGAGCTTTGCCCGATCTATTTCTGCATACTTGATGAGAATCAATACTGAGCGTCTAGATGCCTCCAGGTTATTGTCCGCCCATTCCCGCATTAAATCAGGGTTCGGATTTTCATAGGTGGGTGATGTTAAGATCCAAAGTCCCCTCGGAACTCTATTAACTTCCGCATACTTTTGTAGGGACCTCGCCTCCTACCATTTACTTTGTTCTTGGCGAGATTTTTTCTCAAGGGCTTTAATCTTGTTGTGTAGTGTATCGGAGCTGGTATTTCCATGCATGTCTGACTTATCATGTACAGCAGCGGACGTGGCCGGGAGTTCCTCAGAGAACATGACATGGACTCGAGCCTCCCGCTCCCTCACGCTGTCAGCCGACATAGTATTAATGCAAATTTTCTATGTGGTTTAAGCTGCCGAATGCCCACAATATAACACTCGCGCTGCTTGCCACTTTACCGTATAGCTCTCCGCCTTCAAACACGATAGGGATTTTCCTCCGGTGCCGTGATGCTTATCCCGGGTCTCCCGTCTCTCAGTCCTGCTGCAGGCGCAGATTTTTCCCTAGGGCTCCTACTGCTTCCGGTTGAGCCGTATCGGTTGAAGGGGTCAAACGCTTTCTTCCTCCCGGAAGACAAAAAACGCCCAGGTAAACCCCGGGTAAGAATCCACTTGAAATGGTGTTGACCTTTAAGAATTTTCATTGTTGGAGAGGGTCTCGTGTATAGCCGCGTAGATCCCAGCGGCTAAATATATTGACGACCAAAGTTTCCTGCGCGTCGCCACTCACTCCCAGCTAGCGCAGAAACACAAAGCACGGACCAAATTTCACAGTGTTCGATTTCTTTATTCGCTTGTCGGTTCCATAACGTTTCGGCACCCCTGTGCCTTGCTCACATGAGAGCGATAGTGAGTGAGGGTGAGACATTTAAAGTGAAAGTGCTCAATTTTGATTGGATAAATTCATATAGACCTAGAGAGCGGGCTTATAAGCGGGACATTGACTGTATAATACAAGGGCATATTTGACAAAAAATCATCAAATTGTCCTGATGTACCAATATAACGAATATTAATACTTCAAATATGTATTCGGACACTTTGTGTAAAATATCGCAAAATTACTATAAACAACAAGAGGAACTATTCTTATAGATGAGTCGTTAGACTAAGTACATTTTAGTAACACCTATTAACGACATCTATATAGTTAATCACTGTTGTATATATATATATATATATATACAATAGATATCATAAAACATTTCAACATGATTAAATATTCCTTACATAACATCGTATATTTCAAAAAAGATTTTCTCCCTGTAGACATTGCAAAGTGTGCAAAATTGCAAATACAACCAAAGAGATCGAAATCAGAAAAGGCACAAAATGGAAAATACACCAACACCTGACCTGCAAGAGTACATATGTGGTGTATCTAATAGAGTGTCCGTGCCAGAAGAAATATATTGGCAGCACAACCTTTGAAGCAAAAAAACGAATCTTAGAGCACACAAGAGCAACAACCAATAAAGATCGCTCCAACGCTGTGGCAAAACACATGGAACAATTCCATGACAGCAACTGGGAACTACTCAGAAATTGTGCCATAGAACAAATACCCACAACAGAGAGGGGAGGTGATCGTCTCAAAAACCTGAGGAGAAAAGAATCGAAACATATTATAAACTTCAGAACCCTCGAACCAAGAGAACTGAACCTTACGGAAGAACTGTATGTACATCTTTAAAAACATACGAACGATGCCAAGAATTCAATGTATTAAAACCCTGCAACCCTGTAATCACTGACCCACTAGAGGGGAATGAACATAGTACAGAGACTTAACGAATATAAGCCGGATAAACGCAATGAGACTGATCAAACTTAAAATCTCACCAGAGAGATTTAAGATTATATACTCTCACCAAAGAGGAAAACGAATCTGCAAAAAAATGCGCTTCTTTCTATAATTGTTTTTAAGGACACATACTCAGAACATCCTGGTGGCAATAGTGTAGTGGATACTACACTAACCAGAATGCATCTGAAAGTAACACAGGAAGTGACCTGTGTCACGGTGTTAAAAGAAGGACTTGTAAATTAGCTCAACATCCCGTGAGCAAGCTTCATGAGAAGCGAAACGCATTGCGTTAAGGTGGAAAATAAACCGCTGTAATCACTAGCCAAGACGAGTGTGTGCGTTTTCATTTCCCTTGGGGAGCCGACAATAATAGTTAAGGACTGACCCAGTCGTAGAAATTTCGCACCACGCCAACAACAGAGCGCCAGCACCGAAATTGGGTCACAACTGCTGCATATATATATATATATAGTAGAGGCTATTACAATAATCTAGCCTAGATGTAATTAGGGCTACGGCCACTGTTTGCCGTGCTGAAAAGGGAATCAGATCAAAACATTTCTTTAGGCCTTTTATAATATGGAAGCAGGTTCCAGCAACTGCCAAAGATTGCTGTTTAAATCAGAGTGTGGTGTCAAATGTTATTCCTGACCAAATTTACTGTGTTTGGAGGAGGGGTAGTGGTTGCTGGCCACCAGAGTTTGGGCGAGAACATGTATCATAAACATCGCAAATATCCTGTCCGCACAATTACAAGTGTGTTAGGATATAATTAAGGCTCACAATTTTCCGTTTTTTTATTTATGTTTGCAGATAAATACCGAGAGCATACGTGTTTATTTTTAAAAGCAGAAAAATACAGAACATTGAGCATCTTGTGAGTGACTCTCCATGCTGTCCTTAATGTATTCTAGGCCAACACTTGAGCAGATAGACATCATGGAGAGTTAAAAAAACAACATCAAATTTCCTGAAATATAGGCATATGTTAATAAATATTTCTATATAATGTTAATATTTACCTTTGGGTGTAGCGTTTTGTTATATCTGGCTGCTTAATTACGTAAAACATGACAGGTATCAAAGTATGAGTGCATGTTCATCAGTTAAATACATGCGGCAATATACAATTTTACATCTCCATTTATTCTCAACACACAAATTAAATATTGAAAAATACCAATAAAATGGGCAACAAATAAATATGGATAAATAAAAAATGGAAAAGTTAAAAAAATACCATAAAACAAGTAGCCCAAGAAGTAATGCACTTGCAATACAGTGGATGGGATATCTGCCACATTTATGACGGAGACCAGTTTGCAAAACTCTAAATAAGGCCCTTCATTTCAAAGTTTTTTGTCATGTAAGTATTTGTTCATTTTCGTTTTCAAAATTAGCCTGAAAATTAGGCAGATGTGATACACTTTTCTATATGGTTTCAGAAAATTGAGATGACAAATCCTTTCATTCCCCGGTATCTTATCTTCAAAATGTTTAGACCTTGCTACAGACTGATTTATTTGTCTGTTGTGAGAGCTCTTGTCATCCAAAGAAATTGCTAAGAAATATAGAAAAGAGGACTTCAGGTCAACCGTCTTCGGCCACCGGTGTATGGTTTTTAAATCAGTCTGCAATTATAGCCAATCAACCTGTCAGAGAAGCTTCAACATGACCTACTCGATTAACCTTCTTACTATAAACATCTACACTTATCATTTGTTTTCCTTCTTATATCTGTCGTGGTTTACCATTTCTTTGAGGGGCAGTCCCTAAGGCTTTGGCATTTAAAGGATGTTTACATTTTCGCATTTGTATTCCCATTTCATTTTGGTGATTTGATCAAGTAATCATTTTGCTTAACCAAACATGAAAGATGACTTTGTAGCTTGAAATTGAGACATAGGGCCTGATTTTGAGCTTCAGTCTTGGATTTAGTACCATCACCATAGAATTCTTAAATACCGTTATAACGATGGTGCTCCTCCCACAAACTTTAGGGATGTTCCCCACCCACGGACATCTCTTACATTTACAGGAAGAGCTGTCATGGCAGTCCTGTAAATGCATTGAAGGTTTGATAGGCAGCTCTGTCGGCATGAGGGGAACGTATGTAGAGCTTACAACTTTGTTTGCTATTTTCTAAAAGAAAATCCCAAAGCAGTATTTTCTTTTTGAAAATAAAAAAAAATAGCCCCCTGTCCATGGGAGATTTTTCCAATGATGAGGGTGTAATTTTTCAGTTTTCACTGCCCGTTACCTCCAGGCTTTACAGACAGTGAAAACTGGCCGTGTGTTGCCCCACTCTAAATAGGGAAGTAAGACACATGGCCAAACCTCCAATGGCCCTACTCCATCAGTTCATCGTAGTCCATTGTGTATTGTGGCAATAGAGACAGAAAAGTCTCCACCGTCTACATACTGCATTTCTGCACAACTGTAAACAAGGCAGGCAGAACTTTGCTTTGGTGGAGAGGGTATTCTGTTGCCTTTGCAAAGAATTACCCTCTCAACTAATGTCTAAGTCAGCGCCATAATCTGTGTTCTATTAAGAATTTAATACGCTGCAGTACTTTTTTCTTTTTACTTTGCTGTCATTAGAACAAGTCAGATTTACATGTTGTTTTTCTTCACCAAGTGAGGCTGTGCAGTTAGGCTTTTTCAAGGATGAAACAAAAATGTAGATGCTTTTCCAATTTTAATTTCTTTTTTATAATTATATTATTATTGTTATTATTTTTCAGAAAACTTGCATGCAATTTTATGAATGATAATAAACTACTATTTTTCCTCTTCTCCAGAGTTGGATTTCTTTATGCTTCATGCTATGAATTGTAAGCAACATCTATATATATTACAGCATCAACTTAAATAATTCACCGATCTATATACAGAAAAGTGTGCTTCATTAATATCCTCACATGGGCATACTGTTAAAACTGCTGTGATTTATTAGCAAAAGGTTTAGAAAATATTTAATAGTGTACACTTTTAACTATCTGCCAAAAATGTAATTAAGTCCTACCATAAACTAACCTTCCATTCAGTAGCGGTCGTTGTTGTGGATGAGTGGCAGGGCGGGCGGGTGAGCATAGGGGTCGCAGGACTTCAAAATAAAAATAAAAATAATTTATAAAATGTACCTGCAGCCGGCCGCGTCACGCTCTTCTGCTCCTCTTCGTGCAGGCACAGACTCCCAGACTGCCCTGTGGCTAACCCTGAAGCTGCTCTCATGCATGAAAGCAGCTTCAGGATTGGATTGAGCGCACTCGAGTAACAATCCCAGGCAGACTGGGAGCCTGTGTCTGCTCTCTCCAACCCAGCGACACAGCTGGGTTGGAGAGAGCTTCAATGTGCATGACGGTTTGGCCAGACAAACCATCATGCACAGTGAAGGCAGTGCACTACCACTCCTCCTGTCCTTCACCTGGCCCAGCCCCAAGACTCAGTAGGAAAGAAAAAATAAAACGATAATAAAACGTGTTTATTATTGTTTTATTTTTCCTTTCCTGGTGTTTTTTGGGAGAGTGATGCTCCCCCGCCATAGCGGAAGAGCCGCCACTGCTTCCATTCATAATCTGCCAAACCTACATACCATAATTAACTTAACATACAACATACAATACCCTTTAAACCTAAATACCATAGCTGCCTACTATTTAAAATGTAGCCTACATACCTACAGTAATTACTAGATCTGCAAAACTTGCCTAACATACCTTCATACCATACCATACCTACCTTACTTTACCTAACCTACCCTAGCTAAAATAACTAACCTATTGTACATATCGTTACTATCTATAGTATATAAAGTACAAATAATTGTGATCCTGTATACATACTGGATAATAGGATGCATATTATAATCAAGAAATTGGAGAATTAAATGGAAGTAATGGACATCATGTAATGCTAGTCCTTGGATAAAACATTTTTTAAATATATTGGAGTGCTCTAGTCACAACAGTATATATAGTATTCCTGATAATAGTATTCCTGATATGTGTGCTATATACAGATTCGCAATTTGTTGTATTGAGGCTACTATAGCCTTTATTTTTATTTTGTAAATTTCAAATGCGCATTTTACGTTGCAATCAAATATGAGAATTTATTTTATTTTGACTCTTGATGTGGATGATCTATTCACTCATGTATATAACTTTGGTCATCTAATGGCATAAATCTCACATTTTTGAGCAATCACCTCACTTATTCTGAATTCTTCACAGACTCTTTTAGGCTAGGAAAGCCATAATTCAGTGGCACCATTTTGCTCCAAGACTGTATTCCCGTATAAAAAATTGGAGGTCCACAGAAGACACTTGGAATATTATGAAATACTTTTTTTCTATTTTCATTGAAGAATGATTTATGTAACATAGCTTTTATAAGCTGGTTCACTGATAGACTATCGATGTAACAAACATCAATGTTCTAAATATTGAAAAAAAATATTGACTGCAAAAATATCGACTCGAATACCTTAACAGGTAAGTACAAAACTATTAAATCAAAAATATTGAAGTAAAAATTATAGATGTGCAAAATACCGATTTAAAAATGTATATAACATATAATAATATATAGTAAATATATTACATATTAATATTATTTTTTAACAAAATTAATTACATTTTATATATAATTTAACTAAATATAACAAATAAACTTAATTAAAAAAATATAAACACACAAACAATAATTTATACATATACATATATTTACTTAAAAATAATTTTTTAACTATTATCTTTATTTAATGTTTAAACTTTACAATTATATATAATATATATATATATGTCAATAATCTAAAATAAAAAAAATCTATAATAAATGAAAATATTAAAGTACTAAAAAAAATGAAACTTACATTTCTCAATACAATAAGTGCAACAGTAGGGAAAGTGTTCGATAGCGGAATAGTTACATTTACTGTTCCAACTCCAGTGAGGGCAACAGTAGGGAAAGTGATGGATAGCTGTGGGGTAAAAATTACTATTCCCACTCCAGTGATAGCAACAGTAAGAAAGTGTTGGATAGCGGAGGGGAAGAAATTACTATTCCCACTCCTAAAAGTGCAGCATTAGGGAAAGTGTTGGATAGCGGAGGGTTAAATATCAGTCAAAATATCGAAGTACTTAATATAGTTTATTAAAAATATCGAATTTTTATTAATATCGATTTTTTTAGTGTTTTTTATGTTAGTATATGTGTGAAAAGTGTATATATTTTTGTAATTTATGTTAAGTAATTAATTTTATGTTATTTAATTATTGTGTAATTTAATTCTGTAGCGGGTTGTGGGTTTATAGGGGAATAGGGTGGGAAGTAATTTAATTATAATTAATTAAATATGTTAATTAATTAATTGGTATTTATTTAGAATACATTGTTAATTAATTTTTAATTGGTAATTAATTATTTCTTAATTGATAATTATTTTTCTTAATTGATTAATTGATAATTATGTGAATTTAATTAATTTCTTTTCTGTAGCGGGTTGTGGGTTTATAGGGGAATAGGGTGGGAAGTAATTTAATTATAATAATTAAATATGTTAATTAATTAATTGGTATTTATTTTGATTAAATTGTTAATAATTTTTAATTGGTAATTTATTAATTGTTAAATGATTCTTTTTTATTAATTGATTAATTGATAATTATGTGAATAATATTAATTTATTTTCTGTAGCGAGTTGTAAGTTTATAGGGGAATAGGGTGGGAAGGAATTTAATTATAAATAATTAAATATGTTAATTAATTTATTGGTATTTATTTTGAACAAATTGTTAAATCATTTTTAATTGATAATTAATTAATTCTTAATTGATAATTAATTTTTATTAATTGATTAATTGATCATTACAAGAATTATATTATTGTATTTTCACTAGAGTGGGAATAGTAACATTTACCCCTATGCTATCCACTGCTTTCCCTACTGTTGCACTCTCTAGAGTAGGAATAGTAATTTTTACCCCTACGCTATCCAACGCTTTCCCTACTGTTGCACTCTCTGGAGTGGGAATAGTAAATTTTACCCCTACGCTATCCAACGCTTTCCCTACTGTTGCACTCTCTGGAGTGGGAATAGTAAATTCTACCCCTACGCTATCCAACACTTTCTCTACTGTTGCACTCTCTAGAGTGGGAATAGTAATTTTTACCCCTACGCTATCCAACGCTTTCCCTACTGTTGCACTCTCTGGAGTGGGAATAGTAATTTTTACCCCTACGCTATCCAACGCTTTCCCTACTGTTGCACTCTCTGGAGTGGGAATAGTAATTTTTACTCCTACGCTATCCAACTTTTCCCCTACTGTTGCACTCTCTGGAGTGGGAATAGTAATTTTTACCCCTGCGCTATCCAACGCTTTCCCTACTGTTGCACTCTCTGGAGTGGGAATAGTAAGTTTTACGCCTAAGCTATCCAACACTTTCCCTACTGTTGCACTCTTTGGAGTGGGAATAGTAATTTTTACCCCTACGCTATCCAATGCTTTCCCTACTGTTGCACTCTCAGGAGTGGGAATAGTAATTTTTACCCCTACGCTATCCAACGCTTTCCCTACTGTTGCACTCTTTGGAGTGGGAATAGTAATTTTTACCCCTACGCTATCCAACGCTTTCCCTACTGTTGCACTTCCAGGAGTGGGAATAGTAATTTTACACCTCCGCTATCCTACGCTAATAATATTGTGTATTTTTTATTAATATTATGTTAATATATATATATGTTTTAACAGATATGATTGTATTTTATTTTTATATACGTTAAATTAGTTATTTAATAATTTTAAGGTAATTTAAGTATTTTTTTAAGTATATTTCAGCTATTTATTTTTAATATTTTTTTAATTTTACATTAATTTTAAGAAATTCGATATTTTTATAATGTATATATATATAAACAATATTTTGGGGTCGATATTTTGGTACTTACCGGTTTGTAGATAGGAATTCGATATTTTGTCTGTCGATATTTTGGAATCTATATTTTGGGTAGTCTATATTTTGTCCCTCGATATTTAGGCAGTGATCCGGAAAATACACCGGACATTCCTCATTTTGACACACCCGCATAGCAGGGTATAAAACCAACCCCTTCCCTGACCATCATCCTTTGCACAACTACGCCATTGAAGGGCCAGACACCCCAGCACAGGAGAGGCAAATTATCACACAGCACACCATCACACCCACCTACATCAACACACACCAACACTTTCAACACACACCTGACACATCTCCACCAGCACCTTTCTCCCTGCACTTGTCTCTTATTTGCCCAGCATACACCATATCACAGAAAAAAATGCCTACATTCACAGACAATGAGTTGTCAGTGATGGAAGATGAAATAATTAGAGTAGAACCACATTTGTTTGGAAGCATGGTCCAACAGACACCACTTGTTAGAAAAAATCTAATTAGGAAAGGATTGTCAACAAAGTCAATGCAGTAGGGCACACTGCATGACATCAGGAAGAGGTGGCATGTCCTCAAGACAACAGGAACCATGAGGCGGCTGAGAGAACTGGCGGTGGCCCTCCCATTCCACCACTAATATTTACTGAATAAGAGGAGAAGGTGTTGTCAAAAAGATAGTAATAATTGAGGAACAGAAGTGAAAGGTATTTTTCTGTTTTCCTCCCCCTATGAAGTGATCACCCTCTCCTTGCAGGGCGGGCCTCCTATACCTGAGTTGTGACGGGGTGAGGTGATGTTTTATCCTCGTACAAGACAGGTGAGCATATTACCTGAATGAACCATGTGATTATTAAACACACAGAATCCATAGATATATGAGAACCGAGAGGTTCCTAAATATTAGTTAGGAGTTTTTACAATTGGTTTACCATCGCACCTGGTTTATAATGTGTTTTTCTGTCATAGGTGTCAGAGGCAATCTGTTTGTACAGAGGAATGAAGACTAACAAGGTAGAATTCATTCAAGCTTTATAAAAAGTATTTTTTCACTTAATTGTTAAAGCGGTAGCAATACAGTTTTTGTGTTTAGGTCCTGAAGAAAGCCTATGACCAACAGTCAATAAGGCTGAAACATGTCAACCGTATTGTGAGGCAGCCTATTTGTTCAAAGCTGCTTCTGCACTATTTTTAATCAGGAGGAGGAGAGAGATTTGGAATAAAAGTGTTTTTCTCTTCTAATTCCTTTTTAACTTCACCAACACGCACTGCACAATACATTCCATCATCCAAAAAATCCATCATCCATGTTTGATGTCCAGTACTAGGAGAGTTAGTGGTCTTTTCTTTGCTTCCACCTTGTGTGATTTTTGTGACTGGGTTGAAACCCAATCCACATGACTCTCCTCTGTTATCCAGAGGTATAGTGGTGGGAAGGCAGGATATCCAAATGATGACACTGACCACACTGGAAATTGATGGAAATCCTACTTTTCGCAAAGGTCTTTGCTTTTTGCGTCCAGGTTTTTTGTAGTACTCCTTGTGCAATTTGGTAGTTCTGTCTTATCTCTCATATGTAGACCACAAGACTTAGTGCTGTTTGTAAGAGAAGGTGATTGCCATCCTGCATCCAGAGAGTCTCACAGGAATAGCTGGGGGAGTGGAGACTGGTAAGTACCAACAAATGTATCCCATCACACTGAAATGTACTTGCATAACAATAGCACCATGTAGAACACACTCTTTCCAACACTTGTCTGACATATCTACCATTTCCTTCCTCTAATTCACCTCAAAGGTAGGTAGCCATATGTCTATGGGGGTGTGGGTACAGGCAGCTAGCATTACAACTCCCACCAGGCACCCTTGCCTCACAGCTGAGCAGAATGGAACACTCCCCCCACCCTAGAGCCATGTGGCAGATATCTCCCTCCACCACTCCCAAAAGGCCCTCTGGCATCACTCCCAAACAGCATGGAGCACCCTCCCCACCCCAGAGCCATGTGGCAGCCATCTCCCTCCATAGTGCCTCCTAACAGGTAGGTAGTCAGCTCTTGCACCCTGTCCTCCTTCTCAAACTGCATGGAGCCAACTGACCACCACATCCCTCACTTGTTAGCCAACTCTGTACAGCTCCATATGTCACATCAAGTAGCCACAGCTAAGCCCACGTATATCGCACATAAATCACACTTTGAATCACAAAGTTCAATGCTAATGAATGCTGTTCCCTATCATGCAATGCACACAATGCAATGTGTAAGTCTCATTGTTTCAAAGCATGAAGGCTCATATGAACACAACACATGCATGGACACTCAGTCAAATGAACTAAACCACATGATGTCAAAGCAAAATGACCCACAGAATTTATGACGTTTTGGCATGGCTGAAACAGATTCTCAGAAAAGTCTACAATATCCCAGCCTAAACTAAAGTAGATGAGCAGATGATGACATGTCCTTGTAAACACACTATCTGTACATGTCAAATGGTTGGTATTTACATGTCACACTGCTAAGAAGTCATGTATGTACCTGTACATCATGTCATAATGCCAATAAACTTTTACCAATACCAAGTAATTGCAATGTAAAAAGTTGGGATTCTCAACCAAAACATCCAAAACAGGGTCACCAAAGTTGTGGAGTGTATATAACATGCTGACAATCTAACCTCTGTTCAACAGGAAATTTGCAATCAACAGCTAGCGAGAAAACCACCAACCAGCAGAGCCAGTACCCCCCCCCCGGGAACTTCAGATGCAGGTTCTCTCCGTTTCTTGGATAAGGAGCACCAACCTGGCCCCTCAGGACTGCCAGGGCGTACTCCATCTCAGGGCCTCATTGTTCCCACCACCACAACTCTCAACACAGCAGGAACAACAACTACACTGGTCCCTGCTACAACGACCTGTGCAGCAGCCACCTCCGCCATCACCACCGCTGCATGCAACACCGCCCCTAGATCAGTGGTTACCAACAACACCACCCCCACTGAGGATGCCGGGGATAGTGTGAGGGTGCGTGGACAGCCAATGCCACAGGACAGTGTCAGCAGGGCAGGTGGGAAGGCAATTGAGGGACAATCACAGGAGGACACTGAGACTGAAACCCTGGTCACCGTCGCAGGGCAAACCAACAGAACTAGTGACAGATGGGCCAGGTTGTAGAGGAAATGTGTGGTCTTCGACTGCTGTAGAGGTCCATGGACACCCAAATGGGACAGCTTGTGGATCTCATGGACCAGCTTGTGGGTGTTCTGAGGGACATACATGCTGTTCAAATAACGCTCCCCCTCCAGTGGTCAGCCTGCTGATACTCTCACCATCTCAGCTAGGGCCATAGGAGGGGTGAGCTGCAAGACAATGACTCCTCAGGCACATCTGAGCCTGTAGCAGAGGTCCCCCTGCCAAACATAAGAGGGGATGTCCGAGAAACACCACAGGAGGATCACGTGGCAAAGCACCAAGCCAAGCCAGGTCGCTGAGCCAGCCATTATGTCACCAGTGTTGCACTGAACATTGACTTTGTTGAACATCCGATCCCACATCGCCATGTTGATAGCACGAGTTTGTTGGACTGTTTAATTCCATTAATGTGGTAACTACTCAATTTGACTCTGTTACCATCACTGACAACTGAAACACTCTGTATGCACTACTAACATCTCACTCACAGTGAAATAAATACAATATGACGGGAAATAAACAAATGTTACACCCCTATGCCTTTGTGTCAATTCCATGTTTATCACAATATGTACAATGTAATTCGGGTTCCGATGTACCAAAAGCTCTGAATTTTGACTATTCATTGATATAGGAACCGAGAATGATGCAAGAAGATGACATTGAGTTGTCATATGATGGCATAACAGCAACAACACACCACTAGTGAACTCTGTACAAGATTCATTCCACATAACACTGACCAACACCATCAACATAGACATGAGGTAAGTGTAAACAAAAACACAGTGCCACACACTTTAGCCCTTAGCAGTGTGCCAACAACAGCCAGCATCACAAGACATCATCAATGCTTCAGCACTAACAGCAAAGCAAACAGACACAGTCATAGTTGCTCAATGGTAACTTACACTCAAGGAAATTAGTTGGTGATGAGCTGTTGACGGAGGCAAGACCTTCCTCCTCACCACTATCATTGTCGCTGGGCATGTGCCGATTTGCAAAGGGGGGCACCTGCTGATCATCATCATCCAGAATCAGGCAGATCGCTTTGGGCAAGGCAGTATGTGGAGCATGCAGCATGCAAATATGATCTGACACACCTTTTGGGAAGAGTAGTGCACCACCACTCTTGTCCAGAAACCGAAATCTAGCCTTCAGAGGTCCAAAAGCTCGCTCCACCAAACAACGTGTACTCCCAGGGGCATCATTTAAGTAGACTTCCCCTGGCGACCTTGGATTCCTCAGTGGGCTCAGCAACTAAGGCCGCTTGGGATACGCTGAGTCACCTAGTTGTGAGAAACACAGACCAACAATGTAATTGAACTTTTTGAGGAGAAGTAGGCCAGCATGTCACACATACACCACAATTATTGACATAGCTCACTTACCAACAAACCATGCCAGCAGATTTTCCATCAATTGTGGGATGATGCTGTTACGCAGTATGTAGGAGTCATGTGCAGAACCTAGAAATTTGGCACACACGTGTGAGAAAATCAGATCCGCTTGGCATACCACTTGCACATTTATTGAATGGTAATGCTTCCTGTTACAGTAGATGTGCTCACGTGCTTGTGATGGAACAAGGCCAATGTGGGTGCAATCAATGGCTCCAACAATATTAGGTATGTGACCAAGTTCACAAAAGTCCCCCTTCACTTCTGCCAATTCATGTCTACTTGGAAAGTGAATGTAGCTGTCATTGTAGGTCAACAATTCGGACAGGATATCACGCCACAGCATGCTGAACATAGGTTGAGATACCCCACCTGCGATGGTCACAGTGTACTGAAAGGAGCCAGTGGCAAAGAAATGGAGGGCGGCCATCACCTTTACTGTTGGTGTATAAGCTGTTGGATATGTTCTGTGAGGCCTCAAATGGGGCTCCAACTGAGCACATAGCACTTGAAGGGTAAGGCGATCCAGATGGAATTTCTTAATGATGTCAGCATCCTCCATTGTCACCAGGTCAGGATAAGGCCGATATACAGGTGGTCTTCTCCTACATATTGTGGCAGGGGACACTTGAAAAATGAGTTACAGATGAGATGTGGCTTACAGCTTACATAATGACTAACACAACGACAACATTGACAGGACTGTTAAAACCGCTTAATGCACAAGAGACATGTATAGACACCTTGACCTCCTGTAGTCATTCATGTAACCAGGCTGTACATACTAACTACTGTCAAATCTAAATCAGACTATGTGCATGACATATGGTCCACTGCTACATCATGTGTCCTCAGCCCTGTGGGAAGCTGACACAGAACATGTGGCTTACAGCATCAAGGCAGAGTTGTATGTTGATTCTGTCACTGCACAACCGCAACCTTGAGGTCCATTAAGGACAACATCATTACAAAATGAGCCCAGTGAGAGTAAGCTGGACAGCTATCCATATAAATACAGCACTGTGTACAGACATATATGCACATTATGTGGTCAGTCCATCATGACTGTGGGAGGAGTTTGCATTACACACATTGTCAGATTCACAAAAATGATAGGCAATTCAACATGGAATCTGTATACATGCCCAGATGGATAAAAATGACATGTGAGTACAGACAGAGCAATGCATTTAATCACATTTGTACTGCTATGACATGTGTGGGCAGACTTAAGTTAATTGTCACACTCTCAAATCCCTTTACAAGGAGCTGAGATTGGTTTTGCTAAATGTGTTGGGATCAGTGATGCAATTCGCAAAACGAGAATGCTAACGCACAATGTGTTTATAGGCGCAGTAGGCGTGCTCCGCCACTGCCGTCACAGGCATTGGCAACAATTAAATGATGCAGGATTGTAGTAGAGACATCCTGACACCCACGGTGTGACACCGCCTATGAGAATGACATTGCAGCCAATGGGAACCGCCGTCGCGGTAGTGCCTTTCAGTTTTGAACATCGCGGAAGGCATGCTCCTCCACTACAGTCACAGGCATTGGCCACAATGAAATGATGCAGGATTGCGGTAGAGACATCGTGACCCCCGTGGTTTGACAGCGCCTATGACAATGACTTTGCAGCCAATGGGAACTGCCCTCGCCGTAGTGCCTTTCAGTTTTGAACATCTCGATTGGCATGCTCTGACACTGCCGGCACAGGCATTGGCCACAGTTGAATGATGCAAACCAGGCGGACCAATTGCATCAGCAGAGTACCACTGGAAAAACCTAGGGGCCTATAAATGTCTGTGAAATAGCCACACCTGTCACTTGCATACAGATACTGCTGCCTGCCATTCATCACCACCAACTGCTGCTGTACCTCAACTCTGGACCTAGTCATGGCTCGTACAGAGAACATCAGGGCCCGTCCCTTTACCACAGAGGAGCTGGAGGTCCTGGTGGAAGAGGTCCTTGGCCAGTACGGGTGGTTATATGGTGCTCCAGATGTACTGGTAAGTGAATGTGTAATTTTTTTTAGTGCTCAGAATGCTCACATTATGGAACTATACACTAATGTGTATCTCTGGGTGCAAGCCAATGTTAAATCATTCATATTTTGCAACCAGCATGAGCCATACATGAGGTACAAGTTTTTGCACCTGAGTATGAGGGGAGGATGGCACCATAGACACTGGTCCAGCTCCATTAAAGCCAAACATTACACACGTTGTACTCAGAATGGGTCATGCAAATGTGTTAGACACTGCCTAGCAGACTGACTTCACGTCAATGGGGTGTATAGCTTTATTCCCCAAGATCCTTGACTACATGCAATGATGATATGGACATAACGTGGTTTAGCAGTAGTACAGTTACACTGCTGACTTGAGAAAATCTCACTCTGCACACACATTCCCTGTGACATGTCATGTAATAGTTCATTAAGTGTACATATGATCAATAGTGATTTGCTACCTGTCGATTGGGCATAGGTTACCGATTAATGGGTGTTCTGCTCTGACAGTGAACCTATGGAGATGTGCCCAGTCTGCACAAGAGCACAAGGCCTGTATCTGTCTATATTTGTGGCAACTCACCTCTCACACATCTGCTAAATGTACAGTGGACATGTCATCCTTCTTTTGGTGCCATTATGTGTAGAGTCTCACATGTGAATGCACTTTGTCATCATTCTCATTGTACATGCATGTGATTCTTGTGATTGACCACTATTTTCATCAGTGAAAAGCCCTCAGGCCTGTCAAGAAAATGCACAATGTATTGTGGCCCCCATCACTAAAATGACAAATGTGTAGTCCACCCTCCTATTTATGAAGCAGCAATTAGAGGTCAGAGGAGTACACAAGAAAGGCCTACACCATGTGACAAGATTGGGAGAATGTACAATCAGGTACCTAATTGTGACCTCCATGACACGTATAGTTATTGAATGGTCCAGGACATTAAGGGGTGTGTAGTGTAAAACACAGTGAGTCTGACCACTAGACATCATTTACAATATGTCGTCTGTCATGCTAACTCACATGGTGCATCACATATGAGGCCCAGTTTCACCTTGATTTCTGTGCTGGTACTTTGCATGTGTATGAGATGGGCAGGTAGTCGGTCCATCATCATAGATGTTTACATTGGAATCAGATTGCTTGCTCTGAGTGCACTATGTGACATGGTCTATGGCCTCTGCTGTCCATTGATTTATGTGTGTGGTATGTGTATGCAGACTCCTGGACTGGCACACGATGGTACACAACGCTGTGTAAAAAAATAATCCTCATATTGTCTCCCATGCCTAAAGCTCAAGGTTCATCAGCATAAGGCTATATGGAGGGCCATCATCAGCAAGGTGCTGGCCCTGGGGGTCTCAAACTGACGGCATACTCACTGCTACAAGAGGTGGGATGACATATGCTGCCTCAGCAAAAACATCGCAGAAACGACGCTGGGGCTGGTCCCTCGAAGTGGCAGGTTGACGCACAGGAGCGTGACCCCACTAATGTCCCGCATCCTGGCAGTGATACAGCCAGAACTTGTTGGACGCTTCCGGGCCCAACAGCAGCAAGTTGGGGGTGAGTATTGTGCAAAATATGACTTGGCACATGAGTGACTGCATTAATCCCAGCCCAGAGCAAGGTAGGACATCTGCTGTGTCTCTAATGTGATGCAATCGCTTCTAAGTAGCCTCAGTGGCGAGTGCAGAGGTTCTGCATGTGTACAACTTTTTGATTCTCATTTGAGATACACATGAACGGTGTCATAGCAATTTATCTTGACATGTTTCATCTACCATCTGGTGAATGTTGTCTGAACTGGGATATTCCTACACAAGGGAAGATGATGTGTGAAGTGTGTAGCCAAGTTCATCTGTCAGCATTGTGTGTGTTGTGCGGCTCCCACCATAGTGTGCACATGTAAATGATGTGTATGTGGATAGAGACATGCACAAATGTGGACTCAGGGTGCAGTGAGTTAGCAGAGGTTACACCTGTGCCCGTGGATTGTATTTTTCTAAATGATACAGATGGTCACAGTGTACTGAAAGGAGCCAGTGGCAAAGAAATGGAGGGCGGCCATGACCTTTACTGTTGGTGTATAAGCTGTTGGATATGTTCTGTGAGGCCTCAAATGGGGCTCCAACTGAGCACATAGCGCTTGAAGGGTAAGGCGATCCAGATGGAATTTCTTAATGATGTCAGCATCCTCCATTGTCACCAGGTCTGGGAAAGGCCGATATACAGGTGGTCTTCTCCTACATATTGTGGCAGGGGACACTTGAAAAATGAGTTACAGATGAGATGTGGCTTACAGCTTACATAATGACTAACACAACGACAACATTGACAGGACTGTTAAAACCGCTTAATGCACAAGAGGCATGTATAGACACCTTGACCTCCTGTAGTCATTCATGTAACCAGGCTGTACATACTAACTACTGTCAAATCTAAATCAGACTATGTGCATGACATATGGTCCACTGCTACATCATGTGTCCTCAGCCCTGTGGGTAGCTGACACAGAACATGTGGCTTACAGCATCAAGGCAGACTTGTATGTTGATTCTGTCACTGCACAACGGCAACCTTGAGGTCCACTAAGGACAACATCATTACAAAATGAGCCCAGTGAGAGTAAGCTGGACAGCTATCCATATAAATACAGCACTGTGTACAGACATATATGCACATTATGTGGTCAGTCCATCATGACTGTGGGAGGAGTTTGCATTACACACATTGTCAGATTCACAAAAATGATAGGCAATTCAACATGGAATCTGTATACATGCCCAGATGGATAAAAATGACATGTGAGTACAGACAGAGCAATGCATTTAATCACATTTGTACTGCTATGACATGTGTGGGCAGACTTAAGTTAATTGTCACACTCTCAAATCCCTTTACAAGGAGCTGAGATTGGTTTTGCAAAATGTGTTGGGATCAGTGATGCAATTCGCAAAATGAGAATGCTAACGCACAATGTGTTTATAGGCGCAGTAGGCGTGCTCCGCCACTGCCGTCACAGGCATTGGCAACAATTAAATGATGCAGGATTGTAGTAGAGACATCCTGACACCCATGGTGTGACACCGCCTATGAGAATGACATTGCAGCCAATGGAAACCGCCGTCGCGGTAGTGCCTTTCAGTTTTGAACATCGCAGAAGGCATGCTCCTCCACTACAGTCACAGGCATTGGCCACAATGAAATGATGCAGGATTGCGGTAGAGACATCGTGACCCCCGTGGTTTGACAGCGCCTATGACAATGACTTTGCAGCCAATGGGAACTGCCCTCGCCGTAGTGCCTTTCAATTTTGAACATCTCGGTTGGCATGCTCTGCCACTGCCGGCACAGGCATTGGCCACAATTGAATGATGCAAACCAGGCGGACCAATTGCATCAGCAGAGTACCACTGGAAAAACCTAGGGGCCTATAAATGTCTGTGAAATAGCCACACCTGTCACTTGCATACAGATACTGCTGCCTGCCATTCATCACCACCAACTGCTGCTGTACCTCAACTCTGGACCTAGTCATGGCTCGTACAGAGAACATCAGGGCCCGTCCCTTTACCACAGAGGAGCTGGAGGTCCTGGTGGAAGAGGTCCTTGGCCAGTACGGGTGGCTATATGGTGCTCCAGATGTACTGGTAAGTGAATGTGTAATTTTGTTTAGTGCACAGAATGCTCATATTATGGAACTATACACTAATATGTATCTCTGGGTGCAAGCCAATGTTAAATCATTCATATTTTGCAACCAGCATGAGCCATACATGAGGTACAAGTTTTTACACCTGAGTATGAGGGGAGGATGGCACCATAGACACTGGTCCAGCTCCATTAAAGCCAAACATTACACACGTTGTACTCAGAATGGGTCATGCAAATGTGTTAGACACTGCCTAGCAGACTGACTTCACGTCAATGGGGTGTATAGCTTTATTCCCCAAGATCCTTGACTACATGCAATGATGATATGGACATAACGTGGTTTAGCAGTAGTACAGTTACACTGCTGACTTGAGAAAATCTCACTCTGCACACACATTCCCTGTGACATGTCATGTAATAGTTCATTAAGTGTACATATGATCAATAGTGATATGCTACCTGTCGATTGGGCAGAGGTTACCGATTAATGGGTGTTCTGCTCCGACAGTGACCCTATGGAGATGTGCCCAGTCTGCACAAGAGCACAAGGCCAGTATCTGTCTAGATTTGTGGCAACTCACCTCTCACACATCTGCTAAATGTACAGTGGACATGTCATCCTTCTTTTGGTGCCATTATGTGTAGAGTCTCACATGTGAATGCACTTTGTCATCATTCTCATTGTACATGCATGTGATTCTTGTGATTGACCACTATTTTCATCAGTGAAAAGCCCTCAGGCCTGTCAAGAAAATGCACAATGTATTGTGGCCCCCATCACTAAAATGACAAATGTGTAGTCCACCCTCCTATTTATGAAGCAGCAATTAGAGGTCAGAGGAGTACACAAGACAGGCCTACGCCATGTGACAGGATTGGGAGAATGTACAATCAGGTACCTAATTGTGACCTCCATGACACGTATAGTTATTGAATGGTCCAGGACATTAAGGGGTGTGTAGTGTAAAACACAGTGAGTCTGACCACTAGACATCATTTACAATATGTCGTCTGTCATGCTAACTCACATGGTGCATCACATATGAGGCCCAGTTTCACCTTGATTTCTGTGCTGGTACTTTGCATGTGTATGAGATGGGCAGGTAGTCGGTGGATCATCATAGATGTTTACATTGGAATCAGATTGCTTGCTCTGAGTGCACTATGTGACATGGTCTATGGCCTCTGCTGTCCATTGATTTATGTGTGTGGTATGTGTATGCAGGCTCCTGGACTGGCACACGATGGTACACAACGCTGTGTAAAAAAATAATCCTCATATTGTCTCCCATGCCTAAAGCTCAAGGTTCATCAGCATAAGGCTATATGGAGGGCCATCATCAGCAAGGTGCTGGCCCTGGGGGTCTCAAACTGACAGCATACTCACTGCTACAAGAGGTGGGATGACATATGCTGCCTCAGCAAAAACATCGCAGAAATGACGCTGGGCTGGTCCCTCGAAGTGGCAGGTTGACGCACAGGAGCGTGACCCCACTAATGTCCCGCATCCTGGCAGTGATACAGCCAGAACTTGTTGGACGCTTCCGGGCCCAACAGCAGCAAGTTGGGGGTGAGTATTGTGCAAAATATGACTTGGCACATGAGTGACTGCATTAATCCCGGCCCAGAGCAAGGTAGGACCTCTGCGGTGTCTCTAATGTGATGCAATCGCTTCTAAGTAGCCTCAGTGGCGAGTGCAGAGGTTCTGCATGTGTACAACGTTTTGATTCTCATTTGAGATACACATGAACGGTGTCATAGCAATTTATCTTGACATGTTTTCATCTACCATCTGGTGAATGTTGTCTGAACTGGGATATTCCTACACAAGGGAAGATGATGTGTGAAGTGTGTAGCCAAGTTCATCTGTCAGCATTGTGTGTGTTGTGCGGCTCCCACAATAGTGTGCACATGTAAATAATGTGTATGTGGATAGAGACATGCACAAATGTGGACTCAGGGTGCATTGAGTTAGCAGAGGTTACACCTGTCCCGTGGGTTGTATTTTTCTAAATGATACAGATGGCAGCATCACTGCAAAACATTTAGCTTGATATCAGCAGCATGGCATCACATGGTGTAATTCCCTCCCACGGTAACAGCAAGTTCACCCAGGCCCTGATGGTGTAGATGGTGATGACTGCAGTGATGCATTGGCTGATCTGAATTTGCTAATTGTGCACATGGCTACATGTCTGATATGGTTAGACAGTGGAAGTTTGATGCAATGTAGCTAAACATGTCTATTGTGAGACTGGTATGTCACTAGGCTTGACATGGGTGATGTGTTCCTTGGTTATGGCAAATTGTGATGTGAGTAAGGTGTTGAACAGTAACTTTTCTTGGCTGAAAGAAATGGCACTCAGAGTGGCAGTCCTCAGTATGTGTGCATTGTGAAGGTGTGCGAAGAGAAGTCTTACTGCGAGTAAGAAACTGTCCTCCTGAGCACTCTTAAAGCACAAAAAATGCGTAGTTATGAGGGTAAATCACATGGAACTCATAAACTTTTAGGAAATATTTTATTCCTTTGATAAATCCAAAAGGATATCCATAGAAGCCAAAGATTTGTTATCACGTTTTATATATTCATTTCAAAGCAGATCCATTGCAAATTCATGGAGCAAATTAACACAAGGTGAAATGGAAGACCCCAATGCATTTCGTGCTATGACAGCACTTCTTCAGGGGGATATATTTCTAAAAAGAAAGAAAAACAGAACACTCTGTAGGTCGCTGAAATAACAGGAACTTGAGAACACACAAATGTGCTAAGTGAGAAAGAAAGAAACCTCCACATCTAGGAAACTCCATGTGAAAACATGGTGTTATTACTCCAAAGAAAAGTGAGACAGGTAACTGCTTGTGACAAAAAATAGAAGAAAATAATGAATAACTGGAGTAAACAGACGAACCAAGGTTATTCAAAATCATCCAGTTTGAACGAAAGACACCGTGTAAAGATAATAAAGTAAAGAACCAAAGTGCGCGGGTATGTAAGAAAACGTGCCCCATGTAAACAGAATAAAGACCCAGTGTCATAAGTAATCCATCACGTGAACCAAAGAAGCGATATTGTAAGGCTTACCCATCACCGAAGAAACGAGCGTGTACAACGAAACACGTCTGGTAGCTCGGGACACAACCCGGAAGACGCCAGTGAGAACTGGCACCCGTTAACAAGAAGATAAACTGAAAATAGAAGTAGGACTCAAGGAAGCCAAGCTACGGCAGGTCGCCCAGGATAGCGGAAGGGTGTGATAGACAGAGGACTGCATAGTAAACAAACCCTAAAAGTGAACGGCTGAAACAGGTGGAAAATGAAAATGAACGAACAAAGAAAAACAAACATAGCGCGGCAAGCAGGAGAAAATAGAACAACAAAAAAGAATCTATATGAAATACGTCTAAATGAAAAACGAGCAGTATTCAAAATTCAAAAAATGGACAGATAATCAAATATACACACAGGCAAGTATAAAAGGTGAGACAACACAAAGCACAGCATACACAAAGATCCAAAACCGTTGAATACACAGGTTGAAGAGAGATCAAATGTCCAATGAAATAGGGATAATTACAGATGACAACCAAGTTCGATTTTATCATTAAGCCCCTTGGGTTGAAGGGCTTGTAAAAAGTAAATCCAGTGGAGTTCGCGTTGCAACAAGTATTTACTGTTGTCTCTATGAGGAATTTTTTCAACAATCTCCAGAATTAGATAACGAATTTGACTGGGGTTGTGAAAATGTGACACAAAGTGAGCTGCTAAACATGATTTAAGTTCTTAGTCCGGATATTGCTACGATGCTCGTTGAGTCTGATTTTGATTTTTCTTTCTGTTTTTCCCACATATGGGAGGCCACATGGGCATTTAAGCATGTAGATAACATTAGTGGAATCGCAGGTGGCAGAAACTTTAAGATGGATGGGAGTTCCTTTAGAGGGGTGACACAGAATATTTCCTGGTATAATACTGTTACAATGGCCACAGTTGTGGCAAGGAATGGTACCTTTATGTGTCACCACATTTTGCTGTGGGGGATGTTTGAGAAGAGATTGTACGTTTTTTGATCGTTGGTATGCAAAGATCGGAGGTTTCTCAAAAATGTTATTGAAATCTTTCTCTAAATTTAGCATTGGCCAATGTTTGCGAATCACTTCTTTGATCTTTTTGGATTGGGTAGAAAATTTTGATACAAGCACTGTACGATTCTCATCATCAAGATTGGTTTGTTTGGGTTTTAGCAGATCATCCCTGTTAAGGCACATGGCTCTGTTTTCTGCAGTTTTAGTGATTTGAATGGGATATCCCTGTTGTCGGAATTTCGTGATGATTTTGTTACTGTCTTGTGTGTATATTTCGTCAGTAGAAGCAATTCTTTTCGCTCGTAAAAGCTGAAAGTAAGGCAAATGGCGTTTCAAACTGGGTTGATGAAAACTGCGAAAATGTAAGTAGTTATTACGATCTGTATCCTTAGTGTGTATGGATGTGACAAAACGGTTGTTGACCAATTTAATATTCACGTCAAGAAAAGATATTTCAGTTCTGCTGTGAGTGTGGGTAAACTGAATCCGGTCATTGATGTTATTAAGTGAGGATATGGCATTGATGAGTTGAATTTTGGTACCTTTCCAAATTAAAAAAATGTCATCGATGTACCGATAGTAAGAAAGCAAAAATGGTTCCCAATTCTTGTCTTTCAAAATGTGTTGACTTTCAAAGTAGTACATGAACAAGTTCGCATATGCTGGAGCAGCACAGTTGCCCATAGCGACTCCAGACAGTTGCAGATAGTACTGGTTGTTGGAAGATTTGAAATAACTGTGATGAAGGGTAAATTGCATAAGTTCCAAAATAAAAACCTGTAAATCAAGCGGTTTGGTGGTTTGTAGAAGAATGTTTTCTAGTGCCTCAAGTCCCAAGTTTTGGGGGATCGATGTGTAAAGGGAACTCACATCAATGGTTGTAAGAATGATGGATTGATCCAAAGGAATATCAATTTGGTCAAGTTTTCTCAAAAAGTCTGTGGTATCCTGCAAAAATGTTGACATGGCTCTGACGCTGGGTTGCAAATGTTTGTCGATGTAAAGACCAATGGGCTCATGGATTGAACCACAGGTGCTGACAATAGGTCTGAATGGAGGTTTTGTGGGGTGTTTGTGGATTTTGGGAAGTAGATAGATGTATGGTATTTGAGGATGTTCATTAATCAAATATTTTTTGTCTTTTTCTGTGATTGTGTTGGCACGGACTGCATTGTTGACTATGGTCACCAGGATGATTTTGAACTCATTGGTAGGATCAGTATTTATCTTCATGTATAAATCTTGATTGTTCAAATGAGAATCTAAATTTTCAGAGTAGTAACTGTTGTCAAGGGCCACAATCGCGCCACCTTTGTCTGCTTTGGTGATTTTCAGTTCTGTGTTGGAAGCTAGTTGTTTCAGAGCTTGTCGTTCGTTCATAGAAAGATTGGATTTTATGGGAGTGGTAGATGAAAAGATCCCATGTAGTTCGCGTTGTACCACAATTTCAAAGTTGTCCAAAACTTTGTGGCTGGTTGGAGGAATAAAAGTACTTTTTGGGCGCAAGCCCATCAGAGTGTTTTCTTCACCAGTATTAGTTGGAACACACACATTGGTAAAGAAGTGTCTCAATCGTAATGTTCTCATGAACTTGAAGAACGATATGGTGGTGTTAAGTTCATCAGTTTGGTGAGTAGGTACAAAATTTAAGCCCTTTTGTAGGACTTGCTGTTGAGACATTGTCAGGGGGAGTCTTAGAAATATTTATAATTAAATTCTGTGGCTCCTGGTTGATTTGGCTGGAGGTAACGAAGTGGTGTTTCCTGCGAGACCTCCTGGATCTCCGGACGATGAGTGGCCTACCCCTAAAAAAGGATCGGTAACACTTGAGGTTTGAGAGTTATTTGTGGAATCTCCACTTTGTCTTGATGTTGATGCTTGCTCGGATGATTTCGTACTTTGTTGGGGACCTTGTTGTCGGGGTTTGCCCCGAAATTGGCCGGTGCGTGATGGTTCCTCAGAAGAGGTGGAGTCTCCGTCTGTTGATCTATTTGTCTGAGTACGGTTTTGTCTCCTAGCTGCATAAATCTCAGCCCAATTATACACTTCTCCCAACTTGTAGTTGACAGTGTCGCGCTTGAACTTCCTTAATTTACGTTCATTTATTTCTTTCACATATTTATCCAATTGAATATTCACTTCTTCCAAAGATTTAGCGAGTTCTTCAGATGTTAACTTGGTACTAAGTTCATGTTTTAATTGTTTAACCTCATTTTCCAATTCTTCTAGTAATTTCGACAATTCTTCTACAATCAGAAGTATTAAATCCAAGGAACATTTATTTAATATTCCATACCACTTTTCGGTGAAACGCGGATTGTTCTTGCACAAGGTAGACTTCAAAGGGATTCGCAAACCGCGGGAATGCGTTGTACTCGATGGTATCTAATTAATGTGGAGGCATGTAGCCTTTGATTGATCTCTCTTTTTGCTGTGAACAACAGTTGTCTAATATTTGATTGAACGGATCCAGAACTGGATTCGATGTATTCGGGTTCCTGTATCAGCGAGTAAATACGATCAGTATCATCAGTGTTAAACTCAAAAGTATCCGCTTTATTGTTGGTTAAACCAGCAATATCTGCATAAGACATAGTTGAGGTGGGTGCAAGGGCGGCGTAGAACCAGAGGGGCAAAAATAGAAAAGAGAAGAGCAAACCGCTGCACTCCGATAATGGTGAATCAGTATTCCAATTGTTATTCAAGGTAAAATAGTTTTTAGGTACTCAGAAAAACACCTTCCGGTTCCATAAGGTGTGACACAAATAGTACGAAGAGAAGTCTTACTGCGAGTAAGAAACTGTCCTGAGCACTCTTAAAGCACAAAAAATGCGTAGTTATGAGGGTAAATCACATGGAACTCATAAACTTTTAGGAAATATTTTATTCCTTTGATAAATCCAAAAGGATATCCATAGAAGCCAAAGATTTGTTATCAAGTTTTATATATTCATTTCAAAGCAGATCCATTGCAAATTCATGGAGCAAATTAACACAAGGTGAAATGGAAGACCCCAATGCATTTCGTGCTATGACAGCACTTCTTCATTGTGAAGGTGTGTCCATATGCATCAGTGCATGGTGAAGTAGTGGCTACTGATTCCAATCAGTGAGTGATTTCTTGGGACATTGATGTTTAATGGATGTCATCATTCAGCACAACATAGAGATGTCCGATGCCAGAGCTTAGGCACACATTAGCTGTCCTTATGGAGGCCACTCATAGCTTCATCTACAGAAGGCACTCTCATGCCTTGGATCATTGATGGCTTGGCAGGCAATTTAAATGGTGTTTATATGTGACATGTCACAACACGCAAAAGCCTTGCATCACATTGCCCAAATCATGCTATTGTGCATCGTCTTTGTGACAGTATTAGTACGTGGGGCTTAGCAGTACTCCATCCCCACAAAATATGTGTCCCTGTGACATCTGCAGCAGTGTGAGTCTCAAAGACATCAACTGGCAGTGAACATCAGTGAGCATCATGTTAGGGTGCATTGAAAGATTTGTGGTGTCCACTTCCATGTAATTGATACATCTACAAAGTGGTTACCATTGTTCAACAGTAGTTGTGCTTCAGTGCCAAACATAGTGGATGTAAGGAGGTAATGACACTTAACAATGGATAGGTTTCAGTTTGTATTTATGAGGTTCAGTGAACTCATACTTCAAGTGCAGGCATGTATGTGTGCCTACAGACAATAGGGTGTGATGTTGAGATGTAGACGCATGCACAGAAGTTTGGCTGTGTCAACGCAACATGGAGCATGACTATCCACTAAGCATGTTTCCATGCATCAGCTGAACATGCCAGATTATGCAGAGAGTACATGGAGAAGTTGGATGTGGGACTTTCAGTCCACGTATTTCTGTTTGTATTGCAAATCTGAACAGGCCACTTTACTGAAACTATGTCTCTGTCTCTTACAGCATCTACCGAGGGCAGGAAAATAGAGGGCCCCAACACCATAGGGAAAACTACTCTCATAACTGGTCCTCGGGGGTACAGCGACACTAAGGGGACCAGTGCCTCGGAGGGGGACAGGAGTGCCCTGGAAGAGTCCAGTTCGAAAAACACCTACCTCCACATCTTCACACTCCAGCAGGAACTCTTCAGTGTTGGCAGCACAGGAAGTCCAACATCTGCTTCTTTTTCTGCCGCACACTGTCCTGTGTCCTCCCCCCCTGATGCTCCCCAAAGTGGTATCCGGGCCCGCAACCCTAAGAAGGGTAAAGTCTCCTTCCCCCCAGGCACCGCTGCCCCTGCCCCTATCTCCCCTGCTGCCCTCAGTGTGGTGGCCATAGACATTTTGTGGCAGCTGTCTGTGGGTCAGACTGCACTCCTGAATGCCCTCCAGGATCATGGCAACAAGTTATCACAGGTCATTGCGTTCCTGGAGGGCACTGATTCGGACTTGGGTGGCCTACACAGAACTGTCCAGTCTTTGTCCTCTACAGTGACGGTAGCCATTCTGCAGTCCCAAGCTCCCAGTCCTGCTCCTGTCCCTTCCGCAACCACATTACCAGTGCCCCCTCCTGACCAGAGCACACACACACCAGAGCACTCTGGCACCCAGTCATCCACACGCAGCACAAAACAATAGCACTCCAAGTGACAAAGACACCACACCCCAATCCCACAGCACACAAAAAGCACACATGACCACACCACAACCAGCCCATCAGAGGACACATTGCATACCTCACATTGTGGCGGGTCTGGCCAGAGACTGGCTGGTCTCCTATCTTCGGGATCGACACCAAGTAGTGGCTCTATCGCCTTTTAGATCTGGCACAAAAAGAGTGGGGCAAGGGGTACCTCAGGGGTCGGCCATCAGTCCAATTTTATTTAATCTTTACCTCCGCCCCTTAGTTAAGCTGATTAAATCATTTGGTATCTCGGTCATTAACTACGCCGATGATACGCAGCTTATTTTTTCATTGGAAGGTAAAGAGGCTGTGTCTCAGGAGACTTTTCATCGCTGCCTGACAGCCACTGCGAATGGGCTGCGTACGAACTCCCTTCAGTTTAATGGCTCAAAAACTGAGGTGTTGCACTGTTCCCTGGATCGCCTTCCTCGGCCTTTGCCGGTGGATTTTTGGCCTACTGCTTTCCAGGGTACAGCTACGGCAGCAGACTCCGCCCGTAATCTGGGCGTTATGTTTGGATCCAATCTGCAACTGAATGTTTTTGTAAATAAAACCGTCGCCACATGTATGATGCTGCTTCGCATTTTGCGTAAAATTCTCCCTATGCTTCCGGCTCAAGCTAGACCAGAAGTAGTGCGTAGCATTATCCTCAGTAGGCTTGACTACTGCAACGCACTGCTTCTGGGTGCCCCTGGTATTCGGATTGGTAAACTGGAGCGTATCCAGAACATGCCCGCTAAACTGGCCCTTTCTCGTCCGCGCTTGGCCTCTTCATCCCTGGCGCTTAAGGACCTCCATTGGTTACCTGTCCACCAGCGCATTTGTTTTAAAGCGTTGTGTACAGTGTTTAAGGCCCTCCATGATCAGGGCCCTGTCCCGTTACAAGAGCTTTTTTCCTGGTACTCGACCTCCAGAACCCTGCGATCCTCATCTGCATAGCTGGCCACAATCCCTAAGATTCGGAGGATACGGATGGGAGGCCGTTCCTTTGAATACACTGCGGCCAAACTTTGGAATTCCCTGCCAGTGACCCTAAGGAGCACGGGGGAATTATTTTCATTTAAAAAAGGCCTGAAGTCCCACCTATTCCCCAGGGCAGTGTGGTGATGTGTTCTGTATTGGTCTGGATAAGTCAAAGCGCCAGGATACCCTTTGGGTGACAGTCTGCGCTATACAAGTACGCAATACATACATATATACAAACATACATTCCTCCCCCTCCAAGCACCCTCCCGTCCCCACATCTGATCCCAAATCCACCCAGACACTTGCATTGGTGGCCGTGGACATGGTGCCTGCCACAACTGGCCCCATCCCGCTTCAGAGGGCTATTTTGCCAGAATCTTCAACTCCCTCCACCACCCCTGTGAAGCATGGACAGGGAATCAAAGAGGGGAAAGTACCTCCACAACAGGTTAGGCAGGGGAAAAGGCCACCACCACCCCAGCATACCATCAGGTCAAGGAAAATTGCCACAGGAAGATCCACTACCACCTGCTACACCTTCGGGGAAGAGGAAGGCTGTTGGAGTCACCTCACTTCTCACTTGTGCAAATACACTTGGTGGATATCGGATCCCCAAACAATTGAGACCCAACACTCCACATGCACCATCAGCCACTGAGCCTCCCCGCAGCATTTGTCCCCCTCCCCGTGCCACACCTCCACCAGGTTCAGCCAGCCCTCAAGCCCTCACATCCAGGGATCCCTCTACCTCAGCCAGTTCTCCCACTCCCATGTCCAGTCCTCTGACTGGCCCAGACAGTCATCCCCCTCCCAGTTCAACTTCTCCCCAATTTTGAATCTGAGTTCCTCTTCCCATCCAATTCCTCCCTGAGCGGTGCCTGAATTGCCCATTTGATGCCCCTATCATAGTGAGATTCCCATGGCAGTGTACTGTGTTCCAAGTTTATTGTGCAAGTTTTCATGCACACATGTGTGGACCCAAACTTTTTACTGCCCGTTGCCCTTAATGTTTTGCACTTTTGATGCAGATATAGAGTCTATGTAATAAAAAGATTATTTATATTCTGAGCTTTGTTGCTAGCCTTGCTAATGATGCAGTACAATGTAGGAGTATATGTTAATCTGTCCCATGCTCTGAATGCCACATTCACATTGCCATTTACTTTCTTTGCTTTTGCAGAGGTTCCCAGAGGCTACGTCAACTAATGTGGTTATTGACTCAGAGGGTTAATGGGGCCATGATTCTTGTCTGTGAAGGTCTACTCTTGTTCTCTTCATTCTTTTGTCGGGCTCAACTTTTGTACACAGGTCATATTTGGATGCTGTACATCAACATCAGCTATTTCTATTTATATAATGACTTGAGGGGTGGACAGGATACATCATATCTCTGTGTTCTTTGTTGATGTGTACACACCAGTGTAGATATGTAATAATCTTGGGTAAGTATGGTTTCATAGTCAAATGGGTACATTAGAATGTGTGCACTTGAGTACTCATACAGTGTGATTGTCCTGTCATTAGCTGAAGTATGGATGTGTATGTGCCATTGAGCATGATACTTTCGCACATGTATGATCTAGTTGATAAGTGACTGTTTGTTTACATGATCAGGCACCTGCTGGATGTTTTGGGCACATGTAGGAGTTGTTTCTGGAGCAACGTGAAGTGTGTCGGTGTGACCTTGCAGTCCTGGGGTACACCGACTTGTTGTCCACATCATTTGAGAGTATGCAGAGTGTGGCACTGCAATGTCTTTGTTGTGAGTTTTGGGATCAGCCATGGCTCTTGCTTATCTTTGTTCTTACTGTGCTGTCTAGCTCTAGCAAAAACACATTATATGTGACCTTTCACATACATTGATGCCACAGTACACTTTATTTACCCCACTATGTGGTATTTACAGTCATACCAGCTCCAGGAAGACCATTTGAAGCCTATACATTGTGAGTTACTCCTCTGTGTGTTTTTGCTCTGCACACTCCTCACTTGTACAATACTACTGTATACACCACTTCTGTCAAATATGTTCCACTCCACGCCATGGCAGTGTTTGACCCTCCCCACCACTCCATAGTGTGACACTATGCTGTGGGAGGATGATCTGTATCCAGGATCACTATGCTCCTCAGCACTGTTTCACAATTTGTTATGTGCTATTTGAGTCTACTTGATTTCAGTTATGATTGCTCATGTACAGTACAAATGAGTTTCCACCACAGTCCTCTAGTCTTGTTCCATGCATATGTGTTTGCCTGAGTTGTGCAGCAGTAGGTGATAGCAGAAGTGCATATCTGTTTGCTGAGTTACTACTACCCATCCTGAGTGTGAAGTGATCTGTGTTCTGTGAAGATTTGTGATGTTAAAGTTCATGGTGGTGAAATCAGATAAGTCTGATACTGGTTTTAGTGATGTTTACACCCAGCTTACTGTGTATGCACTGCTGTCAGTGGATGTTGCATTGTCCTTGCCAGGTGTGAGTCCCCCTGATGTCCAGCTGAGATTGCTATGTGATGTGTTTGGATGTGCATTTGTTATTCATTTTTTCTTGAGGGATGTAGTATTTGGCCTGAATTGGCTACATCTACTTACAGGTCCATGTGTGTGTAATGTTGCTTTTGCATGACATTGTGTGTGATGAGTGTGTGTATTTGAATGCATTCAGATGGGTGTTGAATTTGTACTGTGCATTTATTGTGTGCATGTAACATACGGCAATATGGAGTCTTGTTTATTCGCTTGTTTTGTGTGCACAATTATGCTATGACCTTCTATATTTGTACAGTCACTTGCCAGGATTGTGCTTGTGAATGCTTGAGCAACACACTGACACCATGCTCACTTTGTAACCAGTGAGCTGTCTATTTCGGTCTTGTCAGATTTGTTTATTTGGATTAGTTTTGATTATGCTGTCTGTGCAGTTTGCCAGAGGGGAAATGTTATCTATTCCAGGGTGGTCTGGAATCACATTGCCTATCCACTCTTTTGGTGACCATGTCCATGCTTGTTGGACTTGTTTTGGTGTGGTTTGTGATACATGTATTTAGCAATTGGATTGAGTTCAGCATTCAAGCAGACATCCTTGAGTGGACCTCAGACATTTTTAGATACATACTAGGGTGGATCATTGGGTAGTAGGGGACTCATAGGAAGCTATTTTCACCTTTATCAGAGACTGTCCCAGGTGTAGAGCAGTCAAGGGGTGAGATGGGTAGGTGAGGGGTATGTGTGAAGGTTATAGTTCAGGTTGACAGTCAGGGAATGTCACTGTGAGCCATGAGTGTTGTGCTAGTGGCATGCACATGTCATGTTAGTTAATAAAGATGAGAGGTTGGTTACTGTATGACTTGTGACAGGACATCTCTTTCTGGTCCAATGCATTACTTGCATTGCGGAATCACAGGGATACTGAACAGAAGTTACTTTCATATAATTGAAATCCCTGTGCCACACATGCATTCCTTTATGTCCTAAGTGTAGTGTCATATGTGGTACCTCTTAAATTCCATGTACATATTGTACTAGTCATTTTTCCATGCATTTCCTGCACTGTGCCCTCAACTTTTGAATCGTTTACTTGTTATCATACATTGCTGCTGACTTATAGTTGGTATTTGAGGCAGAGTTAGTCTGAGCTGTATCGAGGACTTAATATGTAGAATGACCAGTTCCAAGGTTGTTAATCTGCATGGCGACTCTTCATTTCTTCAATTACTCACATTTATTCACATGAGTGAAAGGCAGGTGTGAGGGAGAGGAAGGTTGTAATGATTCTCATGTCAGGGTTTACTGCTGTCAAGATGGTCTTCCTGACACTTTGTCATTTATTCAATACTTTATAGTTGGTGCTACCTTTGTTGAGGTGTTATGGTGTGGAGGTGTTCTGTGAAGTGGCAGTGTAGTCAGTGCTGTTGATGTACAGGACATACTCACATGGGGTCCTTTAGTGCAGCAGTACACATGTGAGTCAAATGCACAATAGTGTTTACTTTGAGTTTGCTGTTTGAGTCAGACATTTTGTACAGTGTTGCATGGTATGGGCTGTCATTATGTGGTATGGTCTGCCATTGTATGTGATGAGCCTACCAATGTCTGCTTGTCTGCTTGGGGTGGGTGCTGAACTGTGACTATATGGCAGTGGTGGCTATCTTCATATGTTATCTACCTTGGCTCTCTGACTCGTCCAACACCTTGTTGAACTACTGTATGACACACATACACACCCTGTTAGCTTTGCCCTCCTCTGACTGACCCTTATTTGACTGCAATGATGACTATTATCCTTTTGAAGATACTCTTGCCTCATCCATCACTCCTGTTGCTATACAATCGATGATGATCCTACTGAGATGTCACTATGGAGAGTGTGCCTGCGCATGACTCCTTGCAGCAGGTATGTTGTGCTGACTGGAGGCTCATTTTGAACGTTTGTGGGGTGGAGGTTGTTATGAGGATCTTGCTAGCCTGGGACAATGTGCTGGACTACAAGAACATTGTGGGCATGTTTTTTCCACCGCATCACCGCTGCTGTAGCCACCACGACTGGCCTAAATGCCATAATTTCTATGGAGATGGGTGCCCCCGATGCTGAGGTGTCAATGTACCTACGTGCAAGACATGGGTACTTTTGTCCACCAGGGTGTCCGATGTAGACAGAACACATATTACATCGCAACTGTTGTGTGTTGTTGTTGTACAGGGTTTGAATGCAGGGAGATGGTTTTTTTTTACTTCTGGTGTTGACCGCGACAGCGTCTTATCTGCTGGTATTGGATCAGGTACAGCAGCGGCAGGGCTTGTAGAGCAGGTTCCATGACCAGCAGAAACGTGTAGAGGTGTCTTAGACTCGACTTTCTCTCTTCGCAGTTGTGCTTCTGCCATCTCAGGTGAGCTTGTTTTACTGCCGCATACTAATGGTCTGTTTGACGCATCGTGATCTGTTTGGCGGTTTGGATGTCATTCCGCACGATGGGCTTTCTCTATTGGCTCCCTCTGGTATTATTGCGGAACGCAGTTTCAGGCGGATCTGGAAACACCGTGATGGCCGGAAATAGTGCTATCTTTGCCCATTGTAATATGGCGGTCACAATGACTGCTTCCAAACTAACTAAATGGACGTTCTCCGTCAGTACCGCAGAGGTGCCTACGACCGCCATCGGAATCAGCCCCTTAGTGCCATAACCAAGCACCATGCTCACTCATCCAAATCCATTAATCTTAACACTGATACTATATAAAGTCAAAGCGCTTTAAAATTCAACTGCAGAAGAAATACCTCTCCTTTCTTTAGACCAGGAGAGCAATGGATTGTTTAGCCTTCATACATGGAAAGTCGCATCTGGCCTGCCATAGGAGCTTCGCCTTTTGGAATGCCTCTCAAGAGCTTAGAAAGAGCACATTTGTCTTCCCATGAAAAGCATGAGCTTGTAAACAGAGGGAAAGGTTTGTAAAAGGTAAAGTTACACCTTATGTAAATGGACACATTTTTGGGTATTTACAAACTGCAAGTTTAGTTTACTTATAATTTCTCAACTGCAGAAACTCCACACATAAAAAAGCTATGAAAATCCTGTTTTTGAATAGCAAAAAATAGTAAACTTACACAAAAGTGTAAGTTTATATTTGCGAGTCAGGCTCTCTGTATACGTTTTTTAAGTCAGTCTGCAAAAATAGCCAATCAAGCTGTCTGACAAGCTTCAATACTACCCACCAGCTTAACCTCCTTACCATGAGCACCTACACGTATCATTCACTCTCCCTCACCTAAAGTTAACATCTGATATGAGGGCAGATTTCATGTTATATAGGCAGCTATTCCAATTGTCTAGAATCCAAAAGATAGTTTAGTCTACAACCTACTAAAGCCTCACTACAAGTTAGGCGAAATAGGTGAGATACTTGCCACATGTGGTAAATACCATTGCCTAAGAGTGAGGAATTTACCACATGTGGTAAATACTTCCTTTTCCAAAGGTTTAACTTGCAAATAAAGCACAACATATAGAGTCGGTATTCAACACACCAAATTCCTCTTTTTTTTGCCCGTTTTATTAGCCTTTTCCCCTGAGAAATGTTGGCCTGCCGGAATTTATTAGTGGGAAACTGTGAGAGTATGATAATTATCACACAGACAAACACATCCTTGTGCAAAGACATGTTTCTACAGGGATCAGAATTTTTGCACTGAACTTTTATTCAGGACCGAAGTTTACATTTCCCTTTCAGTACTTTCAATTATGCAGTTACTTACACAATTTCCAGTCACATCATGTGGCTGTGTATAGTGATATGTGTATCTGTATAAGATGCACAAAGACATACATTGCACGTCAGTGGTAAAACACAAATTCATGGATCCCCCCCCTGCAGAATGTGATGAAGGGCCCACGAATCGTCCTAATCTCACAGATGTGCATTGGCCTTAGGGTGAATGGAAGACCTCTGAAGTTTGGGGTCACCCAGTGCGCTGCAGGGCCTGCAGGGGCCTGTGTTATGCCCCTGTTGCGAGTGTGAGTCTGTGTGCAATATTCACCTTTTGGGGTGAAATCTGTGTTAGGCGTTGATTAAGGTGAATCTGAAATTCTGACATAGCTGCACACAGGTCCTTGACCTATAGCCTACAAATAGAGCTCTCCCATATAGGCTATCAGTTTGTGTTTATTCACTTTAGGAGATTTTTGGACCTGGCCTTCTCTGCAGAGTCGCCCCAATCATTTTGCCTTTATCCCTCCTATGTTTCTGAATTAATTTATTTTTGCCTTAGGACTCTGCGCAGTTTACCACTGCTAGCCAGTACAAATGTGCTTGTGCTCTATACTATAAACATGGCAAAAATGGCTACACCCATTTGGCACATTACATGTACCTAGAGCCTGTAAACTGAATGCTGCTAGTGGGCTGCAGCACTTGTTGTGCCACCCACTTAAGCAGTCTCCTAAACATGTCTCAGGTTTGCCATTGCATCCTGTGTGTGCAGATTTAAACTGCCAATTCGACTTGGTAAAATATCTCCTTTCCCAAGCCTAAACACTCTTTTATTACATATAAGACACCCTAAGGTAGGCTTTGAAAACCCAGTGTGCATTGTAATTAAAAAGTTGAACATGTAATTTTAAATGTTGCCTGTTTTGATAGTAAAAAACTTACAAATGTGTTTTTCACTACTGTGAGGCCTACCTCTTCAATATGATAACATTGGTCTACCTTGTTACACTTAATAAGTTGTAACTTTTGATTGTGAGCTGGTAGAGCAGTTAAGTTTGGTGCCTAAAGAAGTGTAATTTAATAAAGCTCTGTAGTGGTAAGGTCCAATTTTAAGTCGCAATTCTGAAAATGACACTTTTAGACAGTCTGCATTTCTTGTCCTAACCATGTGGTGTCTGCATGCTGTTTCTTGGGTCACATGACTAGGTGTCTTTGGCAGTTGGCCTTTTTTTCAATTACTCCCAGAAGTCATCACATTAGAATGTCTGCTTGTTGGCAGGATGAGCCATCTCTGGTAAGATTGGGAGGCAAGCCTGTTACCTGCCACACATGGGGCCGGATTCACAGAACTAACTTAAGACAAAACCCTAAACTTACTACTTTTGGTATTCACAGAAGGCATTTAGTAGTAGTAAAGTTAGGACTTTGTCTTAAGTTTGACTTAAGACAAACTTAAGACAGACTTAAGACAGACTTAAGACAAACTTAAGACAGACTTAATACAGACTTAAGTTAGGATTTTGTCTTAAGTTTGTCTTAAGTCTGTCTTAAGTCTGTTTTAAGTCGGTCTTAAGTCTGTCTTAAGTCTGTATTAACTTTGTCTTAAGGCAAACTTAAATCAAACTTAAGACAAAATCCCAACTTTACTACTACTAAATGCCTTCTGTGCATACCAAAAGTAGGAAGTTTAGGATTTTGTCTTAAGTTAGTTCTGTGAATCGGCCCCATGCACTTCAAAGGCATTGGCTTAGCTGATGCACAAAGGACTTTACATTAGCCCAGTGTGCCCCCAGACAGACTGGGACCAGGGCAGGGAGGCATGACATTCCAGACACCTCAGTAAGGGGAAACTCCAGAAGCTTCTCCCACTTCAAAGTGGGTACCAAGTATAAAAAAATGGAAACCACTCATCAGTACACATCTTGACCAATGTATACCACAGAAGAAGGACGTCCAACTGCTCTGAATTGTGTGGTTGACGCCTGCCCTGCTTGATGAGAAGGAAGACTGGACCGGCGCATTTCATCTCAGGCTAAAGTGACTCTAAGGATCAGCCGGCTGGCCTCCTTTTCTGAGCTGTAGGGACAGAACAATCTCCAGACGCCTCCTTACATCTGCCCAGCTGACCTGATGCCTGGACCTGCAACTAAAACTGCCTGAGACCTGCTGGTCTATGCAGGAGTGAGTTCCTGATCCCCAAGAGGTGCACTTCAGGTCCTGGACCCTTGCTGAGGCATCAGTTGCGCTCCTACTTGAAGAAAGGAAGAAATGCTGATGTTTTGTGCTTTCACGACCACGTACAGTTGTGTTCGAACCAATATCTTGCTGCTAGCGCTGAACACCAATGTGAAGCTTTGGTGAACCCGACTCTTTCCTCTACAGAGTCCACCAGAGACAGCCCGAAATGCAAGACCTGCACTTTGCGCTACAGCATCGACAGCCCATGGTAACAAACAATGGGATGCTCCAGCAATGACCACCCAAAAGGCTCTTCGTGCTACAGTGACAACTGTCTGCGACGGTCGGCCTGCTCTTTGCGCTAAAGCGTCAGCCATCTGTGAAAGCGTCAGCCATCTGTGACAGCATCAGCCTTCAGTGACCTGCTCCTTGCTCCTCCTGGCCTCCTCTACCTTGAACTAGACTTTTCAAGCTAGACTCTAGAAGCTAACTTTTTCAGTGGGATTAACCTGGCCCTTGTGCCTGGCCCGCACTCCATCACAGTTAGACTGAACTTGTGACTTTCACCCAGTCTAGCACGACCAGATAACCGCAAGTGGTGCTTTATGCGTTTAGGCACTATTTTTGTCTTATATCTTTAAAATTGCATATCCCCAGTTATGCTGATTGGGTTTTTGCCATTTTTATGTCAAATAATTAATAAAATGTTACTCTATTTTTCTAAATTAGGGTGGGAATTTTCTTGTGTTGTGTTTTCACTTTGTTGTTTGTGTGCTCCATAAACACTTTGCCCTTAATTTAAGCCTGACTGCTTTTGTGCCAAGCTACCAAAGGGTCAATCAGGGATTAAATTAGTGACATTTTGTGGGTCAGCCTGACAAGGATTGTGGCTGTTACTTGAGCAAGGTTTTAGCCCCCCATAACCAACAGCCCAGTTTCTCACAGAGATGGTTGGAGTGTAGGCAGGGACAGCGATTTGTGTGTTTCTTTGTTGAGGGATCCAAGTTATCTGAGGTTTTGTGTGCATCTGTCTGTGTGTTTGAGTTAATCTGATTTATATGCGTATTTCTTTTTTATTTATTAGTAAGTAAGTAATACTTTATTTGATTTGTAAAAATCATAAAAGGGTGGATCTTACCACCATGGGATAAAGCTTTATATCTTTGAATCCGCATAAAAACAACATAAAATCACATAAAGAAATAATATGTTAAAATAACACAAACATATTGCTCAAATGTGCAGTTACTGTGTAAAGTTAAAAAACACAAATGGAGCTAGGCAGGGGGATAACTGTCTCATTACAGCTGCCAGACAACAAATGGGTGTTCTGAGCGGGGGAACAATGCTTGGGGGTTAAGTGTAACTTGATGGAAATAACACATTGTTAACTCAGAATGAAGGGGTTTTTTTTATGCTGGAAAAGTGAAAATAAAGGGTATCCATTAAGAGATTGAGGGAGAGTCCGGACCCAGCCTTGGGGGGACCAATTGACACAGGTCGTCTTTAATTGTTTCCTTGTTTTCCAGCTCTTGGGCAGCATGAGCGAAGAATTTTATAGTTTTGCAGGAAAGTTGAATCCAAGACCCGCTAAGGCATTTTATTAAAGCCGCCCTGCAGGTTCTTACTTGCGCTTCTCTTAGGAGTGGTAACAAGAGCGTCTTCCTTAAATTTTGGAGTGCCGGCCATATACATAATAAATGCAATAATGACTCCACGCCCTTGCCACAAAGGCGACAGTTTGAAGTTGGCCAGGTCCGCAGCCATTTGGGGGTAAGGTCTTTGCTCGAGAACCAACCCAGCCTCAGAAGGCTTAATTTCCTCTTGTAGTGATCCCTAAAACAATCTTGCAAGTATGGCTGACGTTTCAGATGGTTATATGTTGGTAACACGATCCAGGCATAGCTTTTGCCAGCCACTGCGCCTTTGTCCATTATCAGCGATGCTTGTTTGATGGCTTTGTTAGTGATCTGTTTAAAAATGTTATAAGACACGGGTGAAAGCCAGGCTTCTTCCAGCTTTAAAGACTGAAGCGCTTGCCTAAGGGACTTATATGTTGAATTAGAGAACCCAGCCTGTTTTTCGACTTCTAGCCAGCAAAGGTGGGCAAGTGAGTTGTCTTCGGCGTCCCTCATACGCCAGTAATATTTGGCCAAGGCTCCTTGTCTTGCCGGAGTCTGGTTTGTTAATCCATATTCCAGACGTATTTTGGCTTGAGAAATGTGTCGCGGGGTCGAAAAAAGGTGTTTAAACAGTTTGGATTGAGCAAGATTCAGCGCTGTAGAATCCCTAGATGCCATAAATTCTGAACCATATGTGAGCGATGGCAAGAATTTAGCAGCTACGATCTTTAACATGTGGCCGGTTGAACTTCCGCTTAAGTGTTTTTGTATGCTTTTAAAAGTAAAATGCAGTTGTTTGACTTTTGATTTCCCCTGATCTAAATGATGTTTGTACTTTAGTTGGTGATCAAGTATGATGCCCAAGTATTTGTATTTTTCAACCTGTGTTAATATAGAAGAATTTATCCTCCAGACGTATTTAGGTCATTTCTTTCGGGAACTGGAGAAGCATAGGATGTTTGATTTTTTTAGGTTTATTGTTAGTTGTGCTTTGGAGATGTATAACGCAAGTTTGGAGATCAAGCGTTGTAAGCCAAGCGGAGTTTAAGAGAGGAGCACAATGTCGTCTGCGTATTGTAGACTCACTATAGGTGTTTGTCCCAATTTCGGTGGATCCCCCTGAATTGTGCGTAGGTCACTTTCTAGGTCTGCGGTGTAGATGTTGAAAAGGCTGGGGGCCAACACGCAGCCTTAATTTAGTCCGTTAGAAGTTTGATATCTCTTTGTTAGGCATCGTCCATCTCCTTTTTTTATTTGTACCCAGGTGTGTGAGTATAATTCTATGATTAGTAGAGCACTGCTGGGAAACCGGAGTCTATCGGCTGGATTCACAAAGTTAAAGGATATAGAAAGATAAATTCATTCTTCAAACATTCAGAAACAACCTATATTTATACTAATAAATACATGTATTCACATTTAATGATATAGTAGTAGGCAAATATTTCACATTTGATTAAAGCATTATTTTACACAGTCGAATGTTTACTCCTATTAGGCGAAAATCTACATTCAGGGTGGACTGGGGGAGCAAGCACACCTACCATTGGTGGTGGAGTGGGGAAGCTTCTCAACAGGAAAAATATTTTTCATGTGGTAAACAAATTTAACAATTTCAAGAGAATATGCTACCTAGATACACGTTTATAAATGTATATCTGTTTCTCCTGAAATTCTATACTAATTACAAAAAGTCTGAAAATTCCTCTTGAAGTGGCTTTGAACCTGCAGAATATATTTCCATAAAAAAAAAATCAGGCTATCAATACCTTTATGGCTATGCATCTTTTTGAGTAACTCGAAAATTAAATATATTGGAAAAGACACACGGAAATAAACACATGCACAAATCTATGTATTTGTGAGAAGACTATAACAATGCATTTTATTTCATAGGTGAGGTTCCTATGCGTGTATCAAACTGTTTGCTGAGTATGTCTGCCAAGAACACACAGCAGTAAGTTCCCAACGTAGACACAAAGGCAAACACATTCTCAAAGAGTTCCTATGTACATTTTGAGTTCTCTCTCTATTTACAAATTCAGTAAATCCATATTCAAAAAAACATTTTGTGTTTGAAACAGTTGGTGGTTTGAAACCAGGAAATGAAACTGATGACCATTCTTTCAAATAAATCATCTGCAAAATGATCTTTGATAGCTTGGTGTGTATGTGAAAGCCAGTACTGAAAGCCGTAGTGTAAGGGTCGTACTGGGAATACAAATAGACTTGGGCACCAACATAAAAGTGGCCGCCATTAGCAAACCAGATAGTTAAAAAAATGGGTCACATTTGCAAATCAGGCCAGTTTTGAACTTGGAAAGACCCATTGTACGGGTATTTTTTACAATGTATGGTTTTGTGTTTGCTGCTGACAGTGTTTGTAGTAATATCAGGAAATTCAACAGTAAGAACCGGCACACCTGGCTATAAAAATTGTCCCACAAACTGTTAAAAAAAAGGGCCCACACACTGATCTGTCAAACGACACTGCCGGACTGCCCAATCGGCCAATCCAGCACCCTGTAGTGTGTACCTATATAAATGCCAGGCTCATATATCCACATTATTGATCACTTGTGAACATATCATTTAGATGTACCTCCATACCTACAATCTTTGAAATTCCAATGTCCATCCCTTGCAGAGGCAAAGCCTGCATATAGCTGATACAATAGTTGGCAGGATCCTTGCCCAAAAAAATCAACATTTGAAAATAGTACAGAGAAGAGCTTTTATGACAAAAGCAGGCGCGCCTACCACACGGATGTGCGGCTGCACCGAGAGACTGGCATCATGAATCACTCAAATTTCAGAGACTTGGAAAGTCAGTCATAGCAAGCTACCAAGGAAAACAAGCTCTGGCACGTGTCCGACCTGGGAGAAAGATCTCAGTTTGGGAACTGCTGAGTTCTGAAAAGTTGCCTTTCATTCAAACATCCATAGGCAGTGGGCAAGGGGTAATGCTAGAGTTTACAGTGTCACTAAGATCACTATAAGTGTTGATATTGCAGAGTTCCTGCTAATAGCTACGTGTTAGACCTGGCACCATTGGCGTGGGTCTCCCTTTCATTTTTGCTGTTGCCTCGTGTATTTTTGCTGGTGTTAGATGCTTTGGGCACAGTGCCACTGCTGTCCAGTGCCACAGTGCAAGTGCTCCCTATTGTAAATTGATGTATTAATCAGTGGTTCCATGTTTGGCTATTTAGTTTACTTGCCAGAACCTAGTACAGTGCACTGAGTGTGCCCTGAGTGTAAATCCAAATACTGCTGGTCGATTTGCAGCACTGGTTGTGCCACCCACAGAAGCAGCCTTGTAAAATGTGTCTAAGGTCTGCCATTGCAGAGCTTGCGTGCAGTCAGGTACTGTCATGCTGACTGGGCAAGGCACCCACTTGCCAGTCCCTAAACCTTCCCTTTTTTCCCCCCAGTCACCCCTATGGTAGGCCCAAGGACAGGGTGCATTGTAAGTATAAGGTAGGACAAGCCCTGATGTGGGTGGCATGTCCTAATAGTGAATTACAGCCATTTTCATTTTTCACTATTGCAAGGCTACCTGTTCTCCATAGGCCCGAATGGGCTGTTGGATTATTGCATGTTTATAATCCTAACTGTCTCAGAGAACATGGTAGAAATTCGAGATTAGTATGCCTGAACTCAGAATGATAAAATACATCTTTTAGTGAAGTTGGTTTTAACATTCTGTATTTGCAAATACTACTTTTAGAAAGTAGGTATTTGCTTGCCTATCCTTTCAAGCCTGCCTCTGCTAGGTTGTATATTCCTTTGTCTGGCTTTGTGAGTGACAGGGCTGGGGGATTCCAAGAGACAGGATGAGTCAGCCCAGTGGTGAATAGAGAGATCTGCATCTAGATGGGAGGGAGGAGTTGCACCTGAACCTTAAATAGGGCTGTGCCTGCCTTCCACAATGCTTACCCACCTCCTGGGGAGCGGCTGATGTCTCTGCCCTGCACACTGAAAGAAGAGAAGGAGTCCTGTAAACAAAGTGCTGCAGGACTGTACTTGCCTTCCACAATGTTGGCTCCACCTCCTGTCGGGCGTCTGATGTTTCTGCCCTGCACTGTGAAAGGAGAGGTGAAGTCTGGTAAACAGAGTGCTTCAGAACTGGTTTGGACTGGGCAAAAGCCCCTCTCCCCTCAGAGAACAAAGGATTTTGGGTTATAAATATTGGGACCCAGATCCAATGAAATTAGATCACTTTGGACTACAAGAAGAAAGCTTTACTGAGGAGAGGAACATGAGGAAACTGAGTAGAGACTATTCCCAAGCTGAACTGCTGCTTGGGGGATTGGCCTGTAGTGGTTGCCTTACTGCCAAAGGAAGGAGAAAGGAACTTTGTATACTTTGCTTTCAACTTGTGAAGGATCTCCAAGGGCTTGGAAAAGAGCTTATCTCCTGCTGAAGTCTCAGGGACAACATACTTCAACCCCCAGCTCCCCAGAGTTCTTTTGGAAGTGCCTGCTGCTGTTTTGGGCCTACCGAGGAACTGCGTGTCGCAAGGAGCGGGAATGGTTGGGTGAAGGGCAGCAAGGTTAATGATTTTCAAGGTCTCTTTGATTTGATTGCATGGGAGCACTTGTCTGATAATTGTTTTCCAGAGCTGCGCCAGCATCTGATAGATAGCAAGCTGACTAACCCTAGGAAGCTTGCTGAGGGGGTGGACCACTGGGTGAGCACCCGGGTCCACAAGGATCACATGGGAAACTCAGCCAAAAGGTGGGCAGGGTCCCCAGCAGAAGAGTGGGGGGGACAAGGGTAAACAAAAGGAGTTCCGCAAAGGGCCCTAAAATAGTCCCCAAGGGAACCAAGGGAAAGGTTCCCATCCTCCCCCTGAGAGAAAGCAAGGGGCCCGACACGTAGTCCTGTTACCTAGAAGCCCCTGAAATGTTTCAAGTGTGGCGACCTGGGTCATAAGGCAAATTATACCAGGTGCCACCTATTTGGTAATCCTGTACCCACTGGTGCTCCGCCCCGGCAGATGTCTAGTGTAGGCTTGGGGGAGGAGATCGATGTCCAAGGTGGGTGGGGTCCCGCACAGATGACCTTAGTCTCTTTATGAGACTGTGAGATGGTCTCAGAAGCTTAGCTGCCCAGGAACACTAAGAAATATGGGCAGTGGGTGACCATCAATAGCCAAAAGGTGGAGGCTCTTAGAGATACAGGAGCCAGTGTGACAGCTGTCAGGTGTCACCTGGTGTCACAAGAGCAGATTGTCCCGTATGCATTTTGCCGAGTTATTGCCGCCAACAACACAGAGAGCCTTTGTCCAATAGCTCAGGTTCCCTTTGAATGGGGGGGGGTCCTCTGGTACTCTTCAGGTAGCTTTAAGGCCTGCCATGCCTATTGACTGTTTGTTGGGGAACAATTTGGAGAGCTCCCCTTAGGAAAAGGTGGAGAAGAATACTCACTTGAAGATGGTGGGACTGCCTGACTGGGCGTGCGTGACCACCCAGTCAATGTCAGCCAGTAGGAGCGCTCAAGAGGACCTGGAGCCTGAGAGGGAGGCCTAGGAACCTACCTTAGAGAGAAGTGGTGGGTGCCCAGGAGGAGGTAGACCCTGAGGGGGATGCCCTAGCAAGTAGCTGAAATGGGGGACCTGCCTGAGCTGACCCATTATCTCTGCTTTGTTGTAAAATTTTCCTGATCTTGTTCTCTCTTACTTCTCGTGTTTCCCACATTTCTACTTGACATTTTCCATTCAAAGATGGCCGACCCTCTTTTCCTTATCGAGCCAGTCCGTTTTTCTGTTTCTTTTTTTACTTTTCACCGAGCCGTTTGTTTGCACAACTGATTGCAGCGTCTGTCTCTGCTTGCTTTCGCCGCCACCGGGTTCCTGGCAGGTCACCTTTTCAACATCTACTGGTGAGTCGCGACACTGAATTTTCACTCGTAAACCCCACGCACAGTTTTTTATGCGATACTCACGATCTGCACTATTTACTTGCAGTGCAATCTCACTTAACCAGCGAGTATCATCACGTTTGTACCCCCACGAAGACCGCTTTTCGGTAAGCGCCGGTTTAGTTTACTGTGTTCACCTCACGCTAAGTTCATCAGCCTTTTCACTATTTTGCATTTCCTCTTACCAGTTTAATACTCTCACTCACCGTGAAATCGACCCGTCGGCATAGATACATTGAGCTACACGCTCAGTTCAGTAAGTCTTCTCTACATTCATTGCCCACGAGCAGGTTTATTGTTTTTTTCCTATCAGTCTTTCACGTCTTTTTCACTTCTTTATTTTGTAGCATGCCAATCTCTTTTGGTGTCTTTTGTTTACTAGACAGTTTAAATGCCGTGAGCACTATATATTCACCACACTGCTAGTGTCTACATCACCATCGAGCACTCCCTCCCTTTTAACCCAACGTGTTCAACTGAACTCGCTTCCTTTTCCTCTCTTTCTTTATCTTTTCTCCTCTCTTTCTCCTATTCGCCCTCCTCGCATTCTCTAATGTATAGTTAATGTCTGCATTGAAGTTCACTGTCCGGTAATACTTGGTATTGTTTTCCTAGATTCCCCTGACGAAGAGCTGTATGTCAAGCCCGAAATGCATTGGGACTTGTAAATTGAACTGTCATTGAAGAATTGTTTGAAAACCCTACGTTTGGATTTTGTGAATTTTGAACATTTTCCACGGATACCATTTGACTCTATAAAATAGAAACTTTTTCAACGACTGAAGATTACGTCTCATACTCTGTTGACATTTGTATATTGTTTTTAAATACAAGTTTCAATAATCTAACTTTATTGAGCATTGACAAAAACTTTTTGATTTACACTCACTTGAGTGACTTGAGCAGTGCATTAAGTAACCAGACCGATGTCTGGTGATCTCCCACATTGAGCTGACCCATTGGCAGCAAGAAGGAGGCCCCTCCAGGGAAGAATTCTGCAGGGAGCAGAGAGAATGCCCTTCTCTTGAGGACTTGCAGCAACAGGCTGCAAGCCAGGCAGCAGGTGATCAGTCAGGATCATGCTTAATTTACTGGGAGAATGGTCTCCTGTATAGTGAGCCTAAGGTTGCTGAACCCGGGTCAGCCTGTGTGCTGGTGGTACCCCCGAAGTTCAGAGCCTTCCTACTGGGGCTGGCTCATGATGTGCCATTAGCAGGACATTTGGGGCTGAACAAGACCTTTGAGAGGCTTGTTACCCACTTTCATTGGCCCCAAATGCGCAAGAGTGCAGACACTCATTGCAAGACTTGTCAGACTTGCCAGGCAAGTGGAAAGAGTGGGAGGAAGCAAAAGGATCCTCTCCAGCCATTCCATGTGGTCAGTACCCCCTTTGAGCGGGTGGGGATTGACATTGTGGGGCCACTGGACCCCAAGACAGCCATGGGCAACAGGTTCATCCTGGTCTTGGTGGACCATGCCACCCGGTACCCGGAACCCATACCTCTGAGGACAGTGACGGCCCCCGTGGTGGGACGAGCACTGATGGGAATTTTTTCCCGAGTGGTATTCCCTCATGAGGTAGTGTCTGACAGGGGAACCTACTTCATTTACAAGTATATAAAGTCCCTGTGGCAGAAGTGCGGTGTAACTTACAAGTTCACCACTCCTTATCACCCCCAAGGAAACGGGTTGGTTGAAAGGTTCAACCGGACCCTAAAGGGCATGATAATGGATCTTGAGGAACCCATGAGGCATAAGTGGGACGTCTTTTTACCGTGCCTACTCTTTGCATACCAGGAGGTGCCACAGAAATCTCAAGGGTTCAGTCCCTTTGAGCTGCTCGATGGACACCCGGTCAGAGGACCTCTGAGTCTGGTCAAAGAAGGCTGGGAGCAATCTCCCAGGAAACCTCCCCAGGATGTATATATCTACATGCTGGCCTTCAAGAACCAGACTAGGCGTTTCAGGCAACTCGCCGAGGCGAATCTGGAAGCCAGCCAGGAGGAAATGAAGCGATGGTATGACCAGAATGCCACTCTGGTAGAGCTTCAATCTGGTCAGAAAGTATGGGTCATGGCCCTAGTGGAGCCCTGTGTGCTCCAAGATAAGGGGACCGGACCATTTGAGGTTGTGGAGCGCAAGAGTCCAGTTACCGACTTGGTGGACTTGCGGTCTCCTAGCAACCCCTTGAGGTTACTACATGTCAACCGCCTTAAGCCCCACTTGGAGAGGTCTGAAGTGGGCATGCTCTTGGCAACAGATGCTGGGATGGAGGAGGAGCCTGAGCCTCTTCCTGACCTCCTGTCAGCCTCAGAGCAAGATGGGTCAGTGGATGGTGTTAACCTCTCTTCCACCCTGACCCATGAGCAACAGAATGACTGCCGCCAGTTTCTGGGACAGTTTTCTGATCTGTTCTCCTTGGTTCCTGGTGTGACAGATTGGTGCGTCTATGATGTGGACACAGGAGACAGCTTACCTGTGAAGCATAAAACTTACAGGGTGACTGACAGGGTGAGGGCTTGCATCAAAGAGGAGGTCTCAAGATGCTTGTGCTAGGGGTGATTGAGTCATCTAGCAGTCCTTGGGCCAGCCCAGTGGTCTTGGTCCCAAAGGCTGCAGCGCTGGGTGCCACACCCGACCTATGGTTCTGGGTGGACTACAGAGGGCTCAATTCAGTCACAAAGACTGACGCACGCCCCATCCCCGGAGCTGATGAGCTCATAGATCGGCTAGGGGCTTCACGGTACCTCAGCACGTTTTACTTAACGTCTGGATGCTGGCAGATCGCCTTGACTAACGGGGCAAAGGAGAGGTCAGGATTCTCCACACCAGATGGGCATTTCCAGTTCCATGTTATGCCCTTTGGGATGAAGAATGCCCCTGCCACCTTTCAGAGGTTGGTTAACCAGGTGTTGGTTGGACTGGATGAGTTCAGTGCCGCCTACCTGGATGACATCGCAGTGTTCAGTGCCAGTTGGGAGGAACATCTGCGCCACCTCTCGGAAGTGGTGTTGGTGCTGCGGAAGGCAGGCCTCACAATCAAGATGAGTAAGTGCCAGACCGGGCAGGGTTCTGTGGTGTACCTGGAACACCAAGTTGGAAGCAGCCAGGGGGCACCCCTTCAACCCAAAATTTAAACCATCCTGGCTTGGGAGCCACCCAAAACCCAGACAGAGGTGAGAGCCTTTTTAGGTCTCACAGGGTTTTACAGAAGATTTGTCAAGGGGTATGGCAACATTATTGCACCCTTGACAGAGCTGCCTTCCAGGGAGCAGCCCAAGAAAGTGATTTGGAGTGACATCTGTCAGAAAGCTTTTGAGGCCCTGAAAGCTGCCATGTGCACGGCGCCCATGCTCCTGGCACCCAATTCTTAAGAGAGTTTATCATTCAGACAGACACTTCAGAGCATGATGTGGGGGCTGATCTGTCACAGATGAATGAGGAGGGCCCAGATCAACCTGTAGCCTTCATTAGTAGGAGGTTACTTCCACAGGAACAGAGGTGGAGTGCTATTGAGCGTGAGGCATTTGCTGTGGTCTGGGCACTGAAGAAGCTGAGACCATACCTGTTTGGGACTCACTTCCGGGTTAAGACAGACCACAGGCCCCTCAGATGGTTAATGCAGATGAGGGGTGAGAATCCAAAGCTGTTGTGGTGGTCTATTTCCCTACAGGGTATGGACTTTACAGTGGAACACCGCCCTGGTACAGAACACGCCAACACTGATGGTCTGTCCAGATTTTTCCACCTCAGTGATGAGAACACCCAGGATTTAGGGTAGTTCCCTCCACATTTCAGCTGGAGGGGACACGTGTTAGACTTGGCACCATTGGCGTGGGTTTCCCTTCCATTTTTGCTGTTGCCTGATGTATTTTTGCTGGTGTAAGATGCTTTGGGCACTGTGCCACTGCTGTCCAGTGCCACAGTGCACAGTGTATTAATCAGTGGTTCCATGTTTGGCTATTTGGTTTACTTGTCAGATCCTACTACAGTGCACTGGGTGTGCCAGGGCATGTATATCCAAATGCTGCTGATGGGCTTGCAGCACTGATTGTGCCACCCACAGAAGCAGCCTTGTAAAATGTGTCTAAGGTCTGCCATTGCAGAGCCTGTATGCAATCAGGGGCTGTCATGCTGACTGGGCAAGTGCACCCACTTGCCAGCCCCTAAACCTTCCCTTTTCTTCATATCAGTCACCCCTGTGGTAGGGCCAAGGGCAGGGTGCATTGTAATTATAAGGTAGGACAAGCCCTGATGTGTGCTGCATGTCTGTCACAGATGAATGAGGAGGGCCCAGATCAACCTGTAGCCTTCATTAGTAGGAGGTTACTTCCACAGGAACAGAGGTGGAGTGCTATTGAGCGTGAGGCATTTGATGTGGGTTGGGCACTGAAGAAGCTGAGACCATACCTGTTTGGGACTCACTTCCGGTTTAAGACAGACCACAGGCCCCTCAGATGGTTAATGCAGATGAGGGGTGAGAATCCAAAGCTGTTGTGGTGGTCTATGTCCCTACAGGGTATGGACTTTACAGTGGAACACCGCCCTGGTACAGAACACACCAACACTGATGGTCTGTCCAGATTTTTCCACCTCAGTGATGAGAACTCCCAGGATTTAGGGTAGTTTCCTCCACATTTCAGCTGGAGGGGACACGTGTTAGACTTGGCACCATTGGCGTGGGTTTCCCTTCCATTTTTGCTGTTGCCTCATGTATTTTTGCTGGTGTTAGATGCTTTGGGCACTGTGCCACTGCTGTCCAGTGCCACAGTGCACAGTGTATTAATCAGTGGTTCCATGTTTGGCTATTTGGTTTACTTGTCAGATCCTACTACAGTGCACTGAGTGTGCCAGGGCATGTTTATCCAAATGCTGCTGATGGGCTTGCAGCACTGATTGTGCCACCCACAGAAGCAGCCTTGTAAAATGTGTCTAAGGTCTGCCATTGCAGAGCCTGCATGCAGTCAGGTTCTGTCATGCTGACTGGGCAAGTGCACCCACTTGCCAGCCCCTAAACCTTCCCTTTTCTTCATATCAGTCACCCCTATGGTAGGGCCAAGGGCAGGGTGCATTGTAATTATAAGGTAGGACAAGCCCTGATGTGTGCTGCATGTCCTAATAGTGAATTACAGCTATTTTCGTTTTCACTATTGCAAGGCTACCTGTTCTCCAGGAACATGGTAGAAATTCGAGTTTAGTATGCCCAAACTCAGAATGCTAAAATACATCTTTTAGTGCAGTTGGTTTTAACATTCTGGGTTTGCAAATACCACTTTTAGAAAGTAGGTATTTGCTTGCCTAACCTTTCTAGCCTTCCTCTGCTAGGTTGTGTATTCCTTTGTCTGGTTTTCTGAGTGACAGGTCTGGGGATTCCAAGAGACAGGATGAGTCAGCCCATTGGTGAATAGAGAGATCTGCATCTAGATGGAAGGGAGGAGTTGCACCTGAGCCTTGAATAGGGCTGTGCCTGCCTTCCACAATGCTGGCTCCACCTCCTGGTGAGCGGCTGATGTCTCTGCCCTGCACACTGAAAGAAGAGAAGGAGTCCTGTAAACAAAGTGCTCCAGGACTGTACTTGCTTTCCACAATGCTGGCTCCACCTCCTGTGGGGGTCTGATGTTTCTGCCCTGCACTGTGAATGGAAAGGAAAAGTCTGGTAAACAGAGTGCTTCAGAACTGGTTTTGGACTGGGTAAAGGAGCCTCTCCCCTCAGAGAACAGAGGAGTTTGGGGTATAAATATTGGGACCCTGATCCCTTGAAATTAGATCACTTTGGACTACAAGAAGAAACCTTTACTGAGGAGAGGGACCTGAAGAAACAAAGGAGCCCAAAGCGCGACTCATTGAAGAAAAAGCGTGTCGCCGCCGCTGTGCCAGCCGTCGCAACTCCAAAGGAGTGTCTCATCGCTGAAACTGTTGCACTGCACCGCATCGAGAGAAGCGTCTCGCAACGAAGACGAACCGTGTTGCCGTCGCTGCTGCTGTCGTCGCAACTCCCAAAGAAGGGTGTCGCCGCTGTACATGTCGCATAGCACCGCATCAAGAGAAGTGTCTCGCAACGAGGTCGGTGTGTGTCGCCGTCGCTGTGTCTGCTGTCGCTGTGCCTGCTGTCGCAACTGCGAAGGAGGGTGTCGCCGCCGGAACTGTTGCACTGCACCGCATTGAAGAAAAGCGCGTCGCATTCCCGAGTAGCGCGCCACCATCGGAGCTGCTGCCGTCGCATCGTGGATGTTGCCGCTGTAGTTGTCGCATTGCGCGGAGCTGTTGCATCGCTGAATAAGGGTGTCGTCGCTGCAGTCCATGCATCGAACCGAGAACTTCTCGCATCCCCAGAGAAGAGTGCCGCACCTGAAAGATCTTCACGTCTTTATTTCTTTGTACTTGAACTCTGCCGCAGTTCCCTCACTGCGACACTGCTTGTCGTGGAAGCGCAACGCAACATAAGGTACATTGACGCAAAGTGTTGCATCTTAAGAACTGAACTTAACTAAGCTAAATCTACCATCTTAAATTAACAGTATTGTGTAGTTTTTGTTGTTTATGGTCTTGTGGTAACTCTATATAAAGTATACTTATTTTTTAATAAAAACCTTGTGGGGTGTCCATCTCTAGTGTTGTCACTGGGTTACTGTATGTGGTCACAAATGCTTTACACACTGCCTCTGAGATAAGCCTGTCTGCTCGTGCCAAGCTACCAAGGGGGTGAGCAGGGGTTATTTAGGAGTGTAATCCCCTTATCCTGACTAGAGGCAAGGGTCCCTATTTGTCACAGTACCTACCTGTGCCAACTAGAGACCCCCAAATTTAACACTACCCATATGGTAGACGCAGGTGTCAGAGCATGGCTTGAGATCTATGATACTTAGTAAATTGGATTGAGCTACAACTCAAACTTAAAAAAGTACAGGATAATACAGGTGAAGTAAAAAACAACTATCCTAATCTACTGGCATGTTCCAGTACGCCAGTAAGACAATCTGTCTAGGATGTAACTTCTCCACCCTTTACAAACAGTATATATTCGAGCATAATGATGGGATGCAACGTTTTAGAGTCTGACTGCAAGCCCAGCACAATTTGAGTGGATGGCATGCCCAGCCATTATTCACAGTTTAGTAAAGACTCCGCCCCTTCACAAGAGGCAGCATGACTCTAAAGTATTCCAAGAGATATTGCTACAGAGGACATCACCACTACCACTAGTGCTACTACTACTACTGCTACCTTTAGTACAACTTTCAAAAGTCATTATACTGGCACCACAACCACTCCAAGTGCATGTGATGCTATGTTCTGTTCTGTTTTGTTATGTTACGTTACATTATGTTACATTATGTTACATTATGATATTTAGTTTGTAAAGCACACGACAACCTAAAGGTGTCCTGGTTGTAAGACTGTCAGAGAAAAGTTTCGGCGCTGCAGATTCTTTGGAACAAGTGTGTTTTTAGCATTTTGCGAGACTAAAGAAGAAGTGGTTCAGAAAAGCTGCTGAGTGCCGAAGCATTCCAGGCCTTGACGATATTACAGGAAAGGAGCTCCCACCAGTCCAAGATCTTCAGAACCTTGGATCCAAATACAGGAAAGCAATTGATGAAGGCAAAACACTGGAAGGGGAGTGTATTAAAAAAATAGAAGGGATATAGGGCCAGATGTATGAAGCTCAAATGGGTTCGCAAAATGGTATGTATGTAGCAAATTTCAGTGCAAAATAAGGAATCGCAAATTTGCGATTCCTTATTTTGCGATTGCATTTAAGGAATCGCAAATTTTTTGATTCCTTAAATGCAATGTATGAAGCACCCAAGTTGTGCGATTTCTCATTAAGAAATCGCAAATTACCACCAACTTGAAGTTGGTGGTAATTTGCAATTTCTTTCACAAAAGCACTTTTTTGCATTTGTGATGGTGCCATGTGGCGCACATACATGCCCTTAGGGCATGTATGTGCGCCATATGCGCACACATGTTAATTTCAGGGGTGCATCAGGGTGTCCTTATGACACCCTTGCACCCTTGAAATTATTCTCAATTTGTGATTCTCAAATTGCGAATCGCAAATTGAGAATAACTTCCCATTCATTTCTATGGGCCTTCTGACCCATAGAAATGAATGGGAAATTATTCCTTAATTGCGAATTCGCAATTTGCTATTCGCAAATAAGGAATAATGAGAAATTTTTTAGATACATACCATTTTGCAATTCTCAAATAGCGATTCTCAAAAAATCGCTATTTGAGAATCGCAAATAGGTATTTTGATACATCTGCCCCATAGTTCCTGTGTGTGGTGGAATGAACTGCCTTGTGACGAAAGCAAAGCACCTTAAAAATACATCTTTGTTGATTAGGGAGATAATGCAAAGCTCTGATATGCATCGAGAAGCTAGAATGTTTAACAATGGACAAGAGAAGCCACGCTGCACCATTTGAATAATCTGTAACCAGTGTACTATGTAGGAGGGAAGTCCCACATAAAGTATGTTACAACAATCCAGTCGTCCTATAACCGGTGCCTGGACTAACTGTTCCTTGAAAGTAGTGGGAATCGATGGTAAAATCATTTTTAACATCTTCAGAATAAGGAAACAGGTGGAAGTCCATTTTCAGGCATAAACATCAAATGTCAAGGTAGCATTGAAAATGACTCCTAAATTATGTACCAAAAGTCGCAGCTACAGAAAGTCCAAGAGAGTGAGGACACCAAGAGAAGGACTAAATTGTAATGTCTCCAAACATCAGAACTTCAGTCTTATCCATCCTATCATAATTCATCCTCAGTGAGTTTGCATTCATCCATTCATCAATTGACATCATACTGGATTGAAAATGGTCCTGGAAGTCCACTCTGTTGTGCAGGTGAAGAATAAGCTTCATTTCAGATCACAAGCAAAAAACTGAATCTAAAGGGTACAATTAACTCTGCGAGTGGTGCCATATACTCGTTGAACAGAGTAGAGCTGAGGGTTGAACCCTGAGGAACTCCACAGCTTTGGGTCATAAAGGAGGAGCAATATGAGCTGAGCAAAACTGCTTGTGATTGAGAACACAAAAAAGATCAAAGCTAGTGGAGAACTCCCCGATCAAGCCCGGCATGGAGGAATCTATCTAGAAGGATGTTGTGGGAGATCATTTCAAAGGCACTGACAGATCTAATTGGGCCATAGCAGCATAGCTGCCTCATTTGTGATCATTTGCATGCCATTACTGTTAGCGATCAACATCGTCTCTGTACTCAGGGATGTTCTGAATCCAGATTGGAAGGATTTGAGATTATTATTTTCAATATGCCTAGAAAGTTACACATTGAGCCAACTTTTAGGGATTTTCGCCATTGCTAAAAGAAGAGAGATCGGGCAGTTGTTAGAAACAGTTTATGCGTCCCAAAGTGGGCGTGTTCAGCAGAGGAACAGCAAGTGCACATACTTTTAGAGACTGTTAATTTTACAACCAATGGTGCAGTCACTATTACCCTTTGCCAATGGTATTAACAATACCACACCAGGTACTCCAAACTAGCTAATTGACTAATTTTGTCCTACTAAACTGAGCTACCTCTCTGAATCACAACTCCCCTAAACAGTGGTTCTGCCTTTTGTGCACAGGGACTGTGCAGCCTCACATGTACAAATGCAGCCTCACAGACCTGAGTTTTCCCTTACATGCCTATTCTTGGCCTTGTATGTTCATGCGCTGCCAACGTATGCAGGAATAGATTTATATTCTCATGAAAGTCTCAACTTCATTTGCTCAGGTTAAATAATCTTACAGCCTCAAACACTCACCCACCACCTCAGAAACACAAGTTGAACTATAATAATTCTACAAACATCCTCACCTGTAAGAAAAGAGTCTTGTATGTCTAGATACTACCTCAGGTGCTCCGCTGAACTCTCCATGACCAGATGCTACCATTGTATCTATGAAACAGCTTCATACATGTGTCCTCATGCTTCCAGGGTCAACATTTAAATGCCCTAGAACAACCTCAAATATTCATGTTAACGCATCATATGTGCATGTACATCTTCATATGCAAAGAGAAAGTCTTACAGGCCCATCTACATCCTCATCTAGCCATGCATAATCTCAAACACTCAGTAAAACACTTGTATTCTCTTATGATCAGGAATAGTCCTATATACCCAGAAGCAGCCTCATATGCCCAAGTATTGCCTCACATGCTTGAACAATTTTATATGCCCAAATATATCCTCCATTCCTGGTAAACCAATCATATGATTAAGTTGAAGCATAGGCCAATAAAGTGCCATCATATGTGAGGAGCAATAGCCCATGCTTATCTAGAGCCTCATATTCCCATTTGTGGACTTTATGTGCCATATGTTGCTAGGTTCCGCCTCACAATCCATTATACAGTATAGCATACCGTTTTTCAAGCTTCATCGGTCCGTTTAGTGCTGGTTTTATAGTCAACTACGATTATTTCGGAATAGATGCCTCCTTAAAACATCCTGACCAGTAAAAGGCATAAAACACATAAAATACATTTCTTTAAAACAAACAGATACATAAAATCCAATGCAACAATAACTCCTAGCATAAACGGGCATTCGGTAAGCTGGAATAAATAAACTCTTTGATATAAACAATGTAAAACACACACATCGTTTCCAGTAGCAATTAGACTTGCCCCTACTTCACAGGCATGGTGTACCACACAAAGGTCGTGTGAGGTATAACCCAAAGGATATTTGGCCAATTTAGTGCCTCAATTACCCATATAACATAACCATCTGCCGCAAATATTTGAAAGGCCTAATTTCTAATTGACAATTGCATGGATGCCTTGTATCGTCGTATCTTCTCAGGTATACATACACACAGTCTCTCACTCAAAAGGTGTTTGAACCAAGCTTTCTACTTATGATGTCACTTGTTAGGGCTTCTAGAATGGAAGGATGAGAGCACTCCAAGAGAGTCAGTTGACCCTGGCTCCTTGGGGTGGATCCCTTTACATCACTTTCCTTCCCACAAATATGCAATTACTGAATGGAGTGAAGAAGAATCATCCTCCTCTTCTTTCTTCTCCTGATGGGAAATGATTGAATGGGGCTATGGACTAGAGATGATGCATTGTTGTCTTCCAGAGTCTCCTAACACTGTCAGTCCCAGGGCCATCCATCCAAGGCAGGATACTGGAAGAACAGATCAATAGACATGTTTGTGAATGAAGTGAAGATATCAGCACAAGCAGGCTGACAGCATGTGTGAGCACGTAGGCAAAGCAGCAGCACCTCACAAGGTAAGAGTACCAAATCCACCACCTCCTGTACGCTACCAGACTCTACTGTCTGTGAGACACCCTGGCAAACACCTGACTGAGAGAAATTAGCCTCAACATCCATGTCGTCGCCCACCTCCGCTTCCCATGTGAGTTTTGGCAGCTCTGAAGGCATCTCACAGACATGTTTAGATTGTTTCTTCATTCCTATGCACTCAAATGTGAGATATTGGACTGAGGAAGATCGTGTGTGAGTTAATCAGTTGCTGATGAGAAATCAAGGGGAAAGCTCGATCCACCATAATGAAATAAGCACCACTACAGGAAGCAGCATAGGAGGATCATCAAATAAAAGGCCTCAGGGTCCACACTGCATAATATGAGAAGCTGTTTACTTAGAAAGACCAAAGGATCTTTACTCACCTTAAATGCAGAAAGATGAAAGGCCAGAACATCAGAAAAGTAATGTAGGAATATACAGCATTCACAGCACCTGGAAGAGAACTTCTTCATTGCACTGTACTGCTAACCCAAAGCTGGTCAAAGTTACAGTGAGGAGGAAAATGGTTCTGGACACATTAAATATGAACTAGGCCTGAGTATTGCAGAGTGACTGACCCATATCAAAAATACATCAGATCACTGTGTATTTGTTTCAACTTTGTAGTCAGCCACATCCATTAGCAAACTCAACGGCGTAACCCAAAGTGATGCGGCCCCCCCAAGGATGTGGTGAGGGGCCCCTCAGCCTCCCATATTCATAGCACTGGCGAAATGGGCCTCCCTGAAGGATGGGGGTCCCCTATATTGCAGGAGATTAAGGGGCCTGTGTTACGCTCTAGCGCAAACTCCGCCCATTTTTGTTACAAAATTGCGTGATGGATGGCTCCGCCCTTTAACTAGGATGTCCAGCTTCTATCAGGAAGTTACCGACAGATATTACATTGGAAGTGGGAATAGGTTTGACTTAAACTGAAATCCGATAAGGGGTGTCGCTGTTTGAATGTAAGTCACATGTATTACCTTGTCAACACCCTCTTTCTTTTCATGCTGTATGTATTCAAGTTTCAAAAGAACAAGCATAGAGACAATTTGGACTGGGGGTAGACTTGGGGATTGATAACAATCTGCACGAGAATTTATTCTCTACATTTTTAAGGGGGCTAGTTTTGCATAGCCCTACACCCCGACCCCAGATAAGGCTGCTGAAATACATTTGCTTATTAAGTTGATCAAAGTTTAGTTTTCAATGTTCATGCCATAATACATCCAGGGAACTAAACAAGATTGGCTCTCTAACTTTAAAGATTAAAAGGTGAAATATTTTATGATCACAATTGATCACTGCCAAATTTATTATAATTTTGCATCTGGGTTGTGTCACTTTGTGGCGCAGCACCAACGCAAAATCCTTTTTGTCCTTTACTAAGCCACACAAAGCCATCTTGCAGCACACATGGAAAGAGGAAAATGACTCCAAGGAATGTTTTTGTGCAGGAAGGTCTCCCTTTCTGCACATAAACAATCATGCCCATAATGCAGCCTACCTTGAACTGCAATGTAAGAGTTCCTGCATAGGTGCTAGGCAGCATACAGTGCGCCAGCACAAGGAGAGAGCAGAAATGCTCTAAATCGTTGTAAATATTGAGCAATTCTATTCTGTCTTCTGTTCATGCAATGCAGCGCAGCAAGTTCCAATGCTGCTCAGTGTTGTGTGAAATAAAGTAAATGTGCCCCAAAATATCTTACACGGACTATATCTTCTACATACTCCTTCCATCTCAATATCTATATTTTCAGAACAAAGGATCGACTCTACTTACTCATGCAAACATTTGTTGTTGTACTCCTTTATAAAAAAAATATAAGTGCTGGTTCCAAAATGATTTTGGAGTCTACAGAACTCACGTTTCATGACTATGTATTTGGCAATGGCATGAAATATGAAGATCGTTGGCCCTGTAGACACCTTCTGAGCAAAGAGCACCAATATGCTGATACAAAATTCTGTTTGGGATATCTGATTGAACAAATGGTGAATGAACAAGAGCATGTCAGACCACGCAGCCATCAAAACCGCTGTCACCACACACCACCAACTCATCTGAACAACAAAGAAAGCAGCCATCCAGGAACTCATCAATGCCAATGCGCAGAACAGCAAAGAACTCTTCACCGTGGTCAAGGAATTTTCCAAACCCAGCACAGAGGCAGCAGACATTCCCCCCATCAAGCCCTCTGTGACAACCTCGCCACCTTTTTTCACCACAAGATCAAGGAGATCTACAACAGCTTAATAACTCAAGACCCAACCACTCCACCCGCAACCACCGCACCCAATGGCTTCAGACCCAAGCGGACCTTCCCCAACTGGACCACCCTCCGACGACACCCTCAAAATCATGAAGAGTATCCACTCCGGAGCCCCCTCGAATCCCAGCCCTCACATATTCAAAAAAGCCAGCACCTCCTTCACACCCGAACTCTGCTGCACCATCAACTTCTCCGTCGAGTCCGCCACCATCCCTTAAGACTGGAAGCATGAGGAGATAAACCCCCTGCTGAAGAAACTCTCTGCGGACTGGATGGACCTCAAGAACTACAGACCCATGTCTCAGCTCCCCTTCCCAGCCAAAGTCATTGAGAAAGCTATCAATGCCCAACTCTCCGAGTTCATCTAAACAAACCACATCCTGAACCTCTCCCAAATGGGCTTCAGAAGCAACCACAGCACCGAGAACGCTCGCCTCACCACTACAGACGACATCCGCACCCTCCTTGACCAAGGCAATACCGCTGCCCTCATTCTCCTGGACCTCTCAGCTGTCTTCATCACCGCCTCCCACTACACCCTCTGTGCCAGGCTCCACGACGCTGGCATCCATGACAAAGCCGTAAAATGGATCCGCTTCTTTCTCAGCGGCCGAACAGAGAGAGTCAGACTTCCACCGTTCAACTTAGAACCTACGGAGGTCAGCTGCGGAGTGCCTCAGGGATCCTCCCTGAGCCCCACCTTCTTTAACATCTAATTGGCCCCGCTTGCAACCATCATCAGAAGCCACGGACTAAACATCGCCTCATACACTGATGACACCTAGCTGATCCTCTCCTTCACAGGCGAGCCCACAGCCACCAAGAGCAACTTCAACAATGGGATGAAGTAACACTGCCTCAAGCTCACCTAAGACAAGACCGAAGTCCTCATCTTGCGTTCCACCCCCGCTGCCTGGGACTGCTCCTGGTAGTCCGCCGTGCTCGGAACTCCTCCCATTCATGGACCATGCACGAAACCTGGGCATCATCCTAGACTCCATGTTTTCAATTAATATTTTTTTCATTTTATTTATAAAGTTTTATAACTTCATAAAATCTTCAAGTGCATCTCCAACAATGCCGGGAAAACGGTCATTCATGAGCTCATCAGCACCAAACTCGACTGCGGCAATGCACTCCATGCCAGCACAAACCAGAAATTCCCAAAGAAACTGCAGAACATCCAGAATGCCTCCACCAGTCTCATCCTGAACATCCCACGCCGCAGCTACATTGCCTGGCACCTGAGAGACCTTCACTGGTTACCTATCAACAGAAGAATTACCTTCAAGCTCCTCGCACACGACTACAAAGTCCTCCACAACGCCGTACATGCATACCTCAACCACAGCCTCTCCTTCTACACTCCCACCAGACAGCTCCACTCCGCCCAACTAACCCTGGCCATCATCCCACGTATCTGCAAGACCATGGCTAGAGGAAGATGCTTCTCCTACCTCACTGCAAAACCTAGAACTCCCTGCCTCTGCACCTCAGGCAATCACCATTGCTGCCACAATGCAGGCCTGGCTCTTCGACTGAACCACAGATACACCCCCTCCATGCCTCACTCAGCGCCTCGAGACCCTCAAGGGTGAGTGGTCATGCTTTACAACAACCCTGATTTGTTGATAGATTGATTGATTGGACCAGTGAGTTGTGGCAGTACTAATAGGTGCTGTCATGAAAAAGGTACCCCCTGGATATACTTTATAGGTCAAGGAGCAAGGGGGAAAAAGACAAAGGAAACAAGGAAAATTCCCACACGACCTTCTCTGTAGTCTTGCTAGAGCTTTATTGGCTGAAAATTACTGAATTTATTGAGTCATAAGCATGTACATACTGATATTTATCATTTTATTCGATTTTTGAAACTTATTTATATTTTTTCATTAAGAATTTATTTTTTCATTTGATTGTACAATGTTAAAAACATATTTATGAAACCACCAATTAACCATAAATACAAGTGTACGATTCTTGCACATTGTAATACAGCAAGTGTTTATCTTTTAAAAATAAAACAAATTGACAATTATGCACATGTAGTGAAACATATATCAATCATAATATGAAGTCTGCCCCATCTCCAACCACACAAAACCATTCTAGCCTCATGCACAGCAGCACATTATCACACTCTCATCTCATACATGGCTTACCCAACTACAACTACATACATCTCTGGTGCAAATGGAGAAAGTATTTTAAAAAAATATCCATTATTGTGTTGTAGGTTGGGATAAGGACAACCAGGCCAATGCACGTTTTGGTGGGGTTTCTAATTTGTATCCACCTGGACCACCCCTTTATTTAATTTAAGGTGAGTGGTGGGGGTATCATAAAGGTTCCGGTGGCTCGCTTTAAGATGCCTCTAATTGTTCACAGATATTCAAAAGATGAGGCCAAATACGTCTGCCCCGGGGTGAAGAGTTCAATGTCAGTATTTCTGTGGCAAGCTCTGGATAGCGCAGGTGTCCAATACTACAGACTAGTAGAAAACCTAGATCTTGCCAACGGTAATCAGGCCATCAAGGATTTATAAACAGCTCACCAGATGCACAGACTGCAGCCTTGTTTGCTGAGTACAGCAGTTTCGATACAAATGCCTGTCGGCATATTCTGCGATGCCTAGGTCCAGCCGCATCCTATGGCGGACGTATCTCGCAGGGAAGCAAGATCATCTGCCTTTACCTATCAACCCAAATATATAAGGAAAAAATTACTGGAATATAATTCTCAATTTTTATCTCTGCTCTACAAATGTAGAAATTTTGATGCTGAAGACTACATTTCATATATTATGATTTCCAGGTTACATCCCCCAAAGTGTGACAGAAATGACCTGATCTTAATTTGAGTAGAAAAATCCAAGTGAGGTGCAAACTCCCATTTGAGGCCTGCTCAGTTTCCCATCCTGAGTCCAAGTTTTGAATTATGATGATATTTGTCTGGCCGACGTATCCTGTGTCAAACCTGGTGCAAATTGAGCTGGCAAATAGTGCACATCAGCTGTTTCTGCACCTCGGGATGGGGCTAAAATGTGCTGGTTGTGTGTTTGTCCTCATTCGAATGTGTGCAAAGAGAAATCATGTGCAAATTACACACACAGCAGCTACACAAAAGTATTCATTGGGTCGGCAAGTTGCCGCAAGGCCAATGTAGTGTCCTAGGCGGAGAATTTAGCTTGGTGGTACTGTTAACTCCTGGTGATGAGGTGGTAGATGCCCTCTGCCTCTTGCCACCTCCTGTTACAAACTTCTAATAGCTCTGTCACAAGTAGGCCAGCTGCGTTCGATCAGCCATTCGAATAAATGCATTTGGAAACTTTTATGGGAGAACATCGACATTTTCTCCTGCCTTAGGGCCTTATTACGAGTTTGGCGGTCCAATGGACCGCTGAACCCGTGGTGGTGGTTCGCGGACTGCCAGATTGGCGGTCCGCCTGCCGAATTGGACTGCTTCTGTCGCCAGTCCCTGGCAGTGGTGCAGCAGTCTGAGGTCCCTAATAAGCTGGCGGTGCCACTGCGGCACCGCCAAGCATATTAGGAGTTTCCTTATTGCCGCACTTTTTATGGTGGTGCGACCCCCAAGAAATGTGTGGAGGTGAGGAAACAAAGGGGGCCCTACTGGGCCCCCTTGTGCCTCTTTGCCATTGGGGTGCATGCTGGGGGCAAATGGTGTGCCCCCCTGCCTGCATGCATCCCCATATTCCTGCATGGAATTAAATTCAGTATATTGTGCATTTCAGCCTGTGCAGGAACGCACTTTGATGTTCCCATTGAGTTGCCTATTTCTAAGGCACTGCCGTGGGAACACCAATAACTACCTACCAGCGACTTTAAAAGTCGTAATCTGACGGGCTGTCTGTTTTGGCTTTGGCTGTGGAGGAGTAGGTTGGCAGTGTGGCGGGCCCGCTCCCACACCGCCAAAGTCATAATAAGGCCCTAAGTCTAAGGTCATTATTACAAGTTGACTTGAAATACCGGGGTCGGACGTAAATACTCTGCGCTTAATCTTAGTATTCTGAGTTTTGCAGTAATACAAGTCTCCTAAGCATTTTTTCCTGCATAAATTGCAAATTAAATACCTTGCAAAATCTGTACCAGTGAAAGAGATTGGAAGTAGATAAAATAGGTGATAATTCAGTGCATCAACGCTGAAGCAGTGGGCTCATCCTCATTCTCATCTCTGAAACTAAGAAGGTGTGTCTTTCTGCCATGGGCAAGTACCACAAAGTGCAATATCGAATGATATCCTGTGCACAATTACCGGATGCTATTAGACAAAGAGGACCAAAATTGACATACTATAGTAAATTACACCCTTTTATTTACAGCACTAGGTTACTGCATAGGAACATTACCTACATAGTTTACAGTTGTAAAACTAAAATGCCCCAGCACTCCTACACGCGAGAAGATGCCTCCTAAGCTCTTACGTTTTTTAGCTCTGAACAAGACGTCGGTGGATATAGTTTCCTATCACATTCCATTATTTCTATTTTACGCAGCTAAATGGACAGCTGAGTCAGCGCTCGTGTAGATTCTATCAAAAATAATTTGTAGGAGCCAATATTTGTATAACTTTGAATGATATATTTCTTGGTGTCTTAATTACTTGTCTGCTTTCATGAATATGCAAAGATCTTCATCTTAAAATGCATCTGCATATTAAGGGGCCGATTAGGATCGCGGTTTTTCCGCATCCTCGGGGCCGGCGGAAGGCACCGCCGGCCCAGAGGATGCGGAAAACCGCAGCGGACTGACCAAAGACCCACCGCCACATTAGGATGGCTGGTGGGTCCTGGTTTCCGTCCGCAGCTTTTCCGCCGCGGCTGGCTTACAACCGCGGCGGAAAAGCTCTAATATGGTGATGGTGTCTGTCAGACACCGTCCACCATATTAGGATGGCCCGTAAAGTATGCCTTTCCGCGGCGGGTTTTCCGCCGTGGAAAAACATACGGAACTTCACTGCGGGGGCCCGTTGCGGGCCCCCTAGGTGAAGGGGGGGTGGGGGGTGCACATGGGGGGTACCTATGGTACCCCCCTGCATTTGCATGCAGAAAGCGGCAGGCACCGCGCGGTGCCTGCCTCTTACTGCATGCAAATGCAATGCGTGCATTTTTAACATTGCGGCGGGTGCAGCTTGAAGCTCCACCCGCCGCAATGTTATAAATAGAGGATGTGACCGCAACCCTTGCGGTCACATCCTAATTGCACTGGAGGGAACTCCGCATGCCATGCGGAGGTTCCCTCCTGCTCTGGGGTCGCGGACGGACTCAAGTCCGTCCGCGATCCTAATGACCCCCTAAATGTGGTAAAATATACCTTGTAAAGTTTTTTTTCAACATGCAGGAACGTATTCATGCAAAAAGGAAGGATTGGTATGAATAACAACATGAAATTATAAAAAAAAAAAATGAACTAATTAACATTAATAATACGCTTACCCCTAAAGTGATCAATGTTTGCATGCAGTCCTTGGGGGGTTTGCAAGAGTGGTACAGGCATGCCTCTCACGCCATGAAAACGATTGCACTCTGAATCTGTTTTTAGCAATAATAGTTTTGCTGTTTTGTTGGAAATTCAGTTTAGAGTTTTCTTTAGCAAGGATCATAACCTAGCTTCTGTTATCCCAAAGAAAGATCGATTATATTGTGCAATTATTCCAGAGTCTGTGAATGTCGATTGGTAAAGTTCTATAATTAAAATGTCACCATCGCTTCAGTCTGGTGTCTCAGGACAGGTATACCCGAGGGAAAATCAAATTCTCCTATGTAGCATATGAAAAGCACTACGTTTATAAAAATATAAGTGAAACTATTGTGCAAAATATTCCTTTACTGTAACACGAAGACAGCAAAAAAGAATTGGGGGGGGGGGGGACAAATTGTCTTCATGTTCGTGAGAGTAACAGAAACAATTTTCAGATACTAAGGTTTCAACCATTAGCTCCTTAACATAGGCAGTAAAATAAGATGCCATTTTCTTTTTAATGCAGACGCTCACCATTATTGAAAAAAATTACCAAAAAATTGTCTTGTGAATCTACATATATGATTCTGTGAGGCTGCTGGACATGTTTTCACCATTCTTGAAAGAAATTGCCAAAAAATTGTCTTATGAATCTACATATATGATCCTGTGAGGATGCTGGACATGTTTTCTTGAACCATTTTGAAGCTGGTAGGTAGTATTAAAAAATGACAGGTGGCCGAAGGTAAGGCTCAAACATGGCGGTCTAAATCTTCAAAAGATATTTACTTATTCAAACTATGCACCCAATGTACTAAAAACGGTGCATTTGTAAACCCTGTGATAAGCAAAATCACAAGGACTATGAATGCAAATGTGGTATGTGCAATGTACTAAAACCATTTTGTGAGCCAGAAAAGTCTTTCCAACTAGAGTTTTGCAATCCATTCCGAATTACAATACGAGGGGGCATGAAAAGGGCACCTCCTTCTAACTGGGAGTTGCAATGTTATGTATCAGTGGTTTGCAGTGGTAGTTGCAGTCACCAACAATTGACCACAAAGTCAGAGACAAGTCTAAAAAATGTAATGTGCAATTTGCAACCACTTTTTTCAACCTGTCTGTTAGTACTTCGGGCCCCATAACACCCAGACATTTTGATTATTATCAAAAGTTTATAAGCAACTTGCGCATATATAAGATTTGCAGATAGTGTAAACATGATAATAGACTGCTGACATGCTCCTGTTCCACAAACTGTTGGTATGCCTAGTCTTCACATTGCATAAATTGAAGTATTTTTGAGTAACACTGAATTGGGTACCAATACACGTTTGTTATATAGCACCAAGAAACTCTCCGTGTGAACGTGTGCTTCCCAATTACACACTCGGCTGATGATGTCCCAGGTATAGCACCTAACATCGCAGCAGAGGTCTGGGAAGCGCATTTCCATTCCTTGTATTGTGGGGAAAACCCGGCGGAGGATTTGGCCCCCCCAGGAGCTCTACTTGAATCTATTGCCGCAACGACCACCCTTGATTTCTCAGAGGGTGAAATTAGGGTGGCTATTTCTAGGCTCTCCTCCGGTAAAGTCCCGGGGCTGGATGGGGTGCCCGGCGACCTCTATAAACACGAACCAAGGGTATGGGCGCCTTATCTAATGCTTATCTTCAATGCAATCCTGGGGGGCATGGTGGTACCCAGTACTTGGCTGGGAGCGGAGATAGTTTCTATCTTTAAGAGGGGCTCTCCCCTGTTCCCAGCCAATTACAGGCCAATTAGCCTCATTGATGTGTCACAAAAGCTCTTCTCGAGGCTAATACTAGACAGCCTCTTAGACTGGATCGAGGAATCTGATATTTTAAGCCCCTATCAAGCAGGGTTTAGAAAGACGGTATCCACCACAGACCAGATCTTTAGATTAAACATGCTCTTCTGGAAAACGGTGGAAATCGAGGGCGGCTCACTATATACTGTTTTTGTTGACTTGTGAGCCGCCTTCGATCAAGTCCCCCGTCGGAAATTGTGGAGAGTTCTTTCAGAAATGGGTATTCCATCTTCCCTACTGGGTATAATAGTACGCCTGCACACTGGAAACTTTACTATCTAAGACCCCCATGGGTATCCAGCGAGTCTTGGATGGCTTTGTGACCTTTTGTCAGGACAGGGGGTTGGAAATAAACACTCTGAAAACAAAGTTTATGATTTTCAACCCCCCAACAACTACACGTCCGACCCCAGCGATAGATGGAGTTCGACTCGAAAGAGTCCAGACTTTTGACTACTTGGGTCTTACCTTGAATGAAAATATGACCTGGGTCCAACACCAAAGAAAATGCCTAGTGAAGTTAGCCCAAAACGCTGGCGGCATTCTAAACCTATACAATAAATCCTTGGTTAAGCCTATTGGCCCACCGCTGGAAATTTATAAACTGCAAGCCAGCGGTGCGGTCATATATGGAGGTGAACAGTGAGGCCACAAGTGTGTATCTGCGATTTCTGTCGCAGAGAATAATTTTCTAAGACAATTAGTTTCCCTCCCTCCCTCAACACCATTGTTGCCACTAAGGATGGACTTGGGTATTCGCCCAATTACTGAGGAACTAGGTATCAAAGCTGTGACTTTCTGGAGGCGCTTGTGGGCAACCCCTGAACTTATGCATTATAGGCAAGAGCTGATAGAGGTGCTAAGTCTCCCCAATGCACGGAACATCACCTGGTTGAAATATGTCAGAGAGGAATTTGAGAGACTAGGCCTCCCCTCAATGTGGTCTGACCCGGAACGCGCATGTACTGTTTATGCGCGCAAGTAAATTGTTAACTTACATCATCAAAATACTCTCAGTACCACGTTATCGAATACTAATGTTGGTTCACTCTCTGGTATGTTTTTTATGATCAAGGATTTCTATAAACTTGAAACTGTATTAGATAATGTCAGTCCAGTTGTCTTAAGGAAATTATACCTCCAATGGAGACACGGTTCTCTACCGATAAGAGCACTTACGAGTAAATGGTGTGTTCCCTCTTTGAAAAATTGTCCCGCTTGTGCATCTGAGCTTGAAAACGAATTACATATTCTGCTTTTTTTGCCCTGCTTACCAGCTACCCCGAAAGAAGTGGATTATTCCTATTTGCAAAAGTCTGGGTTTCAGGAGTTGCTTCCTAGCTTTCAGAATACTCATGTCTGATCTCTCTCCACTCATTGTATTTGCTCTATCTAAATTTTTAGCAGCCATGTGGAATATCAGAAGGACAGCTGAGAATGCCACTGGAAATAGGATTTAGCAACAATTGGGTCAAGCAAATGGATGTTATTTCCTTCTTGTACTAGCCCAAGAGGTCTTCGGATTTAATTTTATTACATTTTTTAATCATATATTGCCTTTAAAAAAAAAAAAAATTCTTTTCTTATTGTTTTAAACTGTAATCATCGATTTACTGTGAACTCTTTTATGACAATAATGTCGAAATAAAGACGAGAAATAAATTACACATTATGCTAAGCTACATTATTTTGAAAACACTTTTTTTCTTCAAATTATTTAACTTTATACTCCAGCCTCTTTTTCAACAAAGACCTTTTGCGAACGAGAATTGTTAGGGTACTTTCCTACAGTTGTTGTACACCTTACACCTATACTACTCAGAGGTAACTTAAATGTTCAAAAAGCACTGCAAAGTATTTATGAACTCAAAGTAACTTATAACTGATTGGGTGGTTGGTAACCTCCTTGACATTGCATTTCCCTGACCTCTTTGACAATGCACTGGGGTTGGCCACCGTTGTCAATTTCCCCATGTCTCTGGAGACTTCCTGTAACAGTGATGATTTTTGCCTTCTCCTTCCAAGAATTCTATTGAACAACTAGGGAGTTACTCACCAGTTCATTGGCTATGTTGACTATTTTGAGTATTAATACATCTCTGTCATTTGCACCTTTAGGGCATGAGCAATTTGTGCCATTGAATTGCACAAGTTGGTTGCTACGCCTGTAAATCACTGACAGTGCTTGTGAGGTTCTGAATCGCATTATTTCCAAATCGTAGATGGTTTTTGCTTGCCTGGGTAAGATGCTTAGTAAGGTGGCGAGTTAGACGGTCCTTAGTTGGTACAACACTTTGTAGATGACCAGAATATTTTGAATTTGATCTTTGTTGTAAAGGTTAGAAAATATACGTAAGAAAGGGGGGAGGTGTGATCATTTTTCCTTAAGAAAAACACAAGTGCTGAAGTTGAATGGAAAATGGCTTTGAGAAGAGCAAGGTATGATATAGAAAATCTTACTAGAAGAAGTTTTCCAAAGTCCAGACGTGTGTGTTTACAGAGTTATTTTTTCCACAGTCAACGAAGAGCTTTATTGACGCAATGTTTTTTCTTCTTCACCAGTGTCTTCATCTGCCTGACTGAATTTTCACTTTGTAGAACCTAGTTTACTCATTTATACCGAATATCACTTTTCGACATTGTTTATTTCTAGACGTCTAGTGGCCCTATCAATTACAACATGTTAAATATTTTGATCTAGGTAATTAACCAAGCTCTGCACTCTTTTAACTTTCCATACTTAAATTCTCTTGATCCTTAATAGTACTCTCAGATGAAATAATTTATTTTCACCATTCCTGTCAACTAACCTTCTATTGGTTCTGTAAAAGGAAAAAAATAACATAATCAGGCATAAACTCACTGCTAGCTTTCTTCCCAGTGCGTTGACAAAGAAGAAATGTTCAATTTTATTTTAGTACTGGGCATAGTGAAAGTGTCTGCCTCATTCTCTTGCTATATTATATGTCTTCTCTTTTTTCTTATTTTCAGAACGTTCTAATTTTTTAGGTATAAAATACAAGATTTTAATACAAACAAATTAAGAATTTTATAGTAAACTAGTTTGATTAGTTTATGCTTTATTCATTTGTATCCTTTACAACAGCATTCTTCATTTCTATTTTAAAATCCATATCTCATTTTGTTGTGTAATTCTCAAGAAACATCGGACCTGTTCACAAACTGCTGTAGTACATTTAGTAACACTACAATAGTACAACTAATATACTACAAAATGCTATTCACAAACTTACGTATGAATGTTCCACCGCCACATCTTCTGTCATTTTCTATTTGGAGATCTCCACCCCAACTGCAGTGTTTCCACACACATAAGTATACATTTTAGCAATACCTGTGGGAGAGACAGAGGGGAGTGACTTGAAAATGAGGAATACTTATGACGAAATAGGAGGTGGCTAGGGAGGAGTAAGGAAAGGTGTAGGGAGTGTTTGGTGTGGGTTTAGTGAGGGACATGCACACACCCACAAAAGATTAAACCCCTTCCTGTTCACAAACTTCTCTTCTAAGGTTACTAAAACCTAAAAGGACCCAAAATAGAATATCCAGTTTGGAGCTGGAGTTAGTACTGCCAGACTCTCCCAAAGAAAATAATAGACATAGTGACTTGAAATGAAACCTCATAGCAATTAATGTGAAAATATGTAATCTATTTAAAGAAAAAGAAATCAATGAAATGTTCAACACGTTATATAAAAATTATATATATTTTTTTTATTTTAACATATTGCAATACACTTTTCTGAATTTCAAAAGTTAATGTGACTTCATATTTTATTAAAATGTAAGGAAATTACATTTAATAAAGTCTATACATAACTTTCAGTAATTATTAATATTATATAATAGTATTTTTTTACTTTATTTGAAATTATTTTTAATTTAAACAATTGAATTTTTTTTTCATGAAGTCATTAATGCAGAACTGTTTTCTATTCTACATTTAAAATAGATACATAAATATATTAACATTTAACATGAATATCCATTTACATATACATATATATATATTGTGTCTTTGCAATAATGTTTTTCTCTTTAACAATGAGGTTTACCAGCAGTTAAGGGGCGTGGCCATGGGTGCATGCTTCTCCCCCAGCTATGCGTGTTTACACGTAGGCTGGTGGGAGGAGCATGTCCTGGGTCCCGCCCGGGGCTGTAATGGGAACCAAGACACAGGGATTATACATTTATGGCGTTTCATAGACAATGTGTTTTTAATTTGGCATGAGTCTAGAGAAACTGCGGAACAATTTGTGACTGACATCAATAACAACATGCTCAATTTAGAATTCACAGCTACCATCAGCAATGAGAGAGTTGAATTTTTGGATGTGGAAGTTTATATTTTTGAGAATACCATCCAAACTAAGCTACATAGAAAAACAACTGCTGGCAATTCTCTTTTCCATGCTTCTAGTGCCCATCCCCACCATCTTATAAAAAGTATCCCTTATGGGGAATTTTTAAGAATTCAGAGATAATGCAGCATGAGAGGGACCTTGAATTGTGTTTGAATGAATCATTCCAAAGGTTTGTAGTTTGTGGTTACAAAGAGATTGATCTTAAAAATGCATTGAAAAGAATGGTTTTAACTACTAAGGAACACTCTCAGGCAGAGACTGCTGAGGTAGTAACTACCATCAGAGACACTGTGTCTAAAAAAGAGGACACAACAGTCAGACTGATTATGACTTATAGTTGTGATGAAAAGAAGATTCGCAAAATTTTGAAGTCCAATTGGCCGATTTTGCAAACTGACATGACTCTGGCACCACTACTCAGTGAAGTCCCATGCATTACGTTTAGGTGGGCTCCCTCTATGACAATTCAATTCAATTCAATTAGTTTATTGGTTACGGAACTCCAACGGAGGTCCACAAAAATACACCAATGCATTAAAAAAAGACATACTTTATAACAAATACAATTCTAATAAATGTCCAAGAATGTTTTAAAAAATTGAAATATTCTATTGGAGGGGACAACACGAAAGATCGTGCCTCCTGAGCAGAACAAATATTACATTTAACGAATAAAGGTCTCAAAAACATTCGCCTTGCCCTTCGAAGTTCTCGGCACACAAATAACACATGATTAAGATCCTGTATTTGGGAACAACAAAGTTCACAAATTCTCTCCTCTCTAGGAGTGTTTTCCCAAATGCCCGTTACTTCTCTCAGGGGCAACAAGTTAGTTCTTAAGACTAGTATTAGCCTTCTAATTCCGTGTGGGATATTCCATGAGAGATAGGGCTGGGGTCTGCTCCCCATCACACTCGCACAGATCACCCCGTTATGGGCTTTAGGGTAACTTAAAGCCATATCTCTGGCCGTACTAATCGTGCTTATTGACTTCTTTAGAAATAACTTCAATACAGGGTTTGGCATGGGTAAATCACAGTTTAAATTAAGCCCAAATAAATGGTTTGCATTAGCAAATGATCTAAAAAAAGCAGATTTATCTTTTAATTTTGCAAACATTTCCACCTTCAGGGCGGGCCTTAGGGTGCCCTCATCCCCCCTAAAAAGGGAGTTCCCCCACCTTAGAACCGCTGCCAAGGACAAAATGTAAGAAGAAACTAAATGGAATTCCAGACGAAGGACATGTGGGACAGCCAAGGAATTTAAATTACAAATTTGACGGAAAAACCGGCCTTTAGCCTTATCGAAAGAGGGCCAGTAATTCCTATCCAAAACTTCTGCAGCATAAGTGGATGTGGAGAAGTGTGGCTCAGGGGTTAGAGGCAGCAGATCCGGAAGCTGAGATCGGTCCTGGACCAGGGTTCAATTCCCCGCCTCGGCGGGTCTTGGGCTAAAAATTCCACGGACTCGATAATTCTCGCCCGGTGCCTCCTCGACTCACGGGTTCACACTCTGCGACTCTGGGCAATAGCTTGCTTAATCTCCACAACGGCCCCTCGCGGCGGGATGCCTGACTTTCACCTTGTGGATACCCTGCTATCTCACAGGGGAATACCAGGAAGGGTTCCCTAAGCAAGCGCCGGGAAACCCACTGCGGGTAGCTGTGCGCTATATAAGCTCAACTACATTTACATTTACACACATAAGTTAATGTCGGGGGGATTTTAACCTTAAATACTGACAGAACATGATTAAAATGACGTCTCCCGCAGGTCTTATAAAATCTATTTAGAGCTCTGGCCTGGGAGGCGGCCTTGCCAACGCACCTTTCGATGTGCTCTGAGTCACGCCCATTTTTTGAGAAAACCTTCCCCAGATACAGATACGTATTGACCAATTCAAGAACTTCGTGCCCCAACAGCCACTTATACCCTTTCTTTATTGGAAAACCTTTCTTGCGAAAGACTAAAATTTTTCTTTTAGCGATATTGATTTTCAAACAATGGTCCTCCGCATATTTAGTTAAAATATCCAGACGACGCTGCAAACCAAAGGGAGTTAAATCAATGATTGCAACGTCATCTGCATATAGTAGGGAGCCAATGGACATTGTACCAATTTTAGGGACATCCCCCTTCACTGAATTTAATTTCTCGGGGAGGTAAAAAATATAAAGAGAAAACAAAAGGAGGGCCAACAGACAACCCTGCTTGAGACCGTTATGTGTATTAATCCTACAGGAAAGCCCCTGCGAGCCACCCATCATCACTTGACACCAAGTGTCTGTGTGTAATTCAATTATAAGGCCCAAAAGATGGTATGGCATACCAAGAAGAGAGAGCTTTCTCCACAGCGTCTGACGATCCACTTTGTCAAACGCTGTGGCGAAATCAATAAAAGCTGTATAGACTGACATATTTTTTGAGAAAGCATATTTCTCCACAATGGTCTGGACGACCGCGATATTATCCAGCGTTCCATGGTTCTTTCGAAAACCAGCCTGTTCTGGCGGTAAGATGTTCAGGTCATGGGCCCATTGCTGCACATGCTGAAGTATGCTTTTTGCGAATAATTTGCCCGCAGCGTCCAGCAGCGTGATCTGTCTGAAACTAGTAGGTGACATTTATTAGCCCTTTTTATACAGCGGGACTATAATGCTCCCCTTCCAAGATGAGGGAATACTAATTGATTGAAAGCAGTAGTTGAACAGTGGCACCAAGAGGGCTCCCCATGCAGCTGGATCCTTTTTAATTAGCATAATTGGTATACCATCCGGTCCCTGAGCACCGGAGGTTCTGGCGTTCTTTATATAACCCATCACTTCAACCCTTGACGGGGGACCATACTCAACACAGACAGCCTCCTCTATTACAGGCATCTGAAAAGGGACTGAGCTGTTAGATTTATATAGTAATGAAATGTAGTCCACCCACTCCCTTTCTGGGATCGGAATGGGGAGTGCCCTCTGTCTAGAATCACAATACTCTGCGATCAGGTGCCAATACTTTTTTGTATCTTTAGCTCTCGCTGCTTCTCTCAACCCTATCCATTTTGCATCCATCTCATCTCTCTTTGCTCTTAATTTATACCGGCCTCTGCACACATATAGAAAATTGTTTATATTGCTTCCGAACTAAATTGTTAATTTCGTAATTTAAAGCCTTCAGGATAGAGGGATCCTGATTTATTCTACGTCGGCCAGAGGGTACTGAGCTTAAATTTTGTATCTCCCTCATTTGTGCCTCAAAGAAATGCATAGTATTTGAGGAAAGGCAACCATACTGTTCTGGAAGACTTTTTTTCAATATCGCGCCTACCTCAAGGATATTTTTATGTGACCAAAATGAACGACCATTAGATTTATTAAAAACAATCGAGCCCTGGCACAAGTGCCCTTGATTCAGTGTGGATAGGTTAAAGGCCAAAGTCAGGCATATTACACTGTGATCACTCCATACTGATGGAATAACCTCTAGATTTTCACAAGCCCCAAACATTTGATACGAAATCGCAACGTAGTCCAATAGGCTTTGTGTACGGCAGGACTGAAAGGTAAATTGGGCTGTTTTATCAACTGGTATCCTCCCATTTAGAATAACCAAGTCTGTACCTCTAATTCTATCGAGCAGGAGGAATCCCGCTTGTCCGTTTTTATTTCATCCGGTAAAAACGACGCGGGAATGTGCCAAATTTCGTCCTTATCTGGGTTAGCATATAATACCTGTGATGAATTAGAAATTTTTGCATTTAGATCTCCCACTAATATCACTAGAGGGCATTCTTCCATGGTGGCTATCTCATTGATATATAAAAAAAGTGAACTCAACAGATGGTCATAATTTTTCACTGGGGGGATATAGAGATTTGCCACCAGGAAGAAGGAAGGCCTATCAGACTCTCCCAGGCATGCCAACTTCAGGCAAATACAGAGATTAGATGGATGATAAAAAGCTTTCTGATTCCAATTAATACGTTTCTTAAGCAAAATGTCAATCCCCCCACTAGCATGTCCCCTTTCAGAGTGCTTAGCGTAACAAGAGAGAGTAAAAACCCATTACAATCGAGATCTTTGCACGCCCAAGTCTCTTGTAGGCATATAATCAGAGGGTTTAAAGATTTTAAATAATTCAATTTTTCTTCATCTTGCCCCAGACCAGCCATGTTCCAGGACAGAAGTAGCCCCCTCTGGCTACCTCAGAGGAGCACTTCTTTCTACTTCTGGATGGTTGGTATTCAGGGTTTTTGCTACCCAACTCCACTGGGCTAAGTCATCTTCTTTATTAGGGGGATGACATGCAAATACAGAATCAGGCACCAAGTTTATTGAACGGCCCTTTTTAGTTAATGAAACCATAATATTTTTAGCGTTGCCCATAGGAGACTCGAAGTCGGGGCCCATGGCGTTCAACACCACGGGATTACGCGGCCTCAGATCTTGAGGGCGTGGGATTGTACTACACCTAGTAGAATAATCCTCAAAATTTGCTACAGAAGTTATATCTAACCCTTGTTTTAAAAATTGCTCGCTGTTCTGTATGGCTAAGTTGGCCACTAACAGGGAACAAAAGGAGACTCTAGAAAAGGAAACATTCTCGTGATGGATAATATTCACATTTAAAATATCCCTGCTTTCTAACAACTGCAATGCCTCTATTTCTGAAAAGATTTTAAGAAGGAGTCCTCTATTTATCGGAACAAATTCGGACTCAAATAGCCAGATGAAATCCACTATGGGCGATGAAGCGGTCTGCACCGTATCAACTTTCTTTACTGCATTTCTTTGTGTAATCCATAGAGGCACCTTATCGCCATTATTAACCACCTGTTCCTTCGCGTTGGACTCGATCTGTGTGAGAGACCCCACCTCTAGTTTACCATCTAGTTCAACCCCCCGAACTGTGGACCATATTTGGAATGTAGGGTCTCCACCTCCCAATATATTTCTCCACCCCAAGGAATCATCCCCCTCACTAAGCAGAAGAGAATGAGGTACTAAAGGAGACTGCAGCGGAAAACTTGATGATGCCGCTACTGCTCCAGTAGCCCCAACTCTCCCATTAGGAGACGGAAGCACTGCAACTGGGTTCCTGGGTGCACCTTCTCCAGCGAATAGTTGACAACCACCCTCCTCCGTTGCAGTCTGAGCAGCACTCTGGCCATCTTGGATCTGTGGGAAGTGTAACTTTGACCTTTTTCTTTTAGGTAATCGTCTTCTCCTTTTTTGTTTCTTATTCTTCTTTTCTCCTTTGCAGTTTATTAAGAGCCCACCCCCCTCTACTACTTTCGTTCCCAAGTCCACCAGGGGGTTTGGAGGTTGGGCCTGAGGGGCAAATGGATTTTGGACCTCCCCCTCTATCACTCCCACGCCTTTTTGCCCAGCATGACACTCAATATTCTCTGCTTCCTTAATGGCTTCACCGGCCCCCTTTTCCCCTTGATAAATAAAGGGTAAAGTTTTAGTGGGACGTGTCCCAGGAGAGGGCCCACTGCAGCTTCCTCAAAGAGTAAGCTTAAACCTAGCTCTTCATTTTCAAGGTTGCAGGAAGCTTCCATTGGGGACAGTGAGAAGAGAGGTGTACCTGCTTTAACAGACACGTCTCTGTGTTCTACGCAGGGTGCAGATGAAGGGGGACTAACATCGATTTGTTCGTCCAATCGTGAAGGTGTAATGGAGGGGGGAATAATGGTGCCTAATTTATTTACTTTTTGTATTTCAAACAGGATTACGGAGATCATTTCCAGCATATGATCTGAATTAAAAACAGATTTCTCCAACAAAGACAAAATAGAACTTAAAAGCCTTTCAATGCATGCAAAGAATTCCGAAGGCACTCCATCCCTCTCGTTGCTCAACTTTGGTTGTGAACAAGGCAAAAATACATCATGAACATCATGAGCATCATAGACGGACTCCACAAAGTTACCATTCAGGGGACTTGTACTACAATATAATAGGGGCATTGAGAGGCGCCTGCAGGGGGAGTTAATGGTGAAAATGTTCTTCTCCATCGGACTGCTCATTGGATACCCGCTCTTCACAGAGTTCTTCGCAGGGTGTATGTTAATGGCTCCCCACCCCCTTATTTGAACATCAGTGTCAATGTCTGGGAGTGTAAAGTCTTCCCTTAAGTTGGGTTCTCCACTAAATGAAGCGTTTTCCACAATTGCAACAATATCCTTCCTGGCATCCTCCCTAGTTCCTACAACGTCCCCAAACACACCCTCTACACTGGGTCCCTTGACGATGTTCCCCTCCATAATAGCAACATATTTACCCTTGATCTTGCTGGATGATTCTTCTCTGCTCAATGAAGAGGATTTCTGATTCTGCTGGTGAAGAGGATGATCCGAACCCATGACTGCATGCAGATCAGCGTTCGAAGCGACAGGTATACAAACAGAAGGAAACTCCATTTTTGATTGATTCGAAGGGGTGTATGGGCTATGTTGTGACTGTTGAAACCATTGGATTGGATCGTTACCACAAGGGCCAGGAACCAAGTTTGTCCTTGAAGATATATCTAATAAAGAGCTAATTGGTTCATCTTCCGTGCCTGATCTTATCTGGCCCCTTGCTCCTTCTTGGGACATTTTCGAACTCCCCGTGGAACCATAAAGGTTTCCCTGAGCTTCCCCTGTAGACAGGGGGGGCGATGTTACTAAGGCAAACTTGGAATGCATGCTATCTTGTCCCAATATTGCCTCTGCAGGAACGGTCAGGGGAGCTTTCCGAAAGAAACCCGTGATAGTTGATTGAGATTGAGATTTATAGCAAAGATGTTGTAAATTTTTTGTTCCACTGTATGATCTCCTCAATTTCCTTACACAGCTAGGAGATGAGGTAAATACGCGACCAGAGCGTAATTTTTTAGAAGTCATCTTGCGCATAGGGTAGAGACTTACGCCGCTGAAATGTTCTTGAAATATACAGTACAGTTTGTGCTTCACCTGGGGATGCAAAGGTTACTTGCTGGGCTTAACTGGTGCCTGGTGCCCAAACCCGATCAGAACCGGCACTAAGGCTGAGGCTTTAGCTTAGGGTAAGACCACGGTGTTCTAGATTCCGTCCCCTGCAGCTCTACACTCGATGAATCGGGAGGCTTGAGAAAGGAACTCCGCTCTCCTGGCAAGGACCGCTATAGCCCCCTCGCAGCCTCCTGCAAATCCCACGACTCCACGCTGCAACCTCTGTGTGCAGCCTCTGTATAATAGTCCTACTACGATTCGCGGGATCTGCGGCTTGCCGAAACACTGCAGCAGGGAAACTCCCACGCCACTCCTGCTGTGATCCTACACTTTCGCTATAGCTGCAGCACTGTAGTGCCTGGTGCGGCTTGCGGTTTCTCACGTTCGCAGTACCGCGGTTCACCTGGGCTCCCACTACCGCCACCGCTTCAATCAGACTCTGTTTGTGATCCTCCTTAGAGAAGCCCAATTATCCTTGTGCCTCTAAAGTCAGGAGGGTTATTAGCAGATAGTCATACCCCAGAACTTTGTATAGAAATGCAGTACTTAGGCTCGAATGTCTCGAGACCAAAATATCTCTTGTCGTGTTGTTAAATCACACCAAAGCAGAAGCGGAATATCGTTATCATCTCCATAGAATTGATAGCATTCAAAAGGAGACCTCCTGTTACAAGAACAAAACGCTTCTGATTAGATTTGAAAAGTTAAAAAATGCTAACATGGGCCACCATAGCATACAAGTACCAGCACCCACTGCAAAGAGTAAGTAATATAGAAATGAAAGCTAATCCCCGAGAGGAGAGCACCTCCAGGCGCAGTCTTCCACTCTCCAAGTGAAAGCTCAATACCTGTCAGCGGCACCGGGTAATGCAGCGAGGCGTCCAAGCACGTTTGTCAAGTGCAGGCAAAATAACACAGCAAACGCCGGCAGTCAACGCTTGCACCAAACAAAGCGCTGCCGGTTACGTGAACACCTCGTAAAAGGTCAAAGGTTTTGAGCTACGAGCTCCCAGGAATATGCGAGGAAATATGAGACTCCGAGTCTCTCTTCAAAAAGCACCGAGTGATTCCAGCGGGGAAGCACCTTCCGCTACTCGGTCTGGCCAAATTGGCCAGAATGCACTGCTCTCTCGGGATCGGGACTCAGAAGCTCGGAGCCTCTCCGAGGGATGCCCTGTTTAAAACCAGTCCGGAAGAAGTTAAATCGTCTAATTGGCTCTCCAATCGAACATGCTTCTTTAAATGCAATTCTTGCCGAACCTGCAAATTTGGGGTTAACATTCGGGAATACCATGATGCTTTTAGCCATGATGTCAATAAGATTAAGGGTTTGTTTACCTGTAAAACTGACTGTAATACTGTTTACTTTTCAAACAACTTTATTGGTTACTTCTATTTTATTCAGTTTAAAAAGTAAAATTAAAATGATCCGGAGATTAACGATTTAAGATCTTAAGTGTACTTAGGATAAACTGTATTTAATGAAATGTTGTTGTCTTATGCACTTGCACTTTTTTGATATTTAGGCTTCCGCTTTTATGTAATGAGAATGAATTCCCTATGCCTGAATAGGTGATTTGCACTACACTTGTGCACTTTTTGGATGCTACTGTTTGCACTAAACTACAGCTCTAGTAGAGATTGTAATACTCCTATATAGTATATATTTTGGTACCCTTTATGGGGTTATAATAATAAGTTTGGGCACTTGCCCTTAATTGATTGATTCATTTATGTATTCATCATTTTGCATATGGCTTATATAATGTTAGCTATTATATTTATATATTTATTAATTATATATATATTGTCATTTGTTGCAATTTGTCCCTGTAACAGCTGCTACACGGTTAGCTTTAAAGGTTACCATTGTTACTTTTTAAGGAGTATTTCTTCACTGTTATTGCTGATAATGGGAGGAGCATGTGTGAGCAGTTTTTGCATTTAAACTCGCAGTTTTTTGGCCATGTAATGTGATCAAGACCGGGTTTACCCAGTCGAAACGCGTCATGCTGCCATACTGGAGGAATAAAGCACTCTTTCACTCTTCAACACATGGTGTGGTCTGTACCTGATTGTGCACGATCTGCATTCCGTCAGGATTCCTGTTATATATATATGGTATCTCGAAGAGGAGCTGCCGTTTTGAACTAACATTAGCACGAAAGCCAGTCACGTGCAGAGGGACCCGCTCAGAAGAGTCCGAGGGATGCCTGGCAATTTTTGTGTTTCCCAACGAAGTTGGAATATACCTCGGACCGCCCGATGGCTTCTGGGAGTGGTAGTCGACTACATCTGACTACGCAATAGAGACTACATGGTCTCAATGGGGGCCAGCTGAACTCTGATAACATGGGAGGAGCCAAGAAGGTTTAAATCAAGATGTCACCCTATTCCTGTTTGCGAAGGCATCTGACGAAGACAGAGTTCGAAATGCATCATGCCGCTTTATTCTGCAAATAAAGATCTTCCTGACCTATCCCCGTTTGTGTCCCTCTGGTATCTCGAAGAGGAGCTACCGTTTTGAACTAACATTAGCACGAAAGCCAGTCATGTGCAGAGGGACCCTCTCAGAAGAGTCCGAGGGATGCCTGGCAATTTTTGTGTTTCCCAACGAAGTTGGATTATACCTCGGACCGCCCTACAGATAAGTCCAGTAAGAGGTTTCTGCCAGGAAGTAGCCCAGATCTGACGGGGGAACTCAGACACTGAACTGTTGTTCCGTGGCCCTTTTTGGAGAAAATATCTTGGGCAGAGCATTAGGGGACCCAAGGAAGACCGAATTTCAACACAAGGACAATATAAAGGGGAAACTACTCACCTCGAGAATGGCACAAACAGCAGAAACCACTTAAAAGCCCCATAGAAGACTGTTTTCAATCCGATGGCTTCTGGGAGTGGTAGTCGACTACATCTGACTACGCAATAGAGACTACATGGTCTCAATGGGGGCCAGCTGAACTACGATAACATGGGAGGAGCCAAGAAGGTTTAAATCAAGATGTCACCCTATTCCTGTTTGCGAAGGCATCTGACGAAGACAGAGTTCGAAATGCATCATGCCGCTTTATTCTGCAAATATAGATCTTCCTGACCTATCCCCGTTTGTGTCCCTCCGGTATCTCAAAGAGGAGCTGCCGTTTCGAATATATATATATATATATATATATATATTTATATATATATATATATATATATATATATATATATATATATATATATATTACCTACTGGCGGTCGCCAGTAGGTAGTTATAGTTAGGACCTAGTTTCCATAGGAAATCCTCAACATTCTATTTGGATTAACTTTGGCCCTGGTGGATGAATCTTTGCGAATTTCTCAGAGAAGATGGCTCGGCCCGCTGCGCTCCTTCCCTGAAAGTTTGGGGGGGATTGGAGAAGTGGGGGCTGAGATAAAAGGGGGGTCCCAAAACGTGTTTTCTCCATGTTATTTTCCATAGGACGTTTAGACACGGCTACAGATCGAACGGCTGAATGGGTTTATAAGAAATTTGGCAAAACTGTAGAGTCCGGCTCGCAGATTACGCTTTTTTTGGAATGGTGTAAATCCGTTCAGTAGTTGCTGAGAAAATTAAAGTTAAAGTCAATTATATATCTGTAAGCGCGCACAAGTGCGCGCACTCAAGCGGCTGCGCGCGAGCGGAATTATTTTTTTTGCTGCGTGACGTGTGTTAACGTTCGATTCGAAGGAAATCAGGAAGTGTTGACCGCCATTTTGTCACTTCGAGTAAATATATTGTTCATTTGAAAGCGTTGGAACATGGAAAGGGGAGAAGGTAGAGATTGTTTTGCTGCGTAGGTTTTCTCAGGGTGTGCAGTAAGGTCCTTAAAGGCGAAAATATATATATATATTTTTTTTTTTAAAGTTGCGGGGTGCGCGCACTCGGGCGCGCACACTTATTTAGAAGAGTGTGAAAATGGAGATAAATCAGAAGTTTGAGTGCTTTGATATAAGGTGGCTCTGAAAAGAGCCCTTGTGTTAATTGAGTTTTTTCTGCATTTATAAGTAAGTAGCGATGCAGAGCCGGATGTTGCAGAGGAAGATTCTGTTTCTGTCTTCCTTCTTACTTAGTTATGGTTTTTTCACTCTCACTCCAGGCTTTTAGTCTATGGATGGAAATCCATGAACCTAGACTCACCTATGAAAATCATATTATTGATGCTTGACTGAGGCCAAGGAGATCAGAGTGCATGTGTGTGTAAGGTGATGTACCTTTGGGGAGATGATGTTACGTTTAAACGTAGCCTCTGAGTGCTTAGTTCGGTTCTGTTCTCTCACTGTTGTTGATTTAGAGCCCCAAATACAAAGGCTTGTTGTTGCTTGTGAATCCCCAAGTGTATATTTGCTCATACTGATCCATAACGCCCCGGCGTATCCATGTCGTAGGCTGCACGAGTGGGCAAAACTCAGCTGGCCGAGCAAGACTTGGGGAGGGGGCAGGAGTCAAGAGGAAACAAGGAGGGGTTTTCATCATTTGGGATAAAAAATATTTCTAAACCAATGAAAAGCTTTATTAACAAGTCACATGACCTGTTATGCTTACGTTACGCGCTCCGCGCCGCGCCCCGGATTGCTTCCGGGAAGCTGCGCTTCGCGCCTCGCGCACCGGAGCACTTCCGGGTGCGCTAACGCAGCGTGTCATATGACGCATTATGCAACAACGCGATACGTCATTGGGGCTCCACCGGAACTGATTGAATTGGTAGTCTACAGTGTTTCTGGAAGTTTCAGACTGAAGCTGGCATCAGCATGAGAGCACCCCGTGGCTACGTCGTGGCCATTCTGCGAGCAATCATGGCAGAAGCTCCCCACCGGAACTCTGCGGGAGTCGGGGGCCCTGGTGACTCTTGTAGAATCTTCAAGGCTGATGGGATGCTTTTGGGAATGGGGCCCATGCCGTAGCAGTCAAGCGTCCGAGTTCCAGGGTTGTCCAGAGCCATCCTTGCAGGCCAGGCCCAAGTCTGTGGAGCCGACCGCCATTTCCTGAGCTCCGTGGCAGCCGCCTGTCGCTGTACCGGAAGAGTGGGTGCAATTCAGCCGGATGGCGGGTGAGACGCTGTAATAGCAAGAGCAGGCGTATTTCAGCTGGCCGAGCGAGGCACTGTGCCGCAGGAGCGGGCGCAACTCAGCTTGTCGAGTGAAGCGCTGGGGTGTAGCTGAGAAACCTCCACCTGGGGAGGTGGGGGAGGCTCGTTCGCGCCGCCTCTCCCTTCCAGTGCACCCCACGCCGTCTCCTGGCGCAGGTATATGTGATGGTTGGACCAGGGCACCGCAGGACGTGTCTTCAGGTCAAACGGATTGTGGGACAAGGCCCAGAATGGAAGAGTCACCAAAAGGCTAAAAGTTCCGCCGGACCCCGGGAGCCGGCCGCCTATGTCGAGTGAAGTGCTGGGGTGCAGCTGAGAAACCTCCACCTGGGGAGGTGGGGGAGGCTCGTTCGCGCCGCCTCTCCCTTCCAGTGCACCCCACGCCGTCTCCTGGCGCAGGTATATGTGATGGTTGGACCAAGACACCGCAGGACGTGTCTTTAGGGGTGTAGCTGAGAAACCTCCACCTGGGGAGGTGGGGGAGGCTCGTTCGCGCCGCCTCTCCCTTCCAGTGCACCCCACGCCGTCTCCTGGCGCAGGTATATGTGATGGTTGGACCAGGGCACCGCAGGACGTGTCTTTAGGTCAAACCCTCAACTATGGCACCCAACATCCAGGACTTATGACATTTGTGGAAGGCAGTGACATCGAAGCATCTCAGGGACCAAGCATATGCAGAGTCCTTCCTACAGCCACTGCGTTCCTTCTTACCTAGTTATGGTTTTTTCACTGCCACTCCAGGCTTTTAGTCTGTGGATGGCAAACTATGAACCTACACTCACCTATGAAAATCTTACTATTGATGCTTGACTGAGGACAAGGAGATCAGTGAAGCGCTGGGGTGTAGCTGAGAAACCTCCACCTGGGGAGGTGGGGGAGGCTCGTTCGCGCCGCCTCTCCCTTCCAGTGCACCCCACGCCGTCTGCTGGCGGAGATGTTGCAGCAGGCTGCCATGTGAATAGTTATTTAATTAAACATTTTACCCTGTTACTTTGTTGGTGTGTTGTATATATTTATAATATTTGCATAGGGTTTCTCGTTATTTTGGGCGGGGTGGGCGGCGGAGGAATTTCACTGAAAAAACCATGCATTTGGATCAATGTTGCAGCAGGCTGCCATGTAAATAGTTATTTAACCCCTTCGACGCTCATGACGAGCTGGGCTCGTCATGCAGTAGCCTCCTGCTACGCTGATGACGAGCCCAGCTCGTCATGTAAAGTGGTATCTGTAGAATCCCAGCACAGGAGAAAAATCCCCATAGTGTTCAAGGTGTTAATTAAACGTTTTACCCTGTTACTTTGTTGGTGTGTTGTATATATTTATAATATTTGCATAGGGTTTCTCGTTATTTTGGGCGGGGTGGGCGGCGGAGCAAATTCACTGAAAAAACCATAGGTTATAGACCATATATAGTTAAATATCTCAAGTCCATCTCTGCACTCGATGGAGATACAGGTCGTCGATCAAAAAATGTGCTGGCCACCTCTAATGGTAATAGCGTGGCCAGGGCTTTTGTCAATCCCTCTGCAAATTGCACAGGGTGCTCTTGTTTGACATGCCGCACCATGGTATGTATGGAAAAGGAATATTTTTTTGTTGGATTTCCTCTTGAGAGAAACGAGTCACATATCGTGCAGGTTACTTTTGGTGCATTTACTTTCTTTTGATCTTCAGGATAAGTGAAAAATTGCCAGATGAAAGATTATTTTTTTCTTCTTAAAGGTAGTCGATCATTTTGTTCAGATTCGGAAGATGAATGAGATACGGTAGCCATTTCACCAAAGTCTTCCGAAAAATGTAGGACGTTGTTCTCTCTTGAGAGTAGAAAAGATAGTGAGAGAAGTGGGTGAAGTGCTGCGTGTAAATTCCAGAATAGAAACTAGTAAGAACTAATTGGAAGTGTTGTTTTCATGTTGCAGCAGGCTGCCATGTAAATAGTTATTTAATAAAACTTTTTACACTGTTACTTTGCTGGTGTGTTGTATTTATTTATAATATTTGTATAGGGTTTGTCGTTATTTTGGGCGGGGTGGGCGGCGGAGCCGAGCTATCTTGCAGCCATCATGGCATCGAGCTCGGTTTCTCTCACTAGTTTCATATTTCTCATGAGGGGTTGTTCCTAATGTTTCTATTTTAGCGAGGTGAAAAAGAGATCCTATCAGTGGCCTACTGATTTTGCTCGATTCCTTTTGTTTTTTCTAACGATTTTTAAGTTAAAGTTTGCTAGCACGATACAGCGGCTAGTCCGCATTTTATATATGTCTTTTTTATTAGGGGTCTCCTCCGGTGGAGTCGGACGATCTACCTCTAATAACCGGTAAGTGTTCCTCTGAAGGAATGCGTCTTGAAAGTGGCTGACTGTAATGTATGATATTTCACTCAGTGACTTTCAGGCCCATGCTGTTTCAAAACTGTGCATGTGCTTGAAGCAGGCGTAGGTATTGACGCAGCATTGTGAATATAGTGCATTGGTGAGCCTTGCTGGAGCTGCATCACAGTTGCGATGCAACTCTAGCAATGTATTAGTTTTTGAGCACAGATGTGTTACGCATGTATGGTGTTTTTGTACCATGGTGCACCACATTTCAAATGTGGCACACCATGGGTAACGGAGCACTACCATACTGTGGTGCACATTAACTGGTGCATATCTGGGTATGAAGTAGTTAACATAAATCTGCCCCATAGGTTACAAATCCGCGTTTAGTAGACTGTTTGGCCTTTGTAGTTTTATGTTTTTTCTGTTATTCTATGTAGGTATGTAATATTGCAAGATTTTTGTCACGAAAAAGAAGCCATGAGTATTGGGTTTGTGAAAGATTGCAAGATTTTTAAAATTAAAAAGGAAAAATCATGGCATTGTTTAATATAGTATTGTAAATACTTATCTTTAACAATGAGAGAGTAAAAAAAGGTTAACCTGATGTTCGAAAGTTATTCACAGGCTTCTTTAGAGGAAGTATTCTATATGATTGTAGCGTGGGTGTTTCACTTTTTTATAGGTAATAGAATGCATTCTGCAAGCATGTAGTACTCCTCCTGCTACAGCATAAATATTCTTCAGTGCTTATTTTCATTTCGTAAGTGGTATTGAGACCGACACAGAACTTCAATGGATCGGAGCCGCTGTTCCTGTGCATCTGGAGGACTGCCAAGCCGTTGCAGCAGTGGGAGTGAGGCCTCTCACGACAGAGAACTTCAATGGATCGGAGGGGCTGTTCCGGTGCATCTGGAGGACTGCCAAGCCGTTGCAGCAGTGGGAGTGAGGCCTCCTACAGGGGCGTAGCGCAGCTCCTTTTGATGTTCACAATTGCAGATAACAGGGTAGAGATGTGAGAGAAGTGGGTGGAGTGCTTCGTGTAAATTGCAGAATAGAAACTACTAAGAACCAATTGGAAGTGTTGTTGTGAAGTCACATGACTTCACATGCGCGTCTCAGGACGTGTACGCGGTGATAGTATCTGGTCACGTACGCCATTTGGAAGTAGCGGTCTAATTCAGCGAAGTTTCAAAACGTGAAAATGAGTAAATCCAAATATATCCGGATTTAATATATCTTCTGAGCTGGAATCAAGCATACAATTGTTAAAGTATAAAACCTTTTATATTTTTTTTAAAAATACCAAGGTGTGTACATTCGGTCACACACGAAAGTTTAAAAAGACATTCGGCTCCATTTAATGAAAATTTTCATAATATTAAAAAAGAAGCCTAGGTTTAGTCTCTTTGACGTATTATAAGTTCTTTGATGGGTCTATGAAGAAATTCAAAAAGTTCAGATTGCAAAGTTTTCACGAAATATATAGGCGGGTGCGCGCAGTCGGTCGCGCAAGAAAGCCTGGAAATGCGCTATCCATTTTATTGAGAACTGTTGCCGAGAGTGCGCACACCGGGTCGTGCACGAAAGTTTAGAAAGGCTATTTTTATTTACAGGCAAATTTTAACGCGTTGAAAAAAAGGCAAGGTACAGACTTTCTAATTCTGTATTGCTTTACAAGGAGTCTCTATGCAACTTGAACAGTGAAGAAAATGGCTTGTTTCTGAAAAAATATTGCCAGAACTTTATTGACAAAAGTATAGGTTGTATACACGAGATATTTCTGAATTAGCATTTTAAAAACCAATGAAATTCACTGAAAAAACCATAGGTTTTACACACGTTATAGTTAGGAAGTAGCATTTACAAAACCTATGAAATTCACTGAAAAAACCATAGGTTTGACACCAGTTATAGTTAGCTGGAAATTTTACTGATATAAAACCAATGAAATTCCACGTTATAGTTAGTTGGACTCACTATAACTTGCGCGTGTAATGCACTGCTGATGACGTCACATATTCCATCACTCATGACATCACTGATGACACCATCCAGTGAATGTGTGTCTTTCTGAAAAATAAATATGTGTTATATATGTATATATTATTGAATATCTTAGTGAATACATATATTAGTGAGTAATGCTTAAATATTTAAATATATGTATTAGTGTTTCACTTTGTGTATAAGTGGCTGTATGGGTTGATGAGTAGGTACATGTGTATGTATATAGGTTATTAGATGTTTTTCTTAGTATCAGTATGAGTGTTTGCATGCTTTGGTGGGAGTATTACTTAGTACATAGATGCAAGAATGACTGAGTCTCTGTTTGTATGTGTTTTGAAGACAGCATATGTGCAGGACTGTATGGGTGGATGAGTGTGTATATGTCTGTGTTAGTGAGTGAATGACTGTCTTATTAGTGTCTTTATCAGTAACTACATATGTTTTAATCTAGTATATGTGAATATTGATGTATATAAGTGAGTATATGTGAGAGTGAGGGATTGTAAGAGTTCCTGTTTAAATTAGTATGTGTTTCTATAAGTGATTTTTTAAGAGAGTAAGTATGTGTAAGTTTCCTTAGAAGTAAAGTGGTAGTGTGTGTATAGCTGTTTATGCAAATAAATGGATGTTCAATAGTTTATTTGCATGTGTGAGTATGTGTGTGAATAACTTTTGGATGACTGTCGGTGTGTAACAGGATGTGTAGGTGTATCACTACATATGATTAGTGAATATATGTATGAGTGACTATATAGAACTGTTGGTGAATTAGTGCATGTGTATATAGATGGTGGAATTATTGAATTGGTTGTTGTAACTGGTATGGGTATCTCCATTTTTTTGAAAATTTTAGTTTCTATTTTTGAATATGTGTTTCAAGGGTTAGATTACAGTGAAAGGAGGTCTGTCACTGTGTCACAAGGATGGTGTCATCAGTGATGTCATGAGTGATGTAATATGTGACGTCATCAGCAGTGCATTACACGCGCAAGTTATAGTGAGTCCAACTAACTATAACGTGGAATTTCATTGGTTTTATATCAGTAAAATTTCCAGCTAACTATAACTGGTGTCAAACCTATGTTTTTTTCAGTGAATATATAAGCTTCGTATATAAGCCTCTGAAGAAGAAAGAATATTTCGAAACGCGTAAGGCGAGACGAAGGAACTGCTGTTATTAAAGCCTACGTGTGTTTGCTGTTCATACCAAGAATTAAAGGTTAAAGGTCGAACCTTCTCGGCTGTCTCGAGTGCTCCCTCATTCGTGTGGCAGACCTGTGAGCGAGATGTTTAGCGGCAGCCCAGCCGCGAGGAGAGCAACACCCTGCTAAAGTTGGGGGCCCCCGAGGATGGATAACCTACCTCTTTGTGGAGCAGCACGAGCTGGATGAGAACAGAGGCACACGTGGGGGCTCATCCAGAGCTTGGGCTCATACAGAGTGATATGCAGATAAGAAAGTGCATCCATTCAGGAACTGTAAGACTTCAACTCCCACAATGCTGAGGGGCGTGACACTGCCCACTTAGCCAGTGCGTGGGAGTGTGCACGTATTCTTTGTATATAAGCCTCTGAAGAAGAAAGAATATTTCGAAACGCGTAAGGCGAGACGAAGGAACTGCTGTTATTAAAGCCTAGGTGTGTTTGCTGTTCATACCAAGAATTAAAGGTTAAAGGTCGAACCTTCTCGGCTGTCTCGAGTGCTCCCTCATTTGTGTGGCAGACCTGTGAGCGAGATGTTTAGCGGCAGCCCAGCCGCGAGGAGAGCAACACCCTGCTAAAGTTGGGGGCCCCCGAGGATGGATAACCTACCTCTTTGTGGAGCAGCACGAGCTGGATGAGAACAGAGGCACACGTGGGGGCTCATCCAGAGCTTGGGCTCATACAGAGTGATATGCAGATAAGAAAGTGCATCCATTCAGGAACTGTAAGACTTCAACTCCCACAATGCTGAGGGGCGTGACACTGCCCACTTAGCCAGTGCGTGGGAGTGTGCACGTATTCTTCGTATATAAGCCTCTGAAGAAGAAAGAATATTTCGAAACGCGTAAGGCGAGACGAAGGAACTGCTGTTATTAAAGCCTACGTGTGTTTGCTGTTCATACCAAGAATTAAAGGTTAAAGGTCGAACCTTCTCGGCTGTCTCGAGTGCTCCCTCATTTGTGTGGCAGACCTGTGAGCGAGATGTTTAGCGGCAGCCCAGCCGCGAGGAGAGCAACACCCTGCTAAAGTTGGGGGCCCCCGAGGATGGATAACCTACCTCTTTGTGGAGCAGCACGAGCTGGATGAGAACAGAGGCACACGTGGGGGCTCATCCAGAGCTTGGGCTCATACAGAGTGATATGCAGATAAGAAAGTGCATCCATTCAGGAACTGTAAGACTTCAACTCCCACAATGCTGAGGGGCGTGACACTGCCCACTTAGCCAGTGCGTGGGAGTGTGCACGTATTCTTCGTATATAAGCCTCTGAAGAAGAAAGAGTATTTTGAAACGCGTAAGGCGAGACGAAGGAACTGCTGTTATTAAAGCCTACGTGTGTTTGCTGTTCATACCAAGAATTAAAGGTTAAAGGTCGAACCTTCTCGGCTGTCTCGAGTGCTCCCTCATTTGTGTGGCAGACCTGTGAGCGAGATATATATATATATATATATATATATATATATATATATATATAACCTACTGGCAGTCGCCAGTAGGTAGTTACAGATAAAACCTAGTTTCCATAGGAAATCCGCAACATTCTATTTGGAATAACTTTGGCGCCGGTGGACGAATCTTCGAGAATTTCTCCAAGAGGATGGCCTGTTCCACTCCGCTCCTTCCCTGAAAGTTTTGGGGTGATTCGTGAAGCGGGGGCCGAGATAAAACGGGGGTCCCAAAACGTGTTTTCCCCATGCAATTTCCCATCGGACCTTTATCCGGGGCTACAGCCCGAACGGCTGAAAGGAATTACACCAAACTTGGCAAAAAGGTAGAGTTCTGTACGCAGAAGGGCCTTTTTGTTAAATGGTGTAGATCCGTTTAGTAGTTCCTGAGAAAATCAAAAGTAAATTCATAAGTATATCTAGAGGTGCATACGGTAAGCTTACTGTAAGCTTACTGTACTCTGTACCTTCCCGAGCACGAGCTGAATGCTAAACTGGCTGTCAACTGTCTGTCAACACTCTAAACCAGAAAGTGTTGGTAGTAAGCATGGGCTGAAAATTCGTTCCGCTCGCGGAATTTGCGGATTTTCCGCGATTTCGCGATCCGCGAATCTCGCAAAATCGCGGTAAAAGCTGCGAATCAGCGGGGACGAATTTTCAGCCAAGCACTTACAGGGTTACAGCAGCAGGTGCAAAAGTTGAAGCTAATTTTTTGTAACCTTTTACAAAAGGGTTACAAAGAAATTAACTTCAACTTGGGCACCTGCTGCTGTAAGCCTGTAAGTGCTTCCTGGTGCCTCATTGCCTACTTGCAACTATTCTCTGACCCAGCTCTGACCCTTGAAGCAGGGTCAGAGAATAGTTACAAGTAGGCAATGAGGCGCATGTCACGAAAATTAAACCTCAACAGGAAGCACTGACAGATATAAAAACAAGCATTTGCAATGCAATAGGTCTCGCATTAGGAAAGTTTGAGCTATTGGTCTTGTAAATGACAATTTTTTTTATTTATGTGTTGGTTTTGAAAATAGCTAAATTAATAGCTTTGTCATTTACAATGCCAATAGTTATAACTTTCGCAAATGTGACACCTATAGCATTTGTAATGCAACATGTTTTGTATTTATGTGACTTAGCTGTATTGATATTACAAATTACAATGGCTTTTAATTTTTCAAAATAATTAATACTTAAATAAAAGTGATTTTAATTTATAATGGCAATAGCTTAAACTTTTGTAAATAACTTTTGTGAAGATTATGTTCAGTGTATTTTATTGTGATGAAAATCCAAGAACAGAAGTGAAATATTAACATCTTTTTGTGACATTTGTAATAAAGTTTGAAACATTGAGAGCACATATTTGAACCAGTTGTTGTTGAATGGTTGCGCAGATTGATGCTGGGGTGGCGCTGAGTGGTGCTGTGGTGGTGCTGAGTGGTGCTGTGGTGATGCTGAATGGTGCTGTGGTGGTGCTGAGTGATACTGGGATGGTGCTGAGTGATGCTGGGGTTGTGCTGAGTGGTGCTGTGGTGGTGCTGAGTGATGCTGTGGTGGTGCTGAGTGATGCTGTGGTGGTGCTGAGTGGTGCTGTGGTGGTGCTGAGTGATAATGTGGTGGTGATGAGTGATGCTGTGGTGGTGCTGAGTGATGCTGTGGTGGCGCTGAGTGGTGCTGTGGTGGTGCTGATTGGTGCTGTGGTGGTGCTGAGTGATGCTGTGGTGGTGCTGAGTGATGCTGTTGTGGTGCTGAGTGGTGCTGTGATGGTGCTGAGTGATAATGTGGTAGCACTGAGTGATGCTGTCGTGGCGCTGAGTGATGCTGTGGAGGCGCTGAGTGGTGCTGTGGTGGTGCTGAGTGGTGCTGTGGTGGTGCTGAGTGATGCTGTGGTGGTGCTGAGTGGTGCTGTGGTGGTGCTGAGTGATGCTGTGGTGGTGTTGAGTGGTGCTGTGGTGGTGCTGAGTGATGCTGTGGTGGCGCTGAGTGGTGCTGTGGTGGTGCTGATTGGTACTGTGGTGGTGCTGAGTGATGCTGTGGTCATGCTGAGTGATGCTGTGGTGGTGCTGAGTGGTGCTGTGGTGGTGCTGAGTGATAATGTGGTGGCGCTGAATGATGCTGTGGTGGCGCTGAGTAATGCTGTGGTGGTGATGAGTGGTGCTGTGGGGGTGCTGAGTGGTGCTGTGGTGGTGCTGAGTGATGCTGTGGTGATGCTGAGTGGTGCTGTGGTGGCGCTGAGTGATGCTGTGGTGGTGCTGAGGTGCTGAGTGATGCTGTGGTGGTGCTGAGTGGTGCTGTGGTGGTGCTAAGTGATAATGTGGTGGTGCTGAGTGATGCTGTGGTGGTGCTGAGTGATGCTGTGGTGGCACTGAGTGGTGCTGTGGTGGTGCTGAGTGGTGCTGTTGTGGTGCTGAGTGATGCTGGGTGGTGCTGAGTGATGCTGTGGTGGTGCTGAGTGGTGCTGTGGTGGTGCTGAGTGATAATGTGGTGGTGCTGAGTGATAATGTGGTGGTGCTGAGTGATGCTGGGGTAGCGCTGAGTGATGATGTGGTGATGCAGAGGGTAAAAAGCACAAAAAGCAGTCTAACAAAGGGCAGAAGGGCAGAAAAACAAGGGAAAAACGAGTCTAACAGAGGGCAGAAGGGCACAAAAAACCAGTCTAACAGAGGACAGAAGGGCAGAAAAACAAGGGAAAAACGAGTCTAACAGAGGGTAGAAGGGCACAAAAAACGAGTGTAACGGGGCAGAAAGGCACAAAAACGAGTCTAACAGAGGGCAGAAGGGCACAAAAACTAGTCTAACAGAGGGCAGAAGGGCACAAAAACAAGGGAATAACAGAGGGCAGAAGGGCACAAAAAACGAGTCTAACAGAGGGCAGAAGGGCAGAAAAACAAGGGAAAAATGAGTCTAACAGAGGGCACAAGGTCACAAAAAACGAGTCTAACAGGGGGCAGAAGGGCAGAAAAACAAGGGGAAAACGAGTCTAACAGAGGGCAGAAGGGCAGAAAAACAAGGGAAAAACGAGTCTAACAGAGGGCAGAAGGGCACAAAAAAACGAGTCTAACAGGGGGCAGGATGAATCCCGCCCTGCGTGTTTGTCCACGAAGATGCCACCTTTTTGTGCAATACCTCTACCCAACTGGAGTACTTTCTACTGTTTAATCAGTAAGTGCTCCCTCGTTGGCTAAATGTATAGGGGCAGGTTTACAATAACTGGCGCATCCCCAGGGATGCGCCAGTTATTGTGCGTTGCAGCTCCACCACCCATGGTGTCCCGCATTTACAATGCGGCGCACCACGTGGCAAAAACGGCACAGATGCGTCACGCATCTGTGCCGTAAAAGCAGCGCATTGCTGGAGCTGCGTCGCGCTTGCCACGCAGCTCCAGCAATGCTCTGGGGGGCCCTATCTCCCCAATGCTGCATCAAGCCTTGCGCCTGCTTCAAGCAGGCGTAGGGTTTTGATGCAGCATTGGCCTAAAAGTGACTGAGTGAAATCTTGTAGATTTCACTCAGCCACTTTTAGGAGGCGTTCCTGCGCAGGAACACCCTCCCCTGCGATGGAACGCCTCCTGATGGCGCAGGGCTTTACAACGTGACCAATCTCTCAGATGGGTCACGGTGTTAATACCCAGCACCATGGCGCATCTTTTGTGCTGCCGCTGCGTCACAAAAGGTCTCGGTAGAGGGTGGCAGTGGTGAACCAGAGGGTGGCAGTGATGAACCAGAGGGTGACAGTGATGAACCAGAGGGTGGCAGGGGTGAACCAGAGGGTGACAGTGCTGAACCAGAGGGTGACAGTGCTGAACCAGAGGGTGGCAGGGGTGAACCAGAGGGTGGCAGGAGTGAACCAGAGTGTGGCAGTGATGAACCAGATGGTGGCAGGGGTGAACCAGAGGGTGGCAGTGGTGAACCAGAGGGTGGCATGGGTGAACCAGAGGGTGGCAGTGGTGAACCAGAGAGTGGCAGTGGTGAACCAGAGGGTGGCAGTGCTGAACCAGAGGGTGACAGTGGTTAACCAGAGGGTGGCAGTGGTGAACCAGAGGTGCTGTGATGAACCAGAGGGTGGCAGTCGTGAACCAGAGGGTGGCAGTGTTGAACCAGAGGGTGACAGTGCGGAACCAGAGGGTGGCAGGGGTGAACCAGAGGGTGCTGTGATGAACCAGAGGGTGGCAGTGGTGAACCAGAGGGTGGCAGGGGTGAACCAGAGGGTGGCAGTGGTGAACCAGAGGGTGGCAGTGCTGAACCAGAGGGTGACAGTGGTTAACCAGAGGGTGACAGTGCTGAACCAGAGGGTGGCAGGGGTGAACCAGAGAGTGGCAGTGCTGAACCAGAGGGTGGCAGTGGTGAACCAGAGGGTGGCAGGGGTGAACCAGAGGGTGGCAGGGGTGAACCAGAGGGTGGCAGTGGTGAACCAGAGGGTGGCAGTGATGAACCAGAGGGTGGCAGTGGTGAACCAGATGGTGGCAGTGATGAACCAGAGGGTGGCAGTGGTGAACCAGAGGGTGCTGTGCCCATACATGATCGCATGGGTAACTTCACCATGCAAGCGGCCCGCGAACATGCAAAAAACCCAGCGAACACGCAAAAAACCAAAAATCCGCAAATTTGCACGAATTCACGGATTTTGTGGATTGCGAATTCGATTTCGCGTGAATTTGCGGAACGCGAATTTGCACATTTCGCCCATATCTTGTGCCTTGTTAGACTGAGGCACAAGACAGCAGAAAAACAAACGTGTAGAACGCAAAAAGGGGGCAGGGTAGAAACACCCTGACCCCCTAGGCCTGCTCAGGGGGTCCCACAAGGACCCCCAAGTCCCCCCCACTAAAATCACGGGTTACGAGTACCGTACGAGTACCGTACGCGTACCTTTCTGAGTACGAGCTGCATGCTCATTGGCTGTGAACACGCCAAACCAGGAAGTGTTGGCAGCCATCTTGTGCTCGGTAGACCGAGGCAAAACAAAGCAGAAAAACAAACGTGTAGAATGCAAAAAGGGGGCAGGGTAGAAACAGCTTGACCCCCTAGGCCTGCTCATGTGGTCCTACAAGGACCCCCAGGGCCCCAAATCTTTTTTTTAAAACCCGGTCTGCTTTTTTTCAAATTACCCCCCCAGGGGGACCAAATCCCCGGGGCACAGTGAAAAAGAAGTGTGGGGGGGCCCAATCCCCCCCACAATGTCCCGGCGACCACCACCCCGGGGCAAAGCAACGCAGCCCCCTGGCGCATACTGTAGGTTCCAGGTGGGCTAGTTGCCCCCATGGACCCACAGTATGCAAAGGGAATTGGTTCCCCCTCTGCAAACGCGCCAGGGGGCTGCGTTGCAGAGAGGTGTAAAAAGGAGGGTGGCCTCATTACACCTCTCTGCAATACAGCCCCCTGGCGCATACTGGAGGTTGCTGGTGGGCTAGTTGGCCCCCATGGACCCCCAGTATGCAAGGGAAATTAGTTCCCCCTCTGCAAACGCGCCCGGGGGCTGCATTGCAGAGAGGTGTAAAAAGGGACGTGGCCTTATTACACCTCTCTGCAATGCAGGCCCCTGGCGCATACTGGAGATTCCTGGTGGGCTAGTTGGCCCTCAGGAACCCCCAGTATGCAAGGGGAATTAGTTCCCCCTCTGCAAATGTGCCTGGGGGCTGTGTTGCAGAGAGGTGTAAAAAGGGGCGTGGCCTCATTACACGTCTCTGCCACGCAGCCTCCTGGCACATACTGGAGGTTCCCGGTGGGCTAGTTGGCCCCCAGGGACACCCAGTATGCAAGGGTACTTAATCCCCTAATTTAGAACACTCTACAGGGTGCGTTAGCACAGTGGTGAAGGTAGGGGGCGGGGCTTGAGGTAATGTGAGTGCAAACATGCCCTGAGGCGCGTTTTAAGTTGGGGAATTAATTCCTGTTCAATCCAGAGGTCCCCTAGGGGGCTGTGTTGCAGAGTGTTGTAAAAAGGGGGCGTGCCCTTTGAACGACTCTGAAACACAGCTGCCTGGTGCATACTGGAGGTACCTGGTGGGCTAGTTGGCTCACAGGGGACCTCAGGATTGAAGAGGAATTAATTCCCCACTCTAGCTCACTACTATTCCTGAAAAGTAAATTTAACTGTACTTACCAGTAACGTGAATTTCCTTCCATAGGATATCATTGCCTGCTATATAAAATATATATACATTTAAAAAATATTAAATAAAAACAAAATATTACAATTTCAATATTTTTAAAAACATTTTTTTCAATTTATATTAAAAATGTGTAATGTAATTTAAAAAATAAAATATCTCAAATAAATAGTTTAAAATAATGTAGTAAATCAGTATAAAAAATATAACAATTAATACATTTAAAAATTATCATTTACAAAACATTTGAAATTCACTGAAAAAACCATAGGTTTCAGCCACGTTATAGTTAAAAATTAGCATTTAAAAAACCTTAGAAATTCACTGAAAAAAACATAGGTTTCAGCCATGTTATAGTTAAAAATTAGCATTTAAAAAACCTTAAAAATTCACTGAAAAAAACATAGGTTTCAGCCATGTTATAGTTAAAAATTAGCATTTAAAAAACCTTAAAATTCACAGAAAAAACCATAGCTTTCACACACGTTATAGTTAGGAATTAGCATTTAAAAAACCTTAGAAATTCACTGAAAAAAACATAGGTTTCACACATGTTATAGTTAGCTGGACATTTCACTCATACAAAACCATTGAAATTCCCCCGTTATAGTTAATTCAGATAACTCTAACTCCCGCGCCTGCAATGCGCTGCTGATGACGTCACATATTACATCACTCATGACATGCTCAGTGACATCACTCATGACATCACTGATGACATCTGATGACATCATCCTTGTGAAAGAGTGGCAGACTTCCTCTCAGCGTAATATAACCCTTGATACACACATTCAAAAATAGAAACTAACATTTTCAAAAAAATGGAGATACCAATTCCAGTTAGAACAACCTATTCAGTAATTCCAAAATCTACATACACATCCAGTCATTCACTAACAGTTCTATATAGGCACTCATACATGTACTCACTCATCATATGTACTCATACACCTATACATCTTATTACACTCGGACACTCATCTATAGAGTTACTCACACACAAACTCACACATGCAAATAAACTATCAAACATCCATTTACTTGCATATACAGCTATACACCCACCATTACACTTACTTCTACAGAATCGTACACATACTTACTCTCTTAAACAATCACTTATAGAAACACATACTTATTTATACAGGAACTCTTACAATCTCTCACTCTCACATATACTCACTTATATACATCAATACTCACATATACTAGTTTAACACATATGTAGTTACTCATATAGATACTATTGAGACAGTGATTAACTCACTAACACACCCATACACACACTCATCCACCCATACAGTCCTGCACACATGCTGTCTTCAAAACACATACAAACAGTGAGTCACCCATTCATGCATCTATGCGATAAGTAATACCCCCCACCAAACCATACAGACACTCATACTGATACTCTAAAAACCAACTAATAACCCAGATCGACACTCATGTAGCTAGTCATCAACCCATGCAGCCACTTATACACAAAGTGAGACACTGATACAGATATTTTCATATTTAAACATGTATTCACTAAGATACACTTAATAACTCAGTTATACAATCATTTTTACAAAAGAAAACATCCATTTAGACACTTATTTACACATTTTTTCTTCCATCGACCTTCAGATATACATATATAAAACATATTTATTTTTCAGAAAGACACACATTCACTGGATGATGTCATGAGTCATGTCATCAGTGATTTCATTTGAGATGTCATCACTGATGTCATGAGTGATGTCACTGACCATATCATGAGTGATGTAATATGTGATGTCATCAGCAGTGCATTGCGGGCGCGCGAGTCATAGAATTAACTATAACGGGGGAATTTCAATGGTTTTGTATGAGTGAAATGTCCAGCTAACTATAACATGTGTGAAACCTATGGTTTTTTCAGTGAATTTCTAAGGTTTTTTAAATGCTAATTCCTAACTATAACGTGTGTGAAACCTATGGTTTTTTCAGTGAATTTCTAAGGTTTTTTAAAATGCTAATTTTTAACTATAACGTGGCTGAAACCTATGGTTTTTTTCAGTGAATATATATATATATATATATATATATATATATATATATATATATATATATGTATATATTATAAAACAAAAGAGGCGGCACAATCAGATACTTTACTGAAGCCTTTTAATTAAATGGAACTAATCCTTTACTTAATCATGAATCAACAACCTTGCCCATGTGAACCAACATGCGACGCAATGTACTATACAATGGAGAAAAAGCACACCAGTCTTTCTTTTTCCTCAATTTCATTTTTTATAAATTTGTTCCAAACTACGTACCCCATAATGCCACTTTAGGGCTAATATGGGCTAGTATTTAAATGGAAACTGTAGAAGGACTTACTGACCGTGACCAAAGCCTTGTTTGGCTGAAATGCGTCGGTGGGGTGAAGCGCTAATTAAAAGGCTTCAGTAAAGTATCCGGTTGTGCCGCCTCTTTTGTTTTATAACATTTTCACTGGGTCAGGATCCGACCCCTGGGCTGAGCACACACTGTGGAGCGCTCTCGATAGCTGTAGGATCACATTGTGGCAAAATATATATATATATATATATATATTAATTAAAGTTGAATAAACTTTACCTTTTAGGGCTCTGCTACTATGTTAATTAATTTAAATATATTAATTTAAATTAACATTACTTTTTTAAGCTTTATTTAAAAAACTCCACCCTTAAGTGAAATGTATGCATTTATTTATTTTGTTTTAAAAATGATAAAATGTTATGCATAGAACAAATTAAAATGCTGTTATATCTAGAAAACAAATTACATTTATTTTTAAAATAAAAAATGTCTATTCCTCACCTCCTCGACATTTAGCCGTTGGAAATTAAATACGTTCCTTTTATCCGACCCTCTTTTTATCAAAAATGTTACTACCTTCATTAATGAATTTTTTACTTTTAATGATCCCTCGGATACCTCCATTCCCAACACGTGGGATGCTTTTAAAGCCGCCCTGCGTGCTTTTGTTTTATCTTTTGTCTCACAAAAGAAGAGAGTTGCTAAAACTAAATATGAGGCTCAATTACACAATATCAAACAATTAGAACACACATATTTTACCTCTAAGGATTCCGCTGCCCTTACTGCCCTCATTGTGGCAAAGACAGAACTCAATAAATTGGCCACTGTTGAAGCCTGTAACGTTTTACTTAAACTCAAATCTAAGTACCACGGGGGTCAAAACAAGGTGGGCAAGATGTTGGCTAATTACCTAAAAATTAAAGCAGAACGTAAAACCATTGGACCTATTCTTAATGAATCCACTAACAAACTGGTGTCGTCTGATGGAGATATTGCTGAGGTCTTTCATAATTACTATCGATCCCTTTACTCAGATGACACTTTCCCCTCCACTCAGAACCTTGACTCTTTTTTTTCCGGCCTTCCCTTCCCTCCCAATCTCCCAGACGAGTTTGCTTCTTTAGAGAAAGATATTACTCTTCAAGAAGTACTCTCTGCCATCCAAGCCCTGAAACGCTCTAAAGCCCCTGGCCCAGATGGCCTCCCTGTTGAATTTTATTCTACTTTCTCCTCGATTTTTGCCCCTAAGTTATTACAACTTTTTTATTCTTTTATTGCTCAAGCCAGGGCCTCAGGGTCCTTCATGGACGTGTTAATTATTATTATTATCCCCAAGCCAGATAAAGACCACTCCCACTGTAAAAATTTCCGCCCTATTTCCCTGATTAACTATGATTGTAACATTTTTGCCAAACTCCTTGCCTCCCGCCTTGACAATATTATTCCCCTTTTGATTAAAACAGATCAAGTTGGCTTTGTAAAGGGTAGGCTTGCTTCGGATAATGCACGTATGTTTGTTAATATTATCTCCCTGAGTAAGAAATGTAAAGACCCCCTTGCTGCTCTTTCTCTAGACGCGGAAAAGGCCTTTGACCGTATCAATTGGCAATTTATGTTTAAGACTCTCCAATGGTTTGGTTTTGGGCCCTCCTTTATTTCATATGTTAAGTTGTTGTATTCCTGTCCCCGTGCCAGCATCTTTGTCAACAATCAATTTTCCAAATACTTTTCCTTATCCCGTGGAACGAGGCAAGGTTGCCCCCTCTCTCCCTTATTATTTATTCTTTGCCTTGAACCTTTCCTTGAACGCATCCGCAATAACGACATGATTACAGGTTTTCAGTTCTCCTCTGTTCACACCAAACTTTCTGCGTATGCGGATGATATCTTGGTTCACATGTCTAACCCTGTTACTTCTCTGCCCCATTTTATGACTGAAGTCCATCTTTACTCCTCTATCTCTGGCTATAAACTGAATCTATCCAAAACTGAAGTCCTGCCTTTAAACCCTGATTGCTCCCAATACATGTTCAGTGATACTGAATTTACCTGGTGTCCCACCAAAATTAAATATTTAGGTATTTGGTTTTCTTCTTCCCTTAGGGATACCCTCAAATTTACCTTTAATAATTTGATCCAGAAACTACAAGCTCTTCTTCTCCTGTGGTCCCCGCTTTTTCTTTCCTGGTGGGGCAGGCTTGATACTATTAAAATGATGGTTACTCCCCATGTGTTATATACAGTCTCCATGCTTCCTTTCAGAATTCCTAATATATATTTCTCCCGTATAAACTCTTCATGTACAAAATTCCTATGGAATAATAAACACCCTCGTATTGGCTTACTCAAACTCACTCGTCCAAAGACTGAAGGAGGTGTCCGTTTCCCTTTGTTTAAATCTTACCATTCTGCTTTTCTACTTAAACAATCATTTTCCTTAGCTTATGATTTTCAAACCATACCAGTCCCCAAATGGGTTCTTTTTGAACGTGCACTTTTGAAGGATTTTCCTTTTGAACATGTTGCTTTTATGTCCAACTGTTCCTTTATATCTCAATACCCCATTTTGAGATATTCGCATACTCTTATTTCTAGTACTTTTTCTAAGGATGTAAACCCTTTGCAATGTTTTTTGTCTTCCATTGTTTGGTACAATCAATTTCTCAAATATAAGGGTAAATCTTTTTACTACAAATATTGGAAGGAGAAGAATGTTTCCTTTGTATATCAATTCCTTCATAATTTCAATATTGTCCCCTTCCAAGATTTGCAACTGCGTTACCACCTTCCCGATACTCTTTTAGGTGAATACACTATTATTGTTACTGCTATTACATCACACTTAGCTACTTTTCCACTCCCAACTGAATTTCCCGTTGTGACCCCCCCATCTCCCTTATATCCTTTGTTCTCTACCCAAACCCCTAAAGCTGCTCTGGTTTACAACATATTGCTATCTGCTACCCAATCCCGTCCTAAATCTCCTGTTGAACTTACTTGGGAAAATGACTTATCTGTCTCCTTTTCCATTAATTTGTGGGAGAAAATTTGGGCAAAGTTATTTAAAGTCTCTGCAGCTGCCCGTGTGACTCAATCTCTATATTTTGTATATTGTAGAGCGGTTATTACTCCCGTTAGCATTTGTAAATTTTCTCCCACTTCCTCTTACTTATGTTGGTCTTGTTCTAGTGCTCCATGTACGTTAATCCATTTGCTATTTGAATGTACTAAGGTTTATTCCTTTTGGAATTCAGTTTGGAAGGTTTGCATGTCAATTTTCAAGTTTAATAATGATGTATCTTTTCTGCATGTTTTTCTAGGCTCCCTTTCCTCTGATATTGATATAACCCCATCTGCATCTAAGTTGTTTGACCTCTTTACTGCTCTAGCTCTTAAGGTCATTCTATCGTCCTGGAAAGATAATTCCAAAATATCTTTATCCATGTGGTGGAATTTTATTTGTGACGAACATAGAATTGCCACTGTATCCTCGTCCTCCATTCCTCAAAAAATAAAATCTGATCTTCTATGGCTACCTTTTGTTTCCTATCTTTCCTCTACTACTATATCCCACTGAGCACTATCTACCTTTCCCTCATCTCTTCTCTTTTCTTCCTCTTCCTTCCTTTCTCTTTTTCCTTTTCTTTCTTTTCTTCTTTCTTTCTTTCCTTCTATTTTACCCTTACCCTTCCTTTGCATCCCCCGTTTTGCTGTATTTCATCACATAATGCTATCTATGCCTGATAGTATCTCCCTATTTTCGTTCATATGTTTCCAATTTATGGCATGTACTCTGTTTTACTTGCAAAAATTTTCAATAAAAATGTATTAAACAAAAAAAAATGTCTATTCAAATATTTTATCAGAAAATAATATTAATTGCTTAGTTATAAAGTTTGCAACATTAAACACATTTCATATATACGTATATCTATATATGGATATATTAGTTATAGTTAGGTCAGATGTCCATAGGAAAAGCATTCTGTGTTGCTCATAAATTTGGCATTGTTCAACAAATCTGGGGCAATTGAAGGCTGGAAGTTGGTGCTCAAGGGGAGAAGATGGGAGACCGGGAAGTCAGCAAGGCACAGGAGTGGGGGGTGCAGATACTTCCCTACCACTCCACCGCAGCCTGTGCCGAGTCAGGTGAGGTGGCAAGCCCCCCCTTATGCCAGCAGCGGCACCAGCGGAATAGTAGCGGCAGCGGCAGCAGTGCGAGTGTGGCAGCTATAGTAGGTTGCCACAGAGAATGAGCTCATGGCGGCTACAGACGCGGTTGGGACAGTACTGGGTGCAGTCTGCAGCACGACCGGTGAGCTCCACTCGCCACTGTCATTGCCCCAGACCCAGCTACCACAGCTAACACAGCTGAAGGGTACCTCTCATCGTTCCAGCCCACAGCACCCAGCAAAAGAACAATGGTCTGAGACTCACAAAACAGCAGAGTGAGGCAAGGGGAGCAGGCTTAGAAGCCAGCTCCACCTCTGATGACACCCAGCCCCCCCGAGCACACAACCAATTCTGTGGGGTAGGCTCCTGTGAGGAGGACACTGTGGGGGGCAGGTCAACTGGACAGCTGGTCAACTAGACAGCCCCTACGATCCACCCAGCCACTACCACTGCCTACTCTCACACAATCAATTAACGGCAATGACTACCGTGTCAATATCGATCACAACGGATCAACCCATTCATCCTCCTCTTCTTTTCAAACAACTTTTGACACATACCATACCTATTGTAATGGATCAACTGTCTCCAATCAGGCAATGAGGAACCTTGACACCGGACGCACATCAAGTAGCACAAGAACAAGACCAAATAGAGGCTCAATCCACAGCAATCCCAGCACTCGCTTCAGCATCACCCTCAGCCCTAGATGAGGGGTCCGCACATCTAGCAACCAAATTAAAGGCAGGAGGTCTCTGGGAGCACACACAAGGAGCAATCAAATCCTCACAGAACCCTCAATCAGTGAGAGGAGCACACAGAACCATCAGCCATTGCCTCGACTGGAAGTTACTTTAAGCCAATCACCAAACAACAGCAATGCCACCTCAGACTTAGTGTCCTGGTATTTAGGATCCATGCCTCAATTCCAGTCATGGCCTGCCACCCACCTGCACTGATCCACTTTCCACAGGGTCCAGTGTACCAGAAGATCCAACACACCAAGAGGAGGGGCGGGTGGCCCTCTCCTACCTGAACACGCAAAATGGAAGGGCATGCTGCCTCCTACCCGCTAGCTCTACAAAAAGGGGCACCCCTCCCTAAGGGGCCGCCGGACAACACAGCTAGTCACTGCCATGAACCCAGGGAGGGGACTCAGGAAGAGCCCCAGGGGAACGCGAGCACTGAAGCACAGCCCATGACTGCATGGGGCTCCCTTCAGAGTACCATGCAACTGTCTGTGGAAGCGATCCAATACCAATCGGACAAGGTGCACATCCACCTGTCTCTACTGAACACCCTTGCGCTGTTTGTTATGGGTATTAATGAGAAATTGGGGGATCTCAACTGTTTAATAAAGAGAGCCCAATCTGAGGTGCGATTAAGCTGTGGTTGCTACCATATTGTGGACAAGCTATCCACTCTCCCCTCAATGTTAAACACCGTGCTCAAGGACCTGAGGAATGCATTAACATCTGCCATATGTACACCCCCCCACAACCAAGAACATCTAATCAGGCCCACTGTGGAGAAGGCATGACAACCCAAATAACTTAGAACTGCCGCAAAATCATCAACTGGGCGGTTCAGGCACCCCAAACTGCAATGGGCCCATTGGAACCCCTAAGGAACCATCTGCGGCGGATCAAGCAGGAGCACAAAACCCAAAGCCCAATGCCAAGCAATGATGACAACAAAGAAGGAAAGGTCACAACCAGAAATCTTTCTCAAACCAAACAGCTTTTTACCTTATTTTCAGACAACAATGGGCTCAAACAGAGACCACGCCCTGTGATGTAAGCAATCAGAACAGGATTCCGCAATCATCTGATAACCAAACCAGCCCAGGAGGCTCGTCTACTCTCCAAAACATCAGGTGCTCAGTTGCCACAGACATCAGGGTCATGACATTGCACTAGACCACTCCTCACAAAATCAAGCGTTATTCAGATCAAGGTCCAGAATTTACCACTGGGTCCCCTAACACACTTACCTCCCCTGCCCGGACTTGCCCTGCCAAAGCAAGGGAGGAGTATCAAACAGGATCAGTGCCAGAAGTCTCTAGGGGCACCGAGGCAGCAGAGGATACATGTAAATGGCCTGCACACAAACGGGCAGTCAGCATAGATCGGCCGAGCAAAAGTGGGAGATACACTGCTCAAAACTTGGCTGCATCCAACAGTGCAGGGGCAGCTGGCAGCACTCGAGCCAGGTTCAACCATGCAACTCGCACTCTCCCGAGCAGATATCAACAGGATAAACCACAAGCAAATCAAAGGGCGAGAATGTAAGACACAGAAACCCAGGAAAGCTGGAGCAATTTCAACTCAAAGAGAAAACCCAACTCAACTGCCAACGCGTAACTGTGCAGCATGACAGAGAGCTACTTCAGTGAACACAGAGCCCCAGTACTGCACAGCCCGCCATAAACTCCCTACTGCTCCAGCCTGAGTACATCTCAAAAGGGAAACATGACAATCTGCACAGGGGGAACATCCTGAGGATATTATGGGCCATCCCAAATCTTGCAGATTTAAACTCAACTGACTTACTCTCAATAGAGTTTATCCACCCTGCAGCCCCTTCAATGCCTGAGGCCACCAGGGCTACGTTGAGAATAACGGTAATTTCCCAAAAAGTATTAGCCAAGCACCGAATCTTCAAAGCCTGGGGAATTAGCAGCATCCCCCTTCATCAAAACCAGGATATCCATTGCCACTCCTAACCCCTAGCCCGAGGTATGTAGCAACCAACCTTCCCAGGCGCACCAACTCTGTGCTCAGAGGGGCCTTGGGGCAATCAGCACAACGGAGGCCAACCTCAATGGAAAGCCAACAATTCAGCCCTCAGACAGCACCAGCCCCCCGAAACAGGCATCCAGCCCTTGGTATGATTACAAGAACTATAACTGCCCTCCCGGGCACCCAATGACAATACACACAGAAGGAAGTAGGCACCAGGGCCAAACCACCTCTGCTCATGGAACGTCAATGGACTGGCAACCAAAATTTCGGACAGCAGTCACAATCACACTCTCCCTTTTATGAGGACAAGATGAGTCAGTGATAGTCAATGCTTACAGCCATCCAAAATGCAAAGCAAAAGATTCGGAACACCTAAGCAAACAACTATTAAGCTACATAAGCAAGTCAGAAACATCAAACTTTATTCTATTGGGGGACCTGAACCAACACCTTTTAGGCACGTCGAGAGGGAACAAAGTGCGTATCCATCTCTACTTTGGAACATATCGACTGAAAGTGGATCCTCCTGCTGGAAGATAAACAGTAGAAGCAGACATTTTAACTTCAGGGCACTAAATGGAAGATTCCCTGGAGACTCCCCACCAGTAGCTACCCTCTATTATCCTTCAACATGCTCAATGCTAGAATACACGTTTGTTAGTCTCTTGTTTCACTGCATACTCAGGTTTTGATTAGGGGGTAAGGGGGGCAGTGATCACCACCCACAAGAAACTCTCCTCTCAGCAACTGCACCTCTTTTCATCCCCCAAGAGGTTGCCTCAGGGTTGTACTTACACAACAAACTATTAGAGAATCAAATTTGTGCTGACAAACATTGAGTCCCTGTCAGCAACAGCAATCAACCTCCTACATTCTCAAACAATAGCGCCAAAGAGCCATATAGCCAACTGGGAATGCTTCACTGCTAAACTAGCAGAACTGCATGCCTCGTCACCCAAAAGAAACTTCTGCCAGGACCCCAGTCTGGGAAGCAGGATCACGAAAACTCTAAGGGATTAAATAAAGCACTTAAACAAATCTATTAGTGGTACCTTAAGATCTCTGCAACACCATCCGGGGAATCCAACTCTCCGCAAACTCCAGCGACAACAAAGCTAAAAAAACTGAAGTGGGAAACTAATAGAGATGAGACCTGGGAGAACAACAGTGCTCGCTTCTAATAATGCCTTCACAGCTTGGGGGAATTTTTTCTCTTATCTCAGAGGAAACCTGGGTAACCTGTCTAAGCGAGCATTTTAACCATCAAACTGTGGGGGAACATAGAACTCAGACAACCAAGGAGATACCAGGAGAATGCCTCACAGGGGACCCACAAAAGGAGGCAAACACAACAAAAAGGCCAAATCTAGCTGACACACCTGAGTATCCACCCTGCGCCTCAATCTCACCCCTAAAAAAGCAACAGATCGGAAAAGGGAAGGAGCCCCAATCCCAAATGGCATACAACCAGCACACAGAGGGCGACTGAATGGGTAAGCATCCTGCATCCCTTATTCTCAGAAGTCAGATCACTTGGCAGGATTCCAGATTCATGGAAAGGCTCTACGATTGCTCTAATCCACAAAAGCGCAGATAAGGCCTCATTAGGAAATTACTGCCTGGTGGCATTTATTGACAATGAGGCAAAATACTTTATAGGCACTGTGCTAGCAGAACTTGCAGCTTGGGCAGATGACAAAATAAGATAATGCCACTAAATGAGATGGCAATTTCTCTTCTCATTGACGCAGCAAAGGCCTTGAACCTTCCAGTATACCTCTATTTTCTTGATTTCAGCACTGCTTTCGACAATGTTGACATGGCAAGGCTGTGGGGAAGCTGGAGCGATGGGGCATTCCACTAGCTCTTTTAAATATGCTGATACTTCACCACATAGACACTTGGGTGCAAGTGAAATTGGGAGCAGGGACTCACCTCTCCAGATGAGTACTATGATTGGCATGAAGCAGGGCTGTGTGCTGGCTCTCACTTTGTTCAATCTATTCATGGCAGACTTTCTGCAATAACTTAACACCTGCAACTCCCATGCCCCCTGGCTGGGAGGCAAACCACTAACTAGCCTCCTGTACGCTAACGATGTAGTCCTGCTTAGCGACACCCAGGTTGGCCTGCAACATCTCCTCAACAAAACGCAGAACTATGCCACAGAGAACAACCTAAATGTCAACTATAGGAAAACAAGATCAATGACCATCAACAACAAGAGGAAACAGCACAGGCTCTGGCACTTGGGGGACACAAAAATAGAACTAGAAGTGGGCTACAAGTATCTAGGTGTCAGCATAGACAAAGTAGGATCCTTCACTCGACAGAAAGAAGAAATTAGAAGGAAAGGGCTGGCATTAGCAATAACATTAAAAAAACTCATATAAAAACTGACTGGACACGCACTAAGCCCTCTACTGAAGGTACATAAGCCAAAATTCTTCCGACAATAACCTACGCAGAGAATCATTGCATGGCAGAGACGCCAAATTATTGGATAGTGTCTTAGTTAAACCATACAGAATTATGTTCAGCCTCCCAAACTATACCTCACCAGCCCAGATAAGGCTGGATTTCGGCCTGTTAAACAATCCTTGGACAGGCACGGTGTCTACATCACCTGCTGGAATAAGATCAGGACCGCCACTCCAAATACCTTAAACCAACTTCTATGACAAGAACTCCAGCAGAGGGACACATCTCCTGCAAGAAGCTATCTTCAGGAATACCTAGTTACCACAGGGCTCTCTGGTCTCTGGAACACACAGATTCAACACTCAACCTTCAAGAAACTGGTATGGAAATCACTAAAACAGCTCTCACTGGTGGAGAACAAAGCCTCCTTTTCAGCTAGAGCTCATGCCTGGATGTCCTTAACTAATTACAAAACACTTGCACTTCAACAATACTTTAACCAAGGCTACCCCAAATCAATAAAAACAAAATTAATGAGGCACCATCCGTGTCTATTCCCTTGAGCCCCAAACCGCCCACCCTGATTGGGGGTGCTGACTCAAACTTCTTGCCACCTGGGCGACAACACAAACAGAAGATGATTTGCATCTACTTTGTACCTCCAATTAGCTGCTGAAGGAAAGGAGACAGCTGCTAAAGGGGAATTTGCTCACGTAGGCCAGCAGTGCTGGCCTGCTTCGGTCCTGGGGACCGACAGCTGAGCTACAGACTGGTAAGATTTCTTATGCTAGCTGAACAAAAATTCCTCTAGCATCCGGCTGGAAAAGAAGCCAGGTCAATAGCTGAAGACACATTAGATCAACAACTGAGGAGACATTGGAAACTGAACCTACTCAGGCATTGAATCAAGGCCCAATAGTAGCATACATATAACTTGTGAACTCAGCATCCATCCCCTAACAAGTAAGAATATGCCCCAACTGACATTTTAACAGCATGCGCGCTAAGCGGTATCCCGCTGTACGCTACGTTTTTTAAAAACCCGCAGTTCATGACAAGCTCAGCTCGTCATGAGCGTACGAGAGGCGTAACTCATGACGAGCTGAGCTCGTCATGAGCGTCGAAGGGGTTAAACAAGTAAATTCTAAAATTATGCATTCTTATGGTTTTAATGTGCTTGTTCTTAATGCGCCGGATTTTATTAATCATGCAACTAATTTATGTTACTTAGTTTACTTGCTGGGCAGCTTGCACTTCAGTGGGTGGCAGCCCCAAACATTACACCTAGCCCTGATCGACTTCACTTAGGCTGAGCGAATCATGCTGGGAAGGAAACCTTAGATGAGCACGTTAAAAACACTTGAAGCACTTTTTTGAACTGCGAGCACCTACTTGACACTAGGCCAAATGCTAAGAGTCTGGCCCTTAGCTGATAATGCTGCTCTTTTTAATTACATCTAGGCAACTACAAAATGTTCTATGCTGATTTACTTTTTTGCTGCTTCATGTCGGCAAAGTGCTACAATCAGATATGCATACATAGTACTGTATTTTACTGTATACATTTATGGGTTTATTGCTTGTTTTACTGTCTTGCAATGGCTTTCAGTAACAATGCAAACTAAACTTGCAACTCGACATGGCTGCTCAGATGAGGGCAGTCAGCACCTACTGCTTCCACATGTTACCTATCCACAAAAAAATCTTCAGATGGATTACCAAGAGCACCAGGCAGACTGTAACACAAGCTCTGCTACTGGGGAGTATCCTGGCGCGTTGCGGAGGTGACCAAACATAACACAGAGAGACAGCCTAGGCCTGACAAACAAACAGATGGGTCTTGAGATCCTTTTTAAACTTGGATAGACACTGGGCGGTACGCAAATGAAGAGGGAGAGCATTCCAAGCCTTCACAGTTACCACTGAAATAGATTGGCCGCCCAGCCTAGCCCGCTTATAGCGGGGAAGAGTCAGTTTGGCCATCGAGGCCGACCTGAGACAGCGAGAAGGAGTGTAGAAGGAAAAGCGCTTCCTCAGGTAGCCGGGGCCTAGGTCATGGACAGCTCTAAATGACAGCACGAGAGATTTGAACATAATTATCTGGGCTACAGGGAGCCAGTGAAGCGCTCGCATATGTGACCGAGCGCTCTGCCATTTCAGAATGCTAAACAAGAGGTAGACCACGGCGTTCGGGACAACCTGCAGTCGTTTGACCAGATACGCCGGGATACCACAAAACAGTGCATTAGCATAGTCCAATCTGGACAAGATGAGGGCACGCGCACCCGTTTCCCTAGCTTCTCTGGGCAGCAGAGGGAAGAATTTTCTTAAAGCCCTTAGCGTAGCAAAACAGGTCCCTGACAGCTTCTTAATATGGTCCTCAAATCTGAGGTCTTCTCCGAACCAAATTCCGAGGTTCTTAGCCGGGCCTCCCATCACCTTGGGACTAGGAAAATCCGGGGGCCACAAATCATTCTTAAAGTTGGAGGGGAAGGACCCATAGAAGAGAACCTCTCACTTGTCCTCGTTGCATTTAAGCTGGGCCATCGCCAGCCAATGAAACACAGAAGAAAGACAGAGGTGAACAGCCGTTGTATCCAACTGGTCATCCGGCCAGGTAAAGAGCAGCTGGGTGTCATCGGCGTATCCGATGACCTTAGCCCCAAGCTGTTCGGCCAGGTATATCACAGGGGTGATGTAGGCGTTAAACATCAGCGGGCTCAAAGTGGAGCCCTGAGGGACCCCTGTGCAGAGTGGTTTGGCCTTTGAGGCATACGGCGGCATCCATACCTGCTGCGTCCTATCAGAAAGGAAGGATGACAACCAAGCAAGTACCCTGCCGCCAATGCCAATCTCAGACAGTCTAGCAAGGAGGAGATTATGGGGGACGGTATCGAACGCGGCAGAGAGGTCTAAAAGAATCAGGACCGCTCTGCCGCCACCATCCAGGCACTCTCGAATGGCCTCCGTCACCTCCACCAGAGCTGTCTCTGTGCTAAAGGCCGCCCTGAACCCTGACTGCGCCGGGTGCAGGGCATTGGATCTCTCGATAAAGCTGTCCAGTTGGCGAAAAGCCACCTTCTCACAGATCTTCGCCAGGGCAGGTAGCAAAGATATAGGGCGATAATTTCCCGGTACCGTAGCCTCAAGCCCTGACTTCTTCAGTAAAGGGAGCAGCATAGCTTGCTTCCAGCATCCCGGGACCGTGGCAGAAGACAGTGAAAGGTTCACAATCTGGGTGACCTCAGTACATACAGTAGACGCCACTCCAGAGAGAACCCGGGCAGGGCAAGGGTCAGAAGGTGAGCCCGATTTCAGGGACTGAAGGAGAGCCTGAACATCAGGCTCCTCAGCCACTGAAAAATCCAGAAGCTGCTGTGAGGGGCAGTGGACTGTCTGAGAGACAGTAGTCATCAGAATATTGCCTGTGGGCAAGGCAGCGAGCAAATCCCTTTCAATTTTTTCACTGAAAAAACAGGATAGCTCCTCACACCACTGAGAAGTAGAAGGAAGCAATGGTGAGTCTGCCACAGTGGATAAAAAGCTTTTAACAATAGAAAAGATCTCACGGCTATTGTTACTAGCTATAGCAATCCTCCCAGCATAGTAACCACCCTTAGCTAATCTGATGGCGGCATAATATTCCCTCTGGGCAGTCCTCAGGATTGCTTTAGCCTCTGGCTGATAGTCTCGTCTCCAAGCCCGCTCTAATTTCTTACAGCCACGTTTCAAATCTCTTAGATCGGGCGAGAACCATGGCTGAGAAGGGATGCAGCGAGGTCGGGACGGGGCATTAGGCTTTGTGGATTCTTTGACTGCACATTCCATCCACCCATTAAAGCTACTAACCGCCTCTACCAGCTCCCCGCTGATTATTGCTCGGGACTTAATTAAGGCTCTCTCAAAGGAGGCAATGTTGATCTTTGAAGGGAGGTCCAGGACCGGACCCGTGCTCACTCTATCGAGTCCATCCACCTGCCAGGCAAAACTGACCAACTTGTGGTCGGACCACGTCACTCTATCCGACCTAAGTGCCACAATGGGAACGTTGGAACAGACCAAGTCGAGTAAGTGACCCCCCACATGAGTCGGACCTTCCACCCATTGTTTGAGTTGGGCCAGTTCCAAGATCTCTGCTAGGCGGCTGGCCATAGATGAATCATTGGCCTCCATGTGGATGTTAAGGTCCCCCAGTAAAAGGTACTTTGAAAAACTCAAGACTCTGGGCACTATACACTCCTCCAGTGACTCAATAAAGGGACCAGCATATCCTGGTGGTCTATAGACTAGAGACCCCCCCAGGGTAAAGTGAGGATTAATCACCAGGGAGAAGTGGAGCACCTCTCCATCCGCCAAACCACCAGCCTGTTCAGTGGAAAGGCTCCATCCCTCTCTGTGAATAATGGCTAAGCCACCTCCCCTGCCCATCGGGCGGTCCACCCTAACTATTTTAAACCCTCTAGGAACAGCAAGTTCAATACTAGGGGCACACGAGCCATTAAGCCATGTCTCCGTGATAAAAAGGAGCTCCAGCTCGCCATCGCCCATAATATCAAAGATGTCATCGGTATGTTTAGACATGGATCTGGCGTTAATCAGGCCAGCCCTAGCCAAAGTGGGACCAAGCCTGATATCTGCTCGAATGGCTGTTAACACAGGGGCGAAACCGCAGTTCGTGCACTTCTGCACCTCACAATCCGGCCCAGCTAGGCCGCATCGAGCATCACAGGGGGTGGAATTCAGCCTCAGAAGTTATAACATAACATAACATAGCATAACTGCTAATTTCAGCCCACCCAAGTAAATGGGTCTACTTTCTTTGTTTGCTTCATTTAACAGCTTCATTCAGGAACTAAGCTTAGACTGTAGACAACAAATAGCAATGATAGACATTAAAGTATTCTGATTGGTGAATCTAATCCCAGCATTCCATGCGGGACGCACATTGTGAATGAACGCACATAGGGAGGGCTAGACAAACTGTATTATTCATATATTTATTTATTACGAATCCCAAATCGATTTGAAAATCCTCAAAAATGTACTGATGCACCACTGTTTAGAAAGTGCTGTATCTATCAATAGTGCTGGAGATGAAGTGACAACAGAGCCTACGGTTGTCAAGTGCCCTCTCCACCACAATTTTGGCTATATTTTACTACCAAAGTATGACTGGGCGGAGGCATTTTCCTTGTTTGTTTTACGGCCCATGGCACCGTTGCGACTTCATTTGGTTTATAGGTATTTTTTTGCCGGATTTCTTCCTTCAAAACTATTTTTTCAAACAATTGATTTTTTCAAGAGCCATTTCTTTTTGCCAAGAAGCTATTTCATTTTTTTAATGATCGAATTATTTTGTCATGTATAGGCTTATTTTTTTTGTAACAAATCGTCTTTTTTAATATGTTTTTCTATGCCAATTTTTATTATTTTTGCAAGTCAAATTATGAAGCACAACTGAACCATTAGCTACCAAGCGAATTTTAGGCCATGGACTGTTCATTTTTTCTTTCAGACCAATTAATCCGTTCATTCTTTTATACAGATTTAAATGAAATACGTATGTTAACAATTGCTAGAAAGCAAAGACTGATTGGCCCTGCCACATCATCCTCCCTTGTGAACGTATACCTTGTAAAACAGTCACTGTCTCATCATCGTGTTACAGCGTGCACATGGTATGTTTCATGTCTTTCGTTATTGTTATCGTCACTTGGCTCAACTAAACATTGACTATTTGTTAGATTTATGTCAGCACCGGTATCTTTCACAACTGTTTCTGATACTGTGGCATATTGTGTGTTGACCTTGGCTTTTATAAACCATAAAAAGCTTGTTTTACTATTTGTAAAATTAATGATTGTGGCTTTTTCTTATTGTGGTAGATATGTGGAGTTACTGTCAGGCCGGCATCTAACATCATCACAATTACTCCACCATAGGGAAGAGAGCAACTTGAGTTTGACACCAACCTTATTGGGCACGAAAAGTCTATTTCTCTGGGGACTGGTTGGCGGCCACATTGAGTAAAGGACAATAGAAATATCTCGGCAGCCAGGGGAGTGTATCAGTCGAGAGTTCTAAGCTGATTACTATTTATTCATGAGGTTTATACCTCGAGCTGTAAAAGTAGAAACTTAGGGGCATATTCTCAAGGACTTATCGCCAAGTTATTGGCACTTTAGCGCAGCAACAGTGGTGAAAAAATTATCGCCCCATTCTCAAGCTGGTGCAAACTGCCAATATCGCTAGTTTACCAGCGATAGCTTCCTCAATAAACATCGCCACGGGTGAGAGAGACAACTAACGCTAATGATATGCAGAGTAGACGTTCTTGTGCAAAAAAACACGAAAACACCACTTAGCGACATTCTCAATGACCAGCCAGATCTGCAATGCGATCCAAAAATAGGCAATAAGGCGTGATAGCAGCAGGGATTTAACACCTGCCTTTTACTGGTGTTAAGCAGGACGACTAACTGCAGTATGAAAGGGAGACCAGCCCAGAGCAACATCTGATGACCAACAGATGCCATGGAGCCAATGATCATGCAGCTTGAAGACCCAAGAGTGCCACAACAACCACCGCCACCATCCCCAGGACCACCCCCAGGAACCCCCTTCCCGTACTACCACAGAGGCAGCGCAGAACAGGACAGCGGACGTTCCCATAATGGCATGGCCCTTCAGCCACACAATAGCAGAATGTGGGGAGAGGTGGGAAACAAGTATGTGTGAAGGAGGCAAGTCACCCTTGAATAAGAATGCACACAATGCCAAGTGTGGTAGTGATGTGCTGGGCGACCCTCAGTATGCAGAACACAGACCTGTCCATGTGAACATATACTGCTGGTGCTTGTAGTGTTGTGGACAGTGGACGCAACCCCCAGCAGTGGGGAAGACCCCGGTCATGTAGCTGTATCCCCCCCGTAAGCGCAAGCGGAGTGGGTTGGTCCGGCGTATGCCAGTGCAGCGTAGGAGTGTGAATAAATAGGCCGGGGCTCTGAGTGTGGTTCACTTCCGGGAAGGCCAACGCGTCTGCCAGGGTGGCGGCCCGCACCCTGCCATGAGGCCGCCGCCGTGACCGCCTGCCTCCTCGACACAGGCCCGAGCTAACCCAGTGGCACAGCACAGCGGTATTATGTCTGTGCGGACTACTGCTTTCGACCTACACTGTGGACAGCAGGGCTCACAATTCAGATCGAGTCACGATTGCAAATGACGCAGTCCAGTAGGCAACAGACATTGCTACCAGTGCGGCCCGCCCGGATGAAGCATCATCGCTGGATGCGCACCCCCTGAGTGCATAAGGTGACACTAACTCTGTGCACCACAAGTCAACGCCATGTGACTGTGGGCCCCTGCTGACCTCTGGCCTACACTGCGGTCAGCAGGGTTCACCCACATCCAATCCATTCTTGACCTTCACAGACGATGCATCCTGGCTGGCTGCGCACCCCCAAGTGCTTTAATTAACACTATCTCTGTGCACCACAAGTCAACACTACGAGGCTGTGGGCCGCTGATGACTTCTGCCTCTGACCTACACTGCAGTCAGCAGGGTCACGCACATCCAATCCATTCCTGACCTTCACGGACGATACATAATCACAGGCTGCACACCTGCTGAGCGCCACAGGTGCCACTAACTCTGTCCACCACTACCCATGGACCCTTTATGATTGAGTTACGTACTGCGGATGCAACAATGTCACCTCAGGCAGTGTGGAAGACCTGGGACGATGATGATGAAAATAAGGCAGGTGTAACACACCCCACTGTAGCAGGAATATCCCGAGGGGACACAATAATTGACAATTTCTTCACATGAGCATGCTCAGCTCTAGTGCCCCTACCTCAGTGCACCACAAGTCATGGCCCCATCAGATTGAATATTGGGTGACCTCTGTACTTGCTCCAGCTACCTCCATATTTGTGTTATATTGGTGTTTTCTGTTTCCGCTTCAATAGGGATCACTGTTCAAGTTGTTACCAGCACCAACCACTCCCTGAGGGCTGGCTCACACTCACCCCACACCCATCCAGCACAGACATCACTGGATATGTGATCCTAGTAATAAAAAGGGGACGAGCGCATGTGCCCGTAGTCAGTTCCACTACCTATCCAAGTGTGTCCATGTGGTCATTATGTATGAATGATGGCCCGGGCCCTACCACATTGCATTGTGCTGTGGACAATACGACGCAACCATGTCACCTCAGGCAGTGGGTAAGGGCTTGGACATGTAGCTAAGTCGTTCCCCCATCAGCTACAATGTTGAAATGTAGCATGCACCCGGAGGGCGGGCTCACAGGAACGGAGTAATGAAGGAGCACAAGACTGCTCAGGGTCCAGGATCATACATGCCAAGTGTTGTGTGTATCTGTATTGCCGCAGCATGACCCAAATACCTAGCCACATTAGCAGCGCCAGTTCAGCCAGACATGTACTCAACATCTGTGTCCGCTCTATCCTTACCATAGGCCCACACTCACGTGGACCTCCACCTTCAACAGCCAACATCACAGTGTCGTTGTCAGGCTTATAGACATGCGCAGACAGGCATGACAACACTGTGCCGTAGGAGTGCAAGTGATGCAATCGGGCAGCACACACAAGTAAATGGGTTCGGGGGAGGGAGAAGCAGCTGTGAGGCAACGTAACACACAGTGATGCCGCTCATATGCCACATGCAAGACATGTCAAACATGAATCCCAAAGTGGCACACATCCCAAACCCCACCCCTAACAAGTCGCATTACATTTCCTGAATGCAAGCAGATGACAAACTTACATTAGGGATGAAAGCTCCTTTGTTTGAACTATCAGGCGGGAGCACATCTGAACCTCCGATCTCGGAATTCCATGTGCCCGGCACCCCCTGACAGATACCATAGCAGCTGAGGATGACTACCACACTACGCACAGCCCGAGGAAGGAACAACGTATACACACCCCACAGACAAAAGTCCTTGCTCAAAGTTATTTTGCATGGAATGGCCTTCACACTTACTCCCACACCATCCCAGGCGTACAACTGTTGCACACAAAAAAAACTCATTGATCCGAGCAGGGGCATTTCATCCACAGAACTTGCACAGTTCAGAACAGTGCCACTTCAACCAGAGCCACTGACGTAATGGCAGAATATCCTGGACCCATGCACAACCCCTGTCACGTGGACCTGTACCACGCACGTATGCTGCATTTACTGGGGGTGCTGCCATATGCAGTGATGCAGGTCAGTGACCGGCTACGCTTCCGCCGTGCCAACGTCAGCCTGTGTTGCATTGTAATCATGCATATTCGAGTGGTGCATGGATGTTTGCCTATCCAACAGGACGGTAGATCAACTGGATTTTGACATGTGTGTGTGCCCCCTGTTGGCCCACGACCAGGAGTGTCACCGTGATACCCGTTTATGGGATGCCTTGATACTTGGCATACATGCTGACAGCTGGACCTGGGAGATATCCTCGTGTGCAGTTACCACATTGACCGCTCCTCTATTGGGCAAGTTGGTGAAAGGGGGTGAACGCAGCACATCTGTCCGGACCTGCTATTTGATGGACTTGCCTTCCTGTTTGATGAAGTCGACAACGACCTCATGTTGGAAATATTAGCCTACGAACCTGCAAACACTTTCATGGACGATTAACTTAATACCTGCATCCACAACAGATTGAAACACATTGCATATGTCCCAACATCTTGTTGCATCTCGGAGATCTGGCCATGTATCCCACGACAACAGTGAACATGGCTGCATTCGCCTGGACTCCGACTACATGAGAGGAGAACAATGCGGGTTAACACACCTGTGAAAGGTGAGGCACTCCCCCTGATGGACAGCAGTGCTTGGCAACGTTCTTCTTTCTGACATACTGCTGCAATGTTCTGCATGTTGTGGCCCTTATCTTGCCCGTACTGACACGCATATGCTAATGAAGTCTACGCACCTTCACTTGTGATGAGTGTGGATTTAAATGACACTGTGTCTCAATGCCTATCTGGGTCACAGCCATATCTGCACATTGATAGCATTACCCAGGGAGTACATTTTTGTGGAATCACTGTCCCTACATTCATCCATACTTTCATTCTTGATTGATCATGGCCATGATACATATGTGTGAATTGCAATGTTTTATTCACATTCAGTGGAGTGTTGAAGCTGGACCAGTACAGGGCCATGCAAACCCCTCTTTACATTGTTGGCCCTTGGAGGGCCATCCAGAGTCCTTTCGGGATTGACAAGTTCATAGGGAGTGGAAGACTACAGTCTGCAGTTTGATTGCTGTGTCATTGGTAATCAAACCAAATATGGCACTCCATATCGAGGTTCAAGGTGAGTGTTGCTCAGTGTATTGGGGGACAGTGGGAAGTATTATTCCAGGGCATCATAAAGAGGGCAGAACCAATCTGAACCCGGCCATATGGCAAAGATGTATGCTACCACTTCATTCTTACCACAAAGCCAGATTCATCATCATCTTCGTCCTCTGATGAGTCAGGTGCCTCACATGAGGGTGGTGGTGTTCTGTCTGTATCACTGTGTGGCAGTGACACATCAGGGGCCGGAGGTGGAATGTCTGCCACACTGTGTGGCTCTGACACCTCAGGGGGAGGAGATGTGGAAGTAGTAGTAACACCAGCATCCATCTGCGCCAGGCCTTGTGGTTGCAATGCCATGATGAGGATCTGCAGGTCATGGAAGATCACTGCTACATCTCGCTGGTTTGCAGCCGCGGCAGCCATTTGTGAGGCATGCATCCGCTCCATGTTCTCCATGATCATTCGCATGTGACACAACTCCTTGCTGACATTGCTGGGGCCACTCTAAGTAGACAGTTATTCTTGGCTCAGAGTCATGACTCCAGCGATGTCAGCCATGGCTTGTTGTAGAGCAAGGAGCGGACAGTGGGTGTCCGTTAGGGACTGTGAGTGGTCCCTGATGAGACTTAGACACCCACGTATAGCATCTAGTTTGGCTGCCATGAGGTCGTACCCAACCCACAGCTGGTCCGACATCTCCTCCTGGCACCCTAACACACAGCGTTGAAAGGCCATGTGTTGGTTGTGGGGGTCCTGGGACACAGCCGTGGTGGTGGGTGCTTCCTGCTGTGTGGTCTGTGCAGGGGGTGGGGTCTCAAGGATGTAGCTGGGCTGCCCTGCTCCTGGGGGTGGGCTGCCGGAGCTGTCCCTGAGTTGTTGGAGTGCGTCGGTGTAGATGTTGGGGAGATTCTCTTCATCATCAGTGCTGAGTTGTTGGGTCTGATCTGCAGGAGGTGTTGATTATCCCTCTGCAATGTGAAGGGGAAATGCAGATTGAAATTGTGCTCACATGTATGTTCACACATTGTACAGGATTACTTTCAGGCTGCATGGCAATGTACATTGTGACTGTTTATGAGGTGACGCCTATTTGAAGCGGGACACTTGGCATTTCAACGTCATCAGGGATGTGGGGTTGTAGTTGTACATTGTCATCTCACAGTTTCCTGCTATGCCAAATATGAATAGCCATGTTCTAAACACAAGCGGCAGCAGTTGTGTCCTCTGTTCTATTGTGAAAGTGTTGCATGTTTGTACCACATTGTTGTCAATGTTGGGGTGCTCTGCATCTTATGTGTGTGCTGCACTGTGGGTGAGTTGCCCTTTCAGCTCTGATTTGGCTGGCCTTATCTCTTTCAGGCGGTGTGCCTTTCACTTCTGCACTTATACAGTGCTGATATGTTGCAGACTTGGGTGAATTGGGCTCTTGGTCGAAGTTGTGACTCTTGGGCATGGTTTGTCCGCAGATGTGCTATACTTACTTGTGCATGTGTGCCATTGTGCCAATCTCCCCCGTCCCCCCAATCACTGGTCGTTAATCACCCTGTTGCTGTTGGCTCAGGTCATGTTGTGCAGTGTCCGGTCCCCCAACTTCTGCCACCGTCTCCCAAATGATGGTCCCAGGCTGGGCCTCCATGGGGGTTGTGGAGTTCTGGTTGTCCTCTGTACTTGCTCCGACTACCTCCATGGTGCTTCGCAGTTGTATGTGTTTTCTGTTGCTGCTCTTATAGTGCGTTTTCCCGCCACACTTGTGGGACTTGCAGGCGTGGCGTGGCGCTGTTTATTGCTGCATTTGTTATCGTAGTTGGGCCCATCGCAACTTTTTTCTCGTTCAGGTTTAGATTTTTATCCCCGTCCTGGTGATTTTATCGCGGGCATTTAATGTGTTTTTGGGAGACTATAGAATGTTACCGCCATGTTGTGAATAGGACGTCAACACAGAGTTATTCTCCCACGATAGACGGCGATATGAAAGATTGCGTGAACCGATTTTGGGATGACTATCGCACGTTCTTGAGAATATCCCCCTTAAAAGGTAGCTTAGAGGTCTGGACATCCCTAGCATGTGGTCAGTGCCTCCACAATGGCAGAGGAGCGTCGCCACACTTCCTGGCTCAGAGCCAGCAAATGTACAATAAAATGATGTTCTTGCATTGTTTTATTTTACATTTGCTGTCGCTTAGCCAGCGGTGTTGCTAGGGGTGGGGCTGAGGCATGGGAGGGGGAGGAGGAGTGCTACTGCACTCTAGTCCCTAAGGGTTCATGTGTGTTTGGCCAGACATCTCAGGCCGACCAAAACACTTAGGTTTTCTCCATCCCAGCTGCATTGAGCAGCCGGGCTGTAGAAACCCCAGAGACTCCCTAGTTTGAGCAGGATTTATTTTCTGCTTGCTCAGACCAGTCCCTGCGATTGGACAGGGAGCTTGTCCTGTGGCTGCTGGGACCAGGCAGGAAGAGGAGAGACGGTGCAACGAGACGTGACGCTGGAGGCAACTGGCGGCAAAAGGTACATTATTTTAAAAATTGTTCTTCTACCCCTGTGACGCCTCCCGCACAATCCCACCCACGCCACCACCCTTTATTTATGGCACCCGCTGGTGCATGTGGTGTGAGCACAGCAATCACTCCTCCTTCAACTAGAAAATGTGGGGAACATTGACTCGCTCACTACACCATTTGTGGTGCTGTCAGGCGCGGCCAGTCCATTAGGGCTGAGGGGCCACACCCCTCCACCTATTGCCCCTCACGAACAATGTCTGTCAGGCTGAACAAATGTCAGCCTGATAGATACTGTTCATCTTCAGGTCAGGCAGCCAGTAGCCCGACATGCACTAATGAGCAGGCTCCTGGCTGCCTGACCTGAACTTTCCTGGGCTGAGGAAGTCACAGCTCCTGTGGGTGGGACATCCTCGGCTCAGCAAAAGTCCCTGAGGCCCTCCCCTCAGTAACGAGGGGTAGCGTCACTAATTGCCTTGCATCTGGGTGCTTCAGTTTTAAGCCCTGAAGCGCCCTGGGCCGAGTGTCAACCAGTGACACTCCATCACAGAGTGGGGTAGGGCCAGCAGTCACACTGACCCCATCCCACTCTGTGATGAGGTTGGGACTACTGCCTTCCCTCATTGACTGACCTTAGGTCAGCCAATGAGGGAAGGCAGCAGTCCCAAGCCTCCAGGAACCTCCAAGCCGGAGCTGGCTGCAGGTAAGTGTGGGTTTTCCTTTTAAATGAATGTTTGGTGCGTGCATGCATGTATGTATGAATGTTTGGTGAAGAGTGTTGTGAATGGATGTGTTTGTGTGTGAATGAGTGTGTAATGCATTGCTGTGAGTGTGCTGTGAGTATGTGTGCGTGTGTCTCATCGCCTCCAAAACTTACCAGCCGCCACTGGGTGCTGTGATCTAGATGCTGAATGTAACACAAATAAAGACAAGTTTTAGACAGAATTTTTTTAATAGCACTTAGGTTCTTCTAATGGTCTGACAATAAGTCATGTGGTTCTTTATTTTCAGATAACTTCCAATACCACAAGAAACTGTGTCGATAGAGAGCGGTATTACAGCTTTGTTTCAAGTTGTGCATCGCAGAATAGGAGATAATGTAGTACTACCACATTTTCCCCTCATTCTAAGTTTCTACCAGTATGATAGTGTATTTTAAGCACAGATAATAAGGAAAAAGTTATGCTGAGAGAGAGGAAACCAGTTCTGAAAAGGTTTTAGGAGGAATTTTGTTGTATAGCTTCTTACAGAGAATACATGGGCAAAGTGCTGTACCAGGTACAGAACAATCTTACATGCAAGTGCACTAACTTTTATATGTTGTAACGCTTTTAGTCTTTTATAACTTGTCTCATTACCTCAAATGTTTTAGTTTTTTTTTATATTTCACCTTTGGAGTCATATGACAACTTAAAACAACGTTGGCAAAACCAATAGGTCTGGTGTTGGCTTGCATCCATTTAGCTTTGTGAATGCTTGTTTTGTTCCGTCATGGTTTTTGAAAAACATTATAGGGGTGTCTTCCGTGCCCTTGCGTATGTAAAAAATTATAGATAAAAGCAACAACAACAAAAATTAGGCCTCAGAAGGCACTTGCCAGAAGTCATTGCCAATAAAGTGGACTCATTTGTGTGCCGACGTGTCCTTATGGAAGAGTAGGAGGCTGTCACTCGCACTGAAGTTAGCCAATGGCTGAAGTGAGCTATTCCACTGCCCCATGCTGTATCCAACAGTGGCCAAAATAAAATGCGCCTGACATGACTAAAATACAGTGGATGAAAGTGACTGGCTGAGATGCCCTACAATAAAGTATCATATATATATTATTTTCGCAAAATCAAAAGGTCTCGGCTAATTCCAGAGTAAAAACTGTACTCTTTGTCCAAATACTAGCGACGAGGGGCGAAACGCAAATTTCAGTCAATTGATTTTTTGACACGAAGAGGATGCATATCCCTAATCCTCTGGACTTGCCATACAAATCCTAGAGGCACATGGGTTTGGTAAAAAACCTTCAAAAATCCCTGCTCATCCTCAATCTGCAAACACAGATAATAATGTTCATTAGATAAATCTCCAAACACTGTACCAATCAGCTAAATGAAATAAAAATATTAAATGATCTAGTGTATCATGAAGTAAAAATGAGAGTTTAATATTTCTTGCCACGTTCATTATTTACCTTTTTTGAACCGACACATCGAGAATATCTAAATTAAAAGTAGAAATGATCCTTAAATTCAGAAACTGAGTAAATAAAGTGTGCTCAGGTGCTTTCTTCTTTCCTTGTGTACTTTCAGCGCTCCATTTTCCCTTCAGTGCTCTATTTCAACAAGACTGTGTAAATGTCTATAATTGCAAGAGAAAATGTTAATATAACATTTACACAAGTTCAACAGCTTCACAGCTGCAATATCGAATGCTCCTCAAAGAAAACCGAAATAGAGTCTGAGGCATAGAGAGAGAGAAAAAACAGGAAAAATATAAGGAAGTCAAAGTCACCCCATGGAACTGAACAGAGCAAAGGTCAATGAGGTACAGTCTAAGATCTGCTTATGAGTTGAACTAGAAAGAGGTTTAGCATTGCAAACCTTGGAAGAAGTTCATGCATAGTTTCCCATATTTGCCATGGAGCTCAGAAACTGCGGACAGAACTACTCCAAAACACGGTAAAACACAAAAGGGCGATCATTGATGATTTTTTTCTTTTTTTTGTTTTGTTAATTTCAATATATTTTTCTTTTTCTTTTTCCAAACAACATTGAATACAAAAACATATAATATACAGTCATCGTCGTTTTATCAACAGAGCACGCAGTAACTGCAGACGCATAAGAAAAGGCGGTCAGCTCTGAGCTGAGCTAGCACACACACCTGTTCATGTACGTCACGATCACACTGCGATCTCTTCGATGCTTGCACAAACCGCCAAACCTTTATTACTAGCTCCCCGTCGTCACATGTTTGTAAAGCACTGGTAAAAAGGCTAAATGGGCAGGGGCAAATAAAAAACACATATCGCTAAGAAAATATTGCAATAAATTGAAGATAAGACAACAACTACGTCATGAGGAACTTGGTTGGAAATTTTTCGATTTTTGTACAGGAAAGAGCTACAAAAGTAATTTCTTTGACAACTACGTGTAGCAAAGTGCAAATGGGACTTAACAGAAGACTTCCTTTGATGCTTTTTGTTTGGGGACCATTGAAAGGAGAGATTTTTTCCACCGAAAAACGTGCTAAAAGCAAACAAAATCGCTAATGGACGATTTCCAGATTGTCTGTGCTTTACAGTGCGTGTCTTAATAAGAGGATAATAGGAGCTCCGTCTTGCGTGTCACAAGATACCTGGAAGTAATCCCCTGGATTTATGCTTTGTCTGCCACATACAAAGAGGCCACCCATACACAACGTGGCATGGCTTTTGTAGACTCACCTTAGCAGATGGCACCAAGAGGATGGACGTCAAAGACTTATCAGACGACCTGGCGGAGGAAAGTGTACTTGGGAGACAATTTAGGAAATGTAAAACAAAGCAAACGTTCCTGCTGAAAGGTGAGTGATTTCAGTGGACCCAGTTAAAAAAAACACTTTATTTAATCATTGTGCTGAGAGGAAGAGCTGTATGTCCCTGTCCTTTACAGGCCTCTTTTTTAGGTACTTCGCCACATACCTTGCTCTCTCAGTGGCCGTGTGCTGGGAGAAATGTCACAATATCGAGCGACTAAGGCCCTGAATACGAGTTTGTCAGTTTTTTCCAATTTACACACTGGTTGGAATTATGAGGTGTTAGTTATTTAACGCATGCAATAGTTATCAGATGTGTTAAATAAGTCAACCTTCATTACATTTAGGTTGGCCAAACCCGCTGAAATCTAAAAGGGGAATACCATACGATATTTATTGCATTTTACGAATTTTGGGGCGTTAAACACCAAAATCCACATATTATTCACTAGCAACTTGTAATAGGTGGAATTTTTGCTCTCAAAAAATACGTACCCCTTGGAATTGTTATTTAACATGTGTGATCAAAATCACCTATACTTATAAATAATCTGGTCCTAAGTATTATCCTATAACAATATTGAATGCAGGAAATCGACTACCAGTATATGGTCAAGGTAAGGAGATATCAATCAATCAATCAATCAGGGGATTTTAAGCACGCTACTCACCCGTGAGTGTATAAAGGCGCTTGGGGGGGGAGCAAATCCAATCAAATTAAGAGACAGGTCTTGAGGGTCATCCTGAAGATGTGCAGGGTGGGGGCACGTCTGATGTTGATCGGGAGCTTGTTCCAAGTCTTCGCCGCGATCTAGGAGAAGGTTCTTACACCCGTTCTAGCTCAGCGGATGCGCGGGGGTTCTGCGAGGGCGAGGTTGGCAGATTGGAGGTTTCTCTTGAGTAAGTGGAAGGAGATTCTATTGTTCAGATATTGGGGTCCTGAGTTGTGGAGGCATGTGTAGGCGTGGGTGAGTATCTTGAAAGCTACTCTCTTCTCAACGGAGTGCCAGTGGAGGTTTCGCAGGTGTTGGGTGATGTGTTCGTGTCGAGGGATGCCGAGGATGAGTCTGGCTGCGGTGTACTGTATGGTCTGGAGTTTGCAGTGGAGAGACTTGTTGATCCTGGCTTATAGGGTGTTTCCGTAGTCCAGTCTGATGGCTATGAGTGCATGGGTGATGATCTTCCTTGATTCGGCGGGGATCCATTTGAAGGTCTTCCGGAGGATGCAGAGGGTATTTAAGTAGGTGAAGGTGACGGCGTTGACCTATTGGGTCATGGAGAGGGAGGAGTTGAGTACAATGCTGATGTTCCAGGTGTGGACTGTCAGGGTGGGGGGCTGCCAAGGGTGGTGGGCTATCAGGTGTCGTCCCATGTGAAGGGGGAGGGTCCAAGGACCTCTGTCTTCTCTGAGTTGAGCTTCAAGCAGCTGCTGCTTATTCAGGATACAACATCCTTCATTCCTTCCTGGAAGTTGAGTCTGGTGGTGATGGGGTCCTTGGTGAGGGAGAGGATGAGCTGGGTGTCATCAGCATAGGATACTATGCTGAGTCTGTGATGTCTAATGATGGCGGCGATGTGGGCCATGTAGATGTTGAAGAGCATGGGGCTATTTATAAGTGCGCATTAACTATTCTTAAATCCACATCTACGTGGCTTGTACATAGATCATGTGTCATCAGGGTGCATATATCTGAAATTAAGTGCAGCAAATTTAAATGTAACAGTTATCAATCAATCAGTACTTGTAGAGCACATCTTATCTCCCGTGAGGGTATCCAGGTGCTGGGGTGCTGGGCTAGTTGAAGAGCCAGTTCTTGGGTCTTATTCTGAAGTCGACAGCGAGTGTAGTTCGGAGGTGGAGTGGGACTGCATTGCAGGACTTGGTGGCAAATTGGGAGAAGGAGCATCCTCCGCAGTGGCTATGGCAGATGCGCAGTGTCTGTGCAATGGCTAAGGAGGTAGTGTGAAGGTTTCTGGATGGTTGATGGAAGTTTAGGTGGTAGTTCATGTATACTGGTCTTTGGTCATGTAGGGCTTTGTAGGCATGTGTCAGTTGTTTGAATTGGCATCCCTTCTGGATGGGGAGGCAGTGGCGGTTCCTCAGGTGCTGGGTGACGTAGGTCCATTTGGGCAGGTTGGGGAGCAGTCTGGCTACTGAATTCTGGGTTTTTTGGAGCATTCTCCTGAGTTCACTGTTGGTTGCTGCTTACAGTGCATTTACGTAGTCCAGATGAATGGTGATTAGGGCTTACATGACTGCTTTTCTCGTGTTTATGGGGAGCCATTTGAAGATTCTTCATAGCAAACGGAGAGCGAGGAAGCAGGCAGAGAAGACTGTGTTGACTGTCATTTCATGGTGAGTTTGCTGTCCAGGGTGACACCGAAGTTGCGGGCATAGTCTTTTGGTGTGGGGGTGGGTCCGAATTCAGCAGGCCACCAGGTGTCATTCCAGAGGGATGCGTGGTTGCTAAAGATCAGCAATTCAGTCTTGTATGTTTTGAGCTTCAGACAGTTGTCCTTCATCCAGGCTGCAACATTCTTCATACCATACAGTTGTGGAAGATGATCTTGGTGGTGGAGGGGTCTGCTGAGAGCGAGAGAATAAGCTTGGTGTTGTCAGCCTAGGATATGATGTTGATATGGTGGGTTCTGACGATGCCAGCTATAGGCATCATATAGGTGCTGAAGAGGATGGGGCTGAGGGATAAACCTTGGGGGATGCTGCAGAGTTTGCTTGTGGGTTCCGAGTTGAAGGGGGTTGGCGGGTTTTCTGCGTGCGTCCTATGAGCAATGAGACAATCCATCTATATGTGTCTCCCTTGATTTCAATCTGGTGCAGTCACTTGATGAGTGTGTTGTGGGATACGGTGTCGACAGAGGTAGAGAGGTCGAGGAGGATCAGTGCTGCCAATTTTCCCTGTTTAGTAGGGTGCTAATGTCATCCGTGGCGGAAATCAGGGCAGTCTTGGTGCTGTGGTCGGCCTGGAAACCTTATTGGGAGGCATTTAGCAGGCTGTTTCTCTCCAGGTGTTTGTTGAACTTTCTGCTGATGGCCTTCTCCCGGACTTTGACAGGGAATGGGAGCAGTGAGATGAGGGCATCACTTAGGCCTGCGGAGGGTTTCTTTAGGAGAGCTCTAATCTTTGCATGTTTCTAAGCATTGGGAAAGGTGGCTGTGGCGGCGGTAATGAGTTGCTGCTTCCTAGGTTGAAGAGGTGGTGTGGGCAGGCGTTGGGGGTGCTCCTGAGTAGATGGAGTTTCATGATGTCTGTGGTGTCCAGTGTGGTTAGCTGTTCTCGTGTGGTGAGCTGTTGGTCGAATGGCTTCTATTGGAGTGAGGAGACATAGGAGGTGGGTGGGTTGTGGCTCGGAGTTCCTGTTGATGGCGGTTATCTTGTTGTGGAAGTGGTTTGCTAGATCGTTGCAGAGTTTCTCTGAGGGAAGGATTGTATTCTCAGTGGCTGATGGGCAGGAGAACTCTCTGACGATGGTGAAGAGTTCCTTGGTGTATTTGGAGCTGGCCTCGAGGCAGTTGAGGGTTGACTTGAAGGTGGCTTGGTCCGTATCGTCTCTGCTGGTGCACCATCTTCTCTCTAGTTGTTTATGGCTGCGTTTCATTGTGCTGAGTTCTACTGTGTACCAGCTGGCTTGTTTGGAGGATCTGTGGAGGAATTGCTATATAATTATCGTACCAATGTTGTTGCAGACTTTTGTTAAATACTTTAGCTGTAGTGTTAAATTAATACTCATTGTCAAGCAAATAGACCTTCCCTTCAAAAATGGTGATTTGGGTTGGGCACTCTCCCAATCTCCTGAAATTACTATGTGCATTATTGGCATGTAAGAAGACTCACACAAGTCTAATCTGAGAAATAAAAAACCTTTCAACTGCACATAGAAATCAGGTGATAAGGTTTTTGAGCTTAACTAACACCAATATAAAATAACAGAAGCTACAATATCCGAAGAACACCTTTTAACTCATCATTGTAGTTTAATTAGCTTGCCCATATAAGGCTGGGAGACTTTGAAGAGAATAGAGTGAGAGACGCATGAATCACAATGCTACTAAATGTGTCGTTTTCAGGTTAATGCTCAAGGTTTTAATCTTTGACTGTAATCTTCATTCCACTGTCCGTCTATCACCTATTCCATCCTATCACAAAATAGCACAGCTTTTTGGGCAATCTTCTGATGAAGCATGCCCGAGTTAGGCTCTTAAGTTCAGACTAAGTGGCTCTATTGAAAATAATGCCCCGAAAAATATTTCATCAATATCTGAGTAGTAGTTGCTCCTTCTCCAGCTAGTGTTTAGTGATACACAACCTGTTGTTGACAATTCCAGTTAACAACACAACATACTTTTTAAGGGGTATAGTCCTGGTATACCAAAGACAATTGACATGTTTGTGTAATAATGAGTGGTTTTAACTAGGGCCCATAGTTCTATAAAAACAGCTAACCACATATGTATTGGTGGGAATTTGTTTTAGATCATAAACGATGTAGAGCTCCATTAAGCCCAACAAAGAGGTTATCTGTGAGCTGCACAAATCTGGAGTTTGCTAAGAGAATGACTGCTAGCTGTAAAAAGGGGAGCATCCTGTACCCCAACTTAATGCACATCATGTACCGAATATATTCTCTATTTTTGTTTTTTTCTGTATATTCCTTTTAACAGTAAATTCATATGTAATGTAATCTATATATTAAGATTTTGTGCCGCAATTTCCCCAAAAATGCAAAAAATGTAATTGAAATTATGTGGTTGAGTATGCCTATTACATTGGCAGAGTCTACTGACTTGGGCCACTTTTTGAAACAGCCTTCTGCTGGGTCTTTGGGACAGCACAACTTACTGCCTTTTTTCCTCTCCTGGACTTTGTCTTATTCTTCCACAACATGGGGGCCAATTCCGATCCGGGTCGGAAGGGCACCGAACGCGATCCAGCCGGAAAAACTACGAGCCGTACACGTGTTTTCCGCCCCACTCATACAGCTTTACGAGTGAGCAGGTACGATGTGAGCTACTTGAAAATCAACGACCGAGTCGTTTCCGGGTCCGAACCGCTCCGAACGTCTCGGCTGTAAGCTAACAGTGGCGTGGAGTGGATGAGATTTACCACCGAGCCAGTACGATCCACGCATCAGATAGCCTGTGCGAGCCGGAGTGTCTGGCTTGCAAAAGGTCTGGGAAGTTGCCTTTGGGGGTCCGCGTCGGACCCCCTGTCACCCGCAGCCCTACGACTCGTACACAGGGGGAGACCCAAGGGTCTCCCCAACACAGGCATGTACAGTGCGCATGACACGGACGCGTACCCAATGTAGGGGGGACCTTGTACGAGACGTGCCCATTCAGTCAATGGGAGCCCATGTACGCGTCGTACGACCGGCTCCCATTGACTTTTATGGGAGTCTGACTGAACCGAGTCCGGCAGCATATGGCCACATCGTACTCGGTCGGTCGTACTGCAGGAGTCCGGCTCGTCGTAAAACACTCCGGATCCGGATCGGTCAGAAAGCTTTCCGACCCGGATCTGAATCGGTCCCATAATCATAACATTATGAGCTATATCTGGTGAAATTTAGGTAATCCTGTTGAACTCAGACTTGTATGCCGCCCCAGTGCTCACTTGACAAAAAAACTCACTGGGACTTTGATTCCTTTAGCAAATGTTCTTTTTTTTTAAACAACTGAATTATTTTAACTTGTTCTCAAAAGTGCATTTATGTTTACACAAAAAGTAATTTGGATGTAAACATGCTGCTTATCCTTACATCCCACATAGCAATTTCAGTTCATTTATACATATTCAATTAATCCGAGATACTGTCGGTGTCAGCAGTCATGCAGCAGTCTGATGGTGGTCTCACCTCCAGCACCGTAATCCGGCCCTCGGACCACCAGGTATGTAGGCCGTCAGACTACCAGATTGCGACAGCGATCGCAGGACTGGCATAGCTATAATGAGGCCCTTAAATTCTTCATTCACGTTTGCCTATGTATATAGCTTGTCTGCATGGATGGACGCTTCAAAGACTATATACAGTTACTACTGTCAAAACTTGCTGTATGCCTCAATACACTTTTAAGGCTTTGACATGGATGAAACACAATACTGTCTAGAAATTACACTGTTATATTGAACACAGTTCCTTATTTCAATGTTCCTAGTCAATCACCTGGTTGGGTGTAATTGTTTTTCTTACATAAGATTTCTTTTAAATTTCTTGAGCATTGAAATGCAAACAATGGTCTTTATCTGTAAAGGTTACCAAAGTCATTTTTAGTCGGCAAGATTCCCAATGTTTCGATAAAATATCCAACCACAAGAATTCTGAAATTAAATATCAATATTAAAACTATTGCCTCCATATACTTAACTATAAAACCCACAAATATCGAGAATACAAATACCGGTGTTAAAAATATCGGTTTTGAGAGATATAAAAAAAAAATATATCAGAAACAAAAATGTTGTTACCTTTAAATAAACATAGAATATGTCATAAATATCGATCCACAGAATATCAAGTACAATATTACAACAAAAAGAGATTTAAAAAGTCATTATTAAACAACAAAAAACAATTTTCACTTAACTCAATTACTTTAAATAAACCCAAACCTTGTTATACACATATTTAATTTTAACAAAAATATATTTGATGTACAAAATATTTACCATTCCCCCAAAAATCTAGAATATATACAATGAAAAAAACAAAAAAGACCATTAACTACAAACAAGCAAACATCCGCCTAAATGTTACTAAATATACATATATAAATAATTTTATAAACAGAAATGTGTAATATTATATTATACACAAATAGAAAAACACAAATTAGCATTAACCATAGAACATAGACACGCACAAATATTTTCTGAGGGGCCACAAAGTATTGTCTGTGGTGAGCCCAAGGGCCAAATTGATGCTAGCCGGATGGGAGTGGGGCTTTGTGGGTAATTAAATGTTGCAGGATGCTGTATTAGATTATTTCCCTTTACTTCAGTTGGCTTTTAGTTAAAAGCTTGCCCATTTATTTAACATCTTTTTGAGTATTACTGCTCTTTGAAATAAGCAGCAGCTCGGTGCTGCTTTTCTCCTGGAAGCTGCATCTGAAGGTCAGGAGGCCCGCAGGCGGCACATGGTTCGTACTTATGGCTTCAACTAATAAATGATCTCAAACTATAGAAAACCAACCAATAAAATAATCTATAAACAACTTTAACCAATAAAATCAAACAAACAATTAAATTCACAATATAAAAGGGACACTAATTAGAACAACTAAATACTTCAAAAACAAGAAATTTTTCTAGGCACGGAAACTCTGCCGGATTCTTTCTGCAAACCATTAAAGAAGAAAAATATACATCTTAACAACCACATAACCATGTAACTCTTATATTTGAACTACAATGTTACTGTTAACAAATGGAAGAATGTAAAATAGCAAATAAATATTAACACACTTTCCATCTTTTATCTTTTTACACAGACTTCTAAAAAAGAAATAATCTACAACTTGGAAATCAAAAAACTACCAGAAAATATTGACTATAACAAGTCAGCAAAAAGAAATAAGAAAGTATAAATAACTAATTATAAGCTCACCAAATGAGCAAACAAAAACAAAGCTAACAACCTCAACACTTACAAACTGTCAGCAAAGTACAATTCATATTGTTACTTATGCTGTTTATTTTTCAATCAACAGAAAGGAAAGCACCTGCTGCACATTAAAACATCTCCAAGGAAAAAAAATGTAAAACTATGTGAATTATCTCACCAGAACACACAAATAAGTATAGAAAATATAAGTAAATGGATTTTTTTAAGCATGTTAAATGACAAACGTGCAAAAAAGTAAATATATTGCATATTTATAGTATTAAGATACTTACAGATACAATGACAAAGGCTGGCAAATCTATCAATTCACAGAAAGGAAAGCAGTTACTAAATCGCGTGGCTTACTCCTACAGCTAAGAAAGAGTATCATCTGAAACTTTAAACTGGAAATGCACTAAATATTATTTTAATGCTTGCTATGGAAGGGCAACTACAAAAGATGATGTAATAATTCATGTAAGAGAGCGCAACCAGCCCCCAAATGTGACAGAAATAGAAATATTGCATTATATAAGAGAGCCAAGCACTAGCTCCCAGGAACCCACAAGCAAAATCGAGAGTACCCAAACACATAACAGGGCAATTACCACCTATCCTCACTTTAAAAAGATTCATTGTGCAAACTAAAAAAGCCACAAGCAGTACCCCATCTGCCAGTAGAAGACTCCACGACATAGACATACCAGAACAATTACTAATTACACATAGTGAGAAACCTTTCCTTTTACATGACAACCTAACTAATGAGAAACAAATTCTAATATTCTCTTCAGCAAACAACTTATTAAACCAGTGGTTCCCAAACTTTTTTTACCTGTGGCGCCCTTGACCTAATCGGCAGTTGGACGTGGCTCCCCACCATTTTTTTACCGGTGGGTTGGGGGTATGTACTTCCTGTTGTCTTCCTTAAAGTAATTGGGACGCAATGAAGGTATTATAATGGTTGGAATGCTTGAATTATTAATCTCATCCACTGGCAATCACTTTGGCTGCCACTTACAGTCCACACAAATGTGTCCCGTACTTTAAATAAACGTATTAAGACGTTTTATGGGCAGGCAAAATACCTCATCTCACATCGGCAAGGACTCCTCCCTACACTCCCCCCTACGCTGCGGCTGCAATTTCCCAAATCGTGTGCACTAGGGTGAACAACTGGCATAGGTGCAAATTCAGGACAGTGAGTGTAAAAATTCAGGACAAAGGGACTAAATTCAGGACAAAAATTCAGGACAAGAGGTCAAAATTCAGGACAAAAGGTACATTTTACAGACACGTCAGAGGTGGTCGTGGAATCCATTCACCCAGTCACTTATTCTTCCAACCATTCACCCTTTCAGTCATTCATTCTCCCTTTCTCTCTCCATCCCCCATTTCACTTATCCACCCACCCACCCACCCATCTACTCATCCATCCATTCATCCTTTCACTCATCCATCCATCCTGATCCATCCACACTTTCACTTCTTCACTCATCCATCCATTATTCATCTACCCACCTTGTCACCCCATCCATCTGTACAGTCATCCATCCATCCACTCTTCCACCCAGCCATCCATTGACTTACTCATCCATCCACCCATTCACTTACTCATCTATCCGCCCAGTCATTTATCCTTCCACCCATTCACCATTTCAGTCATTCATCCTCCCTTTCTCTCTCATACCCCTTTCACTTATTCATCCATCTACCCACCCATCTACTCATCCATTCATGAATCCATCCATTGATCCTATTACTCATCGATCCTTTCACTCATCCAGCCATCCGTTCACTCATCCAGCCATCCGTTCTCTTCCATCCACCCTTTCACTTCACTCATCTATCCATCCTTTTGTCCATCTACCCCCTTTCACTCACTCATCAATCCTTACATCCACCCTTTCACTCATCCATCCATTCACCATTTCACTTATCAATTCATCCATCCACCCATTCACTTGCACATCATCTACCCTTTCATTCATCGATCCATCCTTTCACACACCCATCCATCAATTCACTCGCCCATCAGCTGCCCTTTCACTCATCCATCCATCCTTTCACTCACCCATCCACCCTTTTACCCATCCATCTACCCTTCCACCCATACATCCATCTATTTACCTTTTCTCTCATCCATACTGCCACTCATTCATTCTTTCATTATCTATCCATTCACCCTTTCATTCATCCATTCATCCGTTAAATAATCCATCCAGCCATTCACACATTCCTTCCCTTATTTACTCACCCACCTTTTCACATTATGAGCTGAGCCTTTGTCTGCAGGGTTGCAGACAGAAGAGGCCCATCAAGAACTTCACCTTGCTGTAGTTCCTAAAGCAAGGGGTGGAGAAGGGTTCACCATGCCCCTGCACATAGGCAATCTGAAAACCTAGAAGTGATGAGTCATGCATGGTGCACAGTGCCAGGATGTGAGGTGACTGTGACATGGTGTTGTTTCCAGGGCTTCAAGTTGTGTAAAAAAACTGGGGGGTCTCTTCAAAGGGGTGTTGGATGTACTTAAGAGCGCAGTTTAAAACAGCTTAGGTAAAAATCTGCGCTTAGCATAGTGTTGCGCCCGACTGGTATTATGTTGTTTCTGTCCTTGCAACCAGATATATAATACAGCAAGTATTATTACACCAACAACAAGCCAGGACTATTGGCTTTGTCAATGGTTGCTAGTTCCTTAAAATAAAAAAGCAGCAACCATGGCTTTGTTCAATACAATATTGAAAATACTTCAGTACTAAAATGAGGAGACAGTGAAAGAACGATAACACGTTCTTTTTAAGTTGTTTTACATCCTTCTTTAAATTAACTGTTTTCTACCGTTGCAGCATGAGCGTTTTACATTTTATCATACAGAATGCCCTGCTGTACACTGAGGCAGGAGGCCGCCACCACATGCTGTCACACCCCCAGACTGCCCCATTGACATTCTGTATGTGGCAATTACCCCCATACAGAATGACAATGGGCGGGTGGGGCTGCGCTTGTGCTCGAGGAGGAGTGCGAAGCGCCAGCATCAAGGGGCTGAGGCCTCTCACAGGGAGCAGCATTGCTCCCTGTGATGGCCAAAATGACAAACAAAAGGCTACGGACGCTCCATGAAATTTAAGGCTGGTTGGTCACCCAAGTGTGCGCGGCGCCCCTGGCACCTCATTACGGCGCACCGGGGTGCCGCGGCGCACAGTTTGGGAACCACTGTATTAAACGTAGACATTGTCAAACCTGGATCATGGATGGAACCTTTAAAATGTGTCCCAAATCACTTACTCAGATATGCACATATATGGTGAATATCAAAACACAAATACCCCTTTTATATAGGTTTTTCTACCAAATAAACAAAGCAGCACACACTACAAGCTCTAAAGCCACATAAAACATGTAACAAATACCTACTACCCCAAAAAATAATCATAGACTTTAAACAAGTTATTATTCAAAAATTCAAAAAATATCTTTCCAACAGATATTTAAGACTGTTTCGATAGTTTCAATCAAAGTAATGTGGAGACATCTCCAAAAATCTGCACTAAGGGACTATTTATGAGTTTGGGGTTCCGGGAACCTCTGTGTCCGCGATTGCGGTCCAGACGACTGCCGCAACCTTGGCGGTCTGACTGCAGTATTATGACTATGAGACGTGCAGTTACATAGGGAAAACCCCACCATGGTCATACTGACACCACAAGCTAAATCTGACTGCGGTGGCCACGAAAAAGACCAATGAGTGAAACTGCAGGCCCAATTATGAGTTGCTTTACAGCCGGCGTAACCGTGGCAGCCAAAACACCACATCTGAGCAGGCAGAAAAGGAGGTATATAAGGGCTAATCTCACCTCTACATGTCCTGTGCCGTCATGTTGCCAATCGTATACATCCTGCTGCAGCTGTATCTGCTCAATCAGGTCCAAAAGCCACATCGTTGTAGATGCACCTGGCAGTAGGTCATACTATTTCTTGTTTCCATACATTCCTCAGGAAAACGAATGACCAGGCAGGGGTTTTGGAGTGGCATGGGCAAACATATTTACTGGGCCACTGTGTGGAATTAATTTAAATGTATTACCCAAATACATCTGTATGATGCCCTTCGTCCTTAAATTGCTGCTATAGCACATGCACATTGGACTAATAAGCAGTGATAGTGATAGAGGCATTAAATTGTGTCACACAACAGCACCTCCTGATCAATATCACACGTATAAATATCAGGGACAACCAAAAGCATAACCAAGTGCCATGCATGTGTAGGGAATGTGTAAGTGGAGGTCAGGAAAGCAATCACAACATTACCAGCATTTGTCAACCATCTAGATAAAGTAGGTGTAAGGTACAAACTAGAAAATTGACACATTTCCAGATAAAACTTCACAAAGTATGATCAATTAACACACGCCATGTGTGGATAAACAAGTATCTAACTTCAACACTTCAAACACATATCCAAACAACATCACAGGGATAAGGCAACTTAAATGTTGTGGACAGTGGCCAGGACAAGCTGAAATATTTACCACATAACATGTCACTCAATGCAGTGTCTGCCACATTTGCTTTTACATCCCAAATTGACATCCATCCAACATTTCCCCTTGTCTTATGTAACTCCTGCACTGGGTCCAGTGTCACATCATACTAACCACATCAACTGCAGCAGCAATCATGGATGGTAAACACACAACTGTAGTCACACATCACCAACTACACAATAACCAAAAATCATTAGAAAAGAAATGGCAGGACCAATGTATTCAAAACTTTGACAAGGTTTAATGAACATATTTTTCAAACACAATTGTCCAATTAAGGCCAGTGGCAGTCCATGATAGAGTAATGTGCAAAAGCACAATGTTGTGGCAACACACTTGCCCTCACTGACACTGCTAGGGAACCCCCTCACAAAGGGGCATCCATTATGCATAGCAGGCACCTCAAAGATAGTACTTGGGAGGGGGCTATGGTTTAGGGATGAATGGGTTGGGGTTTGAGATTATTTTTTTCAGTTTAGGACTGGGTTCAGTGGGTGGGGGTGTACTTTCTCTGGAGTGGAGTGGGATGTGGATGGGATGGGTTGGTCTTTGAGAGTATTGTGGGGTTTGGGACTTGGTTCAGTGGGTTGGGGCGCACTTTCTCTGGAGTAGAGTGGGATGTGGAAGGGATGGGTATACCTGTGGGATGCGTTTTTGGAACTTTGGGAGGAATTGGCTCAGATGTCACAGGGAAACAGGTAGGATATTCAGGATGGAGTTCTGGGTATGGGGTAGAAGGATTTGAAGTGTGAGCTGTATCTGTTGTTTGAACTGTGTGTTGTTTAGGTGACTGTGAGTGTTTGCGTTTTTGGACTGTGTGTGCTGTGGACATTATGGGTGCTGTGGAGGGGTTTGGGTCTGTTGCTGTGGTGCCTTGGGGTATGGTTGCTGTTCTGGAGTGGTCTTGGTCTATTGCTGTGGTGCTTGCAGGTATGGTTCTGGGCATGGAAGGTTCTGTTGCTGTGGTGCCTGGGGGTATGGCTGTGGGTGAGAAGGGGTTTGGGTCAGTTGCTGTGGTGCCTGGGGATATACTGGGCTGGTGGGGGTGGTGAGGGGGTTTGTATGTCTGGTAAGTGCTTGCATGCCTGTGTTTCTTGTGTGGTTTTCTTGTCTGTGGTGCTTGGGTCTGTTGAAGTTTGTGCTTGCTTAGGTGTGGATGTGCTTGGGACAATAATGGGAATAAGGATTTTGGAAGGGAAAGGGGCAGGTGCTGGGATTGAAGATTAGGAAGGGGATAAAGCTTTCGCCAGGGAGGAGGCCTGAGCCTGAAAAGATCTCTGTAGGGCAGACATTGCAGTGTGAATGCCTTCCCGGATAGGCCACCATCCGTGTCAGCTGGTGGCCTTGCCCCTGGATGGCACTTAGGACTGCAAGCTAACCCACGGAGATGGTCTTCAGGAGTTAAATAGCCTCCTCAGTCAGGGCAGTGAAGGAGATATGCATATATATATGAATGTAACAATATAGGGAATATCACACATCACCATGCTGATAGTCACTCTACAAAATGCAATGCCTCATAACCCATTAAAAGATTGGCCTATGTAGGGACTACTCCATTTCACCACACAACACAATATGGTTACACTGTGGAACTTAGAGCCAAATTGCAGCCTAGGGGAACAGGCAGGAAGAAATTGTACAGAGCAAACAACTGCATTTGAGATAGTTACTTGTTCCTCTGGTGAGCCATAAAGCTGGCCCTACAGGGGAACTAGAGTTTCGAGCTAATCTGGAGAGAAAGGATGGCCCTCTCGTCTGCTTGGTCTGGCATGACTGCTCCCAGAGATTACAAACAGGCGCTAAAGTGTAGGAACTGTTGATAGCAGCTGTGTCAGGAGACAAGTGAGGTTCAAACCGCAGCATACATGTACACCACATTTGTGGTCATCAGCGTAGGCACACACAGCCACTGGGCCGCGACCATCACTGTCACCAATGTTAGCTTATGGGTGTGTCCACCATAGTGGCAATCGCCTACCACGCGGTCAACTTTCACGCCCAGTGGCAGTCCCAAATGGTCGATATACACGGTCAGGTATCCACCATTTTAGCGGTAGCAAAGATAGTAATAGGGACTGCGCGTTATCACCACTACAAATGAGGCCTAACTTGTTGACATTTTAAACACTCCCTTCACATGTCACGTCCAGAACAAAACATCATCTGTGTGGTGCACTACTGTGCATATGGCAACATCTGCGTGGTGCACTGTACACCATGGTCAGCAGTTTTTCACATGAAATGTCATGAAAACCTTGATAATGTGCAAATGTAACTTGTCTGAATTGATGATGTGCACAGTTCTGTTACAGACATGTGAAGGTCACATTGGCGATTATTGGTGGATGTTTAAGAGTAGATAATGATGATGTGAATTATGTGTAATGCTTCATGAAGCTGTTATGCCTTTTTACATGACTTTAGGCTTACTCTTCGTATATGTTCCTTTGGACACTGTGACCAATGTGAAGGTTTGTTATAACTCCTCATATAGGTAGCCTGGGAGAGGGAGAAAATATCAGCCTCTAGTGTATCACTCATTTCCAAACCTTCAGACCATGGAAGAAAGACATCATACAGACATTTTGTTTAAATCATCACACAATCCTGGATTTATGTCATCAGTTGAAGCCTGACCTCTTACCTTGCATCACGTATCCTACATCTATCACACCAATTGCTAAACTCATGTCAGTATTGCATTTTCTGTCCACAGGTTTTTTTCAATTCACTGTTGCTATTTCAGGTGGATTGTCACAATCTATGTTCATTTGTGTACTACAAGAGGTGCTTACAGCATTGTTGAGATACGTGGACAGCTACACCCAGTTTCCCAGACGTGAGTATTTAGCCACTGTGACGGCTGATTTCTATAGTTTTGGTCATGCCCCACATCTTGCTGGGTCCATTGATGGCACCCATAGTGCCACAGTACCACCGCAAACCAACAAACAAGTGTACCGCAATAGGTAGCACTTCTATTCTCTCAACGTGCAGGTTGTCTTTTTACCAGCTTTGTACATCTCAAACATATATAACCAGTTTCCAGGATATGCACATGATTCCTTCATACTGTGGAACGGCACCATTACCCAGCTGCTATCACAACTACTATCGGAAAGGGCCTGGCTTGTAGGTAAGTATGATTTGTCTTAACTTTGTGTGGGTAATGCCAGGTAGTATAATCTGAAAATGTGCAACTCATTGTTGCACTTCTGTCTGTCTCCCATCTAGGAGACTCAGCGTATCTCAGCCGGCCCTGACTGTTGGCACCACTGAGGAATCCTACTGTGCCAGGGGAAGTCCACTTCAATGAGGCCCATGTGGCCAGTGAAGAGGGCTTTTGGACTCCTGAAAGCCTTATTCAGATGTCTGGGCACGATGTCTTACTCCTCATTAGTCTCACCATGACTAACATGCACAGCATGAGCTTATGAATCATCAGCATCATCAACACTGACATTCACATACCCACACAACCACTCACACACCCAGTCATATATCTATAAACCCTCTCACACATACATACAGTCACTTATGCATTCACTCAGAGACCCAGAGAACCACTCACACACCCACTCACAGACTTAAACGGGCAGTCATGCACCCGCTCACACAGCTACATACATACCTATTCAGCCACTTACACTTACACACACAGACCCACACAGCCATGTACACACACCCTCACACACCCTTACAGCAGAACCACAGACACATCCAGTGACATACCCATACAGCCAATCATACACATCTCAGAGACCACACAGCCACTTACACACCCACTCATGCACAGACCCATCACATACTCACACTACCATTTACACACCCAAACGGCCACTTACGCCCCTATCTACACACCCATTCAACCACTCATATTCACACACCCACACCCACTTCCACATCCATACAGCCACTCACACACAGAGAGACTCAGAAAACCTTTAACATACCTACTCACACACCCATACAGATATTCATACACTCAATCACACATCTAGACAGCCACTCACACACCCATACAGTCACTGATACACCCACTCAGAGAACTACTCACACACCCAAACCCATACCCACACAGGCACTTATACACCTAGTCAGAGACCCAGAAAACCACTGGCATACCCATGCAAACACTCATACAGCCACTCACACACCTAACCATACATCCATACAGCCACTCAAAACCCCGTCCACAAACCCATAGAGCCACTGAGACATCCACTTCGAGAACTACTCACACACCCACTCACAGACCCACACAGGCACTCATACAAACACTTACACATCCACTCACATACTCACACACCAACTTACACACCCACAAAACTACCCACACACCCACTCACACACATATAGCCACTCAGAGACCCAGAAAAATCACTCACACATCCACTCAGACACCGATACAGCCACTCGCACACCCCATCAAAGACCCAGAAACAACTCACACTCCCATTTACACACTCATACAGCCACTCACACAACTACTGTCAGACCCAGAGAGCCACTCATACATCCACTCACAGACCCATACTGGTACTCACACATCTACTCAAACACCCACACCCATATACACACTCCTACAGCTAGTGATGCACCCACTCACATACCCACACACATAAACTTACACACCCACTCACATACCCAGAACATTCTCACAACACATTGTTACACACTCACACAAACACTCACCCATACAGCCAGTCACACACTCATTCAGAGACCCTGAAATCGACTCACATATCCATTCACATACATAGACAGCCCTTGACACACCCACTTAGAGACTCAGAGAACTGGTCACACATCTACTCACAGACCCACAGAGGCACTCACTCACTCACCCACTCACACACCCATGTGTTCACTAATACAGCCAGTCACACACCTACTCACGGACCCACACAGCCACTTACATACTTATCACACACTCACCCACACATTTACTCACTCACACACACACTCTAAATCTCATACAGTCAGTCACACACCCAGAGACCCAGAAAACCACATGTGTACCCATTCTCACACCAGTACAGCCACTCACACACCCACTTACAGAACCAGAAAAGCACTCACATACCCATTCGAGACCCATGCAAGTAAGATGCCCACGCACACACCCACCACACATTCATACACCCACTCACACATCCATACAGCCACTTTTATATTCACTTACAGACCCACACAACCAGTCACACACGCACTCAAGGACCCACAGAACCACTACACACCCACTGAACCACTCACACACCTACTCACACACCCATACAGTCCCTTAAATACCCACTCACAGATCCAGAAACCACTCATACACCCACAGAGGCGGTAGACAGTTACTCACACACCCACAAAGTCACTCTCACACCCAGTTTCATACTCACACAGCCACTAACACAGCCACTAACACACCCATATAGCCCCTCAAACATATATGCTGTTACTTACAAAGCTATTCACACACCCACATACAGGCAGTGATACAGTTATATAAATTATGATAGGATTTGTTTGTATTAAATGTGTTGTTGTTTTGTATTAAATGTGTGCTTTGGTTGGAAACAGATTGGCGGAGCCATCACAGATCCACTTTCAACATAGCAGACAGACCCCTTATTTGACCAAAGATCCAAACTGGATCCATGGCTCAGAGTAAGAAATTAGAAAAAAGGGTTTGAATACAAAAAGAACCAGTGTTTCGGAAAAAGGTTGGCTCTGAAAAGAGCCTTTGTGTTTATAGTGTATAGATTATGATAATACATAGGGCAAGGTACAGTCTTTTAAGTTGTTGAGGAGCACCCTAATGTCTGTGAAATGAACTCCATCCTTTTCTAATATTCCATCCCTGTCAAAGCGTAAGTTGTTGTGATGTGGCCTCATAGAAATGCAGAAATAGCTTTATTACCATGATTCCTGGTTTTCTCCTCATGTGGACAAAATTGGATCCACCACTACCACTCTGTCTTTGACAAATGTTGGAGAACACCAAGGCAGTATGTAGGAAAAGTGACATAAATTTAGCAAAGGTATCTTTCATTAGGATTTCCAGCCTGCACAAGTAATTGTGCCTAGGTCATTGCCACCACAGTGCACAATCATGAGGTCTGGATGTTGGCAAGCCGTAATGCTTTCAACCAAAGGCAGCAATTGATGCCACTTTTACCCTCTGTCGCCAACCCAAGTAATGTCTACATTAGGCAAAACTAGGTCCCTGTCAATAGCGCTCTTTCTAGCACTCTCTCTGGCCCAAAACACAAAACTATGGCCCAGAGTCCAGACTCTGTACATTTTGGAGAGAAGCAGGAGTAGCACACAGGAAAAGTCTGCACCAGAATGATTCAGATTTGAAGAATGAAAGGCAGTTACAATGGAGGAAAGCAAGCAAAATATAAAAGAAAATATTTGATTGGATGGTGGAGATGTGCAGGGAAATAAAATTAGGTAGTGGCTTTAAGGTAAAAAGTACCTAACTCTTTATTTGCTTTGAAAAAATAAAAAATGTTATATTGTTTGGGAGATGCTTGGAATTGCAAACAGTCAACCACACCTACTACACTTAATGTGAAGCTAGTATGCTGTTGCGAGAAAGTCTTGTGAACTTTTGACCTACTGGTAGCCAGACACTATTGGAAATATGGTTACTATGGAAACTGAGCTAAAAGAGTGTGGAGGGACAGGAACAAAGTGACTGCAGACTGAAATTAAAAAGCAGACTGGTGTACAAAAATTGCTCTGTAGGGAGTGTGTGTCTTGTAATTGACAATATTTTACAAAATATAATATAAATGAAAAGCATTAACAGCAAAGTGTTGAATGCTTTTAAGGGCTTTTGTGTTGATCCAAGGAGCTGCCACAGATTCACACTGGGACAGCGCTGAGCGCCCCTGTGGATCTGTAAAAAACAATCAAATTTGGCTTATTTGCGGGATAGGTTAAAAAACAGTGGCCTCTAGTAGTTAATAATGTTACAGTGAGCTAAGCACTGTACGTCTCTCACCTCTGTCATCTTATTATTAAACACTTTAAATGGTATTTTATGAAGTATATTGAAGTTTACTTTGCTGGATGATGTCATCAGTGATGTAATTTGAAATGTAATCAGTGATGTCACTGAACATGTCATTAATGATGAAATATGTAAGGTCATAACCAGTGCATTGCAGGTGAGTAGGTTATAGTTAGCTCAGATATATCTTATTGTTCAATTGCTATAGTTGTGTGAGTGTAAAATCTGAGCCTAACTATCATGTCCCTGTAACCTTTGTTTTTTTCACTGAATTCTGATGTTTTTTTAAAATTCTATTTCCTAACTATAACATCCCTCTAACCTTTGTTTGTTTCAGTGAATTTTATATATGTATATGCATGAATACATACACGTACACATACACATACACATGTATAAGTATGCACGTGTGTATATGCACATATATGTGTATGTACATGTGTATATGCACATATATGTATATGTGTATATACACTTAAAAAGATTAAAGTGTTGTTATAGTTAGCAATATGCAACCTATTGTTTTAAAACAAAAAAGCACTGAAATGCACCAGTAATAGTTTTCTCAACTCTTGTGTCCCCGCCTTCCACTGCTTATGAATCTCACATATTACATCACTCTTGACATGTTAAATAATCCATTGATGACATCAGTGATGACATCTCAAATGACAACATGGAGGACATCACTAACACCATAATCATAGTCAAATCAAAAAAATACTTTATTCGGTAGTTCATTTGATAAGAACACCATAAAAGTTCATAAAATACAAATTACAAAGTTGATCATGTATTAAGATCACAATTTTAAAATACTAAAAGCAATTAAAATTCATTTAAAAAAGCAGATTTGATAAAAAGGAAGCAGCAAGATATATCATACAATTTATGTTCATCTTAGATCCTAGAGATTTTGTGGGCGTTCATTGTATCTCTCCTAATCAGATCTTATTCATAGGTTGCGACGATGTTGAATACAGAATTTAAGAAAACGTGCAATTGCTTTAGCATATTTTTCATTTTCTAAATGTTGTAATGCCAAGAACGCAGGACGGCATTGGCGAAGCCCCCAGAGTTTTAAGATGGGGAGTAGCCAACGCCTACGGGGTTCCACAAAAAATTTGCAAAATAGAATAGTATGTATGGTTGATTGCGTAGATACCAAATCACATGGGCAGCATGTCCGTGTGGACATCCAGTCGTTTTGGGTTGGAAAGGAAACTAGCAAATGAAACATGTCAAACCTTAAGCGAGTTAGCAGCATTTTTTCATATTGGGTTAGACTATATAACAAATAAGGTTCAACTTCAAAAACAGTCTGCACTAGTATGGCTTTCTGAACAGATTGTTTGTGGATCTCGGTTACTAGGCGTAACTGTCTCAGATGTGTAAGGCATTCTTTTTTTAGATCCGCCTTAGAAATTTCATTTATCCTGGGAGGATTATCAAAATATTTCTTGTAGCCCAAGTCCTCAAGAGTTGCTTTGACGTAGGTTATCCATTTGATTTTTTTACACTGATCGAGACTCAGAATATCTTCAATGATGGATCTCGTTAAATGGCATTGCTCTGTAACCCATATTCTGCGCCATAGCATAACTGGCTGCAGTTTTATGATGTCTGTTATATAGTCTAGTCCCAATTCTAAGTGACATGCATATGTGGAGGTATTCCTTGGAACCGCAAGTAAGTATCGTAAGAAGGAATTCTCAATTTTTTGAATGGCTTCAACATTTACATACCCCCATATTCCTGCCCCATATATTGCCGTAGATATGCATTTAGCGTTATAAATTTTCTGCATTACTTGTATTGGACGTTGGCCCAGTTTTTGTGAAAATGCTTTTAGTGAGACAGTTTCCCTCAAGAAGGCAAGTTTCCTGGCATTAACCGCTGGGGTCCACTTGAACTTCTCATCTATTACTATCCCCAGGTATGGGTAGGTTGCCGTTCTATCTAATGGTTCACCTTTTACAAACAACCTTCGGCACTTCCCAGATCCCTTCCCAGCTTGCATAGTGTAAGTTTTCTTAACATTTAGCTTTAGATTTAGGGTAGCCATGAACGTACAATATCTGTTTAGTGCACATTGGAGTTCATTTGGGGTTCTTGCTAAAATGACAGCATCGTCGGCATATAATAGTGCAGGTATTTGCCGACGAGCTATTGTAGGTAAATCTTTACTGCCTTGGAGCATCGCGGCTTCCAGTCCGTTAGTGTAGACAGTGAATAAAAAGGGGGCCAGCACACAACCCTGTCTGACCCCCTTTTCCACCCTGAAATTTCCTGTAAGTTCCCCCTTGGTCCCAAATCTTACCCTGCCTGTCGTCCCTGTGTACATTTCACGCAGGAAATCAACAATCGCTGGGTCAACGCCCAATTTCAGCACGATGTTCCATAATGCTGAATGAGCGACGCAGTCAAACGCCGCTGATAAGTCGACGTAGACCATGTATAGTGTTGACCCCTTGGCCTCCGTATATTTACCCGCTAGGAGGGAAAGGTTAAGTGCTTGGTCTGCTGTGCATAATCATAGTCATAAACAGCATGGAGGTACTGAGTTTACATGTATGGATCCAATTAGTGTAAGCCCTGGATGCAGACATGATTGCGCATGTTGAAAGTTATGTGCTGCACTGTTTCTAGCATTTTTTTAATGTAAAGTTAGATCTTGTTATGATACCTAAGTACACCATCAGTTTAACCTTTGGGTGTTTTTCAGTGAATTTATGAGCTTTTTTTAACCATAAATTAAGATCTTATTAACATACCTTACTATGACGTCACTTTAATCTTAGTTTTTTCCATGAATTTCTGGGCGGTTTTGATCCTATTCACAGAAATCCCTCACTGATCATACCTTTTGAATGCGTTGAGTAGAGGACTGGATACAGGGCCTGTTCGGCATCAAGGCCCCGCACCCAAGCTCCGGATGATGGTCAGCATCCCATTGCTGGCTAACTTCTTACAGTCATGCAACCACCCATGCACACCTACCCATATTTTATGTATTATTTATTTGCTGCACTGTGGTACTCCCACTGGACTACATGGGGGATCATACTGGGTTAAGCGAGAGTACTGCGCGACCTTCAGCAGAATTGTATTTTCAATTTGGCCTCCGTGACCACTCCACCAGTTCCAGGAGGTCATGGTACCTCTATCCTACCGACTTATGGCTTATTTGTTTCTAAACTTCTTGGACATGAGGCAGAGACCCTTAGTCCAGTAATGGCAACTGCAACGCTTTTGTTCATGGTGCGGCAAATTGATCAGATTGCTCCATATTGCAGGTCCAGACAGATCCCATGGTACTTAAGCAGCTGACTGTAAAAGAAAACCTTGCAGCCACTCAGAATGTTCTATTTTTTTTTAATTTGTGGTGCCACAGGCAAACTGCCTAGATATCTCTAATATTTGAACCTTAATTTCTCGAAAATGGCTGAACAGATTTACACCAAATCACAAACAGCATACTTTCTGAGTAAAGATCTAATCCTCTCCCAAATTGGATGTAACTCTCTGTAGCAGTTTTTCTAAAATGGTTCTTCAAAATTCCTATGATAAATTGCATAGAGAAAGCACATCTTGCCCCCTCACCCTTTTATCTCGCCACATGCTTGATGAATCACCCCAAAGCTTTCAAGGAAGGTGGAGAGATGGATACATTTTTTAGATCACTTTGTAAAGATTTGTCAAACTGTGCCAAAATTATTAGCAAAACAAAAAACGCTGGTCTTATTTAACCTCTATCCAAACTATAACTACCCATTGGAGACTGTGCAGTGTAATATCTATCTATCTATCTATCTATCTATCTATCTATCTATCTATCTATCTATCTATCTATCTATCTATCTATCTATCTATCTATCTATCTATCTATCTATCTATCTATCTATCTATCTATCTATCTATCTATCTATCCATCCATCCATCCATTCATTCATTCATTCATCCATCCATCCATCTATCCATCTATCCATCTATCTGCCTATCTATCTTTCTATCTATTTATCTAAATATGGAATTTTTAAGGTCACACGTCACCGCCCCTGCAGGTACTCCCCTACCGACCGCGTCTGGTCACAACAGTCAATAGTAATTAAACTCAAGAGCTTTTTTCAAGCGATATACTTCACTGACTGGGAGGTGGACACTTGTGAGGGAAAGCTTTGGTAGGTGATTATAGGAGGAAAATCTGGTGTTACAAACACAACGTAAAATTACACATTTTCACGTAGATGACCCCCTTTCCCATCACCTTGAGCTAAGCATGTAATTTGCGCAAGAAACACGCATCCTATGTGGGAAAACCTTTACAGGAATTCAGACAGACCCCCACTGGCAATGTATATTACTCTGAAAAGCAGATGTCATGTAAATTCTTCTACAACAAGGGTAATTTCCACTAGAAAAATCACGGATGGAGAAATCACCCTGCTACTGCATGGCAGGTGTAATGCCTCCAGCCCATAAATTGAAACATAACACCATAACATTCTTATAATTACATCTGTCTGTTCATGGATATACGACCCTTGTTTCTAATGATATCTGTCTTCCAGATTACCAATTTTTTCAAGTGTGTCATGCTGATATGATGTCCCGTGTCATCCTGCCCCCTTATTGGAGTCCTCAGCAGCCCCTCATCATCATATTAATTAAGGAGAGTGGACTTTAGCCACACTATGAGAAGGCTGCTCGTCTTCCACACCTGATCCCCAAATTAATTGGAATCTGCGCGTGGCAGCCGTTTTATTAATGTATATATTTTTCAACATGCGGGCGAGCCTGTGCATTTTAATCTGTCCAAACCACGGTTAAATGTACTTGTGGTGTGCACGCAGGCTTAAAACAGAAAACAGCTGCACGCAGGCATTCCGGTGCGCAAACATCCTGATGACATTGCTTTCCTCCGACAGCGCTTCAGTCATCAATTCCTTCCCGCCATTTTCTGTTGTCCCCATCTCAGCTCTGAGCAAACGAACTGAAACAGCGGTAATTAACGCCTTGATTCCTCTCATTAATGCGCACCGTAATCCACCTGCCAGGGAGCTCGCGGGCGCTGCCATTTCCTTCGAGGAAGCGCTGCTGGGAATCTCGCCGCATTCGTATTCAAAGGGATGGCCACTGCTTCTCATTTAATTCTTGCCTAACAAATGTCAGCGCTGATGCGTTACAGATTATTCACTCAATTTGACGGTTCCAGGTGATGGGGAGCTACACAAATCTCCTCTTTTAGTGTAAAAGGGTCAGCTGGACGACTTTGCCGGCAGGAGCAGGGATGTGACTTGACACGAATCAATCACACGGGCTCAATTTTACAGTTATAGCGCCTAATGCCTAAACATGACCGCACAGGTGAAAATTAGCACCTGATTATGAGCGTACATGATCCTCCCCTGAAAGACAATAATATTGGCATTAAGCTTCTCAAGAGGGAAGATGCTGCTGGTTTTTAATATCTCTTAAATTATGTCAGGAAAAACACTGGAACATCACACAAAAGCCACAGTCAGTGTATATTGCTATCTCATAAAGCTGGAGATCTCTCCAACAATATTGACACAGGAGCAGGCAAGCAAATGTCAGCCAATATAACATATGAAATACTTAACGTAACCAATTTTCAGCTGTCAATCAGGAGGGAATAATGACTGATGTGCGGAATCAATACGCCACAATTGAATTCCAGCTCACAAACTTGTTTCGTTCTGCACTATAAAAGACTGTCAAATGTCACACCCCATGAGATGCAACAGGATTCCAGCGATTTATTTATTTCAAGCTGCGAAGTCTATTAGCAAGAGGTGCTGCTTGCGCTATTGGAAATAAGAGTTCAGGTGACCTTAAATTCTCTGAACTGACAACTCATTGCATCTTCGACCAATTAATTTTGTTTTCTAAGGATTTTTATTTTCACCTTTTTAAGTCACTGGAATGCCTTACGAGTGTCCATTCCCGGTGTCACCCCAATAAAATCTATTGATGAGATATTTTCAGATTTTCTATGCATTGTGTATTCGATTTATGGGTCATACTGCACTGTACTGAATAGGCTTATACAGCTTAAGCTGGGCCACTGAATCAACATTGCATTATATCGGACCGTCGAGGTGCAAGAATGCTGAGGGTTCTTATCCCCAGTGTCTTCTGTGATGTGCAGGTTTTAGAGCCCTTGTCATGTGTATTTCACTCGCTGTTCAGTGTGTGTTAGTGTTATGTTGGGTTTAGACTGCCCTGGAAAAACCTAGGGGGTCTCAGCAGGCTCCAGGAAATCTGATGTACTAGAAACAATGTTTTCCGTCTAAAATAAGAAAAATTATGTGGGAAGAGTGTAAAAAGTGACATTTATTTGTGGGACTTTTATTGGTTATATGTTTATGAATCATCACAAGTTAAAAATTTGAGACAGTCCTAGAGGGACATAGAAATACATCTTCAAACATTTTTCTACCATCAGGAAATGATCAACTGTCAAGGAATTACACATTTGTAATGATCCACCTTACCAGGTGAGTAATAATTAATTCAGAGCCAATTTAGAATTATACTTTACTGCATGCATGAGACTACAGGTATTAGTGAAACAATGAGATATTTGTATTTTGCTCACCATCTCTATGTCCCTATAGTACCTGAATATTGTGGACTAAATATCATGTGACAGTTATATTGTGCCCTAAACATTGTGAACAGAAAGATCTCCCAATTGCAATTAATCATTGAAAAGCTACTTCCAATGGCACAATAATATTGAGAAGAATGCAAAATAAAGATGGATGGACTGCTTCAATTAATCTCAGCGACTAGTAATTACTTGGGCCCACATCTTACTTCATTGTTGTTATACAGCCCATGCCACCTTAGTTTGGACCTAGCCATATGCAAATCAGTCTTGACCCTTCTCCACATGGAACAGTTCAGCCGGAACTGCCAAGCCAGCTCTTCCCTGAACCGGTACACAAGCACCCCAGGACCCGTTTTGCCCTAGTTATGGCACTCATCAGCCGGGTACAGCTAGGTTCCTGTGACACAGTGGGCACAGGACCCACGTCTAGGCATACACATTCCACTTAGAGCGGTAAAGTAAAGCATACAAAACAGTGATGGATGGAATGCTTAACTCCTTGGCCGCGGCGGACCTTTCGCTGCGGCGCTGGGGGGGAGGAGGGGGTCGTGAGGCGCCGCTCATGACTCATGGGTGATGCCGCATGGGCGGAGCGGCGTGACGGAACCACCCCGTCATGAGCACAGCGCGCCCGTGGCTCGTGACGGAGTGGTTCCGTCACAAGCACGGAACGGGTTAAATTAATTTCAGCGACTTGTAATTACCCTTGGCAGCATTCCTATCCATCATAATTTTGAACACCATGCCACCTCAGTTTGGACCCAGCTATATGAAATCAGTCTTGAACCTGCTCCAATTGGACCAGTCTAGGCCGAACTGCCAAGTCAGGTCCTCCCTGTACTGGAACACAAGAAACCTAAGACAAGCTTCTTTTTTCCTTTTAAGTTTCAAAAACCTTTATTCAATTGAAAGGTCAGAATGTATGTTAGCCAATCCATATTTCAGGTGGCACAGCACTTGACCAGGGGCTTAGCTTGGACAATAAAATTGGTGGGGTGTGAGCTACATAATTTCCAACAATCACACTGGCATTAAGCAGGGCACATGACAGGTGCTGAAGAAGCAGTGGAAAGACAGATGAATGTGGATTGGCTGGGCTAGTAAATGAGAGAAAATACACTATTTTGTAAAATAACCAACATTTTCGAAGACTTTCAAAGCAGAAAGGGAAGAGTGTGTGTTTTGCCTGCGTTTGTACAAACATTCCTGGTGAAAACCGACAGACACCTCACCATACCTGACTGAAAACACCAGTACCCAATTATTTGCCAGTAAATATATTTATTAGAGGGGTGTAACACCTAACCCCCCCAAAAGCTACACCCCTGCGTTTGACTAGGTGAAAAACGCACAGTGCCAAGTTCTATACCAGGTTTACTTCTAGATGGTAATGTATTCTGAATTAATAGAAAATTTAGGCAAGAATACTAAAACATATGGAATAAAATGTAAATAATAAGTAAAGAAATTAATAAATCAAATTGGCACACTAATTCATTCCTTTCAAAAATGTAAAATCAGGAAACAACCATTTCCCATCATCACCTCAACACCATTCCAAGTAAGCTTTCACCTTGCCCTTCTGTAATATGTCATTACACATATAATCATGTAGCAAAGATCTTGCTACTACATCAATGCATTTGAATAGCAAGAGATTGTTGGCTCTCCATAGATCGTTTTTTAAACAGTTCACAAGGACCCAAGATGTTTGGCACGGGGAGCTGGATCTGATCAGACCAAAAACCACAACCTCTTTAGATAAAGCCATGTTTGCATTTAGGGAAGATAGCCATATATCTGATAAAGCCCACAGCATCTGTACTGTAGGCCAAACCAAAAAGGTGGTCACAAGATTCTTCTAACAAACATCCCCAAACATCCACACAATGTGTCTCTAGAACATTATTTTCTCCAATTTAAAAAGAGGCAGAGAGGCAGGCAACCATGTACCATGGACCATGCCAGGTCGCGATGGATATTAAACAGGTACCGTACAGAAACATTTCCCCGAATTGCTTTTGACTTTTGATCTGAAAATCCACTGACTGGTAACTGAAGCTCTTCCCCAGTGGCTGCTTTGTGAAGAAGCTTAGGTGACATCAGGCCCAAAGTAATCCCTTTTAAATTGTGCTAATTAATGAACTTTCTGGCATAAAAGTAAGCAAAAGGGCAGGAATCAAAACGAGGCACATTGGTAGATACCACCATGTTCCATGTTGTGCACACAGAAAATGTAACTAAAACTTGTCAAAAAGGACAATATCCCTTATTCATTGTCTTGACATATGCTAACTTTTATCATGTTGCAAATAAACAAGGATTGTAAACAGAAGCCGATGCTGGGAGCATTCTTGTCACCCAAAACCACATGTTTAAACATGACCACACAAGTCTCTCGTTCTTGGTTTCCTACCCAAATGAACTGAAAACCCCACCTTTGTATCAGTGTCAGGCAGTTTTGAGGGATGGTGAAAACTACAGCAACATACAAAAGGCTTCATAGAAATTCTGACTTTGCAAAAATAATTTTACCAGTCATAGTGAGTGACCTACGACCCCAAACTGTGATTTCTTGCTTACCCTCAGACATGCTTTCTGACCCTCTCTGTGAACCACTGCCTCTCTCCAAAACACAGACCAAGAACATGTATGTGATCTTCCACCACTTTAAGGCCCCAATCTATCTTGTCTTTTTTCCAGTTAACATGCAAACACTCACTCTTTGCCAGGTTAATTTGTGATGAGGATGGAAATAAAACCTACTGCAATATCATAAAACCTATTGAAAAGAAATATTGTCGAAACAAAAACAGATATATCATCCATAGAAGCTGAAGTAGTGACAGAAGTCTCAGGACACCCAATTCCTCCTGGGACAGGGATCCCTTTAATCTGTTTATCAGCCAACAGAGTAGCAATAAAGGGTTTGATGGCCAAAATGAACAAGAAGAAGGACAAAGGGCATCCCTGCCTTATTCCTGATAAAATGGGAAAAGAGCCAGTTAATGTGCCAATGACCACGACCTTGCCGTAATAATTTGAGTACAATAAAGTAATCCAAGAGTTGAATTTACGCCCACAATTAATTTGCTGTAAAACCTTGAACATAAATGAGTGATTGAACGTACCAGAGGTCTTTTCTTGGTCCAAGTTGAGTAAACACATTGATAAACCAAGTTCATTAACATATAGCACATCACCAGCTAAACATAAATTGTCAGAGATTTTGCACCCTGGTATACCACATATTTGATCTGATGCAATGACTGTGGAAATCACAGGACTCAATTGAATGAACAAGGTTTTAGAAAATATTTTAAAGTCTATATTAAGAAGACTACTAGGATGCCAGTTTCTAACATCATTTCAGTCACCTTTCTTATTACAGATAAGCTTCATGCACCCACCTCTCAATGAATTTTAGAGCAATCTTCCTCCCATAGAATTCTTAAATACTTTAAGTAAATCAGACCCTATTACATCCCAAAAGGTAGCATAGAATTCTATGGGTATACAATCTGAACCAGGGGCTCTCCCTTTGGGAAGACTTTACATAACTATTTCTAAGTCTTCAAGTACAAAATCCCTTTCAAGATCTTCCTTCTCGTCTTCAGACAAAAACAAATGGAAATGTTGCAAAAATAAATTGTCAGTCACATTGTCTGATTCTTTGGGGTCATCAAGTTCTTTATAGAAGCTATGTACACATTCTTTGATACCTCCAGTAGTGGTACACCTGTTACCACGTGAGTCTAACATGCGATCTATAATTTTCCCACTAGCTTTAACTTTCAGAAAGAAGAATCTAGAGCAAATATGATTTTCCTCCAAGAAATGTGCCCTAATCCAGAGAATCAAAACTTTTGTAAAATCATTGTACAATGAGGATATTCTCTGCTTGCACAACATTATGTCAGCTTGTACATCAAACCCATGCTCTAAAAGCTTGGACAAATTCTGGAGCTGTATTTTTAAATGGATGATACTTCCTCTTCTTTCTCTAGCCTCTGCCAGTTCTGCTAATGATACCTAAACATTTCACTGGCGGATTTGTTTTTGAGTAAATTAATATTTAGTTTCCACAGTGCTTTTCTTCTAAGATGTATATCAGCTATGGACACACCTACTGCAATGAGGTTGTGGTATTAAAAGAAAACTGGAATGAGTGTTGCTGAAACTATCTTTTCTGATGGACTTGCAAATATAAAATCAATGTGGGACATAGTGGAAGAACTAGAACCAATCCAAGTGCATTCTGGATCATTAAGGTGTAACACTTTGTAAGCATCCTGTAATGAAAATCAGCAATGATATTCAGCAGTGATTTGGAGCTACTGTCAAGGCACAATGTAGAGCAAGACTTTTTATCTTTAACATCCAATAAGCAGTTAAAACCACTTCCTACAAAAACATTCCTGTTGTATAAAAGGAGCTGGTATAGCAAGTTCCAAACATTGTCCCTGCATGATAATGAGGTAGGGCAATACACACTTATATGGTGAATTTCATATCCAATCAATGTACCATTCGCACATTATTGGCTCCCTTTAACCGCATTATACCTGCACTGAACGCAAAATAAAATGCCTATTCCTGCATTTTGTTCTGGATTGCAGTCTGATAGATTGAAGTATCAGAGTTCCACATTTTCTGAAATAGCACGTCCTTTGAAAGTTCTAGAATAGCACTTTCCTGTAAAAAATAAAATAATTTTTTTTTGTTTAAAAAAAATCAAACAAAGCTGAACATTTAGCATCATTGCCTAAACATCTATCATTAACACTCCACAAAGGAACCATCAAGAAACATTCAAATGAAAAACACATTGTCACTTCCAGTCCAATTTCATATTTCTTCACATGGTCTTTCTCTTTATCACAGGGGAAAAAGCATTTTCTGCTTTTCCCTCCTGAAATGTACCTCTTTCAGTTTGTGCACACAAATCTCTTGAGTCATTGCTCTCAAATACCGTCCCTACAGCATCATCGTCCTATTTCTCCTTCCTTTTTAATGAGGTTGGCATATTTATGGCTGCTGCAACCTCTTCCTCAATTATGTTGTCATCCTTGCCCCAATCAATGACCATGCCAGCAATTGCAGTGTCAGAAAAATACTAGTTTTCCAGGGCTTTCAGACATAGTCTATCTCAGTGCAAGAGTCTTTTGACGAAAGTGTAAACACTTTCTCCTGGTTATCAATAGCTTTCACAGGATCACATGAAGCTGTTTCTACTGTTTGTTGGCTTAAAGTAGAAAATATCTTTGCAGTAGCATACACACTGCCATCCTTATCAGTGTCGTTTAGCTGAAGTTCATAATGTGGGCCAAGTTACAGATTGGATGTTTAATTGGCTGCACCTGTGCTGAAAATTAGGGAAGATCATACTGCATTGATTACTCCATTCCTTTCAGCTGAACACATTTAATGTTTTTCAACACTCCCACTAGTAGTATTAACCCCTTCGCTGCGGCGGCTATTCCGCCGCAGTGCTAAGGGGCGGGGGGGGGCGCGCGGTGCTCCGACGGTTATGATGGAACCACTCAGTCACGTACCTCGGGCGGGCTGTGCTTGTGACGGAGCGGTTCCGTCATGGCCCGGCCCGCTCAATACAAAACGCCGCGCAGGCGCGCCGAGCGGGCCATGACGGAACCGCTCCGTCACCAGCACAGCCCACCCAAGGGGCGTGACGGAGCGGTTCCATCATAAGCATGGGTGGGGTTAAAAAGTGTTTGCTGTGATTGAACAACCAAACCCAAGTTAGGTGTGGGAGCCATGATTATTTCATCACGAGCACCTGGTGAAGCTCACTCATTGGGTTCAATGCTGCTTCCTGGCTCATTAACAGCACCTGCTTGCCTTCCCTCCACAAAGGTTGTTTATTTTTCCGAGGTTACTTGTTCCAGAGTGATATCCACCTTTTTATCAGACAGCGGTAAACCAGTTGGGAAATCACATCTCTCCTCCTCCAAACCAAGTCTGATTAATTCTTCCTCTTCTGCCTCAACATCTTCCCTTGACCTACCTCTACTTTGGTGGGGAGGGAATGGTTCAGCCATCCGTATAGCTTTAATTTTAAAGGCATATGAAGAGGGACAGTTTTTTCACTCGTGTTCAGTTGAACCACACAGATTTGATGTTTTCTCAGTCTACAATCCTCTGCTTCATGGCTAGTATATCTACACTTTGTGCAGAAAGGTGCAGTACAATCTTTAGCCACGTGCCCCTCCAAATTGCATTTTCTGCATCTTTTTGGATGACCCACATAGAAGACAGTGCCTGTGGCTCCTTCAAGTCTAATAGTACTTAGTGTATGCCTTAGTTCCTCAGTGGCTAGGTGTCTTTTTAAAGTCACTATGGCTTTAAAGTAGCCAGTGTTCACTCCATCAGCACCTCTCACCCTGGCCCCAAGTAAAACAATGCAAAATTGATTCTGCCATTTATGTCAGCGCTCTGAACATATTCATTAAACGTGGAGATATCCACCCATTTCTCTTGAGGTTGAGTTAAGGTACTTATAGCAAAAACTTTCAGAGGTTCGGAATCATTTTTCTCCTTAGAGCGCTTGAGGCATTGTTCAAACAAAGCAACAGTGGTGAAAATCACTTCAAAGACATTAGCTCCATGAAAAGCAAACAGGTAGTCAATCTGATCTTGTCTGAATTCAAACTCCTTTTGCAGCAGTGGCCGCTAAACATCAATCCATCCATCTTGATGTCTTCAACGACTGAGAACTCACAGCATTTCGGCGAGGTTGAGTACCCGCTATCCTCACAGAAACCCTTTCCTGAAGGGTCTCCTGATTTCACACTGAACAGAAGAACTGCAACTGCTGGAATGTCTGGAACCTCCTCCTCAGGTACCTAGGAGAGAAGGACCATGTAAACATGGAGGCTCCCCTGCCAGGTATGTATCCAGTAACCAGGACCTCCCTGTACCGAAACACAAGCAACCAGTAAATTGAAGTGTACAAAACAGTGATGGATGAAATGCTTGAATTATTCACAGCCACTGGTAATTACTTGGGAATGCATCCCAGTCCATCTTTAATTTGCACACCATGCCACCTCAGTTTCAACCCAGCTATATGCAATCAGTCTGGACCCTGTCCAATTGAAACAGTCCAGCCCTAACTGCCAAGCCAGGTCCTCCCTGCACCAGAACACAAGCAACCCAGAAATAATTTCACCCTAGTTACGTGCTCATCAGCAGGGTCCCGCTTTCTTCCAGTGATACAGTGTACAGGACCAAAATCTGGGCGTACCCATGCTACTTGGGTGACAAACAGAAGTATACTATTGTGAGAAGCTGTTCTCCAAGAGTGTGTTGCAGGACGAGAGTGGTGATGAACAGTGGCATGTCCCATGCAACCTGAATAAAATGGACCTTCTTATATATTCACAGCAAATTAAAAGAGACCCGTGTGCAGAAGTGGAGTTAGCCTTTCCCAGACATTCATCGGATGGGCCCCTGTATCCGGGCTCTATAGAAGAGAACATATGTATTTGCATATAGTGTGAGACCCTAATAGGCAACAAGATTTACCTAGTAAAGTATATCTAGGAATGGACAATATAACACTCCTAAGAGGAATGCATACCAGGAGGTGGTGACGGGCACCAGACGTGCATGACTCGGGTGATCCTCCCTAACTAAAAAAACCCTTTTTACCCTCCCTAAGCCAGTCAGAAACACTTAGCTGTTGCTCTTTTTTTATTTTGAGGGGTGTCTGAACATACTGGTGGTCCTGGACTCTGACAACCTACACAAAGGAAGGAGTGGAGACTGTTAAAAAATGACTGGAAACTTATCAAAATATAAACAAGATATTCAATGATTTCCAAAGCTTTGTGGGTTTGCTTGATGATCTGCACATCTATTGATAAAACTAAGTCTAAATGATGAATTTTAACAGTATTTTTTTGGGGGTGCTTAAATGATGCTACAATACCGACCCACCTGGGTATTACTTTCCCAGAACTACAGAGTCTAGAACTACAATTCAACACAATGCATCAGAGCACACCTGATCATTGTATCATTGCTCATGAAATCAGTCGGACCTTGTTACGTCCATTCTGTATATTTCTGTCTGTGTCCGTAGTTGTGACCGGCACAAGGTCCGACTGATTTCATGAGCCACTAAAAAATGAAGCGATCCTCAGTGATGCAAGGTAGCGCTTGAAAAGGACTGTCATCGCGAAAATACTTTTCTACTGCCCGCTTATGGGTGAAACTTCATCCGTAAACCTTTCGGCAACAAACAATACGAAGGCTATTATAACAAAGCGGTACCAGCACCAATCGGACATGAAAGTTCCCAAACTATAGCCTTGAAAAAGCCCAGGGGGCGAACCGTATGTCGGCTGCTGTTGCTCTAGTTGTTTTGAAAAGTGGAAATAAAAGTGAATGAAAAGACTCGATTCAAGATCTTGTTCAAAATTAAATTGAATGGACACCGGATCAGTACTATTGGAACACATTGTGTGGAAAAAAGAATTTCCCATTGCTTTCTCTTCTCTTTGACTTCGTTGGATTATAGATACAACGATCGGGTGTGCTCTGAGGCATTGTGTTGAAAGATATTCAATGATAATCTGGTGTCCGCCTGATAATTGCCTGCTCCTTTTACATACATAAAACAATGATGGATGGAATGCTTGAATTAATCTCAGCCTCTGATGATTACTCAGGCCGCATCCCAATCCATCCCTATGTTGCACACCGTACCACCTCAGTTTGGAACCAGTTAAATACAAATCAGTCTTGACCCTGCTCCAATAGGAACAGTCTGGCCCAAACTGCCAAGCCAGGTCCTCCCTGAACTAGAACACAAGCCGCCCAGGACTAGTTTCACCCTAGTTATATGCTCAGCAGCCGAGTGCAGCTTGGTTCCAGTGACACAGTCTGCATGGGTCCCATGTCTGGGCATACCCGTTCCTTTCCTGCTTGGGGATGCATTGGTGGGAGGAGTCAGTAGCCCTTTAACAACTGCATGCTCCACCACAGGTTGCCTGAGAGGATTTACAAAGGTACAGTGTACCCAAGACACCAAATCTTTGCAAATCAGTTACCACCTCTTTTCAGGTGTCAATAGCTGATTCACAACCGGAATTGCACCCCTTGTCCCCAGCTACAATGCACTTCAAATGAGTGCCGGACTCTAATGTGATTCAGGTTTGAAGTGCCATCGAAACTCTTCAGTACAATAAAGTACAATATATTTAAACTGGTAAAAGATGGAAACAATTTGTGCTACAGAACAAGTACAACTGAAGCAAATTATTTTCAGTGAATAGGTAATATATCACAAGCAAAGTGTTGCATTGGCTCTCCAAGAAGTCCAAGGTCGACCAATTTTGTGTCATGGAAATCATCATTGTTCGGATACTGGGATGGGTGGGTCAGTCACCAAAATCATTTCCTGTGACTGCATTGTAATATATTTTTCCAACAGATGGTGGGCAGGGACTATCTTAGAGCAATTTGCGGGGGAGCAGTGCTTGATGGGAATAGTTTTTTTGCTCCATTTGGGTTTTTTCTACAAGCCCTCTCCACTCCTCTGATTGGAGGTCTGGTAGGAGAGGGTTGGCTAGGCCCATGTAACAGGCTTCACAGGTCGCATGCACTTCCATGCCTCCCCGACCCCATATCTAACCTTAAGTAATTGCTTTAAGCCTCTGTCACAGTTGAATGCACAGGACTGACTGGCCGCAAGGTCGTATGCCCCCACGCCTGAATGTCCATCGAATCTTATCACCACTGATTTTAACACCGTTAAGGTCCTGAGTTGGGAAATTGCAGGAAGGTGGGGTACAGGGAGTGTACCAACCTTTTATGCCTTTACAATAATGTTTGTCTGCAAAAAGCATGGCATATGGAGGGTTGCATTGTTTTAGAATGCTATGCCACGTTTATCTCTCCTCTTTTGCCCTCCCCACACATTAGGCAGAAGGGTGGGCTTACCACCTTCTTCAAAGTAAGTCTTAAATGTAAAATGGAGATATTTGACCCGCCATTACACTCCAGTTTAGGTACAATTCTGAACTTTGCTGACAACTTAAGGGTCTTAGAGGCACATTTTTATCTTTCACCTCAGGGACAGCATGCTGTTGTAAGTGAACTTAGCAGCTTTTCTGCCAGCTCATCCAGTTTTACTGTTCTTCTTTTGATGGGTGACTTTAGCTTACACCCTTGTGCTGACTGTTTTCTTTATGGACGCCAGATGCTAGATGATTACCCAGTGACTGGGAATTAGGCCCATCAAAACAAACACACCCCTAGGTGATACGTTTAACACTCTAATTGCAGACGATTCTCTGGTGAATCTTTTTAATCAATGGGATAACTCCGATTCTTTGCAGACTCCAACCTTTAAGGGGGCTGGCACTTGTTCAGCCATCATCGATTACATTTTTGTTTCTAACTGTCTTTTTGGTTTTCTAATTGATTTTAAAGTAGCTTGGAACCTTCTGAGTCACCACAACAATCTCATGGCTACATTTAGATGGTTCTTATCCATGGTTGGGAATGATGTCTTTTTTTGGGAACTGGTCCTCTTCGTAGCACGGAGATGTAGACTTAAGTGGGCTAATGTGGCCCCAGTGGACTTTCATAATTCTTTACTCTCTGCCTGTTATCAGGATTTTAGTGTTTTTTTGGTGAGGGGGCTTCAGACTCCAACATCTTACATGATTTTATAACATAGTGGATTAAATTAAGTCTGCCCTTACTGCCCCCTTAGCAGTCCATCCAGCGCCACCCACCAAATGGTTTCATAAGGCCTGCTCCAAGGCCCATAGAATACTTATGGCCTCTCTACACAGGTAGCCACAAGACAGGAATGAAATCAGGAGGGCTAGAGCCAGGTATTGAATGCCTCACTGTGAGATGAAGAAAGCTCTTAAGGGTGCGCTTTGGGATAAGTTGCAGGAGGCTTGTGCCCAGCATAATTTTTCCTAGTTCTGGAGGGTAGTGAACCATCCCATTCTTTCCCCAGATCAAACAAGCATCCAGGCTCTGACCGTTCCCCCTCAGGGAGATAGGATCACTTATGGGCTATTTACGATCTCAAACCCGGCGCATGCACGGCATCTGAAGAGTGGATCATACCTGGACTCTACCTGTATAGGGAGGAAGCCAGGAAAGCCATCATATCCCTGCTAGAAGGTAAGGCCTTGGGCCCTCCTGGCATCCTCATCGAATCTATTCAAATAGGAGGTGGATCTTTGGGCTCCTTTGCTGATGCAGTACTATAATGCAGCCAGTAGAGTGAGGCTCCCCATCAGCTGGAAATGCTCCATTATGGGCTTTATTTTCAAGAAGGGCAACAGGGCAGGCCCAGCTTGCTATCGTCCCTTTCTCGCTGGTGGGTAGCGAGGGTAAGGTGCTGGGTAGGGTCCTGTTGGGCCGTCTGTCCACCTGGGCGATAGATACAAATATTCTCTCTGAAGCCCAGTATGGGTTAAGGGTGGGAAGGGGCACAGTGGACCAAGTGCTGAACCTCTACCTGCTGACTGCGAAGTACACCAGGACGAGGTAGGTGGCAGTCCATTTGGTCTTCATCGACCTGAAGTCGGCTTTTGACAGAATTAATAGATCTAAGCCAGTCACGGCCGGTCCAATCACGGTTGATGGGGCGGGGGCGTTGGGGGAGCACTTAATAAAAAGGAAAATAATTTAAAAACTAATTAAAAACAAATAACTTACCGTACCTCTGCATCTGTTCTCCTTTGCTCAGCACCACCAGAAGGATCAGGAACCAGCCCCAGGCTCCTGAAGCCAATCACAACACTGCAATGCAGCATTGTGATTGGTAAGCTCCCAGGCTCCCCTAAGACAATCACAACACTGCCTTGTGATTGCTCCGAGTGCCGCGATTCGATGCTCAGCCAAGAAATGGGTACCTGGTCATGTTCTCTACCCAGGCTGTAATGCAGCCTGGGTGGAGAACATGGCATGGGTGCATGAATGGTTTGCCGGCCCCAGTCGGCTGGCCAAACATTCATGCACACTTGCAAAGTGTGCGCGCCACTCCCCCTGCTCCTGTGTCTCAGCAGCCCACCATGCCCGACCCTGCAGAGCTGCAGCAGCAGGACAAAATAAAATGATAATAACCGGAGTTTTTATTCTTTTATTTTTTCTTTATTTCGCTGTTGCACAGCAATGGAGCAACGCTCCTCCACCTTAGCAGGGGAGCCACCACTGATCTAAGCTATGGGCCTTACTTGGATCCATGGGGGTTGAACCGGCCTTGTTCTCCCATTTACACTGTTTGCATGAAGGGCTAAAAGCTGTTGTCAGATTTGGGCCAGACAGGGAATGTACTCAATCTTTGTAGCTGAAGAGAGGGGTACATCAGGGGTGTATCCTGGCCCCATTTCTCTTCTCCATGTACATTAATGGCCTGGATCAGGCCCTAATGGATCCATGAGTAGATATCCCCACTGCAGGTGGCCATTGCCTGCCTGTTCTTTTACATGGAGATGACAGTGTCCTCATGTCTCGAACAGCCAAGGGCCTTTAGCGTCTGTTAGATCTTTTTTGATTGTTACATGGATAGACTTGATCTCTCCACCAGTTACTCTAAATTGTATGTCATGGTGGTGAGCCCCAGGTGCACCAGATCCAAAGGTGTTTTGGGTTAAGGCCCACCATATCACCAGGGTTGATCATTATTCATATTTAGGGATCCAATTGGATTCCTGACTTTCTTGGTAATCCTTCACAGAAGGCATTTAGGCGTCCTAAAATTAGGAGTCCTAACTTTACTACTACTAAACTAAGAAAAATCCCAATTTTAAGACTTTCAGTATTCACAGAAGGGAATTAGGAGTCCTAAAATTAGGACTCCTAACTTCTGTGAATACCAAAATGAGTAAGTGCCTTCTGTGAATACCAAAATGGTAGTAAGTTTAGGATTTTGTCTTAAGTTAGTTCTGTGAATCGGGCCCTTTGTTTTTATCTGACCTGCTTTTTATCAGGGGTTATGCAGGGGCGGGATTTGTAGCAGGTGCTTTCAACTGGACTGGTTCTTTTTAGCTTGTTTTATGCTGAGATTTTTTGTTATGTCTTTTAACTTTCCATAGCACCTTACTTGTCCTCTCTTATACATTCATGTATTATTAGTAGGGGAGGTGATGTTATGATTTTTATTGTTATGTATTCTTTCGTGTATACTTTTGTGATTCTCATGACAAATCAAAAAAAGTTTTACTGACTGACTCACTGACACTGTGAGCTATATTGCTAGAATGTGCTAAATAGTGCTTAAAATAGTTTAAATGAGACAGCACAATAAAAAAAGCTACAAAAGTGCCACAAAGATCAAGGTTGACCCCAGCAAGGGTAACAGACAGACATTTAAAGGCCGTATGAAACGAAAATAATATCTATGTAGTATATGCATGGGAACATAGTAAGTGAGGCTGTATCTTGCCTGGATTTACATCCGTTTCACACTTTGTGAGTTAAACAAGAATTGTGCATGCATAAATACTGACACCTGGCAAAGCATTTGAGAATCAGGCCACTGCAGCACGATGCGTCATGTGTTACCAGGGAATCATTCAGACAGAGAAAAACAACAAAATAAAAGGCAATAATGCCATAAAGTGCCAAAATGTAAAGTCTGAGTAAGTGCATTGATCTCAGGAGGAACTGTATAAAACATCTCAGGTCTAAAAATGCTATAGAAAGTGCATTGACTACAGAAACCGGGAATATTAACAAATAGTGAAGAGTATATTTGTGGTTATTTAGTCAAAGATACCAAACAAGAACAGAGCAATCCTATAACTTTTTGAGAAAACAGTTGACATAACATCATGCTGACATACAGTTTAGTCCACCATGTTTACGGACTAACTACCTCTGCTAGGAGGGCCGTTGAAAAACTACATTTTGGGTAGTTCGCCAGGGCGGCTGATGTTCTGCCACCAAAGTCACTATATGATACTATGGAAAGGCCCTTTGGTGAGAAAAACGTTGGCAGTGTCAGCCAACGTTCAGTCATGCTGGAAAAACTCTGCCAACAAATGAGGGCCATTGTGAATTTCTCCTAAACTGGGTTTATGCACTCAGTACCTTCCCTAGCACGCCAGGGAATTATGCCAGTATGATCGGGATAATATGCTTACCCTTTCTTCTTCGCCTGCCGCTAATTCTATAGCAGGGTTTCATGGAGTAAATTTGGTAGCCATGATGTTGGACTAGCCTGGCAGGGTCAACCGCAGATCTCGGCAGAGCCAATTAGGAGACGGGGGTCCTCTGTTGGGTGACTTGTCCACCACATATCCAAAATAAGTTGGTTATAGCACAAGAGGTGTGGACAGGGAATCAGACTTTTTCGGAAAATTATCAACCACTCTCTACTCTAAACGGATCAAATAAGGTTAAACCTAAATTTAAACCTAAGTTGAGTATATGGTTTCATGTGCATTCTGTATGCCAAACACTATGCTCTTTAGAATAGTAACTGATGTGTAGAAATCTAGCTACGCTAAAAGCATTCATGATTGGGAAGAAAGAAGCATTGAAACACATTAGTGGCTGTCATAGCTGAATTTTCACAAACCTGAGCTTGATTGGTGTTAATGTACTGTCTGGCCAGACTGCTTTGGCGATATATGGAAAATAATACGAATATATGAGAAATGCTGGCATTTCCAGTCGAATAAACGTCACAATGATAAGCTCTTCCTCTCTTCACATGACATATATTGGCAGTCAAAGTGGTCTAAGACTGAAATAGCTAAAATCGTTTGAAAAACACAGCTCTTTGACCGCTTACCTCTGACACTTTTTGGGCATACTACTTTTCACTTGCTAATGATGCAGCAGCAAATACCACAGCTTATATTTTAATCTGTCCTTAAAATAATAGTTTTGAAAGCAGCCTACGTCAATCTTCATGATGGAGCCTTCTGCAATAAGATAAATATAGCACATGAAAGCAACCTCAGCTGATATTTTTTCAGGCGTATTTTTATTCAGTATTCCCACTCATCCTATTTTATAATGTATGTTTAATTACCTGACTAAGTATGAGAAGGGTGACAAGTAAAGATTGCCTCTGACACCATAAATTACGCATTTACTTTTGTGCAATGTCCTAATTTATTGACATTGTAAGCAAATTCTACTTTTGCGTTTTCTTCAAAAATGTTCAATGGTACACAACAAGAATATCTCAACATCGCTCGAGGATCAGATGCAAAAAAGAAAATGCTCCAATGGTATCTCATTGCATCGCTAAAAACCATGGACCAGACGAAATAAAATGGACAATAGTTAAACACATCAAAGGCAAAAACGTGGCCAATAACTTATCCCGACAGGAAGCAAAAACCATTATGTACTTGGGCACAGTGGATAATGGATTGAATGAACTTGCCGAAATAGCAAACTTCATATGACGTGCAAACATACATGAACCAGAAGACATGGCGTCACCACCTCCAATGCTTAGAATGTTTTCGGAGACACCATTCGACAAATTCCCAGTACGCCGAGCAAAGAACAGGGAGACACCCAGATATCAGGCGTTCGTGCATTAGATTGCCCAGGAATTACCATATCCCCAATTAACCCAGAGACGCATGGAGCGTCATGTATCCAAGCAACGCGACCGCAATACGGCTTACCAACTGGAAAGAAGCTTCCACACCGTGAATGAGCGCGACCAATCAGGAAGCAGCCGAGTCGAAATTAGTCCTGAAAGAACCAATGACTAAGGCTTCTGTTCCAAACCGGAAATATTCGAGCTTGACAGCGGGGAGACGCTGTACAGCGAGCAACACGCCATCCCGAACGGACTGAAGAAAGTTACACCATTCGGAAGGACGAATACGAAAAGAACAGCAGGTACGATATGTGAGCCAGAAATGTGATCTAAAACCGGGCGGGCTCACGCTTGGCCTCAAGCGTAACACCGGACACCGCTCATGAACCACATAGCGCTGCTCATGACGAGTCCACCCAAAACCTTTCCCCAACTCTGCCATTCATCATTCTTTAAGACAGTATGTTAAAATGGAATAAGAGCATCAATAAGGATAAAAATTATTGCTTTTTCTTTCCTTGACCAGCGCAACTTCAATTATTTCAAGTCAAGAATGAACCCCGCCGGTCAACTCAGAAAAAACTTTACGACGCTGGGCTCAGCGATCGTTGTTACTTTAAGACACGAACAGGATAAGAGGAACCCTTTCCTCTTCACAAGGGTACGTGAACCTCATTTCTTTCCCCAACAGTACCTATAAATAGTTTAGAAATTGTGCATAAGACTCCTGATCCCCAATTAAAACATGCACCTTTACACTTCCACAGGTGTAGCATGATGTCCTACAACCACAACAGTGAGCCCTGATGAAGACCATTCACTAATTCATCTCCTGTCATCTTACAGAAGGTCGAAACGCGTAGGCTTATCATTAAGGCCAGGAGCAATGTATGCCTTATGACCTAATAAACCATCAGGACATATAGTGTGAGACACTTCTCACACCACGGCCAAAAAAACTTTTTAAAAGAACTCTCCGACCTTACACAGGACTATATTGATTGTTTCTTTGTGGAAAAGTATCCATACCCAAAGACAGTTAATTTATTGTTCTCAAGTAGGACTCTTCTTTCTTCCATTATCCAATTTGGAAGATTAGTAAATTCGAAAGATTTTGTGCTTTTAGGAGCAAATAAAACACTAGGACAACCAGTCCCTTCATATTTGTATATATGTTGAGTATTGTTTAATGTTGTGTATAGTAATGTTAACATGTCTATGTAATGAATTTAGTGCTATAATTGTTTTGATACATGTTGAATGTTTTTCTATCAAAGGAGATGATTATAAGTAATGTGCTAACACCCAATTGTGTACCATTGAACATTTTTGAAGAAAACGCAAAAGTAGAATTTGCTTACAATGTCAATAAATTAGGACATTGCACAAAAGTAAATGCGTAATTTATGGTGTCAGAGGCAATCTTTACTTGTCACAATTTACCTTGATTCCAGCCTCTGATTACCTTAACTGAATCAGTCCCTGTGATTGTTTGCTTAAGTATGAGAAGGGGCCAGATTCTTAAAGGTGTGTGGCCGCAGACTTGTGTTAGTCGGCGCATCCCATTGCCCCGCCATGCCGTAGAACACTAACCAACCAGGTTAGCGAAAGTTCCTGCCTGGTATGTCAGGACAGGGCCGTGACTGCCTGTTACTCAGGGACGAATTCACAAAGGTAAATATACATACATCAGTATATTTAATGATGTGTATATTTACTATTACACTCAGGTGTAATTCTACACTTTTTTGATATTCACCATTTCTGAGTGAGAGATTTTGCTATTTACCATTTTTGAGTGGTCAGTTACACCTAGGTGTAGACTTACAAGTCTTCACCCCCTCAAATGAGGTGAAGGGGGCTCCTATGATTGAATTTTAAACAATCATTAACAAGCTCAATTATTCTTCCTCACCAATTTTTTTTAAAAATCGGCAAAATCTGCGCAGGATGTGCGGATCCTGATGATAAAAAAAAACGAAGCACGGTCTGCGCTTCAATGTTAATTAGCCCCAGGGGGGCACATCCTGGTGGCATGATGAAAAAAGAGTGTGGGGGGCCAATCCCCCCACACTGCCCCGGGGACCGCCACCCCCGGGGCTTTAACATAATATAGGCGGGGGCTCACAGCCCCCAGCAGCCCCAGGGACCGCCACCCCCGGGGCTTCTTTAAATTTGGTGGGGGGCTCTCAGGCCCCCCTGTCTTGGGGACTGCCACCCCCGGGGCATTACAAAATGAATGGCGGGGGGCTCACGGCCCCCTGCAGCCCTTGGGACCGCCACCCCGGCGCTTTATTTCTTTTTTAAATACCTTGTGGGGGGGCTCAAAATAATATTTTTTAAAAATGGGATCGCGCCGGAGGCCAAGCCCCGAGGCGCGTTTGCAGATGGGGAACGAATTCCCCTTGAATACTGGGGGTCCCTAGGGGCCAACTAGCCCACCAGGAACCTCCAGTATACGCCAGGGGGCTGCGTTGCAATGAGGTGTTCTGAGGCCACGCCCCTTTTTACACCTCTCTGCAACGCAGCTCTGTGGCACTTACTGGAGGTACCTAGTGGACCCCAGGGACCCTCAGTATTCAAGGGGACTTAATCTCCCAAATTAAAACGGACACAGAGCCTGTTTAGTCAGTGGTGAAGGGAGGGGATGGTGTAAGAAAGTGGCTCTATATATAGTGGACCAAAGTAAAATCAGCCAAACTACGAATTCCGATTTACTCACTTGTTAATAGGAGAGACCTCAGTGCTGCATCCTTGAGCCCAGTACTGATCCTGAAAAGTAATTCTAACTGTACTTACCAGTAACTTGAATTTCCTTCCATAGGCTAACATTGACTGGTTTCACTTGGAAATTCTTCTAAGTGTGGAGTTTTGGAACTTACAAATATTCCTCTAAAATCAGCCGAACTACGAATTCCGATTTACTCACCTGTTATCAGAGAGACCTCAGTGCTGCATCTTTGAGTCCAGTACTGATCCTGAAAAGTAATTCTAACCGTACTTACCAGCAACTTGAATTTCCTTCCATAGGCTAACATTGACTGGTTTCACTTGGAAATTCTTCTAAGTGTTGAGTTTTGGAACTTTAAAATATTCACCTAAAATCATCCGAACAACGAATTCTGATTTACAAACTGCTATCAAGAGAGAAGTTAGTGCTGCATCTTTTAACCAAGCACTGTAAAAGTAATTCTAGCTGTACTTACCAGTAACTTGTATTTCCTTCCATAGAAATCCATTGTGTAGTTTTCATCAGAAAAGTTTCTAAGTGTAGATTTTCACAATCTACAAATATTCCTTAAAAATCGCCTGTATGACTTAAAAGCGTTCTTTCAACTGTGCACAGGAGATGGCCCAGTGCTGGATACAGGATCCACCACTGAGTAAGAAAAAGTAACGATAACACAACTTACCTGCTAAGTGAATTTCCTCCCATAGGATAACATTGGTGATTCTATGTGAAAACGTTTTTGTGTCAACTTTTAAAATACAATATTATTCCTTAAAAATCACTACTGTAACCAAAACGCTTTTGCACAACTGTTTACAGGAGATGTCACAGGACTGAATCTAGGATCGAGACCTGTGGTTAGAAAAGTAATCCATAAAGTAACTAATTGCATTTAACTAGAAATCCCTATTGAGCTCAATGTTGCATTGTGTTTGAAATTGTGTTGCCCATTGCAACAACTGTAACTACTGTACTTAAAAGTCTTTCATTCTGAAAAAGTATATTTTGTAATGTAATGTATAATGTAATTATAATGTAATTTAAAAAATAAAATATCTAAAAATAAATAGGTTAAACAAATTTAGTAATTCAGTATAAAAAAATAAATATAACAATTAATAAATTTAAAAATTGTCATTTATAAAAACCTTTGAAATTCACTGAAAAAAACATAGGTTTCAGACATGTTATAGTTAGGAATTACTCTATCGGAAGGTGACTATTTTTTGGCGACATTAGATATTGAGAGCATTTACACTTGTATTCCGCAAGATGCAACAATTGAGGTAATTGCCAATACATTAGAGACTACCACATGGGATTATAAAACATCTAAATCCTTTGTGACTAATTGTGCAGCTTTAGCTCTCAAAAGAAACTTTTTCCAGTATGAAGACCAGTTATATTTACAAGCTACTGGTACTTCTATGGGCAGCACATTTGCCCCCAGTGTGGGGGGATTGTACGTCTTTAACTTCGAGAAACTGTATATCTTACCATCTACCAATCCTTTTTATGATCACATCACACTATGGCAACGGTACATAGATGATGTGCTGCTCATATGGAAAGGAAGTGAAGAGACACTACACTCCTTTTTCAACTGTTGTGATTTCAATCTCAAGTTCACCTATGAATACAACAAATCCTCTGTTGTTTTCCTAGATGTGACCATTACACGAGTAGAAAATCAACTAAAAACAAAAACCTACTATAAACCGACCAGCAAAAATAATCTTCTGCATTACACCAGCTTTCACCCTCAGCCACTGAGGGAAAATCTACCGTTTGGGCAGTACCTCCGCATTCGGCGGAACTGTAGTGACGTAGAAGATTACAAAGAGCAGTCTAAGGACCTAACCGCTAAGATGCACAACCGAGGTTACCCACAACATCTACTAACCAGGAGTTATAAAAGAGCTAGAAACCAGAATAGAGACTCCTTGTTAGAAGAGAACCCACGTATTGAGAACAATGAGCCACCACTGACATGCGTCACTACATATAACACAGCATCTAACGTAGTGATGCAAACAAGATTTTGGTAGTAGTGATCCCAAAGGAAACGTCCGCACTATTCTTTATAATACTGTTGATATCTGCATGTAGTACACGATATGTAAGAAGCAATCATTGATTAAATAAGTCATATAACGGGTGCTACAGAAGCTCAACACACCTACTACCTCAAGGTGTTGTATACATACACAAAAAGTGAATGCCACAAAATTGAAAATTTGAGATTCTAATTACAGCACTCCAGACAGTCACCCTGTATTCAGTCAGGGCTTAAGTGTAGAGCCCTCAGCATAAACGTTCTGCCTGTTGTGGATATTAAAGTAAAAAAACAGACAACATTCCAATCTGTAACAAGGATCCAGACAATCCAAAAGGAGTTCAATCAAAGTCCACTGCAATTATCTTCAAAAAACTTGTTTTCTTTTATTGATATTCAGATTTCATAAAAAGGATTTTCCCAGCATATACAGCGCCAACACGTGTTTCGTCCCACACAAGGACTTCATCAAGGCACGAATGTCGTGGAAAGATATCTTGTTCATTAGCCGGATGGCCGAAAATAAGTTGAAATCTATACAGAGCAAAACACTGATATATATAGAAAAATGAAGATCAGCGTACAAAACATCCGAGTTCTAATGCAATAAATTGATGGCGTCACAGGCTGTTCAAATATGGTGATATGATCTGACCATAATATTTATGATGAGTGTGGATCAATAAGTATATCACGTCGGTTCTCAGCGTGAAGGCACCCGACAGAACAGAATGAGTACGGTGTCGTGGCCAACCAATAAATAAGAAACGGACTTAACGGTATATGTCCAAAGTGTGAGCTCCTCGGTAATATCAATATCAGCAGTCAACCGCCATTCAATGGAGGGTGGTTTACACAACCTTAATAAGTTGTCATCCAAGGATTATTTCGTAACGCTGGTTCAAGAATGGTGATCCTAAGTATTGAGAATCGAACTATTCTATATGAAGTTACCAACGACCAGCCACCATTCACTGGAAATGCATTTTCGCAACCCTGATAAGTTGCTATCAGTACACCGGCAGGACCGCTGTCAGTAAACTCAGGCACCCGAAATGACGTAGTGAGTGGATGTATTAACAAACATTGGAGAATTCTAAAATCCAATAATTTCAACTGGGAAAACCCTCTTTTTCGTATAAAAGGGCAAAAAGTCTCAAAGACTCCCTGGTCCATACTCGGCCTCGTAAGACACAGGAGTCTACCAGATGTGTCCTAAATGCCTGGGGTTTACCCCCTGTAACAGGGCACTACCCTTGTGGTGGTTGCAGTGTTTGTCCTTTCACCACCAGCTCAAAAACTTTAACATTGGAACCCAATAAAATCTGGGAACAGAGAAACCACACTAATTGTAATACAGCCAATGTTGTTTACTTAATTACCTGTCCCTGCGGTTTAAATTACGTAGGAATGACAAGAAGGATGGTTAAACTCCGAATTTGTGAACACAGGAGTAGTATAAGATGTGGCAAGAGTAACACGAAATGACGTCACATTTTTTAGATCAAAAACACTCCCTGGACGACATTCACTGGACAGTGATTGAACATCTGCAACACAGTAATGAGCAGAAATTATTTGAACAGGAACAAAGATGGGTATATCGCCTATCTTTCCATCGAACGGGACTTAATGATGATTTTCCCTGGGGCAGCATACATGGATGATACCCCATAATAGTTTCTTTTGCTCATCTATTTACTAAATCTGTGTACCAGCAGAACTCCCAATTGTGACATACTGACCAACAGAATTTGTGTAAACTCTATTTATTTAGTAGTACAACCAATCCATTTCTTAAACAACATAGGGCCTTTCCTCTCCCTGCGTCTTTATCCTGTAGAGTATTAAACCCTCTTGTCATAATCTGAATTGTGAAGCTAACAGTCCAACCAACAGGTTTACACTGCAGGGAGTGGATAATGATTACTGAAACAACTAGTAGAATTGGGTTAACTGTGTACCTGAATATTTAAGAAATACTATTCTCAGATCGGCTGATCTTGGAAATTTAAATTCCACAAACTTACTATTATTATGTTGATCACTCCTCCAGTTGTATCAGGACATTAACAAAGAATCAACATACTTATCACGATGATATTGTGATTACCTCTACTGCGAGGTTAGCGGTCCAGTAGCCAGGTTGAGACTACAGGAAGTGGATAGGGAGCGCGGAAATAACTGGTAGAATGAAGATAACACGGTGCCCTGCATGTATGCTAAATACTATTCCTAGATCGTTTGATCTGTGAAACATAAATTCTGTTTTTTCCTAGTATACCATACTATTTGCACTCTAAATGAGCAAAGCAGCGAAGAAATACGTCCGGAGTTCACAATCTCTTTCCGGCCACTGTGGTGTTGGGCCTGAGGCCCACATGACGCTGCAATGATAGACGCAGGATAGTATGTATGTAAACTGGCCACGAGCACGTGCACCCGGGCCCTTTTATTAGCGGGGTCACGTGACTCGTCACACCCGTGATGGATGGGTGAGGGGGTGTAGTGTGCCCAGCCCTCGAGGGAGTGGCTGGCTTACAGGAAATGGAAAAACACTAGAACGTGTCCTGCAGGACACTACATTCCTCCCCAACTTTATTGAGGAACAAATAAATTGCTAGTCCAAACCTGTGGGAATAAAACAAAGTTAACTAGTTACCACAGGGTCCATCAGTCTCTAGAGTCAGGTGGCAGGACGACAGCAGACCTGGATTGGTGACTTGGCTTGCAGCAGAACCTTCTCGGCGGGCACCCGTAGTTTAACCTGAGGGCCTCAGGACACGACCGCTGGCTGGGAGACGTCCTCTGCATGCTGACAGTTCGTTGACGGTGATATGTCTTGCTGCCTTGCCTGATTTCCACTTTGCTGACATCCGTGATGGTCCGTGGTGGGTTCTAACAGTTTATTGTAGCGGGCTGCGTCACAAAAATGGATGGAGTCCTAACGGAGAGTTCACAGAGGTGTGGCAGAGCCGACTGTCTTTGTTGAATGGCTGGGTTGTGACCGGAAACCTGTTGGTGGGGCAGAGTCTCTGCTCGCTCTCCCGCCTGGGGAGGCCCGTTGCCGGGGTTGCTGCGGGACTGTAGTAGGGCTGCGCTGAGGGCTGCTTGTGTGCCAGCTGGTGGCAGCTGCAGGGCCGGGGAGGAGCCATTGCTTAGTCGACCTCCCAAACTCCCACGGGTGCATGAGTCGTGGAATAGACTTGCCTTTGCTGCTTCGGTTCCAGTGTATTCCAGGTTCACAGGGGGGGCCTCTGGTTTCTTTTGTCTGCTGGTGTGGTGACGGTGCAGGACTCCTGTCCGCCGATCTTCTGGGAGTGGAGATGTTTGACGCAGGTGATGACGGCTGACGTGATGGCAGTTGCCAGCCATGTGGTGACTTGGGATGACAGGTGGTGGTAACTTGCTGGGAGTGTTGGATGTCCAGATGGACTTGGCAGCCAAGTGCCTCCGCCTTGCTGAGATGGAGTGTCTGTGGCGGCTTGACACGTAGAGTGTGGGGATCCTCCTTTGCCTGGCTTGGGGCCACTGCCGACTCCCTCTTGAGGCGGTGGGAGGACGGACACTCTGTGCTGATCTTCACCCTTTGTACCTGAGGACAGGAGCATGGATGCTGGTTGACTCAGACTGCCGACGCTCGGGGATGGACGGTCGCCTGGGAAAACGTTGGGATGAGACGTGGACTGCGCTTGCTGCGGCTTATGTTTGGTCTATCCGTGGCGCTGCATCCTGGGACGTCGGTCCGCCTTGGAGGCTGTCTGGCGTGTCAGGGTGTGCTCCTTGGCTGGCTGTGAGTCCTCGGTTTCCTCCCTTTGTTGGCTTTGTTCAGCCTACCTGTGCTCATCCGGTCTGTGCTGTCACTCTTCTTCTTTTCTCAGAGGGTGTTGCGTGTGGACCTCGAGGCAGTGCTGTTGTGGCACCGTCTTCTGCCTTTGCTCTGGCGTGCTTGTATGGATTAGTCACTTGGTGACGTGTTTCCTGCTTGCTGGGCGACGTGACGTCCGGTCTTGTGTCGCTGTTTGTTGGAGCACATGGTGCTGTGGCGGCCTGCCACGTGGGGTGTGCGACTCCTCTCTTGCCTGTGGTGGGTCCCTGCCGACTCCATCTGGAGGCAGTGCGAGGGAGGACACTGTTGGTGGTCTTCGGCCCGCCGTAGGGTTTCGCTGTGGCGGTGGAGATGTGTGTGCTCTCCGACCTGCGTTCAGCAGTGTTTCTGTGTGGAGAGGTTTCCTGGGTGCTGACTGTGCCGTCAGGTTCACAGGTGCGACCTCCTGCGTGCTTCTGGCATTGTAATGTCCTTTCAGCGTCTGGTCTCGTTTGTGGACGTTCTCTTCTGGCCATGAGGTGCTTGCGTTGTAGCTTGTAGTTGTCCACCAGTAGGGTGGGTGACGACGACCTCTTCACTGGTGGTGGCTGTCTTGCGTGGTGCTCTGGGCTTCTGGCAGCCAGTGCCTCTTCTATTTCTGATAGGGTCCCGAGGCGTGGGAGTGCTGAGACTGCTTTTCCGTGAGTATCTTGTCGTGCTGAGCCTTGTAGGCTCCTTTGTTCCTGGGTGGTCCACACAAGTCATGTCTGACTGCTTGGGCGTGGAGACGCTTGCGGTGGCGCGATAGAGCCGTGCCTGATAGTTCCTGAGGCACTTCGTATCCGCGCTGTGACAGACTTGTGCGAGTGTTGTGGGCGCAGGGGGGGGCCTTCGGGGTTTTAGGATATTTTCTGCCACCAGCTTTGTTTAGTAGCGACAGTCCCGGTACCAGGCGGGTCACTCTGCTATTTTCACTGCTTGTTGCCTGAGGCGGGGTCGATGATCCTGCAGGTACCTTGATTAATAGGGTGGCGGATACATTTCCTTAGGCTCGTTTGTGTAAACCAAATGCCCATCTCCTGGGCTATGTCGGATATGCTGTGTAATGGGCAGGTGCTATGTGGCTCGGTGGGCTTTTATGGTGGCCCAGGTGGGGCTGCGTGTCCTTCCTTGTTTGGATAGTTGCAGCTGGTTTTCCCTTTCAAAAACTAGTCCTGTGCTGTGCTGTCGTACCCAGATCTCTGGTGTGGAGGCGATGTGGCTGTGGCACTTGGTTTGTCCAATGCTTGTCTATCCCTCGGCCTGCTGTGTGCTTGGCCTGCAGTGTGGCCAACCGGCCACTGGGTGTCAGTGTTGCTTTCTTCTAGTTGTGGCTGAAGTTTCTGCTGGAGCCCTGCTGGGTTCCTCCGTGCTCCAGGCCTCGCGGAGGCCTCTGGGGCCTCTCCTGATCCTCGGACTGCAGTGGCTGCTACTCGTGACAGTCCTTGGTCGCTCCTGGGGGTCCAACACACACGGATCATGGACGTGCCCCTCTACGAGATTTACCGCCGTCTGAGGTGAGTCTAGTCTGCCACTTAGTTGGGGGGCTGTAGTATTGTGCATGGGGCACACATGTGGAGAGTTTTGCCATGTCCTCGGGATGCCCGGCAGCTCTTCACACGCTGTCCGGGCGGGGAAGGATCTGCGTTACCCTCGGCAGTGGTTGCACACTGTCTCTTGGTGCAGTCGGCCTCGTACGGCAGTCTCATACCACTTCAGCCACTGCCTGGGATCGTGTGTGTGTGTTAGCTGTGGGCAGTATTTGGTGTCCTTTACCCCACAGCAGCCTCGTCACACGCTGCGCGGCGGGGGGGGTGTCATTACGGCTCCGACCGGGTGCGGCGAGGTGGGCTCTCGCAGGTGTGTGGGCGCACGAATTGACTGCGGGTGGGCTCCGCTTGCTACAGTCATTGGGGGGGGGGTCGCTTCATGCTCATGCGGCCCCCCAGGCAGTCTAGAGCTCGCGGGCTCACCTTCGACCTACGGGCCTATTCTCTTGTTGCGGCCGTGGCGGGTGGGCTCCGCCCGGCCGGTGTTCCTCTCCGCTGGGGGTCACATCGCGGCCGGCTCAGGTGGGCTCTGGCCGGGCCGCACTCCTTGGCGAGGGATCTCAGTGGCGGCCGACGCGGGTGGGCTCCGGTCGGTCGCTTCTTTCTGGGCACCGTTGCGGCCGGCGCAGGTGGGCACTGTCCGGTCCGCACTTCTTCTCCGGGGCTCTTTTCCTGGCAGGCAGGGCGGCAGGCCTTACCGGGGTGGACACCCGGACGCCACGTCCTCGCAGGCCCAGGGCTCTTCACACGCCCTGCAGGCCATCGGACGTGCTCCTCGCCGGCTTCTGGGAGTGCCCTCGACCCGGGCAGCTCTCACCGGGATCTTCCCTCCCTTCTCCCTCTCACGCGGCGGGGGTGAGGTGCGGCAGGCTCTCACCGGGACAGCGTCGCCTCCCCTCTTTTCCCCGGTGCCAGAGGTACAGCAGTCCCCGGTAGCTGTGCTGGGGCAAAGGGCGGCAGTTTCACGCCCGATGTTTCCTGCTGGCTGCACTGGCGAGGAACGTGGCGATGTGGTGAGGTGCTTGCCCTGGACCTCCGGCCTCCTTAGTCTGCTTCAGACGTCGGGTGGGGGCACGGCTAGATTTGGTGGCCGCTCTGTGACTGCGGAGGGCGGCGATGCAGCAGATCACCCTTACAGTCCCTTTTCTTCCCCCACGAACGACGAGAAGTGGGGTGCTGCATACCAGGCCTAATTCCTCCCCCACGAGGAATGATGAAGCGCCGAGCGGCAGGCATGCGGGGTTAGCTACCCGCCTCGTCGCCAATGTGGTGTTGGGCCTGAGGCCCACATGACGCTGCAATGATAGACGCAGGATAGTATGTATGTAAACTGGCCACGAGCACGTGCACCCGGGCCCTTTTATTAGCGGGGTCACGTGACTCGTCACACCCGTGATGGATGGGTGAGGGGGTGTAGTGTGCCCAGCCCTCGAGGGAGTGGCTGGCTTACAGGAAATGGAAAAACACTAGAACGTGTCCTGCAGGACACTACAGCCACGTGACCCGGGACGTACATCCACCCGTACAAGGTTTTTTTAAAAACAGACACGGCGCCATAGTAAGTCAACATTCGGGCGCCAGCGGAACAGAAATCAGGTTTTCCGTGGCGAGTCGTACCTGTTGAAGTAAGTGTTCAACTCGCCGTTTTATAGAGAGATATGTATTTTGATCGTATGCTGAATAGTGGGCGATTTGAAAACTAACCCGTTCCGTGCTGGCTTCTTTGTATAGATTGAAACGGGGCGTGAAGAAATTGCCAAACTGAGCGTCCATGGGGCACGCTTGCTCTCCTGATTGAGTGAGTGTTTTAAATCTGACTTATTGATCGTCTGTAAACTTTCTGATTCAGTGTCCAAGTTAGCTCCTGATAGGGGGCATCAAGGACTCGAATACTCTATGAGCAACAAAACCCGGTTTTTGATTATGAAAATTCTGAATATAAAGTGACCACTAGGTTTCACATTTTAATACTACATTTTCAAATTATTTTAAACGACTTGAATATGAGTCATATATCTATAGTTAAATAACTATTTGGTAACATGAGTCAAAATACCTAACTAAGATATGTGATTTAATTAATATAGATACAGCTGAGTTTGTTTGTGTTTTTTGTTGTAAATGGTATCCAGGCAAATAGCGGGATCACCGAGTGCGGGTAAAACCGTGAGTTAATTGAGGGAGGTCAGAATTTGAAACTTTTCCTCTCTATAGTCCTAACGGAGTGGGCACCCCTTAGTGTGGGTGGACCCCCGGAGGACTTATTTTTCTATCACTATTGTTTGGTCCTGAAGAAAGCTGAGCTAAGATAGCACAACACAGCAGAAACATGTTGACCACTTACACCAGATCACCAGGGTTATAATTCCATCCCTGGAATGATCTCACTATTTTAATGTGAACAACTGGGCCTTTGAATAAAGTTGTTGAGGTCCTGTTGTGATCTTTTAATGCCACCACTTATTCACTGTCTTTTCACACTTCACAGTTGACATACCAGCTCCGCTGCAAACGCAGGCGTTGAAGCACACAGGGGGGTATTTGGTCCCTCCTGTGTCGAGCCCTATGATGAAGCATGTCACCTCTAGGGTGAGTGAGGGTTCTTTTAGAAAATAGTTTTTTCTCTTTTCCTTGTTCTGTTAGTTATTTTGACCACTCACTTGTTAGTTCTAATCACTGTGTTTTTCATAATTTAGACACAATGTCTCTATAGGAATTCACATCAATAGGCTCTCTTTTGTTGGTAAGAATAGTTAGGAATTAGCATTTAAAAAACCTTAGAAATTTGCTGGAAAAAAAATAGGTTTTAGGGGTGTTATAGTTAGCTTGACATTTCACTCGTACAAAACCATTGAAATTCCTCCGCTATAGTTAGTTGTACTAAGTATAACTCATGCGCCCGCAATCCACTGCTGATGATGTCACATATTACATCATTCATGACATGGTCAGTGACATCACTGATGACATTGTCCATGTGACAATCTGATACACCTCATCATACACTAGTATAACCTTTCAAAACTCATTATAAAATATGGAGTACCATATTTGAAGCCATTGACACACCAATGCAAGTTTCTAAAAACTCACTTAGTGATTTCCACATCTACACACACATCTAAACACTTACCTATAGATTCACTCATACATGCTAACAAAGATCAATAGAACATTATTAAATATACTTATACACCTACATCGACATTACACACCAGCACACATCCTATTCACTTATGCAATCATCCTACTCACTTATGCAAACAATTGATCATACTTACATTTACTAAGCTACACACTTACACAAACACCACTTTATTTATTCATATAGATAGTAACTCATACTTAATGTGTTATAAAATCACTATTACAAGTATACAGTTTTCGATACAGTCACTCATACAATCACTGAGTCTTATGTATACTTATTTATAAACAACAACTGTCACATACACTGCCTTTCATATTTCTACTTTGTTGGACATGTAACATTGAGAAATATATTTACTCATCACCACACCCATAAAGAGATTCACTCACCCAAACAAGTGTATCCACGTGCAGTCTTAACCTCATATACCTACTAAATCAACTTTTTACACATCTTTGGACAGTCACACATCTCCCACCCAACCACACACACATTCACTATCCCATACAAATACTCACTTAACTAATTAATAACTAATATATACTTTCACATAGCTAGTAACCAACTTATGTAGTAGTTTACACAACAAGAGATTGAGTGATACAGGTATTCACACAGTGTAATTACTATCCCAGACCATGACTCACTATATGGGCACTTTAGAGTATTACAATCCCTCGCCCAAACGATAGAAGCATTTGTAGGTTCCCAGGTTAGTATATCTATGATATGAGAGTGTGTTCTAAATCCTCAACCCCACTTTAACTTTTGGTATATTCAGTAAATCTATCTATCTCTCTATTTAAAATGTTGCAGTGATGTTATCAATGATGTCATAGAACATGTAATGAGTGATGTAATATGTTTGTAAATTAACAATGCATCGCAAGGGTGCTAGTTATGTTACCTCCAGGCATGAGTTATAGTTAATACAGATAATTTGTGATTTAAAGGTGTTTTTTTAATGTTTATTTGTTACTGAAATTTTCACCTAGCTACGTCACTTTAAACTTTGTTTTTTATTGTGAATTTCTAGGATTTTATTGTTGTAAAATAATATTTTATTACCATATGTAAAGTCAACCCCCAGTAGGCAAGCAACTCAATAATAATAAATAACATCAACCTCCCCCGTGTATGGTCATCAGCAGCCAACTCTCCACCGGTCAGTCACAAGGGCATGGTGGGAGCCACCATTACCTTATTTAAAAATGTTGGGGTGGGGGCTCAATACCCCCCTCCCGAGCCCTTAGGGCCCTGGAAACCCCATGTCCAACGGCCAATTTATTTAATTAAGGGGAGGGGACATGCACTTCCTCTACTCAAGCCTCTACAGGCTGACCCCATCCCCAGGACATTTTTAATTTAAGAGAACGGGGTACGCAGACCCCCTCACCAAACAAATAGTAGCCCTGTGGAGCCCTCCTCTAGGGGCCTAAACACACACATATATATATATATATTTTTAAAGCATAGAGGGGCGCATGATCTCCCTTCTCAAGCCAATATTGGCCCTATGGAACCCATCTCCAAAGCCTTTTATTTTTTATTATCAGGGGAGCGCACAATCCCCCTGCCCGAGCCACTATTGGCTGCAGGGACCGCATTCCCCAGGGTCCTTTATTTTTAAAAAGGAAAGTGGTGCACAGGGCAGGTGGTGCCCCTCCCTAAGCCACTATAAGTCCCAGGGACCTCACTCCCCAGGGACTTCTTTTTGATAAAGGGGAAGGGGTGCACAGCCCCCATCCACTATCCTCTATTGGCCCTGGGGGCTATCTCTGGGGCTTTATATATTATAACTGGGTGCCCCGGAGCACCCAAAAAACAGAATCTTGATGGCCATGGGGGAAACCTAGGGCCTCTGCAGCCCTAGCCAAATTTGTGCTCAGGAGCCGGCATAGCTGCTGCCCAGCAGGAGTAGCTGCTTTTTCTTGCTTCCACCGGGCAGGAGCAATGTGAGCTTCCCTGCCCACAAGAGCATGGTTACGGAAACCAAAACGTGGTCCCGTTCAGAAGGAGAATTTTCAAAGCTCCCGCCAGTGAGAGCATACTTGTTCTCCCTGTCCACACTCCTGCTGGCAGGAAAACTACTGTGTCCTGGGGGTGGGATCTCTGGGACACAGTGGAAGAATTGGGTGTGGGAATGGGGTTCTTGAGGCCTCTTAAGATTCGGGGAGGAGGGCCATGTGGCCCGTACTCTACAAATGCTTTTTGACTTAAGGGAATGGGGTCCCTGGAGCCTATTTGCACTACGGGATGGGGTCTGAGTGCCCCATCTTCTAATATGAACAATTTCGGCCATGGAAATGGGATACCCGTACATCTACATACTTGGGGATGGGGGCTGTGCACCCCCACCCCAAATAAAAGACTTTGTAGTCCGGGGCATGAGGTCCCTGGGGCCTTTTAAGGTTCAGGAGGGGTGGCATGCACCCCATCCTATTTAAAGTATAGTTGGCTCTGGGGGGAGGTGGTTCCTGGGCCCATCTGTGACTTTGGGAGGGAGGCTGCATGCCCCTTCCCCTTAAATATATACATTGCCAGGAGTCCCCTTGGAAAGCAATTTTAAAAATGCCAGGAGTACCCTGGGATCATGACTTTTAAAAATATATATATTTAGTGCCCCAGGAGGAATCCCCTGGGACCCTTTCCACAGGCCCTAGGTGGGCAGGGTAACCTAAACCTGCCCCTTACTTGAAAAAAAATCTAAACTCGAGAGAGGGGACTAAGTCCCTGAGTCCTGCAAGGGCTGCCTGCATACAGTTTCCTCATGTTACAGGCAGCCACTTAAAGCCTTGCTCATGTGGGAGGAAGATGACCCAAGGGTAAAAAAGTTCCCTGGGCCATTCAGAATGCTCTATTTTTTTATTGATTTGAGGGACTTTTGCAAGAGACCCTTACATCCAACTGTCCAGATATACAAATAGTTTCTAAGCCTAATTTCTTAAAAACTACTGAACACTTTTACACCATATCACAAAAAGCACAATTTCTGGAACAAGATTTAGATTCCACCCAAATTTGGTGTAATTCCATTTTTGCGGTAGTGCTCCTTATAAAAGTCTAAGGAAAATGCATTGGTGTTTTGCGTTTTGGGTTTACGTTTTGGGATTCCCCCTTTTTCACCTCTCCCACCCCCCCAAGGGAAGGATGACCCCCAAAACTTTCCATGCACAAGCTACGCAAAAAAGATCACTTTTAAAAAAAGGTTTTGTGAAGTCTTGTCAGATGGAGTCAAAATTATTAGCAAAACAAAAAAGGCATTACTTGTGGATATGCTGACCTAACTATAACTACCCAGTGGCGACCAGCACTGGGTAATATACATATATGTAAAACTGACTTCATTATTTTTACATTAGCTCCTATGTTAACTTCACTGTTTCATTAAGGAAGTTTATATTGCAGTACCAGTGGCTGAAAACACCTAGTGCTTGACGTACTCCAAGGCTAGGCTGGGGAATATTTACACCTGTTTTGACATCTTCATGGCTGTAGTAACTTTAGAAGGGTGTTGTGTGTACAGCAAGGATATTACTCTTTTCTGGGTTTGTGTTTTGTGTTAGTATGCCTGCCCCAAAGCCCTCATTACATTCTCTGAGCACTCATTTAGTAGTAAGTATTCCCCATTTTCCACCCACTCTCTCTTGCCCCTCGCACATATACTACAAAAATGTATACCAACTTGTGTGGGGATCTCTACACACATTGTGGAGACCTCTGCACAGAAAAGATAAGCGTTTTAGAGACTGAGGTCACTGGCCGTCGGTTTGTAAATTGAATTTTCTAGTATGTGAGCAGTGGTACTGTACTACTGTGGTACTACCTTATGTAAAACGAAATGCAGACTGTGCATCGAACTCATTGTTTTTAATAGTCTCTGACCACAGAGAGGTGAATGGACGTGTCAGCACCTAGGACCTCTTCTTCAGAGTTGGGTAATGTTGATAGTTATGGTGCAAGGAATATTAAAGACTCAGGCAACATTTAATTTGCATTTAGAAAGCATGGGTTACTTTAGCAAAAAAGGTTATTTTGAAGTTGCTACATTCTGAAGGCCTCATGTGTCATAGCCATAAAGGGACTTTCTACAAACTCCTTTAGGTAGTGTCAGCATTGAATGTCAATGCTCTGAAAGAACTTTTACAAAAGAAAAAAAAGAGTTGGGGTGAGGATTTGGCGCAAAAGTCCAAGTTGCTGGATCGGGAGTGGGGATCCAGGTTTGAGTCTCGGCATCGGCTCAATATCCTGTGAGTCTGGGCAAATCACTTTATCTCCCTATGCTCATGGACAGCACCTGGATACCCTCACTACTGATAAGCTGCGCTATTTAAATCTACAAACCTTAACTTTAACAATTGCCGAGTACATGCAGTGCACTACTATAGCCATACATGATTCACCAATGTAGGAAGGTTTCTGAAGTGCACTCAGCCGGCATCTGGTCAGACAAGTCTTGGGAAGAGCAACTGTGTACAATTGTGTGTGAATCACTTTGTAAGTTGGCATACTACATGATGCATTTACTGCTTAATTAATTCACTGGGCAATGTGCAAACTATGTACACATGCGTCTGTGCATTCTTTCATACACATGCAGGTGATATTCATAAATTTTACATATTTCAAACGGATTTTTGCTTTTACAGAAAGCACACACAACTTAAAAAAGTTTTTATGAATTACTATAAGAGTCTACAGTGGTAGTTTCCTACATTGGATTTTTTCATATTTCATACTTTTGCATTTCATTTAGGCCCAAGAAATTATTTCTCCATCTTGTTTTGCATTTAGGTTTTTCTTGAGTTTGTTACTATGCAAAAAGGACTTCAACAAATGTCTGTGGTGAAGAAATGAATGAGAAGTATGGTATCAAATAATTGCAGGTTGAACCAAGAGGTGAGCGAGCCACTCAAAGCTTGAGTCAGGCTTGAGCCTGAGACCTGACTCACGCTCAGCTCAAGGTCTCCTTGGACCATTCAACCCAAGAACAAGCCGAGCCTTCGAGTGATTTCTTCATGACCTCATGCTGAAAAATAAAAGATTTAGGGGCTGATCACATTGTCGTCAGTCTTACCACCATCCTGCCGCCGTGGCCGGACCGAGTACTTTGCCAAGCAGGTGGAGGTACATGCCGCCGCAAGACTGAATGCAATGCTGGCTAGACTACTGACTGCTGGGCACACCCACGTGATTCCACCCAATCAGCCATATGTGTGCATTGTTATAGGAGCTGTAAACTACCTGGCCAGCCGAACAAACGGTATTGGGGTGCTTAACATGTGTACCATTGCCAGTAAACATGGGCATAATCACCCTTTAGGCACATTTTTCGGGCACTTTTACTGCCTTTCCACCGACTGACACATGGCAGTATTGACGCCAGGGAAAGTTCGACAGAAAGGCAGTTCGGAATAATGCCGGCAGTGTAAAGGGTGGCACCATCTCCATGGGCCGCCTATGCCTCTTCCGCCATGGTAGCAGGAAAGTTGGCGGTGGCGGCAGTCTTAAGGCAGTCTTTCCACTGTCTTCATAATCAGGATGTCAGACCACCGGAGAAGTGAGCGGTCGGGCCACCGAAAAGCAACGGTGGTTCCCTTACCGCCATCATCGTAATCGGCCCCAAAGTAATGATCTTTGATGTAAAACGTATAAGAAATATCCATACAGTCACTGTATTCCACAATGTGAATCAGAAAACCTGGGATCAATATTGGTTTCCTTCCTTGACCAAAGTGTGTGATCCTAAGCAAATATTTAATTTCCCCTAACCTCGTTTTTCTTCCCTATCACATATGAGAGTGCCTTCAAATAGGTGAGTTCAGAATGTGCGCTGTACACAAGCAGCTCTTTTGCTTGATTTTATAAACTACAAGCTTACCCGTCGCGCGTTGCTGCGATATCCGAAGAAAGGAAATTCAAGGAAACTCGTTATGATAACATTCAGTTTACATTGTGTTATTTTTATTGAAATTTATTCATTTTAATATGGAAAACATTTCAAAGTGTCGTTTTAATTCTATTTATTTATTCGAGTGCTTGTGGATACCCGATTTTTTGTTTTTCCGTCTGGTGCGTACATCAGTATTCGAAAGAATATGAGGGCTCTGGGGGGCCGATATTTAAAAAGAATTTATGCCAGAAACCTTCGCGGGAGTGTACTCAACAACTTCCCAAAGTTTCATGGCGATCGGATGAATGATGTAGTAATGCATAAAGGACAAACAGACAGACAGACAGACATACATTCGTTTTTATATATATAGACTAGCTTACCCGTTGAGCGTTGCTGCGATCTCCGAAGAAAGGAAATTCAAGGAAACTCGTTATGATAACATTCAATTTACATTGTGTTAGTTTTATTGAAACGTATTCATTTTAATATGGAAAACATTTCAAAGTGCCGTTTTAATTCTATTTATTTATTCGAGTGCTTGTGGACACACAATTTTTTGTTTTACCATCTGTTGCGTACATCAGTATTCGAAAGATTATGAGGGCCCTGGGGGGCCGATATTTAAAAAACAATGATGCCAGAAACCTTCGCGGCAGTGTACTCAATACCTTCCCAAAGTTTCCTGGCGATCAGATGAATGGTGTTTTAATTCTATTTATTTATTTGAGTATTTGTGGATAGACGATTTGTTGTTTTTCCGTCTGGTGCGTACATCAGTATTCGAAAGATTATGAGGGCCCTGGGGGGCTGATATTTAAAAAGAAATTATGCCAGAAACCTTCGCAGGAGTGTACTCAACAACTTCCCAAAGTTTCATGGCGATCCGATGAATGGTGTAGTAATGCATAAAGGACAAACAGACAGACAGACAGACAGACAGACATATATTCGTTTTTATATATATAGATAAACCCTCACCGGACTAAGTTAGTTTTCAGCAAGATTCTAAAGTTTAAAACATGCCATACAACTGCAGGAAACTGGGTACAGATGCCATGGAACTGTCCAATATTTAGGAACTTGTAGCATGATATTTTCAAGGCCTAGAAGGGCAATATCTCAATTTCCAGACTGGGCAATTTTGGGCAGGTTCCACTCCACAAGCAATTCAGGAATGTGTTTGCTTTTAGTTCCTTGGTGGCTTGGTTGATGATCGTCCAGATTTGAAGCTCTTAGGATCTTACTTATTGGCCGTAGTGCAGAAGCATCCCTTCCTATATTGAAAGTGCGGTAACAATTGAATACGCTTAATCAATTAAGGGTTACCGAAGAACCTAAGCAACCAAATAGTTAAGGTATAATACATTTCTTTATAGCCACATGATTTACAAGCACTCTTTTTAAGTCTCCTCTACTTAGGAGTATGGAACCTATCAAGGATACAACTGGCATACAATTGTTACTAAATTCCCTATTCTGGGTGCAGAGGTAAAATCAGGTAAAAAAAATATCATGGTGCCCAAGCATAGAGTCAGCTACTATTTGGATATTGTCTGGCCTAGGAAAAATCTAAACGGTGTCTGATTCATTTCTGAGGCACAAACACATAGTTATATAGTTATAAAGCCAATAAAGGAGCCAGGCACAGTTTGGGGCATATTCTCAAGCACCTATGGCCACAGGAACATCACTTTTTTTTACGTTACCCTGGCGATAGGGCCAAAGCCCTATTCTCAAGGCAGCATTAACCTACTTAAAGTGGCTTAAAGCCACATTAAGGTACTTAACGCTGCTTAAGAATAGGGCCCCTTTCACGCTAAACTTAGGGGCCCATTAGGATGTCGGGCTGATTGCTCCCGCCAGGCTGGCGGCAGCCACCGCCAGCCTGGCGGGGGCAATGCGCCCGACATCCACACTCGTTTTCCCCCCGCCATATTAGTATGGCGGGGGGACCTCGGCAGACGGAAAGACCATCCGCCGCTTTTCCGCCCCGGTCGCCTTGTGGCCGGGGCAGAAAAGGAATAATATGGTGGTGGTGTCTATCAGACACCGCCAGCCATATTATGATGGTTGTTTTAAGGTGCCTTTCCGCGGCAGCGATGCCGCCACGGAAAGGCATGTGGTCTTCACTGGGGGGCCCCCTGCAGGCCCCCAGAGTGAAGGAGAGGTGGGGGGTGCACACGGGGGGTACCTGTAGTACCCCCCTTCATTTGCATTTACAAAGCGGCAGGCACCGTGCGGCACCTGCCTCTTTGTAAATGCAAATGCTGAAATGCATTTTTAGCATTGTGGCGGGCAGTGCAGAGAGCACCGCCCGCCACAATGCTAAAAATACAGGATGTGCCCGCCACTGTGGCGGGCACATCCTAATACCCCCCACGGGACCCCCGCCCTTATGGCGGGCGGTCCCGAATACCGACAGGATGGCGGGCGGACAAACTCCGCCCGTCATCCTAATGACCCCCTTAGTGTTAAAGGGGGCGTGCAGTGGGTGTTGCAGTGGGCGTACCACCGCAACACCCATTGAATTCTACGCTGCCACCTGTTATCAAGGGCGGCGATAATAGATGGCAGCGCCGAACTTAAGACCAGAAAAATCCTGGTCTTAAGGTGGTCACACGAGGAGAGATGCTTAATTTCTCCTCGTTTTTGCGAATTTCCATGTGTGCTGCCTTGTGCAGCACACATGGAAATAGCAAAATGCCATGGTTTGTTTAAGTACAGGAAGGTGTCCCTTCCTGTACGTAAACAAACCTTTTAAAAAATGCCATTTTGTAACTTATATGTGTGCTGCATGAAGCAGCACACATGGACGTTTCTAAACAACATTTTAGGTTTGTTTATGTGAAGGAAGGGACACCTTCCTGAAACATAAACAAACCTCCCTGCTCGCAGACACACTTGCACTCTGGTGCAAGGGTGCCTGCGTTAGCGTTAAGTCATGTGACTGAGCCCCGTAGCAGGGGGAAACGCCAGGCTGCACCACATTCTTGAGAATAGGGTGCAGCCTGGTGTTTCCGAAGTGGCTGTGAAAGGCGTTAAGCCGAGGAGGCTAACACCTCTCACTGCCACTTCCTCGTGAATATGCCCCTTTGTGTTTTCTTTGACTAAGAAAAAGTGCAAACAATGGCTGGTTTCTTTCTGAGGAGCAGGTACAGAGGTTTGGAATATACATTTGGCCTGCAAGGAGACAGGTGCTGTTTTATTTTTATTATGCTAAGACAAAATATCCAAACAGCTTCTGGCTCTTTGAGGTGCACATACACACACTTCTCTGTCCCATTGCAGAGCCCATACTATATCTTAGCTTAAGAAATGCAAAGAGTACCTTACTCCTTTCAGCAACAAATACTTCTGTGCGCCTCAGGAAGGAGCCAGAAGCTGTTTAGACGTTTTCTTTTTCTTACTCAAAATAGAATAACAAGCATTTGCAATGCAATAGGTCTCGCATTAGGAAACTTTGAGCTATTGGTATTGTAAATGACAAATATTTTATTTATGTGTTGGTTTTGAAACTAGCGATATTAATAGCTTTGTCATTTACAATGCCAATAGTTTTAAGTTTTGCAAACAGGACACCTAAAGCATTTGTAGGTGTGGTGTGGTATTTATTTACTCATTTTTGGGGGCCAGTACTTCTTTATCTGCATCAGACATTTACACAAGGAAGAGAGGGGAAAAAATACAAAGCAGAAAGACAAAGGAAGAGACAAGGTTTGTAGTTGAAGAAACAGGGTGGTTGTGTGCAGGTTGTGGGTTAGATATTGGGACAGGTGGAAGGAGGCGAGAAGCAAGACCTATCTTTGTTCTATTTGGCATGAGGTTCTTCTTCTGCATCCACTCCTCAATCATATTGATAAATTTGTTACGGCTAAAGTGTCAGTGAAAGTGTAGGAGTACCACTTGCCTGCAGGTACACCACAGTGCCATCGGAACAGACGTGGAGGGTGAGCTAGACAGATCTCAGAATGAAATGAAAGGGAATGCTGTACAAGTTGAAAATGAAGGCAAATGTTCAAACCAAGAGGAATTATTGCAAGTACATATTTCCATTATAGATGGCTAAGCCAGATTCATCCTACTGAGCTATCTTAATGCATGGCTGTCACGCAATTAAATACTTGTTTTCTAGCTTACATCATACACAATATTTTTTTCATTTTAAATAAACATTGGGGTGACACCCTGATTGGATTGCCCAGCGCGGGGCAAAAGACAATATGCTGATAGCTTAGGTCGAAAGGGACTCTGTACAACAGATTGTCATACTCTAGTTTGCATCCTACAAAAAGATGACATAAAGCGCAATTCTTAGTGAAGCTGCAAAGCAAATCTTTGTGAAGCTGCAATACAGCACGTGAACGTAATCTTTGTTTGACCTAACTGGAGAAATATAAGAACTCTGTGATCAACTTACGACTTACTTTGCTTCTAAGATTAAACAATATTAAGAATGCGCGGCCAGGTCTTGTCTCCCTTCGTCGTTCTGAGACTGCTGAGACGCCGACTATAGTTCTCGCAGCGAGAACGCGCTTTCAGCGCGTTCGTCGTAGCGAGACCTAAAAAGGGCTTCGGGCACATGCTGGGGGGAATGATGTGTTTGTCTTTGATTCAGAAAGGAGCTAAACAAGTATTGAATGTTTTCTTTGGTTAATAAAGAAATCTAGACAGTGTCTGGTGCCTTGCTGGGCATAGATGGACGTCTGTATTCCAGTAAGTGGCTCATGCTCTTTGATTTTCCTTAGCCTAAAGGAAAATCCAAACTGCATCTGGCTCATTTCTGGGGAAAGGACACATGTACTTGCCCCAACAGGAGACAGGTGCTCGGTGAATTTTTCTGAGATTAAGAAAAACTGCAGTCAGCATTTGACTCCTTGCTCTGATACATAATTGTGAGGCACAAACATGTATAGTATTTGTAGTTTGTTGAAAAGCCCCCAAATACCCTAGGCCACCAATTGAGCTATAGTTTACAGTATTTTTCACTGTCTACTAACCATGCATCACATGTCAATGAGAACTCTCTATTTTTAATTGCCTTTAAGAATCTGAATTTAGGGTTAGGGTGCAATTTGAGTTGTTGATTAAACAAATGACAAGAAAATTAAAGGAAGTTTTTTTAAAGAATATTTTGCGGTCACTGGCTTACATTTGGAAGCCAAAAATTATAGGCAAATCCAATAGATAATAGCAAATTCCATACAATCTTTAGTTTCCAAAACTCTGTATGTTACTTGCCTTTAAGAATCAGACTTTAGAGATAGGGTGTCACTTGAATTGTTGATTACACAAATGACAAGAAAGTTAAAGGAGATTTTTTTAAAGAATGTTTTGTGGTCACTGGCTTACATTTGTAAGCCACAAATTATAGGCAAATCCAATAGATAATAGCAAATTACATACTATCCTGAGTTTCCAAAACTCTGCACTTTTTTATTTATTTTTTGTAATTTTTTGTATTGATTTCAGTGACAGTTATACAAATAACATTGAACGATAAATTTCCAAGTAACCCATATCATTACAGTTTCTACAGGGGTCATCATCACATCTACATCAATCAATCACTTCTAGGTCTGCATTTCTGCGCATTTCTAACTCCACCATCGGGTACACACATATGTCTCCACGATACACATTCCATTTGGACGATTTCCCATCCCATTTTTTGGGGCAACCCCTGGGTACAAAGACCTCCGTCTCCGCCATCATGCACCTATCCAATTCTTTCACCCATATGGAAGTGGAGGGTGGATTGGCCCCCCCATCCCCTTGCCAGTTCCCGCTTAACCAGTGTGTAGCCTAGTGTCGCTAATTGTTGTTCAATGTCAGTGAGGTCAGTTGCGGCCAAGATAAAACTCTGTATTTGTAATTTCCGTTAAAAATCTGAATTTAGAGATAGGGTGTCATTTGACATATTGATTACAGAAATGACAAGAAAGTTAAAGGAAGTTTTTTTAAAGAATGTTTGGAAGCCAAAAATTAAAGGCAAATCCAATAGATAATAGCAAATTACATACAATCCTGAGTTTCCAATCTTCTCCTGATTACAGTTGTTAACCAACAAGTGTAAGTTGGCCTATCAACCAGGACATGCCCAAGAATGTGACTACCATGGCCCAAACACAGCATCCCTTAGGAAACTCTCCTAATAAAACTCTCCCTAGTGTCTTCTGTGGCTCCCTGCACAAACTTATTGAAAACCAGAAAATGTCCACTCTCGGGAAACTACAGGAAACTAGAAGGAACATTTATTTGTTTCAACCCGTCTCCCATGTGAGTAAAATTGAATTACCTTGGTTTGGGAAAATATGGCTGAACGTCTAACATTATTTTTACTGCGTTGTTCTAGACAGCCAGTTTGAGCGACAGAGGTCTGGTACCCACCACAAAGAAACTTTAGAATGAATAAGTGCATATTTAAATACATGTTTTTGGTATCATACCTTATAGTGTAGGGGTAATGCCTGCAATCAAACACTGGAAATATAAATGGATGTTTTATTTTCCATTGCTTTCCAAAATGCACTGCAGACAGTGTATCCCCTGTGAGCATACTGAGCCCATTGAAAAACCCTAAAATAGCTGGTACCCCATCCGTAAAGACACCCAGAGAAATACAGATTGTACAGAACCAAAAGGTCAAGCCTTGACAGGTATATGTTTCTGCATGAAGGAAACTGAATAGAATTACCTTGTTTTGGAAACAAAAGTATAAAAAATCAGATAAGGTCACGTTTAGCATGTTCTACCAACCAGCAAGCTTGTTAGGGCAATGCAGATCTGACATGCAACAGTAGATTTCTTAGGTCAAACTGAACTAAAAAATATATAGTTTTTATACTTTTCATATATATTCTTGAGTTCGTGGTCTGTCATCAAATAACAGTGCACTGTAAACAGCGATTGTGCCACAATTTAGTGATTTGTACAAATATTGCATAATAGATGAATGACATTTCCTAGAAAAATCAGTACATATTTGGTATTGCTAGACTCGGGGCAACATTATAATTGTTAACATTCAAGGAACTATATTGGTCCCTTTGAAAATGCAGCAAAATGTTGAGCAAATATGTTACAAAAGGAAAACATCTTCAGATATTTCCATTATATTTTCAGGCTGCCATGAGACATTGATGTGCAGTTTACACATCAAAGTTGCTCACTTTGCCACTGGATTCAAGCAAGCCTGGCTGAAGACGGCTGAAATGCCAGAAACCGGTCCTAGGAAGCTTGTTTCCGGTCCAGGGAAAGCATGGCTTGGCAGTTCGGGCTGGACTGTTCCCATGAGGCACAGGGTCAGACTGATTTGCATATGGCCATGTCTGAACTGGGGTGGCAGAGTGGTATAAAGAACGGTGATGGATTAAACCCAGATCTATTGACTGGGTGTGAGTGTTTGATTGGTTCCGATGCTCTGTCCATCACCACCCCCTTTTGTACCGCTTTGTTCACCATAAGTTGGCAGGGTATGCTCAGACGTGAGTCCCTTGCTCACTTTGCCACTGGATTCAAGCAAGCCTGGCTGAAGATGGCTAAAATGCCAGAAACCGGTTCTAGGAAGCTTGTTTCCGGTCCAGGGAAGGCATGGCTTGGCTTGGCAGTTCGGGCTGCACTGTTCCCATGAGGCACAGGGTCAGACTGATTTGCATATGGCCATGTCTGAACTGGGGTGGCAGAGTGGGCTAAAGAACGGTGATGGATTAAACCCAGATATTTTGACTGGGTGTGAGTGTTTGATTGGTTCAGATGCTCCGTCCATCACCACCCCCTTTTGTACCGGTTTACAACAAAGCACAACCCTGAGGACCATATTCTCAATGTGATAACCATCACAAATTTAGCTTAACGCATCTGTGCATATTGCAATCTATCACGAGAAAATACCACCATCTTAAAGTCCCATTCCGAACCCGGTGGCACCATGCGATTGTAGCATGATAACGCAGAAAACGACCATGCAACATTCAACGCGACTAACAAAAAATGCGAAACAGGAATGCCTAAAAAGATGCGATGCCCCAAAGCTTGATACCAAAATCATCGAAAACCAGCAACAGGCCTCCAATTCCCACGCTTAATGTGGGAAAACGCACCATAAAAGCCAAATCAAAAAACCGCGCCAAAACCAATTAAAACTGCGTAGCACCATGGATGCACCCGGTCCGAGTGCAGAGGACAAGCCGAACCCCACAAGCCCCACGGAGGACCAGCATGGAACCCTGTGTTCGAGGAAGGGCAAGGAGAAGAGGACGAGGAAGATAGGGTTCAGTCCGCAGGAAGACCGGATCATCGTCATGGAGGTGATAGAACACTACCAACAACTGTTCATCACCTCCACTGCGGCACAGGCAACCCAAACGGAATTATGGCAGACCATCGTCACCAACGTCAATACAGTCAGAGTGGCAAGGAGGTCAATGGAGGAGGTCAAGAGGCACTGGCATGATGTGCAAAGGCAGACCAAACAGAAACTCGCTGCCATCAGGAAGGCAGCAACGGCGACTGGAGGGGGGAGTCCTTCGCCACAGGAGGAGATGGATGAGCTGGAGGAAATGGTGGCCACAGTCACCAGTGTGGAGACGGTGGCAGGAGTCGGGGGCCTGGACACAGCATGATATGACCTGACCCAACAGCAACAGGGTGAGTAACTACCAGGGACTGGGGGGACGGGGGAGATGGACACAATGGCACGCATGCACAATCATGTGTAGCACACCGCATACGCACAATGACAGTGGAACATGTCTCTGATACCCTTGGCACACTGCAACACACATACAAACACCAAGTAGGCCCCCTTCCACCATGTGCATATATGGGCCCCCTCCGAATAACCAACAACACTACCAATCTAAGCGCATGTGATGAATCCAGAAAAGCGGTTGCTGTGTGAGCCACACTGACTATGCAAGTGACACTGCATGACCAATAGCATGGCAGCAGCCAAAATACATGACATGGTGCACGAATCGACATGGAGGTGGCCCAGTGTGGATCACATCCATAAAGGAGCAGTTCACACTCTGACATATCAACGTGCACCCACAAAACATGCCGTCCAATACACTCAGCAGACCAACAATGCACAAGGCCACAAAATCTGTCCAAGAGCACAAATGACCCAAGTCTCAAACATGTCAGTCCCCGAAAAGGACCCAATTCAAAGGCACACCACCTCAAAGGGACAAGGGTCCACGAAATCAGAGCTGCAGGATTGACTCCCCCACAATGCAGCACAAACACATAGCAACCACAGAACATCACCATTCACAGCAATGTGGGACAAAGTGCAACACCTACACCACAGGACAGAGGACACAACAGGTTCCGCTTGTGCGTAGTAACAGCCACTCACATCTGGCATTGCGTGATCATATGCGATGACAATGTACGGGGACTACCACACATCCATCATGTACTCGAAAAACCCATTGTCTGCCATCAAATAGCCAGCTCCAACAAAACAGTCACAATGTGCATTGTCATGCAGTCTGCATGTAAACATCTGCAAAGCGGCAACATACATGGGAACCTCTGTTAACATGCATCTCCCCATAACATTGCAGGGAGACAAACAACACTTACAGCAGAGCAGATCACAAATCCCATCAGTGATGATGAAGAGGACAACCTGCACATATGTTCAGACACTCTCCAATGGCTAATGGACAGCCTCTGTACCCCATCCCCAGGAGCAGGGAGGCCCAGCTGCCTCAAGGTGACCCAACCCCCTGCACAGACCACACGGCAGGAAACACACACCACCACGGCTGTCTCCCCTGACCCCCAGGAACAACACATGGCATTTCAATGCTGTGTGTTGGGTTGCCAGGTGGAGTTGGCTGATCATCTGCGGGTGGGTTTTGAGCTTGTGGCAGCCAAACTCAATGCCATAGGTGGGTATCTGAGTCCCATCAGGGACCACTTACAGTCCCTAACGGACACACACTGTCCGCACCATGCTCCATGACATCCTTGGCTGACATCGCTGGGGCCATCTCTCGGATACAAGAACTGTCTAGTCAGACAGGCACCAGCGATGATAGCACAGAGTTGGCACAGATGCGCAGGACAATTGAGACCATGGAATAGATGCAGGCTGGAAGTATGGCTGCCACAGCTGAACACCAGCGAGATGTAGCTGGGATCTTCCATGCCTTGCAGTTCATCTTCCTGCAATTGCTGTCACTGAGCCGGTCCCAGATTACTACAGCGGGAACTGCGACACACACCTCTCCGACCCCTGATGTGTCAGTGGCACACAGTGATGCAGCCCTATCACCATCGCACCCTGATGTGTCAGTGGCACCTAGTGATGCAGCCATTACCCCTCCACAAACACCGGACACTGAGGACGTATCAGAGGACTAAGATGTGTATGGTAATTACTATGTGAGGAAGGAGGTAGTAGCATCCATCACCACCATATGACCTGTCCCTGCCTGGCCAGTTGGATGACTGTGAAGGTGAGTACTAGCTGTGGCCTCGTTGCACTTTAGCGACAATCTCGCAAACCCCCAACATAGGCACACATCCATGTATTGAATAGAGCTGTGTTTAGGAATCACCAAATCGGTAGCAGACCAGAAGTGGTGTCCTACATCACATGTGACACCAGAAGTTCACTTCTCATACCTACGCACACACATCTGTGTGGGCACATTCTGTTTTGATTCATAGCATTGCTCCTCATGGTCAGAGGTTGGACACCATACTCACATTGCTGGAGATACGTAAGTGCACAAGCCTGCCAGCAACTATCCCAAACACAGTGTTGGGCTCACAGAGGTGGAGCAGTCAAAATGGACCCAGCACCATTGGAGGGCGGACCGGGCTAAGCGAAGACACACCCTCTGCCACATTTCCAGCAAACATATATAAGGCCAGTAGCCTGCCCTGACGCGAGAGACAAGACGTGAGTCGCGCTGTGCATGCTGTATCCTTATAGTTACTGTTTGTTCTGTGTAAATATCGCAGCTTTTTAAAAAAAATTCACTTGCTTTTAACATTTGGATTGTGCTGATTTAAAAGCTCATATTTTTCCCTACCTGCGCCGCACGCCTCCCCTCCGACCCCGGTCCACCGCAGCTGAGGCTGATTGAGTGGAGGGCGGACCGGGCTGAGCAAAGACACACCCCCTGCCACATTTCCTGGTATATATTATGAATATAAACAACCTAACAAACCTATGGGTCTATCATCTGAAAATCTAATCAGGAAATTGTATCTCAGCAACTCATTGGTATACTGAGAAGAAATCAGAGACAAGGATTCTGACTCAAGGCGTCATACAGAAGATGGTTAACCCCGTGTTAGCAGAGTGAATAACTGTGTTTGGATTCCCAGCAATATCATGTGTGATCAATATTATCATATGGTCCTCCGTCCTGGGTCTTGTGTCTCTAGATCACCGAGACAGCTACAGTACCCTCCACGAACTCATAGTTCACATGTACCAACATTTGGACAACCATAAGAATCTGATCTGACGGGTAAGTGCAGTGCAGAAAAGAAAAGTGCGTGAAATTTAAAATAGGATAGAGAATCTCATTATAATATTTTATTCAGCCAAGACCTCTTCCTAATTAAAACCAAGAACAGCGCAAAACATTACTCCTGCAGTTTAACAAATATCTGCATAGGGGCCAACATGTTTCAGCCTTAACGGGAAATGGACCCTAGGCTTTCATCAGGGCCTCTGTTCTTCTATCGATGCGACTGCAAAAACTAGTGTTGGTGAAAAAACTCAATCAAAAAGGAAATATTACAGTGATATATTTCTAACAGTAAAGGATATGAGTCTCCATAAACTGTGACTTCTCTCCTCTTGCACCTGGTATCTCTATAGGATCTGTAGAGGAAGAGGTAAACTAAACACACCAAACACGGGGAAACGATCACCTATAAGTTTAGGACCGTTCCTTTACTTGATTACCTTGAATATATGTCTAACTATAGTACATATAACCACTCACCCAGTGTGCCCGGGGAAGAGACCTCACCTCGTCCTGGACCTGGCTCAGGCGTAGTGAGACCCCGCTCTGAAAAGCAAAAGTACACTGGAACTAAACATGGGTTGCAGGACTCACTAGTCCTATATATTCCCACTTCTAACATGTACCAGTGAGTTAGCCTCGCTTTTCAGTCTGACTCTGTGCTATTTAGATCCTACTCTCTAGGACATCACCCCTCCCTCCACACATCTACTGCTCCTCTCATTTTAAAATGCTTCATAAATCAAGGAGACCCTCATTAAGCCTCCAAAAAACACACAAGATGATCTGTGTATATCTGTCTTTTCCATAACCTAGTTTTTCTCAAAAAGGCTTATAAAGTAAAGTGATAGCGGGCCACAGTGACCCCTTACCTGTCCGGCGTTGCCTCTGGCCGTAGCTGAGACAGGGGGAGGCAAAGAGCCAAACAGTGACACTCTATTTGACTGGACACTAGATGGCCCCTCTCCCAATCAGGTGTAATTCCTTCGTAGTTGAACAGATGCTTGTGTCAATATTCTGTTCAAATCTCTGAGTAATATCCCTTGTTACATCTTATTGCCCAGGTTGCTAAAATCCTCGTTTTATGCATACTTTACAGAGATCGGAAAGTTTTACAAAAATAGCCCTCGATCGCGTGTTCTCGCGATATTGTCTTGGACTACAAAATGACGTCATAGCGTCAGATATTGTAGTTCTACTGGCCATTTTAGTTAGTTGTAGTACTAGTTTGTATATTTTTGGTTACGCTTATTCATGGATATTGTGAGTCTCTTACGCTAGCTCTCAGTCCCCGAGACTCACGCTACCGAGTTATAAACCATCTCGGTACATGACGGTAAAAGTCTCGTGGTATCGCGGGATTTCTCAGAACTACACTGTGACGTCACTGTGTCCGCTCCTGTAGTTCATCTTCTAAGAAACTCATCGCCCCCTGAATCTTGACAGGACTACCAGGTGACGTCATGGCGTCCTACCTGGTAGTTCTATTACCTAGCTATGCCCAAACTCAAAATAGACCCTTCGCGAAGGGCATGTATGTCCCGGTTGATAAGTTGGTTAGGCATTCGTATTTAAAGTTCATGCAAACCAACCAGGTCCCGTGTTAGCGCTACTATTATTGCATTTTCACGTTTATACTGTAGAATAGGTGAGACCCTTAAGGGGCACCCAAAGCATCTCTGAATATTTACAAGTCCATCACAAATTTTACCATGACTACCAAAATGCAAAACATTCCCCATTCAGAAAACCAGGTATCGCATACTGTAGGCAGATGAAGAGTTCATGCACCATTATCAAACCATTCTGATAGTATCAGTGGGTAAAGTCATGTATGGTCACTTATATCTAAGTGTGAGTGTGGTCCCTCGTTTCATTTAATGCTTAGCCAGGGTATGTCATCATTCAGCCCCCGTTTGTCCGTACACAATTTAAAAACCCATTTTTGTTCCTTCTTAAAGAGAAAATTAGCCACATCTGTGACATATGATGGTATGAAGGGTTTTTCTAGTACGGTCCATGTGAAGTCTGTTTCTCCATGGTTTTTTGTCAAAAAATGTCGTGTCAGTTTCGAGACATTCTTCTTACATCGAAATGTACTTTTGTGCTCAAGCATGCGTATCCTCACCTTCCTGGTCATCATCCCAATATATTTTTCGTTACAGGGACAGGTGATTTGGTAGATTAAATTCTCACTATTGCAATTGGTGAATTGTCGCAATTCCCATGGTCTCGTAGTGCCAATGTCAATACTCGTAATATTACAGGTGAGGGCGCACATCGAGCAAGTACCACACGGGTGATGCCCTTTGATTGCAGGTAAGTCCCAAAGGGTACCTAGCTGTCTCTTAGTTTGTTCTCGTGGACGGGTATGCACTAAACAGTCTCTCAAACTACTTGCTCTCTTAAACGCAAAGAGAGGATATTCAATCTTCTCTTTACCACTATTAAGTATCCGCCAATGTCGTCTAATGATCTTCTGCACACTGTTGGACTTAGTGTTAAAGGTGCTGACCAAGGTTAACCGATCCTGAGTGGGTTCTTTAGTAGATGCTTCAAGTAGTGCCTCCCGATTGTTATTCGCCGCCCGTTTCCATGACCGCTTTATCAATTTCTTTGGGTAATGTCTCTGCATCAGTTGCTGAGATAGAGTATTAGCATGAATATTGAAAGTTTCTTTCATGGAACAGTTACGCCTCAGGCGCAGAAATTGGCCCACAGGCAGATTTTCCCGCAAATGACACACGTCAAAATATAATTCCCTTTGGGCGAATTATCATGGAAAGGCAAATTCTTACCAGTATGCACATATACACTCAGCAATCGACAATATCAAAATTTGCCGATTCCAGCCACGTTTGCCTACACGCGGGACGCTTTTGTTTTAGCGCCATAGGGAGTGCACGCTGCAATCTTCCAGCGCGACCAATGATCCCCGTATCCTGGGAATCCTATTAACAAGACAATACTATTTTAACTTAGAAGAGATAGTTCGTTGGACGAACATCTTATGAGACTGGAAAGGAGGCAGAGTACCCCTGACCTAGACTGAACGATATATAGCTTTTGAGAAACATTGGGAAACATTTATTTTGTCCTGATGAAGGTGGTTAAACATTAACTACACCACCGAAACGCGTCGATGCTCAAGGAGTAATACTGGGAAATCAAATTAAGGAAAATTCTGTATTCTTGTCGGAATTTAGTCCTTTACCTGTATCTCCTTTTTTATTGTAATGTTGGATATATTCTGTATATAATGTTCCGTTTTGTGTATGTTTCCCATTTTTAACAAACTATAGTGTATGGTAATAAACTGTGCAGATCTACTTTTATTATTGTGCTTTTATTTAAAACTTTTTTAATATTTTTTGCATTGCTTCCTTGTTATGATTTGATATTGTCGATTGTTGAGTGTATATGTGCATACTGGTAAGAATTTGCCTTTCCATGATAATTCGCCCAAAGGGAATTATATTTTGACGTGTGTCAACTGTGGAACCCTATCCCTTTGGTTCAGGGGTCCCTCTCTCTTTTATTAGAGATTTTCCCGCAAAGCCTTGGGGTGTTGGCTTTCATATAGAAGAAGAGAGTTCCTCGCCATGGGCTTTCGATAGAGTTCGCTTTCTAGTCCTGTTTGTGTGGAATAGATGGAGAGATCCAGAAATGCAATTCTCTCTTTGCTGGTTTCAATAGTGAATCACAAGAACTCATTTTGTGCATTAAGCCACTCATGAAATTGAAGTGCTGTATCAGTGCTGCCTCTCCAGATTAGTAGAACGTCATCAATATAGCGTCTCCACCATAATATTGATGTACGAAAAGGATTTGTTGCGGCCAGCACTGTTTGTTCTTCAAATTTGTGGACGTACATATTCGCCAGCGATGGAGCAAAAATACTCCCCATGCTGGTCCCCGAAGTCTGTAGATATAAGGTCTCCTCAAATTTGAAATAGTTTTCTTTCATAGCCATGGTGGCTAGGGCCATTATGAAGGAGACCGGGGTAATGGAGTCGATATCTGTCTCCCCCAGGATGGATCTGATGGTCTCTAAATTCTCATCCTGGGGGATGGAGGTATATAAAGATTCGACATTCAGTGACACCAAGAGATCTGTCTCCTGGTTGAAGTCTATATCAGGAATTACCCTCAGGACATCAGCCGTGTCTTTTAGGTAAGTGGGCATGGTGTGTACTATTGGTCGTAAAAAGTGATCCACAAAAGCAGAGAGTGGCTCTAGGAGAGACCCCTGGCCTGAAATGATTGGCCTCCCTGGTGGTGGTCGCTGTGGCTTGTGCACCTTGGGTAAGGTGTAGAAGTAGGGCGTGACTGGTGATTGTGCTTGAAGGAATTGTGCTTCTAAGGGGGTTACCCAGCCCTCTGACAATGCCTCTTCTACAAGTGCTTTAATCTCACTGGTCAATCTTGACGTCGGATCTGTGGTTAGAACTTGGTAAGCGACTCTGTTGTTTAATTGTTTCAAACATTCAGTCCGGTAATTTTCCACATCTTGTATTACGATGGAACCCCCTTTGTCAGCAGGCTTGATAATAATAGTTTGGTCTTGTGTCAAGGTCCGAAGCGCTTGTCTCTCTTGTCCTGATAGATTTTTAAAACCTTTAGTGTTGTTCGACCACATTTGTTCTATATCGTCCTTGACAGCCTGTTCAAACGTTAATACTTTAGGAGGAATAGAGTGGATAGGAGGACAGAAAGTGGATTTAATCCTTAAGCCTGTATTCACTTCTTTTGCCTGACTAGGATCGTCTAAGTCTTTGTTCATAAAGAAGAAGTGTAATTTCAGTTTACGGAAAAACTGAGCTAGCTCTGTTTGCAGCAAAAAGGGGTCTCCCTCTTCTGTGAAGACAAAACCCAGGCCTTTGTTCAGGACGTGCTCCTCTGTCTCAGTAAGGATTCGATTACTCAGGAAGAACAGAGGCCCTGATGAAAGCCTAGGGTCCATTTCCCGTTAAGGCTGAAACATGTTGGCCCCTATGCAGATATTTGTTAAACTGCAGGAGTAATGTTTTGCGCTGTTCTTGGTTTTAATTAGGAAGAGGTCTTGGCTGAATAAAATATTATAATGAGATTCTCTATCCTATTTTACATTTCACGCACTTTTCTTTTCTGCACTGCACTTACCCGTCAGATCAGATTCTTATGGTTGTCCAAATGTTGGTACATGTGAACTATGAGTCCGTGGAGGGTACTGTAGCTGTCTCGGTGATCTAGAGACACAAGACCCAGGACGGAGGACCATATGATAATATTGATCACACATGATATTGATGGGAATCCAAACATAGTTATTCACTCTGCTAACACGGGGTTAACCATCTTCTGTATGACGCCTTGAGTCAGAATCCTTGTCTCTGATTTCTTCTCAGTATACCAATGAGTTGCTGAGATACAATTTCCTGATTAGATTTTCAGATGATAGACCCATAGGTTTGTTAGGTTGTTTATATATTGGTACAGGGAGATGCAACCTATGCAGGTCTCTAAATGTCTCTCAGGCCCTCCCAAATCCTGTGTGTTATATATATATTATGAATAACCCAAGACCACGCAGCGGACGCGCCCAGCGGGTGCGCCGGCGGCGCACCAAAGGCGCGCCGAAGGCAAGCACGTCTGCGCCCATCCGTGCCAGGACAGGGCCCAGGGCCATAAACCCTGTCCGAATAGACCAAACCAGGGGTAGGAAGAGCTACTCTGCAGAAGAGCTACTATCCCTAAGACCCGAATTCTGTTGCAATCTGCTCTCACCGTTGGCCGAAATCAAACATTGCACCAAATGCCACACTAAGTTTGAATATACATACTGTAGCAATTGGGGTTCACTTTCTCAGCCTTCGATCCTTGAGACAAAATCTTTTAAAGCAGAGCTCATCAATGTGCGATCGTTGATTAAACATAATACCGAAACAGCAGGGCTCATAGATGCCAATAGGCTGGATTTAATCTTCATCACCGAGACTTGGGCCGATGAAGCCTCTGACACAGACTTATTATTGGCAATCCCGGAAGGATACACACTAGCCAGAGCTGATCGGGAAAAAAAACGAGGGGGGGGCTTGGCTATCATTGCCAGACATGATTTAAAGATGAAGAGCTGCGCCTTAGGCAGCACCCTGGACTGCGAAACGCTCTCCTTTCACATCAAATTAACACAAAATTACACCTTTAACGGTCTTTTGATCTACAGACCGCCAAAAGCCAAAATTAACCTGACAGCCCCACTTAACCCCTTCTTAGAATCCAGTGTGCAATACCCCGACTATACCATCTTGGGGGATTTTAACATACACCTTGAAAAAAGTGACAATACTGGGACAGCGGTATTAACTGATACATTAAATAATCTGGGCTTAGAACAGCTAGTCCATACGGACACACATAAAGCAGGACACACTCTGGATGGCATCTTTACCTCCAATAAACACATTAAAATACTGGACTGTCTTCCCGTCCCTTGGTCGGATCACAAGGTCATAACCCTGGACAATATAGAAGGGACTACGTCTGCACAGATACAAAGTACACCTACCTCATATCTAGATTGGTCCAAAATAAACGATCAAAAATTACGAGACCACCTAGTATCACATAAACCGACATTAATTGAGGAATGTAACATGGCCACCGACCAAATCTCTAGCTGGATAACATCGGCCATAGAAACAGCAGTACCACAAAAAAAGGCGGCCTTCAGGAAAAAACAACCATCCCAACCCTGGTTTTCAGAAAATCTTAGGGCTCAGAAGCGAATATGCAGGAAACTTGAAAGGACATGGAGAGTAAATTATAGCCCAGATAGCAAAACTAAATATAGGACCTCCCTGAACATATACAAAAAAATTATCTTTACCACAAAAAGCCAGTATTTCACCCAGAAAATAGAAGAAGCAAAAAACTCCAGTCAGGAACTATTTCGAACGGTAAAACAACTAGCTAAAGTTAAAACTAACACCAATATGCCAGCCACTACAGAGTTTTGCAATACCCTGGGACAATTTTTTATCGACAAAGTGACCCGAGTCTATGAATCATTAAAATCAGCCAACCCACAATCCCCTACACAGGACTTAAATGTCCATACTAAGGACCTAGCTATGAACACAACCTTGAAACCGGAGTTCAAATTCTCTCTCCCTGAGAAGGATCAGTTTCACCAGATTGTTATGGCAACTAAATCTGGGGCATACTCCGACCCATGCCCTCCGAAAATATTTCACTTGTTCCCAGAGCTTTACAGCGAGCAATTGATCAGCCTTCTGGAACTCATACTAAACTCGGGCACATATCCAGATATCTGGAAATCTACATCAGTCCTACCCCTCCTGAAAAAACCCAATCTAGACCCAGAAGAACCTGGTAATTACAGACCAATAGCGAGAATTCCTTTTGGTGCCAAGGTAGCTGAGAAACTATTAAACAAACAACTTGCCCAATTTATTACCGAGGCGAACATATTAGATCCCTCACAATACGGTTTCCGTGAAGGGCACGGTACCGAAACAGCCCTACTAATGGCAGTGGAAGAGCTCAGGAGCGTACTGGACGCCGGGGGGAAGGCCGCTTTGATATTATTAGATCTATCAGCGGCCTTCGATACGGTGAACCATGGTACGCTCCTGGACCGACTAACAGCAGTAGGAGTCCACCAAGAAGCAAGAATGCTATTGGCATCATTCCTGGACAATAGAACTTTCACAGTGGAATTGGGTGAGAAAAAGTCGAAATCCTTCAACTCCCCATGTGGAGTCCCGCAGGGGTCTTCGCTAAGCCCAACGCTTTTTAACCTATATGTGAAACCGCTGGACGAAATCATCAGGGCTTGTGGCTTCCTGCCAGTGTCTTACGCCGACGACACACAAATTGTAGTCGCTATAAAAAATGACACCTCAGCCACGGCAATTAACTTCAATAACTGCATGAAGTCAGTAAGCCGGTGGATGGAGCAAAATTGCCTAAAATTAAATGGGGATAAGAGTGAGGTTATGCTACTGGGAACAAACACAGAAATCTGGTCCCCAGAATGGTGGCCGGCAGATCTTGGCAACTGCCCTTCACCGGTGGCCAAAGTTAAAAACTTGGGCATACTACTAGACAACAAACTCACCTTTGAGGCCCAAACCAACAAACTTGCATCTACGATGTGGTTCATCTTAAAAATGATCAGAAAACTGCTGCCATACATCCCCATAGACTCCCGTAAAACAGTGGTGACCACCTTAGCCATATCAAGACTTGACTATGGTAATGCTCTATATGCCGGGATGCAGGCCCAATACCTGACCAAATTACAACGCTTGCAAAATTCAGCAGCACGACTGATACTAAATATACCGAGATCAGAGCACATCTCGAACCATCTAGACACGCTACACTGGCTCCCCTTGGCAAAACGAATTAGATTCAAATCACTGTGTCTAACATATAAAGCGCTCCAAGGATCGGGACCTCTGTTCCTTAGAACACACCTTAAGCCATACGTCCCCACAAGAGACCTACGGTCTAGCCAGGCAAATTTGCTACAAGTTCCTAGATTTAAACAAACGAGGTGGGGAGGCAGAAGCTTCCGGCTCCATGCAGCCAAAGACTGGAATCAGCTCCCCCTCGTAATTAAAAACAGTACCTCCCTAATGTCATTTAGAAAAGCGGTTAAAACATGGCTATTTAAGTCCGGATAAACTAATTTCACCAGTTTAGGACAACACGTCTTCTCTACAGCGCCAAGACGCCCACGGGCATACGAGCGCTTTACAAAACCACAAATCAAATCAAATCAAATCATTGTACATGCGTCACTCAATCCATCCCTGTGTAGGGACGGTGCTCATTGTGGCACACGATTCGTACATCCAATCAACACTCATCACAGTTGAATAGTAGTGAAGTTGCGTAGACTTTATTGGCATATGTCTGTCAGTACGGACAAGGCAAGGGCCACAACATGCAGGAACATGCTTGAGACACTTACACACATGCCGAGGTGCAAGACATGGGATTGCAAAAATGTACACAAATCATTACGGATGGCAACGGTCTCAGCCCACCTTGCCTTTCTGAATGAGTCATGTGATGTTTGGCGTCTGCCCATTGCCCCATGTAAGGGGATATGACTCACAGCCCATGGGGTCTGCATAGTGCTGTGCCACCGGACTACACCGACTGTCTGTTCTGCTGACAATGATCAGGTAGAAGGGTCCCACAAGGTCACATGTCGTGATACATTGCCATGTGAGTACTCCCCCCAGCAGTATGTCTGATTTGGGAACGTTGCCAAATGACGCTGTGCTGCTTCAACCATGGAAGTGCCTCACCTTGCACAGGTGTGTGTACACATGCGTAGTTCCACGCACATGCATTCAGAGACCAGACGAAGGCCGACATGTCAACTGTTGTGGTGGTATATGTGAGCATTCCCCATGAGGCAACAAGGTGTTGGGACCTGTGCTGTGGGTGACAATCTGATGTGGCTGCATGAACGTAGTTACTCGTCCATGAATGCCAGCGCAGCTACATGGGCAATGTGTTCCAATAGTACGTCATTGTTGGGTTCAAGGAACACCAGGGTGACCCAATCCATTAACTGGTCCAGGCAGATGTGCTCAGTCCATGTTGTTTCCCCAATCCACAACACAGCCCAATAGGGTAGCGCCTCGATGTGGTCACTGCACACAAGGAATTGTGCAATCTCCCATGCACACCTGCCAGCACATACGCCAAAGATCAGTGCATCCTATGCACGGGTATCCCGGTGACACTCTTGTTTGTGGGCCAACAGGGGGTGCACTGTCAGGTCATAATCCAATTCAGCTACCTTTGTGTTGGATAGGCAGACCTCCATGATGCACTCGAATGTGCATGATCGACATTGGAACCAGGGCTGGACGCAGGTGACGTAGATAAGATGGAAACTCAGACGGTAACTGATTTGCAACAATGCCATTGGCACAGATTCCAACAGATGCAGCATTCATGAATGGTACCTTTCCACGTGACAGGGGTTGTGCATGTGTCCGGGAATGCCTGCCATTGCGTTTGTTGGTCTCGTAGCACCGGCACTCCTCAGACCGGATGCAGTTCTGTGGACGATATGCCGCAGTTCAGGGCAATGAGTCATATGTGTGTGCAACGTTTGGACGTATGGGTAGTTTTTGACCAATGTGTCAAGGGCATCCCTTGCAGGTGGAGGTCGTGCAGGGACAAGTGTGTGTGGGGTGTGGGCACGTTGGTTTTTCATTACTGCAGTTTGTGGTGTGGGAGTCGTTGGAGGCTAGTTTGGTATCATGCAGGGTGTGCCAGACACATTCAGAACCAAGGTCAGAGGGTCGGTTGGCCTTCCTCCTTGTGTGTAGAGACAAAGGAGTTTCATACCTAATTTTAGTCTGACTACTGCTTGCATTTCTGAGGTGTGATGTGGCGTTCGTGCTGACTATGATGCAAGGCCTGTGATTTGGGGTGCATGAATTTCGAGACACATGCAGTTGTTGGCATGTTTGCATGAGGCAAGGACCCGATTGGCATTGCACTCCTTGTTGAGGCTCTCTCTCTCTCTCTCTTTCTCTCTCTCCCTGTCCTTTGATGAGTGCCTGACACACCTTCTTATCTTGGATATTGTCTTGCAGGCTGTGACTCACAGATTGTCCAGGGATTCCCCACCATGAGTGTTCACAATAGTTGTTTGGAGACTAATTAGTATGTGACTTTTTGTTTGGTCTTTCAATGGTGCATGAATGAACCAGGATTTCTGTACTCACGTGTGTTGATTGCTGCAATTGTGCAACATCAGGAGGGTGCTTTTTTCATGTTTTCAGGCCGTTGATGTGCAGTGTCTTGGTCTGATGGTGGGGGGGGGGTGTCCCTGGGGTGGGACCCGGGTGGGGGGTGGTACTGGGGGTGGTAGCGGTGGGTGTTTTGGCCCTCTTGGGTGTCCGTGCTGCATGTTCAGTGGCTCCATGGCATCTGTTGTTCTTCAGGTGTGGCTCTGGGCTGGGCTCCCTTTTGTGGTGCAGGCTGTCATCTGACTTCTCACCAGGTCAGAGCAGGTGTTAGTTTCCTGCTGCTAACGTGCCTTATCGCATGTTTTGTGATCTTTTCACCGATCTGGCTGGTTGTTGAGAATGTTGCGAAGTGGTGTTGTCGCGGCTTTTGGCACGGGAACGCCTATTCTCCATCTCATTAGCAATAGTTGCCGGGGTCGTCTATGGCAATGTTTTTTGCGGCTACTATCGAGGGTAAACTGGTGATGTCGGCTGTTAACGCCTGCTTGTGAATGGGGTGATGATTTTATTGCGACTTTGGCTGCGATAAAGTGCAGTTAACTCGACGATAACTCCCTGAGAATATGCCCCTGAATGTGCAAAAAAATTCTATAGTGTGTATGGGTGCACATAGTGGCCAAAGAGAAACGTGTTTCTCATTTGTTTAAAAAAAAAGCTGCACCACTGGGGTGCACAAACACCACTGGCAGTGATACGTTTAAACCACGTATTTTTGTGGCATTCCCTGTTTAACCTGAAGAATGAAGAGTGGATCCCTTTTCACTCAAAATCTATTGAACAGTGATTATAACTGATATTTGGTCTATCTTTTCTGTGTTTAGAATGGCTTTTATAGACTACGAATGAACAAATTAGTTAATGATTATTGAGAATGGTGAAAACATGGTGGCCCTATTTTGCTATTGAGTGCACATTCCTGTTAAAAATGTGTTGACAATGTACTTGAGGCGAATGTGCGCCCTTTAAATACATTGCAAGTCACTGTGTATTGTAATTACAACATTGTGAATTCCAGTGCTCGAATTTACCCACATAATAAGCTTCACCCTACAGCACAGACAACGTATGGCTTCAACACTTGCACTCCAGCATGCAGCCTAGCATTAAGCAAATGTTGTTTTCCTAGTTAGAGAAGGTGGTTATTACAGACAGGCTCTTTTCCAAATAACTATCATTTCAGTGTACCTGCTTTCTCCATACATTCATTCTTTGCTGAATTGTGAATGCTAGTCAATGACCTCTGCCAAAAGGAAGGTCACTCAAGATAAAAAAAATCATATAGTGTGGTCGGAGTTTCATTGTTCGAGTTCGAAATGCACAACTTGTGCTTACTTTATATTTTTATAGTAACATACTGTATACACACCCTCTCACTGTCCTGTCAAAGAAAGGTCTCCTCAAAACATCATTACGAGTGGAGTGTTTGGTGAAAAATGTATTGTACTTGATAAATTGGGGTTCATTATTTATTGGTAGTGATAAATAGCACATGTTATGAGTTTTTCCACTGAAAACTGGATATATTATGAAGATGTTGATGCTTACCACACCAAAATCCTCAGGCTCCCATATTTACAAGGCATTTTCCCCCCAATAAGTATTTTGAATTGTGGAAATGTATATCTGGGGATGTGGTTTTAGTGCACCTGGTATGTAATGGTGCAATAAAGTACACAAAACGTATTATTAAGCTGTGTGTGTTAACAGGAAATATGGCACATATTGTAATTTACTGGCCACGCGTAATGAGGGCCTTTTCTTGTGTATTTTGAAAAAAATATAAGTGAAAAAAATTTAATAAATATAACAACAGATATCAAAAATCATAGACATAAAATGTGTCTAAAAGCTTGTACAGATCCCATGAACTGCCCTTAGGACAGGAAAAGAACGGATCTGCACAAAATACATTGTTTACAGCACAAGTTCAAACTCTGTTAAACTAAATTAGAAGATGAACTGAGGCACAGCCAGAAATGCAAAGAAATGAAAAATGAGGGCATATGTACAAAGTTTTTTTGCAGTCCTGTTTGCGACAGTACAAAAACAATTTCTAATGTGCATACACCACACTGCGATGCGGTAACTTGTTGCCGAATCGCAATTTAGTTTAGCGATTTGGTATTCGGAAGAGGAGTGTTTAGTGCATATCTTCCAAATACCGAATCACAGTGGTATGCATGAATATTTTGTGACTGAATTACGGTTGCTAAACATTAATTTTTTTACCAACAACTCGAAGGAGGTAGTAACCATTCTCAAATAGGGACCCCTTCCCGTTTCAGATTATTCAACAAAATATTTTTTAAGAGCAGGCATTGGTCCTACAGACCACTGCCAACTCTTAAAAAAAGTAACTTTTTATAAATACATCCTGTTTTCCTTTAAGGAAAATGGGCTACATTTTTTTTTAAAAAGTGTATTGCTTTATTTATACCCCTGTAGGCCACCATCCGTGTGATGGAAGCTGTTCCTATTGGGTTCTAAACTGCGACCTACCTCATTAATATTCATGAGTCAGGTCAATTTGCGACCCATTATGAATCGCTATTTAAGACTTGTACATGTTGATACATTAGAATTTGCTATTCCCTAATTGCAATTTGATAAGATTCGTAATTGGGAACTCGCAATCCCTACATTTTGTACATGTGGCCCATGGAGAGGCATCTACAAGCCACCCACAGCACCTCGTTTTTGATCTTTGCTATCTGCAGCTCACATTAAAGGCAAGTGAGTAATATGTGCTGTCCTTGTGTGTAGGTGCAGAACCAATACATGATATGCCCGTAGGCTATTCTAGAGGGGAAACAGTCGGACCACCGCGGCCTCAGCCTCGCATGTTCTGACTATGCAAGCGCTACCACATTTGCCTTAACCACGCATATGCCTTAACCAGGTATATGTGTGGTTAAGGCTGTCTGCAGTCTAGCTGCTGCTAGCGACTGGCTGGCGGAAGCAGGAAGTAGCCACACAGCAGAAAGGAGTGGTGGTTTGTATGGCTGGGGGGGTGGAGGGGGTCAGGGTAGTTTTCAGGGCTGGGGGTTCAGGCTAGTTTTCAGGGCTGGAGGGTTCAGGGTAGTTTTCAGGGCTGGGGGTTCATGGTGGTTTTCAGGACTGGGGGTTCAGGGTAGTTTTCAGGGCTGGTGGGTGTCAGGGTAGTTTTCAGGGCTGGGGGGTCGGGTAGTTATCAGGGCCTGAGGGTGTTGTGAGTTACCGGGTTTTTTAAGAACCGGTATAGAACCGGCAACCCAGCGGTGCCAGGGTACACCCAAAGACCTCGGGTTCTTTCCTGATTCAGACCACAGAAACTCAGAGTCTTATAGGTGAAGTCAAGGATCGATTTTATTGGCTGCAACCAAGGTAACAAGCGTCCTAGAAGTACAACACACGGGATGTATATTCTCAGGAGACTGCTCGAATTCACAAAACCAGGCTTCTCTTTTTATACAAAATATTCAGCTTCAGGCAAACATTCTTAAATTTACAGTATACTATTAACATTTTTCGTTACAATGGGAAAAGCAGAGTCATGATGACATGTCCATATTTCACTTCGTCCAGCCCAAAATAAATTACCCGGCAAGGTCCGGTATTTCCATCAGATATCAGTGGACTCCTAATAGAAACGGGCACCTCCCCGTCATAAAGCAAGTGAGAGAAATGAGCAGGGAAAGATGTGAGCAAGATTCGGCAGGGTGTGTGTGCGATAAGAAGGTTTTATGGCTTGTTGAGCCTTGATGTTATCTTGTTCGGCCACTGGAGAGGAACTGACCTAACAGGTTCGGCCTGGGGCAATGGTTCCAACTTGCACAGGTCACAGGAAAGTCGATTAAGGTGTGCGTGTCCTTTGGGATCGAATTTAGCTGGATTAAAGCCTATGTAAAGGGCAACTCACAAAATGGCTGCCATACATAAAATGGAAGCCGAGGGTTCAGAACGATAATGACGATTTCGAGGTGAAATCGTCACTCGAATATGCTGAAAATGCTTGTACATGGTGTACTCGTCATTCTCGGTCTTGTGATACTAAATTCGTCATGTTACGATGAAGTTTTATTCTCGAGTCCAGAATTATTATACGAGTCCAGAATTTTCAGAACCACAAACCCTCCTTTTGCCCTTACATAGGCAATTAATCTATCCTCATGCTAATCTGAGTCCAGATCTATATTCCTAAAGTCATTGAGATGTTGCTGTAACATCATTCTAGTACTTAGTTAGTCTCTTGATACAGGCTTCCTTACACATGATGTAACACAGAGGCCACATATTGCAGGAGCACACTGTACGCACAGACAGAACAGGAAAAGAATGGCTAGGACCATCCCAATGACCATGAGAATTTTCCATCCCCAGGCGGATACCAGTTCCCAGAACCATCCCATCAACGACCAATCTCCTTTATCCACATGAATAGATTCGGAAATCTTATGCAGTTTAGAGATGGCCTGGTACACTGTTGGAGCTTTATCTGGAATGAAAACACAGCAACTCGATTGGATCAATCTACATACCCCACCTCGGTCTGCAAGTATGACATCTAATGCGACCCTGTTCTGAAGGGTCATAAGTCGATCCGACTGGAGCTCAGCAGTCAAGTTGCTAAGGGCACCAGCAGTTTCAATCACGGTGGATTCAACCACCCTTGTCAATTGCCTTATGTTCCTGCTGTTAGCCATGGATCCCCAGAACGGCAGAAAACCCTTTGCAAAGTCCCCAAATTCTTGACCTGCAGTGTCTTCTTCGCTCAAGACACCTCTAACTACCCTTGTCTTGTGGTAATCTGCCGCTGCTGTGTAGGTGGGAGGCAACAGGAATGAAACAAAACATGAGCCCGAAAAGTCAGGGGGCAACCATGTATAGGCTCTATCATGGCAGATGAAATAGGTACCCTTAGCTGCTAAAACGAAGGGGAAGTCTGGGCTGCAAAAACATACGTTTTAGTGCAGATACTCTTCCCTAACTGAGCTCTGGGATTCGTGCCATTACCTTGCAGACATAGGTGACCCTTATGGGATACAATCCAAATCGGGGAAGATCTTTTAGCTTGCTGTTTCTCGCTCCATATCCGGTTAAGTTCCATCCTATGTATACTAGTGTCTCATCTCTCGGGATAGTCTCATAAGAAATACCTTCCTTAATCATGTCTACTATACCCTTAACTAGAGCACTATTTCTAGGATTGTCTGTTACAGAACGTAGGGGGTAGATTTCGTGTGCATATATGAACATTGTTCTGTATGCCCACACAGAACCATTGTGACTGAATGGCAGGACCAGATAAGGGATACCTTTATCCGTTGTGTGAGGCATAAGACCACACACCCAACAGTTAGTTGTGTTCATTACTAGTTGGTGTTGGTGCAAAAGCTGAACAAAGGAGTTATTAATAAACTCTAATCTCCTAGCTGATTCGTGTTCAGGAAGGGGTTGAAAAGAATGTGGGGAAACAGTTGAAGGGGGAGGTATAGGCGATGAAGTGGGTGCAAATGTTACTCTAAAAGAGAATAACACATAACTTATTAAAAATATCATCACACTGAATAGCATGAAAATGCGCAATATCAAGAAGCTTTTCTTTGTTATTACATTACACGTTCTGTGTTTAAAGTTCATTTCCTTGGCAGGTCTCTCCATCTCGGAAAACTCCATCCTCTCTAAAGTGCTGCCCGCGACGGGAGGTTGATTCTGCTAAGGAATGCTTCTGTCAGTCCAGGGCAACTCCCTCAGACCAACCAGAACTGCCGACCTAACGTCGTCAGCTGCACCCCAAAGACTTTGAGCAATCGCGGCCCTAGCAGCGGAACCCGGATGGCCGTTCGAAAAACAAAAATAAGCAAGTTTTCTTCAGATGGGAGAGCTGCACTTAAAAAAACTTGGAGGGAAAAAGAAATGTATTTATTTGTCCATAGGTCTCGGTCTCAAATTGTAACGTTTTTTTCCCGGGTACTGTCTGATCCTGAAACAGGAGTTCAGGCTCTGTAGTGTTCAATGGGATTGACGGTGATACTGCTGGTTGCAAAATATTGTCACTCTCTTGTTCAGTTAGTGCTCCTTTTACACGTGCATCACTGAAAGGTAGGAAACGTGGCACGGTTTCAGTTTCTGAGTCAGCGACACTCTTCTGGACCCACTGGTCATAAGGCAGTGGTAAAGGAATCCTTTTACAGTGGACCCCGTGGATCCAGTTGGCCTTCCCCTCCACTCGAACTGCTGATCGTGTGGAAAGAAGGACGAGGTGCGGTCCGGTCCACCTGGGCTGGTCGTTCTTCGTTCTCTGGAAGTTCTTGACCAACACCCAGGATCCAGGGTCGATCCGATGTCCTGGAGTCTCAGAGACCGGAGGCAGGGTGTCGTGAACCTGTTGATGCAAAACACGCAATTTAGCCGTCAATTCATACAGATAATCAAGCGAAACAGGGTGTTCGAGTTCACTGAACTTAGTGGGTCTAGGCACTCCCCATATGTTGGCTGGGCGGCCAAAAACAATCTCGTAGGGGCTAAGTTTCACTCGTGAATGCACATTCATTCTGGTGGACAGGAGTGCTAAGGGTAGAGCATCAGGCCATTTAAGACCTGTGCTTGCTTGAATTTTGGCCAGTTTCAACTTAAGCGTGCCATTGTAACATTCTACTAATCCAGCTGATTGGGGGTGATTTGCAGCGTGGAACCTCTGTTGAATGCCTAGCCCTTCACACACTCTCTTCATCACTCGACCCACAAATTCACTTCCATTGTCACTCCAGACCATTCTAGGCATTCCAAACCTGGGGAAGAACTCTTTCACAAGGGCTTTAGCTGTGGATAAGGCAGTGTTGTCTTTTAGGGGGTATGCTTCTACCCATCTTGAGAAGGCACAAACAACAACGAGTACGTATTTTAAATTGTTGCACCTCTCCATGTGAATGAAATCTAGCTGCAAAACCTCGAACGGGTACGTAGGAGGTGCAAAATGACCAGCTGGAGTTGGGGTTCCCCTACCAGGATTGTGTTTCAGACACACCATGCAATTCTTGACGACATTCTCTGCACACTTGGGAATCCCTGAATTCTGCTATACTGGAGCCAACAACTTGCAAATCCCTTTCACGCTGATATGAGCCATTCCATGAGCCATTGTAACCACTGCAAGCACATATGCATCGGGTAACAACCATCTCTGATGCTCTGACTATTCAACCCAACAACCATTTGCATCCATTCTACCCGTACTTTCTCTCCACATGCTCAACTCTTTCTCTGTGGCCTCAGCTTGGATGGACTTCACACTCTCTATCGTGTCTTCACACATTCCAACATCACCAACCCATCTTGCAGGGCCTGCAACATACATGCGGCTCATCACATTCCTTGCAGTTTCTTTCGCGATTTCGTCAGAAAATGCATTTACACGACCAACATCATCAGTCACCTTCTTGTGAGCACTACATTTCACAATCGCCACTTGCAGAGGCATGGTCAGTGATTCAAGAAGCTCATTCACCAACTGACCATGCTGAATCTTAGCTCCATGCGAAGTCAAGAACACACGTTCTCTCCACAATCGCCCAAAACTGTGAGCCACACCAAATGCATACTGGCTATCGGTATAGATAGTCACTTTCATTCCTTTAGACAACACACATGCTCTGGTAAGTGCAATCAATTCTGCTGCTTGAGCTGAATTATGTGGAATACGTGCAGCTTCAACAATTGTATGCAAAGTCATGACAGCATATGCTGCAGTCGTGTCACCATTCGGGAGCTTGAAGCATGAACCATCCACCCACAATGTACCATCACATTCAGCAAGAGGAGTGTCTAGGAGATCTATTCTCCCTTTCGTTTCTTCTTCTGTTCTAAGAAAACAATCATGCTGTTCTGAAGCATCTAATTCCTCTACAATTGGCAACAACGTAGCTAGGTTTAAAGTGTTGCACCTTTTTATGTGCACATGACTAGCTAACAATGTTAATTCGTAACCTGACAATCGAGCACTAGTTAAGTGCTGTGTCTTGGTTCTATTTAACAACGTTTCTACTGCATGTAAAGTCCACATTTGTAAAGCGCACAATCACCCGTAAGGGTCTCTAGGCGCTGGGGGGCCGTCGGGAAGATTAAGCGAGCTATTGCCCAGAGTCACATGGTGCTGGGCTAACCTGCCGCCGGAGCCGGGGATCGAACCGTGGTCTCCAGATTCCAGCGTCAGTCGCCCTGGCCGCGGCGCCACACCTCTCCCACGTGGGACCATCACGACTAGTTTATTGTTCATTACTAGACCAGCAGACTGTCGAATAGAAACAGCTGCTGCCGCTGTGGCTCTTAAACAACTTGGCAACGCTCTAGCTACTGGATCCAAAGTCGACGAAAAATATGCACATGGACGCTGTTTGTCCCCAAACAACTGAGTCAAAACTGACAATGCACAACCTTCCTTCTCATGGACATACAATGTAAAAGGCTTACTGTAGTTGGGGGTACCTTACACAGGAGCCGAACATAATGCTGTGCGCAATTCAGAAAAACTTTTCTGACACTCTTCAGACCAAGGAATGGGATTGGGTGTATCTTTACACGTTAATGCCACCAAAGGTTTGGCTAATAACGAAAAATTTGGTATCCATTGTCTACGGTATGATGTAATGCCCAAGAAAGCACGCACTTCTCTCTGTGTTTTTGGCACACTCAATTTCGCTATTGCCTGAATTCTTTCTGGGGTCAGTTTCCTTCCCTCCTTCGATAAGAGATGACCTAAGTAGGTCACTTCTCGTCGACAATATTGCAGTTTGGAGAGAGACACTTTGTGGTGTAAATCACACAAATGACGCAACAATGACAATGTGGCTTCTTTACAGATTTCCTCAGTATCTGCAGCAATAAGCAAATCATCCACATACTGAATAAGGGTAGCGCCTTCTGGTAAAACAATTGTGTCAAGCTGTGTTTTTAAAGCTTGACTATATATTGATGGACTTTCACAGTAGCCCTGAGGAGCGCGTTTAAAGCGGAAGCTTCGTCCTCCTAAACTGAAGGAAAAAATATCCCTGCTCTCCTCAGCAATCGGGATGCTGAAGAAAGCATTCTTCAAGTCAATCACCGAAAACCAAGTGGCAGAAGCTGGAATCAGAGTCAATAATGTAGTAATGTCGGGGACAACTGGGAATTGTGGCACAACTATTTTATTGACCTCTCTAAGATCAATCACGAATCTATAAACAGGTGGCTGGGAAGGGTCAGTTCGCTTTAAAACAGGCAGAACAGGGCTATTGCAAACATTGCCTCGTGTCTCTTCAATGACATCTTTTCCAATTAGATCGTAAACGATCGCTAGCAAAGCTTTTTCACCTTCACTAGAGATTTTGTATTGGGGAATTCGTGGCATTTTAACATTGGCTTTCAATGTTACAACATATGGTGGTATTTCCAAAAGACCTACATCATTAGGACCAGTAGCCCAAAGAATATTAGGGAGAGATGACAATTCTGTTGGAAGTTTGTCTCTCGACAAATACATTGGAGAAACCACTTTCTTACCCAGTGTAAGTTGTACTCCAGAAGGAGAACAGTACAAAGTCGCATACAATCTTTTCAGCAAATCTAATCCTAGCAAGTTTTCACCACAACCAGAATAAGGGGTGCTTCGAATTCACAAGGTCCAACAGAAAGGGACAAAGGGTCAGAAATCGGATTTCTAACTGGGGCGCCAGAAAAACCTACAGATACATTCATTTCGCCAGACAAAGGTGCGCCAGGGAGTTTGGAGTGCATAATAGAACTCTTTGTAGCACCAGTATCCAACAGAAAAGGCTCTGACACACCTGATGTAATCACCTCAACATAAGGTCCACTCTGATCTACTGGAACTGAAACAACTCCCTCTCTTTGTCCAGAGGCGTAGCTAGAGCTTGTGGCGCCCGGGGCTATCCTTCAGATTGCCGCCCCCTGGACGGGGTGCTGGGGAAAAAGGCCGGCGAGCACCTGAAAGAGGTCCGAGAGACATGTAGTATCGCCACTAATAATCAGGTGAAGCTCACAACTTCTCCTCCACAGGCAGCCCACTGCTAAGCTGAGCTCTAGAATTGGGTGTGAAAGAACTTTCTTAGGACGAAACAAGCAAAAACGAATCACATCCTGTGCTCGCCCTTGAAAAATGTACAGTAGCTTGAGGCATGTTACCTACCTATGCCTTCCAAAGCTAGAAATGGAAACTTGAAGAGCAGGCACCCTGTACCAGAGTACCTGCTTGTTTCTGAGAAGGGCCGGTACTGTGTAATTAAACGTACTACGTCAATCTTGAGAAGTGCCGGTACTCTCCAATTAAACGTATTACGTCACTCTTGAGAAGTGCTGCTACTCTCCAATTAACTGTATTACGTCACTCTTGAGTAGTGCATGTACTCTCCGTCTCAAAATAAAAAAGTTCCGGTACTCTGTACCTGCCCATTTAAAGCATAGTCGCCTTCCTAAAACACAAGTGCTAAGCAAAGAGGGTACACTAAGGTATACTTTAGTCTTCACTATCCATCGAATAGCAACTTAGCTGCTTTGTTATTCTGTCCTAAGTGGGGAGGAGTGGGAGACGCCTTATAAGCCTAACATGGTTTTATTCTGCTGTTTGTGGAGTAGATGTTGTCCTTTTTATTGTATGCACTTGTCAAGCGAAACGCCAATAACATTTTCTTACAAAAAAAGAACTTAATCTGTAGAATCTTTGAGTTTCCATCGAAGGATGGCCCTGCCTCTGGCACCATTCAGTCAGTGCCAGTACATAATATTATTGCCTCACTCTCTATGCAAGCTTTCCCGAAGAGGTAAATTCCACAGAGAGAGCACTGAGATCTTTGGAAGCATTCTGACCTGTTGTGGCACTGTTTATGTCCCTGTCTGTTGTTCTGTCTGTTAAGTCTCTGCTCACCGCCCCCATAGACAGCCATCCCCAAAGAGGAACAGTGGAGGCTTCTGCTCTGGGGCAGTGAGGCCTGTGGTAGTAGGTAAGAGGAGGAGCAGGGAGGGTGTCAAGCTCCTCATGGGAGCGTTCTGTTTTGCCGACACACCATCATCTGCAATAGATAATAATTATTTGTAAAAGAGTTTGAGAGTATAACAAGCTCTGATGTTCCCCAAATGTGCCCGAGGGACACTTGGGATGTGGAAGCAAAATTGGACATAGCATGGGACAAAGAAGGATGCGGTGTTCAAAAGAACCTAATGAGGGACAGTGTTGGCTACTGAAATCTGCGCTGCACCTCAATACTTTTCTTCATCATCTGTGTGTTCATCCCCTCTGATATAGACAGAATGGCTTGAAAGTGACTCTCAAGCATAAAACAGAGGATATTTAGTAGATAGTTTCCAACAAATACTTTGATTCTAGGCAGAGTACTGTTCTAGCTCTAGCCACTGAACACTTTGGAGTTGAAAGGTTTGTAATACTTTTCATGCAAGTGAAGCCGGTATGCTGTGATCCTCTGCACGGCACAAGGAAGAAAGAACATCTTTCACTTTACTGCCTAAATCTTGCCCTTGAAAATAAGTTCTGATCCCCCCACTTCTTTATATAGGACTTGTGAACTGCCACTCACCAAAGATCCTTTCCTCCCCTCCGAAACCTGTTTAAGCTCCCTCTTACCTCACTCAACCTCCAGTGCTCCAAAGTGGTGGCAGCCAGGGTGTCTATATAGGGGTTGGTTCTCTTCTGCTGCAGCAGCAAATCCCCTAGCACTGCCATTGCCACACACTCGACTCCTCATGAGAGCGCATAGTGGTGGAGCATGTGACACATCACTGCTACGTTCTAGTCTGCGCGAGGGCTGGCCAAAGTTATGTCCAGGGCCGTCATTGGTAGCGTTGGCGTGCTACATGATTGACGGCCCTGGGAACCACATGCAAGGTTACGCCGCGCACCGCACCACCACCACTATGCTTGGTGGTGCATGGGTGCCCTGCAGCCAGTGCGCTTGCAGTTACATAACTGCACGTCACATGTGCAGACAGGGCTCCTCAGCGACAGACTTTGGTGAGTCGGGGACGTGTGTGTCAGTGTCCCCAAATAATAAAAGCTGCCGCCACGTGCCACAAGGGCAAAGAAACAATTTGGATGCTGTGAAATCGATCAGGGACAATCGTTTTAACAATAAAGGAAACCTTAATTAATCCCTCAAAAGAGAACATTTCTCCCAAAAAAAACATGTATTCTTAGTATGGACGAACACACACCAGTCAATGAACTAGTTATAAATCAGTATATTTGTCAACAGAAAACCAATTATCACAATGTACAAACCGCAACATAATGCAAACAAATGTTTTTTGTTATACATCGGTACATACATTTAACATATGTAGACACAAGATCACAAGAACATAAACAAACAAAGAATCCTTGTAGCCCTAACTTCTTAAGGGATTGCGAGGTAACACTTTCTTTTTATAAATTATGGTTCGCAACCCATTATAAAGAGAGAGCCCTTAGTACAGCACCAATGGAGCGCATAATTAATCAGGCGCCCTATACACTATTGCAGGGTACTGTATTTCTCAATTACTGAACAATTTAATCTCAGTGGGCTTCTCTTTTATGATAATGTCAACGTGTGTCAGCCCTTTTCATCTGGGCCTCAGCAGGACTTGGGGCGGAAAGGAAACCTAAAACACAATAAGGTACAGATCTTCATCTTTACATATATACACTTATATACAAATCTATACGAAGAGATATAGCTAATCACAAAAACTGACCAGCAAAAAAATCATACCACTGAAAATACTCCCGTGGGCAACACAGAGCATGAAAATGTGCAGAGCGTGTATAAAGACAGGCTGATATTCTATTAACTCATATATCGCCATGTCGGACTACCCGAGTTGGAAAGGCCCAAAGAATAAAAAAGATTCAAAGAAAGAGTGAGTTTAAGACCTTGAAATTCCTAAGTACTACAACTCTTGCCGAAATAAAGTGGTTCTAAAATCATTAGGGTGAAAGAAAAGAGCAAGTTGAAATACAGAGTACTTCTGTATGTAGCTACCTCTAAAAATCGCTGATGGCACTGTTAGAGTATGCAAATACAGGAAGGTTCCAGTGCTGAAAAGCAATAAAGGCAACTCATGAAGGCATGGGCAAAAGTAATTTAAAACGAAAGAAATGTAAAGCAAAAAGGTTCTTTCATAACCTCCGCATATTCCTACTTATTTTAAAACAAGGGGAACACTCCTTCACTTGGCCCGAGTGAAAACATTCACTGGCTGGCCAATTTTAATTGCTCCACTAATCACAAGCAAGGAAAATGTACTTGCTACCCGTGTTAATTTAAATTATTCTGAACTGGGTTATCTGAAAAGGGAAGCTGAATAAGCTGGGGAGGTCAGAGTTAAAACGGCCCGACTTCTATCTGTGAAAACACACAAAATAATGCTTACCAGCCTGGGAGATTAATTCAAAGGCTGCATTACCTCGACAACCGTGGAGAGTGGCGCCAGTAACACGGAAATCAATGTGTGGCATTGTATAAAAGAGTAACCCACGTGTTGGCCATAAACAACAGACTACGGGCAGATATCGATGAGAGCGAAAAAATGCTCCAAAGCGAGAACAGACTCGGACCCGTCTGTCTAAATAATGGTAATTCCAGGACGGCTGAATGAAGCAGGGGACTCCGGGACAGCAAATAAAATCAACTTTAATGACTAAATCGAAATAATAAAAGAGAAAAGAACCACTAGGGTTGTGCTACCGCCCCCGAAATTGTGCCGCCTGGGGCGGTCCGCCCCCCTCGCCCCCCCCTAGCTACGCTGGTGTCTTTGTCTATGGCTGTCCTAGCAATCATTACCTTCCCAATGTTCATCTTCTGCATAGTAATCATCAGCATAGTACTGAGCTGTCCTACCAGATGCGTTATTCTGCTGATCAAACCTATTCAGCGAATTTTGAGGTGAAAGAGACTGTGTGTTCTGGGGGAAATTTCCACGTCCTCTACCTCTAGACACTTGCTGAACACCTCTACCTCTTACACCAGAAGCACCATTTGCACGCTGTAATAAAATAGGACAACTATACTTGAAATGACCCTCTTCCTTGCAATATGAACACTGATTGGGGCCTACAGGGACACGTGGTTGAGTATACTCGACTCTTTGCGAGTTCCTTTGATACTGTTGAGGCTGCTGATAATTATTTTGATAGTTACTCTGACCACTATTATTTTGACCACCACTATTCTGGCCACCACCACCACGTGGCGGATATGCTTGTTGTAACAAAACCTTTGTTTTCAACTCTTTAGTTTTCTTTTCTGCTCTATCTTTCTCGTCTTTGTCTCTATTTTCGGAATATTGTGCAGTAACCAATATCTGTGCTGAGGAGGAAACTGCCCAAGAACTCTCTGAATCTTTTTACTTTTTACACAACTCGGGAAGCAGATTGTGCACGAATTTATCGACGAACAAACGCTGACCACCTTCTGTGCTCATATCTTGACCATTGTGGTCGACAAAAGTCTCTTCAAACCTGGTGAAGAAATCTGAGACTGTTTCATCTTTCTTCTGCTTACATGCAGACAACTTATCCCAATTTACACGTACTGCAGGCATTATCGTTTTCATGTAATCAATTATTTTACCAGGAAGTTCAGCTACTAAAGGCTCAGGTTTAGCACCACCAACTTGTCGGGCATCTGCAGCAGCAATATTAGCAACTCTTTGTAATACCCTGCGGGATTTTTACGGGAATCAGGTAATGTCTGTTTAAGGGCTAAAACTTCAGCTCGCCTCCATGGGACATGTACCCACACCCGCTGGAAATGAGGCTGAATAGGTGGGTTGGCATTTGCATCACCCTCTCTCCATTGTGGGGGAACCTCTCTCATGGGGTACTGTCGTGCCTTTTTCCTACCATGCTCAAATAGCGACTGAGAAGGGCCCCCCTTACTCCGATATGACAACAATATCTCAACCGCTCTCTTGACATCGCGACCTACAATCATGCCCTCTGCGAAATTGAAACGCACACGACACAACTCTTGTGGGTTGTATTCCAGATCATTGTCTTCCAAATCCTCACAGAGAAAAACACACATTTTTTCAAAAACGTATCTCTGCGTCGGTGCTTCCCATTGACGGAAGACTTCCATGACAGACTCTACATCATACTTTACAGTGTCCATAACCCATTTATGCGCCAAACGATTCAGTGAATCTCTCTCTTGATAGTCAGGCAGTTGACTTCGCAACTGTCTTCGTCCCATGTTAGGGGTCGTAGTAGGCGACCCGAAAAGAGGTGAGAAAATATTAGTAACAGTGTTGGCCATTCTCTGTCGAACAGAAGGAGAAACTGACGGGAGAACAGGTGGAAAAACAGGGTGAGATAAGGCAAGGGCAGAGACAATAGCAGAGGAAGCATCAGGAGAAATAGAAGGAGCACTAGGCAAAATCGTAGAGGGAGCATTAGGAGAAGTAGAAAGTACACTAGGCAAAATCGTAGAAAGCACAGGTGAAGCAGATGTGGTCGTTGGGCCTGGAGGAGGCTGCACCGAAGGAGCAGGAGCCAGCTGAAGAACAGCTGGTGGGTGCTGTGGAGGAACAGGAGGCACAGGTTGCAAAACTAAAGGTTGCGGAGGAGGCGTGGCATTTTGAGCATGGGGGGTGGCGAATTTAATAAATGCGACATTAAGGGTTCTTTTTCAAGCCCTTTTGCTGCATCTTGCTGAGGAGGTGGCAAAACTGGATAGCATTTATCTATTACCATTTTACGTTGCCTGTGCAACTGCTCACTCATCTGTTCTTCTTCATTGTCTTTAAACTGCATAGCAGCTTGCATTTTCGAAATTCCCCCTTCTCTCTTATTTTTCTTCGCTAATTTAATTTCCTTCTGTTTGGCTTCCTTACGCCATAGGCGGAAAGAGTCAAACATTGCCGGCCGGGCTTTCTTTTTGAAAAGTTTAACCGCAAGCGTGCGGGCGGAATTCCGCCCGTACGCTGAGATTTTCTAAAGCGCATGTTACGTGACGAGCTGGGCTCGTCATCAGCGTGCGAGGAGGCTACGCCGTGACGAGCCCAGCTCGTCATCAGCATAGAAGGGGTTAACTTCGAGGTTATCTAAGATTTCGGTATCAAAGCTACCATATTGGGGCCATTTTAAAACACCATCTTTTCTGGTGTATTTGATCCACACTTCATTGTATGTGATGGGGCCTACTCCATGCTTTACATATAACTCATAAGTTGGAGTTCCAACCGGAGGAACCGGACACGAGTCCTCCAATCGGGAATCCCTATTATTACAACCAAGACAAAACAAATTTCCAAGTCTAAGACCAGGCATCTTCGCTCTCTAGTCTAGCTCCAAACTTCAAAGGATTATCGATTACGATATTTCTCGTGAATACACGAGTCCTTCGGCTTTGGCACTTGCAAATTCCAAATCAAAACCAACTAAGGACTGGGAGACGCTCCACTTATACTTAACTGAAATATCGATGACGTCACCAGAAGACTCGTCTTAGTATTTCGCTCTACCAAATTTCAAGGGTCCAAATCAGGGCGATAGCCAGGGCAGCAGTCCTTTGTAGCCGTCGGGAAGCGGGGAACCTCGCAGCAAAGACCTTCGGACCACGTCGACATGCAGGGGTCGATGAAGTGGTTGGCCGTCCTCCAGAATTTTCACACGAAGCTCCTCACGAACCTCTGGCTGACTGGTACCGCTGGTATCGCCCCAAACGTTGGGCGCCAACTGAGGTACCGGGTTTTTTAAGAACCGGTATAGAACCGGCAACCCAGCGGTGCCAGGGTACACCCAAAGACCTCGGGTTCTTTCCTGATTCAGACCACAGAAACTCAGAGTCTTCTAGGTGAAGTCAAGGATCGATTTTATTGGCTGCAACCAAGGTAACAAGCGTCCTAGAAGTACAACAAACGGGATGTATATTCTCAGGAGACTGCTCGAATTCACAAAACCAGGCTTCTCTTTTTATACAAAATATTCAGCTTCAGGCAAACATTCTCAAATTTACAGTATACTAATAACATTTTTCGTTACAATGGGAAAAGCAGAGTCATGATGACATGTCCATATTTCACTTCGTCCAGCCCAAAATAAATTACCCGGCAAGGTCCGGTATTTCCATCAGATATCAGTGGACCCCTAATAGAAACGGGCACCTCCCCATCATAAAGCAAGTGAGAGAAATGAGCAGGGAAAGATGTGAGCAAGATTCGGCAGGGTGTGTGTGCGATAAGGTTTTATGGCTTGTTGGGCCTTGATGTTATCTTGTTCGGCCACTGGAGAGGAACTGACCTAACAGGTTCGGCCTGGGGCAATGGTTCCAACTTGCACAGGTCACAGGAAAGTCGATTAAGGTGTGCGTGTCCTTTGGGATCGAATTTAGCTGGATTAAAGCCTATGTAAAGGGCAACTCACAAAATGGCTGCCATACATAAAATGGAAGCCGAGGGTTCAGAACAATAATGACGATTTCGAGGTAAAATCGTCACTCGAATATGCTGAAAATGCTTGTACATGGTGTACTCGTCATTCTCGGTCTTTTGATACTAAATTCGTCATGTTACGATGAAGTTTTATTCTCGAGTCCAGAATTATTATACGAGTCCAGAATTTTCAGAACCACAGTTGTGTTTTTTAGGAGGGAGGGAGTAGTGTTAGGGCTCAGGGCAGGAGGCAGGGATCAGACTACTTTTTAGGGTTTAAGGGGGCAGGGTAGGTTTTAGGGCTCAGGTAGTTTTTAGAGATTAGAGGAGGCAGGGCTCAAGGGGAAGTCAGGGTAGATTTTACGGCTTAGGGGAGGGCGGGATGGATTTTAGGACTGGGGCAAGGAAATTTCTAGGGCTTGGTTTCCAGGAGGGAGAGGGTCATTTAAGGACTCAGGGCGGGGGCAGGCGTCAGGTGCTTAAGACTTACCTGTCAAGTCTTAACCACAGATATGTCTTTACCATAAATGCCTTAACAAAGCATAATTAGTTGCAAAGGCATGCCTGGTGAAGGCACATTCGTGGTTGAGACTTGCGTTGTTGAGACTGTGTGGAGCCGACATGTGTTGCAAACGCATGCGTGGGTCCATCACACAACTTTCTAGAGTTGCTCAGGAGGACATCACATTCACATAATATCTAGAAATAAGGATTCAGATTCACAGACAATGTCAGAAATACGCTCTTACATTGCCAGTTTCTCCAAAAAACTGTAATCTATTTACTATCTTAATTTTTCAAATTTTCAGGATATTCCAGAAGTACTTTCAGAGAGCATGGACACGTGTAGTTCTCCCGGAGTAGTTATAGGATTCTTTTTAAAATTCCAAAATATTCTAATATGAAAGTGTTTCACATGTGCAAATGTATTGGTCTGTAGTGTGCCTAAGGGTAATGCACATGCAAAAGAGATTTTTGGTATTTTTTCTGCACATCATTTTTTAATCAGCTTGGGGTGTTGCGGCTCTATGCCCACCCTGAAAAGGAATTTATTTGGGCTCTTCCCGTACCCAACAATATCCAATGTGGGAATGTAGTTGTCAAATGTTTGTAAATGTCGACAAACCTGCAGGTTTGTTGGGGTTCACTTACTTAGGGTGGTTTCCCCATACTACCAAGCTCAGAATGCAACCTTGCGGGCAAATATTCACGTATGTAATACTATGCTGGCATATTATATTACATGTGAGAAATGTGTTCTCCCACTATGCATTTACTTGGAATGCGCGAAGTGATATCACATTTGTAAATGTGGGTACAAGCACAATTAAGTTCACCTATGTTTTGAAAATACTCTACGAATCAGGCTCTTAAGCTTCTCCTATGTTTGGAACACAGTTTGCAACTTTCTTGGAATCCAGAAAAATTCCATGATGAGGCCATGGAAGTTTTGCACAAGTATTCACATGCATACACATGCATGAATATGGAAAAGCAGCAAATGTATAGTTGTGCATCAAAGAAAAGCAAAAGCCTAATTGCATTGTGTAACATTTGAATTTTTTGTTTCTCCACAGGGAAATTGCTTATCCTCATGGAGAAATCCTTCCTACAATCCAAACGTTTTCAGTGTGCTCTTCCCGTCACCCTCCATAGGCATGGATTTAATCCGGCCCTTGAGTAAGAGTGGACCATTTTCAGGGTAAGAAACTACTTCACGAGATTTTCAGATGCCCACAGAGTTATGATGTTGTGGCTATTCAGCACTTTTTTCCAACGGCTCACCAATAAACTGCCCAAGTGAGGAGATTTACTCAGAGTTAAGGCCTTATTTAGAGTTTGGTGGACAGGCTACTTAAAACCATGTAGAGGATATTCCGTCTTGTGCTGAGGTTTCTTGCTTAAGTACAGAAAATCAATTGAGCCCCCATTATGTGTTACCTGGGAAAGAGGCCTTTATATCCCCTTCCCTAGAGTTACCGATACTGAGTGTACGAGTAACTTCTGGGTTGGAGAAAATAGGGTTCTTTACAAGTTGAACTCTGAGGGTCCACTAAGAAATGAAGAGTTACTGGGGAATCAGTAATTCAGAGTCTACTTCCCATGGTAATTCCTCATTTGAAACTGTACTTTCACACAGAGTTCTTGCTTGTTTTCAGCAACCAAAAATGCCAGGAGAAAGTAAATATTTCATAATTCCAATACAGCGGGTAACTTCTGTTACTACTCCAGTCTCAATTAAATTGCCACTCATTGTGAAGGCCTCACTGTTATCGTTGTGAGTACAGCATTATTCAGACACGCATCAATCTCTGATATATACTTCCCCTAGCTGGAGAACACAATTTACTGTAATATTCATGAATTATACCTACTGTGGGCCTGATTCTGATGCGGTTAGGAAAGCATTCCCACCTAGGGCCTAATTCTGATGCGGTTAGGAAGGCCTCCTAACGGCCTTTGCTCCTTTCAAATCGGATTGGGAACGTGTATTTCCAACCGAGGGCCCAATTATGATGCGGTTAAGAACATATGCTCCCATTGAAGTCAATGGGAGTCCAACCAAGTCGTATTGGGAAGCATCCGGATGCATCGTACTCCGTCGGTTGTACTCTCCCGATCCGAGTGGGTTGAAAACCATTTCCAAACCGATTCGGTCGGGAAGCTTTCCAACCCGCATCAGAATCAGGCCCTTAATAAGAGGAACTAACAGCAACTGATCCATTAGACCTTCATATCTGAACAATAAGATTTCACACCTGTCTCTTTATATCTGTCAAGGTCAAATATTTAGCACATTCTATGAGTCGCGACTACTACTGATGATTTATTTTAATTAAATACACTCTAGTGCCTGGTTTGCAAGAGCTGGCTATAATGTTGACCAGGTAAACAGTTGCTACCCCTACTAGGTGCAAACTATTATCATTTATGGCTGTATTGAACACATTTTTCTGTTGAAAATCTTTCGTTTTGAAATGATGCACAAGTCAATTCCCATCCTAAAAATAGACCAACTCTATCCCAAAAGTGAAATACTAGAAGGTTCAGTGACTAAATATCGAGGTACAAAACATTAGACTGCCCAAAATATCGACTCTAAAATATCGAGGGACAGAATATAGAATGCCTATCTACAAACATGTAAGTGCTCAAATATTGAGTACAAAATATAGAATGTTAAAATATAGTTAACTAAAATATCGATTTTTTTAAATGTATTAAAAATAATATAAAAGTAATTAAATAATAAACACAATTAAATAAAACATAGTTAAAATAATGTAGAAAAGCGTAAAATGTATAAATAATAAATGTAATGTAATTTTTTTTTTACATATATTTACTTAATAATATTATAAAAGAATTATTCATCTTAATTATAAAATATTTAAAACATTATTACAAATATCTTTACATATCTATAGATATATTATCTAAATATAAAAAACAATAATATATAATAATTTAAATAATTAAAGTAACACTTTTTATGTTAATAAATATATACTTTTTATGTACATTAAATATAACAAAATTAAAAACATTACATAGCTAAGGGAATAAAATGAATATTCACACTCCAACAATTGCAAAAGTAAAGAATTTGTTGGATAGTGGGAGGGTAAAAATTATTATTCCCACTTCAGTGAGTGCAACATTAGGGAAAACGGTGGATAGCGTAGGGGTAAAAATTACTATTCCCACTCCAGTGAGTGCAACAGAAGGGAAATAGTTGGATAGCGTAGGGGTAACAATTACTATTCCCACTCCAGAGAGTGCAACAGTAGGGAAAACGTTGGATAGCGGGAGGGTAAAAAGTACTATTCCCACTCCAGAGAGTGCAACAGTAGGGAAAGCATTGGATAGCGTTGGGGTAAAAATTACTATACCCACTCCAGAGAGTGCAACAGTAGGGAAAGCATTGGATAGCATTGGGGTGAAAATTACTATTCCCACTCCAGTGAGTGCAACAGTAGGGAAAGCGTTGGATAGCGTAGGGGTAAAAATTACTATTCGCACTCCAATTAGTACAACAGTAGGGAAAGCGTTGGATAGCATAGGGGTAAAAATTACTATTCCCACTCCATAGAGTGCAACAGTAGGAAAAGTAATGATTTAATTTTTAAATAAGAATAAATGAATTATCAATACCAATAAAAAAATAATTTAAATAATTACCAATCACAAAATATTTAATAATTAAGTATAAATATCAATAAATATTGTTTATTAAAAATGAATTACCTATTAGTAATTATTTAACAACTAATTCATTTTTGATCCCAAAAATGTAATAAGTAATAACAAAATAACAAATTAATAATTAATTAACAATACATTATTCATCAATACACAAAATAATTTCAATAATTACTTAATTACAATTAAATGACTTGACACCCTATTCCCCTGTAACCCACAACCCACTCCAAAAGAAAATTAATACAATTAACATAATTATCAATTAATGAATAAAAATTAATTACCAATTAATAAAAATTAATTACCAATTAAGAATTAATTACCAATAAATTAATTAGCAATACAAACAAATTAAAATCATTATTTACTTAATTACAATTAAATTACTTCCCATCCAATTCCCCTATAAACCCACAACCCGCTACTGAACTAAAACGCAAAATTAAATTAAAAATAATTCATAATTCATAAAAAATCATATTTAATTTACTATAATTAAATTACTTCCCACCCTATTCCCCTATAAACCCACAACCAGTACGGAATTAAATGACGCAAAAATTAAATAACATAACATTCATTACTTAAAAAAAATTAAACATACATTACAAAAATGATATATAATTTTAACACATATACTAACATAGATAAGACTAAAAAAAATTGATATTATGGAAAACGATATTTTAAATTCGATATTAGGGAAATCGATATTTTAAACCTCAATTTCGATATTCTATCCAACTATGGGGCCAAGTAGGATGTAGGGCGGATCGCCACAGCCATGCGGGCGGTGGCGATCCGCCCGACATCCTTGTCCGCCCGCCACCCATTTCCTCCCGCCATATTACTACGGCGGGGGGGGCCTATTTAGCATTTCGCTGAATCTGAGTTAATCTCAGACGTCATATGATGAAAACTTCGAACGTAGGTAATATCAGCTATTTAGACGTCTTTCCCAACGTGGAAAATAGTAAAGGGATACTTATTGGTTTTACGCTAAATTTGAGTTAACTTTAGACGTTATTGGTGTAAATTTTGAATGTAGGTAACAATAGCGGGATACCTCTCCGCTTGTACGAAAGTGTTGAACTAAGATTTACAGTGCTGACCGCAAAATATATTTATGTGTTGTTCGTGCACAAGTCATTTAGACAGGTAGATACTTACGTTTAGTAAAGGGATACTTTCTAGCTCTACACTAAATTTGAGCTAACTTTAGATGTTATTTGGTGTGAATTTGGAATATAGGCAACAATAGCGGGATACTTCTCCGCTAGTATGAAACTGTTGAACTATTATTTAAAATGCAGACAGCAAAATATATTCATGTGTTGTTCGTGTACAACCCATTTAGACGGACAGATACTTACGCTCAGTGGCGCTGTCTAACATTGGTACAATATGTCATTTTATTATGGTGAGTATAATTACTTAGACACTCAAACATGGCGCTGAAAAATATTGGTATAAATTGCCACTCTAAGATGGCGGCGATGATGAACGCCATCCATTTACACGACTCTGTTACGGATGTAAGGTAAGCGTAAGGCTGAATAGTATCTCGCGGATTGAAAGCTGTTACATTACTGTACAGCTAACCTTACGCGTCGATATAATTTCTAATTTCAGATCCCATACTCGGGAGATTCATTGTGCTAAACTTGGAGAAACGGGACGACCAATTATAGACGGATTTAAAAGGTGAGGGATATTGTAGATCCGTGTAGCTTTAAAATGGAGTGATGGAAACGCACAGCACTGATGCAAATATTGTTTTTAAATTGACATGATGGTATCTCAGATTATGAGATTTAGGATAAACGTTACTTTTTCTTTTACTTACTAGTACCAACATGTTATGATTTATATTTGGTAAGAGGATACCGACAATATGGAATGCAAGATATGTTTATAATGATGAAACATAGTGAGGAAGGCTATGGAGTACCTTCTTGGAAAAGAAGAAAAAATATATATTTACTTTTACCATTGGTCGTCACCCGCCTCTATTTTTGACTCGAGACCCAAGGATATTAGAAGAGATACATATGGTGCGTGTCCAAGGTGAGGGCTCGTGTTTTACGTTAACTACCTAAGAGAGTGACTGAGATGTCAATAGCTGGCCATGAAAACATTGGTGTTTTGGTGTTCATTTCATTTACTAGGGTAATCGCAAACCTAAGTGTTACATGACTAGGAAAATTTGGTAAGTTATTGTTTACTTTGAAGAGTGATTATTGACTAATAGTGGTGATGATGCTGGTGTAGTAGTGTTGCCCATAACCATATCTTAATACTTTGAGTAATGTTGATTGACATATCAGCATGCAATTTTCTTTAATATGTGCATATTGGGACGTTTGGTACTTATACACTAGTGGTTTACTTTAGGTCTTTTGAGGTGACTGGGGCACGAAATTGGTGGTGTCCCTGTTATATTATCTTTTAGTATAGAAAACTTTGAAGAATCAAATTTGAGATATTGTTTTACTGACTATGGAGAAAAATGTTAATTACAATATTGTTTGGGTTGCAGCCTTGAAGAAGTGAAAAGTCTGATTTGACTTGACGAAACACGTGTTGGCTGCGTTGAATTGTTTAACAGATTGGATTGAAGACAACAACTTTGAATTAAATTTTGGAAGAAACACATCCAAGACTGAATATTATTTCTGAGTGCTCGGAGGATATATGTAATGTTGATTAAATCACATGTGGTTTACTGTTGGAGGTGTGGTAACCATCCCCGCTCTTCCTGAGCACCACCGAACGAACTATCATTGAACTTTATGACCAGTATTTGCTGTGCGCTATGTGTATAACTGTTACCATTCCTAGTATACATTACAAAAATGATATATAATTTTAACACATATACTAACATAGATAACACAAAAAAAATGTATATTATGGAAAACGATATTTTAAATTCGATATTAGGGAAATCGATATTTTAAATCTCAATTTCGATATTCTATCCAACTATGGGGCCAAGTAGGATGTAGGGCGGATCGCCACAGCCATGCGGGCGGTGGCGATCTGCCCGACATCCTTGTCCGTCCGCCACCCATTTCCTCCCGCCATATTACTACGGCGGGGGGCCGAAGCGGACGGAATCACCGTCCGCCGCTTTTCCACCATGCAACCGGGGCAGAAAAGGGTTCATATGGTCGCGGTGTCCATCAGACACCGCCAGCCATATAATGATTCCAGCTTATTCAGATGCCTTTCCGTGGCAAAGGCATGCAGTCTTTACTGAGTTTCAATATGTTCCTCATATTGACCTCTGACATTTTTCTTCCCATTTTTATTCCCAAATGTTTCACATCCTGCTGTACTTCTAGCCCGCTCTCTGACGATATCCATTGTATCCCAATCTGAGCCATAAACTGTAAGTGACCTGGCAGTTATCTAAATATGATGGAGACATTTCATTATTTCTGTGAACATTAATAGTGAGTTCCATAATAATGGGCTCTACCTGTTCTTAGAATAAAGGTTGGAACTTGGGAGAAAATGGCTCGCAGTTCCATTGGAGGGATGATGAGGAACCTGGCAAACTCAATAACCTGTCTCACTGCCTCCCTGATGTTCACCAGTGGATGGAGAACAAATGGCTTTCCCTCAATGGAGGTAAAACATAAGTCCTGCACATGGGAATGTTCATGTGTGTAAACAAACTCCAGTGGAGTGAAAGGAAAGGATCATGACCAAGGATGCAACTTCCACAGCACCAGAATACTACACAAAAGAGCACCCTAGTCTAAACATATGGACACATTTCATTCTCGGATGTTTACCTAGAGATACATTGAAGGCAAGTCTATTTTCCCACTGGTATCTCCCTATACCAAAGAGTTCTTTTATTTAGGACATTGGACTCTCACCCTTTATAGGTGTCATGCTTTGCCAAGTTTGCTATATGCCGTGGCCTAATGTTCAAAGAGATCTCTTCCTGGGGAACCTGTATGTTTGTTTTGGTCCTTCAAGACAAGCTAGTTTTCAGTTTAAGAGATAGCAATCCATCCGGGTGTGGAAGGGAAGGAGAGGTTGGTTGCTAAAATTGCATAATGGAGGGTATTTTAACTCTGCTTTAGTATGTCCTTCCTGCTACAAGATTAAAAACTAAGTGACTTAAGGTGGAGATTTTTATAACCATACTTTTTTTAAATGTTGCGTCAAAATTCTTCTGCTAATCAAATAGTAGCCACTGGAATTTGGGGCAATCTGTCAGGCCAAAAATAGGCCCCTATGTCAGGAAAATTACATCTTAGGTCCTCTCATTATACGGGAAAAAACAAAAAAGAGGAACACTTACAGCCAAAGAGGAAATGCAAGCTGTCATTCTGCCCTTGGTATATTCTCCAAGGGTAAATAGCTTATATGTTGAAAAGATGCACCATGCATCCGCTTAAGGTGTTAGCCTTTAGCCAGTACACCTATCACTATGTACTAGCCAGGAAGATGTCCTTAAGCTGAAATTGATATTGCATTAATGCAGCAATTACTTCCCCGGATGACGTGTTAACACATTTTACAGTGAGTAACATGCCACCTGTAAGCCCAAAGGTAGTGGTCAGTCATTGGTTATTGGGATTAGTCTTTTGCTCTCAAAGGAAACCATTCTATGTATTTATGTCAGTTTCTTTGTGGTACATTAATGACTTAGTTGTTAGCAAATTGTTGAGAGAATGAATAGAAGTTGTTAGGTTGAAGGGATTTGGTTCCAAACAAAGAGATTAAGACTGGCAGGCATGACATTTAGAGTAGTCTATATACACAAAAGGCATTTAGAAAGTAAAAGTAAAGGAGAGAAGAGAAGAGAAACATTTAAAAAGGGAGGGACAATTGAAAGTTTAGGTCAAGGTGAATTTTTCATGGAGGGTTTCAAGAATATTGAAGGTGTAAGTTTGTGGTAGCATGCAGTCTGTGGATGTAACTCCCTGATTTTCTTAGTTGATACAAGAAGTATCATTTAAACATCCCTTGACACCGAATGAGCATATAGGGTTCGGCACTTGGTGAATTTACCAGCTCAATACTCCAGTTAGGAATCTGGACATGCTCTTGTTAAATAGAGAATGACAAACCACTGGAGGTCTCACCTTCCACCTCCTTTGGTAGATAAATCGTATCTTCTTGTGCAGATTTGCATTCATGTCAAGTAACAACCTAGATTTATAGTCAATTCAGCATCAATTTTACAATTAATGTCACCTTTTTCTTACCTAAAACAAGTCTCTAGTTGAACTTTTGGAGTCACTTTATTCTGTATTGAAATTGTGTAGCACCCTCACATTTCCTTACTGCATGCTTGCCACCAATGGCTAAATATCAGGGGTGGGCGGAGCTCGCAGAGTTGCACTACGTGGAATTCCACGGTGTTGCATAAAAACTCAATGGAATTCTGCAGAGTTCCGCTCCACCCTACTCTCTTCTCTTCTGGCTGTATATATATATATATATATATATATAAATTTTAACATCAGCCGTTACTCAATTCCAAGACATAGATTTCCAACACTCTTCAGAATTACAATAAAGCACTTCATTTTTGCTTTCCTAACTGTGGGATTCATACAGGTAATTTAAAGTCATCTTTATTTAGTGTTCTGAGTTTAAGATCCACCAACAAATCAGCATGCGACCCACCAGTGGGTCACGACCCACAGTTTGAGAAACACTGACCTAGGCTTCACAAGTCTGGCCCTCCCTGGGAACGGCGCTCCTGCCTCAGAGAGTGACGCACCAGCCAGACCACCAATGGTCAACTGGGGACAGGCGGACTTATAGACCTCCCTAGGATGCATTGGGTAGGTGACCCTGAGGCCCACCACAGGAGGCACAACAACCTTCCCTCTTTCCTGAACCGAAGTAGTAGATGAAGACCTCACCTTGAATTACTCCGCAATCCGCATCCATTCCCCGGTGAAGCGCCAGACGTCGTCAAGCTAAGCCCTGACTCCGAGTTTTCAGAATAGAATAGAATGAAGAAGACATCCATGCTGCTAGTGCTACCAGCATGCTCCGGGTCAGTGACCACATGTCAGAAAAAAAGAGAGAGGGACCCAAACCATCACAGGGGTAGGGTACCAAAAGACAAACGTCAAAATGAAATCCCCTTGGGAATCGTTAAAGTAGTTATGTCACACATACCACACCACCCAAACTAAGGTCATACTGAACTTGCACTTAATCACCACACAATGAGCCAAGGAAACTTTGACTCAAGTTATTTATTGGTCCCAATTGCGTCTTTCTGAGAGTCACCGAAGTTGAAGTTTGGTGGGGTGTTCTCTTTTGCAAGAATTTCCTGAGGTAAATGATAGTGTTCTTAAGATTTTGGGGAGGGGGGGGGACATGATTATTAGGGTACGGTCCTAAATATTGAGGCACGGAGTTCCACTTTGACAAGTATGTCTCCCCCACCACTGTAAAATTTCCCTTCTGGTATTACAATTTCCACTTAGTCAAAACTATCTTAAGAGTCAGGTATAGCTAATCAATTATAATTGTTCCTGTTAACAATGCCTAAAGATTTTCAAGATTTCTTAATAATTAGTTTGACTTCCGGATCATTTTCTATTTGTTTTGTAAGATTTCATCATTATTTGGCAGTAGGCATGGACATCAACGATTGTTGGATGATCACTCAGCTCGGAACCTCTCCTCCAGCCCTTCTGGTGGGAGAGGCATGCACTACTTCTCCATAACTTGCCTATCTTACTGAATCTACGACAGCACTCATACGCCATTTATTGGCATGACTCACCAGTGGTATCTCTCTTAGGTGACTTTGACAACTTGCCAGAAACATCTTAATCTGGCCCCACTCTACCCAGCCCTGACATCACCTGCCTGCACCTACTTGATTACTCCATTAGCCTGTCAGACATTTGCCACATTGATCAAATCAACTCACTGGCGCTCAAGAAGCTACATTACAGTTATTTTTACTAGATGGACTCTGCCATATACTCTTCACTCTCATTGGATAAGGATCTCAGTGTCACTACCAGAGCCCTACACAGCCTACCAAAGTCCACCGACCTCTGTTTCTTCCAGACCGAAAACCAGGCACTTTTACCAACAGCTGGTACATTATACAAGTACATAAATCTGCAGAGTAGCTGCAATACTCTAGCAGCTTCCAACCCTCCATGTGCTACATCTAGATTTCCCTTATTCATTTCCTAAGACCCCCCCCCCACTATAACTCACTTGCACAGGAATCCGAGCGTGCATTTTCCTCCTGGACTTAGAAACAGCCTTGAAGAGTCATCTCCTGATGTAAGGAGAAAAATCTTATGCACCGCATTTTTATTCTAAATATATTTTTAGCAATAAATGAACAAACAAACAAATAAATAAATGAATATGTACCATCCCCAAAGATTTGACCAGAAGCCGGTGATACAACTATCGGTACGGAGCGAGGGGGCGGTGCTGAATACGAAGTCTGTACAGTTTTGATTTTACCTCATGCCTCTGTCACCTAACACGAGACAATCTATGACACTTTATCTCACTCCTGCAAGTTCTGTTTTTTATCCCTGCAGTCTCTTTTTTTCGCTGTTTTTTTTTGTACTTTCTCTTTCTCCCACTTTGCTTGTTTTGTGTTTTCTCTCTCTTGCTTCGGGTAAATGTCTAATAAAGAAAGATAAGTGCTGGTTTCCAAAGTGAGTGCAATAACCCTACCTTCAACCCCTGGCTCAAATTTAGCACTGCATATGCCCCTAAGGGGTTTGTGAAAGAACCTCATTATAACTGAAATGAGTATTTCCTGCAAAAAGTTCTGAGAGAGACTATCACTCCTTTATCAAGGAGGAACTGAAAACCTTTCTTATACCTGGGGAAAATCTAGTAATTTGTGGGTTTTACCAGCATTTAACATTTTCCAATGCATACTACAAAATCTTTAAAAAATGTGTTCAATGCACTCGACGAGTAGAATCTTCAAGCTGCTTTTTCCGAAACAAGGGGCCGATTAGGATGGCGGACGGAAACGGGTTCCGTCCGCCATGGTCACGGCAAAATCACTCCCGACCGCACCGCGGAGAATCCACGGTTGCGATTAGGATATTTATGTCAAGAAACTCCGACCCCGGCGAAAGGATCGCATCAAACACCGTCCGCGGCGGACGGAGCACACCAAAGACCGCCGTAAGAAGACGGTACCAAAGAAACACCTTCCGCCGCGGACGAACATGACCGCGGGAACAGGCCCAACCGCCGCTATACCTGCGGAGGGTCCGGCCGTGCGATTAGGATAACGCCGTCATCCCAACGGAACTCACCACCGTCCTCGACCGCCGCGGAAACAATGCATCGCCAAACGGACCATGACTGCGGATGGACCACACAAACACCATACCTGCCGTCAAACCGATTACAAAATGGCAGACGGAAGTAAAGAGAAAACACACTAAACAGGACACCCAACCACCTGAAACACCCACCCCCCGCAAGTACACGCCCCAATGACAACCCCCAAGCACCGAAAAATGCACCAAAATCACCACACCCACAGAACACCTGATTGCCAACAACCATTGGGACACCACCACCACACAGAGTATAAAATGAATCCCTCCCACTACCACAGTCCTTTGCATCACAGCATAGCTGCAAGCAAGAGCCACAATACCACTAACAGCAGACACACACAAACACACATACAACCTGCACACCAACACACCCACCACACAAACCCTCACAACACCATCCCTACACACCACACACCTGCACACCCCACCCCACCACACCGAACACCTTGCACATCACACACCATGGCACCAAAGAAAAATCCCAAGTTCACAGACAGTGAGTTGAAGGTCATGGTGGATGAAATCATCCGTGTCGAACCACATCTTTTCGGCACCCTAGTCCAGCAGCCCACCTTGGCAACCAAAAACAACATGTGGGACAGGATAGTGACCAGAGTGAATGTGTCAGGGACCGTGCCACGCACCAAACACGAGATCCAGAGGCGGTGGCACGACCTCAAGGCAAGGGTGAAAGGCATCAGGGCCAAGAACCACCTGCGGACACACCACACTGGCGGCAGCACTCCCCCGGAGCCCATACCATTTGCAGAATGGGAGGAGAAGGTGGTGGGCATACTGCACCCTGAGAGCCTGGAAGGAATCGAGGAGGGACTAGAGGCTGGTAGTGGTAAGTACAAACCAATGACCACTATCACATTGCCATGGTCTGCCTTGCACAACTGCCAACACACATCTCCCTGGCTACAATCCATGCATGTGTGCCACATAGTCACCCAAATCTGAAGTCCTGTGCTCAGATGCACCCACCATGACCAAACCCAAATATTGCCTCCTACGTTCCCAGACTTGCATGTTGTCAAAGCAGCCAGCACCACAACTCCCAACAGGCCCCCATGTCAAAAGGGAGGGTGGTGGTGGGTGTGGGGTGTGAGAGACCAGCACTACAACTCCCAACAGGCCCCCATGTCAGAAGGGAGGGTGGTGGTGGGTGTGGGGTGTGAGAGACCAGCACTACAACGCCCAACAGGCCCCCATGTCAAAAGGGAGGGTGGTGGTGGGTGTGGCGTGTGAGAGACCAGCACAACAACTCCCAACAGGCCCCCATGTCAAAAGGGAGGGTGGTGGTGTGTGTGTGGGGTGTGAGAGACCAGCACTACAACTCCCAATAGGCCCCCATGTCAAAAGGGAGGGTGGTGGTGGTGGGTGGGGTGTGTGAGAGACCAGCACTACAAATCCCAACAGGCCCCCATGTCAAGAGGGAGGGTGGTGGTGGGTGCGGTGGGTGGGGTGTGTGAGAGACCAGCACTACAACTCCCAACAGGCCCCCATGTCTACAGGGAGGGTGGTGGTGGGTGGGGTATGTGAGAGACCAGCACCACAACTCCCAACAGGCCCCCATGTCTACAGGGAGGGTGGTGGTGGGTGTGGTGTGTGAGAGACCAGTACTACAACTCCCAACAGGCCCTCATGTCTACAGGGAGGGTGGTGGTGGGTGTGGGGTGTGAGAGACCAGCACTACAACTCCCAACAGGCCCCCATGTCTACAGGGAGGGTGGTGGTGGGTGTGGGGTGTGAGAGACCAGCACTACAACTCCCAACAGGCCCCCATGTCAAAAGGGAGGGTGGTGGTGGGTGTGGGGTGTGAGAGACCAGCACTACAACTCCCAACAGGCCCCCATGTCTACAGGGAGGGTAGTGGTGTGTGTGGGGTGTGAGAGACCAGCTCTACAACTCCCAACAGGCCCCCATGTCAAAAGGGAGGGTGGTGGTGGGTGTGGGGTGTGAGAGAGGTGGGTGGGGTGTGTGAGAGAGGTGGGTGGGGCTGTGAGAGACCAGCACCCATGTCTCACCCCAGAGCAAAATTGAGTCCAACCACCATTTGGTGACCAGTGCATCCCCTCCTGCAAACTGACAGGTAGATAGACATCTTCTCAGGGGGAACATCCAACAGCAGGACAGGACCACACATATCCAAGTATTGCCTTCCCAACTCCAAGCCACCATATTGCCCTGTACTGTCAACCACAACAACATGATGACAACAACAACCATGTCCTGATTCCATAGTGATTTGTAATGTTGCTACCAAAAACATGTCATGTCCACAGCATTAATTGTGAAAATTTTGTCCCTCAGTTGATCGCAACTTGACCGGCCAAAGCAGCAACCGCCAGCACCAGTCGCCCCCCTCACAGCCAGGACTCTCTGGGGACAATCACATTGACAGCTCGGGTGCAGAGGACGATGCTGGCCCAAGCAGACTCCCAGGGCCATCAGGCTCCCAGGACATCCCGGCCTCCACCACCGTGGCCTGTGTCACTACACCAACACCTGACATTGTGAGCTGTGCAGCTACCACCACCACCACCACCACCACCACTCCTGCCTGTGCCACCCTGCCTGACCCATCGCCGGATGATGGGCCATCGACATCCCAGGCTAGCAGGGAGAGTGGGCGGGAGACGACACAGGTGAGGCCACAGCTCACAACCAGGAGTGTAGTTGCTAGGCGAGGTCGGGAACGAGACCCACCCCATCTTGGGGCTGAGACCCTGGAAGCCATCGCCAGAGTCAATGCCTCCTATGAGCGGTCGCAGGCACAGTCCGATCGGGCCCACCAAGACTCGCAAGAGAGCAGCCAGCTGTTGCGGTCCATCAACACTCTCATTGGCCAAATTGTGGACCTCATGAGCCAGCAAACTGCTCTGTGGAGGGAGTGGTTGTCCCGCGCCACACCACCACCCCCTCACCCAAGTGCTCAGTGGGACAGGTCACCGACACCACCGCCACCAACATCTGAGGCCACGGACAGGGAGGTGGACCCTGACCAACCTGCCCCCACAGCTGGCTCCGCTCCGGTTCCAAGACAGAGGGGCCGTCCGAGGCTGGATGCAGCTGAGAGCAGTGGAAGTGCACCATCTACCCGCTCGAAGAGGGGCCGCCACTGACTTCACCCTTCCTTGAGCCTGCCATTCACCCTGTCAACTATCCTGCCCCGAAATGCCAAAATTTGGCACACGTCTGTTGGACTAGGTGGATATCACACAATGTGGTGTCCCCACGGTGTGTTCATCTGCCATGACCTTCGACTCTCACTTCCCCCGACACCTACTTGTAAATATGCACCAACATCAATCCACAACTTGTAAAAACACCACGTTAACACTCTATGCTGTGTGACCTCCATGTTTTAATCACATATATGTCTAATACATTTTCATTACCAGGTGCAGGGATAAATGTTCTGGAGAATAATGCCTCTGTGGGAGTGACCTAGGGATAATGACAGAACAACAAGCACAGGTCAGGAAAGTGATTTGCACCCATCACAACACACTGTACTGCAACATCCCACAAACCACACTCATCACCAATTAAGTGGATCACAGGACACACATCAGGGAGCATTGCATGTACAACATCTCACACACACATCTGCAAACAGAACATACCAGAACAGGCAGCATAGATACACCACACCCACACATCACCAGCAAACATACATCATGCATTGTCTAGCTGCACTAGAGGTAGCTACTCACATTCAAGGAAAATAGGGATCAATTAGCTGACGCCTCTGGTTCATACCTTCTTCTTCCCCACTATCCTCATCAGTGGACATGGGTGGGATGGGAGGCGGAGCAACCTGTTGGTCTTCAGGGTCCATGATCAGTTCAATGTTATTGCGCAAGGCCAGGTTGTGGAGCATGCAGCAGGCAATCACGATTTGGCATACTTTGCCTGGTGAGTATGGCAGGGCCCCTCCGGTTTTATCAAGGCAGCGAAACCTAGACTTCAGCAGTCCAAAAGTACGTTCTATCACTCGACGTGTCCTCCCATGGGCATCATTATAACGCATTTCACCAGGGGTAGTTGGATTCCGTATGGGGCTCAGCAGCCACGGCTGGTTTGGGTACACAGAGTCACCTAGGTGGGGGGATTACAGACACAAATATCATTACCAGGATTGGTGGGAACACCATGCCACACATACAACACATTTGTCCTCACAGCACACTCACCTACAAGCCACGCACATTCTGGACGCAGATTAGCCATCAGTTGGGGGACAATGCTGCTCCGCAGGATGTGTCAGTCATGGGCGGAGCCGGGAAATCTTGCACACACATACATGGGAGATAATGTTGTCAGCCAGGCACACCACTTGCACGTTGATCGAATGGTAGTTCTTCCGATTCCGATATACAGGTTCACGTGCCTGGGGTGGAATGAGACCAATATGAGTCCCATCAATGGAACCCACTACGTGTGGTATCTGGGCCATGGCATAGAAGTCCCCTTTGACTGCTGCCAACTCTGCCGGACGTGGGAAATGGATGTAATCATCCTTGTAATGCATCATGGCATTCAGAACATCCCGCAGTACCATGCTGAACATGGATTGGGACATCCCCTCGGCATGACCAACTGTGTACTGGAAAGTGCCAGTTGCAAAGAAGTGAAGTGCCGCCATCACCTTTGCTGTGGGTGTAATAGCTCCTGGATATGTCCTGCGTGGCTGCAGATGAGGTGACAATTGTGCTACAAGCTCCTGCAATCTACGTCGATCAAGCCGGAATTTGTGGATCACCTCCTCGTTAACCATGTCCTCCAGCACAGTGTATGGTCGATGCACATTTGGAGCCCTCCTGTGTGGGAGTAGATGGGAGCAGATGTCAATTGACCAACAACGCATAGCTGTGCCACACTATCACATCTTGACCAACACTATGCAAATAATACATGTTGCAGACAGTGATTATAAGTGTGACGTGACCAATATATAAGGCAATACAGCTAACTACACACACAATGTTCAACCACTAACAACATCCTGTGTGCAAACATGTCCAATGTAACGTGCACACATGTTGAAATATATGGCAACAACACATGACTGAGGGCCCAAATGTGGACAAGCGTCCCCACAGACACACATGTACGTGCACACACAACACGAACATGGAACACACCCTCCTTGTCTTCATGCACCCATGACCCCACCTACAATGCTGGGCATCCTCACATGACATGCATGGGTACACAACAACAGACACGCATACACAGAATGCATGTACACCCCCATCATTGTTACTTGTACACACAAACCACACACTCACAACAGCTTCTAAATGTGGGTACACACCCTTGATGTACTGTGTAGATGTGTACAAATGGAACCGTGTGTCCGCAAAACCAAGACGTCAACACGTTGCCATGCACATCTGACGCAACTTGGGTGCACATCACTAGCCTTTGTTAACCACTGGCAAGGTCAACAGTATGAGCACACATGCAACAAATGGACATGAATGTCACACGTGGACAAGGGCCATTGACTTGACATCATTATTCTTGCAGCATTCCGGACATGTCCTGACACACATGTACAACTATGAACAATACATGTGTGCGGAGACATGCAGTGTGTGTACATACGCCATCTGGGGACGCCTTCCACCAACACAGAAGATGATCATTGACACAGCAGTTAAGCATGACATATGCTGTATGGTCAAGGACCATGCCGGTCACACCCCGCAAAACGCATGTGCGCACTACCGTGACGGTGCATCATTTGAAAATAATCACTCACTGGCATCGCTATGGCGGTGCACGCATTCCGCGGGGGCGGTGCAGGCTAACACATACATTTGAATATGCAATTTGAAATGGCAGTTGATACACCCCTTACAATCACATTGCGTCACCCACCGCCAGTCCTGGCCGGTCACCCACCGCCAGTCCTGGCCGCTCACCGACCGCCAGTCCTGGCCGCTCACCCACCGCCTGGTGCTGGCCGTGGGTGAGTGGCCAGGACTGGTGGTGGGTGAGCGGCCAGGACTGGCGGTGGGTGAGCGGCCAGCACTGACGGTGGGTGAGCGGCCAGGACTGGCGGTGGGTGAGCGGCCAGGACTGCAGTGGGTGACCACCCAGGACTGGCGGTGGGTGACGCAATGTGACTGTAAGGAGGGTATCAACTGCCATTTCAAATTGCATATTCAAATGTATGTGTTAGCCTGCACCGCCCCCGCGGAACGCGTGCACCGCCATAGCGACGCCAGTGAGTGATTATTTTCAAATGATGCACCGTCGCTGTAGTGCGCACATGCGGATGCCGGTGTGTGACCGTGACGGTCCGTGCACATGTAGCCAATGGAAACAGGTTACGCGGGGCGCGTAAGCGCATTCAAAAATAGCAGAAGCTGTGCACAGCCACACCAGGGCGAGTCATTGGCTCTTTTTGAAAGATGCATCCAGGGAAAACCAATTGCTGCAGACATGTGCCACAGATATGAGCTCAGGGCACTATATATGTGTGAAAATCTTCTGCACACATTCACTGCTTCCAGCCACTGCTGCCTGTGACCATCCCCTCGACCTGCTGCTCCTGAGCTATCCAACAACTGCTGCCTGCGACCGTCACCTCGACCTGCTGCTCCTGAGCTATCCAACAACTGCTGCCTGCGACCGTCACCTCGACCTGCTGCTCCTGAGCTATCCAACAACTGCTGCTGTTGTGCCACAGTCCTGGACCTTGCCATGCAGAGAGTGCGAGAGATCCGGTCTCGTTCCTTCACCACAGCGGAGCTGGATGTCCTTGTGGACGGTGTGCTCAGCCACTATGAACGGCTCTACGGTGCCCCCGGACAGGTGGTAAGTGCAGTGTGTAACATGTTGGTGGGCATGAGGTGGTCACGGACTCCTGCATTCTGCAAGCTTTGCGGTGTGCTGTGGGACCTTCACCTGTGTTGTACTGAGCATGGCTGCATGAAGATACGTGTTTCTACGATGTTTGTGAATGTCAAACTGTCCACTGACGTTCCCCTCTTGTCTCCCATCATGGTAGGTCAAGCTGCACCTTCGCAAGACCATGTGGAGGACCATAGCACGTGATGTACGGGCAGTGGGGGTGTGCAATATACAACACACACACTGCCACAAGCGCTGGGACGACATATCCAGGCTCATCAAGAATGTTGCGCAGATGACACTGGGGATTATTCCAAGATCAAGCCGCCTTGCCCGACGTACCATGACCCCTCTAATGCACCGTATAATTGCTGTGACGCAGCCTGACCTGTCCGCCCAGCTGAGAGGGGATCAACAGCAAACTAGCGGTAAGCAGACTGTATGTGTCTGTAACTTGTGTGTGCATGCATGTATTGATGCTCAGACACAGTAGTGACATCCGTGGTGCGTATGTTTTGCAGCAATTGCATGTTGGTGCCATTAGCGGAGTGAACGTTAGCACCCATGTTCGCCAGGTGGACATACCAGTTGATTTGTAGTTGAGGGTTCCAGGACATGCCGTTGAGGTCTGCGGTCCCATGGCATGACATGTGTGGTGGTCTGCATGCACTTGCCCTGTTTGTATGATGTACATGTTTCACAGGCACCCCCGGGTCTTTGATATGGGATGTCCGGTAGGGGTGGCTCGTGTGCAGGATGGGTGCTACATGTCAATCGACTGTAAGGAAAGGTGTGAATTTGTAACCTTCAGTACGTGAGTCTGGCACTTAGGTTAACATCTCTTCCCTCTCTTCCAGCTTTGGCCGAGGGCACTGACACACAGACGACGGAGATGAGTGGTGGCAATGCATCTGGATCCGAGATGACACACACGCAGACTGACACTGAAGGGGGCAGCCCCGGAGAGGGGGACAGAACCGTCCCTGAGGACTCACATGTGGAGACACCATCGTCCTCATCCTCAGACAGTGGTGGTGAGTCAGCACTGTTGTCACAGACAGGGAGTGGGCAATCAACACCTTCAGTCGGTACACAGCACACAGGGCCCACACTGCCACCAACTGCAACAAGTACTGCTCGTGCTCGCCAGAGTAGGGGGAGCAGAGTTGCCTTCGGCGCAGGCACCGCTGCCCCTGCCCCTGTGCCACAAAGTGCACTTTGTGCTGAGGCTGTTGATCTGCTGCGACAGCTGTGTGTAGGGCAGACCGGCGTTCAAGACAGGACTGATAACGGACAGATACCTTGACGAACCTGCTAATCCAACTCACGAGAAACCTTTTCGAGCCAGTGACACCGTCTTTTCCCTGATGAAGGGCACTAGTAATGGCCCGAAATGCATTGGATATATGTAATGGACCTTGTCACGTGTTGGAAATTATGAAAGATTGATAAATGTTATATTTGGAAAACGTTTTCAAAATCTACCAAACAAAAGTATGAATAAATACTAAAGTAAAATTAACGTTGAATATTTTTGTCTTTTGAACCAAAGGCAACAAAGTGTGCACATAAGGATGGAACCAGTGGATCACTGGTTCCACGATTGAGTTATAGTTTCATAGACGTCGTGGGACGCTCGACGCCACTCATGTAGCACCTATAAGAGTGAAGAACATTGTCAAATCAAGCTGTGCATCTACCCAACTAATATCACAGCTGTGTATAGGGCAGACCAACATGATCAATGCATTCCAAGACCACGATAGGAAGTTGGGGCAGATGGTAGCATTCATGGAGGGGATGCATGGCAATGTTGCTGGTCTCCACAGAACAGTTCAGTCATTAGCAAACACTGTGTCTTCAGCCATCTTCAGTCACATGGGCAGGGTGCTGCTTCTGTTCCCCCATCCACACCACTAGATGTCTCAGGGGAGAGTCAAATTTCAGACCAGGCATCATTTACGGGGTATTGCACTAGAAGCAGCCACAGGGAGCAAGGCAGGGCACGGAGGGCACAAACACCATCCCCTAGGACAGGGAAATCTTTCACCCATCACGACATGAGCTACACTGGAGTTGACACACAGGATCCTCAAGGGGTGTTGGGGGAAAGGGATTCACATGTAACAGATGCATCCCCCTCAAAAGGTACTCCCAAGGCATGGGCACCTCCCAAGTCCAGGGACACTCCCAAGGACAAGGACACTACAAAGGAAAGGGCACCTCCCAAGGCCAGGAACACTCCCAAGGACAAGGACTATACACAGGAAAGGGCACATCCCAGGAGCAGGGACACTCCCAAGGACAAGGACGCTTCAAAGGAAAGGGCACCTCCCAAGAGCAGGGACACTCCCAAGGACAAGGACGCTTCAAAGGAAAGGGCACCTTCCAAGAGCAGGGACACTCCCAAGGACAAGGACGCTTCAAAGGAAAGGGCACCTCCCAAGAGCAGGGACACTCCCAAGGACAAGGACGCTTCAAAGGAAAGGGCACCTCCCAAGAGCAGGGACACTCCCAAGGACAAGGACACTACAAAGGAAGGGGCACCTCCCAAGAGCAGGGACACTCCCAAGGACAAGGACACTTCAAAGGAAAAGGCACCTCCCAAGAGCAGGGACACTCCCAAGGACAAGGACGCTACAAAGGAAAGGGCACCTCCCAAGAGCTGGGACACTCCCAAGGACAAGGACGCTTCAAAGGAAAGGGCACCTCCCAAGAGCAGGGACACTCCCAAGGACAAGGACGCTTCAAAGGAAAGGGCACCTCCCAAGAGCAGGGACACTCCCAAGGATAAGGACGCTTCAAAGGAAAGGGCACCTCCCAAGACCAGGGACACTCCCAAGGACAAGGACACTACAAAGGAAAGGGCACCTCCCAAGAGCAGGGACACTCCCAAGGACAAGGACACTACAAAGGAAAAGGCACCTCCCAAGAGCAGGGACACTCCCAAGGACAAGGACACTAGAAAGGAAAGGGCACCTCCCAAGAGCAGGGACACTCCTAAGGACAAGGACACTACAAAGGAAAGGGCACCTCTCAAGAGCAGGGACACTCCCAAGGACAAGGACACTACAAAGGAAAGGGCACCTCCCAAGAGCAGGGACACTCCCAAGGACAAGGACAATTCAAAGGACAGGTACACTACAATGGACAAGTCTGCTCCCAGGGACAGGGCACCGCCCAGGGATCAGGGACATTCCAGAGACAGGACACCTCCTACGTCCAAGGCCCATCCCAGGGCCAAGGGTTCTCCCATGGACACGAGCTCCATCAAGGACAGGCATACATCACCCCTGGCTGCCCTGAGGCTGATGTTGTTGAAGGAACGTAAAACACATGTGTCAGCGGTGGAGTCCCCACATACCTCAACTCCCATCCACACCCCGCAGAAGCAGAATAAGGAGTACACAGTTGTTGCATCCCCCATTACACATGATGCAGAGGGCAGAAGACAGGGCCACAGCAAACGTCAAGCAGGGTCCAGCACGTCCCCAGAGAGCAGACCACCACAAGCACATGATCCTTCTATGATGTCTGATGAGGCCACAACACTTACCGTCCAGTCATGTCCAGGGTGCCCCTACATTTCACAAAGAAACGGAGACACACACCAGTGATACCTGACCACCCCAATGTCGCTCCAGTCCAGCTGTCCCCATCTCCCAGAGCCACCCTGCCTCCTGGCCCATACAGTCCTGTGGCTCATCATTTCAGTGGTCCTAGTGGGTCAGCTGCCGTTCACTCTCATGTGTCAGATAGTGGCACTGTGTCTGTTGTTCGCTGTCATGCCTCATGTAGTAGCACTGTGTCAGTTTTACCCTCTCCTGTTTCAGGTACTGGCACTGTGTGTGTCAGCCACTCTCATGTGTCAGATGCTGGCATGATATTTGTTGGTCACTGTACAGGGACATGTCCTGGCAGTGTGTCTGGGTCTATGGCTCATGTGTCAGTCACTAGAGCTGTGGCTGTGTCTTACACTCCTGTTTCTGGTGCTGGCAGTGTTCCTGGGTCTATGGCTCATGTGTCAGTCACTAGAGCTGTGGCTGTGTCTCACACTCCTGTTTCTGGTGCTGGCAGTGTGTCTGGGTCTATGGCTCATGTGTCAGTCACTACATCTGTGGTTGTGTCTCACACTCCTGTTTCTGGTGCTGGCAGTGTGCCTGGGTCTATGGCTCATGTGTCAGTCACTAGAGCTGTGGCTGTGTCTCACACTCCTGTTTCTGGTGCTAGCAGTGTGCCTGGGTCTATGGCTCATGTCAGTCACTAGAGCTGTGGCTGTGTCTCACACTCCTGTTTCTGGTGCTGGCAGTGTGCCTGGGTCTATGGCTCATGTGTCGTCACTCGAGCTGTGGCTGTGTCTCACACTCCTGTATCTGGTTCTGGCAGTGTGTCCGAGGCGACTAGTTCAAGCAGTCCACCAGATTCTGTGCTGTGAGGTGTAGCTCCCATCACTCACATGTAATTTGACTTTGTGTCTCGATTGTCCATTGTAACCACCCTTGCATTGTTACTGTCCTTGGGACGGGGTGCTTGACCCACGTACTTGTGTTGCCTCTGATGTACCTGTGCCTTGCCATGGACTGTTGATGCACTTAGCCCCTCTCACGTGCTGCCTCAGATGTACCTGCTCTGTGCCATAGACTGTTGATGCACTCTGCCCCTCTCATGTGCTGCCTCAGATGTACCTGCTCTGTGCCATGGACTGTTAATGCACTTAGCCCCTCTCATGTGCTGCCTCTGATGTACCTGCTCTGTGCATGGACTGTTGATGCACTTTTCCTCTCTCATGTGCTGCCTCAGATGTACCTGCTCTGCTCTGAACACTGCCCTGTTGCTGTTCTGATACTGCATTGTGCCCTCTCATGTGCTGCCTCAGATGTACCTGCTCTGTGCCATGGACTGTTGATGCACTTTGCCCCTCTCATGTGCTGCCTCAGATGTACTTGCTCTGTGCCATGGACTGTTGATGCACTCTGCCCCTCTCTTGTGCTGCCTCTGATGTACCTGCTCTGTTCTGAACACTGCCCTGTTGCTGTTCTGATAATGCATTGTGCCCTCATGTGCTGCCTCTGATGTACCTGCTCTGTTGTAAACACTGCCCTGTTGCTGTTCTGATACTGCATTGTGCCCTCATGTGCTGCCTCTGATGTACCTGCTCTGTTGTAAACACTGCCCTGTTGTTGGTATGATACTGCATTGTGCCCTCTCATGTGCTGCCTCAGATGTACTTGCTCTGTGCCATGGACTGTTGATGCACTCTGCCCCTCTCATGTGCTGCCTCAGATGTACCTGCTCTGTGCCATGGACTGTTGATGCACTTAGCCCCTCTCACGTGCTGCCTCTGAAGTACCTGTGCCTTGCCATGGACTATTGATGCTCGTTGCCCCTCTCATGTGCTGCCTCTGATGTACCTGCTCTGTGCCATGGACTGTTGATGCACTTTGCCCTCTCTCATGCGCTGCCTCAGATGTACCTGCTCTGTTCTGAACACTGCCCTGTTGCTGTTCTGATACTGCATTGTGCCCTCTCATGTGCTGCCTCAGATGTACCTGCTCTGTGCCATGGACTGTTGATGCACTTAGCCCCTCTCATGTGCTGCCTCTGATGTACCTTCTCTGTGCCATGGACTGTTGATGCACTTTGCCCCTCTCATGTGCTGCCTCAGATGTAACTGCTCTGTGCCATGGACTGTTGATGCACTCTGCCCCTCTCATGTGCTGCCTCAGATTTACCTGCTCTGTGCCATGGACTGTTGATGCACGTTGCCCCCTCTCATGCGCTGCATCAGATATACCTGCTCTGTGCATGGACTGTTGATGCACTTTTTCTCTCTCATGTGCTGCCTCAGATGTACCTGCTCTGAACACTGCCCTGTTGCTGTTCTGATACTGCATTGTGCCCTCTCATGTGCTGCCTCAGATGTACCTGCTCTGTGCCATGGACTGTTGATGCACTTAGCCCCTCTCATGTGCTGCCTCTGATGTACCTTCTCTGTGCCATGGACTGTTGATGCACTTTGCCCCTCTCATGTGCTGCCTTAGATGTAACTGCTCTGTGCCATGGACTGTTGATGCACTCTGCCCCTCTCATGTGCTGCCTCAGATTTACCTGCTCTGTGCCATGGACTGTTGATGCACGTTGCCCCCTCTCATGCGCTGCATCAGATGTACCTGCTCTGTGCATGGACTGTTGATGCACTTTTTCTCTCTCATGTGCTGCCTCAGATGTACCTGCTCTGAACACTGCCCTGTTGCTGTTCTGATACTGCATTGTGCCCTCTCATGTGCTGCCTCAGATGTACCTGCTCTGTGCCATGGACTGTTGATGCACTTAGCCCCTCTCATGTGCTGCCTCTGATGTACCTTCTCTGTGCCATGGACTGTTGATGCACTTTGCCCCTCTCATGTGCTGCCTCAGATGTAACTGCTCTGTGCCATGGACTGTTGATGCACTCTGCCCCTCTCATGTGCTGCCTCAGATTTACCTGCTCTGTGCCATGGACTGTTGATGCACGTTGCCCCCTCTCATGCGCTGCATCAGATGTACCTGCTCTGTGCCATGGACTGTTGATGCACTTTTTCTCTCTCTTGTGCTGCCTCTGATGTACCTGCTCTGTTCTGAACACTGCCCTGTTGCTGTTCTGATACTGCATTGTGCCCTCATGTGCTGCCTCTGATGTACCTGTTCTGTTGTAAACACTGCCCTGTTGCTGTTCTGATACTGCATTGTGCCCTCATGTGCTGCCTCTGATGTACCTGTTCTGTTGTAAACACTGCCCTGTTGCTGTTCTGATACTGCATTGTGCCCTCTCATGTGCTGCCTCAGATGTACTTGCTCTGTGCCATGGACTGTTGATGCACTTAGCCCCTCTCATGTGCTGCCTCAGATGTACCTGCTCTGTGCCATGGACTGTTGATGCACTTAGCCCCTCTCACGTGCTGCCTTTGAAGTACCTGTGCCTTGCCATGGACTATTGATGCTCGTTGCCCCTCTCCTGTGCTGCCTCCGATGTACCTGCTCTGTGCCATGGACTGTTGATGCACTTTGCCCCCTCTCATGCGCTGCCTCAGATGTACCTGCTCTGTTCTGAACACTGCCCTGTTGCTGTTCTGATACTGCATTGTGCCCTCTCATGTGCTGCCTCTGATGTACCTGCTCTGTGCCATGGACTGTTGATGCACTTTGCCCCTCTCATGTGCTGCCTCAGATGTACCTGCTCTGTGCCATGGACTGTTGATGCACTCTGCCCCTCTCATGTGCTGCCTCAGATGTACCTGCTCTGTGCCATGGACTGTTGATGCACTTAGCCCCTCTCATGTGCTGCCTCAGATGTACCTGCTCTGTGCCATGGACTGTTGATGCACTTAGCCCCTCTCATGTGCTGCCTCAGATGTACCTGCTCTGTGCCATGGACTGTTGATGCACTTTTCCCCTCTCATGTGCTGCCTCTGATGTACCTGCTCTGTGCCATGGACTGTTGATGCTCTTAGCCCCTCTCACGTGCTGCCTCTGAAGTACCTGTGCCTTGCCATGGACTGTTGATGCTCGCTGCCCCTCTTATGTGCTGCCTCAGATGTACTTGCTCTGTGCCATGGACTGTTGATGCACTCTGCCCCTCTCATGTGCTGCCTCAGATGTACCTGCTCTGTTCTGAACACTGCCCTGTTGCTGTTCTGATACTGCATTGTGCCCTCATGTGCTGCCTCTGATGTACCTGTTCTGTTGTAAACACTGCCCTGTTGTTGGTATGATACTGCATTGTGCCCTCTCATGTGCTGCCTCAGATGTACTTGCTCTGTGCCATGGACTGTTGATGCACTCTGCCCCTCTCATGTGCTGCCTCAGATGTACCTGCTCTGTGCCATGGACTGTTGATGCACTTAGCCCCTCTCACGTGCTGCCTCTGAAGTACCTGTGCCTTGCCATGGACTATTGATGCTCGTTGCCCCTCTCATGTGCTGCCTCCGATGTACCTGCTCTGTGCCATGGACTGTTGATGCACTTTGCCCCCTCTCATGCGCTGCCTCAGATGTACCTGCTCTGTTCTGAACACTGCCCTGTTGCTGTTCTGATACTGCATTGTGCCCTCTCATGTGCTGCCTCAGATGTACCTGCTCTGTGCCATGGACTGTTGATGCACTTAGCCCCTCTCATGTGCTGCCTCTGATGTACCTGCTCTGTGCCATGGACTGTTGATGCACTTTGCCCCTCTCATGTGCTGCCTCAGATGTACCTGCTCTGTGCCATGGACTGTTGATGCACTCTGCCCCTCTCATGTGCTGCCTCAGATGTACCTGCTCTGTGCCATGGACTGTTGATGCACTTAGCCCCTCTCATGTGCTGCCTCAGATGTACCTGCTCTGTGCCATGGACTGTTGATGCACTTAGCCCCTCTCATGTGCTGCCTCAGATGTACCTGCTCTGTGCCATGGACTGTTGATGCACTTTTCCCCTCTCATGTGCTGCCTCTGATGTACCTGCTCTGTGCCATGGACTGTTGATGCTCTTAGCCCCTCTCACGTGCTGCCTCTGAAGTACCTGTGCCTTGCCATGGACTGTTGATGCTCGCTGCCCCTCTTATGTGCTGCCTCAGATGTACTTGCTCTGTGCCATGGACTGTTGATGCACTCTGCCCCTCTCATGTGCTGCCTCAGATGTACCTGCTCTGTTCTGAACACTGCCCTGTTGCTGTTCTGATACTGCATTGTGCCCTCATGTGCTGCCTCTGATGTACCTGTTCTGTTGTAAACACTGCCCTGTTGTTGGTATGATACTGCATTGTGCCCTCTCATGTGCTGCCTCAGATGTACTTGCTCTGTGCCATGGACTGTTGATGCACTCTGCCCCTCTCATGTGCTGCCTCAGATGTACCTGCTCTGTGCCATGGACTGTTGATGCACTTAGCCCCTCTCACGTGCTGCCTCTGAAGTACCTGTGCCTTGCCATGGACTATTGATGCTCGTTGCCCCTCTCATGTGCTGCCTCCGATGTACCTGCTCTGTGCCATGGACTGTTGATGCACTTTGCCCCCTCTCATGCGCTGCCTCAGATGTACCTGCTCTGTTCTGAACACTGCCCTGTTGCTGTTCTGATACTGCATTGTGCCCTCTCATGTGCTGCCTCAGATGTACCTGCTCTGTGCCATGGACTGTTGATCCACTTAGCCCCTCTCATGTGCTGCCTCTGATGTACCTGCTCTGTGCCATGGACTGTTGATGCACTTTGCCCCTCTCATGTGCTGCCTCAGATGTACCTGCTCTGTGCCATGGACTGTTGATGCACTTAGCCCCTCTCATGTGCTGCCTCTGATGTACCTGCTCTGTGCCATGGACTGTTGATGCACTTTGCCCCTCTCATGTGCTGCCTCTGATGTACCTGCTCTGTGCCATGGACTGTTGATGCTCTTAGCCCCTCTCACGTGCTGCCTCTGAAGTACCTGTGCCTTGCCATGGACTGTTGATGCTCGCTGCCCCTCTTATGTGCTGCCTCAGATGTACTTGCTCTGTGCCATGGACTGTTGATGCACTCTGCCCCTCTCATGTGCTGCCTCAGATGTACCTGCTCTGTGCCATGGACTGTTGATGCACTTAGCCCCTCTCACGTGCTGCCTCTGAAGTACCTGTGCCTTGCCATGGACTGTTGATGCTCGTTGCCCCTCTCATGTGCTGCCTCAGATGTACTTGCTCTGTGCCATGGACTGTTGATGCACTTTGCTCCTCTCATGTGCTGTCTCTGATGTACCTGCTCTGTTCTGAACACTGCCCTGTTGCTGTTCTGATACTGCATTGTGCCCTCATGTGCTGCCTCTGATGTACCTGCTCTGTTGTAAACACTGCCCTGTTGCTGTTCTGATACTGCATTGTGCCCTCATGTGCTGCCTCTGTTGTACCTGCTCTGTTGTAAACACTGCCCTGTTGCTGGTATGATACTGCATTGTGCCCTCATGTGCTGCTTCAGATGTACCTGCTCTGGTTTACCCAGTGCCCATGCTCTTGGGTAGTGTACGATTATACTCCTATTATGTTTAATAAAGCAAGTCAATCATGTGTCGTGGTTTGTCGTTGTCATTTCTGGTTGTCTACTTGCATTGTTGATATATTGGTGCGATCGTAAATGCAGTTTCTCAAACCTGACACTCCCCCTCCCTACGTCACAGCCCTGGCAGGTATTCCCCTTCCGACAGCAATTGGTGTTTTGGCGTACCTGCGTCGTCGTCGGCGATGGGCCATGACTTGCTGGTGGTGGAGCACGAAGAGTATCGGGAATGCGTGTAGCGCTGGGTCCATGACGGCGATCTGCTTGTGGTGGGTACCTCTGCAATGTGTTGTATCTCCACTGTGGTGAATCCGCCGTGTTCATGCAGGTTGTTTTTCCGCAGCGTTCTGATGTGTGTTTTCCGCCATCGTGATTTGGAGGACGGTCGGAGACGTCATTCCGTACGGCGGTGTCTCTGGATTCGTTACGTCCGCCGCGGGGGTCGGGTGTAGTTCCGCGGCGGTGCGTGCTCTTCCGCCGCGTACGGACATTTGACAGTGTTTCCCATCCTAATATGGTGGACGGAGTGCCCGCGGCAGGCGGACTGAAAAAAGGCATTTTCCGCCTACTCCAGCCCGGCGGTCATCCTTCCGTACGCTATCGTAATCGGCCCCTTAGTGGGCTTATTCCCGGGTACACTTCTGGACTCAAACATTCATTGCTTCTAGTAGGCGATAATTTACGCACAAATGGAAAAGGAGCACCTCTCTATTGGATTTCCGTATGCAGAATGAGGATTTGGCCTGTTGATCTCAGTATGCTTATTGGATGTTTTAGAAGCCATTAATATTCCAGCCCAGTACATCAGGGCACTAGCAAATGTATACTTGGCTTGGGAGATAAGCCAGTAGGTGCAGATATTGAGTTGAGTGTGGGATTAGTCAGAGGTCCAATCTCTCCCTTGTTTGCCCTAATCATCGAGCCTCTTCTCGAGTTCCAATATTTTCCATAAACAAAATAGATCTGGATGCTGGAACATGGCAGATGGTAAAATCTAGAGAGGGTAGACAAACAAATGGAGAGGCCTTGCAGATAAATAAGGTTAGTTATGTATCTTTATTTGCAAAAATCGAGAAAGAACAAAGCAAAATGCATATTGCATAGTGAACTGCCCTTCCGCAATGTGGTGGTTTTACCCTGCATTTAGATTTCTAGCCTTACTATTGGGAATGTAAAGTGTTACATTCCCAATAGTAAGGCTAGAAATCTGCCATTGACACATCTTTCAATGCATGCTATTTGTAGTGATTGAGAATTCCCAAAAGTCATATATTTATTTCTATGTGTAGCGGTCTACCTATGGGTGTATGTGTCTTCTCTTTGTTAATCAGGCCCAAAGGATTTTAAAGAGGGGTGAGGTAATGGAGAGGATGTGACCATGTATTCAGAGGTAAAATATACTTTGCTGTGGACCAGATTACCCATTGGATGGATCGATGTCTCTGGGTTGGGATACCGCATGGCCCGATTATAACTGGCTCTGTGTTCATGCACATGAATTTCCAGAGTGAATCAATCGATCAATTACTGGAGGTCTTGTAGAGCACGGCTACTCACCTGTGAGGGTCTCAAGGCGCCTGGAACACCAGGCTTGACATTAATGTGTTCTTCATCTGGTAGGTAAATTTACATAAGACTCAGGCTGCAAGTTCCGCCCTCCCCCCTCTCTCCCAACTGCTCCCCCTTCTATGGCACATGGGTAGCACAGATTGCTCACTTATGCCAACTGACAGAATCTCATGCCCTCTTATTGCCATCAGCTCACAGCAGGAAGTATATGGGAGTTTTAATCACCATGGAACTTGTAATTCCATGTGCAATTTCACACGGTAAAACAGCTCCTCGTGGTTATTCCCTATGTAATGGGGATTAACTCATAACAGCAGGATTTAGGTGCAGGCATATTGTCCAGATATATCATTTATGGCCATATATCCACACACCTACATCTGCCTATCTCATAATTGAGGCCTCTGTGTTATAAGGACATTGAAAGTCAATGCGGAGATTTACGACCTACATTATCCTATGCAATAGCGTTCTGCTTGAAAGAAGGAAGGGGATCCTGGTAGAACGTGGGTACAAACCTGGGTAGAGACAATACAACTCAAAAGATATAAGAGAAGTGAAGTAGACAAAGTACTTTCAGATAGGAAAAACACTGCATTTGAACCTGCCTTTTCTTAATGCTTGAAAATAAACCTGTAATAGTTTTTAGATGGAAACCAGCCCCGTTTATGATGGATTTACATTGAAAAAACGTGCACTTGAACAGAAATGGCCTGACAAAATAGATGAATCTTCGGGCGCGTTATGATCAAATGTTTCAACAATCCCAAAGCTCCTCCGTGTTCACCCACATTGCGTTAAATCGCATTAAGCCAGAGGACCGAGCCGGGGCCATCAATCAACAGTCTGACCACTGACAGATGTGAGGGAAGGCTCCAGAGCCACCATCCCCACGAGCGGGAGCCCCGCCACTGCCAAAAGAACAGATGCTGCAGCTGGAAAAATGACTTTCACAACTTGGCACCCGCGCGCAACAACTGCTCCCGGAACCGACGCGCTGAAGGCGCGACGCTTATTATCACAGGCCTTCTGAAATGTACGCTTGTAGTGGAAAACCGGGGTTGTTGCACATAATTATGTACACGCCAGTGAACCTGATTCACACTTGAGCACACCAACTGAGAGAAAGAGCCGAGGAAAGTGTGCAGGGTGGTGTGAAATTTCTGAAGGCCCGACTGTAACATGTAGCTTATTTGTAGTTTGTTCATGCTAAAAGCATGAGTCTGATGAAGGATAGTGGAAGGGTTGAGTGAGTTCAACAAACGTATCATTCATTATCTGCTTACTACTGCCCTAGAGGAGCATGTGTTGGGCTTTTGTCCAAGCTCCAATTAGTTGGGCTACAGACATGCCCGAAGTGGGAAACCGAAAGCAGCCTTGGCAAAAATGTTCCAACAAGCCGTGTTTGTGCTGAGAGGGGCCCAGATTCCCAAGAGCCAACTGGGGCGGCCATAGCTGTATTACCTGTAGCTGTGGAATTCGATGCCCTCAAATCTTTTATTTTATCTTAATTTTTTTGAGTTTTTCAACATATGAAATACAGATAAAAAACATGGCAGCAAAGGTACACGTTTTCCATACAGTTTCATTTCTGTTTGTGTGGTGTGTACAGCCTCTAGATGGGGGGACCCAGTGCAAGTTCTCTGTCCTATGGTAAGAAGAAGAAAGGAGAGAGACTGGCACCCTCCTGCCCCTGTACCCCTTACATCATATGCAAATGTTCTGACGATGGGAGGGGGAGAACCCAGCCTTCTTAGATATACCACTATCCGAGCCATTCTGGTCAATCAATCAAGGTCCGCCAGGTAACCCCTGTGAGCCAGGAGCCGCCCTCTCTTCATGTTCCCCATTTGTACCGGTATCTCGTTCCTCATCTCTTCCATCTGGCTCCTCCCCTTCAACCTGTTCCCCATGCTGTCCCCAAATGCATCCAACATTCTCACCCACAACTCAAGGTCCCTTACCACATGTTCATCCAAGCGTACTTTCCTAAGTCTACACTCTTCAGATAATGCCCACTCCAGCAGATCCACCCTCCATTTTGCAAACGGTGGGGGCATGGGACTGGCACAGTATATAGCTACCCATCTGTGGGACAACAGGAGGCCCAGTTGAGCAAATTTATATTGCATCTTTTTTCCCTTCTTGGGGAGGGATAGGAGTCCCAGCAGACAATATCAAATCGTAAGTTCCACTGCTACCTTTGTCACTCTACGCATTTCACCGCTTACTGCACTCCAGTACGAGGTGAGTTGTGAGCCATTCCATGCCACATGACAGAAGTCAGCAGGCGTGGTCCTGCACCTAATAAATCTCAGTGACCTTGCTAAGTAAGCCCTATGTAGTCAAGCTAGGGTCAGGTAGGCATGGTAGAGAAAATAAAAGTCCACTAATTTGAAATGAGCATTACTGGCTACCTCTCATACCTGTGCTCTTGCCCTGCACCACTCTATGTCTGTTAGTGGTGTCACCAATTGCTTGTCCCATGCCTCCTGTTGTGTTGCAATCACTGTTGTCCTATCTGACTTCAGGGCTACATTCAGACAGGCTATAATAACATGCTTGTTGTCATGCCATGAGGCACAATCATTGCTCCGTTAAGGCCGCACACCATGAAATATTTATTATAAAGCTCTTTGAAGAAGGAGCCATCCATGGACTCGTTTGCATTTTAAATATACTTGGAAATTTGAACCCTGTACTCTCAGGCTTGGATCCTTCAACACATGTCCACTTCTGATTTGAGGTTGATCGCGTTTTGGAACTTTATACCTTTCCACCATATACCATATACTGATTCCTTGGTTGGACACTTCTGAGCCCTGACGAAGTTCCCTCTGGCAAGTGGTAACGAAACGCGTTGGCTGTGTGCCAGTTTTATGATCAACTTAACAGAAGAAGTATTTTTTGGACAAAATTGGTCTGATTGATTGACTTTGCATCGACTGCACCTTCCATATTCCTGAACAATTGCTCTGTTTCCTTCAAATACACCAACATGTTATCCGCATACAAAGACACAACATGCTGACTATCCCTGACCGCTATACTTTCAACTGGTCTCTAAGATAGATTGCCAGTGGCTCAATCGCCAAAGCAAATTAAAGCCACGACAGCGGGCAGCCCTTCCTGGTACCCCTCTCTATATCAAAAGCCTCAGTCACCTTGGTTCCCATTCACAAACTAACTACGGGTAATTGATAAAGTAGCTTGGCCCACATCAGAAATTCGATTCCCAAACCCTTTTAAGTCAGGACCTCCCACAGGTATGGCCAGGACAGAGTGTCAAATGCCTTCTCTAGGTCCAGAAATATAAAGACAGCTCTAAAAACAGCGTCCCATGTCTCATGCATTACATGTGTCAGCCTCCTGAGGTTCATATGCGATCCCTGTCTTGGCACACAACCACACTGATCCTCTCCCACCAAACTTGTAAAAACGCACCCCAACCAAAGGGCTAAAACCTCTGCAAGGATCTTTATGTCCACGCTCAGCATGGACAGGGGCCTATAAGATTCATATAAATGAGGTTTGTTAGGTCTAAGGCTCTAATAGAACCATCACATTAAATTTTTACTCATCAAAGGGGTTTCACCCGTTGTGCACGCTAATGATGGGGAGACACACCATACTCCCCCAATTACAATCCAAGGATTGAACAATGATTAACCTCACAAGGCACATGCTATCGATATCAACAAATAAAATCCCAGTATACAGAGTAAAGAACAGAGAAGACTTCTTTTCTTGACTTGTGGGTTTATTTCCGGCTTTTTCTTTCTTGTTAGATCACAACTTTGGACAACACGTGTTTCGTCGTTTGGGGAAAGTGTCCCTATGACTTCATCAAGGCTAAATGCAATACAAACAACTGCTGTTGCTGTGGGATAAATTCATGAAGTTAGCAAAATGAAAGAAAAAAAAGATGTCTAAATGGTGGGATCGTGCCACCCTAAAACAATAATCAAACTAAATAGTATTCCAAGGAGTCTAAGATCACAGCTTATCCCCATTTATGATGATCTTGATGATTGGATTCTGATTTTATGGGAAAAAGAACTAACGTCCACTTCCATAAAGCTAATGAAATTCCTAGTAGAAAATGGGGGTGCTATGTGGCTCATGAGCAATATGTCCACGGGGTGAGGCTCTTGCTGCTGGGCACCATTATCCTTTCATTTATCCTGCCCTTTGGATCTTAATCTGCTCCATCTTGTTCCGATGTGACGACTGAGATCCAGTGCCCTGGCAGAGTGAGTTTTAGACTGGTAGCGCGCCGCTAAATACTATCGCTACGTTACCTTGGTGCAGCCACTGGAGAGACCTGCACTGTCTGGAGCCCTTGCCGGGCTTGGCTCGGTACTCGAGTGCCGCGGCGCCCACGTGGTGACTGGGCCCCATCCTGGACACGGCTGAAGCCCTACGCTGCTGCTACACACCAGGGGTGAGTGATCTTCAAACTACCCCCAACGCTCTCTTGGGAATTCCGTATCCTACACATCCGGAGGGACAGTTATTGGCAAAACACTTGCACACCTGAAGGTGGCCTCCTCCAATAACACCTGGTCTTCTGCGTGCCATTGCTGGAGCTTGCTGCGCGGTCACGCATTCATTGCTCCTGCGAGTGGTGTGGGGATGTCACAGACAGTTCGGAGTGTTGCTGCCAGGCTTCCAGTGAAATCAGATCATAACAACTTGCTACGCCTGTAGCTCTCCACAGCTCTGCTATTTTCTCCCCCCAGGGGGGTGCATTCAACGCCGCACAGGAACGTCATACCGCTGTGTCCACAACTCACTGCATAATAATCCATTAGAGTGGCGCTCACGGTGCAGTACAAGTGACCCTGCTGCACCAGCTTTTTTTTTTCTCAGCCTGCAACCGTGAAGAACAACACCACTACTACCTGCCTGCATCATCGACCTGGGAGGGGGCCTCGTGCCTGATATCTTTATTGCGCCACCACCCTTCTTGAACATTGTTGACCACTGCTTGGGTTTGGCTCTTCTCCACACATATTGTCATGGCCGGGTGGGCTAATAGTTTCTACATCATCAGAACTTTTGCCTTCTCCTGGAGGCTGCATGGTTGCTGACATTGTGGATGGCGACCTCCCCGGTGTTTTGCACTACCCTGGGCTCTTCCTGATGGCGCAGCCAGCCTATGACTTCCCGAGTCGGCACACACCGAGTGACCTGACCACTGGCCCCCTCAGGAACTGTAACAGCCTACGCTATCGGGTGTCATCGTCCCAGTGGTGCTGCATCTCTCGGGAGACTGGCTGATAGACCATACTTCTCTTCTCTTGATGTGGCGGGCCCTATGAGGTGGATCTGGTGAAGAGCAAGACGTAACTCTACTGTCCTTGCTTGGGTCAGTCCAGATAGGCACCTGTGCCACCTACATCCTGCCTTAGACTGCTCAATATCATTCCAGTGTCTGCCAACATCGAGCCATAAGCTATCCTATAAACATCATGGGGAAGGCAGACATCAAGCAACCCCAGTTGAATTTAGAGACCAAGAGAGTTGGTCGGTCTCAGCAGGAGGGATCTGAGGGGAGGAAAATACACAGGGTGCGGCCCCCTCACAGGAGGATGATATGAAATCTCTACTTTTAGAGCTGGGACAGAGCCTAACCTCTACTGAAGAATAAATGGACGCAATGACCAACCGGATGGATGCCATCGTCCACAAGCTGGACGGACACGAGGGACGCATCAAAGAAACGAAGCGCCGCGTTTCGGAAGTGGAAGACAGCACCTCCAACATTCAGACTCATGTGGCGCAAATGGACAAGTTGCTTAAAATCATTGCCGCAAAAAACAAAGATCTTGATGCGTGCAGTTGGAGAAATAATATACGCGTTCTTGGCATTCCCGAGAGTACTAATACATGCAGAAGGGAAAAATACATAGAAAGACTTCTGAAAGACACTATTGGGGGCGCATCCCTTTCCTCCCACTTCATAGTCAAAAGGGATCCTCGCACTCTCAGTCCCAGACCACCCCCGGGATGCACACCGCATCCTACAATTGCCCGGCTCTTATATTATCGCAACCGGAATGTTGCTCTCAAGATGGCTCGTCTTCAAAAGCAACAGGTTTACTCTCTATCCAGATTTAACAACGGTGGTGCAAGAAGAACGGTGTAAGTTCAACCCTGCCAAGCTAAAGCTACGCCAAACCCAGATTGGTTATGCCCTTCTCTACCTGGCACAGGTCAGAATCACACACCAGGGCAAGCAATCCTTTTTTACCAACCCGCAACAGATGGATGACTTCCGGAAACGTCTAAAGCCTCATAATAACACATCCTGTACCCTGGATGCATCGCCTAGCAAGACTTCTACAGCTGCAGACTAATTGTTGTCAGTGTCACGTCATCACAATTTCAATGTAGCTCGTGGATCTGCACCGACACAGCAACAGACGAACTTGACGCACAGATCCGACAGAATGAGACACCTGACGCTACCGGTCAGGCAAGTGCTGAACGAGGGCTCACTAACTAATGTACTGAGTGCCCTCGTCCTTGAAGAGTATGGTCTTTTCATCGTGATGCTACTCTGAGGACGGGGAGGAACAATGCATGCACCTAGGTGTTCCCCCTACAGGGCGTTCCCCCTTTGTCTCTTGCTGCAGACCAGTCTGCAGATCTTTCTTGAGGTTCATGGGTTTTTTTGGGAGGGGGAGGGACTGTATTTTCTGGCATGTTTGGGATGATTCAGTGGGTAGGTGTGGAAACGGGACTGTTTATGATTGTCTCTTTAACACATGCAACATACTGTGACAGACAGATGATATTTAGCTTATTTACCCTTGTTACAGAAGTAAGAAAATCACAACATCGAGCATTAGATTTCACGTTATCACATGGCTAATCCATCACCTTTCCAAGGTCAACACGTCCTCACTTGGAATGTTAGGGGGGTGGGAGATCGGAGGAAGAGGCAGAGGGTCTTGGCATATCTAGATCGTCACCAGGCATAGGTCGTGATGCTCCAAGAAACCCATCTCAATCCCCACCATAACAACACCTTTGCGTCCAAATGGGCGGATCACAGAACATTCTCCTCTTATTTCTCATATTCTAGAGGTACAGCCATACTTATAAAAAGGAATACTCCCTTTGTAGTAACCGGTACAACACAGGACCAGCATGGTCGTTACTGCATTGTATGGGGTAGACTGGGTACCGAATCAGTCACCTAAGCGTGCTGCTATGGCCCTAATATTGATTCTCCAGGAGTTTTTTGCCACGCTGTGGAGGAAAATCATTAAGATCGGTTCCACACACATAATATGGGGGGGGGACTTCAATGTTGCCCTTAATCCCGCTGCAGACAGGTCCAAACCTGCGCCGCATCATTACACTAGAAAGCAAAAAGTGCTGCAAGATATTCAGACCGACAATGAGTTGATAGATTCCTGTCGTCATATGCACCCCCACACTGCAGAAGGTACGCATTTCACAGCGCACTCTGCTTCATGGGCCAGATTGGATTATGGTCTCACTTCCCGGGGCCTTGCCCTGTCGGTACTGACCGTCCCACAGTTAGCACACACACCATGATCACTCTCCTGCAAAAATGACGCTCTCTCCTCCGGGATATGATCTCCCACGAAACATCTGGAGAGTGTCGCCCCTCACGCAGCTGGACACAGCGTTTCATGATGAACTAGGGCAAGAAATTGCTGATTTTTTCAGAGGAATCAAGGCTTTGTTGAGAGTGTCAAAACAATATGGAAGGCCATCAAGGTAACAATTCAGGGGGTTTGTATCTCAAAGAGCTTTGGTGTCTAGCGGGACATCCAGCATACTCTACAGACACTAGAGAAGGAGCTTAAATGTATAGAGACTAGACTTTCTCATGGCACGGATGGACGAGCTCAAAGTGAGGTGCGCGATAAGCTCTCGGATTACACTAACACAGCAGACCGGGAGGCAAAATTCCGAGGGAAGCATTGGGTAGCCTGACGATATGGTGAGGCGAGCGCCCTGGCAGGGCTTTGGCAGAGACAATACGAAAGCCTCGCCTTTCTAACTATGTCCTGGAAGTTGAGGGTCCTGGGGAGGTGCTATACAAAGACAAGGCAGATATACTTAACATATTTATCACACACTACTCTTCGTTGTAGACCTCGGGCAGACGGGATGCCCTTGACCTTGTCAGCTACCTCACCGACGTCATCCTGGGATGGTTGGGGGACTCGCAGAGGGAGTTCCTGTGTGCCCCATTTGAACTAGAAGAAATAAGGGAAGCAATTATGCATATGAAGTCTGGGAAGGCCCCTGGCCTAGACGGACTCCCCATCGACTTCTACAAGGCATACATTGATCAACTAGCTCCCATTCTCAGGAAGGTATATGAGGATTCCCTAGAGCAAGGCACGCTTCCCACCTCTATGAGAGAGGTGCTCATCATCTCCCAACTTATACCTGGGAAATCGTCAGTCCACTGCGACTCGTATAGACCACTGACCCTCTCAATTTAGACACCAAAATTCTAGCTAAGGTCCATGCCAATAGACTGACCCAGCTCATGGAGAAGCTTGTCCTTCCCGACCAATCGGGATTTATCCCAGGGCGTTCGACTACACATAACTTATGCACATTTTTCTCCACATTGCATAACGTTGATCCAGATCTGGCTGTGGCAGCTGTCTTTCTAGTCGCCACCAAGGTGTTTGATCCTGTTGAATGGAATTATCTATTAGGGGTACTACAGCACATGGGCTTCCCTCCACTGTTTCTTTCGTGGATCTGTTTACTATACCGCCTCCCTACTGCCAAAGTCATGATCAATGGCCGACTATCTCCAGCCTTCCCCATAACCAGGGGATCCACACAGGGGCGCCCACTTTCCCCCCTGGTCTTTGCCCTTGCAATCAAACCCCTGGCGGCTAAGATTCCGCAACACCACCAAGAAAAGGCATTGCGCCATATACTTATATCCCTCTATGCTGACGACGTCACCCTATATGTTTGGGACCCACAACACAACATAAACCCACTCCTGCGAGAATTTATTGTCTTTGGGTAGCTCTCCAGGATTCATATTAAGTGGGGAAAGTCGCAAGTATTCCCTCTCACACCCACTGCCACACAATTCCCCATGGACTTCCCACTAGAATGGCGTAACTCTGATCTACGTCACTTGGGGATAGGCATCTCCAGAGATCGGAAGGAATTAATGGGCCTCAATTATGGCATGACCCACAACCATATTGCCAGCTGTGTGACCCGATGGATCTCCCTACCACTTTCCATGGCGGGTCGTGTCTCCCTAATAAAAATGGTTGTTCTCCCGCAGCTGCTATACTTATTCCTTAATATTCCATACCAGCTAGGTAGGCACTTCTTTAAGGTGTGCGTTCCGAAATGATCACATTAACATGGGGGGGGGCAAACAGCAGTGCTTACAAGGGAATGTACTTACTAAGCTCTATGCCGTGGGGGGCTTCTGTGGTAAATAAATAAATAATACCCTATTTTTGACTAGACTTATAGCATAACAGATAGCTCAATAAATAAGAGTCAAGATTCGAGGTAGTAGGAGTTTCTGCAGGTTTATTACAGCATAAGGACAGGATCAGGACAACCTGCATAGGAACAGAATGACAGGGCCCAGCAGGACGACTGGGGCCCAGCAGGGGAAAAGAGGCCCAGCAGCTGCTGGGGCTAGGTCTGGGATGAGCGCGCTCTAACATTTAATAACATAACATTGACTTATATACATAGCGCAAACACATAGCATTACATTACAGTAGGCGTAACAGTAGGTGGAGTAGAAGGCGTGACGCGTAGCAGTCGCGAGAGATAAGAGTAAAAGTAGGTGTAACTGGGAGTTTACTTAGACATGTGATGCAAAACGTAACAGAATATGTCATGAGTGGGCGGACACATTGGAGGGGGCTACCTAAGGAGCCGGGACCTCTAACCTAATGGTGCGCGGAAACTAGCAATGACGTGTTACTAGGAGAAGCTGGGGGCTACGAACTATGTGCTAGGAGCAGAGACTAGAGTCTGGAGGGTCGGAGCGACATGTACTTAAACCCTATCTGGTATCTAATGTTTAGGGAACGTGTTGATATAAACTAGAAGTCATGAGGGGAAAAGCTAACCTGATTCTAAGACTGGACCATGCATTATTCTACATGTAGTGCGTGAAGAATATTAAATGACCATTAAATACAGTATTTCTCTAACATGGAGACGAGAAGGCTAGACAATGACGGAAACTATTGATGCAGTTCAGTAGCTTAGGAATGCAGAGGAGGAGGACTGAACTGATAGCAGGAACTATAACATACTTTTGGCAGACTCAGAGGCAGAGCCGGGGTGCACCGGGCACTGCGAGGCAGGAAGTAAGTGAAGGGTCGAGGATACAGGTGGGGGCTGTATCGCTCCTCAGCGAGGCTTTCAGGAGACAGGAGCTGAAAACTGTGGTCCGGGCCCTTTGAGGCCTGGAAACGGGGACTTTATAATTGAATAACGTGCACACTGGGAAACGTGGCAACATTACTTACATAGGCCTGATATTCGTAGTATTCACGAGGACTGGAAACTAACGTACTAGAGGTGGACACAACTGTAATTGCGTCTTTAATCAGAAATGGGGAATAACATATGCATATTGGTCATGCACACATAACATATGATGGATGAAGCGTAGGGACACAGAACATGGCAAAATTTACTTTTCCACATTCCCTCCTTGTCACTACGTTTCCATCAGGAAACATCAATATTCATGATACCGTCTATCATTTCATACAGTACCATTTGCTCGTCTCGAATTGCCTTGGAACGGGATTTAGAACAGGGCTTGGGACGGGGAATACAAGAGGTAGCACACATGCTGCAAATCGCAGGGCCACATTGTATACAGAGGCAGCAGCTAAATATGATCGCTACTGCAATACCTAGAAAGGACAGGACTTTCCATCCCCAGGCGGAAATTATATTCCAGAACCAACCGGACCATGTCCAGGTGCCTGGATCTTGGTGTAACAGATGGGCAATTTTATGGAGTCTGGTTATAGCTGAATAAACAGACGGCGCGTTATTTGGAATGAAAATGCAACAACTGGATCCGAGAATTCTACAGGCCCCGCCCCTATCGGCCAGTATGACGTCAAGGACGAGACGATTCTGTAAAACGACAATTCTCATAAAGGATTGCTCTTCAGTTAAGTTACCTAGAGCGGAGGCAGTCTCATCTACTACTGCTTCAAGGGTTCTTGTTAACCTACGAATGAGCTTACTATTTACAACTGTACCTAAATAAGGGAAAACACCTTTATCTATATCAATGAATTGCTCTGCGGCGGTTTCAGTATAATCGACAATCGGGAGATTTCTCTTGTGTCTAGTGTGTACTAAGAAAGAATTCCTATGATAGTCAGGTGGGGCTAGAAAAACAGGTGGCAGTAGGAAAGCAATGTAACAGGTTCCCTCCCAATCGAGGGGCAGACGGACATATGCAGTTTGACCACAAACAAAATAAGAATGACGTGAAGCTTTAAAAATAGATTTCCTACTGTCACTATACTTGATAACAGTAGTACAATCACTATGTCCTATATGTACAGAACCATAACTACGGACACATAATTCGCCTTTGACTGGTAGTACTGAAATAGCGGGTGAGTCTGGAGTAGTATCAGACTGAACATTCAGAACCATGAAATTCGACGAATAATTTCCTAAATTATATACTTCATTTTCTAAATCTAAACCTGTTCTGTGGGGGAAACCTTGCTTGTCTGGAAAACATGTACTGTTAAGAAAAGACATATCTGTTGAGGATGACGTTAACGTGGACCATGCTCCACACGAACCATTGTGTGAGAATGGATAAGGAAAGAGTGGCAGAACTCCCTTCGGTGTCTGGAAAGGGGGGAGTCGACCACACACCCAACAATTAGTGGCATTGCTGGTCTGGTGTGAATAATGTAACATACGGATAAATGTGTTATTACGCATAGCGAGGCGGTATGAATATTCGTGAGGGGGCAGATCACTAAACGTGTGCTCTACTGTAGCATGAGCAGACATATTTACATGAGGAACTGAAAAACACAGAAAAAATGCGTAGCTGGTGCAGGAAATCATTATGCTAAGAAACAATATGAAACTTAGAAAAACGATACATGTGATTGAGCTTTGACTGACTCTCTCACTATGGGGGTCTATTTTATACATGTCAGAAACAGTCTAACCGTTTCACCTAGGGGAGGACTTATACAATCAAACTGGCTGACTTATTAGACCTGAGCTTTAATTTATACTCCTGTTGCGGAGTTTTCTCTAACAAGGGAGGGGTTGTAATAAAGTCTTGTGCGGGACAGTCCTTCAAAACAATGTTCTGGCAATACTTCGAATCCTGGGAAATGTTCTTGGAAATGTTTTTGAGGACTGGTTTCAATGGATTGAAAAGTTTTACATGAGAAAGGTGGACCCACCCCTTCCTGCCTTCCAACTTGACGGCAGTCCGGGTGGTCAAGAGGACCTGACGTGGCTCCTTCCAACGTGGTTCCAGCGGACTTGATCTGTCAAAATTTCTGATCATCACAAGGGATCCTGGAACGATCTCGTGCGGTGCCACCTCGGTATTGTCTGGAAATGCGGCGGCAACCTGTGAACGACATGAGTTGAGGGCAGACATCAAGGAAGCTAGGTAATCTGTCAGCATATTACATGAAACATCGGTAATACTTCGGGGTCTAGGAGTACCCCACATATTGGGGGGGCGGCCGAAAACGACCTCATACGGGGACAGACCTGATCTGGAATGTGCGACCATACGCATATAAAACAGAGCGACTGGCAAAGCTACTAACCAGTCCACACCCTTGTCTTTACAGACTTTTGCTATACGGATTTTCAGAGTCTGATTATGTCTTTCGACTAGTCCAGCTGCTTCTGGATGGCGTACACAATGGAACTTCCACTGGTACCCTAACAAAAGGGAAACATGTTTCATGAGTTCGGATGAGAATGGCTGGCCGTTATCAGAATATACGACTCTAGGGAGTCCATATCTAGGGAAGAATTCACGAACCAACTGCTTGGCAGTGGTCGCGGCTGTGTAATCTGGGACTGGATATGCTTCTGTCCATCTGGACAAAGCGCATACAACTACAAGGACATACTTGAAACCTCGACATCGCTCCATTTGAATATAATCCATCTGGAGGACCTCAAAAGGGTGGTCAGGGGGCTGGAAACCACCTTGTTCCACCGGGACACTTTTACCTGGATTAAACTGACAACATATCATACAAGTACGGACTTTCTGTTTGGCTGCAGCTCGTAAATGCTTGTTGAACCAAATGTTCTGGATACTGTCTAACATAGCTTTTTCTCCTAAATGTGCTGGACTATGTGCGGTATTGATAATGACTTGAACCATAGAATCGGGGAGAAACCATGTGGCTCTACCCTTCGTTAACCATCCTTGATCTGTCTGGACCCCTCCTTGTACAGACCATTTCTTGATTTCATCGGGAGTAGCATGTGACTGTATATCTATGACATCTTGAGTAGGGTCCTTAACTGTCATGCATGTGGTCAGATCTGGAATATGTGTCTGATTAACTGGGATGTCTGGAGTCTGTGCTGTGAGCTTGGCTGTGCGGTCTGCTAAATCATTACCTTGGGAAATAATGTCAGTAACTTTCGTATGTGCTTTGCACTTCATGATAGAAATAGATGTCGGTAAATGTATGGCATCTAACAGGGCTTGAATAAGGAGACCATGCTGAATCTTGGTTCCATGAGAAGTCATGAAACCTCTCTCCTGCCAGAGCACTCCGAAGTCGTGTACAACTCCGAATGCGTAACGTGAATCTGTGTAAACATTAACCTTCAGGTTCTTGGCATGTATACAGGCTTGTGTCAGAGCAACTAGCTCTGCTGCTTGAGCGGACAGAGTATCAATACGGTGTGTTTCAATAACTTCAGTGTCAGTAGTTACTGCATACGCGGCGACTAGTTCTCCTGTACTAGTTCTCATACATGAACCGTCCACATAAAGTGTCAGGTCAGGATCTGGTAACGGAATGTCTGTCAGATCTTGTCTTGGCTTTGTCGTAATGTTAACTACTTCCACACAATCATGTGGGTCTGGATTTGAATTAACTGATGGTAACAGTGTAGCAGGATTCAGGACGTTGCAGCGTCTAATTTCTATGTGTGGCTGGAACAGTGTCAATTCATAACCTGTTAAACGTGCAATTGTCAAGTGTTGAGTTTGTGTTCGGTTTAAAAGAACTTCTACTGAATGTGGAACTTGTACTGTCAGGGAATGTCCTAAAACTATGGAATCACTTTGTCTGATAGCTAGTGCTGTGGCTGCAACTGACTTGAGGCACGCAGGCAACGCCTGGGCGACTGGATCTAATGTGCTCGAAAAATAAGCACAGGGCTTGTATTGACCTGCTTGATCTTGTGTGAGAACAGATAATGCTGTACCTTCGCGTTCTGTAACGAAAAGTATAAAAGGCTTACTGTAGTTCGGTGTAGCTAGAACTGGAGCTTGGCATAGGGCTTTCTTTAACTCGTTGAAACTAAGTGTATGTTCAGATGTCCAAGGGAGGACAGTCGATACGGCTGCCTCCTGTGTCGTTAACTGTATCAGTGGCTTGGCTAGAAATGCATACTGGGGAATCCATTGTCTACAATAAGAAGTAAGGCCGATAAAGGCACGTACCTCCTTCTGGGTTCTGGGCTGGGGAAGACTCGCTATTAGCTGGATACGGTCGGGTGTCAACTGCCTACCCCTCTTGGACAGCAAGTGTCCTAAGTATACCACTTGCTGGACACAGAATTGAAGCTTTGAAGGTGACACCTTGTGCCCCATCTCGGCTAGAAAATACAGAACTGTAAGTGATGCTCGCTCGCAAGCACGTTCAGAACGGGCTGTGATCAGTAGATCATCGACATACTGGAGCAGGGCAGTGTCAGTTGGCATGTGAATATTGTCTAGTTGTCTCTTGAGTGCTTGACTGTAAATACTAGGGCTTTCTGTGAAACCTTGAGGAGCGCGTGTAAACATATAGCTCCTTCCATTTAAACAAAATCCGAAAAGAAACTGGCTGTCTGGATGAATTGGAACACTAAAAAATGCATTCTTGAGGTCAATAACAGTGAAAAACATGGCTTCGGAATCAATGGCTGTTAACAGGGAAGAAATGTCTGGGACAACTGGGTACTGAGGAATAATACATTTGTTAAGCTCTCGTAAATCAATCACTAATCGATATACTGGGGGTGCATTTGGGTCAGTACGTTTCATGACTGGAATGATCGGAGAATTACATACATTGGAGTCAGTTTCTACAACTACTCCTTGAGCCATGAGCTCGTCAATAATTTTGGATAAGGCTGCTACAGCCTCAGGTGGCAATCTGTACTGCCTGATTCGTGGTAACACTACACCTGGTTTGAGAGTCACACGATAGGGTGTGATTTGCATGTAACCTACATCAGTTGGACCTTGCGCCCATAAATGCTGCGGAACATTAGACAATCTTGAATCAAAATCTCGTAATACATAGTGACCCTTAAAGTCACGCAGGAACAGACGTATTCCCTCTGGGGAACAGCAAATAACTGCACCTAATTCCTTCAGTGTCTTAATGCCTAATAGATTTTCTGGACATGACTTAGTAAGTAACAGATCAGTAGTACGGGACAATGGACCTACTTCTAGAGTAACTGGCTTAGATATCTCATTAACTATGGGTTTTCCTGAAAATCCAAGGGAAACATTTCTTGAGCCTGAGAGCGGAGCCCCTGGAACTTCGGCGTGACTAATTGTGGTCCTACTTGCCCCTGTATCGATCAAAAACTTTCTGTCTTTCCCTAATACTTGACTGTGTACATAGGGACCTTCTTGGTCTACAGGTATCTCGATGAGAGGCAAGCCTACCTCCCTCTCTAGGCTGTTTCATGAATATGACTGGTACTCTGGATACTCGGACTGTGCATACTGGTACATCTGCGAAGTAACGTGCTGTGTTGCAGCAATAGGCTGCGGTACTGTAATTGTCTGTTGTGCATTCTGTGGCTGAGGAATCTGTGAAACTTGTTCTTGTCTCGGCGGACGTGGTCTTTCTTTAGTCTTACCAGTAGCTATGTTGTGTTTCAGAACTGCACACTCGTTTATAAAATGACCTGGCTGTTTACAATAATTGCAGTTCCCTTTAACGGGAGCTGCAGGATGACTGGCTTGAATCGGACCCCTCTTCTGACTGTCTTGAGGAATAGATTGTGCAACTAGCACTTTCATTTTCGTGTCTTTCATACGTTTTCTTTCGTGTTCTTGCTCTTCTCTGATTCTATTCTGGTGATACTGAAGCATCTGGAGCATCTGGGACGGAGTATTTGCTTGCCAGGTGCTTTCGACTTTCAAAACTCGGTTTTTAATTTGTGGACTTGAATTCTCGACTAATTTGGTAACGAAAAGATGAGGGTATGACTCACTACTTGTCTTGAGACCACTATTAATACTGAAACATTTCTCAAATCTAGAATAAAAATCACTAATGTCTTCATCTTGTTTCTGTTTACAGGCTGAGATTGCATCCCAGTCTTCTTTTCTCGTTGTTAATAATCTGGGTAAAACTTGAATCAATAATTCTGGTAATTCTTTACATTTATCTCCAAGACCGGTACCTGGTACTCGTGCCTTGTCTTCAGCTTCTAGAGCTGCCCAATCGATCTTTTTCTCTCCCACCTCCCATTCTTTTTCCTTTAACTTTTCATACACCCCTGCGGGTAGCAGAACCTTTAACATTTTAATGATATCTGGGTACGTGTATTCTCCCATACGGAGCATGTCTTTTAATTCTCTATGGAACCCTGCTGGATCTTTGTCATGACAGGGAATTAATTTCTTCATTTCAAGGAGTTCCATCTTTGATATCGGAGTGTATACAAACACTCGTTGCATATCGCCACCCGCCCCTTGGACTGGGTGGACTTCTCGTAGCGGATTCTGTCTGTCTATGTAGAATGGTTTACTTTCTGGGGGTGAGACATGAACAAAATGCGGGTTCAGGAACGTTCTATACTTGTGACGCTGTTCTAGAATGACACTTATTAAATCGGTACCTAGACCTCTCCATCTGTACTGGAGTAACTCGTTCAGGATATCATGTAACGGGCCTGGATCAGAATGTTGACCCTCATACAGGGTAATGAGGTGCTGGATCATATACATACCCACCAGTCGTTGCTCGGCTGGGGGCAGTTTCAGAAACATTTGTGCCACTATTTCGTCTGGAAAAGTGGTAGAATCAGTAATCCATCGGACTGCTGATCGGGCTAGTTCTTGTTCGTGCATGGTACTTAATTCGCTGTAACCGACTCGTGATTTCAGAATGTGATCGGTAGCTTGAAATACTTGTTCTAGAGAGCTTTGTTCTGGTGCTGGATGATGAAAAATAGACTTAGGTTCTGGACGTAAATGGCGATCTGGAAATCTGGATTTTCCTACATACGCTATTCTGGCAGGATTCTCGTCTTCCTCTTCAGGATCAGAGATACTTTCTTTCTCGCTTACTTGTGCTGCTTTACGCTGTTCGTGTAACCTTATTATTTCTTTACGAATTTTCTTGTACATACTTTCCATGGCACTAATGGTCTTGTGCTTACCCTCGGCTATATTATCACTCCACCTTGTTAGGATTCTCATTTCGGCGGGATCTTTAGACGGGTAATCTTGTTCTCTTATTAGACAATTGATCAGGAACTTTAATATCATGAGCTGAATCTCGGCTTTCCTTTGGGACATAATCTCGCCAATACTTTCTGGATCATCCCCTGTACGGATGAAACGATATATTCTGTCTAGATCTTCTTTCATATTTGGTAAGGTGACTAGATACTCGGTCACCCTTCTTACGCGTACGGAATATAAAACCATATTATACTCGCCTGGGACTGTGTCATAGACACATTCAGCAAGGGCTTGCCTGATTTCTGTAACGGACTTATTACTTTTAGGAGTACGCTGTGATGCTTGAGCATGTAATTCGAGTGCTGATAAACGCTTGTGTGGCGGTGGGGTTTGAGGAGGACCCCCTCCTGCGGCCCCTATACTAGAATCGTCGACTGACATTCTTCGTGCTTGCAGGGTCGGTAATTGTAACGTGGGCTGAATTTGTATGGCAGGCTGACCCGGGGGTACCGTAACAGGTACTCCGGTGTCTGGAGAAACGGGAAGTGCCTGATTTACAGGGACAGGTGGAGCGCGAACTGGATTTGCATATTCTGGAACTGTGTCGTCCAAATAGGACGAAATAAAAATATCAGCTGCGGTCGGTTTGTGACGCAGCTTGGTCGGAACTAATGGCGGCGGGAAATTACTGGGTGCCTCTGGGGTCGCTTTTGGCAAGCCTTCGGCAAGGAGAGGATACATACCCTTAATAAGGGCATGCCTCTGTCTGTCTGACTGTTCGACTTTAACTTGTTCACCTATCTCGATTAATTCTCTTTCTTGGGCTCGTTCTTGGGATTCTCTACTTAACTCTGACTTTCTGACTTCCTTTTCCGTTCTTCTATGCGCTTCCTTACGCCATAACTCGATGGCATCTTTCTGTGACTGTCTGGCTTTCTTTTTCCATAATGCTTCTTCTACTCGCATGATACATTCGGCATCCCATGTACCCGATACGGGCCATCTATACTTTTCTTCTAACTGTTTGGTATACTCTACCCATAAATCTAGATACAATATGGCGCTTATGCCATGTTTCTGATACATAAAGTGACCTGGACTGTCCCTAGGCGGAACAGGAACTGCTGCTTCCAGCAGACCCTTTCTAGTTTTTAACTGACGTAGCTTGGAAAAGAGCGGCATTCTAAACTTGAATCGGAACACAATACAATACACGAAAAATAATAACAATTGGGAAAACAATTCAGGCATACCACGACATTGGAAATACATTAAACAACATTATAAATAACAGTTCGAACAGAATACTACCTGAAAATACTGAAAACAGAAACAGAACAAAATTCTCGAGAACGGAACAGACTAGAGTTACTGGATGCACTGCTGTAACAGTACGGAACATACCGGTCCCATAAAGGAACGCATCAAGACCCGTATCCACCTAGGTGAACACTTCGTTTGTGGGCTTGGGTACCACCAACCCACGGACCAGGAGTCAATTTAGACTGACCCTGTCTAGATACTACCCCAGCAATGGTACTCACCGGGCAGCACGGAACGGAAGGCCTCGGACGGGACTGGACTATGACGACGAACCTCGGACTTTGGACATCAGTTACGGGTGGGCCTCCGGATACCTCGGACCTTGGACTCTCGGCTTGGGCTCTGGTCGGGACTCGCCGCGTTCCTCCACCGTCTCGTTCGGATGCTGGACCGCCTCCTCCGTCTCCTCCGTGGGCCTGAGGGATACTTGAAGCAGAAATATCTGCACTTGGCCAGTATGGTTCCGTCACGACTGCAGAGGGTCAGGGGGTCGGCGTGGCTTCACCGACGCGTGGGGAAAGGGCAAGTCCCTGTTCGGGCGCCATTATGTGGTAAATAAATAAATAATACCCTATTTTTGACTAGACTTATAGCATAACAGATAGCTCAATAAATAAGAGTCAAGATTCGAGGTAGTAGGAGTTTCTGCAGGTTTATTACAGCATAAGGACAGGATCAGGACAACCTGCATAGGAACAGAATGACAGGGCCCAGCAGGACGACTGGGGCCCAGCAGGGGAAAAGAGGCCCAGCAGCTGCTGGGGCTAGGTCTGGGATGAGCGCGCTCTAACATTTAATAACATAACATTGACTTATATACATAGCGCAAACACATAGCATTACATTACAGTAGGCGTAACAGTAGGTGGAGTAGAAGGCGTGACGCGTAGCAGTCGCGAGAGATAAGAGTAAAAGTAGGTGTAACTGGGAGTTTACTTAGACATGTGATGCAAAACGTAACAGAATATGTCATGAGTGGGCGGACACATTGGAGGGGGCTACCTAAGGAGCCGGGACCTCTAACCTAATGGTGCGCGGAAACTAGCAATGACGTGTTACTAGGAGAAGCTGGGGGCTACGAACTATGTGCTAGGAGCAGAGACTAGAGTCTGGAGGGTCGGAGCGACATGTACTTAAACCCTATCTGGTATCTAATGTTTAGGGAACGTGTTGATATAAACTAGAAGTCATGAGGGGAAAAGCTAACCTGATTCTAAGACTGGACCATGCATTATTCTACATGTAGTGCGTGAAGAATATTAAATGACCATTAAATACAGTATTTCTCTAACATGGAGACGAGAAGGCTAGACAATGACGGAAACTATTGATGCAGTTCAGTAGCTTAGGAATGCAGAGGAGGAGGACTGAACTGATAGCAGGAACTATAACATACTTTTGGCAGACTCAGAGGCAGAGCCGGGGTGCACCGGGCACTGCGAGGCAGGAAGTAAGTGAAGGGTCGAGGATACAGGTGGGGGCTGTATCGCTCCTCAGCGAGGCTTTCAGGAGACAGGAGCTGAAAACTGTGGTCCGGGCCCTTTGAGGCCTGGAAACGGGGACTTTATAATTGAATAACGTGCACACTGGGAAACGTGGCAACATTACTTACATAGGCCTGATATTCGTAGTATTCACGAGGACTGGAAACTAACGTACTAGAGGTGGACACAACTGTAATTGCGTCTTTAATCAGAAATGGGGAATAACATATGCATATTGGTCATGCACACATAACATATGATGGATGAAGCGTAGGGACACAGAACATGGCAAAATTTACTTTTCCACATTTCGACGTCCCAAACTTTAAATTATACTACAATTGCATTCAGGCACACTATGCTTACTTTTGGTTTCACCCACCCACATACATGCCGCAGGTAGTAGTAGGACAATGGCTGGCAGACCCTATCCCACTTGCGGGCATGATTTGTGCCATCCCTCAGCCAAGAGACAAAACATCCACAATTATCACATGCACGGTTGAGGCCTGGCACCGCATTCGTACATAACTACGAGGTACCTTACTTTACCTACCATTACTCCCACTGACATATCATTCCCACAGGCCATTGCTGCAGGAGACAGGATTTCTTAAACTTTTTGAACGGACGAAAATTGCAACTTGGGGGTACCTTTATCTCAATGGGACATTCAAATCGCGGGAGCAGATTTTTGTCGATACTCAGCCCCCTCCATTTGACGTATTCCTTTATGTACGGCTCAGACAGGGTATGCGACACATTTCCCCAGCCTTCCCTCAGAAGCCCCCTATGATGGCCCCTCTGCATCTGGTCTTACAGGCTACTTCCACCTGGGGCATGTCATCTCCAGACTCTATCACACCATTCACACACAACAGGAGAGGGCTCCTTGCCCTTCTTGCGTCCACTGGAACATAGAATTAGGTACTGAGCTCCCAGTCGAACATTGGGCTTACTGCTGTTTACAAACGGAAAAGATCTTTGGCCAGCAGCAGACTCCGTATTACACACTTTACATTTTTGCATTATACCCCTGTCAAAATGTATAAGTAGGAACTGAAAGACTCAGACCGTTGTGATAGATGTGGTTCTGCTGGGGCAGATTTTCTCCTTCTGGCCTGGGACTGCTCAATGGTGAATGAGTATAGGAGGCAGATCTTTGACGCTCTAGAACAGATGACAGCACTTCTTTAGAGCACACCCCACTAGTGGCTTTACTGAGCTACACAGCATTGATAGCACGGCCCCACCGCCGCTTCCTGTCAATTACTCGGTTGATGGCTAAACGCTGTGTCGCCTGCCGATGGGGTAGAGGCAGAGCGCCGATGTTTAAGGATTGGCTCTCCAAACTAACATATTGTCAAGAACAACTGAGTAAATATGCAGAACTACTACCTCCTTACCCAGTGATATCTGGGATCCCAAAAAAATTACCTTAACATACATCGCCCTGGGAAGCGCCTGCTGTCACTGATAGGGGCATAGAATTCTAGGAGTACAATGTACATGGGATACCTCTTTACACACTTCGATTTAACACTTCCCCTCACTCTCTCCACGCTTCTTTCCAGATGTTTCAATGTCGATATGTGGATACTGGGACATGGATCTTCATTGTGATAACACCATATACCCCCTCTGTCCTAACCCAGCTGTTGCAGTTAATGGGGTGTTGATGGCTGCAATGCTTGCTTTATTTGGCAGGCCCAGCATAAACATCAGGACTGCAGTGGTTATTTCCTTTTTTATTGTGAATTGCTTCTGTGTGAACTGACTACGGTGTGCTGATTCACATTGTTACGCCTGTCTCTGATTGATTTTAATATTGCAACTTTATGTCATTGAAAATCAATTAAAAAAAAGAATCCTAGTAGAAAATGTAGACAGGAAGATCTCTAAGCTACAAGCTGAGATTTCACAACTAGAAAATAAGATAAAGATCTTGAATTTACCCGAACCTAGGATTTTGAGATCTTAAATAATATTCTAGTTAAGCACCAAAATGACATTAAAAAAAAGGAAAGCGAGAAGACTTAAAAGAAACAAGATAAATTATAGCTGTGGCAGGATCTTTACATTCTCCCAAAAATATGATAATCTGATACACATGGATACAGACAAACAGGTGCGAGAGATGGTTTCAGCCAGTTCCAGTCCTGCCTCTCTCAGTGTCGCACTTACTAGTGATAGTGAAACTGATGGAGGGGAAGGGACATCATTGCAGCAAATGAACACATCAGAGAATTTCTTTTTTTGGGGAAGTGAGGAGGATAAAAAGAGGAAATCGAGAACAGACCAGAAAGTAGACACTACAAGAAAACCAGTCAAGGGAAAAGAGGAGGAAGTGCCAGGCGAGAGAACAGGAATGAAGACCAGGTTATGGGATGAGAGAACATAGACCACAATGTAAGAAGTGAGGTCACAGTTGTGAACTTATCGGACAAAACTTTGACTAGTGACATGATTTCTCTTCTGAAAAAAGGGTTGGGTTTCTGTCCAGAGAGTAGAGGAGACACAATCAGAATGAAAATTGACTTATTTAAATTTATTCGAAGACTTAAATTAAAGACATTTTTCAAAGTGAATCCACAGGACAATAAACCACGAGCATTACCAGAAACTAGTGTTATGTCGAGTTCATTATCCATACAAAATGTTCATTGCACAGTTACATTCTTATCTATTACGGATTTGGAAGGGGATCTGACCACAGTGGCTAAGGTGCTAGATGATTTGGATATACAGGCAGACCTGAATATTACTAGTGGCTTGAAAAACAAATCTCGATGGACACCCAACCTGTCGAGTGGTAATAACATAGAAGTTTTCCTCAAATTGGTGAGCAGAAACTTAGATGAACTAGCCAAAAAGCAAAGGTCAAAACACCAGAGATGGGGGGATAATTTGAGCCATAAGGAGCGTATGGCTCTAAAACACTTGCAAGAGGACAGAAATGTGATAATCAGGGATGCCGACAAAGGGGGAAACATTGTAGTGATGAACTGTTTTGATTATGATCAGGAAATGTATTCACAACTGCATGACGCACAATGCTGTGGGAAAGTTACATTCAACCCAATGTTCGAATTAACAAGTAATATCAACAGGGCTTTGAAAACATGGCATGAGAATTGTTTATTGGATATGGATGAATATCTGTATTTAAGGGTGGACGGCCCAAGATATTGCTGCTTCTACACTCTCCCTAAGATCCACAAAAAACTTCACTTCCCACCTGGCAGGCCAACTATATCTTACAGTCATAGACTCCAGGAATTATGTGAGTATATTTTTTGAGTCCCACCCTGGGAGGGAGCAACGTAAGAAGTATATGTCAGGAGCAACTCCTACAGTGGAGAAAAGGTAGAAGCGATGATCCCCGCAATACTTCCTCCTTGCCGGCTAAAGGGCCCATTGTAGAGAGCAAGCCAGCTGGTCTCAAGTGCGGCTTGCTTAAAGTCAGGTCACTTGTAAAACACAACCAGGAGATCAACATATTGATTGATACCCTTGAACTAGATGCACTATTCCTCACTGAAACCTGGACCCGCCCTGACTCTGAGGTCGAACTGGTACTGGCATGCCCAGTCGGCTATAAAGTGCTTCACAACCCGCGGGTTAATGGAAGAGGTAGGGGTGTTGGATTGATATTTGAGGATATCTGGAACTTTGTGCAACTCTCTATTGACGATACTGAGGGCACGGAGACTATGGGATTCTCCTTGACGAGCCCTAGTGGACATTTATTTTCTGGTATCATCTGCTACCGTCCTCCTGGTGTAGTGAATTCCCACTTTCAGAATTTTATTAATAAATTGTTTAATCTGGCACTCACACACTCCAACTTGGTTGTTGTAGGGGACTTCAACCTCTGGTCTAATGGAAACAATGGGTCAGCACTTAACGATCTTGTGCAATCATGCAAGACCTTGAGCCTACAACAGCTGATATCGGTCCCTACCCACCAAGGTAGCCATGTTCTAGACCTCATCTTTGCTAAGGAAAATATAGTCAAAATTGAGACTATCTCGGCTTTGTGCTGGAAGGATCACTTTCTTGTTACCTTCTCAGTAAGTATCCCTACAAAAAACCAACACTTTGCGTTTACATCCAACTACCGCAAAGGCAGGGAGTGGAATAAAATGCATGACATAGATAATCAAATGTCCTTATTTTCTGATTCCAATGCTTTTGACGCAAGTAAGTCTGTTGAAATCAATTACTAGGAATTCTGTAAGCAGATCAATAAGACGCTTGATCAGTTTATTCCTATAAAAAATCTAAGAACAAAACATAAACGATCTGCCCCCTGGTTTAACGAGAATTTGAAAGCTCTCAGATACAACTGCAAATTGACTGAACGAAAATGGAGGAAGGGCTATGCCACTGCCGATAAAGAAGTGTTGAAGGTCACCTGGAACAACTACAAAAAGGAAATCTCTAAAGCTAAGGCGGAATTTTTTGCCAACTTTATTTTGGAGGCCCCTAAAAAAACCTGTAGGGTCTTCAAAATAGTTGAAGAATTATCTAAACCTGACTCCCTTAAAAATAAAACAGTCGCAACTCAACAACTTTGCGACATTTTAGCTATATTTTTTTAGGAGAAAATTTCCAAGATAATAACTGGGTTGGCAGAAAAAATAGGATAATTCGAGTAATATGGCCTCTGAAACTTACGATCAGTCATCGGTAGGTGAAATAAATGAAGAGGCTCACGAGTACAAACAAACAACTGTAAGCCAGCTTGTTCTTCCTTCAGACGATGAGTTTTACAAACTGGCTATGAGCACTAAATCTGGATCCCCTTGGACCCTCTCCCCCTCAAGGTCTGGAAGGAGTATGGCAGACAATTACTGCTAAAGCTCCATAGAATCTGCAGTCAATCATTGAGTAGTGGGATTGTTCCTTCTTGCTGGAAACAGGCCCTAGTGACACCCTTACTGAAAAAACCTACCCTTGACCCTCAGTGTCCGAACAACTACCGTCCTATATCACTTCTCCCTTACCCAGTAAAAATTCTCGAATGCCTGGTCAGCAGAGCTTTGTCTACCTTTTGTGAAACCAATTTGAGATTTGAAGATGAGCAATTCGGGTTTCGACCAGGCCACGGGACATAGACAGCATTGGTTGTGGTCTTGGACGAACTTAGAATGAGGGCAGACAGAGGTCAATCAACTGTGTTGGTTTTACTCGATATGTCCGCCACTTTCGACACGGTCAGACACAGAATTTTACTTAGGCGGCTTGCGGAACTTGGACTGGAAGACCTTGCCTTTTAATGTCTCAAGTCTTATTTGGAGAATAGGCAACAGGCAGTACGACTCCCCCACTTCTCATCCAAATTTAGAACGATTGAGCACGGGGTCCCTCAAGGTTCCTCCATTAGTCCGAACCTTTTCAATATTTATTTAAGACCTTTGATCCCCATCATTAAATCCTATAACATCAAGTTGGTGCACTGTGCTGACGACACGCAGCTCGTACTGTCTCTGGAAGGCAGGGAGTCTGCGTCACTCAGTGATTTTCACGAGTGTATGCAGAAGGTGGCGAGTTGGCTCATTGGCAATTTCCTGCAATTTAATGGAGGGAAAACAGAAATGCAGACAGGCACACCCCCCATCCCAGCGGCTGATGTGCGGAATCTGGGGGTAGATTTTGATAACAGAGTATGGAGAAACATGTAAATAAAATAGTTGGCACTTGTTTCTCCCTCATCAAGGCTTTGCGGAAGATCCTTCCCATGCTGCCTCTGTCAGCCAGGGCCCTAGTAGTCAGAAAAGTTATCTTGAGTCGGCTAGACTACTGTATTGCCCTGCTTCTTGGTGCACCTAGTTTTCTCATCAAGAGACTACAAAGAATTCAAACAATAGCCGCCAAGTTAGCCTTAAAGAGGAGATGGGATGAATCTGCATCCGCAGCTCTTATCGATCTCCACTGACTTCCTCTGGCGCAGAGAATCCAGTTCAAAGCTGCATGCATTGTGTTCAAAGCCCTTCATGGAGTCAGACCCCAGCCTCTGCAGAAAAACTTTGTCTGGTACTCCCCTTCACGAACGCTTCGCTCTTCCACTGCTTACCTGGCCTGTACCACCAGAGTACGAACTGCTAGATTTGGTGGCAGAGCATTCAGCTGGACAGCGGCACAGTTATGGAATAACCTCCCATTTAATATCAGAGAATCAGAGGTGTTCGTACAATTTAGAAAAAAACGTAAAACCCACCTTTTTCACAGGGTGTATTGTTCTTCACCTGCGGTGGGCTAACTCTGCGTGTGTATTGAAACTTCTATCTTTCAGCGCCAGGATACCCGTGGGGTGATAGAGCGCTTTATAAATATTGGATACATTACATTACATTACATTACATTACATTACATAGAGCATATGGCCATGTCTGAACTGGGGTGGCGGAGTGAGCTAAACAATTATGATGGATTAAACCCAGATCATTTGACTGGGGGTGGGTGCTTGCATTGTTCAACACTCCGTCCATCATCTCCTTTGGTTCTGCTTTGTTTGCCCTACGTTTGCAGGGTATGGCCAGGCGTGGGTCCCTTCCTCACTTTGTCACTGGATTCAAACTAGCCTGGCTGATGACGGCTGATCAGCCAGAAACCGGTCCCAGGATGCTTGTTTCCAGTCCAGGGAAGACATGGCTTGGCAGTTCGGGCTGGACTGTTCCCATGAGGCACAGGGTCAGACTGATTTACATATGGCCATGTCTGAACTGGGGTGGCGGAGTGAGCTAAAGAATGATGTTGGATTAACACCTTCGCTGCAGGGGTAATTCTCACATGGCGTGGGGGGGAGGGGAAGTGCGGTGTCGCGGTGCTCGTGACGGGCCCAGCTCGTCATGAGTCACAGTAGAGCTGTGCTCATAACTAGCTGGGCTCGTCACGATTCCGCCCACTGATTAATTCGACAACACAGGCAGGAAATCAATCGCACGTGGGCGGACTGCAGCAGTAATGACGAGCCCAGCTCTTCATGAGCACAGCTCCACTGTGACTCATGACGAGCTGGGCTCGTCATGAGCATGGAAGAGCTTAAACTCAGATTATTTGACTGGAGGTGAGTGCTTGCATTGTTCAACACTCCGTATATCATCCCATTTAGTTTTGCTTTGCTCACCCTAAATTGGCAGGGTATGCCCAGATGTGGGTTCCTTGATCACTTTGCCACTGGATTCAAGCTAGCCTTGCTGATGATGGCTGATTAGCCAGAAACCAGTCCCAGTATGCTTGTTTCTGGTACAGTGAAGACATGGCTTGGCAGTTCGGGCTGGACTGTTCCCATGAGGCACAGGGTCAGACTGATTTGCATATGGCCATGTCTTAACTGGGGTGGCGGAGTGAGCTAAAGAATGATGATGAATTAAACCCAGATCATTTGAGTGGGGGTGAGTGCTTGCATTGTTCAACACTCCGTCCATCATCCCCTTTGGTTTTGCTTTGTAGAAGAAAGGCACTTTGCCTTGAATCCACCGGGCATGTCAGGCACTGCTTGCCTGCTACGGATGCCTAGTGAATCACTCACAAGACATTGTGAAATAGGATGTCATGCCAGTTGATGCTTTTCTGCCATATTGAATAACCCAATCCCAAGGAGCTGGCACTTACTCATTCTTATCTTGTTTCCTCTCTAGAGTTTGAAAAATATTAGACTGTTCTTCCTACTATTATGCAAGCCAAAAGGCTACGGAAAGATAAACATCAATGAAAAAACTCAAAAGTGGCATGTGACCAACAGCAATCCATTATCCAACTATATCTCATTTAAAAAAAGCTTTAATAGAGAAATAACACTCTGATAGAAAAAATGTATTATGATTTTTTCATCTAAATAAAAAATTATAAAAACACTTTAGAATTATTTTTAGGCAACTAATGGAGTTGTCCACATACAAAGCCATTGTAGAAAATTGGATTTCTGTTTGAGGGTGAAATGCTACGCATGCAGCAACCACAATTTCAGTTAGGAAGAAACACTAGCAAACCCCACATTAACCTTGCTTAACCCTCTGGTAGCTTGGCACAAAAGCAATCAGGCTAAACTTAGAGCCAATGAGTAATATATTTATGCAGCACTTCAGACAGTAATAATGTTAAAACAAAATAATCTGACATTAATTTAGAAATATAGAGTACAATTTAATAAATTATTTGAGACACAAATGACAATGGGAGACATGCAATTTAAAAAATGTAAGGGAAAACAGTGCTTATAGAAACAAAGCACCAACTGTGGTTATCTGGACTAAGTCACAAGTTCAGGCCAACCACGAAGGAGCACAGGCAATGTGCAGGGACCAAATTAGGCCACCTGAACAAAATTCCTTAAAATCTGGGTTGTGGAGCATGGCGAGGTCCTGTGTAGAGGATGCCTCACACAGCAGTGGTTCCGAGGGCCTACAGAGCAGTGATGTGAGGTCCTGCATTGCGCAGCAGTGGCTCCTATGAGCTGTGGGGCTGCCATGTAAAGTCCTGCGTTGAGGTGCTGCATGCAGTGACAGTTTCGATGAGCTGCGACTGTCATGTGAGGTCCTGCATCCAGATGTGTCACGCATTGGCAGTTCCGATGGGCTGTAGGGTGATGCATCATACTGCGTCGGTTCTGCGGGGACCAAATCTAGGCTGTGGTGGCATCACTTGGAGAGGCAAGACTCACAGCAGGCAGTGTCCCAGTACTGGGTTCAAGGTGGTTGAAGCCCTTTCTGTCCCTGAGGATCTGATCAGGAGGCTAGCAAACTAGCTTTTGGAGTCACTCGGGTGATCCTGGGTTCAAGATGCAGGTCCAGTCCTTCTCAGTCAGTCAGCAGGGAAGCAGAGTAGAAGACCTTCTTGCAGGGCTTGCAATACTACTTCTAACTCGTCCACAGATCCTGAGGTGTGCTGAAGTGTTGGGTCTGAGGGCCCAATGCTTATATCTGGTGCCCACAATGAAGTTTCTAGCGGGATCCACTCAAATAGTTGCTTGAAATTTCTTACATCCCTGCCCTCGTACCAGCTTGTCTGGGGTCATAAAAGACTAGTGTAAAACCCTTTGTGAGTGTGCTCAGGTAGAGGCTTTGTGATGTGTAAGTGTGGTGGGCGACATCTCGGCCCCCCTGTCAAATCAGAGATGGCCCATCCTGCCAACACCTAGTCCCCTTTGTCTCACAGTCTGGGAGCAATACACAAAGTCCAGGTACACCTAGTCATGACCCAGGATACAGACACCAAATGATTAGGAAAAGAAAACGTCAACTTTCTAAAAGTGTTATTTTCAGAATTGTGAACTAAACTCCGACTTTACCTTTAAAGAGGGTTTTAAATGACAGTTCTTTTAGACACCAAACTCAACACTCCTATCAGCTCCCAATTGAAATTTACCACTTATTAAACGTAATAAGGAAACCCAAATGTTATCGTACAGGAGAGGTAGGCCTCACAGTAGTGAAAAACAAATGTAGGCATTTTTTACTGCAAGGACATGTAAAAATTAAAGTACATGTCCACAATTTTAAATACATTGCACCATGCCCTCTGGGCTGTGTAGGGCCAAACCTTGGGGTGACATATATGTATTAAAAAGGAGGTTTTGGCCTGGCAAGAGTTTTATTTTGCCAGGTTGAAATGACAGTTTAAATCTGTACACGTAGACTGCAGTGGCAATCCTTGGGGATGTTTAAAGGGCTACTTAAGTGGGTGGCACAATAAGTGCTACTGACCCACTAGTAGCATTTAATTTACAGGCCCTAGGTACATGCAGTACCACTCAACTAGGGACTTACAAGTAAATTAAATATGCCAATTGTGTGTAAGCTAATTTTTCAGTGTTTAAGGGAGACAGCACAAGTACTTTAGCACTAATTAGTAGGGGCAAGTACGCAGAGTTCTACGGCTAGCAAAACCAAAGTCCGCAAAAACAGAGGACTGAAAGGCATAAAGTTGGGGAAGATCACGCCAAGGAGCCTTTAATAGTAAATAAAGTGTCCCCCAACTCACACTTCTCACACTCATTTTTAAAAATAATCCACAGTCACAAATTGGTCATACACAGTGAACAATGAGTCTATCGAGGGTTTAAATACACTTGTGTCATGACTAGTAAGGCAAGTTAAAAAACGTAGTATATTTCGGAGGATCAACATTAATTCATTCCACCTTCATCAGGACAATAATAAGTAATAACTAGTGTTAGCTGTAGATGGAGTTCAACATCAATTGAGAAAGGATAAAAAAAAAAACAACAGCCAAACAATTTATCCCCCCAAAATTCATCATCCATAAACCATCATACCACTTTTAATATGTTTTTCAAGATTTTGATTAAATCAATAAATTAGATAATAATATAAGTTTGTTCAATTTAGTGGTTGCATGTCAAATAAAAGGGCAAAAAGATGAAAAATATAGCATACTTCAAATTATCAATGTCTCAAAAGAGTGAAATATTGACACCACTACCGGTGAAATGTGATATACAGAAAAAGAACCCTAAAGGGGGAAAAATAATTTGTCTCATGACAGAGAGTGGGCAAGAATGCATACACAAACATAGTAAGCACAAATAATATGCTTACAAATCTATACCGTTCACTTACAGTTTATCTCAATCCACACAAAGCACATTTATCCCATAGAATGACAATTATCAAACATAGGATTCGATCCAAAGTCATATTTCATGCAAATAAAGGGGCATAAAGGTGAAAAATATAGTATATGCCAAACAAAACACTGTCTCAAATGAGTAAAATATTGGCACCACTACCGGTGAATTGGGACATACAGAAAAAGAACAATAAAGGTGGAACTTGTTTCATGACATCTGTACATGGCCAACAATAAAAAATCTGAGATATATTTTGATTTAGAGCCAGCACTGGGGTTCATATACCAATGTGACAACTTATATATTGGTAAAGCACAATGCAAAATTAAGACCCATTTCTATAAATATAAGAGCAATATATGACAGAGAGATCAATAGTAGGAAGATGTTTCAAAGAGACATAACATAATATCAAACAATTCCATTTCCGGTTCATAGAGCATGTCAACAAAAAAAGTGAACAAGATAACCTAATTTTGCTACGAGAGAAACTGTATGGATTGCAAATTGTTGAATATGTCACTTAGATGATATATTTTGGCATTATGGGCCCGATTCACAAAGGGACTTATGACTTGTTAAGTTGCATGTGCGGATTCTCCACACTCTAGGTGGAATCTCCGCACTGCAGTGCTCAGTATGGAGATTCTACCATGACTGCGGAGATTCTACCATGGTTGTGAAGACTCTGCTGCACTCATAATTTTATGAGTCAAAGTCCCTTTGTGAATCAGGCCCTCTGTGAATTGCTGAGTGTGTTTTCCAAAACAGCCAACATCTACATAATAGCCACATTACTATTGAATTTAGTAAGTTGTAGTAGTTATTCTGATGTTAAGCCAATGCCACTCCATTTCTATGAAATGAAAATGAAATGAAATGAAATGAGTCTTATAACACGCTACTAAGCCCAAAGGCATCAAGGTGCCTACCATAGAAAAAATCAGAAATGACCAGATAACCAGCACTACGGGTACGCCTTTGAAAATAGCCACGTTTTAAGAGCTTCCCGAAACTTCAAGACCGACAGTTGGGATTTAATTTCTAGGGGAAGGCTATTCCACAGCTTGGGGGCTACCGTAGAAAACGCCCTCCCACCCCATTTACTTCTTCGAAAACGAGGCACCACCAGCAAGCTCTTAGTTGAGGAGCGGAGGTCTCTGCCCGGTGCATAGGGAAGCAACAATTTCCTCACACCACCAGCCCCCTTACCAGCAAGGGCCCCATAGGTCAAGCAAAGAGTCTTAAAGACAATCCTGGACTCAATAGGAAGCCAGAGCAGGCTTTTCCTAGCAGCCGTGGCGGAGAAGAGTCTTGGAACATCCAGTAAAAATTTGGCCGCCGCAGTCTGGGCAATCTGAAGGCGCTGCACCAGGCCTTTATTAACGCCGGCATACAGAGCGTTGCAATAATCAAGTCGCGAAGGGACAAGTGCAACGACAACCTGCTTGCGAGCCTCAGGGGACAGATAGTGTTTAATTTTCCAAAGAATTTTAATAATGCCCCAGCAGGTAGCAACTGTCCTATTGACCTGCTGTGCCATTGAGAGAGCTGGGTCAGTCATCACTCCCCTATGCATGGATCCTAGAGGGGATTTCAACATGGCTGATTTTTTTGCACGCCAAAGTTGCTCGGGTACCGCAGCCAGAATACACAATTAATGTCATTTGTATCTAACTTTTAAAAAACACACTGTCAAAGCATGGCAAAATGCCTATATTCATCATGTCACATGGTATTGCACAATGCAAAATTCTCCACCAGTCAAAAGATCTGGGTTAAATCCATTGTCTTTTTGCCCACAACACCACGCCAGTTTGGACCCAGCCATATGCTAATCAGTCTTGACCTTGTGCCCCAGGGGATCAGTTCAGACCGAACTGCCAGGCCAGGTCCTCCCTGGACCAGAAACAAGCATCCTGGGACCGGTTTCAGGGTATGTCACCCTTCTTCAGCCATGCTAGCTTGAATCCAGTGGCACAGTGAGCAAGGGACTCACGTCTGGGCACACCCATCCCACTCAGGGCAAAAAGTGTTACAGCAAACAAATGATGGCAAACATTCTCCCCCAGTCAAAAGATCTTGGTTAATCTATTGTTCTTTTGCCCACTACTCCACCTCAGTTTGGACACAGGCATATGGAAATCAGTCTTGACCCTGAGCCACATGGGAATAGTCCAGACCGAACTGCCAGACCAGGTCCTTCCTGGACCGGAAACAAGCATCCTGGGACCGGTTTCAGGGTATGTCACCCTTCTTCAGCCAGGCTAGCTTGAATCCAGTGGCACAATGAGCAAGAGACCCACGTTGGGGCATACCCATCCCACTTAAGGCGTTACGCGTTACAGCAAACAAATGATGGATGGAATGCTGACAATGCAAACATTCTATCCCAGTCAAAAGATCTGGTCTAAATCCATCGTTTTTGTGCCCACTACGCCACCCCAGTTTGGACCCAGCCATATACAAATCAGTCTTGACCCTGTGCCCCATGGGAACAGTCCAGACCGGACTGCCAGTGCAGGCCATTGGGGCTCTACACTGTAACATCTTACATAGAATAAACCTACATGAAAACTACTTGGAACCAGACTATCTTTTTGTTCACTGCATACTTCTTTTTGGTAATGATTATGTGCAAAGGTAAATGGGTCTACAGATGGACAGTGGCTCAGGAGTTTCCAGCAAACTACCAAGTTTAATGGCATTAGCAGCCTGAGTGGATACTTGGTGTGTTACAATTATTGATTGTTATATACTACTGCACAATTAGGAATAACATGTGCTAGTCACGAAATTTGCAAACTTAGTCAACTTTTGCTAGTTTTGTTTTAAGATTTTAGAAATGTATAGATTGTAAAGTGATTCCATAATTGGTTGCCCCTGATGCAATGCCCAGCCTGAAACACAGTAGAACATTGTGGCTGGACAGCTGTACTTCTGATGATTTTTAATAAGTTAAACCAATAAAGGTTTTTTAAATTAAGATGTTTAAACTCTAAATTAATATGTAAAAGTATGACTGAAACAGTAAAACACTGGATGGTCTACAAGTGGCTTTGTATTGGGAGCCACTGACCGGAACCTGACCATTGTGCTTGACAGCCGTAATGGGTATCAGGCCACACACTTTTGTCACAATGTTATGTTATGTTATGTTAGGGTTATTTATAGAGCACATGGCTGCCCCAGCAACAGGGTACCACAACTGTCCGCTCTATTGTAACAAATATTATGTGCTAGCTTTGAATAAACTGAGGGCCTGATTCACAAAGGTAGACATACACTTTTGTGTGAGTTTACAATTAATTTTTCAGTTATTCACAAACTACAAGTTAATAGTAAGTTCAGGACTGCGGAGATACCGCAGTTGGTGGCGGGGGGGGGGCTAGGGTATACAACTCTGTACATAGGACAGGCCAATGTGTGGAGTTCTTTACCCCGACTGCAGAGTGTCTTCAGTTGTAAAGTTACTATTAAATCATCGTTTGTGAATAGCAAAAAATTGTAAACTTAAACAAGAATGTAAGTCTACATTTGTGAATGAGGCCCTGAGTGTGCATCCCAATTTCCATTTTTTTTGTTTGATTAACATAATTTACCCAAAGTTGCAATGTAGAATAACTCTTGGCTCACCCCTCATTCTAGTGCGAAGGGGGCGCCATTCCAAACTTGCTTCGTAATGTATACAAATTACTATAGTGTAAAGAATGAATTAATGAATACTTTATTGAATGTTTAATTACAACGATGGCAGTTTAAAAACATTGATAAAGTTACAAATAGTTAAAATGCAATCTAAAAATAAAAGCTGCAAGTTCAGACCTTAAGTACAAATATAAAATATAGCGAACACAAAGATATTTTCCACAATATTAAAAGTGGAAAGGGATCCCTGCAGTGTTGTTCTTCCCACAGAGAAAAATTATGTGAATGAATGAGTATAAAATGAGTAAACAAGAATTGGCCAATGCTTGTTGAAGATGATGAACAGCATCCACAGTAAAAAAAATTGCAAAGCCAATAGTGCTGGGATTATTGTGGTAACAAGTAACTCTACAGTTATCAGACCATCCCATATCACAAAGGTGACTGTAAAGCAGCCCTGGCATTTCCACCAACCACACTGAGCAGGGAGGGACATTCTTATAATGCAAAAAATAAAATCACAAACCGCGTAATGCTTTTTGCTGCCGACCAAATAAAACAGGGCCCACTGGATGGTGCCATGTCGGTACCATGTATTCTGTACAGCAGAAACAGTATGAAGTGCACATTAACGCTCAGCAGGACTCTGTCAAGAAGTGCAACGCATCAGGTGGATGTTTTAGGAACTGTGCCAAAGCAGTAGTGCTTACAGGGTTTTCAGTGCTCTCTGTGCATGCAGTGTTTGCAGTAGCTGTGTCCTCTGCATGCACAGATGCTTGACTTGCTGTGCATTCATTTGAGAGTCATGTCCAATGTATATGCACTTACTGCAGGGTCCAGTGTTCAGTACTTGCAACATTTTCCTGGTAGTTTTAGGTGCAGAAATTTTAGAGGCGCATATACTATTAATTCATGCAACACAGCGAAGCAAGGAAACTTGAGGCGCTGTGCCTTGTGAAAGGAAGAGAACAAAAATGCTCCATATTTATAAAGAGGTGGAGCACTTCTTCACTCTCGCTGTGATGACGCACAGAGTGCAACCTAGCACCAAACCAAGCAACCTTGCACCATGCTGCAATGGTGCCTGTGTTATGTAGGATTGTTTTTTGAAGAAAGGAATAACTTCCCACACAAAAGCAATCCTTATAGGCATATTCCACTTTATTTTTGGGCTGCATAATGCACCACACATGGAAAGAACTAACAAGGAGAAATACAAATATTTCTCTTCATTATGTCTCTGTTGGGTGGTCGCCCCATTTTGTCGCAAACCCATGTTAGCAAGTCTGGGTTTGTGTTGAAATCTATGGGAACACTCATTCTCCACCCATGTAACACCTATTCAATTCAAAGTAAATCAGCGCTGTGCGGCATTACTTTGTTTTTACAAAACCACACAAAACCATACAAGTGCATGACTTAGTAAATGCCAAAAAGAATTTCGCGTTGGGGCTGCGCCACAAGAGTGATGCAAACCCCACACAAATCATAGTAAATCTGGGTCACAATGTTGGTTCCTGTGTTGTGTATGCAAGGCATCATGCGTTACATATGCTTGGTGCTGTTGGCTGTTTTTGGAATAGAGTATTGTATGAGTGGAAGCACTACACCAATTTATGTGAAGTTTATAGAGGGACAAAGCCCCGAAAATAATGTCTGCAAACAGTGGCGGGTGGTGGTGGGAGTGCTGCCGGGCGATGACGAGGGGAGGGGGAGGGGCAGGGTGGGTGGGTAGTAAACTATGGAATACGGCCAAATACAGGTAAGTAAACATATAAATCAATAAAATGAATTTTGTTGCATGCATTGCATTGCATTTGGCAAAGCAGTGCGCACAATGAAATTTGTTTTATTGATTTATATTTTTACTTACCTGTATTAGGCCGTATTCCGTAGTTTACTACCCCCCACCCTGCCCCTTCCCCACCTCACTTCACTGCCCGGCAGCACTCCCACCACCGACCGCTACTGTCTGCAAAGCACCTGAATGCAGTGTACACAGTGTTCGGTATTAACTGCTTGCAGTGCCCAGTACGGTGTGTGCAATATTGGGCCCAGCAGTGCCAAAGTACAAAATACCCACAATGCTAATAATTCTGGAAATCTGTGACCATTTTGATAGAGTATATTACACTCAGTTGCAAATTCCAGGCTGTCACTTCCAGCAACAGCTATAATTTAATTAATTCTCCAGGCAGAATTAGAAGATCATGATACTGGTGCCATGCCATTCTGGAAGGGTGCCTTTGTGTGATGACATAGGTAATTGCATGCTTCACCACTCGTGGATAGCTATAACTAATATGGCCCTCTATTTTTTTATTTTTTTATTTACTGTACCAAGATGGCAGACACCACTTGCATCAAAATTAATGAGCAAATGGCTGTGTCTCAACCCTCCAAAAAATGTGATATATTTCTTTTTAAGGACTATGAAGAATGGGGGGTGCACCACAGGAGCCTGTGGGAGAAACTCCGGGATGGGCAAGGGGATTAATTGATTTGTTTGAGGTGAGAGGGGAGAGAATACATTAAAAATAATAAAGTTAAATAAAGTCAGAGAGGGGGATGACAGGGACAGGGTGGGTGGAGAAGATAGAAACACAAATCAATTGAGGAGTTATTTGTTAATGTTATTGACATTTGTAGAGCGCAACTGTTACCTGAAGGTGTTCTGACGCTGAACTGTCATGTTCTGAGCATGCTCAAACCATTTGTTACCTTACTAGGTTTAGGGGGTACATATGGTGGCACTGTGAGCTAGCACGCCTAAAAGCCAACCTATCCTAAGGGGGTGCACAGAATCAGTCTGGGACCATCCCAACAATTACGTGTCCAAAACATAAAAAGTTTCTACTGAGAAAGTGAAAATCATACGATAGTACAGTGAAACCACTATGGCTCAACAAGAATGACAGAGAAGATGGTGTCTAACATTAAGGGTTTTATTAATACATTTAATTCAAAAGTGGCAATGGGAAATTCTGTGAGGAAGGTGTCAGCATCAAATGAGCCATATATAAGATTATATGGAAATAGTCTGATTATTCAAGCGTGAATCTTAACATTCTAGGCAGAGGAAATTAGCAGAGTTGAGAAGAGGTCTTCTCTCAGCAAAACAAGGATGGGACGGATCTTCTATTCTAAAAAGTGACAATTAAAGCATGAAGGATGTTTCTAGAAGACTTCTTATCATCTTCCACCTAACAAACCAATCAAAAGACAATGTTCTCGAGGAGCAGATAGACTCCCTCCTTTCCAAGTTTCCATTAAAGAAGCAATTCTCTAGACAGATTTGGATACATCAGTTTAGTCTACCTGGTACAGCATGGTTTTTCCCATCCTCTCCATCTCTAAATCCAAAGACAGAATTTAATTAAAAAGTTCAATTGTTTGCCAATCTATTACAAAGCACTATTAACCTACTCTAAGCTAATGAGATGTACGATAAGACACCTGCAGAAAAGAGAAAAACAAGACACTTGCAAAACACTTTATAAACCGTAACATGTGCACTGAGGCCTAGGTGCATGTCAGACTAACACTGTATTTGACTAGGTTCTAAATTAATACAGTTTGCATGAATGATTATATCAAATGCAAATTAAGAAAAGTATGAGTTAACTATACGGGTGGCTTTCATTAAAAGGAATATACAGCCAATTAGTACAATTGATTAAAAAAGTGCCCTCAGATTAACACATTTAAAGGGTAAACAACGTTTACCACAAAACTTCTTCAACGTAGGGAATCACAACACGGTCGTTACAACGACTGTGTTGTGATTCCGCATACCATTACTCCGCAAGTCGGAACAACGACTTGTGGAAGGGTGGGGGGGGTGTTGGATTTAAAATCCAACACCTTCCCTAGGGTCCGCACAGACTGGAGTTGGAATAGTAAATTATACTATTCCAACATCCAGCGCCCCCCTTCCGCAAGTCGTTGTTCCGACTTGCGGATTAATGGTATGCGGAGTAACAATGCGGTCGTTGTAACGACCGCGTTGTGATTCCCTGCGTTGAAAAAGATTGCGGTATAAGAACACACATTCCATTTAAAGACATGTTGAGTATATGTGTTGCCTATTAAAGGGTTGGACATTATACTATGCTGCTCCAAGGTCTTTTCTTCTCTAAAAGTAAATAAGCATAAATACTGACAGATATATAAAAAAAAAGCTTGAAACTGGAAGCCTTATTTACGATAGTGTGTCCTTTGATCATATATTCATATAATGTATAGTTTATTAGTTGTTGGCACATGGTTTTCCATATGGACATTCATAGGTAGGTCTGTCAGATAGATGTCTTGCTAAATATCTCACACGATGCATCAGAGGGTCAATTTCTCATGACAGTCCCATGAACCAGTACAAGTACTTCACTTCTGGTCTCTTAAGCAGAGAGGAGGATCTTGGAATCCAGTGAGCTTCCTTCTCTACCACCAGGAAATGAAGCTAAGTTTAGCACACACAAGGGGACATGCCTTTACTAAGCAGGTATGTGATAACATTAGGGTCCTCTCTCGATGATAAAAACTCAGGCCTTCATTATGAATACCCTGTGTCCCGTGCTGTTCTAAAGTTTCTAATATCGCCGGGCCCCTGCTGAAACTAAACCAATAGATTTTGTTCCTTCTAAATGTGTAGCCACAATTTCTAGGCCCATTTCAAAATAATCTTGTGTCACTTTTGTTAAATTCCTGGCTCAGTGGCGCAGCAAGGAGAGGGGGGGGCAGTCCACCCTAGGAGGCATGAGTTTTGGGGGCGGTGTCCACCTTATCTGTGGCCGTTGCGCGGAGGCAGCAGCAGGAATACCGCTGCCCGCATCCCCCACAACTGGACATCAGCAGGGCAGCCCCCTTAGTGCCCATTAGTCGGAGCCCCCCCCCCTCTCCGTCAGCCTCGTAGAGGGGGAGGCTCGGGCAGTTCACCTGGGGGAGGGCGGGTCGGGGGGGCGGGCTGGGTACTTAGGCCCCGGCCGCCCAGCATGCAACCTCTTTGCCGGCCGTCTGCCCTCCCGGCTGCCCCTGTCCGGCCTCTGTACCGGCGTCCTGCGCCTGCCTGCCTCGCTGCACCCACCCTATCCTCGTACCCAGCAGCTTGGCAGGTGGCATACTGATTTGGATGTTCTAATGTTTTCTTTTGTGTTGCAAGCGGAGTTACAGGGCGATCTGGAGGCAATCCGGTACAGTAAGGGTACCTCTGCGGCAGACGGGTACAGTAAGGTTACCTCTGCCTGGCACAGTATGGGTGCCTGAGCCAAAGACCTGGAGCCGAAGGGAGGTTCCGGGAAAACCGCGACGGCGCCCCGTTAGTCCTTCGGGCGGTTGGGGGGCCTTACCAACCGGGGGTGCGCCATACCACGCTCCGCCCTGAAAGGGGGGGCGCGAGTATAAGACATGATCACGTGATCCGTAAGGGGATCAGCAAAGGCTGCACTGTCCGGGCGTCGACCCACCGTGCCGGCTGGCTCATAAGGCGGGCGGGACAGCGAGGGGCTGCCTGCCCTGGATCGCCCGTAAGATAACCCACTAAAAAGTCATACTTTTTGTTGTATGAAAATAAACCTGCAGCAGTTCTTACCCATAACAACGTGTCCTGTGTAATCATTATATGGGCAAGTGTATATAATGCAGGGGGGAGCGGATGACGGTGTGGGTACTATCGCCCGCACCCACTCCCATGCCCCCCCTTTACATATGGCCGCCGCAGGGATCCCCACGGGTGGCAAAATGTCTAGCTACGCTGGTGTCCTAGCTTACTCCTGCAATTCAGGAATAAGCAATGAGTGCAAGGAGAGTGATTAGGCTTACCCACAGAATATTTGTAAATCAGGTCACACGACTCAGGGATTATGGGTCTAATGGTCACCTAGGAATATCGAGCGATAAATGCCCACAATTCCTAAACTGTTGAATGTTTTTTTTCAAACACATTACATTGGTATCTTAACTTGAAAAAAAGCATTTCATAAGTTAACGCTATTTTTCTATACATATTATATTTTATAATCCTTGGCTGTGTTTTGCGTACTGTAAGATCGCTGCACCCCAAGCAACTGAGATCATATTCCTTACGAAGCAAAACACACATTTCTCATTTTATGGCAGGAATCTTCACGGAACCCTCGCTGCTTAAAACAATCTTGGAAAAGAAGAAAGGTCTAATTGGATCTGACTTTTAATTTATCATAAGTTTCATGAAGTAAAAACGAAGACTAGCGGAATGGCATAACTGAGAAAAAATGTAAGAAAAGCATGCATTTGCTTAGACAGCTCTAAATAATTTCGATGAATAATGTATTCTTTTTTTTGGTGACAAATTGCTTAGAAAAGAAGGCACTAAGCAGGATTGCTCTGTTTGCTTCATGTATCAAATCATCAACATGTGTTATAAAAAGGTGGGTGTCAAATAGGGTTTTGCCCAACCTGCACAATCACCCAGTGCACCCGGCTGACATTTCAGGAAATTTCAGGAAAAGCATATGAAATCAAGTTAGGTCTGTAAATATTTTAATTTTTTAATTTCAAAGAAATGTATTGATTTTTGTTTTCAAAGATAGAGGAAAAGGGGAGGAAAAACAATACAGTATGTGCATATGGAAAAGCCAAACATTGGCATACATGTACAGGTTTGGTAGGGGGGGTACTAAACAATAGTAAACAGATCTCAACCAAGACGGGCGCATCAAATTAGGACTGGATAAAATATACAAATATACAGAGATAATAATGTATAGTATAACAAATAACAGTAAATCATTTTGACCCGAATTTCATGGGCTTTTGATGGTAATTGCATACCTCACGTAGAAGTTACTCGAGGTACCACAGCAGCGAAACTTTTTCTGTCAAACCATTTCTGACTTTACTCCACCCAAGCCATGAAGATGATACTCAGTGAAAAATGCCTTTGCATCTGGTGCTGTTTGCTTGCAAAGTTCCAGTGTAGATTTACAACTAGCAGTAGAATGACATGTTAAAAAATGGGTGGAGCCTCCTACAAAATAATTTAAGAGTGTACAGTTACTACTGATACATTTGTAGCTTTTAGTGGATATCTCTGCCACCGGGGGAGGAGCTCCCTAAGGGAAAGGAAACATTAATAACGTTTATTATTTTAGAATATCTGCATATATTTAAATGTAAAACAATTTCAGCTATTTAATAATAACATGAAGCTAATAAAACTAAATGCTACTGGGCATTGACTTATCAAACGAAGAGTGTATTTGATAATAAAGTAACCTTAATATATATATATTTATTTCACATTCATTTTTAGAAAATAATTAAAAAAAATACCCACCCTTAATAACATCTTTATATTAAAAAAGGTACGTTTTTAGTTCACCCTGATGACAAATCCTGCATGCATCAAATGTATAAGGTAAGTGCAACATTTAATTAAACTTATGACTCTGGAATTCGTGTAACTAGAATTTGCTTCTAACTGATATTTTTGTCAAACAGGGAAACGAAATAAACATTCCATTAGTTTGAACCTGCACTGACTACGAAGTTTACATAAGAATTAGGCTGTTGGTAAAGCTGCTGGCAGAGCCTGTATATAGGAAGCCAACTTGTGATGATAATTTGAAAACGTGATAGAGCTATTGCCACAGGGAGGGGAGCATGACAAAAGCTGAAAGCTCAGGATGTGTAGTCTTCTACCTGATGTGACTGCTACATTACTTATTCTCTATCAAATAAGAGGTGTGAAGGTGGATGCTCCAAACCAAATTTCTTGAAGGCGTTGACCATCTTGGGTGAAAGTTATGAATGAGGCCTTCAAAGCCTGAACATTCTTGACTACTTAAACTTGTTAGCAGTTTTCAAATAACAAAACATTTTGGACTAGAGGAAAAAGTTGTTTCCGTGCACTTGACTCCTGCTCGATTGACCTTGCCTGCTAAGGGCTGTAAATAGGAGATTCCCTATTTTTTGTAACCATCATTATTGAATTTTGTTGCATCACAGCACAGGTTATACGTACAATTTGCACATACCAAGACACAATGATCCCACCATGTACATATGTCGTACAACACAGGGATTTTTAGGAGCCATTGGTTCATTAAATAAATAAACAGAACATAGAAATAATAAGCCATGACAACTACAGCGGTACACAAAAGGACCTATAAACAAAGAATTGGCCCCTTCTGTTTCCATGTTCAACAGACTCATATGCCCACCCCTTCACTCTCTGCGCATGAGGAGCACAATTCAACTCCAAGCCACCCCCATACATCATCCCTCCCACCCCCAGCAGAACAAACACAAGAAGGAGGAAAAGAGATGCGGTGTCCCAAAGGGCAGTACCTTTCAATTAGCCAGTCTAGCGCCTCAGACCCTCACTAGTGGGTGTTGATCAGGTTCAGTGTCTGTGATTTGCCACAGGCGGCTAAGCTAGGTCACTAACCGGCCATGAGCTAGGAAGTGGCCCGCCAAGAGGACATTATCGATCCGTAGTTGCTCAAAGAGAATGAACACTCCATTCCGGAATAAAGCCGCCAGAGTACAAACACCAGCTGCCTCGAATAGCTCTAATCTGTCTCTCCCAACCAAATCCCTAAACTGTTGAAGAAAGTCAAGCCAAATCTCAGGTGTGTACTGAGGCGTGGCCGGCATAAGGCACAGGCTTCTAAGAAAGCAGGTACATGCCAATCTTTAGAGGCCATTAGCCCCCCAGGGTATCCCCTCATAGCAGAAAAGTCTCCCGTACCCCTCACTGCGCCCGGTCCTCAGAAAGCGCATCCAGTTCCGCCACCAACAACCCTGCCAGCCAATGACGAGGCTTTGCAACTGTGCCACTAGATTATAATGTTCGAAGGTATGGGCCCAAGGCCCCTTCTTTCCACTGGGAGCTGCGTCCCCCAACATGGAATGCAGGGTACAGAAGGTACTCCGAGGTATGCTCACTGGAAGGCTTTGAAAAAATAACAGATGGGGAGTATCACCATCTTCGATAGTGACACCCTGTCTTGCACTGAGAGTTGAAGCATGCACCAGAACACTAACTAGGGATGGAGGGAAGCAATGGCTATCGTCAGGTTGCCGTCAATGAGATCTTGGAAGGCATGATATATTTTAATCACCAAGTACCTAAAGGTGCTTGGCTCCCAATGGAGCGGGTGCGTGTCCACTGCAAATTGCTGTGGTGAGCAGTCCAGGTGTACCAGGAGCAGGCAAATCCTCAACCAGTTCCGTCGTGCCCCTGGGGAGCCTGAAACTCCAAAAAGATATCCATTATCTTAGTAATTCCCTCTTGTATGTCACAGAGATATAGCAGAACGTCATCTGCATAGAGGGAGATGACTTTTGCCACCCCCTCCAACATATGCCCCACATCTGGCCAGCCGCCTAAGCTGCAGTGCCAGCAGCTCTATTGCCAGAGCGAAAAGGAGTGAGGAGAGAGAGCATCCCTGGCGTGTACCGCTGCTCACCAAAAAAGGGGCTGAAACAATCAATCAATCAGGTCATTTGTAGAGCGCACTACTCACCCGTAGGGTCTCAACACATTGTTCTATTTTCACCAAGGCTGTAGGGTCCGAACAAAAGAACCTGATGAGTTGCTGCAACCTGCTCTTGAAACTACTGATGCAAATCAAAATATGTTTTGGCACCCAACGTAACCTTCTCCTGGCACATAGCATAGTATAACTATCCTCTAGATCTGCACAGCTGGGAAAACAGACAGAAATATCACAAACTCCATGTGGGCTTAGTCGCAAGGATGTACCACTGGTGTGTTTTTCTTAGATCTGCCAGGGTGTAATCCGGGAATAGAAACATTTGTGTATTCTCATGCATGATAGGCCTCTTGGTGCGTACTGCTTGTAGGATGGCAGGGGCTTCGCTGGCACTTGGAGGGTTCGCTCCACTAGGTAATGTGGCAACAATTCCACAGGTGCCAACGCACAAGCGACCAATGCTTCAAAGAGCACCACCAGGTCTGAACCCCCAGCACCCTCTGGAAAACAAACAATTCACAGATTATTCTGGCATGACCACCCTCCACAGTCTTCTGCCCTGTTCTCAAACTAGTGAACTTTAGCCATGAGGCTCTTGCCTTGCACTTCAAGTTCAGTCACTGTGGGTCGGAGTTTTCGAACGAGCTTTCAGCCTGCGTGACACAGGTAACACATTTCCTCTGGTTGTCCCGCAACAGGATTAAATCCACATCCACCGCTTGCATTCTGCCCTGCAAATCTTGTCTTGTCCCAACAATGGTGGCAAGGACTTGATTCAACTTGGAGTCCGCAAACGCTGCCAGTGGTTCCCACAAGGTCAACAGGATCAGTGGTCCTGGACTCCTTGCGCACCAGCTGCTGAGAGCCACCTGCACCCCATTCCGACCCCACTCACACCACCCCCAGGCTACAGCCACAGCAGGTCCACAGAGGTACATGGTCAGCAAAAAAGCAGAGCCAAAAACACAGCTAAGTCGCATCACGTGCAGTCCAGTCCTCCAAAGAGTTAACTGCTGGTAATCCCAAGATGGGGGCACTCAGAGGCAAGAAAAACAATGTCCAGCAGAGGAGTCCGTGGTCACTTTGGGCTGGCACCTGTCAACCCTTCTGACTCCCTAAATGACAGCTCTGGTGCCAGGAGGGATATTAACAGTCGAGGTCAGCCCTAATCTCAGAGCCCGACAGAAGCCATCAACCATGCCCAACAGGTAAGTAATCAGCCTCTGTGTGTGTTTCCTCAAGTGTCTGCTTCTTTGTCCTGCTCTCTGGGACACTTTGCTGCACCCCCCTACTCTCAGCACCTGCCTCACCCCACAAGTCTTGTCACATCATATTGAGGGGACCACAAGCAGTTCAACTGTGTTGAATATTAAGGAGACTGCTCTGGCCATCTCTGGCCATATGCCACTCACCACAGGCCTGTCTCACTCCTCAGCACAGCCAAGGTGGGCAGCAGATCAGGCCTTCATTCAGCGGGTGAAATGAAGGGGTTAAACACCCCACAGACCAGTGTCTTTTGTGTGCGGGACGCCACCACAATCACTATTGCTCCCCAGGGCTAACCGCCAATGCTTGGTGGACCGGTCACCATCCTGCAAGTGAGTGTTGGAGTCTGGCGGGCACCCGTTGACTCTGGCATGACCCAAAAGCAGTGCAGCTATTGCTGCAGTCACTACAGCCTTCCTGGGTCTCAGCTGCCCCATGGACTATGGGGAATGGGCCCCCAAAACCAATGTCACAAAGCCCGAGGGGCCACAGATAAGAGGGCATGTGGGATGCTGCCACAATCCCTGAGGCTCCCATGGGCTTACTGCAAATGCCCAGTGTCAGGGTTGCAACCCCGCTGGTGAATTCCACTGCTTTGCTGTCACCCGATAGCCGGGATACGGCAGAAAAGCAATATGGCCGGTGCTGCAATCACTGCAGCTCTCCCGGGCCTCCTCTGCCCCAGCCAAAAGCAGCTTACAGACCTCACGGCCACAGATCAGCACAGGTCACTGCCCTCTGAATTTCATAGCCTACTTAAGAATGGTTCAGCAAACACCATTCATCCCTCATTACAGCATCCTCCTCAGCCAAGGCAGATTCGATGAGGATGGCGGCGAACAATGCCGGATCGTGGATCGCCTGGCTGCAGCGAATCTAGGTTGCCATTGCCATCTTGCCGGGGCTGGCCATGCCCCATTAATAGAAGATTCCATTGCTAAGTCCATGGATAAAGGAGAACTGTGCCTACACTTTTTGCTGCTCTGCCTGGAATCTCATAGTTCTAAGTGCCAAAAAAATAATGGTATTTTTAGGTGTTTAGTCCTGGAAAAACAATGAATCGGAGGACAAGGGGAAGCCTTGAAACTAGTGATGTAAACCAAGATATTTTTTCCACCCAACTAAGACTTCTCCTGGCACAGAGAGTTGTATAACTATCCTCTGGAGCTGCACCGCTGGACAGGAATCTCACCAACTACTTGTGGGCTTAGTCACAAGGATGTGCCACTGGTGAGTTTTCCTTAGATTTACTAGAGACTCTAGTTTAAATTTAGGTAAATGTCATCCCACACTTTGTTCTATGAAGTCATATACAACAACTTTAAGGAAATGGTAGACATCTAACATATTAGTAAAACCTAACAATAGCCCGTATACATGTTTCATATGATATGTCAGAAGTCTAAACCTTCTATTCTAAAAAAACACTACTACAAATAACATTTGCAACATAAGAAATTCCAAAATACATAAAAGAATCGAATCGTAAATTAAAAATATGAATTTGAAATAAATAAAAACAGATGTCTATAACAAATAATAAAACAATAATACTTAAAAAAATAAACCCATACTTAAAAATAAACACAGATACTAATATAAATTAAATCCTAAAACCTTAAACAAAAATATACATGCATTGCAAAAACAAGAAAAGAAAACAATAATTAAAATATACTTCCAAATTCACTACACAAATAATAAAAAAACATATCTTTATAACTTTATGCAAACAAAACGTATAACAAAAGTAAAGGAAAATAAAATGTATTGCTCAAATTCTAACCTAGACAGCAGTAGAGAAAGTATTTCCCTTTGGAGGGGTCTGATTTACTATTCCCATGCCAACGTAAGCAACAGTACAGAAAATGTTGCACTTTAGAAGAGTCAGATATACTATTCATTTTTCAATCTGAGCAAGAGCAGAGAAAGTAGTATTGAACTTTGGAGGGTCAGATTTACATTTTCCACTCCACACTTAGGAGCAGTAAGGAAAGCGTGGCACTTCTGAGGGCTCACATTAATATTGCTATTTACAACAAGGGGTGGTGATGGACAGAGTCTCTGAATTAAGCAGAATACTCTCACCCAGTCAAGAGATCAGGGCTGGATCCAACACCGTTTTTTAGCTCATTGCACCATCCCAGTTTCAGAACCTGGCTGTATGCAAATTAGTCTGTCCCTGGCCCAGTGCATCATGGGAACAGGGCAGACCAGACTACAAAAGCCAATTCTTACACTGGGAAGGAAACAAGCTTCTGGGGACCGGTTTCTGGCATTTCAGCCGTCTTTGGCCCGGCTTGCTTAAATCCTGTTGGTGCAATGAGCAAGGGACTCACATCTGAGTATACCCTTCCACGCTTAGGGTGGACAAAAATATTTACAACAAGGGGTGGTGATGGACAGAGTCTCTGAATTAAGCAGAATACTCTCACCCAGTCAAGAGATCAGGGCTAGATCCAACACCGTTTTTTAGCTCATTGCACCATCCCAGTTTCAGAACCTGGCTGTATGCAAATTAGTCTGTCCCTGGCCCAGTGCATCATGGGAACAGGGCAGACCAGACTACAAAAGCCAATTCTTACACTGGGAAGGAAACAAGCTTCCAGGGACCGGTTTCTGGCATTTCAGCCGTCTTCGGCCCGGCTTGCTTGAATCCTGTTGGTGCAATGAGCAAGGGACTCACATCTGAGTATACCCTTCCACGCTTAGGGTGGACAAAAATATTTACAACAAGGGGTGGTGATGGACAGAGTCTCTGAATTAAGCAGAATACTCTCACCCAGTCAAGAGATCAGGGCTGGATCCAACACCGTTTTTTAGCTCATTGCACCATCCCAGTTTCAGAACCTGGCTGTATGCAAATTAGTCTGTCCCTGGCCCAGTGCATCATGGGAACAGGGCAGACCAGACTACAAAAGCCAATTCTTACACTGGGAAGGAAACAAGCTTCCGGGGACCGGTTTCTGGCATTTCAGCCGTCTTCGGCCCCGGCTTGCTTGAATCCTGTTGGTGCAATGAGCAAGGGACTCACATCTGAGTATACCCTTCCACGCTTAGGGTGGACAAAAATATTTACAACAAGGGATGGTGATGGACAGAGTCTCTGAATTAAGCAGAATACTCTCACCCAGTCAAGAGATCAGGGCTGGATCCAACACCGTTTTTTAGCTCATTGCACCATCCCAGTTTCAGAACCTGGCTGTATGCAAATTAGTCTGTCCCTGGCCCAGTGCATCATGGGAACAGGGCAGACCAGACTACAAAAGCCAATTCTTACACTGGGAAGGAAACAAGCTTCCGGGGACCGGTTTCTGGCATTTCAGCCGTCTTCGGCCCGGCTTGCTTGAATCCTGTTGGTGCAATGAGCAAGGGACTCACATCTGAGTATACCCTTCCACGCTTAGGGTGGACAAAAATATTTACAACAAGGGGTGGTGATGGACAGAGTCTCTGAATTGAGCAGAATACTCTCACCCAGTCAAGAGATCAGGGCTGGATCCAACACCGTTTTTTAGCTCATTGCACCATCCCAGTTTCAGAACCTGGCTGTATGCAAATTAGTCTGTCCCTGGCCCAGTGCATCATGGGAACAGGGCAGACCAGACTACAAAAGCCAATTCTTACACTGGGAAGGAAACAAGCTTCCGGGGACCGGTTTCTGGCATTTCAGCCGTCTTCGGCCCGGCTTGCTTGAATCCTGTTGGTGCAATGAGCAAGGGACTCACATCTGAGTATACCCTTCCACGCTTAGGGTGGACAAAAATATTTACAACAAGGGGTGGTGATGGACAGAGTCTCTGAATTGAGCAGAATACTCTCACCCAGTCAAGAGATCAGGGCTGGATCCAACACCGTTTTTTAGCTCATTGCACCATCCCAGTTTCAGAACCTGGCTGTATGCAAATTAGTCTGTCCCTGGCCCAGTGCATCATGGGAACAGGGCAGACCAGACTACAAAAGCCAATTCTTACACTGGGAAGGAAACAAGCTTCCGGGGACCGGTTTCTGGCATTTCAGCCGTCTTCGGCCCGGCTTGCTTGAATCCTGTTGGTGCAATGAGCAAGGGACTCACATCTGAGTATACCCTTCCACGCTTAGGGTGGACAAAAATATTTACAACAAGGGGTGGTGATGGACAGAGTCTCTGAATTAAGCAGAATACTCTCACCCAGTCAAGAGATCAGGGCTGGATCCAACACCGTTTTTTAGCTCATTGCACCATCCCAGTTTCAGAACCTGGCTGTATGCAAATTAGTCTGTCCCTGGCCCAGTGCATCATGGGAACAGGGCAGACCAGACTACAAAAGCCAATTCTTACACTGGGAAGGAAACAAGCTTCCGGGGACCGGTTTCTAGCATTTCAGCCGTTTTCGGCCCGGCTTGCATGAATCCTGTTGGTGCAATGAGCAAGGGACTCACATCTGAGTATACCCTTCCACGCTTAGGGTGGACAAAAATATTTACAACAAGGGGTGGTGATGGACAGAGTCTCTGAATTAAGCAGAATACTCTCACCCAGTCAAGAGATCAGGGCTGGATCCAACACCGTTTTTTAGCTCATTGCACCATCCCAGTTTCAGAACCTGGCTGTATGCAAATTAGTCTGTCCCTGGCACAGTGCATCATGGGAACAGGGCAGACCAGACTACAAAAGCCAATTCTTACACTGGGAAGGAAACAAGCTTCCGGGGACCGGTTTCTGGCATTTCAGCCGTCTTCGGCCCGGCTTGCTTGAATCCTGTTGGTGCAATGAGCAAGGGACTCACATCTGAGTATACCCTTCCACGCTTAGGGTGGACAAAAATATTTACAACAAGGGGTGGTGATGGACAGAGTCTCTGAATTAAGCAGAATACTCTCACCGAGTCAAGAGATCATGGCTGGATCCAACACCGTTTTTTAGCTCATTGCACCATCCCAGTTTCAGAACCTGGCTGTATGCAAATTAGTCTGTCCCTGGCCCAGTGCATCATGGGAACAGGGCAGACCAGACTACAAAAGCCAATTCTTACACTGGGAAGGAAACAAGCTTCCGGGGACCGGTTTCTGGCATTTCAGCCGTCTTCGGCCCGGCTTGCTTGAATCCTGTTGGTGCAATGAGCAAGGGACTCACATCTGAGTATACCCTTCCACGCTTAGGGTGGACAAAAATATTTACAACAAGGGGTGGTGATGGACAGAGTCTCTGAATTGAGCAGAATACTCTCACCCAGTCAAGAGATCAGGGCTGGATCCAACACCGTTTTTTAGCTCATTGCACCATCCCAGTTTCAGAACCTGGCTGTATGCAAATTAGTCTGTCCCTGGCCCAGTGCATCATGGGAACAGGGCAGACCAGACTACAAAAGCCAATTCTTACACTGGGAAGGAAACAAGCTTCCGGGGACCGGTTTCTGGCATTTCAGCCGTCTTCGGCCCGGCTTGCTTGAATCCTGTTGGTGCAATGAGCAAGGGACTCACATCTGAGTATACCCTTCCACGCTTAGGGTGGACAAAAATATTTACAACAAGGGGTGGTGATGGACAGAGTCTCTGAATTGAGCAGAATACTCTCACCCAGTCAAGAGATCAGGGCTGGATCCAACACCGTTTTTTAGCTCATTGCACCATCCCAGTTTCAGAACCTGGCTGTATGCAAATTAGTCTGTCCCTGGCCCAGTGCATCATGGGAACAGGGCAGACCAGACTACAAAAGCCAATTCTTACACTGGGAAGGAAACAAGCTTCCGGGGACCGGTTTCTGGCATTTCAGCCGTCTTCGGCCCGGCTTGCTTGAATCCTGTTGGTGCAATGAGCAAGGGACTCACATCTGAGTATACCCTTCCACGCTTAGGGTGGACAAAAATATTTACAACAAGGGGTGGTGATGGACAGAGTCTCTGAATTAAGCAGAATACTCTCACCCAGTCAAGAGATCAGGGCTGGATCCAACACCGTTTTTTAGCTCATTGCACCATCCCAGTTTCAGAACCTGGCTGTATGCAAATTAGTCTGTCCCTGGCCCAGTGCATCATGGGAACAGGGCAGACCAGACTACAAAAGCCAATTCTTACACTGGGAAGGAAACAAGCTTCCGGGGACCGGTTTCTGGCATTTCAGCCGTTTTCGGCCCGGCTTGCATGAATCCTGTTGGTGCAATGAGCAAGGGACTCACATCTGAGTATACCCTTCCACGCTTAGGGTGGACAAAAATATTTACAACAAGGGGTGGTGATGGACAGAGTCTCTGAATTAAGCAGAATACTCTCACCCAGTCAAGAGATCAGGGCTGGATCCAACACCGTTTTTTAGCTCATTGCACCATCCCAGTTTCAGAACCTGGCTGTATGCAAATTAGTCTGTCCCTGGCACAGTGCATCATGGGAACAGGGCAGACCAGACTACAAAAGCCAATTCTTACACTGGGAAGGAAACAAGCTTCCGGGGACCGGTTTCTGGCATTTCAGCCGTCTTCGGCCCGGCTTGCTTGAATCCTGTTGGTGCAATGAGCAAGGGACTCACATCTGAGTATACCCTTCCACGCTTAGGGTGGACAAAAATATTTACAACAAGGGGTGGTGATGGACAGAGTCTCTGAATTAAGCAGAATACTCTCACCGAGTCAAGAGATCATGGCTGGATCCAACACCGTTTTTTAGCTCATTGCACCATCCCAGTTTCAGAACCTGGCTGTATGCAAATTAGTCTGTCCCTGGCCCAGTGCATCATGGGAACAGGGCAGACCAGACTACAAAAGCCAATTCTTACACTGGGAAGGAAACAAGCTTCCGGGGACCGGTTTCTGGCATTTCAGCCGTCTTCGGCCCGGCTTGCTTGAATCCTGTTGGTGCAATGAGCAAGGGACTCACATCTGAGTATACCCTTCCACGCTTAGGGTGGACAAAAATATTTACAACAAGGGGTGGTGATGGACAGAGTCTCTGAATTAAGCAGAATACTCTCACCCAGTCAAGAGATCAGGGCTGGATCCAACACCGTTTTTTAGCTCATTGCACCATCCCAGTTTCAGAACCTGGCTGTATGCAAATTAGTCTGTCCCTGGCCCAGTGCATCATGGGAACAGGGCAGACCAGACTACAAAAGCCAATTCTTACACTGGGAAGGAAACAAGCTTCCGGGGACCGGTTTCTGGCATTTCAGCCGTCTTCGGCCCGGCTTGCTTGAATCCTGTTGGTGCAATGAGCAAGGGACTCTCATCTGAGTATACCCTTCCACGCTTAGGGTGGACAAAAATATTTACAACAAGGGGTGGTGATGGACAGAGTCTCTGAATTAAGCAGAATACTCTCACCCAGTCAAGACGACGCCTGAAATGGCAGAAACCGGTCCCCGGAAGCTTGTCTCCTTTCTGGTGAAGAATTGGCTTGGTAGTTTGGTCTGCCCTTTTCCCATGATGCACTGGGCCAGGGACAGACTAATTTGCATATAGCCAGGTTCTGAGCTGGGATGGGGCAGTGAGCTAAATAACGGTGATGGATCAAGCCCTGATCTTTGGACTGGGTAAGAGTGGTCTGCTTAATTCAGACACTCTGTTCATCACCACCCCCTTTTCTGAATCGTTTTTGGCCACTATAGGTGTGGCAGGGTATACTCAGACATGAGTCCCTTGCTCACTGCTCCATCAGGATTCAAGCAAGCCGGGCCGACGACGCCTGAAATGGCAGAAACCGGTCCCCGGAAGCTTGTCTCCTTTCTGGTGAAGAATTGGCTTGGTAGTTTGGTCTGCCCTGTTCCCATGATGCACTGGGCCAGGGACAGACTAATTTGCATATAGCCAGGTTCTGAGCTGGGATGGGGCAGTGAGCTAAATAACGGTGATGGATCAATCCCTGATCTTTGGACTGGGTAAGAGTGGTCTGCTTAATTCAGACACTCTGTTCATCACCACCCCCTTTTCTGAATCACATTAATATTGCCACTCCAAACTGACAACATCGCTGAAAGTGTTGGACTTTGGAGGGGGTAAATTTATGATTCCCATTCCAGCTAATCAATAGTAGAGAAAGTGTGACAAATTGGATGGGCCTTTGTTACTATTTCCACTCCAATCTCGACAATAAAGAAAGTGTTGAACTTCGGAGGGGACAAATTTACAATTCCCACTCCACCTTGAACAACAGTAAAGGAAGTAGTGGACTTTGGAGATTAAAATGTATTATTTCTATGCCAATGTAAGCAACAGTAGCAAAAGTGTTAAAATTTGAAGAGACTAATCTTCTTGTCCCAATTCAACCTGATGAGCAGTATAAAAAATGTAATCCTCTAAAAACCTAAATAATAAGATAATATTGATGCAAATCAAAAATATATATTGGCATCTATATTAAAAAAAAATACAAATATTTGGATAAAACTTAAAAATAAGCATGATGATTAAAATAAACATATGTACAGATGTGGTAATATATTGAAAATGAAAGATATACACAAAAACGAACAACATAAATATAAATTATTTAAGCACTTAAGTTATATTATTATGAGGCAATTTTACAAATTGATGTGGAATAAATTTCAATTGATTGTAAATGTAAAAACTTCTTCCTGATTTGTCTACAAAGCAAATAACCCATGAATATAAACATTTTAAAAATAAATATTATAATGTATTCAACATAATAAACACAAACAAAATATAAATAAGCGCTGACTCTCTGAAACCGAGCCGTGAGGGAAACGGCCAACGCCAGCACCTACCTGCTCACTCAAGGAGACCCTGTCCTTTTCCCATGGTACCACCGCCATGAGGGGAACGGCCAGTGCCCATCTGCGCTCGCAGCACCCGTGCTCACAACTCCCAGGGGGCTGCGCGAGGGCGCTCTTTGCACGCGTCAGATGAGAGTGCCGGAGGCCTTCAAAGCCGGCCTGGCCCTCCCGGAGCGCAGGACGCGCTGACTCTCTGAAACCGAGCCGTGAGGGGAACGCCAACGCCAGCACCTACCTGCTTATTCAAGGAGACCCTGTCCTTTTCCCGTGGTACCGCCGACGTGAGGGGAATGGCCAGTGCCCATCTGCGCCCGCAGCCTCCGTGCCTACAACTCCCAGGGGGCTGCGCGAGGCACTCTTTGCACGCGTCAGAGTAGGGCGTCGGAGGCCTTCAAAGCCGGCCAGAAATGTAACATCTATATATTGGGTCCCGAAACTAAGGTACTGTTGACTATGTGTCCAGTCTACTAAATAACTAGTTCTGTTACCTCTTTGTTCAAACTGGTATTCTGAATATTTTCCACTGACTTTGCACAGAGTATTCAAAGGAACTGTTTGCACACAGGATCTTTTTGATTTAGATAGTGTTTCTTTGTTTTGTCTTGTTTTATTGATATGTATGCAATTTGTATAGCCTATTGAGTCTGATAGTAGGTGTGCTATTTTTTAAATACTCTCCCTGCCCAAATCTAATCAATATTTTGAGGGAGACTTTAATTCTGCATAATGGGGAAACGGGCATGTGTAGAAAAGAAACAGATGCCAGCACCACCCAAATCAATGTCCAGCAAACCTACTTCTATAGACAGAATGTTGAAAAAAGCTCTGGGAGCAGTAGCCACTGAAATTGAGAGGACTGAGAGACGTCTGTCCCTGACTCCAAATCTAGACATTGCATCCCCTGATCCTAGGCCCTTCCAACCATCAGGGGCCTCAGTGATCGAGCTCTCTAGTGATCAACCTCAGCTTACCAAACCAACTAGTCCAGACCGACCTAGGGCTATCACGCCAAAACAACAGGGAAGAAAATGTAAATCTAAATCAAATCTCAAGGCGAAAGTTACAACAAGAAGGAAAAAAACGATAGGTAGAACCCCCGACAATGGAATCTCTGGGGAGGGGGACCCTAGACGAGAGTGTAGAAACCACTAGTGATCAGCCATTGTGGGTTACAAAGTTGGTGGTCGATCTTCAGATCCAACTGAGGGAAATTGTCAAGGATGAACTAAGACCCCTCCAAGACCGAATTAAGGGTTTGGTTACTATTTTTAACGACTGGGTTAGTAGCACAAGAAAGGGTACAGAGTTCCCCGGGAAGAGTGGAAAAGAAAGGGTGCGTGTACTGGAAGAAGGGGGGAATCCCCTTGTTGGAACTAAAACCCTCACACACCCAGAAAACTAGGTGTCATGCTTCATCATATGGGTTTATCCATGCATGTTAACTACTACCCTCTGGTCAGGTCTACCTGACCAGAGGGTAGTAGTTAACATGCATGGATAAATCCAGGGCATTTATCTCCCCTCCCACTTTTTAATCAAGGGAGTCAACCACACGAATAAATTACATTGTGGACTGACCCACCTTTTTTATCATTCACCTTTTCACGCCACGACTACACTTCCCCGCCCTCTCACACGCATGCACCATATGGCCGGAGCAAAAGATCTCCGATAAAGAGCCCCGGTTTCGGGTGCCCGTCAGACATTGCAGCGCCAGTCTGACAAGGAGCAGAACCCAAATGATGAAGCATGACACCTAGTTTTCTGGGTGTGTGAGGGTTTTAGTTCCAACAAGGGGATTCCCCCCTTCTTCCAGTTCACGCACCCTTTCTTTTCCACTCTTCCCGGGGAACTCTGTACCCTTTCTTGTGCTACTAGTTATTGGACTTGTACACTGGACCCCATTAAATATTGTCCTTCCTTAGTCCCTTCCTTGTCTAAATAAATGACTGGGTTAGAACAAGGGCGGCAATCGATAACGCCCCTGGCCTAGAATCCGGGATTAACACCCAGCCCTCTACTAGTAACATATTGGCTAACCAGCATACAGTCAGCACAGAGCAAGCCCTGCTTCCAAAATCCAATGGGGAAAGTTTAGCACTGGAGGCAAATAGAGGTAGTGGGGTAAGTTTAACTCGGGGTAACGCCAATCCATCAACTCTCATGTCAATATCGAGGATAAAAACAGGAGAACTAAAATCAAATAATAAGCAGACGGGGCGACGTATCATCAAACATGGATGATACCAACTACCTTGCCCCTCCCCAGTTATAAACTTACCCCCGCATCAACCCCATATGTCCTCATCCTTGCAGGTACTCCTGAACTTAAAAGGGGCCATTTTGAATCACATCAAGATTTAAAAAACAAATGTGTCCATTGGCTTGTAAATCATACCCCCTTTAGTCATGAGCATGTGGACAAGATTCTATCGACACGCGGGGTGGGTTGGATTGACAGACGGCACAAGACATACATGGCGACTGCATAGTTATCAATTTTTTAAATCCACAGGTGACCCAAAGAGTTTTAGCTAGAGAGGATGGGAGGGACAAGGGTGGAATTGTATTACTCCCCTTAGGTTATTTCTACCCCCCCACTTGACCCCTCATGTTTTACAGCACTAAGTGTTGCAATGGAGACCTGTTTATTATAATGGTACGTTTCCTCGCCCATTCCAACATTGGCAAAAGCAACCCAGTTTTAACATTCCTACTGGAAACAGGTTCAGTAGCCTTGAAGGAGTAGATTGACTAGAACAAAACTCCTCCAATACTAAGGCCCAAATCTCTATCCCACATTCAGAAAGTCAGTAACAGGTTGTCCCTACGGTGACTGGTCACCCAGTGGGGGGGGGTTCATCAGGTGGGAGCATGAGCGGCTCCCCTGGTTGCACCCACCCATGAGGTGACCCACCGCCGATCGATAATCCCAGGGATTGCCCACATGGAGGCTCAAACTCTGGGGATGCTAGTGGATCACCAAAAATGTCTCAGTTCTTACCCATTTTGGCCCGCCAGAAACAGAATCCCACTACCTGTCACAAAAAAAGGGTCCTAGTATGGAACATTACTGGTTCGATGAATAATATAGATGACCCGAAGTGGGATTCATTGACCAGCCAATTTGAGATCTGCATGTTCTACAAAACATGGGCAAGAGTGGAGGTTTTTAAGCCGGGTTTTGCTATTTTTAACATACCCACATCATTGGGGGCAAAGGGAGACCGTCTGGTGGCCTCAGCGCATGGGTAGGAGTCCATTTAGGCTGTAAGGCTAACCAGATCGACACAGGTTCTAATGACATTCTGTGTGTCATACTCCAATTTCCATCTAAGATTTCTGTAGCTCTTATCATGTATATTCTAGACCCATGGTCTTGGGCAAAGACTCAGTCACATTGGAAGCATTAACTGTATTTTTAGGCACCATTGCTGCTAATCACATGGTGATATTAGGAGGGGACTTTAATTGTCATTTTGAGCCCCTGGAGGGAATTCTCCCAGATAGCCTCTCCGATGAGGACAAATTTTGGGCAATCCCGGAGACGCCATGCCCTCCGGTTAAAAAATGGTCCCCCCCTGGAGAACCAGATGAATTGTCTTGTTCTTAAGCACTCGTTAAGAGCTTGCAATGGTAGAACACCGTCCGATACTTCCAATAGTTATACCTTCTATAGAAAAGGCCATGGTTCTCTATTAGATTACATTATAATTGATTCAAAATCCTGGGACAGGCTGATTGATTTTAAAATTGTCCCACGTTTGGACAGCGACCACTATGCACTTGTACTGGAACTCAAACCACTTAATCTTGGGAAAACTCTCCCCCGGTTGAATCTAGCAACTTAAAATTGGCTCGCTCCAGTTGCAGGAGAAGAGTGAGATGGACTCATTTTTGCCACTCCCAAGACAAATTGAGCACCATGTATGAAGATTTAATCCCTGTTCTTTTGGCGGCATCAAATTCAATAGCCGTAAATGGAGTTGGTCATGATATTGAGAAGGTGGCAAAAAATCACACCAAATTAGGAGAAGTCGCATTGACTTTCTTCTACCCTAAAAAAAACCAAATAATAAATCACCCAGGCAGGAAGCCCCATTCATGGTTTAATGACCGGTGCCGCATGGCTAAAAGAATGCTAGTAGCATCAATCAAGGCTAAGGATCGCCTGGAAATTAACACAGCAGCGAAGGCATACAAGGTGGCTATCTATGGAGCCAAAAAGGAGTGGGAACTGGAGAGGTGGGATGCATTGAGAATTGCTCTTGGGGCCTGGGATATGAGGACCTTCTGGGGCATTGTCAATTCTGATAGTTCTGGACCCAAGTCATCGGTAGGCCCGAACTTGGATGAAGAGGTCTGGCGGGAATACTTTGAATCCCTCTACTCCAAGGAAGCCACGCTGCCTGGTGCGCCTCCAGCAGGATGTCATTCGGGGATAGACTCTCCCCTACACCCTGATTCCATTGATTATCCCTATGACAATAGCTCCAGTATTAGTATAAGCTTAAATGAAATTAAGGGAGCCCTAGCGAAAATAGCCCCAAGCAAAGCTTCAGGCCTGGATAAGATCCCTGGGGACCTTTTCCGCAGCGAGCCAGCTGTCTGGGCCCCGTACTTCTGGGTTTTATTCAATGCTATATTGCAGGGTATGAGTATCCCATCCAGCTGGCTTGGTGCGGAAATAATCCCAATCTTCAAAAAAGGCTCACCACTCTTGCCAACCAATTACAGGCCGATCAGCCTGATTGATGTTACTCAAAAAATCTTTGCGCGCATTCTGCTGCTCAGGCTACAAAATTGGATGGAAGAACAGAATATTCTGTCCCCTTTACAGGCAGGATTCAGGGGAAAACTATCTACCCTGGATCAAGTACTCACATTACAGCTGTTGTACTGGAAAACCGTGTGTCTGGAGGGTGGCAGTCTCTTCCTAGTATTCGTGGACCTGAGGTCAGCGTTCGATCTGGTTTATTTATTTTATTTATTTATAAAGTTTTATATAGCGCGGACATGACCCACAGGGGTATCAGAGCGTTTTACAGTACCTGATTATCAAAAGTTATACGTACAGTCATGAATCGCATATATTACAATACAAATGAGGTAGACATTGCTGTTTGATTAAAAGCAGAGGCAGAGTGCAGACAGAGCCTATGGGGTTGTCAGGGGGCTTTACAGGACATAATTATCAAAAGTTGTACATACAATCGGGGATCGCATATAATACAATATAGGTGAGGTAGACATTGCTGTTTGAATACAAGAAAAGGCAGGTAGGCTTCTAGGAGTTAAAGGTTTAGGATGACAATTTGTTCATGAGAAACATTTTCGCTTCCTTTTTGAAGGTGGTAAAGGAAGGGATTCTGCGTAAGTCTGGGGGAAGGTTGTTCAAGATCTTCGGTGCGATACCAGAGAAAGCTCGGCATCCAGTTCTCTTTTTGTGGAAGGATTGAGGTTTTAGGAGAAGTGAGCTTGCGCTTCGCAATTGTCTCCTCCCGACTGTTCTAGCTTTTGTGCTAAATAGCTGGGAGTGTTGCTGTGTAAGGCTTTGTGTGTCATGCAGGCGATCTTTAGTTGTATCCTCGACTCGTATGGTAGCCAGTTCAAAGCCTTAAGGGCCGGGGTGATGTGGTTATTTCTTTTTATTCCGGAGACCAGCCTGGCCGCCGCATTAAGTGATGCTCTGAGCGGTGCTAGTTTGTATTTAGGAAGACCGCAAAGAGTGGTGCTTCCGTAGTCCAGTCTTGGTAGTACTAGTGCTTGGACCGCCATTTTTAGATCAGACTGTGGGAGGAAGGGTTTAAGTTTCCTTAAGATACTCAGCTGAAAGTTGGTTCCTTTGCTGGTATTGTAGATTTGTTCCTGCATATTTAAATGTTTGTCAATGGTGATTCCCAGGGATTTTGTGGAGTCAATGATGTGAAGGGCGCAATCAAAGGAAGTAAGATGCTTCAGCCATGAGTCTATCTTGGGTGCATGATTGGGAGGGGAGATGAGGAGGAACTCAGTTTTTTTGGTACTAAGCATGAGGTGGTTGCCATTGAGCCAACTTTGGGTATTATGAAGAATGGCGTTGAGGGAGATGAAATCCTCTGGTGAAGAGATTTTCAAATAAAGTTGAGTGTCGTCCACGTATAGATGATATAAAATGTTTACAGAGCTAAGTGCATTAGCAAGGGGTTCCATGAGAAGATTAAAGAGGATAGGTGATAGAGCTGATCCCTGTGGGACTGCTAGTGTGACCAAGGAAGGTTGAGAGAATGATTGCTTCAGCTTGATTCTTTGGGTTCTGTTGCTTAGGAATGAGTTAATCCACTGTAAAACTGGATCGGTTAGGCCCATCCTTCGTTCCAGTAATGACAGTAGATTGTCGTGTTTAATCGCGTCGAAGGCGGAGGATAGGTCGAGAAGTATCAATAGGCACGATTCATTGTGATCCAGCATTTTTAAGATGTCATCCATTATGTGTGTGAGGGCTGATTCAGTACTGTGACCTTGACGGAAACCGGATTGGTGATTATCTAGGAGGTTGAAGTTCTCGATGTGGTGGCAGAGTTGAATTTGTACACATTTTTCCATTAACTTTGCCAGCGTGGGGATGCTGGATATAGGTCGATAGCTGTTGAGGTCTGTGGGGAGGGAGTTGGCTTTCTTTAGTATGGGTGTGACCTGCCCTATTTTCAGACAGTCCGGTATGGAACCTTGCCTAAGTGAGGCATTGACAATTTTTGCCCATAAAGGTAGAATGGAGGACTTTATCATTTTGAATACAGATGGGGGTAGGGGATCGGAGAAATGGTTGGCAGGGTTTATTGATAGCAGGGTGCTATAGATTTCTTGTTCAGTGATGGGCGAGAATGAGTGCCAGTTGGCATTGTTCTTTGGTACTCCGGTCGGCAGGTAGAAAAGGTCCTTGATCTGTGAGTAGAGAATTTTTTCTTGGTCAGTAGATAGTTGTGGTTCTTTCTTGGATTGAATGTCGTTTTCTATGGTTCTAGTCTTTTCTAGGAAGAATTTGGCCAGCTCGTCGCAGTTGGGGGTAGCCAGGTTGCTGAGCTCCACTACATTTGCAGAGTTGTACGATTGTTGTTTTACGATTTCAAATAACTTTTTAGGACGGTTTATGGCTTGGTTCAGCTGAGTTTTGAAGAAGTCTGCTTTAGCTTTTGTGATTTTTCTGTTGTACGTGTTTCTCAGTGCCCTAAGTTGGTGTAGATGATCAGCGGAGGGTGTTGCTTTCCATGCTCGCTCAGCTAGCCTTAATTTGCGTCGGTCTAAGTTAAGATTCTCATTGAACCATGGTTTGGAGATTTTGGCGGAGACATTTTTTTATTGAAGGGGCGCTGTGGTATCCAGGATTTCAAGCATAGTGGCGTTGTAGAAATCTGTGAGATCTTGGACGTCGGCCATATCTGCTGATGGTGTCAGGGCGGAATTGCATTGGGACATCAGGGCAGTAGCATCGATATTCCTTATATTCCTTTTCCATTGTTTAGTTTTTGTAGGTTGGTTTCGTTTTGGAGTTACCTCGCTGTTGATGGAGAAGAGGATATTGTAATGATCAGTCCAGTCACATGGGGAGATAGATTCTAGCGATATGATGTTTCTTTTAGCTATGACGAGGTCTAAAGTCTCCCCCTTGTTATGGGTTGGGCTGTCACATAATTGCGATAGTTCCTGGTCTGCCAGAAAGGATTTGAAGCCGCTTACATCGTGATCGCCGGTATTGCTCCAATGGAGATTGAAATCTCCCAGAAAGATCTGCGGCACTTGTGAGTTGGCATTGACTGTAATGACTTCCATTAGCTCATCGATGAACCTCGGATTGTCACCTGGGGGGTGGTATATTAAGTGAAGTTGGCAGATGATGCCCTTGTCATCCGAGATGTTGGTCCAAAGATATTCACAAGAGGATAGGGAGATGGTGTCTGATTGTTTAACTGTGATGGTGTTTCGATGGATGCAGGCAATCCCCCCTTCGGGTTTCTCTGTTCTATCCCTGCGAAATATATCATGACTAGGGGGGACCAGTAGGTCCAGGATGGGAGCAGAGGAACTCTTTAGCCATGTCTCTGTGAGGATGATGATGTCCAGTTCATTTGCAAGAATTAGGTCATAAATGACCATAGCATGTTTGTTAGCCGATCTGCAGTTGATTAGAGCACACTTTAATTTGCTAATCCGGTGGGTGACGATTGATTGAGTTAGATTGACCTTTGTGAGGTTTTCCCTAATTATGGATCTGTGGTTGTGAGTGGGTTCTCTGTGTGGGTTGGGTCTGATGGCTTGGATGGTGCAGTCTATGGACTTGCTATTGCCAGTATGACTTGTGTATGAGGCGAGAAGGTTGTGTAAGTCATTGTCAGATAGACCATCCATAGATCTCATTGGACGATCCGGATCATAATGGGAGGGTATTTTACTCTGTGTTATAGTGACTGGATGTGGAGTCGTGGATAGGTAACTGCTGGTGTGCTGTCTAGTTTGGTTCGCTGTGCTAGTGGCTTTATTAAAGTTTAGGAGTTCATTAGTGATTGAAGATAGATTTTTCATCTCATCCTTGAGCTGGGATAGGCCTAGGGTTAGCTCGTTGAATCGAGCGGTCCTGTCATGGTTAGGGCACCCAATTAGGTGTGTGGTCGAGTGCTCCCCCGTATTGGTAGTTCCTCCATTGTAGTCAGATAGCATGGAGAGCTGAGTATCGGATTGGGTGGGGATATCTTTGTTAGTTTTTGATGGGGTTGGATGAGCAGGGAGGGTAGAAGGTGGGTCGGAGTGGGGGATGATCTTAAGAGGAGCTGCCATGGGAGGGGGTGTTGCATGTGGAGGGGGTATGGGCACTGTATGTAGAGTTTGGGAGAATGGGAAGGGCATCTCGGGTGTTAGGAGTTGGCCGTGGATCAAAGTCAATGTCGGGTCAGGGGGGATGTTTAGCAGATGGCTCATCTGCTAGTTGGGTAGTAGGAGTGTCAGGGAAATCAGTATGGCGGTCGTTATCATCGCTTATGACTGTCCGAATTGAGCCCGAGGGCCCTGGAGAGGTAGAGTAGGCTGAGAGGTACGTGTGGGGAGCATTGGGGGTGTGGTGCATCTTGTCAATGCCTGAGATTGTCCTAACAGTGTCCGGGGGCCCTGGTGTGGTTGAGACAATAGTAGGGGACGTGTAGGCATCATAGGGTGTGTGGTGCTCATTATCTATGTTTATGACTGTCCGAGCTATACCTGTGGTCCCTGGTGTGATAGGGTCAGTTGGAGGGGGTGTGTGGGAATCGTTGAGGAGGGTGAGGCGATGGGTATGGTTCCTTGGAGTAGTTAGTGGATTAGGTCGTGAAGATTGTATGTCTTCTGAGAAAATGGGAGGAGTTGAGTCATGTAGGGAATTTCTCTTGCTGTTTGCTGCTCTTTTAAGAATAGGAAATATCTTGTCTATGAGAGCTAGGTTACTATCGGAGGCTTGTATGAGGATGATGCCATTGTTATATATGGATATGGTAGCATTCGCCTTGCAGACGTCTGAGGCTATAACCGTCAATTTGATAGCATGAGGGGTTTTCCTAGTATTTGAGATTCGAAGCAAGGAGTAGAGGGTATTCCTCCACTTTGCACGTTTTTTTGTGTGGAAGATGAGGTCATTTGAAAGACTGCCCTTGCTTGGGGAGAGATAGGGATCTGATATCAGTGTCTCCGGATGCGATTTAAGGATTCTGTGTTTGTAATTCTTGGCAGCGTTTTTAGATAACTTGGTGGGGGGGTATGAGATGATGAAGGCATGGCAGCCTGATGGCTGTAAGCTTAGATCCATTATATTTAATAATTATTATTTTTCCCTCTCTCTTTTTGAACTCACTTATCTTCCTTGACTTCCTTGTTTTCTTTATCTTAACATTTATATTCTTATTTCTTGGTTTCACTACGTCTTCACTGTTTCCTCCTATCTGCATTCAGGTATTTGCTGGTGTCTATCAGTAGTCCTAATACCGTTCTAAGATGGCCGCCGCTTTTTCCATGCTATGTCCTCTTTTCATTTATGTGATCAATCCTCTCTTCTCCTCTCTTCAGTCCTCTTTTTATGCTTATGACATGGGAGCAGCAAGGCTCCTCGAGGCAGACCTGTTTCACTATTAGGGATGGTGTGGAAGAGAGGCCCCATTTGAATAGTTAGGCTCTCGAGACAGGCGCCATTTTGGGGGCAGTCAAATAGGTTAGAATGTAGAGAGCAGTCCTGTTCCCGTGCTTCTTTCCAGTGATGATGTGTCTCGAGCAGGCGCCATCCTAAGGTCAGGCATCCCGTTTTCAGGCTCCTATCTATTCCAAGGACCTTCGTAATAGACTGTACAGCGCTTCCCCAAAAATAATATCTCACCTCAGTAATTGCCCAGAGAGAACAGCAGTGTTACGATGCGTGGGCAGACAAGAGCTGAGAATCGATGCAGGCAGTGCAAGGGGCGCTATCCGACTGCTGGCTGCTCATGCTGGTTGCGAGACTCTGGAGCCAAAATGAGGCGGTACATAGAGGTCCGATGACCCGTGTAGACCAGGCGATGTGCGCAAACTTTTTTTTCTGCTGCTCCCACCTCCTGCACAGCCCCGAGGCAGGGCTTGGGAGACGAGCGGTGGTTCGCAGGCAGCGTAGGCTCTCCCCTGCCGCGCTTGGAGTGAGTCAGTCGGCGGGAGGTAAAAGAACGAACGAAAGTCAGCGGCAGGGCAAAAAGGACGGGTGGCGATCATTTACCGATCCCCTCCAGGCAAAGATGGCTCCCTTCACGTCCTAGGCGCTGAGATTGACCGCCGCCATCTCTGATGCTGATCGCAACACCCAACAGCAATCAGATCATAACAAATGATCCTCCAGCGGACCTCACAGCGGAACGATTCCCAGTTGTTGAAACCCAGCGTTATGCAGGCAATGAAGGGTCCGGTTCGCTGGACCCAGGCGCTACGAAGGTGAACAGCTCTGGAATCAGGCTTTCCGGGACCCGAGGCTGCCACAGAGGTGAGTTGCCGTCCAATATTTCCTGAAAAGGATCTGTTAGGTTGCCCAGTAGTTGCACGACGTGTAGACAGGAGGTAGGCCGGTGTTGGCTAGGTTTATGCAGGGATATCCACCAAAAGGTGATCCCAGAAACCTGGAGCTCCAACAGGAAGCTCCTACACGGCGGCCATTTTTCACTTTGTGGACAAAAAACTGTGGACATTCCTCCATGAGTTGGGGGTTCCTGAATATTTAACCCATCTCATTAAACGGCTTCATGAGGTTTGGCAAGGATGGTGAGCTAACTGCTCCCGTCCCGATTAAGAGCGGTGTCCGCCAGGGATGTGTCCTTGCCCCCACTCTTTTTAGTTTATATATTAAAGGCCTAGTAGATTCTCTCCTGATTGAAAAAGACCTAAATGCACCTAAGTTAGCCTCCCGACTGATCCCGGCAATGATGTTTGCCGATGATACATTACTAGTTTCCAAATCACCCATGGGGTTACAGAGGATTCTTAATAAATTTGAAGTTTTTTGCAGAGAAAGAGGGTTAGAAATTAACCTGCAGAAAACCAAATTTATGGCGTTTAATAGTTCCAAGAGTGCACGTCCTAATCCCCTACTATATGGCAAACCTCTTAAAAGAGTTTCCTCTTTTATTTATCTGGGGATTACCATTACAGATAAAATGGATTGGGAGGCACACATTAAAAAATCATCCCTAAAAACTTGCACAATCATCTGGTGGGATTTTGAAGGTCTTCTGTAAGTCCACCCTGAAACCAATTAGCCCAGCTATAGAAATCTACAAGGTGCAAGCCCGGGGAGGGGTATTATACAGGGCTGAATTATGGGGCCAATCTGGTCCCGAGAACTTACCACAGGTAGAGGACAGCTTTCTAAGACATCTGTTGAATCTCCCACAGAGCACCCCGCTAACTCCTCTCCGATTAGACTTGGGGCTTATGGCAATATCAGAAGTACTGAATCTTAAACCCTTAATGTATTGGCGCGTTTTGTGGGTAACCCCAGAACTTTCATCTTATAGAGAAGAACTTTTAGAGGTAATGCATCTGCGGGGGGCTGCCAATTTGCCGTGGCTAGCTTACATCAAACACACGTTTATCAGCATGGGGCTACGGGAATTCTGGGATGACCCTGAGCTTGCCTGCTCCTCATTATCTAGGAAACAACTGAAGATTCAGTTTGAGGAGCACAAAATGGCTGAGCTTAATAGCTGCCCACGAATAGGCAAGTTAACCTCAGCATTCCTAGAGATAAAAGACAGGTTCTCATTTGAGCCGGCCCTAGATTTCATTAAACTAGCTGCCGCTAGAAAACTTTACCTTCAGTATAGATATGGGGTGTTGCCACTTCGCTGTTTCAATCACAAATGGAAGGGTCCCCAAGCTTCAAATTGTCCAGCTTGTGACTACCCTGATGAGACATTAATAGAGAAGAAAAATGCCAGGGCTCGATTTTTGAACCACCAAATTTATTTATTCAGCTGGTGTAAACCTTCATTGCTTGATTTCTAGAAGGTATGCAATCGTCATTGTTTCAAATATTTACACATTTCGACAATATACAGAGAGAAAAAAACTTCCCTTCTACTGGGGATACAATGTAAGCAACATTTCAAACATTTCCATTGTTGCAGTGTATTCAAACAGAAATAAATAAAGAAAAATTCAGAAACAGTTATATGGCGGTGCTCTTCATGGCCCTGTATGAGGAGCGCTTCATCTTCCACAATAATCCATTTCACCAAAATATCAGTAAATGGTATCGTTTTATTGATGACATCTGGTGTCAATGGAAAGGGTCTGAAGAAATGCTCACCCAGTTCCACCAGTGGCTTAACACCAGACACCCAGATATAAAATTCACAATGACATCCAGCAGAACATCATTGACGTTTTTGGATGTGGTGGTTTTTCCCTATGAAAATGAGTTGACAACCACTTTACACCGAAAAGACACAGACAAGAACACCATCTTGCACTATGCCAGTTACCACCCCAAAAGTCTAAAATCCAATCTACCCTACGGGCAGATGTTGAGAATCCGACGAAATTGCTCCAGGAAGGAAGACTTCATGATCCATTCACAAATACTGAGTGACCAATTACAACAAAGGGGCTACCCCCACAAGTTACTCAAACATTCCACTACCCGGGCCTGGCACACACCACGAGAGGAACTATTGAAAACCCAAAAGGAAACCAAACCCTTAGAACGGCCTGTATGTGTCACCACTTTCGGGCCATACACTAATAAGTTTAAATCTATCATCTTAAAAAATTGGCATTTAATCCAAAATTCAGAAGTCCCGATGGAACAGCCATTGTTTGCTCTGAAGAGGAACAGAAGCATTGGACAACGCATTGTAAGAGCCGATCTAGGAGTAAGTCAAGCCAAAGCAGACTTACGTGCATTATGGAAACTCCCACCAGTAACTGGTCACCACAAATGTGGCTCATGTGCCTGCTGCCCCAATACAATAGAAGGTGACGAATTCACATTCAAATCAATATAATGGACACACAAAGGATTCTCCAATTGTAAAACAGCGAACGTAATATATGGAGTCATGTGCCCTTGTCCGAAGCTGTACATAGGCAAAACCACACAAAAAGCCAACCAGAGAATAACCCAACACAAATCTAGAATTAAAAACAAAGTTCTGTCTGCACCCATGGTGCAACATTTTGTGGATCAAAAACACAATGAAAACGATTTCAAGTGGACAGTATTACAAGCGATGAAAGTTCCTCCCAGAGGAGGAAACATCGATGCCATGCTACTCAAACAAGAAGCGTATTTAATTTTAAAATTTAATTGTGTGATGGACGGCCTGAATGAAATGTCTGAACTGCAAAGATCCTATCAATAATTCCTCCGTGAACCCCACAGTCGCAGATAAACACACTATTCGAAGAGAGCATAGCTAATGTAGTTTGGCACTTTACCCCCCATACTTCACAGCATCACGTTACATCTCACAGAAGATGCAAATAGAACGCAGGACTACAAATCCCATAATACTTAGCAACATATATAAACAGGAAATCGCGTCCCACCGGGTTAGCAAAATCATTTTGACTATCCACACATCGAGCGAGAACAGCGTGACTTCACAGAAACCCGAGCGCAGCTAGAGACTCTCTGACTAAGGTATGACGCATAGCGCACTAAAAGTTCAAGTATCGACTAACATTATCGTTGAAAACAAATGGTAGACACTGCTTTTAATTTTCTCACAGAACCAGTATTGAAAAACAACCGCCTACCGATTAGGAAGTGGGAAACGTCAGGGTCGTCTGCCGCGCTCCTCCCAAGTAAGCAAACCACATGTTTAACGTTCAGCAAAACACAAAGACAAGTCAGACCGGGACTGATTGTTAATTTTTAAACCTCACAGAATAACCGGGGAACGCGCAAATTAACTACTTTCAAAGAACAGTTTGAGTTATGACAACAACCCACAAAAATCACGTAAGTGCCAGCACATTTTTTACTGGGAACTACTTCTATAAATGGAAGTGTAAAACACATAAATTCCATTATAACCGCCCAACCTTACCTCTGTTTAGGTGGTGGTGTATAAATTCAAAGCTCACTCGATGCCCCATCTTTGAAAAAAAAGAGATACCGTGAAATAAGGTAATAACTTCACAAGCTTCGTCTACACACGAAGCTACTTTTGAATTATAGGAGAAGGAGATATTAAATGTCCCCAATTTCTACACCGCAGGTACACAGCCCAGCCCTGAGGAAGAACCCCATTGATTATAAGAAGGGTTTGGAAACGCGTCGGCTATTTGGCTGTTGAAAGAGACGCAAAATAGCATAGGGCAACTTAATTACAAAACTGGCATACTACAACCTTTTTTGGTGTACATGATTTATTTCTGTTTTCTCGAAAAAATGAACGTATAACTGTTGGTGTACATGATTTATTTCTGTTTTTTCGAAACAATGAACATATAACTGTTTCTGAATTTTTCTTTATTTATTTCTGTTTGAATACACTGCAACAATGGAAATGTATGAAATGTTGCTTACATTGTATCCCCAGTAGAAGGGAAGTTTTTTTCTCTCTGTATATTGTCGAAATGTGTAAATATTTGAAACAATGACGATTGCATACCTTCTAGAAATCAAGCAATGAAGGTTTACACCAGCTGAATAAATAAGTTTGGTGGTTCAAAAATCGAGCCCTGGCATTTTTCTTCTCTATTAATGTTCACATTGTCCAGCCAGGACCCGTAGGACAAAACCCCTCCATTTATAGGCTTAATTGAGCAGGCATCCGCCTGTGCGGGTTTCATTAACATAAGAGTTTAAATAATTCTGAAGCAAGCATCACGACGGGCTATACAATATAACCCGTTGGAACATGTCAGAGGAGGAAACACTTTCCTTTTCTGAGGCACACATTAAAAATTTAGTTTCGGGACCATCTCCGTTTTCCGCAATCAAACTTAGTTCAAATGCTCAGCAACAAAATGAAAGTGACAAACTTTTAAGATTACATAAAAAACATACACGCACGGAATTGCACGGGCATTTCTTGTTTGAGCACCTCAAGGCAGGAACCATACCGTGGGGTCTTCAAATAAAAAACGTGCCTGTGGTGTTCACGGATGATCCCTTGTACAAAAAGGGCTTCAGCTATATAGCGACGAAATGCAGTAGAGACCTCATGGTCCATACTGTAGAGACAGCAAAGAGAATTTGCGATAAAGAAAAGGAAGAAATAGAGGGATTAATTAAAGCTATTGAAGACAACCACACAGTTGATGAAGCTAAAGCTTTACTAGAAAAGATCAATAAAGAAATTGCAACATTCAGGGACAACACCATAAATTTCAGGTCTAATAAATTTGATAAGGACGTCAAGTCGTTCAAAATAGAATCAGTTTACCCATATCTCAAGGAGGACTATTACACCCAAACTGAATCGCGAAGAGCGTTGTCACAATTCCAAGGGAGGTCCAAAAACAGATTTCTAACCTTTTCGGAAAGTTCATCTTCCGAATCAGCTAACGACTCAGACCCCAGGGAGGGATCCTCTAAAAGAAATTCTTTTTTAGAGAAGGGCGAAGGCAGGGGAAGAGTAAGATTCAAACCGCAGCCCCAACCATGGGAAATGCGAACACGAAGAACCCAATACAAAACGTAGATACTACCTCCATAGTGAATATTTCTGACAAAGTACTAACCACACATGAAAAGTCCGTATTAGAACTAGGACTTAAAATTGTACCCACAGCTAATACTGACCTGACACACCTAAAAATCGAAGCGCTGGAGTTTTGCCGTAAATTACGATTAAAGGCTTTTTTTCACAACAGGGAGGACACCAGAGTGAACGAACCCTCTAATCTATCCAATAAATCTACATTTCTACCCCCAACATACACAATCCCGAAGGAAATAATAGCCTTTGAACAGATCATTCTATCCTCCATCACACAATTAAGTAAACAGAAGATGTTCCTCAAGAGGAACATCAGCAGAGACCAAGAAACAGCATTGAACAGTTTACGCAATGACGAATCCATAGTGCTTAAACCAGCCGATAAAGGGGGCGCCCTGGTAGTCTGGGATCGAAATAAATACATTGCCGAAGCCAATAGTCAAATCAAGAATACCGAATGGTATAGAGAAGTTAAAGAGGACCCTACTCCACAAATAAGAGCTGAGATTTTGATCAAAATAACGGAGGGTCGTGACAAAGGGATACTAGGAATGAAAGAGTTCCAATATCTTGATAAAAAAAGTCCACGCATTCCAGTAATTTATTTTCTTCCGAAAATTCATAAAAGCTTATCTGAACCACCGGGAAGACCTATCGTTTCCGGGTGTGATTCAGTACTGGAACCTTTGGCAAAATATGTGGATGTGTTCCTAAAGCCCTTTTTGCCGGAAGTAAGATCATATTTAAAAGATACTAGGGACTTCATCAACAAAATTGAAGGGACCCCATTCGATGACAACCAGGAGCTGATGGTATCTTTTGACGTCGCTTCCCTGTACACTCAAATCCCTCAACAGGAGGGTTTAGAAGCAATGGAATATTATTTAGACACAAGACCCAGACCACACAGAGTCCCAACAGACTTTATCATTGACTTAGCGAGAATAGCACTCAAGAGAAACTACTTCAGGTTCATGGATGCGTTCTACGTACAGGTGAAGGGCACCGCCATGGGGTGTCCTTATGCCCCAGAAATGGCGGTGCTCTTCATGGCCCTGTATGAGGAGCGCTTCATCTTCCACAATAATCCATTTCACCAAAATATCAGTAAATGGTATCGTTTTATTGATGACATCTGGTGTCAATGGAAAGGGTCTGAAGAAATGCTCACCCAGTTCCACCAGTGGCTTAACACCAGACACCCAGATATAAAATTCACAATGACATCCAGCAGAACATCATTGACGTTTTTGGATGTGGTGGTTTTTCCCTATGAAAATGAGTTGACAACCACTTTACACCGAAAAGACACAGACAAGAACACCATCTTGCACTATGCCAGTTACCACCCCAAAAGTCTAAAATCCAATCTACCCTACGGGCAGATGTTGAGAATCCGACGAAATTGCTCCAGGAAGGAAGACTTCATGATCCATTCACAAATACTGAGTGACCAATTACAACAAAGGGGCTACCCCCACAAGTTACTCAAACATTCCACTACCCGGGCCTGGCACACACCACGAGAGGAACTATTGAAAACCCAAAAGGAAACCAAACCCTTAGAACGGCCTGTATGTGTCACCACTTTCGGGCCATACACTAATAAGTTTAAATCTATCATCTTAAAAAATTGGCATTTAATCCAAAATTCAGAAGTCCCGATGGAACAGCCATTGTTTGCTCTGAAGAGGAACAGAAGCATTGGACAACGCATTGTAAGAGCCGATCTAGGAGTAAGTCAAGCCAAAGCAGACTTACGTGCATTATGGAAACTCCCACCAGTAACTGGTCACCACAAATGTGGCTCATGTGCCTGCTGCCCCAATACAATAGAAGGTGACGAATTCACATTCAAATCAATAAAATGGACACACAAAGGATTCTCCAATTGTAAAACAGCGAACGTAATATATGGAGTCATGTGCCCTTGTCCGAAGCTGTACATAGGCAAAACCACACAAAAAGCCAACCAGAGAATAACCCAACACAAATCTAGAATTAAAAACAAAGTTCTGTCTGCACCCATGGTGCAACATTTTGTGGATCAAAAACACAATGAAAACGATTTCAAGTGGACAGTATTACAAGCGATGAAAGTTCCTCCCAGAGGAGGAAACATCGATGCCATGCTACTCAAACAAGAAGCGTATTTAATTTTAAAATTTAATTGTGTGATGGACGGCCTGAATGAAATGTCTGAACTGCAAAGATCCTATCAATAATTCCTCCGTGAACCCCACAGTCGCAGATAAACACACTATTCGAAGAGAGCATAGCTAATGTAGTTTGGCACTTTACCCCCCATACTTCACAGCATCACGTTACATCTCACAGAAGATGCAAATAGAACGCAGGACTACAAATCCCATAATACTTAGCAACATATATAAACAGGAAATCGCGTCCCACCGGGTTAGCAAAATCATTTTGACTATCCACACATCGAGCGAGAACAGCGTGACTTCACAGAAACCCGAGCGCAGCTAGAGACTCTCTGACTAAGGTATGACGCATAGCGCACTAAAAGTTCAAGTATCGACTAACATTATCGTTGAAAACAAATGGTAGACACTGCTTTTAATTTTCTCACAGAACCAGTATTGAAAAACAACCGCCTACCGATTAGGAAGTGGGAAACGTCAGGGTCGTCTGCCGCGCTCCTCCCAAGTAAGCAAACCACATGTTTAACGTTCAGCAAAACACAAAGACAAGTCAGACCGGGACTGATTGTTAATTTTTAAACCTCACAGAATAACCGGGGAACGCGCAAATTAACTACTTTCAAAGAACAGTTTGAGTTATGACAACAACCCACAAAAATCACGTAAGTGCCAGCACATTTTTTACTGGGAACTACTTCTATAAATGGAAGTGTAAAACACATAAATTCCATTATAACCGCCCAACCTTACCTCTGTTTAGGTGGTGGTGTATAAATTCAAAGCTCACTCGATGCCCCATCTTTGAAGAAAAAAAAGAGATACCGTGAAATAAGGTAATAACTTCACAAGCTTCGTCTACACACGAAGCTACTTTTGAATTATAGGAGAAGGAGATATTAAATGTCCCCAATTTCTACACCGCAGGTACACAGCCCAGCCCTGAGGAAGAACCCCATTGATTATAAGAAGGGTTTGGAAACGCGTCGGCTATTTGGCTGTTGAAAGAGACGCAAAATAGCATAGGGCAACTTAATTACAAAACTGGCATACTACAACCTTTTTTGGTGTACATGATTTATTTCTGTTTTCTTGAAAAAATGAACGTATAACTGTTGGTGTACATGATTTATTTCTGTTTTTTCGAAACAATGAACATATAACTGTTTCTGAATTTTTCTTTATTTATTTCTGTTTGAATACACTGCAACAATGGAAATGTATGAAATGTTGCTTACATTGTATCCCCAGTAGAAGGGAAGTTTTTTTCTCTCTGTATATTGTCGAAATGTGTAAATATTTGAAACAATGACGATTGCATACCTTCTAGAAATCAAGCAATGAAGGTTTACACCAGCTGAATAAATAAGTTTGGTGGTTCAAAAATCGAGCCCTGGCATTTTTCTTCTCTATTAATGTTCACATTGTCCAGCCAGGACCCGTAGGACAAAACCCCTCCATTTATAGGCTACCCTGATGAGACAGCACTCCACGTGTTCTTCAGCTGCCCTGGCTACTACCAAGTAAGAAAACGTTGGCTGGCGCAGATTTGTAGGAACCTTGGAACTAGATACTGTATGGAGGCGTACAAAATTCTCAAGCATGACACAAGTATCCCTATTGTGTTCTCAGTCGCAGGTTTGTTATTTTCCATGTGGTGCACTCGTAGGCTCTTTTTAAAATCTTCTCAACAGGCGATAGAAGCCACCGTAATAGAAACTTAACTATTCCACTTTTTGATAAGTTGGGTAGTTTACTTTCCCATGGTTATCCGCTGGTAGCTTTAAATTCCCAGTTCCGGTATTCTGTTCTAACAAAAATTTGTCTACACATTGTTTGAGGGAACTGCGAACAAATTCGTTTATTTCCTTAATTCTTGTAAAAACTCTTTGTGTAGAAGTGACCTCTGGCAGGTACGAAATTCAGTGTGAGGACCGTGCCGACACTTGTAATATAAGATTGTGGTCATCTTTTTATGAACTTTTTTAGAATTAACTTATTTATTTATTTATTACTTGCACTATGCACTTTCCATAGATGAATTCTTGTTCATAGCTTAGTACAACCCTCTGCGATATGATCTGTTGTCCCCCATTTCAGGGCATACAGCACTCTAATAGGCCTGTGAATTTTTGTATGTCTATTGTATGGTATTAATGTATATATTGATATCTACTCAATCCTCATTCTCATAATAATGTGTAAATGCATTATGAGGGTATTTCACTATTTTATTGTAATTTTATCGTCTTTTTCTTGTTCTTAAAATTTATTTGTATGTATTTTGACTGTACTTTTGAGGTCATATTGACCGAAATATAGTTGTATTGATGATGTTGATGAAATATACATAAAAATTATAACTAACATAGATATACAAAATATATTAAATATTTCCACAAAACAGCCACCTACTCTTAAAATATAATATAATTTTATGGCATGAAATCATTTATATATATGTATATATATATATATATATATATGTATATAAATATATATATATATATAGATATATATATGTATATATTAATCAAGTCTTCCAACAGAGATACACAAGGAAGGTGGGGCACTCAGGGCTGTTTCCAAGTGGATTTTATTCACGGCTCACCAACTAAATCACGGTCTCACAGGATGTGTTTCGGCTTCTCGCCCTCATCAATCTCTCTCTCTCTCTCTCTCTCTCTGTCTCTCTCTGCGGTCGCCAGTAGGTATATATAGTTAGGATTTTTTCTCTATGGGATTTTTGAAAATTCTATGTCTAATTACTTTGGCGTTTGTGGACGGAATTGGCTGAAATTTTCAGGAAAATGGCACATTTTGTTTCTGAGCAGCCCCTGAAAATTGGGGGGGGTTCGTCCAGGGGGGGTCGAGAAAAAAGGGGGGTCCCAAAACGTGTTTTTAACATTGAGTTTTCCATAGGGCGGTTGGCCTCACTTTTAGCCCGAACGGCTGAATGGATTTGCACGAAACTTGGCAAAATTGTAGGGACTGGTAGCCCGATGTGCCTTTTGTAGGTCTCAATATATGTGCTACAGTGGATTTTGAGAAATTAACGTTTAAAAAAAGATATATATCTGTAACAGCGGACCGGGCAGCGCTCCAGTTCGCGTACCTTTCGCGCAACGGAGCTTTGTGAAGCGAAGCTGATTGGTTCTCCGGCGTCTGTAAACATTCCAAACAGTCCGTAGCGGCCGCCATCTTGTCTCTCGGTAGGATCGAGAGACAAGAGGAGGCCAAAGCGAAGGGACAAATGACCATAAGGGGGCATAGTAGATCCTCGCTGACCCCCTAGGTTTGATGTGGAGGTTTTAAAAGGGCCCCGCGGGGCAAAAAAAAAAATAATAATAATAATCGAACGGCTGAATGGATTTGCACGAAACTTGGTAAAATATTAGGGACTGGTAGCCCGATGTGCCTTTGCTAGGTCTCAATATATGTGCTCCAGTGGATTTTGAGAAATTAACGTTAAAAAAAAGATATATATCTGTAACAGCACTCCGCTTCGCGTAACGGAGGTTTGCGAAGCTGATTGGTTCTCCGGCGTCTGTAAACATTGCAAACAGTCCGTAGCGGCCGCCATCTTGTCTCTCGGTAGGATCGAGAGACAAGAGGAGGCCAAAGCGAAGGGGCAAATGACCATAAGGGGGCATAGTAGATCCTCCTTGACCTCTTAGGTTTGATGTGGAGGTTTTAAAAGGGCCCCGCGGGGCAAAAAAAAAAATAATAATAATCGAACGGCTGAATGGATTTGCACGAAACTTGGCAAAATTGTAGGGACTGGTAGCTCGATGTGCCTTTGCTAGGTCTCAATATATGTGCTTCAGTGGATTTTGAGAAATTAACGTTCAAAAACAAGATATATATCTGTAACAGCGCTCCGCTTCGCGGAGATAAAATTATATCTGTATTACCTAGCTGTTGCTAACACCAGTTAGCGACGGCTAGTAGGAGATAGCGACCATCTTGGGCCCCACTTTGCATGTGAGTGATATTTATCACTAATGACATGCAAAGTGGGCATGCCAAGATGTTAGCGACTGGAAACAGTCGCTAACATCGCTATCTCCTATTATCAACTTTTGGAAATATTCGCGATAAGCGCGAATATCTCCAAAAGCTACCACCTGCCCTGAGCAGTTCTTAGCCATGTTATCCAATGGGAGGTGGATAACATGGCTAAGAGCATTAGCTCGGTAATGCATGAATATCGCTGAGTTTTCAGCGATATTAATGCATTGCGGTCGTTTTTTATCGTATTTGCGATAAACCTTGATAATAGCAAGGTTTATCTGCGATAATTTCTGACGATGCTTAGCGGTAAAAAAATCGTTGCTAAGCATCGTTAGGGATAAATATCGCTTAACTTTGGTAATATGCCCCAACGTCTGTTAACGTTCGATTCGAAGGAAATCAGGAAGTGTTGAAAAACATTGTCTGCGCCATCTTGTCTTTTTTCAAATGCCACACTTTTGTCGTGCACGGCAGTCATTTTAGATGCCTTGACCAGACCCACTCTGTGCACGCTGTCGATCCTTAGCATGGCTCCCCACCCTCGCAAGCATCTCCCCCAGGCAGTGGTCACCCCCGCTCTCTGTCTTATGCATGGGTAATAAACCTCCCCCCATCTGCGCTGCTCTTCCCTGAGAATCACACCCTGTGCCCGCCCGACACCTCCCTTTCGCCCTATTCACTACCGCACCCTCTGACACTCCTTTTCCTCTGTGTCCGATTGTCCAGGCCGGTCCTAGGGTATCAGCTAGCCCTGCAGATGTAGTTTATGGCCCCAGCTGTAAAGAATCACCCCTCTTCAAAGGAGTTATAGTAGATCAAGGCCCACACTCGATGAGATCCGTCACAGCAGACGCGTTCCTATTATCTGAAAACCATCCTGTATTGTGATTGGGGAGGGGACCGAGCCTGAAGCGGAAGATTCCAGGGATGACTCTTTGTACATCAAAGTTTTTACAATTATGTGTCACATTAAAAATATATAGCACTCCGACAAAGTAGTAAGATTATAAAACTTTAATAACTTATAAATATATACAAGAAAACAAAAACAGTAATAACATATAAACATTTTTAGGGAAAAACAACGAAGTAGCGGTCGGCTGTGCGAATAGTCCCAACGCAGCACAACGTCCAGATTTCTGGCGTGGGGCGTCGCGGGGGGTGGGTCATCAGTAGCAAACTGTTGTGCGAATAGTTCCAAGGCAGCAGAACGATGGCACCAAGGTGATGTCCAGTAAGTTGCCGCACTGGTTTTGGTATCCTACAATGCTGCTCCGAATAACGGCGTGGGGCGCCCCGGGGGAGGCGGCGTGAACGGGCCTCTCCAGGTGGAGTCTCATCTGTTGTAGTGGGGCGCCCCTTTACCGTTTCAGTTGCCATTCCGCCCGTTTTTGGTCCACTGTGTCAAAAGCCGCAATTCAGCTGAGTTGCGCCCACTCTTGCGGTGCAGCGATAGGCGGCTGTCACAGGACTCTCAAAATGGCGGCAGGCTGTTTCCTTTTTGGGCCTGGTCCACTGAAATGGCCCTGGGACACCTTGGAAATCGGACGCTTGTCTGCTAGGTCTTGGACCCCATTCTCGAAAGCGTCCCCTCCGCCTTGAGGATTCATCAAAAGTTTTGGGGGCCCCCGACTCCTGTAGGCTTCTGGTGGGTAGCGGCTGCCATGATTGCTCGCGGAATGACCACGACGGAGCTACGAGATGGTGGTGCTCTCATGGTGACGCCAGCTTCAGTCTGAAACATCCAGAAACAAGGTGGGGCTTTCATCGTTTGGGAAAAAAAAAAAGTTTTCATCCAATGAAAAGTGTTGTTTTTAGGTCATATGATCAAGCCTTCCATCATTAGGAAACCAAAAGTAAAATGAACCAATGAAAAGTTTTATAAACAAGTCACATGACCTGTTATGCGGCATAGGGTATAAAATGCGGAGAAAATACGTTGGCACGTGAGGCGGCGTCAGTAGCGGACCGATGTGCGAATAGGCCGAAGGCAACACAACGCGCCAAGATCCGGATGGCACCGAGGTGGTGTCCAGCAAGTTGCAGCACTGGTGTGGCCATCCTGCAATGCTGAAAGTCGGCGTGGGGCGCCCCGTTGGCCTGTGAGTTTGCGTCAGTAGCGGACCGATGTGCGAATAGGCCGAAGGCAGCACAACGCGCCAAGATCCGGATGGCACCGAGGTGGTGTCTAGTAAGTTGCCGCACTGGTGTGGCCATCCTACAATGCTGAAAGTCGGCGTGGGGCGCCCCGTTGGCCTGTGAGATGGCGTCAGTAGCGGACCGATGTGCGAATGGGGCCAAAGGCAGCGCAACAATGTTTTCTGAATAAAAGATACCACAAGGCGCTGAGATGCCAAGATCCGGATGGCACCGAGGTGGTGTCTAGCAAGTTGTGGCACTGGTGTGGCCATCCTACAATGGTAAAAGTCGGCGTGGGGCGCCCTGTTGGCCTGTGAGATGGTGTCAGTTGCGGACCGATGTGCGAATGGGGCCAAAGGCAGCGCAACAATATTTCCTGAATAGAAGACACCACTAGGCGCTGAGATGCCAAGATCCGGATGGCACCGAGGTGGTGTCTAGCAAGTTGCTGTACTGGTGTGGCCATCCTACAATGTTGAAAGTCGGCGTGGGGCGCCCCGTTGGCCTGTGAGATGGCGTCAGTAGCGGACCGATGTGCGAATAGGGCCAAAGGCAGCGCAACAATAGTTTCTGACTGACACCACAAGGCGCTGAGATGCCAAGATCCGGATGGCAACGAGGTGATGTCTAGCAAGTTGCTGTACTGGTGTGGCCATCCTACAATGGTAAAAGTCGGCGTGGGGCGCCCTGTTGGCCTGTGAGATGGTGTCAGTTGCGGACCGATGTGCGAATGGGGCCAAAGGCAGCGCAACAATATTTTCTGTATGGAAGATACCACTAGGCGTTGAGATGCCAAGATCCGGATGGCACCGAGGTGATGTCTAGCAAGTTGCTGTACTGGTGTGGTCATCCTACAATGCTGAAACTCGGCGTGGGGCGCCCCATTAGCCTGTGAGATGGCGTCAGTAGCGGACCGATGTGTGAATAGGCCGGAACCAGCACAAGGCGCCAAGATCCGGATGTCACCGTGGTGGTTTCATAGTTGAGAGGCACTTCATCTGCAGTGGGGCGCCGAGATCCGGATGGCACCGAGGTGATGTCTAGCAAGTTGCTGTACTGGTGTGGTCATCCTACAATGCTAAAACTCGGCGTGGGGCGCCCCATTAGCCTGTGAGATGGCGTCAGTAGCGGACCGATGTGTGAATGGGGCAAAGGTAGCGCAAGAATATTTTCTGAAGAGGAGACACCACAAGGCGCTGAGATTCGGTTACCACCGAGGTGATGTCTAGCAAGTTGCCGCACTGGTGTGGCCATCCTACAATACTGCTCCGAATAACGGCGTGGGGTGCCCGAAGGGGGGCGGGGGGGGAGGCGGCGTGAACGGGCCTTCCTAGGTGGAGGCTCGTCTGCTGTAGTGGGGCGCCCCTTTACCGTTTCAGTTGCCATTCAGCTGAGTTTCGGCTGCTCTTGATGCTACAGCGACAGGCGGCTGCAACAGGACTCTCAAAATGGCGGCCTGTTCTTTGGATTTGGGCCTGGTCCACTAAAATGGCCCTGGGACACCTTAGAACTCGGACGCTCGATTTTTTTTCCTTTCCTGTACATGCAAAAAAAGGTAAATGCCCGGTACGTTACACGCTTCATCTGCCACGATGAACTCTCCAGAGGAACCGAAAAAATATATAAGTTATGGTAACTATACCATGCATCGTCATATGGAGAGGTGGCACCAATTAATTATAGTGCTGCATAAAAGAGATTTGGAGGAGAACCCCATACCTGCTAGTACATTCATCAAAGAAGTGGCACTGACAGCATCAGAGGCAAGGGAAACGGTCCTAAATATTTAGAAGAACTTTGGAAAGATTAAAATGACATGTTTAGATTGTGGCAAATTAATTTCATGTGGACAGATGCGTGTTACTCTAATAAATACAGCATATGAACATCATCATAGTCGATGGTTGGTGGAGACATTTTGACTATATCCTGGACCTGCCCGTCCTCGCCCAAAATGGCGCCGGAATAAATGGGACTCGTAACTCCTTGTTGTGTACTGGTTGCAGAACCTTGAAATCACGAGATACGTATGCAGTTTTGAAGCACATGGCGGGCGGGGACGAGAATTGATTGAATATTTCGACATCCCTATTGATATTAAGTTCTGATGTGTTATTGATTACTGTACTATTGAAAGTTCGAATTAACGTCACCCATGGTACTTGCCCGCAAATGTATATCTAGATAATTTTATTGTAACTGGCCCTGTCGTATTTTAATTATAAAATGTACGTCCACCGATTCCGTAACTGTTAGACACCTTAGTTCTTGCAACCTAATGGCCCGCCCGTTACGTTCCTCTACAGTGTAAATGTCTACTCATCATATACGATTACAGTTTGCTCCGTGGCCGGCCCACGTGGTTATAGGCTCGTATTTGTATAATGACATTTTCACAATAAAGGTTTTTAAAAGAAAACATGGTAGTAGTATATACATTGGTAAAGTTTTTAATAATAGTCACTGTTTTAGAATCATTAAAAGGCAAGTGAAATAAAGCAGACCAATTACATGAAGGGTAAAAGGTATAATACGAAGGAACGCAGTAAAGATAAATGGTCAAGGGCTGTTGTGTTTTCTATTCCTGCAACATAAAGTGATCGATAAGAATCTCATATTCAGGCGTATCGGCGACTAAGACAGCAGGTCGACCCTCTTTTGCTCAACGGCTCCGTCATGGGACGAAGAAACGCTCTTTTTCTCGAAAAAAGAATATATTTTACTTGCAGGACAGTTGTAAATTTTCCGGGAAAGTACATTAGCCTGGAACATTATAACATATATTTAAGAAAAAATAATGTTCGGAAGTAATAAAAAGCGTAATTTTTAGGTCATATGACCAAGCCTTTCATCATTAGAATAAGAAAAGTAAAATGAACCAATGAAAAGTTTTATTAACAAGTCACATGACTTGTTATGCTTACGTTACGCGCTGCGCGCCCCGGATGACTTCCGGATGTGCTAACGCGGCGCGTCATATGACGCATTACGCGACAACGCAGGTCCAGAATATAGTCAAAATGTCTCCACCAACCAGCGGTCGGAACACAACCCCTTTCAGCAGGCTAAATAGTTCTGTTAAATGACAACAGAAGGGACAGGCAACAAGAACCATTAGTCAAAGAGGGGAGGGCTAGTTCTTCTCTTGGTAGTCTACAGTGTTTCTGGATGTTTCAGACTGAAGCTGGGGTTAGCATGAGAGCAGCACCATTTCGTAGCTCCGTCGTGGCCATTCCGCAACCAATCATGGCAGCCGCTCTTTATCGTTATTTTGGGCGGGGTGGGTGGCGGAGCCGAGCTGTTTTGCAGCCATCATTGTGTGGAGTTCAGTTCATTTCACTAGTTTTGTATTTGTCATGAGGGGTTGTTCCTAATGTTTCTATTTTAGCGAGGTCAAAAAGAGATCCCATTAGTGGCCTACTGATTTTGCTCGATTCCTTTTCTTTTTTTTTTAAACGATTTTTCGTTATCTGCAAAGACTAAACAGAGTATTGCGACTCTGTGTTTGTTTGTAAATAGAGAATGAACCAAAGAGAACCAATTCTAAAACAGTAAATACTTGGATAACAATCAATCAAATGGAGAGAGAAGCAGGCACGACGTATTACAACAGGGGCAAAGGCCTGCGTTAACTACCCTTCACTATGTGCAAAGAGAGAGTACTCCTAATAGAAATGAGGGGGGGGGCACCATTCAAAGCAGATCAGTGTGCATAAACACGAAAATGTTTTCACTTACCACGTACTTGACATTCGACAGCTTATGATATTTGCTATTAAAAAACCATTGAAATTCACTGAAAAAACCATAGGTTATAGACCATATATAGTTAGGAATTAGCATTTACAAAACCTTGAAAATTCACTGAAAAAACCATAGGTTATAGACCATATATAGTTAGGAATTAGCAATTTAAAAACCTTATTTTACTCACACAAAACCATTGAAATTCCATATATAGTTAGTTGCACTAACTATATATCGCGCACCCGCAATCCACTGCTGATGATGTCACATATTACATCATTCATGACATGGTCAGTGACATCACTGATGACATCACTGATGACATCTCAAATGACATCACTGATGACATCACTGATGACATCTCATTTGACATCAATGACCACATCACTGATGATATCATTCATGTGACAATACAATGCATCTCCTCACATTTTAATATAACCTCTGTTTCACCCAGTGTTAAATACAGAGTATAATTTTTGAAACCATTGACACACCAATACTAGTTACTACATATGTACTCACTGATTCCTACGTCTACACACACATTCACTCATTCACCCATACAATCATTAATACATACAATCACTCATCTTTACAACACTATCATATGCACTCATACACCTATACAGACACTCACACTCTGCCACTCATCCATGGAGTTACTCACACACCTAGTCAGTCCTGTAAAGAATCAATCACACTTCCATTTTCTTGTCTATACAGTTAAACATGGAGCACCTTACATTTTCAAACATACTAACACATACTTACCTTGTTATACAATCATTGATATAAGTACACATTGATCTGCACAGAGTCACACACCTCCCAGCCAGCCACACACACACTCAGTCTCCCATACAAATACTTGGACAATCAATCAGTAACCCATATAGTTAATCATATAGCTACTGATCAACACATGCTGCAGTTTACAGAACAACAGACATAATGATGCACAAATTAAGACACTTTAGTCACTAACCCATGCACTCAGTGAGACACATTTAATCACTCACTCATACATTCAGTCATGCACCTACTAAATCCTTTGTCCAGACACTTATACTTCCACTCATTCTTCAATATGTAAGACACATTTTAACTTTACAGAAACATACAGTCACTGGATGTTGTCATCAGTGATGTCATCAGTGATGTCATTTGAGATGTCATCAGTGATGTCATCAGTGATGTCACTGACCATGTCATGAATGATGTAATATGTGACATCATCAGCAGTGGATTGCGGGTGCGCGATATATAGTTAGTGCAACTAACTATATATGGAATTTCAATGGTTTTGTGTGAGTAAAATAAGGTTTTTTAAATGCTAATTCCTAACTATACATGGTCTATAACCTATGGTTTTTTCAGTGAATATATATATATTTAGATATATATATATATATATTACCTTCTTGTGGTCACCAGTATCTAGTTATAGATAGGACCAAGTTTCCATAGGAAAAGCACTTTTGTACTTGCCTATAGCTTTAACCTCGTTTGACCAATCTTCATGAAAATTTCCAGATAAAGTGTCAAGGTAGGTTCTGTTTGTCATTGTATTGTATTGTATTGTAATTGCATTTATATTTACTACCCCATACGAGGCGTCAAAGTATTTTTTCGGCGAGTAGCATGCTACTCCGGGAACCATAGAGGATTTGTGTTGAATAAGTATAGTGAAACATGCAAGTAAATTTTAAGTGGTGGCTAGGTTATTCAGATATTTGGATTCGGAAGGATAGTAGAAGGATAGAAGAGGAAAAAAAGGTTTTTATATTGCGCTTGTTACCCCTGATGGGGTGTTGAAGCACGCTACTCCGGAAACCCATAAAGGATTAGTAATGAATTAGTATGGTGAAATATGAAAGTAATTTGAGTGGTGGATATTAGTCAGTTATTTGGAGTGAGAAGGATAGCGGAGGGATAAAAGGGGAAGAAAGATTTGCATTCATATAGCACCTGTTACCCCTGAAGGGTGTTGAAACGGTTTTCTGGCGAGTAGCAAGCTACTCCGGAACCCATAACGGATTAGTGTTGAAAATTAGTATAGTGAAATGTGAAGTAATTTGAGTGGAGGATATGTTATTCAGTTATTTGGATAGAGAAGGGTAGGTGGCGGGATAGAAGAGGGAAAGAGGTTTGTATTTATGTAGCGCTTGCTACCCCATATGGGTTTTTGAGGTGCTTTTTTTTTTGGGGGGGGGGGGCAAGTAGCACGCTACTCTGGAACCCATAAGGATTAGTGTTGAATTAGTATGGTGAAACATGAATGTAATTTGAGTGGTGGATATGTTAGTCAGCTATTTGGATTGAGAAGGGTTGGGAAGGCTTAGAAAAGGGAAAAAGGTTTGCATTTATATAGCGCTTGTAACCCTGATGGGGTGTTTAAACGCTTTATTGGCAAGTAGCACGCTACTCTTGAACCCATAAAGGATTAGAGGTGAATTAGTATAGTGTAATATGGAATTTGTGAAGTGAACATGTTAGTCTTTTATTTTTATTGAAAAGGATAGTTGAGGGATAGAAGAGTGAAGGATTTGGATTTTTCTTTTTTTTGGGTTATAGCAGTAGGAGGAGGCTTATGGATGAGTAAAAAGGGGTATTGGAGGGGAGGAGTCAGAGGGAAGAGTTTAGAAAGGTTTGTTTTGGGGAATCTGTGTAGTAAAAGAGGTGTCAGATGATGCAAGGAGGGGTAGAGTAGGAGAGAGTCCAGAAAGGGTTATTGGGGATCATAGTAGTCGTATGGGGTTTGGGATAAATGAGAAATGGTACAGGATGAGAAATAGGGTAGTGCATTGGATATGCTTTTTCAGGTGAAAAGTAACAGACACACAGATCCAAGTACATATAAGGTACGTAGATGCACAATGGAAGTAAGTACATATAAACCAAAGATGATTTTTATTTCTTTATTTCTTTATTTCTTTATTTTCAACAACATAATTATTCTACATGTTTAAACAAAGCAATAAACAAAGATAGGTACATATCTATAGTGAAAATAAATGCTTATATACAGAGGGATATGCTGTAAATTTCTGTTTGCATATGGTGCTTATGTGGGGAAGAGACAATTCTTGAGTAGTTTTCTGAAGATGGTGGATCCTATTTTGGGGGGTAAAGAGTTCAATAGTTTGGCTGATTGAAAAGAGAAGGATGTGCCACCCATGTTTTTTTCTTGTATCTTGGGATTTGGAAAGGTTTGGGGTGAACTGTGAAGTGGGGACCGAGAATTTGAGGTGCGAAATGAGGCTACGTTTGCAATGTTACTTCTCATACTGGTGAATGGAATTAACCCATATTTAGCAGGGAGGTAGATGTTGGTGCAAGGAAGTGTCTTTTGCCTATTTGATGTAAATATGTTCAGCAGTTTTTGAGAAATTTAAGCAGAAAATTATAGTGATATCTCTGGCCACAGATATTTCGCAAGGATTTTGCAAGTAATCGCGAATGCAAACGCCAACGAAAAGGCTCTGATTGGCTTAACAGAATCTGAACCGAAAGTTGTGGTTGCCATTTTATTGATCTGGAACAGCTCCCTGGGCTGAAAATTCTCATTGCAAAGATTGGTGGGAATGTAAAAAAATATATCAGTGAATCAATAATAAGCATTGTTATAGAGATGTTGAGATTTTGATCAATGTTTTTATAGAGTCATTTATATAGTGTGTTAGATACTGTGTTGGTTAGAATTAATTATATAGCTATAATTTTTTAATGCACTAGTAGCTGTTGAATTCCTGCTTCCATCGCAATTTCCAGCCTCATAGGGATAACGGAAAATAGGTTTTAGACATGGTCGTTCTAGTTTGAAGTGTACAGTAATAAACCTCTAGGGTGTAAATACTGTAATATGTGTGTTTATGTGTTTTCACTCAATGGAAAAAGCTCGATTATTGCGGTTAACGGCGCTGTCACGATGCCCCGAAAAACCACGGAAAATAGGTCTGAAAGATGGTTTTCAAAGACACTTAGTACAAAAATATGAGTTTAAACATGCTTTGAAAGAAGTATGTATATAGTAATATGTGTAATGCAATGTTCAGAATAGATATTATTACATATTATTTTTGGATGAGTAGGTGGTTATTGAAAGTCTGGTTTTATTTTCTGTTTTCACCAAGTATCAGTGGGGATCGTGACATCACAAAGATTGGCCAAAATTTTAAAAAAACTTTTGAAAAACCTTTAGAAAAAAACTTCACAATATTTCAGGTACTAGGGTGGCTCTGAAAAGAGCGGTTGCATTGGTTGTGTGTATATAGCTACTACACTTGTCTTCATAATATTTTTAAATGATATTAATTTCTACAATATTTTTGCAATAATATTGAAGTTGAATACCTTGCATTAGATAATGAGAAAATTGATGCATGGTCGATGAGTGTGATTAAGCTTAGCAACAGTCTTTCACACATTATGAGTGATAGCAAGCATTAATGAGGTTGACTTATATTCACACATTTGTATCAAACAATTAAAAACCATCATGACCCCAAATAAATCTTTACCAATATGATTTAATTTGCACATAACCATTTAAAATAATCATTCCAGGCAATTGAGATCACAAGTCTTATGTAATAAAGGATGACATTTAGTATTATTTATGTGTTCAAGAGGAGTGAAAGAACCACTGGGACTCATTATTCTGGGGTCCGTTTGGGATCAGTCACAGGTTAACCTGCCTTAAGAGCCCTGCTTCATTTGAAAGGCTCAAAGTCTGCAAAACGACAGTCTGTGAGATTTCCATGAGCAATGTCTGAATTCAAAATTACCTCAATCCAGCAGGAAGGTCTCACCATCTAAAAACTTTGTGAGACCATTGCAAGGCTGTGAGAAAGGTTCAATAGTAGTTAAGCTTCACACTCTTTGACTTTCGCAAATATTTTAACTGCAGTCAGAGCCCTTTAGTTTCAGTGGCCTCTCTGCACTTTGAGGGCCATTATTGCCTATGGGCCATGGCTGAGACAGGGAGCGGTAAAAATTGAAGACAGCCACCGCTATTGGGAATTGTTTTTATTGAGGAAGTATGGAAATCCTGGAAGGTAGGAAATTTGCACTTGGTAGCATATTTCACAGTTGTTGCTGTTATATTATGTTATATTGATTTGTATTGCACACTAATCACCCAAGAGTGTATCCAGGTGCTTTTACAAGTGGGTAGGTGTGTGGTCCCCAAGGTGCTTATACGAAGAGCCAGGTCTTCAGATTCTTGTGGAACTGAAGAAGTGAGGAGGAGGCTCTGATGTGTAGAGGAAAGTCATTCCATCTCTTTGGTGCGATGTAGAATGAGCGACCTATAGTTTTGCTTTAATGAATGCAGGAAATGTGTGTGAGTGAGAGTAAGGCAGAGCATAGCTGTCTCGTGGGTTGGTAAAAGTGTATGCATTTGTTCAGGTATTCTGGTCCTATGCTCTGTAGCACTTTGTAGGTGTGCATGAGAAGGTTGAATTGGCTGTGCTTGTGGATTGGGAACTAGGGAAGCTTCTTGAGGTGTAGTGTGATATGTTTGTGGTGTGGGAGGTTGAGTATGAGTCTTTCAACCGTGTTCTGGACGGTCTAGAGTCTGGGTAGGAGTTATTTGGAGAATCCAGCATACAGTGTTGCTGTATTCCAGCCTGCTGGCGATGAGTGCTTGAATGATGGCCCATTTGGTGTTCAGAGGCAGTCATTTGAAGATCTTTTGTAGCATGCATAGGATGTTGAAGCAGGAGGTGCACACTGCATCGACTTGAGCCGTCATGTTGAGCTTGTCATCTAGGATGATCCCTAGATTCATTGCATGGTCTTTAGATGTGGGTGTTTGTCCTAGCTTTGATTGCCACTAAGTGGAGTCTCATGGGGAGGTCTTGTTGCCAAAGACCAGTACTTCTATCAGAGCTGAACTGCAGGCAATTGATTTGCATTCAATCTGCTACCATGAGCATGTAGAGGGTGAAGTTGGTCCTGGTGGTGGCTGTCTTGTCCATCAAGGAGAGGATGAGGTGAGTATCATCGACATAGGAGATGATGGTGATGTTTTGTAATCGAACTATGTTGGCGAGCTCTGTCTTGTATATGTTGAAAAGGGTGGGTCTAAGGGACGATCTCTGTGGGACTCCCCATGTCAATATGTTGATCTCTGATGTGAAGGGTGGCAGCTTGACCCTTTGGATTCTGCTCTAGAGGAAGGAACAGATCCATTTGTGAGCAGATCCGTGTATGCCAATCTCGTGGAGTTTTATGGAGGCGGTCCGCTTAATCTCCTTAATCCAAGATGATTCGAATGTCATCAGTGGCTGAGATGAGTGTTGTGTTGGTGCTGTGGTTCTTTCTGAATCCTGATTGAGTGTTGTCTAGAAGACGGTGAAGTTTGAGGTGGGTTGTAAGTTGCTTGTTGATGGCCCTCTCAATAACTTTGGCTGGATAGTGGAGCAGGGAGCTGGGTCCGCAGTTGCTCAGTTGATTCAGGTCGGGTGTGGACTTCTCGAGGACGTAGCAGATTTCTGCAAGTTCCCATTCACCTGGAAAAATGACAGACGTAATGGAGGTGTTGATGATGTAGAACAGGGTGGTGCTGATTGGCGATGGTCCCAGGTTGTACATGTAGTGGGGGCACGGGTATGTTGGGGACCCTGAGTGGATGGTCTGCATGACTGCAGCTGCATTGTTTCTTGTCAGGCTTGTCCATTCTGGGAGGTGGCCGTCATGGTTGGTGATGGGTAGTTTAGCAGCGAGTTCTCTGAGATTAGGTTGGTGTGTGAAGTTGCTGTAGATGTTTCTGAATTTGCTTTGGAAGAATTTGGATAGGTTGTTACATAGTTGCTGGGTGGAGGTTATGTTGATAGTGCCTATGGGCGAGGTGAAATCCTTAGCGATCTAGAAAATATTTTTGCAGCTGTTGGATCTTCCTTCAATGTGGTCCACTAGTGTTTTTTTAATGACGATGTGTGTATTACACTGAGGGCTAGATTTTCAAAAAAGCCACACAACACAGTGAAGCCCCCAAAGAGGCCGTGCTGCGTTGAGGAACAGGGAGGGAGCAGGAGAGCGACATATCTACAGAAATATGGCTCTCTCCTTCTCTTTCGCTGGTGCCGGGTGCCAATTTTAGCTGCTGTGCACCAGGCACACACCTGAGCGCCATAGCGCCAGGGTGCGTACATGAGTCTAGCATTGGTTTTGTACAGGAAGGGTAACCTTCCTGTACAATATACTATGCCTAGACAAGTCTAAACACTTTTCCCACTTTGTGTGCGTGCTGCACAGTGCAGCACACATGCAAAGTTGAAAATGAAAGTAGAAATAAAAAACGTTTTCCTGTTAATGCATCCTTTGAAGTGGCATTAACTTTTTGCACTAAACCCTGGCTATAATTGTTTGTAAATAGGGTTTTGCATCAAAAGGCATGGGTGGTAGCATGGGAATGCCACCATGGCGCTAAGTAACGCAAAGCAGTGCTTCGCGCTAATTTGCGTTATTTTCAGGATACTTTCCAACGCAGAAAAAGTTTCGCATTGGAAAGTAAATTAGGAAAAAAAAATTGTGCTGGTGACACTAACCCAAGGGAAAACGTTTATAATTCTACCCCACATTTTGGCACTTGCTGTGGCATCTGGGTATGAAAGGTTGTAGGATCCACTTAATCTACACCAGACTCCAATTTAGAGGGAATTTACAAATTACGAAAATCACAATGCTGCACAGGTTTAGTGGTTACTTTAATTTATTTACATCTATATTTTTCTTTAGACTAAATGATAATTAGGACTGCTTTCATGATCACATTTCCCATAAAGGTAATGTGTTTTCTTCGAGTCATATAAAATATACATTTGAAGTAAAAAACAAAATGGTTTACTAAAAGCCAGATTTTGGAAGCAATGCCAATGTGCCATATTATCAACATAATCCCGAAACATCAATGTTTAAGGGCACCTAAATATATTAAAATAAAAAGAGCAACCGATATGCATGCCCTCCCAACCTACCCTCAATACCATCCTTCCATTTTTGACATTTTCTTTCTCTTCTTTCCTTTGCACCCTTTGAACTTCATATAAATAATAACACGCTGTGACCATTTGACCTTCCTGAAGTGTCTGCTTATTTCTGTGCACTTTTTTTTGGCTGTTCGATAGTGTTAGGTTGTTTCAGCACATGTTTTTTGTGTGGGATGACACTACATAAGATACACAAACCTTTGTGTTTATTTTCTTAGCTCTTCTTGGATACATTTTGTTTTATGAAAACTGTGAAATAGTTTAGTTTGTGAAAGTTGCTCAACGCATACAGAAGAACAATAGTCTGCCAAGAATGGTTTGTTATGAACTTTTAGGTGGGTTTTATCTATGGGAGGGGCATGCCAGACAGGAGGACATGATAAAGTGTAAGAGCTGCAGCTGCAGGCAGGCCTGCCTCCCCCACCATCTGGATCACGCTTCAGACATGGACATATGGAAAATGTTCCAGGCATGGAGTATGAAATCAACCAGGGCGGACAACAGTGCAGGCTTTGGGCCACGAAGGTCAAACAAGCATTAACACAGTCCTTAAGTCTAACCTTTCCGCCATGAATTCCAAATTATTAATACAATGACACTTTTCTGAGTAAGAGGGCACCTGTCGATATTCGTTTATTTTTATGTCCTGTCCTGCGCCTTCCGAGCACACACACTCCGTAAAAGTATTTTACCACATTGTCCTTTACCATATTTTTAGATGCTTTTGCACATTTGCATGTAAGGTTTAAAATCGATCACGCGCAGTTCCTTGACTACAGGCCCTTCTCTGAACTCATTTTGTCCCTGCCTTCAGCAGGTGCAAAATGTTCACTGAAAAGCACTTGGGTTTACCAAGTGCTAGGTGGTAATTCCTCAAAAAACATGCGAGTTTACCGTTTCGTAAGACTTGGACTGGAGGCTTAAGTGTTTCCTCATTTAGAGGGGTTTGGGGTATGGTGACGACAGCATGGGAGGGAGTAGCTCTATCTAGTCCTACTCACTAGAAAATGTATTCACTGTGTCTGCAGAAACTTGGACCTCCTCTCTGCAGATGTTAAGCGATTCCCCATTGAACAGATGGTGTTCATTATGTTTTCCAGGACATCCAACGTCTTGCTCATTATTTTTTCATAAAATTCAAGGTCCTGCTCACTATTTTTATTAAAGCATCCCTCATCCACCTATCTGTCAATTTCTCTTCACCCCTCCATAGTCTTCTACCATCTAGAGTTAAATCATTTGCATACACAATTATGGCTGAAACAATAAACAGTAGCGGTCGGTGGTGGGTGTAGCTGCCGGGCGGTGACGTGGGGTGGGGAAGGGGCAGGGTGGGAGGTAGTAATCTTTGGATTACGGAGGATTGCAGGTAAGTAAACATATAAATAAATCAAACGAATTTCGTTGCATGCACTTCATCGCATTTGGCGATGCAGTGCGCACAACAAAATTTGTTTTATTTATTTATATGTTTATTTACCTGTAATCCTCTATAATCCATAAATGACTACCGCCCACCCTGCCCCTCCCCCTCCCCACGTCACCGCCCTGCAGCTACTCCCACCACCGACCGCTACTGACAATAGATTACTGTTAGTAATTAATCTGTGAGCTATTTCCCATGCAGGCAATGCTATGCTTAAAAATTAATTTATTATAGCCTTATAGCCCCAACTGCTGATGGCTATACCGGTTGTTAAAGTCCCTGAGCCAGCGTTGTCAAGGGCCTGTAATGAAGGAGAGGGCCTTCAACAACCAGTATAGCCAGAGGCCAAAAGGCTATCTATAAGGCTACTACAACATTTGAAACACTGAGGATAGAATGTTCTAAATTAAAAAGGGAGAAACAAAAAAACTAACATCGGAATGTTGGTGCTCTGGGCTTATACCAGGGCTGTACCAGTGTTAACCACAGATGATGAAGAACTTGGTAGTTTTTGCTCTCAGGAATACTTACTAATATAATAAGAACTTGGCACAGACTCTGAAAATATGAAAAAGACATCTTTATTACAATTAATTGTGAGGCTACGTCGCCCAGTCACACCTAAAGCAACTGAATGAGATAGCCTCCTGAATGGTCTGAGCACAGACCCTTTATACCAATTATCATGCCCTAGGCACATATTTGAAGTACATTCCCAGAACGTGCACATAGATGCAAAACCACTTTCAAGATAAGTCCAGGCCATAAACAATGTCCACATAATGAATACATTCTTTAGCTGACAAGGCGGATAACCCCAAAACAGTAAGATCACAGCCCATGTCATAAATAGCTCGTGGAGGCAGGAGCAGGAACAGATGGAAGTAAGATAGGGCAGGGTGTGTGTGCGATTAAAAGGTTTATGGCATGTTGGGCCTTGATGCTATCTTGCTCGGCCACTGGGAGAGGAACTGACCAAACATGTTCGGCCTGGGGCAATGGTTACAACTGGTCCAGGTCAGAGAAAAGTCAATCAAGGTGTACGTGGCCTTTGGAATCGAATTTAGCTGTGTTATAGCCTATGTAAAGGGCAACACACAAAATGGCTGCTGTACACAAAATGGAAGCCAAGGGTTCAAAACGAAAATGACAATTTCGAGGTGAAATTGTTACTGGAATATAACGAAAATGCTTGTACATAGTGTACTGGCCATTCTCGGTCTTTTGATATAAAAATCGTCATGCTACGACAAAGTTTATTACACGAGTCCAGAATTTTCAGTACCACAGACGCCCCTTTTGCCCTTACATAGGCAATAACCTATACTCACGCTAGTCTGAGTCCAGGCCTATATTTTATAAAAATCCTCAAGATGTTGCTGAAGCATAATCCTATTACCTAGCGACTCTCTCGGGACAGGTCTCCCTACACACGCAGTAGCACAAAGGCCATATATGGCAGGACCAAAATAGGGAATGCCTCTATCTGTAGTATGTGGTACAGGACCACACGCCCAACAATCAGTGATGTTCAACTACTAACTGGTGTTGATGCAGAAACTGTACAAAAGGAATATCAGTAAACTCTGACCTCCTAACTAGTCCATGTTCAGGTAAAATCTGGACAGGATGCAAAGAAGTAGAAGTAGGAAGAGACATAGGTTTGGGAGGTGGGTACAGGTGTGAATTGGGCAGCAAAAACAATCCCACCCATAAAAACAATGCCATGTTTAAAAAACACTAGAAAACACGTCATTAAGAACATATAGACAAAGTAGTGACCGCTATTACAAATGAATCACAATTTTTCCACAATCCTAAGCAAAAAGTAAATCCTAAAATTTTCTAGTGCATTTTAGGTCTTCCTATGCATTTTCTTAATTCATTATATGTTCAAGTGAAACAGTGGTGACCCTCGTTAATGCTCTGAGGTGAAAAGGGGATACTTTTTCACAGAAAATGGACTTTATTCTGCTTTTTCTAAACAGAATAATACTTTAAAACAATGCCAGCAAAGCAGCAGAAATTAGTTTCCAAACTCCAATTCTATACAAGCTCACAGAAAATACCCAGAGTCCATCAAAGCCTCTCCTGGCAGGCTTCTATTGTCCATCAAATCCGCTTCCAGTGTCTTCTTCGCATTGGGCCTCTTCATTCAGGCTTTTCATGAAAATGATGTTACTCAGTATCCGTTGGAGTGCCCTCCTGGCAAACACTCATAGCTCAATTACAAAGTCTCAATGTCTCAAGGCAGTGCACCAGTGTCTCTTCTTCGTGGCAGACACTACAAATGATGTGCCCTTCATTGATCAAGGGCACAAAGCATTTCATGCAGATCCAAGCACTACTGAGAAACAACCCAGCAAGATCAGCAGCACTTTCAGACTCTAACACTCATCATTTAGTGTCAGAGGACGCTCAAGCTGCTCTCTCATGGGCACCGGAATGTAGTGCCTTTTTTATCCTCAGGTGCACTGCCTTTCCGCTGGAGCAAAGGAAAAGAGGTGTGTGGGGGGCCAAAAACTCAGGCCAAGGGGATCAGGGGACCGCGCGCTGTCAGAGGTTCAAGCACATGACAGTTGAACAAACTGAACAAACTGGATGACAGCCCTGCCACCAACAACAGGGATCCTTCGCATCTTTGAAACCAGCTCCTCTTTTCTTTTCTTTTTACAACGCCTTCTGATGAAACAAATGGCTTGCTTGGGAGGTACCATTGGGGGCACGCTGATGATCGTTGTCACACTACTTTCTGGTTGCAGGAATTGTAGAGCCAAGAAGTCTGTCTTACATCTGTCACTGATGGAGAGTGGGCTTAGTCTCGATCACAGGTCTGCAGGGTATCACTCTTCCTTTGACTCTGGAAGATCCCGCAGAACCTAGTGATATAGGAAATGTAACACAATTTAGTTTCCTTCAAATCAAGTACAAAAACAGTTCATGGGCTTTGACAAGGGGAATGCAAGCAGATGGCCTGCAATCTGCAAGGGAGTGGCCACACGCCATGGGACAATGTTGGTCTAGAATGCACTGTCATTTTCAAAAAGCAATTCAAACATAAAGGCAGTAGGCAACACAGTGTCTCTATGTTTTTCAATTAGGTTTCCTTGTGAGAGCATATCCTTCATCATCTAAGGGTAAATAACTACACAACAATTCGATCTAAATGGATGTCTTCACATATGGTGGCATTGTCTAATGGTGCAAATACATATTTTCCTCAATGATTAAGCATAGGTCTTCCTAAATTCCTTATCTAACACATCTCAAAATAGAGAAATAACATAATACAGATTATCAAGAACATGAAGAAAAGTCCCTTTAAAAATGTGCATTAAGTGCACTATGCAATACAAAGGCTAATGATCAAATGTGCAGACAAAGGACAAACACTAGAAAGTCCTGGTATTTGCATGATTAGAACACATCTGATCCCACCAAAAATTAAAGCAGCAGGAGCACAAGAGAACTGAAAAATTAAAATAGACATTGAAAATTTGTCGTGTTCAAAAGGTAAACTTAAGATATCTCCTATTGAGATGGAAAACTTGTCTTACTATAATATTGGGTCAGTTAACCAGCCTATCATTACCCCGACAGTAAGTGTGAAAAAAAACATTGAAGTAGGTCTAAGGAAAATTCTTAAAAACCAGTCTGGTCATACAAAAGGGAATTATACATAACATGGGGGGTCCCTGATACATTACTGTAGTCTAAAAAGTGTGAACATAAACAATACACCCATAATAATAAATGGGCTGACTGGTGAAAGGAATATGGGAAAGTGAAACGGAAGTAGGACACAACTAAAATCCCCAATAACTAAGCATGATGCGACATCGGTCAGGGGAGAAGCAACAAAAGAAAAATCTATAGGAAGAACAAGAGTTTGCTTGGGTGCCTCAGGCATGTGACACAGCACCAAGAGTACAGGGGATACACAAAAGACCAAAGTTACACAGATTAACTCTACCGCTGGCAACTACACCATATACGGTAATCTTAGCTAATGTTCCTGTTCTCTCTTCAGGGAGAAAAATGAAACCTGGTTTCCTTTCAAGGGACAAAGCCATATGCTATTTGGGAAACAGAACATGATTAAGTAATGCAATATAGAAATTAGGCCACCTTGAGTCACAGATCTATAATTCCATCCTTAGGTCCAATCAGGATATATAATTTTTAGGGCTGCCTATTCCTTTAAGGGAATGTGCAGTTAGTGACTAACAGCAGATGACACACTTTGATTCTGTATATCTTTTTAGTTTTCTTCAGTATCATTATAGCCAAATTTAGGCATGCACTGGTAAAAGTGCTGCCTGTCTTCCTCACAGTATGAAAACCATATCTGTGAAATTTATCATTTATACCAAATCCATCCAACTGTTGTGCAACAATACGTATCGTCATACGGATCCTTTCACAACACTGGGGAACCTATAATAGTAACAACATAAAACAAAACATACAAAAAATAATGCACGTGTCGACAAGCGGTGACACACAGCAACATGGCACATGTACTTTATGCACTATAAACCTGCAGCCCAAAAACCCAATATTTGGGCCTGTCTAAATTTGTCAGGTCTAAAATCCATACCCTCCTTTTGACAGTAGATCACAATGCAGTGTGAGTCTGCTGTCAGATATAACCAACTAGAATATTTCATGACAGGGCCAAATACACAAACGAAAACATGAACATTTATTTTTTTAAAGAAATTACGCAAAAACACATCTTCTTTTCAATTAACCAAACTCACGTGTCTTGTCAACCTTAAAGCAATCCATGAATAATCTGCAAGCAGAAGCAGAAAAATACACAACACAAAAAAAAACACATTTTAACATATACAAAAATACATTTTCATGACTTAACTGTTACTCTCTTGTAAGTTCACCTCGCAACATCAAGCCTTTTTAACTTTTAGAGGTAAAAATCCTTTCCCTGACACCTAAGTTGTGGCCTTGTGCCACAATCGCCATGATAAAAACTTCTTAATTGTCAAATCGTTTTTACTCATTCATGTAGGCTTCAACATTTTAGAAAAAGGCTGCATCTCATTTTTCTGTCTAAGACGTAATGCAACACTTCGTTTTCTGTCAAAATAAAAACGACTAGCAAACATCATTTTACTTAACGTGGAGGCACAAATGTATTAGTTCTGCAGAGCATTTTAACACTATTTTTTTGGGACTTTTCAAAGAAAACCCTTTTTATTTTCCCTTTTAAATTGAGTTCTTTTATTTTATTGACGTTCTCACGGAGAAACCAGAAACCCTACCTTTGATGCCCGTTCAGAGGTCATTCTGCATTCCTCAGAGGCAAAGTCCTAATTAAAAGGGTCATAAATGTCAACACGACGGCCTTCTCCATTGCCCGACAGGGAAACTAAGACATAACATCTCAGCAGCGCCGCTCGGCTCGAGCCAGCCTCTGCAATTCTCTCGGCCCTCAGTGATGGCCACACTGACGCTGTCAAAGCCAGAAGGCCTAATTAATTCCTAATTCACTCTATTTTGAAAAATAATTTCTCTTTTTTGTTTAGGCGCTAAAATTATCTCTATTCCCATGGTATTAAACTACATTTATTGTCAACAATTCTCAAAACCTAATGACACACATACCAGTTTTTACAGTAAATGTCGCAATCCTATGGTACACACTTCATCAGTCTTAAGTGAACAGACTTCTCCGTAGGCCTAGCTGAAGCTAGAACCTTCAACCCTGATATTTAAAACAAGCCTTTGTACTGGCACATTAACCCACTGACTCATAAGAAGGCACAACCTGCAAATATATATCAAAACCTAAATGTATGCATTTACTTAGGCCTGAGACACTTTAAAAAGTACTCTAAATGAAAGCAAAATGCAGTTTAAACAGTGTTTTTACTCAAAATCGACTTTCATATTTTGGGCATTAAAAAACCAATATCCTAAAATTTTCTTGCATAATATGCATTACTAGAATGTCTATTACATAACCCAAGAGTCAGGCATTTGAAAATATTAACTTATACTTTATAAAAATGAGCTTGCTTGCGCCTATGCCAAGGGGAAATTATTCACACGAATGCTTGTCATTTTAGTGATGCAACATAACTTAAATCAAATTTTAATGCTAGGAGGTCATAGTATGAGTGTTAAGCTTTATAAATATTAAAAAACGATTTTTGTAGCACTTATTTTTTTAATAATTATTTTTCATAATTAATACATTTTTCTCCAAATAAAACCCATTATTTCTTTTTGTGATTGTTCTACATATAAGAGCCCACTGCATCCCTTGCCTATCATTTTGGATGCATTAACTCACAAACCTGAGCGCATATGCCTAACTTAAAACACGTCACATTCCTGCGTCACATTTTTGCGCCACATCTATTCAAAAGGACGGTTATGCAAAATTCCACCCGTGTTTAACTGGAAAAGGTGCTGGCTGAACGAACATTCCTATCAAATATACTGCAGCTGAGATGTTTGCCCGTGACCATCTAATACAGTGCATCTAAGGAAAAATGCTGTAAATTTATTTATTTATTTTTGCAAAAAAAAGACAATTTCGTTTTTTCCTTTTGGGGCCTTATTTATATCCATTGAATGTTTTTCCTAATTTTATCCCTTAAGCGTGTAACGGCAGTTTTGTATATGTGCACAATTGCTCATTCTACAAACTAAAGAGCAACACATACCCATCTTAGCACATTACATGTTTCATTTCTGTATCTTTTACTCAAGTTTCTACTCAACATTAACCAACCAGCATTTTACTTAACAGACTGAAAACATCAAGAAAACCAACAAACACATTGAGCTCAATTGCAAACATAAACAGAAAGTGTTCAAAAAATTCAGGACACGCAAGACAGCGCTGTAGGCATTTCGTTTCAAAAATTCGCGCCAACGCTATTCACAACAGAAGTTACAGTAACGACAAAAACCACATTTAAACACACATGGAACCCACTGGTCACAACACATAGGACTGAAACAAAGGACAGCTACAAAGCCTGTACCCAAAGCAAACCATTTTGTAAATACTAAATGGAAGTCATATTTACAAGAACCGCTTCTCAATACTGGCAGAACACCAAAATTCGTTCTGCATCTCCATTCATAAAATTACACAAAACAAAGGATCCTTACATGTATTATGTCATATTTTAATTCCCTGGGGAGACAAAGTCACCAAGGAAGAAATATGTTTTTAAATCTAAACCTATTTAGATATTTTAGCCGGCTAATCCAAACATATACAAAGTTGGCCAACACAAAGCTCCAAATCTGCTAAGATCAGGCATCTTATAGCTCACTAATCTAGCTTCCAAACTTCAAGGGGGCTATCTCTATCGATACACTCGTAAATTTACAAGACCCTCGGTTATTGAAAATTGCAATATTCAAATAAACTTAAGGACCAAAATACCAAAGAACTAAGGACTGGGCGCGACCCACTTATACTTCAACTGAAGCAGATGGAGAAAAGTCTCTTCATTATCTGCCTACGCAAATTGCAATTCGCATATACAAACCTATACAAACCTATCAAAGCGCAAATAGTTGTCAAAATTCTAACTACCAAGCTCTAACTGCAAAAAAAGAAACACTTAAGCCAAAAAGGGTTCCTCAGTCGTGAGTGACATCTTTTGGAGAGTTTAAGTCAGAAAATCAAAAACATACTGGGCCGCAAAGACAGAGAATCCCCCAGAACCTCTGTGCGCAGAGTACCTCTTTTAGTAGATTTCTGTCTTGCCTTCCCCAGTAGATTTCTGTCCTCCGACAAGATTACTTCCTCCAGATAGTCACTGCTTGATGAGGCCCACTGTTAGGGCGCCAACTGAAGAACTTGGTAGTTTTTGCTCTCAGGAATACTTACTAATATAATAAGAACTTGGCACAGACTCTGAAAATATGAAAAAGACATCTTTATTACAATTAATTGTGAGGCTATGTCGCCCAGTCACACCTAAAGCAACTGAATGAGATAGCCTCCTGAATGGTCTGAGCACAGACCCTTTATACCAATTATCATGCCCTAGGCACATATTTGAAGTACATTCCCAGAACATGCACATAGATGCAAAACCACTTTCAAGATAAGTCCAGGCCATAAACAATGTCCACATAATGAATACATTCTTTAGCTGACAAGGCCGGATAACCCCAAAACAGTAAGATCACAGCCCATGTCATAAATAGCTCGTGGAGGCAGGAGCACGAACAGATGGAAGTAAGATAGGGCAGGGTGTGTGTGCGATTAAAAGGTTTATGGCATGTTGGGCCTTGATGCTATCTTGCTCGGCCACTGGGAGAGGAACTGACCAAACATGTTTGGCCTGGGGCAATGGTTCCAACTGGTCCAGGTCAGAGAAAAGTCAATCAAGGTGTACGTGGCCTTTGGAATCGAATTTAGCTGTGTTATAGCCTATGTAAAGGGCAACACACAAAATGGCTGCTGTACACAAAATGGAAGCCAAGGGTTCAAAACGAAAATGACAATTTCGAGGTGAAATTGTTACTGGAATATAACAAAAATGCTTGTACATAGTGTACTGGCCATTCTCGGTCTTTTGATATAAAAATCGTCATGCTACGACAAAGTTTATTACACGAGTCCAGAATTTTCAGTACCACAATGAGGGCCTATAATGTGGGAGATGGCCTTTTACAACCAGTATAGCCGGAACCAGAAGGCCTATATGGTTATTAGAACATTCCACTCACTGAGGGTTGAAAGTTCTAAATTAAAAAGGAAGAAACATGAAGACAAACATTGGAATGTTGGAGCTTCCGGCTTATACAAGCCATTTTAAGCTTGGATTTACTCCATTGTCTTCATTGGAGCTCTCAACATTCCAATGTTCTAATATAGCCTTAGAGCCCACTGGGCTCTACCGGCCATTAAAGGCGCGCTCCAGTGTTTCCGGCCTTTAACAATGGAGCGGGTCTTTAATGGCCATTAGAGCCCACTACAGAGGGCTCTAAGGCTAATAGAACATTTTGCCCCTAGAGGGCAGAATGTTCTAATTTGTAACACAAAGGCCTAACGGAACTCGAGGAGGTTGAAATCCTCTTGGGCTCTGTGAGGTCTTTGTTCACAGCTGCTGCGGTGAATAAACTTTGGAATGATGAGGCTCCTGGCTTCTACCGGCCATTAGAAGCCCGGAGCTACTCCAGTGTCTTCAATCGAGCTCTCAATGTTCCAAGGTTCTAATAAAGATTATGGATCTTCAGGCCTGCAGAATGTCAAGCAAGTAAGGTAAATATATTCATTTGTACCCATGACAAAGTCAATGGATACTGAATGCAATGGGTTAAATGACAGTTTTAGCCAAAGACTTTTAAGAGGCAAGATTGTTAAATTCCTTTTCTGATGTAATTTTGTAATAGCAGCATGATCTTAAATTAGTGAGGGAAATCTCAACTGAGCACTAATTGTCTAGCAAAAGTTCAATCTTGGGCTATTTCTCCATTGCATCAAGTGGGGCTGTCTAGGCGAATGGTGGAAAAGAATGAGCAAACTTAAAGATATAGCTATGGAATTGGGATTATGAAAAAGATAATTATGGAACTCAAACATTGTCTGATTGAAAGCTACGTGGATGAAAAATAACTGTATATATGTGTCATTGCAAGATGAAGTTTGGGATGGAACTAACAGATCATAACGGAAGATAAAAGCCTTCAACTTTTTGCTGGATTTCATAGTCTGCATTGTGTAAATTAAAAATCTGCAATGGAAAAACCAAACGGGCTCACACCCCCTCTTTCATTGTTTGGTCTTATGAGTGAATGGTGTCACTATATTGTGGTCTACTGATAAGGTTTCATACTTTCATCTATTAGACAGTCCATTGCATGTAGATGAAGTGATCACAGTTTTGCTATGTTTTGTTTCTGTCACACAAACTGCTTTTAGCATTCATGTCCTCTCGGGTTTCAGAGTGGTTGCTGTACACCACAGCAGTAATAGATATCAGGGCATAATGCCTTTTATATAGATTTCTGTGCCTTTATAGTATTTTAATATTGTAGGTACAACTGCTGTACATAATACACATGGGTTTTGTTCAGTGCTGTATAAATCTCAGGTTCATCACTGTGACTGGATATTAATGGATGCGTGACTGAACTCATTTATGACATGTACATTTTGGTATCCACAATGGGCGTCCATCATCATCTTCTTTTGACGTACATGGTGATTTTTCACTTTACCATTGTGTGTACAGTGCCATCCATTTGTTCTGTCGCTTTTCCATAGAAATAGTTTAGCAATGATCAGCCTCTTAGTGCAGAGTGTGGGAAGGGTTTGGGTTTCCCACATGGGAATGCAGCTGACTCTGGAGCGAGTTGGTAAAAGTAGGGTGGTTAGGAATATAAAAGTCTTCTCCACAATTGTGTTCTGTGGTGTGTGAGATTTCCAACCTGATATAATGTATCTCTTTTTGATGCACTGCAGTGGCTATTTTGGTTGTATGGCTTTCCAACTAACCCATCTTTTCTATTGACTTTGTTTTAGCCTTCTAGGGTCATGAAGTCCTCATATTACATGGTCCAAGTACTACTGTATCCAGTATCTGAGTGAATATGTGACTAAATAGACTTATGTGGTGTTTATGGCTGAACTGTTCTAATAGGGATTTTCTATAAATTACGTACCTTCAGCATACTGAAAGTGGTGACCTTTTCTTTTTCCTATCCCAAAATATTGAAATGTGTTATCTGGTAGCAGCATTCCATGAAGATCATGTTGCAATATCCTGAGGTTCCCCTATCCCACTAGTGTTGTCTGCACACTTGAGATGCCCAGCTGTTCAGCTTTCAGGACCTGGTCACTTAGGACTTCATAACCTAGGGCTCTCAGGTCCTTACTTCTTTAAGATCATTCTTACTGGTGTTTAGTGAGATTTGATACTATCAGTTACAATTCCAGTCCTCCCACAGGACGCCAAGGTCTGAGTTTGGGTCTTTGAGTAGCAACTGAGTCACAGACTTATTGTCTCTTTCCAATAAGGGCCTCAAGGTATATATAGCTTGATGCACTGCATCTATTCTACTCTCAACTGCAGACCACCAGTTATTTTTATTCAGCTACAACCCAAAATCATAGGAACATCAAAGACTCTACTTTCCTCTAAGAGTCTATTCAAGTGCCTTCTTTCTTGGAGCGACAGTGTAACCTGTCGAGGATGGGTGCCTTGTGGTGGTGGGAATGCCATTTGATATGAAGTTGTCTACTGAGATGGAACTTTTTGTGTGGGGTATGCTGCTACACAGCACAGTTTATGTACGCAATGTAATGCCCTGTAGTGAGATGCGAACCTGGATCAGATGTACAACCGTTTTTGTGGCCTCAATAGTGATTTCGGACCCTTTGCGACCGCAAAATAGGTCAGCCCAATTTACTAACCCTATTGGCAGTCAATAATCAATTAGTGACTCGCAAAATACGGTTAGCAACTCGCTATTAGGAAGGGGCGTGCCAAGGGCGTCCCTTCCTAATAGCGAGTCCATAATCCATGTATGAATACTTTGCAACCACGATTGCTGTTGCAAAACACTCACAGTTTACCATCCTTCTCAGAAGGCTAGTAAGGCACTCGCAAACGGAAAGGGGTCCCCAGGGAACCCCTTCCCCTTTGGGAATGCATGCAAAAAGATTTTTTAAGAGCAGGCAGGCAGTGGTCCCTGTGCTCCTAAAAAATGAAACTGAAAAGTTTCATTTTTATTTTTTAAATGCATCCCATTTTCCTTTAAGGAAAACAAGCTGATTGCGACTCGCAATTTGTCACAAATTGCGAGTCACAAAATCCAATGGTCGTACATCTCTGTGTGATGAGACATGAGCCTTGCAACAGGCAGTGTGTGGTTTTGTAGCTAGGTGCTTTGACACAGGTTTTAAGTAGAATCTTGGTGGGTGGTATAAAGTGGTGCTATTTCCAGTGTTTTGCTGCTTTTTAGTGTGAATCGGTGTGAAGTGATATGGAGTCAAACTGACTGGTGTAGAGCAGGGTGGGTATGAATGTTAAACCTTTTAAAGGCCCAGTGATATCTGCATACATGAGTGTTGCCTTGTGGCACAGACTCATTAACCTGTTAGGCTGAAAAGCATTGTGTCATCAAGGAAATTACAGATTTACCAGGCACAACTGAATTCAGGCACAGTGTAGCTTGAAAATCGGAGTTTTCGGAAGTGATTATAGTCATCATGTTTCTAACCATCTGCACGTGGTAATAGCATGCTTTGACAACTTCTGTCTACTTAAAGAAGCATTATGATCTATCCAAGCCCCAAGCTCCTTTACAGATGAGTCCTTGGGAATGGGTTCAAACAAAGAGGCAAGTGAAATAGTAATGGCTATGAGTCAGGCTTCCATACTAGCAATATAGCAGTCTTCCTACCATTCAGGACCAGCTAGATTTCCCTCATCCATTACAATATTTAAAATTGATTTTAAAGTTGAGCTTGAATTTAGTGTACTTATTCCATGCTGCATTCATCTAAAGAGGTATCCAGTACAATGAAAAGGGGGCTGGTGGAAGAGGACGACAGCAGGATTGTAAAAGACAGAAACTAGCGTAGGACCAGTCTCAAACAATCCTAGAGGTAAAGAGTACACAATGTGCTTGTTGGAATAGGAGATGATTTTGGGTTGCTTGAAATTGAAATGGAACTTTGTTCCAAACCCTTGCTGTAAAGAAATAAAGGGATCTGCGTCAAAAGTGGGACTGATTGAAGCAAATAATTACAGGATATCAAAAAGTGAGAGGGGGAAAAGCAATGAAAACAATGATAAAGAAAGCTGGTCTCTGCTGCTGTGATTCTTTCTCAGAAAAAAACAACAGGTCAATGCTGTATTCCTCTGAAACGTGTATCTTATCAAATCAGGTGCATAGTGAAGACAAAGGCCCCCATTAGGATGGCGGGCGGACTTTGCCCGCCTGACATCCTCGCGGAAAACGGGACCGCCCGTGAGCTGAGCGGCGGTCCCGCCTTGCATATTATGATGCGTCCGCCACAGTGGCGGGCGCATCATGCATTTATAACATTGCGGCGGGCGGTGTTTACACCAGCACCCGCCGCAATGCTATAAATGCATGGCATGCATTTGCATACACAAAGCGGCAGGCACCCCGCGGTGCCTGTCGCATTGTGTATGCAAATGCAGGGGGGTACCACAGGTACCCCCCATGTGCACCCCCACCTCGCCTTCACCCTGGGGGCCCACAGGGGGCCCCCAAAGTGAAGACTGCCTGCCTTTGCCGCAATAGAAAGGCATCTCCCAAAGCCCGTGCTAATATGGCTGGCGGTGTCTGATAGACATCCTAATGGGCCCCTAAGTGTTCAGAGTTATGTGCAAATTGAACAGAAACTAGACAAAAAAGAAATGGCTGCCTGAGGTAATTATAGCAAGTGAGGGGGGGGTTCAAATGTAAAGTTACACTTAATTGGTCTTAGATCTCGGAAAGCTGCCCAATCGCTATATGTGGTTAACGTTTTGACTCCTAAATAGAAAACGTCAGCAAAGTCTTAATCAGGACTGTGACAGAGTTGCACCTTGATCTGCAAGGGTGAGCACTGGAAAATAATCAGCCAAACCACTGGGTAGCTAATGGCAAGAGAGTATTCTAATAAAAAGTTAGGGGACTCAAGCTTACCCATTGAAATGTCAATGCAGTGTGAAAAGTGACCCTCTGCCACCTTTCCAAAATTTCAATGAGAAATCCAAAGAAAACTACTAAAAATACTTTATTCGAAATGACTGACGTTTCCTAAAAATATAATTCAAGTAGAGTTAAAAGCATACCTTGGGCACATATTTGCATTATAGGATGCAACCAGGTGCCTCCTCTCCATGATGCTATAAAACATCTCAGAGATAAAAATCTAAAGTATTGCTCTGTGAGCCTGTGCGGAAAGATGCTGTGCAGTGGTTGCCCAAACTATTGTGCTGACAAGTACCATATTGTGTGAAGAGGCATGACCGCACTGGACTTCAGTGTTTGATTTCCCTCCCTGCAGGCTAAGGAACATCAGCATGACACTCCCACTGTCTGGGAAAGAAACCTTGACTCCTTTTATGACTGCCCAGGCCAGAAGCTTCCAAAATGACTCATTCACTCTGGTTTGCTCAGGCACTCATGCAATGCATACCAAACTCCACTGATATACATACACACATCCTGGCACTGGATTCAAGTTTCGCCATTAGCAGCAGAACTTTAGGTGAATGGGCCAGTATGCTGTCTTTCACATGATGCATGTAAAAATGCCTTGTCATACTATAATCACTATCAAGCACAGTATACTGCCACCACTCCGCTACATGTGTGAACCCTTGGGAGGGACAGTAGTCCTCTACAGAGGGTCCACTTGCTACATCTAACAAGTTGCAGGGCCATTAATAAGCCTAAGGGGAGGCTTAGACTTTCATGCACATTAGCCTGAGGATGGGGCCAAAAATCTAAAAACCAGGATATCAGATAACTGTAGTCGAGCATGCAGGGCTGGGGTCACGACCTTACCCCATTGCAGGAACATTACCATCCCAAAAACTTATGTTTGCAGACTATGTGGGTAGGAGCATGATCCAGCGCGGCTCCAAACAAAACCTGCAAACTATCACCATCCTTCCTAGAAGCTATTCACACATTACTCATCAGAGGGGCCCATAACACCGCGAGTCATTTATACACACCTCCACCCTGCTTCCAGGATTAGTGAAGACTATGAAGAACCGGGGTTTAACCCAGCGGCGTCAGGGGCACGCCTAAGATCTTCGAGTTCACCTGTCTTGGTATTCAAAGACACGGAATACTTCTGGATGGCGTCAGAGACCAAGTTTATTAGCTGCAGCTACTAACAGTGATCCTAGAAATACATCACGGTGTAAATTCTCAAGAGACTGCTCATTTTACTAAGGCGAGACGTCTCCTTTTATATCCAATATTCACATTATAAATGTACACCCACTGCACAAAATTCTAACTAATAAGATACATTTCAAACAAAGTATCACATAGCAAAAACTCAATTTACAGTATCTCAACCCAAAAGTTAATTATTAGGAATGTCCCAAATTCAATCTCCACAAGCCGGACAAACCTATAATTGAAAGCATAACCCATGTAATGAAGAAACATAAAAAAAGAAAACAGTAACAGATGCTGAACAAGATAAAGCATGTGCAAGGAAACTAACGATGTCCTGAACATTGATTGGCAATCTCAGATAAAGATCGATCAGGGAAATTGGCTTTGCGAGGTCAGTTTCAGGTGAAGAGGTCAGTTTCTTACAGTTCATTTCAGAGTCAAAAAGAAACCTAGTTAATGTATACATGAACTAAGAAGGCCAGGCCACTTCGTTCGTCAGGTTACCTTTACAGGCCTACGTGAGGGCAACACAAAATGGTGGCACAGAACAAAATGGAGTCAGACTCGAGAATTACAGAACCTCAACTAGAGGAGAGCTGCTGGATTCTAACGGAGTGACTTATTCCATACTAAAATCTATACACTATATACATCTGCAGTTTGTCAATATTACCATGGTTTTATTCTTAAGAAAACATTAAAAGGCCCCACCATTTAGTCAATGGATCTGCTAGTAAAAGTTAACTAATGGACAACAAAACCAGCTTAATTCTCCATTTATTTGATTTTTATTTAGAGATTAAATCTCCTAGTATGACCTGACTTTTATTTGCCCTATTTTAATAATCGTTTAAGCATTTTAATAACCTAGAGAGAAAGAGAAGTTAAATTCAAACATTTATATTTATTAGCATAACAGTTCAGAAAAATAAGTCGACATAATGTTACCAAGATTTCAGGACACGGACATCAGAGGAAGGACAGCATAGTTCCCAAAAATGACCTCTCTATTCTTTCTTGATGATCGCCTCCCATCTGGCTTTCGCACCCATCAAAGGTTAAAGTCGCAAAATGTCAAAGTCTTTGCACCATTGGAAAAGTTTGTCAGTCCGACGGCATGTCTTGGTGTGAAAATAAAATCAAAAGCAAGCTTTTTTTCTCACTTCCAAGCGTGCTCTTTCATACCCTTTTTCCCTAACTTATCTATCTAAGATTTGAAACTTTTAGGGTCCTCGTTTATTCTCATTGGTGGAAGTAAGGTGTGGATGCGCATAACCTCATCTCCTCATTGTCCATATTTCCGCCAAGTCATCATTATAATCAAAAAATAAAGTCTTGATTGTTCTTTAACAGCTTTTTTTTCACTTGTGTCCTTTAAATTGTCACTTCAGACCGGTTTCTCATGCTCACGATGCAGACATATAGATTTTTGGCACTTGGTAGAATTTTCAGGCCATGCTGACCTTGACCCACTCTGTACAGGCACAAGCTGCTTGTACTTCTCTCGAGCACGGTCACGCATGCGTAGATCATCACAGTCTCAGAGTCTCGCAAACTTCCATTTTAAGTTAGGCCTCACAGGCCTTTATGGGAACTATTATAGAAACAAACACAATTAAACGTTAGATTTCGAAGTATAGCCCTTCTGTTTACCTCCCCCAATTCTAATGTTACCCTGTTAGTTATTACCTAGCATTTTAGCCACAAATAAGCATGGTTTACTTACCATTCTCCATCATTTTTGCCACAATAAGACATACAAAAAGATTATACACATAGATTTTCGTTACATTATGACATTTGCGTACCAGATTAATAAAACTATTTCACTTAATTAGTAGATTAAAAGTCCGCAACACAAGCAAATTAATATCCCAGGTGTATTTGTGTGTGTGCATTCTATTCTATGTTGGTTAATTTCAAAACCACGCAATTAATACATATTACTGTTATGGGGAAGAAACTTCATGAGGGGTATACAAAAAATGTTGTTTTCATCCTTGCTCCATCAACTCCCCCCTTTGGTGATTTATCACCAAATAACAACCAAAATTTCGTACATTTTATCTCAACATGTTTCAAATTCTTTTAATTAGTATGAATTATACTGTAGTTTCTTCCAGTTTCTTTCTATCTTGATAACGTTTCTTTTTTAACTCTTCCATTTCAATGTCACCCTTTTCACGTTCTCTTTCTTGCCTTTCTTCAAATTCTTTCTTTCTAGACTATTTAAGATTGCTTCTTTTTCTAAGTTTACAACCTAATCTTAAAGTAAAAAACACTGCTATTATTAATGTTACCGAAATGAGTATCTTACCTATTATGGATCCACCTATTTCATAAAACCAATTTCTAACTGCTGAAAAACTTCTACCAAGTTTCTCAAGAACACCATCAACCTCCAGTGGTTCAATCTGTAAGATTTGTAATATATCTTTCAATGTTTTGACTTTTATCTGGAATGTATGTACAACAATGTTGTACCTTCAAAATTCTACAGACTCCTCCTTCTTTTTTCCCAAAATTATATCAAGAGCAAGTCGATTTTGCATTACCATAGCTCTCATTGCAACCATTTCGGTATTTACCATTAGAAATCCTTCTGCTGTATCTGTTGACAAACGATCTACTATCGTTGACAATTTCCGAATTTTGTTTGCATTAAAGGATATACCCACTGCTAGTATCAATGCTCCAAAAACATCACTTAATATTTCTATCACATTTTCTCTTCTTCTACGACTTAAAGGTTTACCTATCTCGTGAATTCCATTAGTTCCTCTGGCTACATGGGAAATTTTAGGAAAGACCAGACCTATATAACAGGACCCATACCAGTGATCAGGCAATCTATAATAAGCTTTATTCCTGCACAAAAATATATCCCAGGAAAGACTGGATCATTACCTCCTTTAAATCCCTAACCCCCTTTTATAATGTATGTATCTTCACATTGACTTGCTCCCACAAAATAATTATCATACACAGTGTTATCTCTTCGAATATATCATTTCCCTATTAATGGTGTATCTATATTTATAGCCAAATTCACATTATGTCCTTCTATATTATCAACCTCAAATGTCCACCTTGTAGATTTAGTTTGCTTTGCTTTTTCTCTCCTTTTATACTGATTCCTCCTTTCTTCTACCATATCCAAAAATGCTTTTTCTTCATTTCTCATTTTACAGGTCAAATTGTGTTTCCCAAAAATATTCCCCAAAAACGTTTGCAGGTTTGATTTGATTCAATTCAGCTACAATTTTCAGTTTTGCAAAAACATCATCAGAATTAGAATAATAACATTCTAATTTACCTGTTCTATAAAACAAACTAGCTAATACACCACTACAAGTAACTCCATATGTTAATGGAAGATGATGGTATGCCACACCCTCTGATACAGATGCTGGTAATTGTACACAGACATAACAATCACTCGCATTCATTGTTCTCACATATTCAGACAATAACTTTGAAAACGTATTACGAGAAAAATCGCTAATCGAGTTATCTTGATGTACTTCAGGTCTATACACATGCGACATTTCACCCTTTGCCTCATAGGTCTTTTCTTTCATAGTCTCATTTGCCTTTGCTTTTTCAAAATCCGGCCTGAAAGGAATTATAATAGCTAAAATCAACCATACCAACATCAATAATCCAGTACATATTAACCACATTCTACACTATTTTCTAAAAATGGTACATTTTGTTTTTGTTACATCATTAGTAGCCATTTGTCTTTTTTTTTTACGCAGCGCTTTCCACAATCTTTTCGGCCCTTATATTGTCTCTTTTAAATCTTTTCTTTGCACTTTAAGTGTCTTCATCACCAGAAATTTCAACAATTTTTGTTCCTTCACCTTTTTCCCTTTTTCACAGTTTCCCAACTTAGGTACTTCTTTTCTTTCCTTTGAATTACAATTCACTCACTTTCTTTTTCTTCGTTTTGGCAACTCAAATTTTCTTGACTGCTATTCACTTCACTTATTGGAGGCAAAATCATATAAGTCCACTCTGGTGACTTGTATTTCTGATTTGGTCCTTTCACTCTTTTTGGCATTTGCACAATTTCTATCTTTTTACCCAACGACTCCCTTTAACTGGTTGTTTCATTTACTTGATCCTCTTGTGTTTTTGATTTATTAACCCGTTTAAATTTCAGTCCATCATTGTCTTTAGGCCAATTATCTCCTTTACAAGCTCTCTTGGTTTCAGGTTCGACAGTGTTACGTTTCACTCTCCAAGCTCTCTTTCCTGAACTTCTTCTCAATTGAGTTTATCTTCACTGTCATCAGACTCAGTTTCAGATCTTTCAACAGTTTCATTTATGCTGAACTGTATAATGTCTGTATCTTTCACTGAGCTGGTTTTCTCTTTGGTCAATTCTTTCACTCTGTTGGGAACTTCTCCATAGCTGGTACTTGGAAGCTCATCCTCATCGTGAGTTATTTCCTTTTCACCACTTTCGAGATTCCAGTTCCTGCTTTCAGAGCTTTCAGAATGTCCTTCAGTATTTTCCTGACTACCAGATTTATCTTCACTTTGCTTAGTGTCCTTACTGGTTTCAGTTCTTACCAAATCTCGACTTTCAGGTCGATCTTCAGAATTTGGCGCTTCAATAGTTTCACTTTCTCCTTCAGACGCAGAACTTGCATCTGATATTTCCAGATGTCGACAAACAGATTTAGCTTCAGCATCTAGATCTTTCTCTTGTTCACCTTCAGAATCTGAGTCAGTTGTGCTTTCTCCTTTGTCCTGTGGATTTTCAGGTTCAGGCACACAGATTGTGTGACTTGCGTGCACCCATCTCTTTACTCCAGCACATTTAACAGCAGTCATGCTAACCAGAATGACTTGTCTGGGCTTCTGCTAATGAGGGACTAAGCAGTTTCTTCTGCTGTGTATCTTTATCCAAACCCAATCTCCAGGGACTAGATTATGAGCTGGATGTTTTTCTTTCGAGCTTGCCTCAGTTCCCACCTGATGGAACACAGAAGTTACCACATTAGACAGGTTTTTGCAGTAATCCAGTATGATATCATCAGTAATAGTCAATAGTTTATCAACTGGCACAAATGCTTGTCTCATCACTCTTCCCATCAGAATCTCATGAGGACTTAATCCTGTGTTTTTATCAGGTAGGCTCCTTAGGGTCATCAGAACAAGTGGCAAAGCATCAGGCCATTTCAGTCCAGTGGCCAAACACATTTTTGCAATTCTGTTCTTTATGGTTCCATTCACTTGCTCAACTACCCCAGAAGCCTCTGGTCGGTAAGCACAATGCAATTTCTGACGAATGCCCAGTGCTTCACAAATCTGCAATAACTCGTTGTAAAAATGTGTTCCACGATCTGTCTCAATTGTTCCTGGGAAACCGTAGCGTGGAATGATTTCTCTCAACAACAGTTTTGCAACAGTCACTCCATCATTCCGCCTGGTAGGAAAAGCCTCCACCCACCTTGAAAATAGGCAAATGATCACAAGTACATATCAAAGTCGATTACAGGGTGGTAGTTCTATGAAGTCTAATTGCACTTGTGTGAATTACCTCGCCTCCCGTCCTATGGTTCCCAAACTCACAACTGTTTTTCTTCTTGGATTCAACTGTTGACAAACAAGACATCGCTGACAAAGGCTCTCAGCGATCATCCTAAACTTAGGATTATACCATGTCTGTCTAAACATTCAGATCATGTCATCCCTTCCAATATGGGCTTGACCATGGTGCATTCGGCCCATATTTGAAATCATGTTATCAGGCATTACTGGTCTTTCATCTTTGTAAACCCAAATTTCATCCTCTTCTCTTTGTCTACATCCTGATTTTAACCAGACATCCTTCTCTTCCTCACTTGCTTCTTCCTGCATCTGTCTCACTTCCTGCCAAGTCTCAACTACTGTGGATAGCATTAAAGGACTTGAAACGTGTTCAGCTTTTCTGTCCCGTTTTATAGTTGCAAGATTTTTGGCACAGTATTTTGCAATTGAGTCAACAAAACGATTACCTCTGGTGACATAGTCATCTCCTTTCTTGTGAGCTGCACATTTTACAACAGCAATTTTATCAGGTAACTGGATTGCATCAATCAACATTTTTACAAATTCAGCATTACTAATGGGGGATCCTGCAGAAGTTAAGTAACCTCTTTGGGACCACAGTTGGCCATAATCATGGAAAACCCCGAAGCCATATTGACTGTCAACCACTATGGTGACTCTTATCTCTTTTCCCAGTTCACATGCTCAAATCAAAGCAATCAATTCTGCTATTTGAGCAGAACGAATTCCTTTCAGACAAGATGCTTCCAGAACGTCTACCACTGTGCATACAGCATATGCAGCACTTACATCACCCTCATCTGTTCTCAGACATGAACCATCTACAAAAATCACATAATTAGATTCAGGTAATGGCTCATCTTTAATGTCAGGTCTTGGTTTGGTACAGTATTCAAGAACATCCAAACACTTATGATCAACTTCATTTCTCACTTCAACATCCATAACATCCGGTAACAGTGTAGATGGATTTACCTTCACACATCGTGAAATTGTCACATTATCTGCACCTAGAATTGTCTTTTTATATTTTGTCATCCTGTTATTAGTAAGGAACTGTGTCTTTGTCCTAGTGAGGATAATCTACACTGAATGAGGTGCATATACCCTCAAAGGATATCCCATTACTATACCTTCACTTTGTTCCAAACTCACACTTATAGCAGCTACTACTTTTAAGCATCCTGGCAATACTTTTGCAACTGGATCCAAAACAGCTGAGAAATATGCAATTGGCTTTCTCACTTTTCCATGTCTCTGAATTAGAACTGATAAGGCACATCCTTCTCGTTCACTGCAATATAGTTCAAACTCTTTTTCATAATCAGGCATTCCTAATGCTGGTGCTTCACATAAACTGTTGTTTAGTCGCTCAAAAGCCTCCATTTTAGTTGTATTCAACACTATGGGATCTTTTACATCTGCTCTTGTCAACCTCTGCAATGGTTTTGCTATTAGTGAAAATCCACTAACCCATTGTCAACAGTAACCTACCATTCCTAGGAACATTCTCACTTGTCTCTGAGTTTTTGGAAGTTGCATTCCCTGTTACATCATAATTCCCTGTATAGTGACTTGTCTGATTCCTTTAGCAATTTCGTGACCTAGGTATTGTACTTCTTTTTGACAGAACTGTAACGTGGATGGGGACACCTAATGTCCTCCATCTGCCAAATGGTTCAGTAATGCAATGGTGTCTGAAACACATGCATCCTTTGTTCTTGATGTCACTAACAGGTCATCAATATATTGAACCAGTATGAAATCTCCGGGCATGTTTAAAGTCTCCAATGATTTATTTAGCAACTGATTAAAGATGGAGGGACTCTCCGTATACCCCTGAGGAATTCGGCACCATGCCAAAATACGGGCTCCAAACGGGAAAGCAAATATTGGCTGGCTATCTGGGTGTAATGGAACTGTAAACAACGCATTACATAGATCAATGACTGTATACCATTCTGCATCATGTGTAATTTGGTACAGGATTACTTCTGGATTTGGTACAATTGGACAGCATGAGACAACAATTTTATTAATTCTTCTCAAATCCTGTACTATCCTAAATGTTCCCATTATGCTTTTTCAATCCCATTATAGGTGAATTACATGGACTGCTTACTATTTCTCTTAGAATTCCTTGCTCAATCATCTTGTTTATCACTGGAGTTATTCCTTCGATTATTTCTGCTGTCATTTTGTACTGGGGAATATTTGGGTAACTCACTCCTTCTTTTACGGAATTTTTCACAGGATCTACACCATTCATCAGTCCAATATCTTCTCCTGTGAAATACCACACTTGTTCTTTGACTAACTCTTCCAATTCAACAGGTGTTTTCTCTCTGTCAAATACTGGAAACATACTACTTTGTTCTGAATTTATCAGTGACATAGTCATTTTAAACAAGCTATCTTCATCTGGTGTTTCAAGCTCAATGCCATCTGGTGAACAGTAAATGGCACAATTCATTTTACACAGTATGTCCCTGCCAAGAAGGTTAACAGGACTACTGTCACACTCTACAAATCAATGCATATCTTTGAAATTTCCAATTTCCACTTCAACTGGTTCTGTTAGGGATGTTTTGATCTGTCTATTTGCTACACCTACAACTACTATATATATAGAGAGGAAGATTTTGAACTTCTACTGATCTAACAGTAGAACGGGTAGCACCTGTGTCCACAAGGAAAGTCACATTTACATCATTCACCTTTCCATTCTCAAAAGTACCAGTAGATCTACCACTAGAGTTGGCCACGTACGCACTATTCTCCCTCTCTTAGGCACCGTCAGAAGCTGTTATACGACTCAACCCCATCTTCCTTCAACCAATACTGCGAACTCACATTCACTCTAGGTGATCTTGTTACCTGTTCTCCTCCGCAAAATCCTGTCTCTGCACTGTATTTCTGTAGATTTACACTGTGTGGAAGTGGTGGATGTGGCACCTGATTCTGTTGGGTAACTACCTATTGCTGTGGCGATGGTTGTTGAATTACCTCATTCTGCACCTGCAGATTCAATTATGTGTTATGTGTTTTCAGGATTAACTCTTCGTTGATACTTACACTCTTTCTCTGAATGCCCTAACCTGCCGCAATTGTGACAAGGAAACTTTTTCATGGCCTCATCCAAATTACCCAACTCTTTTGTTTTATTAACATTTCCCTTCATTCTTGCCTGACCTCCTTCTGAGCTCTCATTTTCTAATTGAGCTACTTGATGTTCAGCTACTTTTACCAGTGCCCACATTACTTTCTCTTTAAGCTTTCTTTGCTTAACCTCAATCTCATCACTTCAGTATTTCGCATGTCTCAAAACCTCATCCACCGAGCATGATTGCCACCCTATTAAGTTATGCTTAATAATGTCTCCTATTTCTGGTCTTAATACAAACACGAAGCGATACACAAAATGACTCATGTCTTTTTCATTCAACTCCTCATATCCACTGTATTGCTTAAACACTAGCAGCAATCTCTCATAAAATGCATGTACTGATTCTTTTGGTTCCTGCAATGTCCTGTCAATCTTTACCCAATCTGTCCCTTTTGGTGGGATTTTATTTTTCAAAAACATGATTACTTGTTCATACTTCCGCATTACCTCAGATCCAGGAGCACCTGTTATAGGATCTCGTGGATATTCAGTTTTTGGCCAGTCCACTGTAATTTTACACTCAGGCCATAGGTCTGCTGGTACTACTATGTCAAACAATCCATCTAAATCTTCCCATAGTACCTTTGAAACCTTTCCAAATCGATCCACTTGTCGATACCATTCCACTGGTTTTTCTCTCAATCTGTGTAAATCATTTGTGAACGACAATATATCCTGTCTAGTCCAGGGAACATGTACATACCCTCCTCTCTGTATCTCTCTCATAGGGAATTCATTTGCTACAGACTCTTTTTCTCTAACTGGGAACGCTAACGTTGTTTTATCATTACTCTCTTCCGATTTCTTTGTCCATTTAGCCTTCCACTTATCCACATCTCCCCATTTTCTCAGCAACACAATTAACTCTTTTATCTGGGTTAATCTTCCAGCAGTATTCATGTTGTCCATATCTTTTTCAGTGAAATCTACTCTGTAAGGCTTTTGTAACATCTTATTCTTTGCAAAATCTACATTGAGTTCTCTTGCCAACCCTTCTAGTCAATCATGCAGGGTTTTCGCTCTCCAAGTAATGCTTTTACACATAAACATTAATTCATCATCTTGGTATGCTTTTAACCTATCTCTTCCAATTGTTCCAATTATTAATTCTTCCATATCAATTTTCAGCCTAACCACATCTAATACTTTGGGTACTTGGTCTCTTACTTTTAATGTTTTAAGCCAATCACTTAATGCTCTGTTGGTCCTACCGGAGCTTGTGACAAATCGATTTTCTCTATACTTTTCTCGGGTGTTGCAGAATCTGATTCCGCACCCGCAGGAAACTTATATGGGAGACTTTGATTAAAAGTCAAGTCAGGCGGTGTCATATAACTAGTATGCCTAACCTCGGACAAATCTGGATAAACTTTTTCCCTTACTTTTTGTAAACTTTGATTCAAAGGAATTGTTAACTATGGTTCTTTTATTTTCTGGTTTTCGAACACTGGAATTACAGGACCTATTGTTACTGGGACAGTTACAGCTTCTATAGTTTTAGTGAGTTCCTGTATCTTTTCAATCAATTCATTAGTAGAACGTACATATTCAGAAGTACTTGGGAGTTCTTCAATTCTCCTCTCTACTCTAGCTACACTTCCTCTGTTTTCATTATTTTGTCTGGGAGTACCAGAAAGTCTGGTTTCCATTAATGAGGCATTAGGATCATATCTCATTTCCACTCTTTCCGGAAGGTCTTTAAATTCATAAAATCGTCTTGGGGTACCAATAAATCAGGTCTCCATTGGCAGAGCATTTGGAGTCACAGTTACAGAACTTGGTTGATATGGAAGGGGTCTTCTATTTAATATCACCTTCAGTACTACATCCTCTGTTTCACAATCCTCATAACCTTTCCTTTCTGACTCCATATTATTTCTTTTCTCCGTACACTTCCCTCCTACCATTTCATCAACTGTCCTCACCGGATACATTCCAACACACATATCAGCATTTCTCCATCTCCGCATTCTACTCTCATGAGTCGTTCCCCATAATCCTCGCAATCTGCCTCTAGGTCCTCTAAACTCTTCGGGCCCGATTCACAGAACTAACTTAAGACAAATCCTAAACTTACTATCATTTTGGTATTCACAGAAGGCACTTACTCATTTTGGTATTCACAGAAGGCACTTACTCATTGCGGTATTCACAAAAGTTAGGACTCCTAACTTTGGGACTCCTAAATGCCTTCTGTGAATACCGAAAGCCTTAAAGTTAGGATTTCTCCCAATTTAGGAGTAGTAAAGTTAGGACTCCCAACTTTACTACTCCTAAACTGAGATAAATCCTAACTTTAAGACTTTCGGTATTCACAAAAGGCATTTAGGAGTCCTAAAGTTAGGACTCCTAACTTCTGTGAATATCGAATTGAGCAAGTGCCTTCTGTGAATACCAAAATGGTAGTAAGTTTAGGATTTTGTCTTAAGTTAGTTCTGTGAATCAGGCCCCAAAAACATTTCTCGCTCCAATTCATGCATCTCATCTTCCCACTCAGCTAATGCTTCAAATTGCGTCAGTCTGGGTCTTGGTTCAAGCTTGGTCATCTTTTCTCTCAAATTTTGCAGTACAGCAGTGCTAAAAGAACCGACTTCTGGGAATGCTAATGTACCATCATTCTTAGTATATCTAGCCCAATCTTCTAACCATATACATGTATGGTTGCCGTATTTTGTCATCATGTATGATACAGGCGTTTTAGGCGGAGGAAGCAATTTTCCCTCTCTCGTCACTATTTCCTTATCCTTTTTAAACACATTTTTCAATTTCTTAAACCATGTAGGTTTTTCTTTTTCCTCCCCATAATAAAACTCAATTTTTCTGACAGTTTCCTGACTTTCAAAACAATTGCACACTCTTCCTCAAACTGCTTCGCTGCACCAACCTATCACAGAGTGGTTCACACTAAAGCACCAATCAGAGCAAGATACGTTTCAATCACTCACAACCATTGCTTGTATACCTTTTGCTAAGCCACCAATCAGCGCTTACTCCGTTCTAGTCACGCAGACCAATCCCAGCGCGACCCTTCTTACGTCAGCCCTGCTCCTGTCTCCGCAGCTTCGGCTTACCCCTCCTTTACAAAATGTATCGGCACACTACATTTACACCTTTATACAACTATAACCGGTTAGTAACGACATAAAACATCTCCATTCGTCTGTTTCGCTAAAACCAAAGTGATAGTTTTCTCAAACTCACAAGTCTTCTATATTTCTGGGAGACAGCGCTTACCTCTTCTCTACCACTGAATTTTAGTTTCGCCGATAAAGTAGCACATCCCTCTACCCTACCCTTCTCTCAAGCTTAGGTGAAAACTCTATCACTCTCTCAGGGATAAGTTTTAAATCAGAATACACAATGATTCCTGTGCTTAAGGCCAAGATTTTATAGGTTGCCTTCGCTATACATTCATCACTTTTACACGCAAAGGTGCATAAACTTGTAACACACGACCATGTTACCACTTTGAAACAGACTATGTGATGTGTGACTTACATGCCACACGTGTGCGACTTACATACCACACGTTCCTCTTCCTAGGCAGAGTAACCAGCTTCCTACTTCCCAGAAGCCTTAAATTCCAGACTACATATAACGCAATACAGACGCAACATATAGGGTTATTCATAAATTCTGTACATCAAAATTCTATACACATTGCCCTACTTATTCTACACATTACTCATCTGAGTTAACCTATAGCAACCAATGCTCTGCTACCAAGAAAAACTGATCTAGCGCGGCTCCAAACAAAACCTGCAAACCATCACTATCCTTCCTAGGAGCTATTCACACATTACTCGTCAGTGGGGCCCATAACACAGTGAGTCATTTATACACACCTCCTCCCTGCTCCCAGGATTAGTGAAGACTAGAGGAGAGCTGCTGGATTCTAGCAGAGTGTCTTATTTCATACTAAAATATATACACTATATACATCTGCAGTTTGTCAATATCACCATGGTTTTATTCTTAAGAAAACATCAAAACACCCCTCCATTTAGTCAATGGATCTGCTAGGAAAAGTTAACTAATGGACAACAAGACCAGCTTAATTCTCCATTTATTTAATTTTTATTTAGAGATTACATCTCCTAGCATGACCTTACTTTTATTTGCCCTATTTTAATAATCGTTTAAGCATTTTAATAACCTAGAGAGAAAGAGAAATTAAATGTAAACATTTATATTTATATTTATTAGCATAACAGTTCAGAAAAATAAGTCGACATAATATTACCAAGATTTCATGACACGGACATCAGAGCAAGGACAGCATAGTTCCCAAAAACCACCTCCCTATCCTTTCTTGATGATCGCCTCCCATCCGGCTTTCGCACCCATCAAAAGTTAAAGTCCAAAAAATGTCAAAGTCTTTGCACCATAGGAAAAGTTTGTAAGTCCGACAGCATGTCGTGGTGCGAAAATAAAACTCAAAAGCAAGCTTTTTTTCTCAGTTCCAAGCGTCCTCTTTTTACCCTTTTTCCCTAACTTATCTATCTAAGATTTGAAACTTTTAGGGTCCTCGTTTATTCTCATTGGTCGAAGTAAGGGGCATAACCTCTTCTCCTCATTGTCCATATTTCCGCCAAGTCATCGTTATAATCAAACATAAAGTCTCGATTGTTCTTTAACAGTTTTTTTTCACTTGTGTCCTTTAAATTGTCACTTCATACCGGTTTTCCCATGCTCACGATGAGGACATACACATTTTTGGCACTCGGTCCAATATTCAGGTCAGGCTTACCTTGACCCATGCTGTACAGGCACAAGCTGCTTGCACTTCTCTCGAGCATAGTCGTGCATGCGTTGATCATCACAGTCTCAGAGTCTCGCAAACTTCAATTTAAAATTAGGCCTCACGGGCCTTTATGGGAACTAATATAGAAACAAACACAATTAACCCCATTCCATGCTGGTGACGAACCCCAGCCGTCACGCTCCACGGTGCTCGTGTGCTGATGACGGCTGGGGTTCGTCACGGCCCCGCCCTGTTCGTGCGGCGGCCGCACACGGGGGGAATCGCGGCCGCACGGAAGGGGTTAAATGATAGATTTCGAAGTATAGCCTTTCTGTTTACCTCCCCCCATTCTACGGTAACCCTGTTCGTTATTACCTAGCATTTTGGCTACAAATAAGCATGGTTTACTTACCATTCTCCATCATTTTTGCCACAATAAGACATACAAAAAGCATATACACATAGATTTTCGTTAGATTATGACATTTGCGTACCAGATTAATATAACAATTTCACTTAATTGGTAGATTAAAATCCGCAACACAAGCAAATTAGTATACCACGTGTATTTGTGTGTGTGAATTCTGTTCTATGTTGGTTAATTTCAAAACCACACAATTAATACATATTACTGTTATGGGGAAGAAACTTCAAGAGGGGTATACAAAAATTTTGGTTTTCACCCTCGCTCCATCAAGCTCAACTAAAGTTTATTTATGTATGCTGTTACCACCCTTTCTCACTCCCTCACTTTGCACTGTGTCCTCTCTCACTTTCAGACCTCAGCACACATTTCAATTAAGATATGCCACTGCCGGTGTTGCTGCTTCTCTGATATTCACAAATGAATACCATGAAACTGGTAAGAAGAAGGATAACCTTGAGCTAACACCAATGCAACCAAAAAAGTGGATTCACTTGTAGGAGACAGCACAATAAAAAACTGACTAAAAGTGGTATAGCTTTTATTGTAAACGATCTTCCTTGCAAGTAACTGGTTTGTGTTAGAATAGCTTAACCAGCCACAACATGTTGTTACCTATGTTGTACCATGAAACAATTATACCCCTTTCAGCGCCTAAATGGTCCTTTTCTTTCAAAGTCTATAATTTAATTCCAACAACTACATGGAGCAAAGGGTATGAACTGAATTAGCATACTAGGGATAACAGTACATTTTGGCACTGTGTAATTAGGCAGGCAATCCGGTTATTATTAAAGTACTATTCACATAGTGATGTTTTACTGCTCCTTTAACTCAGTACAAAAAGGAAATATTCATGTATTTACTTTTAAAAATGTATTTACTTTTGAAAAACATAGTTCTCTTCATGTAAATAAATACTGCCAAGAGGTAGTCATTCCACAGAGGCTGCTAATGAGAAAAGACATAGGGTATCAGGTCATCTATGAAGCTTTATTCGTCGCTCTGACACTTGTTCTCTGGCTAATTCGATTGGAAAGAATATGAAACCTAAACTTATCTTCTGAATGAGGGGTGAAATTTGCTTAGGGCAGATTGTGCCTAGTTGCAAATTGAGAATATTGGGAGGACTCACAAACACCTGCATGTGTGCCATTGCTAAATGGTAGGTGGTGCACAATGTATACTAGACACAAAAAAAGGATGTGTTTTGTCCACAGGCAGTATCGAAATTCCTCTGCAGGGAGCTTGCTCACACTCATCTCCCCACACAACAAGACAGAGACCTACTAGACCTCCTTCTGACCGCAGCAGTCAAGCTGGTCCTGGCCAACTGGAAGGATACCGCTAAAACTTCATATAGGTGCTGGTTTAACAGGGCGATATAAATCAGCAGAGCAGATAATACCGCCCTGCAAAACTCGCCCTGGAAACCTCCATCTAGAGGGATGTGGAGATCACTGGACATCCTCCTCGAAGCATACGACCCACCCTGAATCTTCCAGACCTCTCTTCGGCGGAGCAAACACACAGGCCCTGACACCAACCCAGATGAGGCTTAGAGCGAAACATCTTCAAAAAGAATCTTCTTCTGCAACCAGCTCGTTTTTGTAAGAAAAAAACGTATGACCGAGCGTTCTCTGGGGCAGCACCACGAATTTGGAACGCTCTCCCCCCTAGCATTAGAAGAATTTCATCCACTGCAGCATTCAAAAAAGAAGTTAAATTGTTCTATATGGGAAAATTTCTACAATGAGTACTGACATCATTTACTCTGGATATATTCTCTCCACATCTGTTCCATTCTCACTCCAGCATCTCTCTTCACTAATTTAAGAGGACACATTTGTAACATACTTGATAGGGTGATATAATGGCGCTTCGGATATATCTGTTATACGCTTTCGCGAAATGTATTGCTGTAAAGAGTTTGTTTGTTTTCTGCAATCTATGGTCTTAAATGGTTCTATTATTGAGACATCTCTGTAAAGCGCTCTGATACCCCCGACAGGGTCATGTTCGCGCTATAAAAAACACGAAATAAATAAATAAATAAAAAATCACTTCTTGCACGCTAAATCTCTTTTCTCCTATTTTCTTCCTACTTCACTCTATCCCTAGTTTACCCTCGAATGACAATATAGAGGGCTCCAGAGGAACTAGCTTAAAAACACCAACGTGCACTGTTTGTAACGCCAACTAAGCTCATATGTAACTTCTTCTTGCAATGACATGTAAAGCCCACCTGGAACTCCAAACTGTAAAGCGAATGTACTTTTTGTTTTTCTTTTCTATGTGGAAAAATAATAAAATAATTTAAAATTCGAAGAAATACTTACAAGTTTTTAAAAATGTTTCTTACTGTTTGACTCTCTTCAATTTCTGACTTAAAAGTACAACATGTAACAGAAACACATGACTTAAGCATGTACTCTGCTTTGTGTCTGGAAGTATTTTTGTGGAAGTTACTCTTTTATTGGGACAAATCTTTCACCCCACTTATTTCAATTATTCACAGCGCAAGTATGTGTAAATTACACCATAGTTTTTCTTTTGTGAATCATTTTTTGTGTACGTGTGCAATTTAGCTATTTATATTTGTGCAATGACATTTACAACCAAAAAGTATTAAGAAGATTGATTAATTAATTGTGCAATGTTTACAGCCAGCAAATCTCTATTTTGTTTGCCTGAACTAAGGCATCCAGTTTGAGATGAGTCTTATGTTTAGCGATTATGGGGCTGATTTAGAATTTGAGGGATGGCACTGCATCTGCCATGGTGGTAAAGAACATTACTTTCACCACCATGATGGACTACCAATGTTTGGTGGATGGCTTCCGTCAGTTTTGATGGCTGTCCACCAAATTTTCAAAGGTTTTTTCCCTTTCTGAAATAAACTCTCAAAGCTGAAATTAGTTTCAGAAACCAAAAACTCTGGGGATCTTCTCCCAAGGTGGGGGGTCAGGTTCTTTTATATATCCAGGTTTTTCCTGGCAGTAATGGATAGGGGGGGGGAAGACAACATACCGTCCAAGCCAAATAGGGCACATGGGGTAATGTCCTTTCTTCAATGTCCACTACTCCATTGGGACGTTGGGTGAAGATTTCTGTCCACAGAGCCAAAAGGAGCGCCTTCGAAAACAAAAAATCTTAAGTTTCGCCCCTCTCCAAATGAAGCAGGAGGAAGGACGTTTTAGTGGACAGGGTATTCCATTGTATTTCTGATACAGAACCCTGTCTGCCTAACTCTAAATCAGACCCTAAGTCACAAAACAATTTCATTGACTGCATTCATAATTTCAGAATAGTTTGATGCTAAGTATAGAATAAAAGGTCATGTTCAGCAAACCGTTTGATGCAAAAATATATTGGTTTTGATGTGATCCAAGTTTTGTGCTGGTTTATGAATCACTTCTATTTTTATGGGTTAAACATATGCTAAGGCAGTCTTCATACACAGCTTCCCACCTAACACTCACGGACCACTAGCGTGATGTAATAGCAAACTGGTAACGATGCCCAACTTTTATCCCTGGAAAACGACCCCCTCCCTCCTTCACTCCTGTACAAATGTGATACATATCAGACCATGTGCCATCTAGCAATCCAACCTGGGCATAGGTTGAAATGTGTTCTGTGCTCTGCACATTGTATCTATATGTCATTGGTTTGTCTTGGAGGGGGTGTTGAGAGTGGGTTCAAGTGTACAAGCTTGAAATAGTTCAGACAGGCCAACTTGTTAAATTTAGTGAATGAATGCTAAATAAGGGAGCCCACATCTCTTGATAGGTATTTTGCTTTAATTCCACTGTGAGTGACACTTTTCCATCCTTAGAATGAACCAAAGTTTAAGCAGCCTTCGCTATACATTCATCACTTTTACACGTAAAGGTGCATAAACTTGTAACACACGACCATGTTACCACTTTGAAACAGACTATGTGATGTGTGACTTACATGCCACATGTGTGCGACTTATATACCACACGTTCCTCTTCCTAGGCAGAGTAACCAGCTTCCTACTTCCCAGAAGCCTTAAATTCCAGACTACATATAACGCAATACAGACGCAACATATAGGGTTATTCATAAATTCTGTACATCAAAATTCTATACACATTGCCCTACTTATTCTACACATTACTCATCCGAGTTAACCTATAGCAACCAATGCTCTGCTACCAAGAAAAACTGATCTAGCGCGGCTCCAAACAAAACCTGCAAACCATCGCTATCCTTCCTAGGAGCTATTCACACATTACTCGTCAGTGGGGCCCATAACACCGTGAGTCATTTATACACACCTCCTCCCTGCTCCCAGGATTAGTGAAGACTAGAGGAGAGCTGCTGGATTCTAGCAGAGTGTCTTATTTCATACTAAAATATATACACTATATACATCTGCAGTTTGTCAATATCACCATGGTTTTATTCTTAAGAAAACATCAAAACACCCCTCCATTTAGTCAATGGTTCTGCTAGGAAAAGTTAACTAATGGACAACAAGACCAGCTTAATTCTCCATTTATTTAATTTTTATTTAGAGATTACATCTCCTAGCATGACCTTACTTTTATTTGCCCTATTTTAATAATCGTTTAAGCATTTTAATAACCTAGAGAGAAAGAGAAATTAAATGTAAACATTTATATTTATATTTATTAGCATAACAGTTCAGAAAAATAAGTCGACATAATATTACCAAGATTTCATGACACGGACATCAGAGCAAGGACAGCATAGTTCCCAAAAACCACCTCCCTATCCTTTCTTGATGATCGCCTCCCATCCGGCTTTCGCACCCATCAAAAGTTAAAGTCCAAAAAATGTCAAAGTCTTTGCACCATAGGAAAAGTTTGTAAGTCCGACAGCATGTCGTGGTGCGAAAATAAAACTCAAAAGCAAGCTTTTTTTCTCAGTTCCAAGCGTCCTCTTTTTACCCTTTTTCCCTAACTTATCTATCTAAGATTTGAAACTTTTAGGGTCCTCGTTTATTCTCATTGGTCGAAGTAAGGGGCATAACCTCTTCTCCTCATTGTCCATATTTCTGCCAAGTCATCGTTATAATCAAACATAAAGTCTCGATTGTTCTTTAACAGTTTTTTTTCACTTGTGTCCTTTAAATTGTCACTTCATACCGGTTTTCCCATGCTCACGATGAGGACATACAAATTTTTGGCACTCGGTCCAATATTCAGGTCAGGCTTACCTTGACCCATGCTGTACAGGCACAAGCTGCTTGCACTTCTCTCGAGCATAGTCGTGCATGCGTTGATCATCACAGTCTCAGAGTCTCGCAAACTTCAATTTAAAATTAGGCCTCACGGGCCTTTATGGGAACTAATATAGAAACAAACACAATTAACCCCATTCCATGCTGGTGACGAACCCCAGCCGTCACGCTCCACGGTGCTCGTGTGCTGATGACGGCTGGGGTTCGTCACGGCCCCGCCCTGTTCGTGCGGCGGCCGCACACGGGGGGAATCGCGGCCGCACGGAAGGGGTTAAATGATAGATTTCGAAGTATAGCCTTTCTGTTTACCTCCCCCCCCATTCTACGGTAACCCTGTTCGTTATTACCTAGCATTTTGGCTACAAATAAGCATGGTTTACTTACCATTCTCCATCATTTTTGCCACAATAAGACATACAAAAAGCATATACACATAGATTTTCGTTAGATTATGACATTTGCGTACCAGATTAATATAACAATTTCACTTAATTGGTAGATTAAAATCCGCAACACAAGCAAATTAGTATACCACGTGTATTTGTGTGTGTGAATTCTGTTCTATGTTGGTTAATTTCAAAACCACACAATTAATACATATTACTGTTATGGGGAAGAAACTTCAAGAGGGGTATACAAAAATTTTGGTTTTCACCCTCGCTCCATCAAGCTCAACTAAAGTTTATTTATGTATGCTGTTACCACCCTTTCTCACTCCCTCACTTTGCACTGTGTCCTCTCTCACTTTCAGACCTCGGCACACATTTCAATTAAGATATGCCACTGCTGGTGTTGCTGCTTCTCTGATATTCACAAATGAATACCATGAAACTGGTAAGAAGAAGGATAACCTTGAGCTAACACCAATGCAACCAAAAAAGTGGATTCACTTGTAGGAGACAGCACAATAAAAAACTGACTAAAAGTGGTATAGCTTTTATTGTAAACGATCTTCCTTGCAAGTAACTGGTTCGTGTTGGAATAGCTTAACCAGCCACAACATGTTGTTACCTATGTTGTACCATGAAACAATTATACCCCTTTCAGCGCCTAAATGGTCATTTTCTTTCAAAGTCTATAATTTAATTCCAACAACTACATGGAGCAAAGGGTATGAACTGAATTAGCATACTAGGGATAACAGTACATTTTGGCACTGTGTAATTAGGCAGGCAATCCGGTTATTATTAAAGTACTATTCACATAGTGATGTTTTACTGCTCCTTTAACTCAGTACAAAAAGGAAATATTCATGTATTTACTTTTAAAAATGTATTTACTTTTGAAAAACATAGTTCTCTTCATGTAAATAAATACTGCCAAGAGGTAGTCATTCCACAGAGGCTGCTAATGAGAAAAGACATAGGGTATCAGGTCATCTATGAAGCTTTATTCGTCGCTCTGACACTTGTTCTCTGGCTAATTCGATTGGAAAGAATATGAAACCTAAACTTATCTTCTGAATGAGGGGTGAAATTTGCTTAGGGCAGATTGTGCCTAGTTGCAAATTGAGAATATTGGGAGGACTCACAAACACCTGCATGTGTGCCATTGCTAAATGGTAGGTGGTGCACAATGTATACTAGACACAAAAAAAGGATGTGTTTTGTCCACAGGCAGTATCGAAATTCCTCTGCAGGGAGCTTGCTCACACTCATCTCCCCACACAACAAGACAGAGACCTACTAGACCTCCTTCTGACCGCAGCAGTCAAGCTGGTCCTGGCCAACTGGAAGGATACCGCTAAAACTTCATATAGGTGCTGGTTTAACAGGGCGATATAAATCAGCAGAGCAGATAATACCGCCCTGCAAAACTCGCCCTGGAAACCTCCATCTAGAGGGATGTGGAGATCACTGGACATCCTCCTCGAAGCATACGACCCACCCTGAATCTTCCAGACCTCTCTTCGGCGGAGCAAACACACAGGCCCTGACACCAACCCAGATGAGGCTTAGAGCGAAACATCACTTCTTGCACGCTAAATCTCTTTTCTCCTATTTTCTTCCTACTTCACTCTATCCCTAGTTTACCCTCGAATGACAATATAGAGGGCTCCAGAGGAACTAGCTTAAAAACACCAACGTGCACTGTTTGTAACGCCAACTAAGCTCATATGTAACTTCTTCTTGCAATGACATGTAAAGCCCACCTGGAACTCCAAACTGTAAAGCGAATGTACTTTTTGTTTTTCTTTTCTATGTGGAAAAATAATAAAATAATTTAAAATTCGAAGAAATACTTACAAGTTTTTAAAAATGTTTCTTACTGTTTGACTCTCTTCAATTTCTGACTTAAAAGTACAACATGTAACAGAAACACATGACTTAAGCATGTACTCTGCTTTGTGTCTGGAAGTATTTTTGTGGAAGTTACTCTTTTATTGGGACAAACTTTCACCCCACTTATTTCAATTATTCACAGCGCAAGTATGTGTAAATTACACCATAGTTTTTCTTTTGTGAATCATTTTTTGTGTACGTGTGCAATTTAGCTATTTATATTTGTGCAATGACATTTACAACCAAAAAGTATTAAGAAGATTGATTAATTAATTGTGCAATGTTTACAGCCAGCAAATCTCTATTTTGTTTGCCTGAACTAAGGCATCCAGTTTGAGATGAGTCTTATGTTTAGCGATTATGGGGCTGATTTAGAATTTGAGGGATGGCACTGCATCTGCCATGGTGGTGAAGAACATTACTTTCACCACCATGATGGACTACCAATGTTTGGTGGATGGCTTCCGTCAGTTTTGATGGCTGTCCACCAAATTTTCTAAGGTTTTTTCCCTTTCTGAAATAAACTCTCAAAGCTGAAATTAGTTTCAGAAACCAAAAACTCTGGGGATCTTCTCCCAAGGTGGGGGGTCAGGTTCTTTTATATATCCAGGTTTTTCCTGGCAGTAATGGATAGGGGGGGAAAAGACAACATACCGTCCAAGCCAAATAGGGCACATGGGGTAATGTCCTTTCTTCAATGTCCACTACTCCATTGGGACGTTGGGTGAAGATTTCTGTCCACAGAGCCAAAAGGAGCGCCTTCGAAAACAAAAAATCTTAAGTTTCGCCCCTCTCCAAATGAAGCAGGAGGAAGGACGTTTTAGTGGACAGGGTATTTCATTGTATTTCTGATACAGAACCCTGTCTGCCTAACTCTAAATCAGACCCTAAGGGCCAGATGTAGGTAATTTTTATTTACCGACCTCTTAAATACCGAGTCACACCGACTCGGTATTTAAGAGGTCGGAAAATAAAAATACCGAGATGTAGGTAATTGCAGATGTGCAATTACCGAATCGGAAACAGTCGGTAATTTCCGATGTGGTAAATACCGACCAGTTAATGCCCATGCATTCCTATGGGCTTTGAAGCCCATAGGATTGATTGGGCATATACCGGTCGGTATTTACCACATCGGAAAATACCGACTGTCACAAGGGTGCAGGGGGTGTCACTTTGACACCCTCTGGCACCCCCAAAAGAGGCTCGGGTGCCATGTGGCAGGCAGACCTGCCCTAAGGGCAGGTCTGCCTGTCATATGGCATAGGTGTGCATGCACACATGTGCATGCACACCAGAAACGGTATTTTACCATCAAGTAGTATTTGATGGTAAAATACCGATGTGGTACTGCTTGTGGGACTCAGAAGAGTCCCACCTACATACCAATTGTCCGGAATCAGTAATGATACCGACTCGGTATTTTACATACTCGGTAAATTTACCTACCGGTAAATTTACCGAGTCTGTAAATTACAGGGACCTACATGTCAAATTGCTTTTACCGGGTGGTAACGGCCGAATTCGGCCGTTACCACCCGGTAAAAGCCTACCTACATCTGGCCCCACGTCACAAAACAATTTCATTGACTGCATTCATAATTTCAGAATAGTTTGATGCTAAGTATAGAATAAAAGGTCATGTTCAGCAAACCGTTTGATGCAAAAATATATTGGTTTTGATGTGATCCAAGTTTTGTGCTGGTTTATGAATCACTTCTATTTTTATGGGTTAAACATATGCTAAGGCAGTCTTCATACACAGCTTCCCACCTAACACTCACGGACCACTAGCGTGATGTAATAGCAAACTGGTAACGATGCCCAACTTTTATCCCTGGAAAACGACCCCCTCCCTCCTTCACTCCTGTACAAATGTGATACATATCAGACCATGTGCCATCTAGCAATCCAACCTGGGCATAGGTTGAAATGTGTTCTGTGCTCTGCACATTGTATCTATATGTCATTGGTTTGTCTTGGAGGGGGTGTTGAGAGTGGGTTCAAGTGTACAAGCTTGAAATAGTTCAGAGAGGCCAACTTGTTAAATTTAGTGAATGAATGCTAAATAAGGGAGCCCACATCTCTTGATAGGTATTTTGCTTTAATTCCACTGTGAGTGACACTTTTCCATCCTTAGAATGAACCAAAGTTTAAGCAGTCATGCTGTGTAATCTGGAAGTCTGTCAGAGACCCACAGTGAGACACACTGCCCGGTTCAAAAAGCACCAGTGCTTTTCCGTGGCTCATCTGCCCCATTCCACTATGAAGCAGAGTTGTGTTGCTTGGTATTATCTTGTAGTCATAGGGACATTCAGGCCTCCAGCAAATGTTGCACGCTAAAGGAGTTGCTTTTGGAGGCAGAGTTTTTTACCATTCTAAATAAAGTTATTGATCTCTAGTTGCAAGGACCAAAGGGTGTGCCTAAGAGGCCTCAAAGGTAGGGATGGAAAAATAAATAGGATTTTGGGGAGGATGGTCACCTTTTTGGCTGCTATCCTTCGAAGCCAGGAGAGTTGAAGCCGGCACCATCTATCTAAGTCTGTCTGAACTTGCAAATTAAGTGCAGAGTAGGTGCCCTCCACAGTCCTATCTACAATTCGAGCCAATTTGAATCCCCAGGTATGGTATGGTTGAGCCAGCTCAGGCAATATGGAATGTGGTGCAGAGATACTTTTTGTGTGGCAGAGCAACTGACAGCTTACGTATTTGTGATTTCTTTTTAGATTGACCTTGAACCCAGATATGGCCCCAAAGTGGTGGAGTTCCAGCACTAGAGCTGGTAGTGATGACAATGGCCCAGTGAGTGCTACAATAACATTGTAAACATAGAGGTTGATAGTGTGATTGGCACCTCCAAAGGGAATGCTTGTGCTGTTGGGAGCTGCCTGCATGTACTGGGCCAGTGGCTTCATGTAAAGATCGAATAGGATTGGGGAGAGCAAGAAACCTTGTTGCGTTCCCCTCTGATTAGGGAAGGGCCTCAACAGCACTTATTTGCCCTCATTGTGGCCTGTTGGGAGCTGTAAACACTCTGAATCCATTGCCAAAACATGTCCCCGAAGCTAAAATACTTTAGAGATACTGTCAATGGGCTTTATTCAAAGCTTTCTGTGCATTGATGGCAAGATCCAGTGCCTCTTTCTTGGACCACTGGATTTTTTCAATGAGTCAGAGGATATGTTTAGTGTTGTCTCCACAGTGCCTATTCGGAATGAAACCTCAATGGTCAGGATCGACCAAGTCAGGCATGAGAGGGTTCAGGCGATGCGCTAGGATGCTTGTGAACAGTTTGGCATTGAAGTTAAGGAGGGAAACAGGTCTGTCTGAGCTGCATAATGTTCTGTTTTTGTCAGGCTTAGGTAAGACAGTAATGGAGGCCTCAAGCATAGCTTCAGTATTTGCCCCGTGTCGACAAAGGTGTTAAAAAGTCTAGTCAGAATTGAAGCTAGTGTGCGACAGAATGTTTTTTAAACTAAGATGAGAGGCCGTCAGGGCCTAGAGACTTAAGTGGTTTCAAACTGGCAATAGCGGAAATCACCTCCTCAAGTCTGATTGGTTTCTTCAAGCTATTGGCTTGCACTGGGGTAAGTGTAGTTACACAAACATTTTCCAAGTAGGGGTGAATTCTGTCGGAAAGAAGACTCTGAGCAGTGTATAGCATTTTGCAATAATTGCTGAAGAATCTTGCTAAGTGTGTGTCCATACAGATCTCGTTCACCTCAGTTTTGTGAATAACGTTGATGGTATCCAATTGCGTTTTAGACCATAGATGGTGGGCCAGCATCCAACCGCTTTAGTTGCTCCCTATGTAGAATTTGTTTTCTAGACAAACCAGGGCATACTTTGCTGTGTCGAGGTCCATTCACTTAAGGTGTGTCCGTGCTTTGTCCAGCTACCGCTAGATCCTAGGAGCCTCTGTGCATTTATGTATGGCTTCAAACTCAGTTATTGCCTTTTCCAATTGCTCTAGTTTCTCCAGTCGATGACGGATATCTGGGGACTGCAGTACTTGTGCCAGGGCCCCTTCAATGAAGTGTTCATGCTGGCTGTTAGGCACATAAATAGAGGCAATCATCATACAAAGGAGTCCTATCTGTATGCAATATGCTAGCATACGCCCCTTAATCTCATCAATTTACCCACTACCTCTCCCCAGAAGCCCATTGAGAGCAATAGAGGCACTGCTCCCTTTTTTGCCTGACCTGAGGACCAAAATTGGCGATCAACCAGCAGGACTTCATCCTATGCTCATCCCTGGGCAGTAAATGCAAATGTCACTGCTGCTACGCTCCAAGAAAGATAGCATAGCAGCTTTATTGATTGGATTGTTTAAGCCTCAAGCATTAAGGCAGGTGTACTTGACCTGTATAGTGTCAGTGTGCAGTGCAAGCGATGATGGTGCCCCACGCTATGGCTCCATGGCAGGGAGTATAATAGGGGCTAGAGAACGAGGACTCCAGAGACCTGGTGCCTACATATTGTGCAGTGTAGGTGGCTTAGTAGGAAGAGTGAATGTCATATAAACCCTTAACATAACAATTAACCATAACAGTATGAAAGAGAAGTCCATTGACATTGAAAACCAGCGAAAAGGGTGTGGTCTTGTTAGGAAGCGGGTGAAGAAGATCCTGAGTACTGGAGAGTAGCGGAACTCCTCCACCATCTCAAGCTCAGTTCAATGGAGGGGGGCCCCATTGTGTATGTAAACAGTAGATGGCATTAGCTTAAGTGGTGCTGCAGATTTGGTAGAGCCATTATCAGACTCTGAAGGCAGTCTTTTCAGAACTGCTTGATGTTCCTGGGGGACTTACTTTGGGCTGGAGCAAAGATGTCTACTCAATTGAACTGGCCTCTACCAGTATGAAGTACATTGGAGTGCCCCTGAGGGGGGAAGGGAGGGGGGGTCCAGTTGAGGAGCAGGGAAAGGATTCCACCTGCAGACCTAAGATGCGACCTGCTTTCACAAGCGTTTTGGATTGGTCAAATTGGCTTTCCCATGTGGCAAATAATCTGGAATGGATTTCCCCATCCACATGAGATCTCTTTAAAGTGCAAGAATTCTGTAATTGGTTTGAAGTCCCTGCGGCGCAATAAGGTGAGCTCCAAAATGTCCTGGAAGAGGGACAGGCTATGACCCTTAAATTGGAGAAGATTCAGGTCCCTGGCTTTCCTGATGATTTCCTTTTTAAGCTGGAAGTCGTGGACATGCACCAGGATGTCTGGGGGTCATGCATTGTTGCTCCCGGAGTGGTCTACTCGATGGACTCTGTTGAGTTGCAAAGTGGCATCCGCTGCGCTGCCCAAGATGAAGTATAATATTGCCTGGGTATAACTCTGAATGTCCATCCCCTCAGCATCTGCTGGGACTCCTCACAAGCAAACCTTATTACAGTATGATCTATTCTCCAGGTCCTCTGCATGGGCCTGGAGGTCTGCTTGTCTTTTGTTTAGGCGAATAATTTCCTGTCGCAGCATATCAACCTGCTAGCCCCTTGCTTGCTTGTTCTCTTCCAGAACGGATACCCTGTTGCCCAGTGAACCTGAATCCTGTCTAACCTCTTTCAGTTCATATGGCAGGAATCACTTGAGCACTTGCAAGTGTGCTTTGAGGCAATCAAACACAGATGTGAGAATGGCCCACATCACAGGGGCAGTGTCTTGTGCTGCTTCATGTGTCAGAGCTGCCTTCTGGGACACTTGTTTGACTGTTGTATGTTCTTTGAGGGTGAGGTTAGTGGAGCTGGTGAGCATGTTGCAGATGGTGTGTTCTTTTGACTACTGCCAACGTGAGGGTAACCAGAGTTGGGCACGCAGACCTCTACCCGGGTGGGGATGTTGCGGGCGGCCAGGAGCACCATAGGATATGCACCATCAAGTTCTACTGGCAGCCCCAACTGCATCTTCTGGCACTGTGGGCCAGGGGAGATGGTCTAGTGGAATTCCCCCATGGCTGCTTGTGATCTGCCTGTGTCTCTCGATCAGGGACCTTCCCCAAGAGGGCAGCCCCTTTTCAGTACACAGATGGTTATGTGCCAATGAGGGACATTGCACACTCCCACCCTTCCACTTTTTAGATGTGTGGCCTAGTTCTCACCTCTCCAATGACAGTTTGGTGTCCATACACACAGCTCCCCGGCTCTGTAACCAAGTCCTCAGGCTCCCCTGGTGGCAGGTGTGTCAGCAGTGGAAAAAGGAGGCAAATTCTGGACGGCAGTGGCAGGGCCAGCCATTCTCTCTATCAAGGTTGCACCGCCTGGCTCAGCAATACTTGTAAGACTGGTGCTGATGGGGGGGCTGGGCCACCAGTCCCCAAGACCAGGTCACATGGTGGGAGGGCATATGGGACTGCACCAGTCCTCAGGTCGCAGCTACGAGACTGTTGTGCCCTGATTCTGGTGGATGCACCTTGTGGCTGAATCTGCCCTCCACAGCACTGGTGCCAAGTTCATTCATGCAGGAGCCAGATAGGCGGGGTCCAGTTCCGATCTCCTTCATGTGGCCAACATCTTGTATTGGCCCTGTGCTGAGCCTGCGATCTCCTCCTAGTGCAGCAACTCTCCACTGATGAGAGCCTCCAGGGCAAAGCTCAGGAGTCACTGACTTTCTCGGCCCAGTGGCAGTTGGATTTGGGGCCCTGAGTCTCCACAAATTGCAGCATTATGGCAGTTCAGGCAGCCGAGGAGCCCTCAGCTCGTCTTACATGGCCACCATCTTGGCCACGCCCCATTTTTGCAGGTTTAAATCCAAATGTTTGTTATATTGTATTGTATTATCAGCACCAGTAGTAGCACAATTCAGCGCTTTATTAATTACGCTCCTTGTTCATACTTACTGAGATTTCCAGATCATTAGTTGTGTTTGATTATTAGAGATGTGTTATGAATCTAGTATAATTATTCTTTGTGTTGGGTTGTATGGTTTTTATTTAGATTAAAATATTTTTACTGTTTTATGTGTATGTTTAGCAATTCCACATCATTTTAAAGTTTTTTGTTTGAGCTGGGTGGGTGGGTGGTTGTACGTTACTTGTCCAGATTGTTTTTCAGGCAGGCATCACTTGCATGGTATGTAGTTAAAACCGATGTTGCGGGATGAGGACTTGATATGTTTAAGCTATCTTTAGGTGAATGATTGTAAGATATTTGTTTGAGAGGTGAGGGGGAGTATTGTCTCAATCATTTCATTTAACATACTTTGACAATCAGGTCTTTTGTGCACTAGAAAAAACTAAAGAAAACACAAAACAAAGTTATAAGGTTCATTTTAAAGCCAGAAAATGATAACTAAAGTGTAATCCTTTTGTAAAATGATCACCAAGGGATTGCTCAGGTAAAAAGTATACCAAGAATAAGAATCAAATACAAATGTAATGGAAGTTTAAATGGGAGATACATTATTACAATGCTACAGTGGTTGGCAAACTCATGGGAGGGAGTCCTCTTTGCTACAGCTGAAAATGAAGAGACTTAAAAAAGGGGAATGGTGTGCTCATGTCTGTAAAGGGGGCTCTATAAGAAGCAACATGGAGAGGGGAAACAATGGGAGGGATATATTAATCACCCAGGCCCTTAACAAGGGAGCAGGCTTTGACTATAGTGTTTCCTTCTAAGATTGCAGCTCCTTTCAAGGGTTCTTGGTAGACAGGTTTCTCGTCTCGACTTCCAACAATTAAGTAGTTACTCATGCTGCACCTTTTGCTGCCCGTCGTACATATTTTAGAGATGAGCTTATCACGATTGGTGCGCAGAAGCACATGGCTTTAGAAAGTAGAAGAGAGCCCTGTGGTAAGGTTACCCTTAAAGAAGTTATGTTAAATGACTTTAACTGTGGATTGGTTAATGTAAGGTCCCTTGTTAAGCACTACTCGGAGATTTACTTATTACTGGGAGATCAGAACATGGATGTTCTGTTCCTCACAGAAACCTGGACACAAACAGATAGGGAAGATGAGTTAGGTCTGGCCTGCCCTCCGGGTTTTAAAATATTTCCCAAACTAAGGGTGGGTGGGAGAGATGGAGGGGTAGGAATTATATAAAAAGATACCTGAAATCTTACCCCATTATGCGTAGAGGAAGCCCAGGGTTTTGAGTTACTCGGGTTTTCACTCAAGGATAATAGCGACGCTTTGTGTTCCGGTATACTTTGCAATAGACCACCGGGAGGTGCTGCCCCCCACTATCAAGAACTGATTGATGTGATATATAATTTATCACATTCTCATTCTAAATTAATCCTCGGAGACTTCAATCTCTGGGAGAATGGTATCCTTGACACAGCTCTTAAAGAACTAGGCCAAGCGTGCCAGAACACTAACCTACAGCAGCTGGTGCTGCGCCCTACCCATCAGGGAGGTCATGTGCTGGATCTTATCTTCGCCAATGAAAGGGATGTAGCTGTGAAGGAGATACTCCCATTGTGTTGGACAGACCATTTCCTGGTTCTTTTCTCCCTAAGGTTAGCCACCCCAAATAAACAAGCTCCCCAACCGGTCAACACTCGACTGGGTAAGGAATGGTCTAAAAATCTAAAGTTAAAAGAACTCCCACGGCTTGTTGATAGCAGTAGCTTTGACACTAACAAATCAATGGATGAGAATTATCTGAATCAGTGCGATCAGATTACTAACTCATTAGATCAGTTGGCCCCGCTGAGGAAAGTCAAAAGTATCAAGAAGCCGTCCGCCCCCCTGGTATAATGTGGAGTTGAGGTTGATGAAGACTAACTGCAAACAAGAAGAAAGGAAATGGAGGAGGAAATATCCGGAGACAGACAAAGTAGCCTTGAAAAAACTATTTACATATTTATAAAGAAATGATGGGCAAGGCCAAAGCTAAATATCTTGAGGAAACTATCCTACAATCGTCCAATAAGTCCAAAACCTTATTTAGCTTAGGAAGAGATATGTCCACCCCAGACTGCGCAAAGATTAAGATTCCAGCATCACAAGAACTTTACGATGATCTGGCAGTTTTCTTTGAGGAAAAAATCAACAAAATTCTAACTGGGCTAAAATCTTCCAGGGATGCTGAGTTGGATAGAGAAGATCATATGCATTTATCATCTCGTAGCAAAACTCCTTATGCAGCATCCTCCATGGAACTTATTCAGCCTCTGGAGCTTTTCCAGGTCCTTTTACAAGAAATGTTCAATATAATTGCAGTTGGTATCTCCTCTGGTTCTCCCCTGGACCCGCTCCCACATAAGATGAGGAAAATCTATGTTACTGAGCTTTTTCCGTATCTTTACCAAATCTGCTGCCAGTCCCTAACTAATTAGTAAACACAACAATTGCCAGTGCTGGGGAATTTCTTTAGAACAAACTATTCAACTTTATGGCGTGCATCACAAAAGACATGCACACCTGCTTTAGGAATTGCAGTATTGTTTATTTCTTTTGTTATCTAATTTTTAGATCTGCATCATTTTTTAATTTTATGCATGGGAACAACAAACACTTTCTATATACATTTATATACAAACAACACTAAGTAAACAAGTGATTCGGTATGTACAATGAATAAACAACTTCCATACAACTCATTCATGGCCTTCCATTCATACAAAACATACACTCTGGTCCCAGTGTCAAACAAAATGTTAAATTCAACCAATGAACAGTCTGTTTTTGATCTACTTTAAGTTAAATTTTAACTTTTCAGACAAAAAAGGAAAACAAAACAATTTTTTCTCGTGTTCCTTTAGGGTGGACTCTAGAGGATGACCTGGGACCTGGTCGGTCGACGCGTTTCGAGCCCTGTAATTGTCAGGGTTCTCTTCAGGACCAAACATTTACTGCAAGGGAAAGGAACAAACTAATGAAAGTGGATTCTAAGGGTTCGACACCTAATATGCACCAAATCCTATCTCAGCCTACCTCTAATGTGGGTCATAACTCCAACACGGTGTTCCGTGATGCAGAAAAAAGGAGGAAAGGCTAGAACAAGTAGAAAGAGAGGCAATCAGTGCACTACATTTACACTTGCACATTCAACTAATTTTGGGTGGCATGGTGTGGTGAGCCTACCTGTTAAATAAGTGTTTTCTATTCGGCAGTTGGAATCTGCAAAAAGGGAAAAGGGGGGAAGACCGTGAGTGTTGGCTGTTTAGCGGATAAAGGTTTGGGCTGTGTCGGCAAAGCCCCATGGGCGTTGGCTTACCCGTTGCAAAGTACAACTCCGCGTAGATACGTTAGTCGGCTGTCGCTCCAGTCGGAGTCTGTGAAATCGGTAATGTTGTATGGTCAATACATAATCTGGAAGAAAACAATTGGACACGCATAAGCGAACTGTGTATATATCGCATTCTCTCATGTGAAACGGCGGCCGCGGGGGAGCGGTGGGTCTCGTGGTGGTTGATCTTACCGTTAGTTTGAATGCCGTTTAGAGTATATGCCGCGCTGGTTCTCACTCCTTCCTCTTTGGTCTGTGGAGACTGAGTGTGACTCCTACCAACGAAGCGCGCTGTGGGAGTGGCTGACAACTTGAGGATTCTGGGACCTGTAGTCCACAAAGAATTTTTGGAGATGTTTACGTGCTTGGTCTGTAAATTTCTGACAGTTCGTTAAGTCCATTTACTGCTGCATCATATTTCATTATGAGCATCGCTTCTCTCTGGTTTAGTCTTAATTCAATATTCCCACCTCTTGGGTCATTTTCGATTTTAGAGATTACCGTCCATTTTATCTTAGTTTTGTCATGTTTCATTGTAATCCAGTGGTTGACCAAGGGTGCATTTGCTACTTCCCTACGTATCCTCGATTTATGTTGGGTGATGCGTTGCCTGATTTCTTGAGTGGTTTTGCCTATATACAGCTTCGGGCATGGGCATATTATTGCGTACACAACATTTTTCGTCTTGCAATTTGTAAACGTCTCATGTTTCCAATTGATATTATTAAAAGAAAACACTGACTCTTCAATTGTCTCTTCACAACAAGTGCATGATCCACATTTGTGATGTCCACTGATCGGTGGGAAGCCGAACAAACTTCTCAATGTCGGTACTTTCTCGCTGGGTAGGGCGGCTCTGACAATGTAATTAGCCACACTTTTTTCTTTCTTGTGTGCAAACAGCGGTACTATTTTCAAGTCTTCATGTAGTCCTTTTATCAGGTGCCAGTTTGATGTGATTAATTTCTTCAATTGATTTGATGCCGGGCAAAATGTAAACACGCACACTATCCGTTTTTGTTCCTTTTTGGGCCTTTTCTGTAGGAGAGATTCACGTGGCGTCCACCAAGCTCTCTTCAAGGAGAGTAGGCTGAGATAGGATTTGGTGCATATTAGGTGTCGAACCCTTAGAATCCACTTTCATTAGTTTGTTCCTTTCCCTTGCAGTAAATGTTTGGTCCTGAAGAGAACCCTGACAATTACAGGGCTCGAAACGCGTCGACCGACCAGGTCCCAGGTCATCCTCTAGAGTCCACCCTAAAGGAACACGAGAAAAAAATTGTTTTGTTTTCCTTTTTTGTCTGAAAAGTTAAAATTTAACTTAAAGTAGATCAAAAACAGACTGTTCATTGGTTGAATTTAACATTTTGTTTGACACTGGGACCAGAGTGTATGTTTTGTATGAATGGAAGGCCATGAATGAGTTGTATGGAAGTTGTTTATTCATTGTACATACCGAATCACTTGTTTACTTAGTGTTGTTTGTATATAAATGTATATAGAAAGTGTTTGTTGTTCCCATGCATAAAATTAAAAAATGATGCAGATCTAAAAATTAGATAACAAAAGAAATAAACAATACTGCAATTCCTAAAGCAGGTGTGCATGTCTTTTGTGATGCACGCCATAAAGTTGAATAGTTTGTTCTAAAGAAATTCCCCAGCACTGGCAATTGTTGTGTTTACTACGTAGTATATTGGTTCAGCCTTGCTGTAGTTAGGAGCCAAGACCCTTTCGGTTTCCTAGTCCCTAACTAATGGCACAGTGCCTAACTACTGGAAAAAGGCAGTTGTTTCTCCTTTATTAAAGAAAGCCACGCTGGACCCCCAGTGCCTCTCTAGCTATAGACCCATCTCCCTGCTAACCTACCCGATTAAGAATTTAGAAAGAGTAGTGAGCAAATTTGTGGAAGAAAATAATCTTCTGGACAAAGTTCAATTTAGGTTTTGGCCGGGACATGGCACTGAAACTGCTCTGGTAACAGTCCTGGATGACCTAAGAATGCGGCTGACAGTGGTCAAACAGCCATTTTAGTGCTGTTGGACATGTCAGACGCATTCAACACGGTCAACCACAAGATCCTGATCAGGAGACTTGAGGAGATTGGCATTGTGGGCAAGGCACTAGACTGGCTGCAGTCCTATCTTCTAAACAGATAGCAGGCAGTGACCTTGACGCCATTTCTCTCTCAGAATCGCTCCGTAAAACACGGGGTTCCGCAGGGCTCGGCGATCAGCCCCATCCTTTTTGATCTTTACCTGTGCCCACTAATCTCCCTTATAAAATCTTTTGGCATTGATGTTATAAACGATGCAGACGACACTCAACTTGTCTTTTCTTTCAAGGGCAACAATGCAGTTCCTCTGGAGAAATTCCATAGCTGCATGCAAAAAACAGGAGGCTGGCTCAGAGATAACTCATTACAATTGAATGGGGATAAGTCGGAAGTACTTTGCTGTGCTGCAAGTAAAGTCCCTCGCCCCCTACCAGCAGATTTCTGGCCAGTCTCTGCTAATAATCCTTCGTTGCCTGTTAAAACAGCGCATAATCTAGGAGTACTACTAGACAATAATCTGCAATTGGGCTCTCAAGTAAATAAAACTGTAAATACTTGTTTATCTCTGCTCAGAGCTCTTCGAAAAATACTCCCTTTTCTACCTGCTTCAGTTAGACCTCAAGTGGTAAGGAGCATTATCATGAGCAGATTAGATTACTGCAATGCCCTATTCCTAGGAGCTCTAGTTTCTTGTTAAAAAAATTGCAAAGGATACAGATTATTGCAGCTGAGCTTGCGTTAAACAGACAGTGCAGAGCACCAGCCTCGCTTGCTCTAAAAGATCTTCATTGGCTGCCCATTGCGCAGAGAGTCCAGTTTAAGGAACTCTGTATCGTTTATAGAGCAGCACCTAAAATGGGGCCTAAGCTTTTACAGAGGAAATTCCTATGGTATTCTCCAGTCAGAAGAAGCCTACGTTCATCTTCGGCCAGACTGATAAGCAGTCCCCATGTCACTAAAGTCCAACTGGGTGGCAGAATATTCAGTTTTGTAGCTTCCAGACTCTGGAATACATTGTCAATTGAGATTAGACAAATGAACACTCTGTCAAGCTTCAGGAAGGAATTGAAAACTAGACTCTTTCCTAGAGATTAATCTCCAGCCCTGTTCTTTTTCAGTTACACACAGTGTTTTTGATAATCTCAGCGCCAGGATACCCGCTGGGTGTCAGCCGCGCTATAAAAGTGTCCCTTACATTACACTACATTACATTGCATTACTCTTGTGCATTCACAGAAAGAAACTCTTTTTACCTTGCTCACATCACCCACTTGGTCAGGACGAAGTTCCACTGTGGCACTTAGAGATGAGAGCTCTGACCTGGAATGTGGTGTGTAGGTGAAGAATGTAGAGTTTAGGTCTTGTATGGAAGATGAATGGCATTTTGAATTGGTCAGTAATTTGTGCATTGGAAGTGCGCAGTGACTAACCTTCTGTTCATGTACATGAACCTGTAATTACTAAAAGAAAATGTCCTTACCAGGAGTAGAATGGTGACATTCAGGTCTTCTTAACATCCACCTTTTCATTTTGCCAAGACAGATTCTTGCTGCGTAGCACCTTCCTTGGCTCATATATGTGATATTTGGGGCATTGATGATAACAATGTACCATGCATACATTATTGTAGTTCTACCTAAGAGCCAGCTATTGCAGGCATTCTGGAATTTTTCCTACACAAACTTTTGGGCAAGATAGCGCATTTCAATGACCGCTGAAACCGTAAGTGTGTGAAAAAGGCTGATTCAATGAGACAGGTCTGCATCACATTTAAACAACCTTTGCCATACAAACTAAGGGCCTTATTTATGAGGCCTTGCAACACTTTTATGAGGCCATTGCATCACTTTTTGTGATGTACCGGCTGTGTAAAAAATGCACCACATTGCACCCTATTTACACAGTGACGCATGTAAGCAGATGACCCACTGTGTAAAGCCCTGCGCTACATTATACCTGCATCAGGTATAATGTATGCAGGCTGGCCATTTCCCTGCAAAAAGCCTCGTTGAAGTGGTGCAATTAAATCTATCGGATTTCACTGCACCACTTCTAGGACGCCACTGCATCAAAACCTTAAGCTGCTCCACAGCAGACGTAAGACTGATGCAGGCTCTTTCACATGGGCCTTACCCCATGTAAAAGGACATATTGCTGGAGTTGCATCTGTTTTCAGACACAGCTCAGCAATGCATCACTTTTGCGCCTACAGGCACGTCAGTATTACTGACGTATCAGTAACTCCTTGCAAAATGGTTCACCATACTTTAAATACATTGCATCCATCATGTTGCAAAGAGGCACAGTGAAAACTGTCACATTACTGTTTTTGTGTAGCGATGCAAGAGTTTTCTTAACTGAGGCCCTAAATTTTAAAGCCTCACTAATATATCATATTCCTGAATGCCCCACCTCCGTCCCCTATAATTGTCCTGCTTTTCTTTGTCAACTGTCTCGTAGGAACGCCTTTTTCTATTTGTCTATCACAAATTCTTTTGGCCACTGTGACCTCTTAACCTGGAAAAGACCTTACACTGAATGATCATACCTCCCCAAGTTGATCTGCTCGTACTGAAGCAAAAACATCCCTGCTTCTATCCTTACCTAGAGTGTAAATACCAAAATTACCTATTACATTGCAGCCACTCCGTCTTCACACCACTATTAGTGCCGTGGCCACTGTAGACTCTTCTTAAAGGGTGGATGGTTGGTCTGCACTAAGAAATTGACCATGCCCTACCTAGCTCCTGTAGCCATCATGTCCACACCTAAAGAGGACTCTGCCTAAAGCCTTTGAAGCCCTAGGCCCGCTCATCTAGCTCACCCCTGGCTCACTTCACTTTCCCAAAGACGCTCGGGGGGGGTTGAGGCTCTTAATTGCCTACTCCCCAAACCCCAAACGTCTATCAAGTGAGATGGTGCATTCCAATGACCATTTACAACGTAAGTGTGTGAAAAAGTCTGCTTTAATGAGACAGCGGTGCATCATATTTATACAAACCTTGGCATTGGCCATATAAACTTAACTTGAAAGCCTCACTAGTGCATCATATTCCATAACTTCCCGCAACCCTTCTAAAATTGTCGTTCTTGTTTTTCTCACCTTTACCCCAGGGACACACACCTTCTTCTCTTTCTCAAAATATTTTGCCCAACATGCCCACTTAACCTGAAAGTAACTGTAAACTGAATGACCCCCCTCGGCCCACAAGCTGATCAGCCCGTACCTCAGTGAAACCAACTCTGTTTCTATACATACCTATAGTATAAAACCTTCATCCCAGAAAAGTCCTAAAAATAAATAAATATTGCATCCAACAAAATCTGGATTCATTTAAATGACCACTTTATTATGACCTATACACATCACCAAATACAATAAAAAAGCAGATGGATCCACAATAAGTTAAGAAACATCACAACAGCAAATTAACATTGCACACCCAATAACATAAAAAAAATAACACATAGGATTTCATAAAGTCCTAGTAATTGATTTTGCAATCAAAAACACAATTGTCTAAAATATATCGGTAAAAAAGGCCCAAAAATAGGCAAAAATAAATAACACCTAAACAAACATACAATACAAGTGCAATATTCGAGGGAATCCATCCGATACATGAAAAGTATTAATAAAATTAATAAACGCTCCAAAAAAAACGAAAAACCAAGGAAAAAGTAAAAAATAAGTAAGGTCAAAATCTAACCAACAATGTTTCCTTGAAAAACAAATTTAACAAACACAGGTTCAAAATAAACTCTGATGTCTGGAAAGAAAACTGTAAAGCAAACACATATAAACCTACCCAAAACATTTACAATCCTCATATGAAACACACCACAGTAGAAATGCATTGGAAACAATCATAAAGGGAATTTCAAAAAACACACACAAATAATGCAAATAAATATGACAACTTAAAATTAGAGTACACCAACAAACAAAGCACTAAACTAACATTAATTAACAAACACTAGTTTTATTAACTTGTATCACCTTCCTCCAACACTAAACCCTTAGAAAGTAACTGGTCTTTCTGTAGGGCAGAAATACTATTTCTTTCCAAACATAACCATATTGGGGAAAGTGTTGGATTTCATGGTGGCCCGATGTACTATTAACACTCCTAACTTAACCACATTGGTGAGAAGTGCAGGACTATGTGGTTCAGTGCTATTTTACTATCCCCCTTTGAAGTTTAACCATATTGGGGTTATCCTTGGACTTTTGGGGATGTTGGTCTCACTATACCCACTCCAAACTTAACCACATTGGGTAAAATGTTACAATGTGGGGGTGGGGAGTCAGATTCATTAATCCCACTCCAAACGTCACCACATTCGGGAAAGTGTTGGATTTTGGGGGAGGGCTTAAATTCACTATTTCCACTCCACTCTTAACCACGTTAGTTTTAGACTTTGTGGGGGTCAGATTTACTGTTCCCACTACAAGCTTACACACACTGGGGAAAGTGTAAAACTTTTAGGGGTGTCAACAAAAGAACTATTCTCACAATAAATAAAACAAACTATAAAAATGAATGAATAAATAACACTAGCAAAAAGAAAAGAAAAATAGTAAAAAAGTGCAAAAATAAAAATCACAGATACAACATAATTTACAATACAAATAATTACAAAGTTACCAATATTTCAAAAAAATGAATAAAGTTGAAAAAAGTACAAATGAAATTTTCTAACAAAATTTGATTACCAAATATAAAAAACACATTTTTCGCAAGAACATTTTAAAAATGTAATCTTAAAAAAGGAAATTAGTAAATCGATTTAAAAAAATAAAAGGGAATCAAATGACACCTTGTAGTACTTCAGATATGGTCATTACTAATCTGTTTGAAACAATGGTTTTTTAGTGAGCTGTATGTTTGTGTCATATCTAAAAAGAGGGCTGTGAAAATTACCTGTGCATACTTTTGGCTCATGAATCAATATAGCAACAACCAACACTTTTGAAGGCATCCCTGAAAACGAACACTTGTGTGGAATCAACAAAAAGACATTTAACCATTCCGTCAGTGCTATGTTGTTGGGAACTCCTCATAAAGTCTATGCCTGTGCAGCTGTTTCCTTCTCTTCAACCCATACTTCAGCCAGCAGCTTCTTCTTATTAAATTACCTCTGCACCCTTCTGTCTCTTTAATCAATATCACAACAACAGGCACTTTTTAAATCATCCCTGAAAACAAAAGTATGTTGGAAGGAACACAGATCATTTACCAATCCCTTCCATGCCATGCTCTTGGGGAAATCTCTTAGAGTACGTACCTACATGGCTATGCTATGTTCATTTCTTCAACCCACATCTCTCCCTCATGACCTTGTCCCAGGTTCACAGTTGTGGCCACCCAATCGACAGTTCAGCCAGGAGCAGTTGACTTTTAAGGCCATTTCCACACTGATGCACAAGATTGACTGCTGGCAACCAGCACCCTTCAGCATATTTCTGGACAGAAGACTGTGTAGCAAGTCACGTCAATAATAACTTTATTTCGGTCAATTTGACCTTAAAAGTGCATACGATTCAATTACTTTCAAATCGGTATGGATAAAAAAAAGTGATAAAACGGAATTGAAATGCATACAGTAAACACAGTTAAATAAAACATACAGAGGTATGACCTGGCGCAAATATATGGTGAAATATTTTCACACAGCTCCACAAATGAAAAACATCGGTACATATGTGACAATAAATTGAGCAAAGACTGTGCAGCACAACAGCTTATATAAGCTTTGCACCTGTGTAGCCTGCCACTGTGGAAGGTGATGGAGTTAAGAGTCAGAGTAGCCCTTGTATGAACTAGGTCACAAGCGCTGGTCCAGTTAGCTTAAGCTTGCAGGATCCAGGGCACCTTCACATGAGAGGGGTTCATGTCAGCTTCTTTAATGGCAACCTCACTCCCACCACCAGCGAATGCACTCTACCACAGACTCTGTATGCTGGCCTCCTCGCAGAAAGAGCTGCAACCCCTGAGATCAAACAGTTCTCCAACACTTAACTCAGCAAATCAAAGTGCAAATGTGTGAAGGACTCCAGTGGGCTCATCCATAAGTCAAAAATACTTGAAATGCAATGGCAAGCTACAGCTGAAAATGGATGATAGAAAGCAATCAATGGCTGAAGGGCACTGATCAAAAGCCCCTCTGTTTATTACCTCGGATATCCGGGCAGACTCCCATCCACCATTTATTTATTTATTTATTTATGGGTTTGTACCGCGCTAGAATCGACTCCCGAAGGAGTATCTCTGCGCCCTTGCAAAAGACAGACCAAGAGTGAGGAACAAAAGATCTAGGGAAGGTGCTAAAATTGGAACAGAAAAGTCTTTAGCAGTTTCCTAAAAACCAAATGGTCCGTACAATGCCATCTTTAGACATCTCCACCATCCTTGCAGCCATCTCTGTGCCTTTAAAGGAGACACCGCTACAGCGGCTCCTTTGAAGGGACTGAAGGTTTAGCATGTTGTATGCCACAAGTTAGTAAACTTTTTTTGTTTTCCAAAAACAGACTCCCAAAGTGGAAGCTTAAAAAACGAACTACTAATATTCACAACACCCTGGACAATTTTTTCCCATGGTACAACAATACCTTTTCTTTCATTCAGCTTGAGACGTTTTCCTGGCAGTTCTGAACAGAAAAAAAGAGTACATCAGACCAAAACTCTAAACAGGGTGGACAGTCGAATTTACTTACACTAACAGCTCCAAGTACATTAGTGTAAGGGTTCTACCCGTGTAGCCAATAGGGGCATCACTGGCTAAAACATGACAGTCTGCCCATCTCTAAATATGACAGTGGGCTGTTAGTTTCACAGGCAGAGACCATGCCACATTTCTGGTAATGTACTCTGTCTGCTAAAGTCTAAATTAGCCCCTTAACCTCTTTGGCCTCATCAGACCTAAAAATAAGTAGTCATATTTTTTTTATTGTAGATGTTATCAAGCAGTCCCTAGGGTTTGCAATGGATATCCTAGGGGAAGCACCTGTTTCCCCTGTATGCCAATAAATAAAATCATTCTCTAATATTTCAAACCCAGACATGTACAGCATTAACTGTTACTGCACATGAGTAAAAAAAGATTCAAGCAAATTTATCATGTAGAAGAAAGAGTTTGGTCACTGTTTCTTCTGCTGCTCAGATAATTGAGTTCAAGGTTCATTCACTATTTCTCCGTCAAGGAGGAACAAGATTAATAGATTCTGTTGGAAGTTAATAGTCTCTGGCTCCATGTGAGAAAGAAAATAAAGAATGGAACACGACTAATAGCATTCAGCTGAATTATATGTATATATGTTTTGCATTTAGAGAGCGAAAAATCTTGCTGAATTGCAACCAACTGCTTTACAATAAGGTTGTACTTAGCAGTGGGGGGAAAACGACATAGGGAGTTTGGACCAGGAGTGGGTGTGCGTGAATTCTCTTCACTAATAGCAGCGCAAAGTGCAAATACATCTGCTTTTTGAAGGCCTAAACAGTGTAGAGTATATTTTATATATCGAAAATATCCTTGCCTGTCAAAAAGCTAGGTATTTTCCAAGGTGCCAGCTTACCCTTAGCACAAATCGGTCATCCCTCTGACTTTTCCCCCTCCATCTCCTCTTTACTCATCCCAAAACCCCCTCCTACTGCTATGAACTCCCTCCCCAGTTTTTTTTAGACCCTTTCCTCTTCTCTCCCTCCACTATTCCTCTCATTCCAAATACCAGACTAACATGTCCACCACTCACATTATTTTCATATCTCCCTATACGAACTCCTCTTCACCTCCCCTTTACTCGTCCCAACCCCCCTTCTACAATTCCCCCCCCCCAAAAAAAATCTAGACCTTTCCCTCATCCATTCCTTCACTATTCTTTTTCAATCCTAATAACAGACTAACATTTCCACCACTCAAATTAATTGCCTATTTCCCTATAGTAATTCCTACTAATCCTGATTGGATTCCATAGTAGCACGCTACTCACCTCATTAGGGGTAGCAAGCACTATATAAATGTGAACCTTTTTCTCTCTTCTATCCCTCCACTATCCTTCTCAATCCTAAACAGACTAACATATCCACTGCTCAAATTACTTAATATTTCACTATTTTAATTCACCACTAATCCTTTATGGGCTTCGGAGTAGCTTGCTGATTGTCAAAAATGCAATCCACTACCTCAACAGGGGTAGCAAGCACTATATAAATGCAAACCTTTTCCCTCCATTATCCTTCTCAATCCAATAACAGACTAATATATCCACTGGTCAAATTACTTTCATATTTCACTATTCTAATTCACCAGTAATCTTTTGTGGGTTCCGGAGTAGTGTGCTACTCACAGAAAAAGCACTTCAACTCCTCATCAAGGGTAGCAAGTGCTATATAAATGTAAACCTTTTCCCTCTTCTATCCCTCCACTATCCTTCTCAATCCAAATAACTAACATATCCAGCACTCAAATGACTTTCATATTTCACTTTACTAATTCACCACTAATCCAGCTTGCTACTCGCCAAAAAAAGCACTTCAACACCTCATTGGGAGTAGCAAGTGCTCAATAAATGCAAACATTTTCCCTCTTCTATCCCTCCTCTTTCCTTCTCAATTCAAATAACTGACTAACAGATCTACCACTCAAATTACTTTCATAGTTCACTATACTAATTCACCACTAATCCTTTGGGTTCTGGAGTAGCGTGCTATTCACCGATTAAGCATTGTGATGCCTCATCAGGGGTAGAAAGTGCTATAAATGCAATTACAATGCAATACAAATTGCTGAGATATTTATTTTACCCACCGTGTTTGCATGTGTGAGGTTTACCGAAACGAGAAGACTGTATGTATGTATAAAGTATGTGTAATTCACTTGTCCATACGCATCTAAGTTTCAACAAACAATATATCACTTCTACAGCTTTCTACATGCATATTACATGCAGATTCGAACTTATTCATTAGAGAGGTGGCAAAAGTAGGAGCATGCTAGCATTCTAAGTAAGACAATGCATACATAAATATGTATTGCAATTTGCTAACAGTCGTAGCTGAACTGCATGAAGGAAAATTTGACTAAGCTTAAGTTACTCCTCCACTTACCAATACAATGGATACTATCTACAATATTTGTACGTTCCTAATCATAACAAAGTCAATTTGCCCTATATTGATAATTTAAGAGTACAAAAGAGTTTCAACAATAAAATGAACGTCTGGTTATCATTTATCTTCAGTGACACAATCTCCTTTCAGCAAAATCTCTAATATACTATTATAAACCACTCATAAGGGCTATAAGGATTGTTAAAGGCCGTGAACATGAGCTATAGGCCAGAATGGCAGGCAGGGACCTATAATAACCCAAGGCTGAAAAGCTATACGGCGGCTAAAAAATTGTTTTCACTGAGTGTATAGTCCTGTAAACTAAACAGGAAGAAACTGAAAGATCAGCGTTGGGAATATGAAACAGGTCTATCTCATCATATTTGACTGCCCACCCAATGTTAAAAATACTAATTACTTGTCATGGACAGTTAAACCATCAATCAAATTAGCAATGCAACTTTGCGCTTCCCTCAGATCAAGTCTGTGAGCAAGCATGTGATCAGACTTGTATTATCACATGCGTTGGGGAAATAAAAATTTACAATCCAACCAAGATATGTGGGACTCTCAGAGTCCTGCATTTCTTTGATTCCATGTCTTCTGAACTATGAAGAAGGTAAATGTACATGTTTTTCTTAATTGAGTCCAAGCTTAGGATCAATTCTTACCATAGATGTACTTATCATTTTTAATCACTATTAGCATCTTGTTAAACAGTGATGAAGCAAAAGGCTCAGACTACGCTTAAAAGCGCCCTGGATTAAGGAATTTCTATTTATTGAGCCAAGTTAATTGTAATACTCCGGAGTTTAGAATTTATTGTGTGCAATCAATACTACCTATCATGTGTCAAAGTTTCTAAAATAGGGAATAGCATGCATATTTTGGGGCTTTCCTCGCCAATAACCTCAACACCGGTAATTACAGGGCATTTTCCCCCAAGTAAACTTCTACAGGTTTAACCTGCTCAAAGTGACCAGTGGAGAACGGTGGGGTGTGATCTACACAAGCTCCCTAAATTTTAAAAGGCACTCACAATTAGCCCCTTAGAATGGAGTTATTAACTGCTGTTAATTTCCAGCACTTTAAGCCTTCGATTGAATCATCAGAAGAAACACATATTAGACCAAACAGGGCATGCATGGTTGTGTGTGGAAAGAGTATTAGCAAGGGGAGCTGGGATGGAATAGAAAAACAGAGCAGGGTAGGAAAGAGAGTGTGCAACATACAAAACTGAGTGGGCCAATTTGATTGAATAACTTAGGCTTCTATTACATAAAGTACCCAGAGGGCACAAAGGGTGTGTGTGTCCACTTTTTTAGCCCACAGAGCACTTTGGTATGACATAAGTGGCCTCAGAGGCTTGTGCAACTCCTTCTGTAATACAGATATTGCTGAGACACATATATCATTGCCACTATCATAAGGGGTCTTCCTTTTTTTGCATGGGGCTTCAGCTTAATGCAAATGAGGGACATACTTCGCCTCGGTGTCTTTGCTGTATTTTGAATGTGTAAATAACAACAGTGTCTCAAACAAGGGTATTATTTGAAGGTCAAGTATATGTGGCACAATTAGTTGCGACAGATTAAATCCAAAAGTGGAGAAAACCAGGGAGACATTTTCTTGTGAAGTTAAATTGTATTTCAATCTAAAAACATGGTGGACATATTAAACTTCATATGTACAAGCACATGGAACGGTAGCACTGTTACATTGAATGACATGTAACCTACAAGATACTGTGGACAAGTGCTCGTGAAGCTTTGTGCCGCCGCAAGTGACAAGTGACGAGGTATATACAACGAAGGTGACGGGCGCAACAAGAGACAAGTGGGATTTTAAAATTCTTTACATATTTAGGATACCCAGGCAGTTAATGCCACAGGAATGCAAAAATTAAATGAGTGGGGTATCCATAAAGGGGGGTGCCAGGAGTTCCGCTGTGGAAGTTGATGGCGTTTCGGCCTGCAGAAGTGTTAGTCAATCATCAGGACCAGGTTACGGTTTATTTATATTGCAGTGCTGGGGATAGAAGGATACATACATTTCCATATATGCGTTCAATTGGTGGACCAAGAAGGACAGGTTGGTCAGAGTGAAAGAGTTAATAAGGATCTTTTTAGCCCAAAACATGGGAGGGGAAATAGGTAATGGGCGCTGCAGACAATTACCGCATGACTATGCTCAGAGAAGAAAGGTGAAAACCAGGGCGCCAGTTACTGTACCAGAAGTAAGCTTACTCGAGATTCAAAGGAGGGCTCTGTCCAAGGCAATGCTAGGGAGGACCTGTAGAAACCTATGTGCAGAGAAAGCACAATGTGAGGCGCGTAGGGGAGACAACGGAGGGGTTGGTGTGAGTAAGAGAGGTATGTGATAGGTACACTTACTTGAATAAGGACAGGAAGGATGCAAGGGATTGCTCCAAATGCAAAAGGGCTGCTGGGCGTACTTCCTGTGGAGTGCACACGTGATCTCAGTGGGAGAGAAGGGAGCCCTGGCGGAGGACCTAGGTAGTGCCGGTTGTGAAGCGCGGGCCGGTCAAGGCGGGGAATTAGGAGAATTACTTCTGCAAGAAAGTACCCCAGGGCTGGCCTGGAATAATTCCCAACTCCAGATGCAGTCTGAACATCAAGGGGGCTTGGCAGAAGGTGAGGCGGCATCCGGGAGGCTGTAGGGGGGATAAGCAGTGTAGGAAGGCACTAGGGGGGCTGGTTGCCACCGCATGGCAGCGCATTATCAACGAGGCCCATTTTAAAGGGGCTGCTAGCACTGCCCAAGGTCTGTGGAGAAGGACCGAGGGGGAGTGAGAAGAAGGAAAAGTAGTTACTCTGCAAGTACCGTGAGGGCGAATTGGCATAGCCTAGCCAGTGCGTAAAGACGGGACAGGAGCGAGGCGGTGGTGAGGAGAAAGCCTGGGAATGCCGAGTAAGATGGAGGTCAAGATCCAGGAAAAGGAACACAGAAGCGTGATTACAAGCCACGGTGTGGGAAACGCATGGTAAAGGCAGCGTGTTGCACGGGAAGAGAGACTCTAAATACAGCGAGCGCAGAAGGAGCAAATTGACCGTGCAGGGCCGGCGGTCAGTGCCTAAGGCCTAAGATATAGGGCTGAGGGGGAGCAGCCTTAGTGGGGGCCACTTACTAGGGTCAGTCAGAGTCAGTACGAACGAATCGGCATAGCCTGCATGAGTCAGGCTCTGGCAGTGAGACTCTTGGCAGACGCGGATAAGAACGCGCTGCGTGTCACGTGGTATAAGAGAATTACACCCCCATTTACAGGTACCCCACTCATTTAAAATTTTGAATTTATGTACCATTAACTGTCTGGGTATCCTAAATATGTAAAGAATTTTTAAATCCCACTTGTCTCTTGTTGCGCCCGTCACCATCGCTGTATAAACCACGTCAAGAGTCACTTACGCCGTCACAAAGCTTCACAAGCACTTGTGCACAGTATCTTGTAGGTTGCATGTCATTCAATGTAACGTAGTGCTACTGTTCCATGTGCTTGTACATATGAAGTTTAATATGTCCAACATGTTTTTCGATTGAAATACAATTTACCTTCACAAGAAAATGTCTCCCTGGTTTTCTCCACTTTTGGATGTAATCTGTCGCAACTAATTGTGCCACATATACTTTTTTTTTTGCAGAGTTTTATATAGGGCGAACTTGACCCAAAATGAATCAGGTATCAGAGCGCTTTACATAGCACCAGTTATGTTACTTGAGGACACACATTCATTTTTGTTAGGCACGGGGAGATTAAGTGATTTGCCAGGAATTACAGGATGTTTGGCGTCGTTACCAAGACTCAAACCCAGATCCCCAATGTTGTTTGTTACAGATTACTGCCCTGGTCTCCTTGGGGTTTATGGGATACCCCCGTAGTCTGATACTGCTTGTATTTTGAATGTGGGCACTCAGGCAAAGAGGCAGATAGTGTGCCAGAAAAAGTTCGCCCCTGCAAGGGGGAAAAGGCATCCCATGGGCCCCCCAGACATCTGTCTACAGGCAAGTGCAGTTGTTCACTAAACCCGCCTCTGTTCCCCTTTAGAGTGTAGGCCAAGTGTGCTCTGCACTGTCAAAGACAGAGCAGCCAATTTGTGTTTTACTAATGCGCTGCCTGAGGAGAGAGTTCAAGTCTTCACTGGGGGCAGAACATTTTCTTTAATAGGGTGCACTGTCCCTGTCTGCACCTGGCACACGCTCTTATAGGAGCACTGTGCGGCACACAGGTACAATACACCCCATCTTTAATATGGCCCTAAGTATTAAAAATGTGCTGGATAAAATAGCAATTTAGAACAGACATCTCAGGTAATTGCCAACAAGCCATGGGGAGCCCAGTATCGATGCTTGGCCTCAAGTCATGTGCCAATTCATTCCTGTTTTCAATAAATCGTCATGGATTGCATAAATTGTCCAGGTTGAGAGCGTATTTCCTTTATTAGTAATTTGGCATTAGTTAAACACCTGAAATCCAAGTGGTTGGCGTTTGAGTAAACGGATCTACTCCGACCAGTGCTACCGGCGTTTTCCACTATACTATTATGTCGGAGTTTTTGTAAAAGAAACAAATATTTTATATGAAAAAAATTAACAATAAATAAATAAAAAATATATTTTTGAATTAAAGTTGTTGTATGCCAGTGATATTAGGATGGTGGATGTTAATGAGCTTTAAGAGGCCAGATCATAAAGAAATATAGGTCAGTTGAGAGTTTTTTTTCTAATAGTGCCGATTATAACTTCGCAAACTCCACAATTTGATGGATTTTTAATTCAGTGGTTTTGGAGATGGGAAAATGGGTTTAACTTTGTGGGTATTCACAACATTGGCATTTGCTTGTAGTCTACATTAGGGGTTGGGTAAAATATTTCTTGCCCGGGCTCCCAAAATCCTTAAAAAAACACTGCCATAACCTCTGCATATTCTCATAAAAATTATGCAAAGTACTTGAAGGTGAGGACATTCTAGGCAATGCTTTCATATCATACATTCACCATTTTCAGCATTGTGTACACAAGTGTATTTTGAAGTACTCTTCCCTTGTGGTTGCTGAGTCCAGTGGTGTAGCAAGAAAGACATTGCACTAATGCAGGTAAGGAAAATGTGAACCCGACACCAGTGTACTGGTTTCACAGTACAAATAGAGCTATAAAAGGAGTGGCTGGGGCTCGGTGCCACTGCATCTGCTGCGCTATTGGTAGCTAAGCCCCTGATTCAGTCACCGGCAAGAAAAAGATGAAAAAGGTATGCACTTCCATACCAAATGCCCAGAAGTTACCAGTGCAACATTGCTTCACAGTACTTGTGAGGAAAAAGCCTATGAATCAAACAATCAATCCTTGCATAGACGAGCAAGAATCGTCAAGGTCATTCCTCAGGAGGTATGTATCATTTCCATACCTGCCAACTCACATGGTGCCACCGTGTGATGCACGATATCGGCTCCCATCACACTTGTCTCCCGGTGAGGAGCCAATATCATATGGTGGCAGGGAAAATTAGAGTAAAACTCCTGTAAGTAGTGGTTTTCCAGCTCATTTTCTGAGGCTTTGAACTGGCGACATCCATTAAGGGGTATGAAAACCCGCCAAGACATCAGCACCAGCCTCAGCATACTTATTTTTTGGGGAGGACGAGCGGGCTTGGTTGCAGGGTGGGGTCAAAAGTGCCTCCTAGGTACTTCTCGGCACGAGCCCCACCTTCTTCAAGGCCCTGTCCCCTCACACAATGAGATTGTTCTTGAAGTTGGCAGGTATGCATTTCTCTTGTGTAAGAGAAACTTCACGCACCTTTACCCTACAACAGCAGATTTTCAACTCTGTGGACAAAACACAATTATCCGTTTGAAGCTGATGGGCAAATGCAGGCATCAGGCATCATATTTTCCACTGCCAGTTTTGTGAACCTCAGAATATGAGCAAAGGTATGCAACGTTAAAGGGCACACCAAGGTAACCGCGGTTTAAATATTTTTGTGATCATGCTGCAAATTACGAAGTTATTAAATACATATGGTCTTGTTTTTGAGGAGTTGTCAGAGAGGCTCGCAACTTTTCGCTTGAAGGGAAAAACAACAGGCGAAAATGTATTTTCGGCAAATGATGCAACTGTCTAAGACTAAACAAATAAAACTGAGTAGCATGAAAAGCAAGCCGACTGTCTGCCACAAACCACACGTCATGTCATTAAGCCCGCCATTCCCAATTCCACAGCTGCTGTTCCTAATGATAAAGCGTATTGCGTTTTTCTCACGGGGACAGCTGTCCAGAAGTTATCGTTTATCATTGATATGAACAAATTGTATATTTTATCAGATGTTCTCAGTCAAAAATCTCCACACCATTCAAAGCGTTTTTATTCGATATTTTCTCTGGATTTTCGGTTGTGTTCATAATAATGGATTTTGAGACGAGAATGGGAGTATTCATCAGAATTTCCATCGTTTGGTTTGATTTGCACATTTAAGTGTGCAATTTCACCACTATTCAAAATACGCATTATTTGTCGCGCCCCCTGTGTATTTCAGATGGCCACATTGACTGAATTGTGACAACAGCTGTCACGTCTGCAACTACGTTGGGGAGATAAGAACCACACACAAAAAATGACTCCCGAGCGTGTTTTTCCATAACAGCGCCAGCCTACAGTTGCAGGCGTGATACATTAAAGGAACTGCGAGTTCAAACGCATTCTGGAAGTTTCTGGTGCCGGGTGGTGATGTTTCAGCTGTCGGAATTCCTCCCTTATCCCTTTACAGGGCGCTGGAATCCCTACGCATGGCGCGCTGTTTAAAGAACGATGACATAAGCATGAAAATGACATGTAAAAGCATTCTCCGCGGCTGTTTCCCCTTTGTTCCTATGGTTCCTATAAGCTGCGCCTCCTAATTTTGGTGATCAGGGCAATTGGTTTGCTAATGAATATGGCACAATCTAATGAAAGGCTCTCGCACTGGAGGATTGATGTCTGCCGGATAAAATGCAGCTGACGTCTGCAATATGGCCATCATGGAAGGGGGATTTAACTTTGATTGCAAATAAGACCTGACCCCACAAATTTATTTTTTGAAGTGAATTGGTAGAAGTGAGTGAGCCACTGAAAGCTCGAGCCAGGCTCATTCTTGGCTCTCGCTCGGCTCTAGGTTCTCTACCAACCTCGAGCCCATAATGAGCCGAGCTTAGATGTGGTTCTGCCTGCCTTGCTCCCTCTGCCTAGGATGTGGCTCTAAAGCCAGTGTTGCAGACTGTGGAACTGAGGAACCAGGTTCGAGTTTCTGCATCCAATCAACATCCAGCAATTCCCAAATCACAGCCTCCCCATTCCTATATTCAATGCAGGTGACCATGGGTAATGGTGCTCCATATAAAGTGCTCCAAGACATTTGGGCAGAGTTTGCAGTATATTGCAGAAAATGTAATGAGCCGTAAAAGCATTAAGATAAGGGAAGACAAACAGATGACCATTTATTTACTGGCTGATTTGTACAAAAAGAAACAAGAAAACCTGGATAAATTGTGACTTCCCTGCTTAAATTGTGTGATCTTAGGCAAACATTTGATGTCACCAAAACTCTTTTTTCTTCATTATAGCGTATGAAAGCACGTTCAGATATGTGAGTTCAGACTGCCAGTTGTACAAAACTATCACTTCTGACTACAGTGCTGTAATGCACCCTATTAATGTCAAACCTTCCACATGTTAAAGAAATACACTTTTTTGAATTTTGAAGAGACTTTTTCGAATCAAACTTGATATATGTTGTAATATTTACATAGCACTTTTATTCTGTTATCGGCTCGTGTATGGGCTCTAACAGGCACATGCATAAAAGGATTTTGCGATCACAAACGGTGCGAATCGCAAAAATCGGCCGTTTGCGATCGCAAAATCCTCTTTTGGAATGCATGAAAGGTCAAGGCCCTCACAATTTAAGAATTCGCAAATATTTGCGAATTCTCAAATTGCGATTGCATTTAAGGAATCGCATTTTGCGATTCCTTAAATGCAATGCATGAAACATTAAAAAATTGCGATTTCGCAATTAAGGAGAGCAAATTACCATGAGGTTAAACCTCATGGTAATTTGCCAAAACTTTAAAAAATTAACTTTTGTGCATTTTTCAAAGTTTTATGTTGTGCCCACACATGCCCTAAGGGCATGTGTGTGCACCACATATGTGCACAGATTGATTTCAGGGGTGTAACAGGGTGTCCTTTGGACACCCCTGCACCCTTGAAATCGCATTTTCAATTTGCGATTCGCTAATTGCTAATCGCAAATTGAGAATTTCTTCCCATTAATTCCTATGGGCCTCTAGGCCCATAGGAATGCATGGGGAGGTATTCCTTAATTGCGACTCACAAATTGCGATTCGCAATTAAGGAATAATATGAAATCGCAACATTTTTAGCAATTTCTTGGTGCATTGCATTTTGCAATTCCTTAATTGCGATTCCTTATTTTTCGCAATTAAGGAATCGCAAAATGCAATAATGATGCATGTGCCTGTAAAATCTGTGCCAGAAACTTGGCTCAGCTCTAGCTCGGCTCTCCCTGTTAATTTGTTGGCTCGCCCACCTCTGTGAATTGAGCATTTCACATACAATGATCACTGGACGTGCTAACTTAAGAAGGCGTGGTCCCTGCCACAGTTTTGGGTTGAAAGATGTAATAAATACAAAGTTAACTTCTCATCCTATGTTTGAATAAATAAGGTGAGATATTTACCACACATAAATTCCTTTGCATCAGGGTGTGGTAAATACATCCTAGTTTGCGTTTGCAATATGAAAATGAAGCATAACATGCAGAATTGTTTTTAACACATCAAGTTCGCATGTTTTTCTCTTTTACTAGTCCTTTTCCCCAAATAAATCACTTCATGTTTGACCTGCAGGAATCTCATCAGGGGAAACTTTGAGAATGTGATAATTATCACACAACTCGAAAGTCTGATTCCTGTGCAACATTTTGTTTGTCCAAGGTTTGGCATTTGCCCACAGTCTGGGACCCTAGAATGTGGTAAATGTGTTTATGTTACTGTACTTTATAAGGAGTGCAGTGCTTTGAGCTAGAAATGCAGCAGTATTTGTTAACATTTCTAAAGTGATAATAGTACATGATCACAACAGAGAAAAACATATGTAACATAACAGAAAGAAAAATAATACAACAAAATCACAACAGGGGACAACAATACGAAACAGACAAAACATAACACAAACAACATCCACTATGAAACACAATAACCATAATGCAACAATCCAGTAAGCAAAGAAAACAAAGCAGCACGTCACCAACACAAGAAAATGAGGCACAACAAATAAGCCTAAACATTATGGTCACACACTACCACCTCACAATCTGCTTGGTGTTTGCAGCATGTGCTGTGAAAACAAGGGCATACGCAAGGATATCCAGGACTCTATGGTAAACAATATCAAAAAGGAAACAATGGTCCCTGTACTATATAAGTAAAGATAATTTTGGTAATGAACAATCAATGCCACAAAAAGACAGGGTAAAACTCACAGAACAGACACGCATATAGGTATACTACCAAGCGTATTAATATTGATATTTTAATTCACAAGCCTCATATTGAAATTATCCAATGGCAATTATTCTGTTTTGGAAAACCATCTTACCAGTCAGACTCCCTCCCACCCCTCAATCTCCCCTCAAAATCTATCATCTTACTGATATCCACAGAGTGCTTACACCAGTGCATGCAATGTAGAGCCAGTTGTTGGCAGATAAGGAGCCTGCAATGAAAGAAAACTGTTGATTTTTCCCCCCAGAAAGCAATATTGGAACACTCAGTGCTCTCACGCCACGGCATCAAGATCTAGTGACCCTTAAAATAGGGTCGGGAGGAGGTCTCACTGCTACGCAGAAATAATCAATGTTATTCCTCCGACGTGCATCTTCACCAAATAATACGGCCGGTTGCAGCACCCGCCACCCACCTCAGCGGTCCCAGAAAGCACGTGACAGCGAGATTTACATCTAAATGAAAGAAAACGACGCCAGTACGAAGTAAATTAGAATTTAACATTAATCAGGCTTAGAATTCTCTGGAAACTCCTGCACGTGCGCTCATTTTTCTTGCGGTGCGCCCAATATTGTATGCTTATTTTATAGCAGAGAAACGCGTGAGGGTTTTAATGAAGCGGGTACTTGACATACTCTCAAATATACAACACTGAAAGAGCAAGTCAACAAATTAAACAAAAAACACTTGACAACAACACAGCCAACAGCAACTCTGCCGTGCGTGGTATTCTGAGATGCTACTTTTGCTGCCTGGAAAATATCACAGCGCAGCAGCAGTGTATTGGATTCAGATCAGGTATTTCTGTCGAGAAGGCTTGCAAAGCAAAGGGTAAAAGGTCACTGGTGACTAATTTTGCGAAAACTAGCAGCTTGTGTAAGTAATAGAACATTTATTGCCTTTCTCTGTCATCCTAGCAACGAGTCAGAAAAAATCCATAAGAATTCCCAGCCCTGGCCTTTATTAAGGCATAGACCTGGATTAGGTTAATGTGCAATTTAAAGTCAGTGGTGTAAATACCTTGCTTTCCTTTTTAAGAATCATTTCTTCATGTTTCCTTTCTTGACTCTCTTTCTTTCTTTGTTCCTTCTTCTTCTTCTCTCCCTCCTTTTCTTTTGATATATATATACCGCAAGAATCTCACGTGAAGTATCCCATTTGGGGAAACGTTAAAAGCCTAAAGGAATTTCTCCGAAGCAATGGATTGTGAGGAACACATTGTTGAAATGGAGTTGTGATTCCTGACTAGAGGCCATCCAGCCGAGGTTCCCCAGAACACAGTACCGCAATTGAAAAAGCAAGAAAACAACCAAGAGATGAACTGTTGATACCTCGTGTAAAAGATCCACAGGAAGAGAAACATCGTCTCATCATTGATTATAACACAAAGTAAAAAGAAATCAATCAAATATTCTGAAATAATTGGAGAATCTTGAAGTTGGAAGAGGTTTTAAAAGAGGTACTCACGGATCAACCAAGCATTATGTACAGGAAGGTGGCATCATTGGGGAATTTTCTAACGAACAACCATTTTTCAGATGAAACAGTGAAGAACATCATTTGGCCAAGTCAACCAGAGTTCTGGAAATGTGCAAGGTGCAAGGCACACGAGCATGGAATGAATAAAACAACTTACAGGCTGCACAATTGAAGACACAAAAAGATCAGAGAACATATAAACTATAGCGCAGGCTTTGTTTTTTTGTTTTTTATTTCACAATTTTTTATTAAAAAAAAGAGAAGAACAGGTGGTTATATATACATACAGTACAGTTTCCGTGTTTCATTTCAATACAACGAGGGTGGTGCGGCGTGGTTTCCAGCGGTTTCTTCGCGTCTGCGCATAGGGCTATATGGTACAGATGATTAAGCAATTGCATTCCCTCCTTCGCGGACTTTGTGGAGAAAGTAGGAAAAGAGAAAGAGAGAAAGAGAAAAAGGAAGCAAGAGACCCAAAAGGAGGGGGGGAGGGTTGTGGGGCAGCTCTGTCAGCTGGTTTGCTTTTGAGGCCGGGGGGCTTTTTTACGGGGGTTTGAGGGTGATCATGTGTTCATCTAGTGCTTTCCACATTTCCCCCCTTGAGTGGTGGTTCGGTGAGTGGTGTGAGGCTATGTTGTCTGCCCCTCTCAAGAAGGTGATCCAGTTTAGCCAGCCTTTGAAGGTGGCCTTCCTGGTGTCCTTCCAGTTCGTGAGGATTATTTTCTCCGCTGATGTTAGGAGGAGGTCTATCAGGTCTCTGTCGTCTTTGGCTTTAGGGCTCGGGGCTAGGGCTGTCGCGGTGATTTCCATGATGCTACCTTGTAATGTTTGGCCAGTCATTTCAGAAATCAATCAATCAATCAATCAATCAAAGCATTTGTATAGCGCACTACTCACCCGGAGGGTCTCAAGGCGCTAGGGGAAGGGGGGTCCGCTACTGCTCGAACAGCCTGGTCTTGAGCTGCTTCCTGAAGGCGAGGTGGTCCTGGGTCAGGCGGAGGTGGGTCGGGAGGGAGTTCCAAGTCTTGGCGGCGAGGTAGGAGAAGGACCTTCCCCCTGTGGTGGCTCTTCGGATGCGGGGGACGGCGGCGAGGGCGTGGCTGGTCGATCGAAGCTGGCGTTTGGGAGCGTAGAAGTTGAGGCGGCTGTTGAGGTATCCTGGGCCTTGGTTGTGCAGGGCTTTGTGTGCGTGGGTGAGGAGACGGAAGGTGATTCTCTTGTTGACCGGGAGCCAGTGCAGGTCTCTCAGGTGTCCGGAGATGTGGTTGCGACGGGGGATGTCCAGGATGAGTCGTGCCGAGGCGTTCTGGATCCGCTGGAGTCTCTTCTGGAGTTTGGCGGTGGTTCCGGCGTAGAGGGCGTTGCCGTAGTCCAGTCGGCTTGTGACGAGGGCCTGGGTGACCGTCTTCCTGGTCTCGGTGGGGATCCACCGGAAGATCTTGCGTAGCATGCGTAGGATGTTGAAGCACGACGAGGAGACGGCGTTGACTTGTCTGGTCATGGAGAGGGAGGAGTCCAGGATGAAGCCCAGGTTGCGTGCGTGGTCTGTTGGTTTGGGTGCGCTGCCTAGGGCGGGGGGCCACCAGGAGTCGTCCCAGGTGGAGGGTGAGGAACCCAGGATGAGGACTTCCGTCTTGTCCGAGTTCAGTTTCAGGCGGCTGTTCTTCATCCATTTGGCTACCTCTTTCATCCCTTTGTGTAGGTTGGTTCTGGCGGTGGCGGGGTCGTTGGTGAGGGAGAGGATCAGCTGGGTGTCGTCGGCGTAGGAGATGATGTTGAGGTTGTGCTGGCGTGCGATGGCTGCGAGGGGACTCATGTAGACGTTGAAGAGGGTTGGGCTGAGCGAGGAGCCTTGAGGAATGCCGCAGATGACTTCGGTGGCTTCTGATCTGAACGGGGGAGGCGGACTCTCTGTGTCCTTCCGGCGAGGAAGGAGGTGATCCACTCCAGTGCCTTCTCCTGGATTCCGACGTTGCTGAGGCGCTGTACTAGGGTACGGTGGCAGACAGTGTCGAAGGCCGCGGAGAGGTCTAGGAGGATGAGGGCCGCTGTTTCTCCGTTGTCGAGCAGGGCTCGGATGTCATCGGATGCTGCGATCAGGGCGGTCTCGGTGCTGTGGTTGGCCCGGAAGCCGGATTGCGAGAGGTCGAGGGATCCGTTCGCCTCGAGGAAGGCCAGCTGCTTGTTGACGGCCTTCTCGATGACTTTTGCGGGAAACGGGAGCAGTGAGATGGGTCGGTAGTTCTTGAGGTCGGTGGGGTCGGCTGATGGCTTCTTTAGTAGGGCGCTGAGTTCGGCATGCTTCCAGCTCTCCGGGAAGGTAGCGGTGTGGAAGGAGGTGTTGATGGTGTCCCGCAGGTGGGGTGCGATGACAGCGTCGGCCTTGTTGAAGACGTGGTGAGGGCAAGGGTCGGTCGGAGATCCGGAGTGGATGGAGTTCATCGTGCGGATGGTGTCTTCGGTTCTGATCGGGGTCCAGGCGTGGAGGGTGGTGGTGGGGGGCGGTGGTTCGGTCGTGGCGTGCGTCGGTTGAGTGCTGAAGCTGTTGTGTATGTCCGCGATCTTGTTGTGGAAGTAGGAGGCGAGGGAGTTGCAGAGGTCTTGCGAAGGGGTGATGTCGTTGTTTCCGGCGTTGGGGTTGGAGAGCTCTTTAACGATGTTGAAGAGTTCCTTGCTGTTGTGTGCATTGTTGTCCAGTCGTTCCTTGAATGCAGTTTTCTTGGTGGTGTGGATCAGTTGGTGGTGTTTTCGGGTGGCGAGCTTGAGGGCAGTCATGTTGTCCGGTGTTGGGTCTCTGCGCCAGGCTTTCTCAAGGGCTCTGCAGTCCTTCTTGGAGCTCTTGAGTTCGTCGGTGAACCATGGGGCTTTCTTGCTGCCGGGTCTGCTAGGCGGGGTCCTCAGAGGGGCGAGGTCGTCTGCGCAGTCGCTGATCCACTTCATGAGGTTGGTGGCCGCTTGGCTGGGGTTCGTTGCGCTGGTGGGTGGGTTCTAGCTCAGGGAAGTCGCGAGCTGGTCGGCTGTGATCTTGTTCCAGCTTCTGCGTGCAAACTGTTGCTGTTGGTGGTGGATCGTGGTCCTTTTGAAGCTGAAGTGGACGCAGCTGTGGTCCGTCCAGTGGAGTCCGGTGGCGTGGCTGAAGGCGATGTCCTTGCTGGATGAGAAGACGGGGTCGAGTGCGTGTCCGGCGTAGTGGGTGGGGGTGGTCACCAGTTGCTTGAGTCCGAGGTTAGCGAGGTTGTCCAGAAGGGTGGTGGTGTTGCCGTCGTTGTTGTTCTCCAGGTGGAAGTTGAGGTCCCTGAGGAGGATGTAGTCAGCGGAGGGGAGGGCATGCGGGCTGACGAAGTCGGCGATGTCCTCGCTGAATTGTGTGCGTGGTCCCGGGAGTCTGTAGACGAGGGTGCCTCTGAGGGTGGTCTTGGGGTTGATGTGGATCTGGAAGTGCAGGTGCTCGGCGGGTGCGAGGGTGTCGTCGGTGTTGGTCGTGATGCGGATGGAGTTCCTGTGGATGATGGCGATGCCTCCTCCTGTCTGGTTGACGCGGTCCCTCCGGATGATCTTGAAGCCGTCCGGGATGGCGATGTCGGGTGCTGAGGAGGCGTTCATCCAGGTTTCCGTGAGGAAGGCGACGTCTGGGGCTGTGGTGTCGAGCAGGTTCCAGTGGTCGACGGCGTATCTGTGGACGGAGCGGGTGTTGAGCAAGATGCACTTCAGGTGGCTGCTGCTGTTGCTCGTCGAGGTCTTGGGCACTGCTGGAGTGGTGCAGGTCCGGATGCAGGTGAACTTGCAGGAGTTACAGCAGAAGGGTCCGTGGGTGCGTCTCGGGGTGGCTCGGTAGCAACCCGGGAGTCGGCCGGCGTTGAGTGCGTTGAGTTCGGTGGCGGTGTAGGTCCGGCGGGAGGGCTGGTGACTGCGGGAGACAGGGGTCTGGGTGCTGGGCGCGGGCCAGGCGCGGACGGGCGCAGACGGGCTTACCTTTGGCGCACCTTCGGCGCTCATTCGGTGTTCCCGCTGCGCGCGTCCGCTGTGCGGTCGCTCTGGGGGCGTCATAAGTAAGGAGCCGGTAGAGAGGGTCAGCTGGGTGGCGGGAGCGTGGGCGGCCAATGGGCAATAGGGGGGCGGAGTCGGCGTAGGTCAGTGGCGGGAAGGGGGACTGAGGACGGCTCGGCGGCGGCTGGGGCGTCCGGCGGCCGGGAGCGGTCTCCAAGGAAGGGGAGGGCAACAGAAGGGGGGAAAACGGGAGGCAGCAGAAAAAGACAAGCAGCGAGTCAAGGGCAACCCAAGAAGGGAAGAGACAAAGGCGGCAGCAGGAGCGGCGGCGAGGGCAACCACGAGGCAGCAGAGTGGGCAGGTAGCAGGAGGTAGCAGCGAGGCAGCAGGACAGCTTGTCAGGGCAGCTCAGGTGGTCAGCGAGCAGGAGCAGCGGAGTGGGGGCGACCTCGCCTGGAACAGGCTCAGCGGAAATGAATTGCCTTATCTTGTTCCAGAACTTTCTGACCTTGGAGCAATGTAGGATTAGGTGTTCCAGGTCTCCTTTCTCCTTGTGGCAGTTCCAGCATTTGTCATTTTCCCTGATACCGGCAGCGGCCAGGCAAGCTGGAGTCCAGAACGCTCTGTGCAGCAGCCAGTATTTCGTCTTGGCTAGTTGTGGGGTTATCTTGTGTCTGGTTGCGGCTTGGCATATGGTTGATTTCTCCCTGTCCGTGAGACGTCTCCCCATGTCTCTTTCCATGTGTTCAAGGGGTTTGTTGTTCAGTCTTGATGTGTGGGGGCTGAGTAGTTTGTAGAGTTGGGCTGTTTGGTGTCCTAGCTTGTTTATGTTTGACATGTATTCTATGATGGAGGGCGGGTTTCTGCTGAGGTTCGCTTTAGTTATTGTGGTTTTAATTTTTAGGAATGCGTAGAATTCAAGGCTAGGGAGGTTGTACTGGTTTTTGAGTGAGTCAAAAGTGAGGGGGTGTCCTTGTCTCATTAGTTGTTGCGGTGTAGAGATCCCTCGCTTATACCACTCCTTCATGTCTAGTGTTCTCTCTTTGTACTTGAGCTTCGTGTTATGCCATAGGGAGATCCACTCAGTGTCTCTGATACTATGCTCTAGTTTCTTATCTACCTTGAGTAGAGCTGACTTTGTGTTCTTCAGGATAATGTTATTAGCCTGGGGGTGTCTGTTTGCCGTCACCATTGCCATCGGGTCAAGGCCTCCTATTAGTGCTCTTTCCAGGGACAGCCAAGCGGGTTTGTATTCTTGGCTTGGGGCTATCCAGTGGATGCCTTGCCTGGCTAGGCATGCGGTGTGGAATATCTTAAAATTGGTGAGGTTTAGGCCCCCCAGGTTCTTGTTCAGTCTGAGTTTCTGGAGGCTTATTCTTGGTTTTTTGTCCCTCCATATGAAGTTGTTGAGTAGTTTGTCTAGTTGTTTGTGGAAGTCATTCGTCGGTGTGAGTGGCAGCATGCTAAGCGTGTAGTTGACTATGGGCGTTAGCATCATTTTCACCGATTCTATTCTCCCCCACCAGCTAATGAATTTGGGGGACCATGTGTCTATGCTCTCTTTCACTTTCTTGAGAAGTCTGTTTTCATTGTAGTCGAGGGTCTACTTTAGGTCCCTTCCGAAGTATAAGCCTAGGTATTTTAGGTGTTTTGTTTGCCACGTTAGGCCTGAGTTGTTCAGTGATGCTTTTGTGGTGTGGATGTTCAATGGTTTGCATTCTGACTTGTCTTTGTTTAGCTTGTATCCTGAGACTTGTGCATACTCCTCAATGGTGGACATTAGTGCCGCTATGGATGTGTCTGGTTTCTCTGTTATGATCAGTACATCATCCGCGTATGCTGCCAGCTTGACCACGGAGTCTTGTATTGGGATGCCTCTTATGTGTGTGTTAGCCCTGATCATGGCTAACAGCGGTTCTATGGCTAAGAGGAAGAGGGCCGGTGATAATGGGCACCCTTGTCTCGTGCCTCTGCCCAGTGTAAATGGGTTTGATGCAGCACCATTAACTACTACTCTAGCTTTCGGCTCATTGTAGAGTGCCATTACCATCCTCCTGTATTTATCGCCTAGGCCAAATTTCTTCATGCAATTGTTTAGGAAGGGCCATGATACTCTGTCAAAGGCCTTCTCGGCGTCCAAGGCTATCATTACAGCTGGGGTGTTTGTTTTGGATGTGCTGTCGATCAGGTGGCATAGTAGTCTGGTGTTATCGTTGGATAGCCTATTCTTTATGTATCCGACCTGTGAGATGTGGATTATGCTTGGTAGATATGTGTTTAGTCTCATCGCCAGAGCTTTCGCGTAGATCTTACAGTCCACATTTATTAGTGAGATGGGCCGGTAGTTGGCAGGGTGTTGGGGGTCTTTGTCGTCTTTGGGAATTACTATTATATTCGCCTCGGACATTGACTGGGTCATGCCGCAAGTTTGGCTGCAGTGTGTGAATACCTCAACCAGTGTGGGTTTTAGGAGGTGCAGGAAGCGCTTGTAGAAGGTGGCTGTGTAGCCATCAGGACCTGGTGCCTTGTTTTCTTTAAGTGAGGCTACTGCTTTTTCTATTTCTGGCTCAGTTATTCCGCTTTCTAGCGCTTCCCTTTGATCTGCCGTAAGGCATGGTAAGTCTATTTTATCTAAGAGATTGGCACCCCCATCTTGCTTGAGGTTGGTGTCTGTTGTGTAGAGTTCCTCGTAGAATTTCCTGAAGACCTCTAGGATTTCTCTTTTGGCTGTTTGTGATCTGGAATTAGTGTCTGTTATCGCGGCGACTGCGTGCTGTCTCTGTTTACATTTGAGGTATGCGGCTAGCGCCTTCCCTGCTTTGTTCGCTGAGCACAGGTTGATAGCCTTATGTTTGTTAATCCATCCCCCTGCTCTTTCGCTTAGGATTCTGTTCAGCTCATACTTCTTTTTAGACAGTTCTGTCAGTGTGTTACCATCTTTGAGATTAGCTATGTGTCCCCTCTCAAGTTCTGTTATCTGTTGTTCAAGCTCAGCTATTTTTTTGTTCCTTTCCTTGTTCATCCTGGCTTTGATACTTATGATTCTACCTCTTAGCGTTGCCTTTAGTGCATCCCACAGCACCCCTCTGTCTATGTCAGGGGTGTCATTGAGTTCGAGTTATTCTGTAATGGCCTCCTCGATCTCTTTCACATTGTCAGGGTTTTTAAGAATATCACTGTTCATTCTCCATCTGCTGCTGAGTATTTCGTTGTGTCTGCCTCTTAGTGTTAGGCTGATGTGTGCATGATCTGAGATGGTGATTGCTGATATTTCAGTTTGGTCGGTAAGGTGTGTGTAGTCTGCTGACAGGAGGATGTAGTCTATCCTGCTGTATGAGTTGTGTGGGTGGGAGTAGAAGGGTTAGTCTCTTGTGTCTGGGTGTTGTAGTCTCCAGGGGTCTCTAAGTTGGAGTTTGCTGCATAGATTATTTAGAGTGTTTGGTTTGGGGGTCTCGTGCGTGTTTTGGGTGAGTGTCTGTCGATAGTATCATCCATAACCTCATTGAGATCACCTGCAACTACTATAAGCTCGTGTTGTGGGACGTCGCCAAGTTTCTTTCCCACCCCTTCCCAAAATTCTTTGTCATGCGTGTTGGGGCCATAGATGTTTGCTACATGTATCGTCTCGTCTCCCCTCTTGAGGGTAGTTATCAGTAGCCTGCCTTCATCGTCAGAGTATGTTTCCTGGATTGTTAGTCTGGATTTCTTGTTTACTAGGGTGATCACCCCCCTCTTTTTGTATATAGCGGGAGAGCAGGCTTGGTCTGCTATCCAGTTTGCTTTCAGTCATGATGCGTCCTCCCATGAGAGTTTCGTCTCCTGAAGGACACATATGGCTCTTGAGTTTTGTTAGGTATTCAATCACTTTTCTGCGCTTGACTGGGTGGTTAAGGCCTTTTACATTAAGCTAAACAATTTTAAGGTCAGCTGAGGTTTGCGTGTTTCTTAATGCCGTCATCCCACCCCGTCAGGTGCGCCTATATTTCGGTGGTTTGTGGTATCTTGTGAGTCATTCATCTGTCTACTCTGTGTTCGGTTTCCCGACTGCCTGTTCTGAGTCTCCCTCCTGTTCCGCGCTCTGCCTCCCCCTCCCAGGGTGTAGTGTGTCGCCTCATAGATTGAGGCTAAGTGAAAGATAGTAGGAAAGCTAGAAAAGTTGAGAAACTGTACTTGCCTAGACCCCCCCTTGCCCCTCCCCCCTCCCTCGCCACCCGCCTCCCTCCTTCTTTTGTCTGTCGAGCGCGCAACATCGAAGTTCCTCCTCCCCTCCCCCCCGAGATTGCATCATTAGCACCGACCATTAATGTCTAAATCAAAAGAGAACCATGTTAAAAAGCATATGGCCCTTTACGGCCTCTTCCAGGTCACTTTGCAGCAGTTGAGGTAAAAGAGTTCGAGGTATTTGTTGTCTTTCTGAGGTAGATCAGTTGCCTAGTTCGTGAGCATAAAGTTCGGTCTGGTAGTCTTTCAGGTGTTCGTTCCGCTGGCTCCTTCGTTGCTTCCTGTGGATGCTCTTCTCTTTGCCGGGCTGGTGTTCGTATTTTGAGCGTCCATGTCCTCCGTTGGAGGCCCTTGCAGGTATCTCTTCAGTTCATTCGGGTCATCAAACGTTTGTGTGTGTCCTCTGTCCGTGATCTTCAGTTTAGCAGGTCCCGTGAAGGTGAGTGGTATGCCGCTGTTTCGCAGCCTCACTATGAGGGCCAGGAACCCCTTTCTGATGTCTACCGTGTGTTTGGAGTAGTCTTGCGTTATTATGAGCTTGTTTCCATTCCACGTTAGGTTCTTGCCCTTCCTTGCCATTGCGAAGATTGCCTCAGTGTGGTTGGCTCTCAGTGGCTTAAGTATAATGGGTCTTGGTCCTTGGCCTTGTTTTGGTTTGAAAGCCGGCACCCTGTAGGATTTGTCCACTTCGAACTGTCTATTGAACTGGATCCCCGTGATCTGAGGTAGCAGCTCTTCTACTAGTGCTATGCAGGATCCCGTTTTGTCTTCCGCGCCTTCTGGGACTCCCAGGAGTCTTATGTTGTTCCTTCTAAGGCGGTCTTCCTGCTCCGCTAGCTGTTTTTCCATGATGGTTGATTTTTTGGAGACGTCTGGCAGGTGTTTGCGGGTTTGAGCACAGGTGTCTTCGATGTCACTGATCCTTTTCTCCGCGGCATCGATCCTGCTATTTGTCTTACTTTGATCAGCTCTAATCCCGGCAAGCTCTAATTGCATGTTGTCTATGGTCTGCTTGGTCGCTTTGGCGAGGTCGTTCCCTTCATTTTTTTTTTAATAGCGTCTCTAGTGTGACTTCATGTTTTAAGTCCATCTTGGTTTTTGCAGGTGAGTCCGGCGAGTCTTTCCTTTTCTTGGGCTCATTGCTGGCTTTACCGTCTTGGCTTGCCATCCCTTGGACTCCTCTGCCGACCAGATAGGAGTGCAGGTGACTTTCTTTGTGCTGGTTGGATACTTCCGCTCTTTTCTTGCCTGCTGGTATTAGGGTCTCAAGATGGAATCTGCTGGGTTCGCGAATGTGCCTGGTTCTGGTCTTTGCCCCCGCCAGCTCCCTTTGTTTGTTTGTTCCTGTGTTGGGATTGCAGACTTTGTAATCTGTGTTCTGGAGTGCCCATGTGGCAAGCATTATGTTTTAAGCACTGTGAACAAAATGTGGCTGAGAATCTTACAACTTCTCCGAGACATGGAAAACAAGCATTTGCAATGCAATAGGTCTCGCATTATTAAAAGTTGGGGCTTTTGGCATTGTAAATGACACTGTTTTTTAATTATATGTATAGTTTGCAGTGGAGTGCTAATTTGACACATATGCAATTATACCACTGCAGGAGACAATCGGAAAAGCAGGCAGGGGGACTTTAAGAAAGAAAGAGAGACAAAAACAAGGGGCCACAAGGGGGAGAGAGGCTGCAGGAAACATAAGGTTGTGGAACGGTAGGCAGGGGGGATATGAGAAGACAGCAAGCGGCCATGTAACAGCCTGGGGCGGGGGGAAGAAGCTGCAGGGGCTGGAGGGATTTGAAGAGAGAACGGGAAAGAATGGCAAGGGGCCATGAGGTGGTGGAGTAGGCCACAAGAGAGAGGGCAGGGTGTGCACTCTAAGGCAGGGGGCAGAGGGGGCACTCTAAGGCAGGGTGGAGAGGGAGCACTCTAAGGCAGGGGCAGAGGGTGCACTCTAAGGTGGGAGGGCAGAGGGTGCTCTCTAAGGCGGAGGGCAGTGGGTGTACTCTGAGGCAGAGAGTGCACTGTAAGGCAGGGGGGCAGAAGGTGCACTCTAAGGCAAGGGGCTGAGAGTGCACTCTAAGGCATGGGGCAGAGGGTGCACTCTAAGGCAGGGAGCAGACATAGGTTGCAGTCTAAGGCATGGGATCAGACATAGGTTGTACTCTAAGGCAGAAGGGGGATCTCTGAAGTAGACTGAAGAGGGTGCACTCTAAGTCAGGGGGTGCACTCTAAGGCAGGGGGCAGCTTTCTCCACATCTCAACATGCAACCTCTTAGAATGCAGCGCATCATCACTCTCAGCTGTGGCAAGGGTTCTTGGCAGCCGGTTGTGGCAGCTTGCTCCACATCTCAACATGCAGCCTCTTTGCAAGCAGCGCTGCATCAATCTCAGCTGTGGCAAGGGTTCTTGGCAGCCGCTTGTGGCAGCTTGCTCCACATCTCAACATGCAGCCTCTTAGCTTGCAGCGCTGCATCACTCTCAGCTGTGGAAAGGGTTCTTGGCAGCTGCTTGTGACAGCTTACTCCACATCTCAACATGCAGCCTCTTGGCATGCAGTGCTGCATCACTCTCAGCTGTGGCAAGGATTCTTGGCAGCCGCTTGTGGCAGCTTGCTCCACATCTCAACATGCAGCATCTTTTAGTGCAGTGCTGCATCACTCTCGGCTGTGACAAGGGTTCTTGACAGCTGCTTGGGGCAGCTTGCTCCACATCTCAACATGCAGCCTCTTAGCATGCAGCGCTGCATCACTCTCAGCTATGGCAAGGGTTCTTGGCAGTCGCCTGCAGCCAAGACCGTGGAAACGGAGAAAGGACTACTGCGAGCACGGTACGTGCTGAAGTAATCAAAGACATTTGTAAAAAGAAATAGAAAAAAACATCTATTGATGTTTTTTTCCATTTCTTTACTTTTGGTATAATTGCGGCACCCGCACTTTACTTATAACATTAAAAGTAAAGCATGGGTGCCGTGATTATACTAAAAGTAAAGAAATAGATGTTTTTATTCTATTGCTTTACTTTTGGTATAATCGCAGCACCCGCGCTTTACTTATAACATTAAAAGTAAAGTGCAAGTGCCGAGATTATAACAAAAGTAAAGAAATAGATTTTTTTTCTATTTCTTTACTTTTGGTATAAGCACGGCACCAGCGCTTTACTTATAACATTAAAAGTAAAGCGTGGGTGCCACGATTATACAAAAATTAAAGAAATAGAAAAAAAAATCTATTTCTTTACTTTTGGTATAATCGCGGCACCCGCACTTCACTTTTAATGTTAAAAGTAAAGCGTGGGTGCCACGATTATAGCAGAAGTAAAGAAATAGATGTTATGTTCTATTCCTTTATTTTTGGGTCTTGTAGCCAACCCATCTGAAGGCAGCCAATGAAATGAAAGGAAATGAAATGAAAAGAACATTTGTAAAGCACGTTAGCTACCCGGAGGCGACCTAGTGCTGCAGACAAACGCGAGCATGGAGGCAGTATAGGTCTATACGGGTTTGTTGAAGAGCAGAGTTTTAGAAGTCTACGGAAAAGTAATAGGTTAGGCTCTGCCCGCAAGTGGAGCGGGAGAGAGTTCCATAATTTAGCTGAGATATAGGCAAAGGAACGGCCACCACACCTTGCTCTCTTGATTTTGGGGACTAGGGCGAGGAAGGAAGATGCTGATCGAAGCTGTCTATTCGGTTGGTAGGGAGTAGGGGTGGGCGGAATTTGCGTAATCGCGTTACGCAAATCTACGCGAAACGGTAAAACATTTCCGCGAGCACGCAGAAATTCCGTGAACACGCGGAATTGCTTGTTCGCGATGCTTTTTTACTGTTCACAATCACTGTTTGCGTGCTCGGGGGGAAATATCTCACAAACACGCATTTGATAACGCGAACAAGCAAAAAATTTGACGAAGTCGCGGAACGCAGAATTTTGGGCAATTTCGCGTTCTCCGCAGAACGCGAAATTACCCAAAGTTTGCCAATTCCGCGAACAGAACGGAATTTACCGCCCAGGCCTAGTAGGGATTGCTGATGGCCGGACCAGTCTTCCAGAAAGCCCTGTGAGCAATGCACAGGGCCTTAAATTGAATTCTTTCCCCGACCGGGATCCAGTGCAGGACCTTTAGTCCTTGGTTGATTGAATGCTGCTGGGGAATCTGAAGAAGTGTGTGGGCTGCACAGTTTTGGATAATCTGGAGTTTGCGAGTGGCAGATTGAGGGGCCCCTAGATATAGGGCATTTCCATAGTCCAGGTGTGATAAAATGAGGCCCTGGACCATGATTTGTCTTGCCTGAAATGGAAGCAAGGGAAGGATTTTCCGTATGTAGCCTGAGAAAACCATAGCAGGTGGCTGAGAGCCTGGCTGCTTGATGGTTAAAATTGAGAGAGTGGTCCAGCCAGATGCCCAGGCTCTTGATTGTGTTTTTTGGGGCTGGGGCGGGGCTGAGGCAGATGGACCATAGAAGGTTTGCATTAAACGAGGGTGTGTTTCCTAAGAGCATGAGCTTGGTTTTGTCCCCGTTCAATTTTAGACAGGAGAGTGTCATCCAGTTGGCCACCTCCTCCAAACAGCTACTAAGGTTGTTTGGGGAGATGTTCAGCCACCACTAGCTGAGTGTCATCGGCGTTAGTGATGAATTTTATGCCGTATAGATAGAAAATCTCAGCTAGGGGGCTCATATATACGGTGAATAAAGTGGGGCTCAGAGAGGAGCCCTGAGGCACACCACAACTGAGCGGCAGGCTGGTGGAAGCAATATTGCCCTCAAAGACCTGGAAGGAGTGGTCCGCTAAGAAGGATCTAAACCATGTGATGGCATTTCCTGACACTCCTAATTTGATAAGTCAGTGTATCAGGATTACAAATTAGGGTGGGGTCGCACACTACTCACACACCGGCGGTGTCGCCCCTAAGGACTCTGGTCAATGTAGTAAAGTGTTCGCGATGCATCATCTTTCGATCTTCTGCTATCTTCGCTGTCTTCGCCAACCCTGGACACGTGTGTCGTGGTATTACCCCTCATCAGCAGGGATAGGCCGTGTACTGGGGTTGCCGATGGCTGCCAATATCTGCCAGGTATAGTACCACTCAGGCGCGTAGGTGCGGGATCCCAGGCTCGTCAGCCCGCTGCTCAAGGGAGCTTTAAAGTTACAAATGGGGGTGGGGTCGCACACTACTCACACACCGGCGGTGTCGCCCCTAAGGACTCTGGTCAATGTAGTAAAGTGTTCGCGATGCATCATCTTTCGATCTTCTGCTATCTTCGCTGTCTTTGCCATCCCTGGACACGTGTTTCGGGGTATTACCCCTCATCAGCAGGGATAGGCCGTGTACTGGGGTTGCCGATGGCTGCCAATATCTGCCAGGTATAGTACCATTCAGGCGCGTAGGTGCGGGATCCCAGGCTCGTCAGCCCGCTGCTCAAGGGAGCTTTAAAGTTACAAATGGGGGTGGGGTCGCACACTACTCACACACCGGCGGTGTCGCCCCTAAGGACTCTGGTCAATGTAGTAAAGTGTTCGCGATGCATCATCTTTTGATCTTCTGCTATCTTCGCTGTCTTCGCCATCCCTGGACACGTGTTTCGGGGTATTACCCCTCATCAGCAAGGATAGGCTATGTACTGGGGTTGCCGATGGCTGCCAATATCTGCCAGGTATAGTACCACTCAGGCGCGTAGGTGCGGGATCCCAGGCTCGTCAGCCCGCTGCTCAAGGGAGCTTTAAAGTTACAAATGGGGGTGGGGTCGCACACTACTCACACACCGGCGGTGTCGCCCCTAAGGACTCTGGTCAATGTAGTAAAGTGTTCGCGATGCATCATCTTTCGATCTTCTGCTATCTTCGCTGTCTTCGCCATCCCTGGACACGTGTTTCGGGGTATTACCCCTCATCAGCAGCGATAGGCCGTGTACTGGGGTTGCCGATGGCTGCCAATATCTGCCAGGTATAGTACCACTCAGGCGCGTAGGTGCGGGATCCCAGGCTCGTCAGCCCGCTGCTCACACACCGGCGGTGTCGCCCCTAAGGACTCTGGTCAATGTAGTAAAGTGTTCGCGATGCATCATCTTTCGATCTTCTGCTATCTTCGCTGTCTTCGCCATCCCTGGACACGTGTTTCGGGGTATTACCCCTCATCAGCAGGGATAGGCCGTGTACTGGGGTTGCCGATGGCTGCCAATATCTGCCAGGTATAGTACCACTCAGCCCGCTGCTCAAGGGAGCTTTAAAGTTACAAATGGGGGTGGGGTCGCACACTACTCACACACCGGCAGTGTCGCCCCTAAGGACTCTGGTCAATGTACTAAAGTGTTTGCGATGCATCATCTTTCGATCTTCTGCTATCTTCGCTGTCTTCGCCATCCCATACCCCGAAACACGTGTCCAGGGATGGCGAAGATAGCGAAGATAGCAGAGAATCGAAAGAAGATGCATCGCGGAACACTAACTACACTTACCACAGTCCTTAGGGGCGATCCCGCTGGTGTGTGAGTAGTGTGTGACCCCACCCCCATTTGTAATGTTAAAGCTCCCTTGAGCAGTTGGCTGACGAGCCTGGGACCCCGCACCTGCGCGCCTGAGTGGTACTAAACCTGGCAATATTTGGCAGCCACCGGCAACCCCAGAACACGGCCTACTCCCTGCTGATGAGGGGTAAATACCCCGAAACACGTGTCCAGGGATGGCGAAGATAGCGAAGATAGCAGAGAATCGAAAGAAGATGCATCGCGGAACACTAACTACACTTACCACAGTCCTTAGGGGCGATCCCGCTGGTGTGTGAGTAGTGTGCGACCCCACCCCCATTTGTAATGTTAAAGCTCCCTTGAGCAGTTGGCTGACGAGCCTGGGACCCCGCACCTGCTCGCCTGAGTGGTACTAAACCTGGCAATATTTGGCAGCCACCGGCAACCCCAGAACACGGCCTAATCCCTGCTGATGAGGGGTAAATACCCCGAAACACGTGTCCAGGGATGGCGAAGATAGCGAAGATAGCAGAGAATCGAAAGAAGATGCATCGCGGAACACTAACTACATTTACCACAGTCCTTAGGGGCGATCCCGCTGGTGTGTGAGTAGTGTGCGACCCCACCCCCATTTGTAATGTTAAAGCTCCCTTGAGCAGTTGGCTGACGAGCCTGGGACCCCGCACCTGCGCGCCTGAGTGGCACTAAACCTGGCAATATTTGGCAGCCACCGGCAACCCCAGAACACGGCCTAATCCCTGCTGATGAGGGGCAAATACCCCGAAACACGTGTCCAGGGATGGCGAAGATAGCGAAGATAGCAGAGAATCGAAAGAAGATGCATCGGGGAACACTAACTACACTTACCACAGTCTTTAGGGGCAATCCCGCTGGTGTGTGAGTAGTGTGCGACCCCACCCCCATTTTTCAGTGTATCAGGATGTCATGGTTTACAGTGTTGAATGTGGCACTTAAGTTGAGGAGGATAATTGCAGCGGAACCTCCTTGATCGAGGATTTTCTTGACCCCCACGGTTACTGTGAGGAGGGTTCCATGCAGGTGACGGAACCCAGTCTGGGAGAGATTAAGTAGATGATTACTTTCCAGGAACTCTACCAGTACTGAGTTGACATATTTCTCCAGGATCTTACTCAGCTATGGTAGCAGGGAGATCGGCCGGTAATTGCTGGGGTTGTCTTGGTCTAGGTTGGGCTTCTTTAGGAGAGCCTTGACCATAGCACGCTTCCAGGGGGAGGGGACAATACCAGAGGAGATGGAGGCATTGAGCAGGTCGAGGGTAGTAGGAAGAATGTGTTCCTATGACCGGCAGCAAGGCACGTGGGGGTGTCGTTTCAAGGGGGAAGCCAGATTTACCCTGTGCATGATGGAATCTAATGTGGTAGGATCCAAAGGGGGGAGGGTATCCAGGGTGGCTGAGGATCGAGGTCCTGAGCTTATGAGAGTGGCCAGGACTGGATCAAGCTGAGTGATGGGAAAAGAGGTGTATATTTTTTGTATTTTCTGGATAAAGAAATCTGCCAGATTATTGCAACAGGTTTGAGCGTCGATAGGGTTGGGCGGTTTCTGGGGAAGTTTGAAAGTTTGAGGAGGGTTTTGGCCGTTCGATAGATTTCCTTGGGGAGAAAGCAGCTGCCTTAATTTTTTCTTGATGGAACGCTGATTGAGAGGCTTTTATTTCATCTTTGTAGGTTTTTATTGCGCCCCTATATGCAGTTTTTCTGGTGGGGGAATAGTCAAGTTGCCATTTCCTCTCAAGCTTTTTACAATATTGTTTAAGTTCCCGTAATTTGGGGGCATACCAGGGGGAGGTTGTATCACTGCGTTTTGTTTAAGAGCTTTTCATAGGAAGCACAGCGTCTAAGGGGCTGTGGATCCAGCTATTGTATTCCACATTAACTAAGATGGGATTGGGGTTACCAGATGGTCTTGAGGCTTCAAGGGCCAGGCATCCAGAGTTCCAGGGGAAGTTTACACCAGTTCCGTTCCCTACGAATGATCATATTAGTGGGGGAGTGGGGATCGGGGTTAGCCCAGAGAGACGGATCAGGAAGTGATCCGACCAAGGGAGCGGGGATGGGGTTCCCGTTATAAGATCTGCCCAGTTGCTAAAGACGGGGTCAAGTAAGTGGCCTTTGGTGTGAGTGGGGACGAACAGTCATTGTTTACGTTGTAATGCAGAAAGGCTCAAGGTCAGTTCTTTGGCGGTGTGGTCAGAGGCATCATCTAGATGGATCCCCTAATAGTGAAAAGTTAGATGGCACACATTCCAGATCGGCTATGATAGCAGGGAGGGCATTGAGAAATTGCCCTAGGGGCCCAGGGGGGCAATAAATAAGTAGCCCTGAGAAGGTACTTGTGGGGGAGAAATAAATGGCGAAAGAAAGACTTTCGCAGTCTGGTACCAGGCTAGGGAGACTGCGGGCAATTATAAAGGTGCTTGAAAATAATCGCTAGACCTCCTCCTCTGCCCTCTTTGCGATCCTCTCGTTGTATATGATATCCATGAGGGAGGGTTTGGATGAGAACTGGCTCTGGCATTGCATTGAGCCAGGTCTGTTATAAAGAGAGCATCCGGTTTAAGTTCTTCTAGGACCATGGCGATTTTGATTAAATGTGTGGGAAGTGATCTATAGTTGGTAGATACATACTTCTCTGGGTGTTCTTAGCGTGGGTGGCAGGTTCAGTGATTGTAGGTTGAAAGTGGAACCCACAGTGTGGGCAGGTGTTGTGTTCAGCTGCGACGTTCCATGAATGCTGGTAACTTGTAGAGGTCACTCCTTTAGTTTAAGGAGAGAGTGAGGACTGTAACTCCTGGGATGTGGATAGAGACGGGCAGGGGTTGTGGGCCCTGGCCCCGGTCGGGCGCGGACGGGCGCAGATGGGCTTGCCTTTGGCACCCCTTCGGCGAGCAGCCGGCGTTTCCGCTGCGCGATGAGAATGACATATGGGTTAAGTACCCTGTGAAGCTCCGCTTCCTCTGGTATATCCCGGAAATGAGGAGATTGATTTTTACGCCGGTACCTCCCTCCACTCAATCGGACTGACTGAAAGGAACTGGTTTTCTTTTAACAGAGATTAGGTAAAAAAATACTTAAAAACCTTAGAAATAGCAGCAAAGTGAGAGGTGCTATCCACGCAATGCGCGCGTCCGCTGCGCGACGAGAGTGACATATGGGTTAAGTACCCTGTGAAGCTCGGCCCCCTCCGGTATATCCCGGAAGTGAGGAGATTGATTTTTATGCTGGTTCTTCCCTCCACTTAATGGTGAAACCCGTGTTGAACCGGGGAGTATTGCGGCTTGCAGCGGTAGCAGTAATCAGGGGTGATCCAACCCCCGTAGGCTCTAATACCACGGCACACATAGACTTTGGTGACATGAAGTGTTGACCCCCGGGGACCCCAAGCCCTGGGGTCAACACATATATGTTATTGGGAGGGAGCCTGCAGCCCTCTTCCCCAAGCCGTAATAGGCCAGGGAACCACATCCCCACAGGGCCAAAGTCAACAAAAAAGAGGAGGGGTGCCACATGCCCGAGCCTTATTAGACCCCATCCACCAGGGCCGAATTGCAGGAAAACGGGGAGGGGGGTGGAAAGCCCCCCGCCACAAGCCTTATTAGGTCCCAGGGATCCCATTCCACAAGGTCATATGGGGCCCGAGGGTGGCTGTGCACGCCCTCCCTTTATTTATTTACTCAGCCCTGGGGATGGGGTTACAAGGTCTTTTTTAGGCTTGGAGAGGGGGACTGCACAGGCCCCTTCCCCTTTTAGATTAATTTAGGTCCTGGGGGAATGGGGACCTGAGGTCGTAATTAGGCTTTGGGAGGTGTGGGCACAGTCCCCTCCTTCCATTTTTACTTTTACGTCGTCCCTGGGCTTGTGGACCCCATGCCCAAAATAAAATCAAACATCATCCCCACCTGTTTTTTTCTTATGAAACAAGCTCATAGCCCGTGCTTGTTTTTTAAAATTATTTTTGCTGCAGATTTGCAAATCCTCTGTAAATGTGCTGCAAAATTAGGAGAAAAAATATTTTTTGCCCCAGGCCTAGCTGGGCCCTAACCTGCCCCTTATCGCTTTTTTTTTTTTATAGGACTCAGGACTGAATCTCAAGTCCTAAGATAGATGCCACCACTTCTTGATTGATGTGGTTGCAGCCAATCAGAATGAAGGATTCTTAATAAATCTACCGGGCTATACGTACTAACAGCCCATAAACCAATATACGTTATAATAACTCAGTCGGCAATGGAGAAGGTTCAATCGTTTATTCTTCAAATGCAAGCCCTGAGAGGGGAGCCTCAGTCTACACTACCCTCGGAGGTGTGCAGAGGAGACTGGTTACATGTTCAAAGTACAAAGCATATATACATTTCATGTGTTCAAGATGACACCCTACAAGGAAAAACACAGCTTGTCAGTAAGCCAAGAGGAATACCCATATAAGGCACAATTGATTTGCTAGTAGCCTAGGCCTAAGCTATTCCGGGGGCAGGTCAGTAAGGTGCCTCCCTGTCTATCTGGAGCCCGGGGAGTACAGGAACGGGCTCTGTTAGAATGTGCGCATCCCACAAGAAGGGCAGGTGTGACCTTGAGTTTTCCTTGAGCTACCAGCTAGCAACTATCATAAGCAGTTTTGGCTGCCACAGTGGTTTCGAGCCGAAAGCATAATCACGTGGTTTCTGGGAAACAGCGTTTGCACATAGGGAAACGAAACAAAATGGCTTCAGCTGTACCAATAGGGCGTCTACGGGAAAAGTGAATCATCGGCCTATATGTGGCCATAATGTACTCTAAATACCAGTTTATCATAATTACGAGGTTTATATTGAATATATTAGGCCTATGATACTATTACCAAAATTCAATCCCAACAGACGGCCCTTTTGGCCTACTATAGCCAATATAACTAAATCATTCTACGAAAACCCCTTCATCGATCTGCATGAGGTCTGACAGCTCTTTTTGAATCATCTGCTTCTCGGCCCTCTCTTGGCGAGAAAACTTAAAAGCAGATGTGATTCGTGCTGCACAGAATGAGCAGCAGGCCGGGCCACAGTGGAGGCATAGACAACACATAAATATTACTCCAAAAGCTCCAGCTAATATCATAAATATCTTCCAACCCCAAGTAGCTAAGAGACCCCAGAACCAACTGCTAAGGGACCAGGTGCCATTGTCCACATGGGCCTCACTGGCTAACCGATGTAGCTTTTGTATGGCTAAATGAATAGTGGGGGCTGAATCTGGAATAAACACGCAGCAAGAGCTGCTGATCACACGACAGGCTCCTCCCCTATCTGCGAGGATGACGTCAAGAACCATCCGGTTCTGAAGCGAAACAAGCCTCGTCGCAGCAAGCTCTACAGTGATGTTAGTCAAGATTCCAGTAGTGGTCTGGACCACATTCTCAACTATTCTGGACAAACGCCTTATACTGCGACCATTGAATATGGGCCCCCAGAAGGGAGTAAGTCCCTTCGCAAAGTCTTCGAATCGCTGTAAGGAAGTATCTGTTTGGTCAGTGCCATCAAGATCATAACTCCTAACATTTCGACTCATTACCACCTCTTTCTGTATCAACTGATGAGTTCTGTGATAGTCTGGAGGGGCAATATATATATAGGGGGATAGAGAAATGAAAGATAACAACTTCCTGCCAATCCCCGGGGAAGCCATGTATAGGCGTTCTCACCACAAACGAAATAAACATCTGGTGGGGTAATCATAGGTGGGGTACTGTATACTTGTAGAGTGTAGGTGTAATTACATCTGCTCCTGCCTACCTTAACATGACCCCTTCCCTGTATGCAGAAGGGGGAGGTAGTATTTATGATAGGGATCGGTAAAGCCTTGTCATTTGTGACATTTCTCTTTTTAAAATGCTGAAAATACATAGTATCATTGAAAAGTTCAAAGTCCTGCATCTCCTCCATTAGCCAAGTAACATTCTTATAGTCAGTATACAAATTCATACAGGCATTAGGATCCAAAGAACCCTCTCCTCCATTTCCAGCTGCATCAAATCCCTGATGTTCTTCTATATATTTTAAGATAGCTTCATAATCTTTTTCAGTATATATTTTTGGTTCAGCTACATAATGAGAATACATCAAGGATAACAATTGGAACCAAGCTTCACAACTTGCTAAATAAGACATTGGTAAAGAAATAAACAGTTCATGCTGGTGCATGACTGAAGGGAGTAGTCCACACACCCAACAGTTTGTCTGATTTGTAGTAGAATGGGTCTGATGCAACATTTCTATAAAAGCATTTTTCATATAAGTTTCTCTATGTCTAGCTTTATGAGGGGGCAAAGAGTAAAAGAGGTGCTCTTCTGGGGCACTAGTAGTTCCCAATAACTTCTGTACTGGGTGTTGAAATTCTAAATATACAAATACACTCATCATAATAATGGTTATGACAATGATAAAAACAATGAATGCCACCTTCACTCTGGTGGACCATCCGGAAAACAAATGCATATTATCCACATAACGTCGAGGGGCCAATGGTCTCTCATCCTCCATCGCAAATCAGGCAAAAGGAAACATGCTCCCTAAAAGTCCAGGTATAACTCGGTCCCTCTCTATAAGTCCAAAAATTATCTATGTATCCATAAAGCAAGCACACTACCAGAGGGGTTCTTCACCCTGTGTCCTTTTTGGAGCCTCACAGGCAGACTCTTTGCTTCCTCTTCATGAACAAAACGATAAACGATTTCCTTCGTCACGTAGAACGACCGCAGCCCCCAACTCAGTCTTTCTCGCTGAACAGAGCTATTTAGCACAATGTTCCAAGCTCTCAACGTGTTCAGTCCAGTGTCTCGCTCAGTACCCCAGCAAATCTATCCAATGTTTCTGAACTCAAGTCTTTCCCTATCTCCTACCATGCAGATCTGGGGTACCGCGCTGTTTTCGGGGCCGCAGGTCGTAGTTGCAGCGACCAGGTCGCTCTTGATCAGAAAACAACTCAGTTGCACGGGCATCAGATACATTCGAACCCTGTGATGTACCCTCAACACTGGTTTCCGCGGATGGGGTCACCACCTTGTTAACTGGGGGCACAGCTTTGCTTGGCTGCCCCCTTTCTCGGGCTTCTGGAAAAGGTACAAAGCTCTGGGGCGATTCTCCTTCTTGGCTTAGAATTCCTTCGCGGTTTTGCAAATCAAAGGGCAAAGGTAGAGGGAGTCGTTTCAGATGACTCGCGTGGATCCAGTTCTTCCGCCCATGCACCTTCACGGCTGACCTGGTGGCGAGAACGATCTGTTAGGGTTCAGACCATCTCGGCTCCAAACTCAATTTCCTTTGATAATTCTTCACCAAAACCCACTGGCCGGGTTCCAGCCGATGTCCGGGGCCCTCTGGTAGCGGCTGCGATGTCTCGGATACCTGTTGATGAATAGAACGCAGATCTTTAGTTAAAGCATACAAGTAATCTGTCATCAAAGGATAATCAATGTCTCTAAAGGATCTAGGTCTAGGGACTCCCCCACATTGGCGGGTCGGCCAAAAATGACCTCATATGGAGATAACCCGGTTCTTGTATGTGGGGTCGTTCTCAAGGATAATAATGCCAAAGGGAGTGCTTCAGGCCATTTTACTCCAGTGCTACCGCAAATTTTGGCCATTTTTAGTTTTAGTATACCATTGTATTTCTCGACTAACCCTGCTGACTGGGGATGTCTGGCTGCATGAAACTTCTGGCGAATGTGTAAGCCATCGCATACATTCTGAACTAGTGCAGAGTTGAAGTGCGTTCCATTGTCCGACCAGATAATTCGGGGCAAGCAGTATCTGGGGAAATACTCTTTGACCAAGGCTTTAGCAGTCGCCACAGCAGTGGCTTCTTTGGTGGGGTAGGCTTCAACCCATTTAACGCACAAACCACCACCAGCACATATTTCAGATTGTTCACTCTTTCCATCTGGATGTAATCAATCTGAATAACTTCAAATGGCAGAGATGGTGGTGCAAAATTGCCACTAAGGACAGACTCTCTGCCTCCCGAGTTATAGCGTAAACACACAGGACAGTATTTGACCACATGCACTGCTGTTTTGGGAATATTTGGGTTGCTCCAGACGGGGTCTAATACAGCACAGATACCTTTTGCTCCTATGTGTGCCGGGCCATGGGCCATGGTCACTACAGCATATACTAATGCATTAGGGAGTAACCAACCCTGTCTCTCAGTTCGATAAATCCAACATTCATTCTTGTCCAATTGTCCCACTTCCTGTTCCCACCTTTTTGCTTCATCTATAGTAGCTTCTTTTTGTAATTCTTTTACACTTTCAATAGTATTGTCGAACACAGATGTCTCCGCCACCCACCGGGCTGAAGCACTAGGAAACATGGGAATCATCTTGGTTTGTGCTGTTTCCTTTGCTACTGAATCGGCATATGCGTTTCCTTTTCCTGTGGAATCAATGACTTTCTTATGAGCACTACACTTGATGATGGCAACTTTATCTGGTAGTGTCAGGGCAAGTAATAATCGGTCAATCAAAGGACCATGTTGAATTTTCTGGCCATGTGTGGTAAAGAAACCCCGTTCCCTCCACAGCCTTCCAAAACTATGGGCAACGCCGAAGGCGTACTGGCTGTCTGTGTAAATATTTACTCTCAAGCCTCTACTGAGTTCACATGCTCGTAACAAAGCTATTAGTTCAGCTGCCTGGGCTGAGTGATGTGAAATCCTAGCGGTTTCTACCACAGTTTTCAGGGTCATAATAGCATATGCAGCTATTCCAGTTCCGTCTGGCAATTTAAAGCAGGAACCATCAACATACAACTCTCATTGGGGTCCTGGTAAAGGGGTGTCAGTAAGATCTACACGCCCTTTCGTTTCCTCTTCAGTTCTAAATATGCAATCATGGATATAATCTTTTCTATCATTGGAAGGGAGAGGCAACAATGTTGCGGGATTCAATGTAGCACATCGTTTGATTGTAATGTGAGGTGCAAACAAGGTTAATTTGTATCCTGTCAAACAAGCACTAGTAAGGTGCTGGGTCTTAGTTCTATTTAGCAGAATATCCACAGCATGCGGCACCAGTACTGTGAAATCTGTATTCAAAACTATACCTTCTGATTGTCGGATGGCCACCGCTACTGCCGCCGTGGCCCTCAGACAACTAGGAAGGGCTTGTGCAACCATGTCTAATACTGATGAAAAGAAAGCACAGGGTCTCTGTTTTCCGCCAAAACCCTGTGTTAACACTGAAAGGGAACAACCGTCCACCTCGTGCACATAAAGTGAAAAAGGCTTCCGGTAATCCGGGGTACCCAAGACAGGTGCAGAACACAAAGCAGATTTCAAAGAATCAAAGGCTTCTTGACATTCATCCGTCCAGGGTAGGGGTTCATGCACATCTTTGGTAGTCAAATACAACAAGGGTTTAGAGAGTAGTGAATAATTAGGAATTCATTGGCGACAGTAAGAAGTTATGCCAGGAAAAGCACGAACATCACGTTGAGTACGAGGTACAGACATATTAGTAATTACAGATATTCGTTCTGGAGTTAGTCGCCTCCCCGCTTTCGACAGTAAGTGGCCAAGGTAGGTCACTTCCTGTCGACAATACTGAAATTTGGAAAGGGAGACTTTATTTCCTTTATCAGCCAAATGATGTAACAATTTCACAGTTGCTTCTTTGCAGCCTTCTTCTGTATCAGAGGCCACCAAAATATCATCCACATATTGGAGGATCGCATTACCTGTAGGCAAAATTAATTCATCCAGGACTGCCTTCAAAGCCTAGATATATATGCTAGGGCTTTCTGTATAGCCTTGGGGTGCGCGCGTAAATCTAAAGCTTCGGCCTCCTAATGAGAATCCGAAGATATGTCTGCTATCAGGGTGTATTGGGATGCTAAAGAAAGCGTTCCTTAAAGCTATTACAGAAAAATATTGTGCAGTAGAGGGAATCATTGTAAGAATTGCCGTAATATCTGGTACTACTGGATACTGAGGGATTACTATTTTATTGACTGCTCTAAGGTCAATTACAAAACGATATGCGGACTTATAATCAGGGGCACCATCAATTGGTGTCTTCTTCAAAATCGGCAAAATTGGGCTATTACAGACATTAGCAGCTGTTTCTTCCACTACCCCTCTGTCAATAAGGTCACAAATGATATGCAACAAGGCCTGTTTACCTTCTGGTGAAATTTTATACTGCGGAATGTGGGTCATCTGCTCATTCGGTTTCACGGTTATTGACACAGGGGCTATTCTTAACAGACCTATATCGGTGTCCCCTGTTGCCCATAACGTCTGAGGAATAGTAGAGAATTCGGGAGGCAAGGTCTCATTTTTAGCAAAATATTGGGTCATTTCTACAGATGGCTTCTCCATTGTTAGAAAAACACCATCAGGGGAACAATAAATACGGGCATGTAATCGTTTCAAGATATCCAATCCTAACAGGTTTTCACCACAATTAGAAGTGAGAAGGAAGGGTGTATGCATGGAAATGGGACCAATCGTAAAAGGCAAAGGTTTCGAAACGGGGCTCACTACCGGTATTCCAGAGAATCCTACTGATACAATATTGTGGCCAGACAGAGCTGCCCCTGGGACCAGTGTACGGGCAACTGAACTACTCATCGCCCCAGTATCCACTAGAAACTTCCCCGATGTACCCAACAGTTCTCCTTGTACATAAGGTCCCTCTTGGTCAACTGGTACTGTAATATGGCCCCCGCTCTGTCCTTGGCTGTCTCATGCGTAATCTCGTTCATCGTACCTGTCCTCCTGGTAAGTCTCATTGTAGTATTGTCTATTCTGAGGGTCGTCAAAATGATTCTTACGGAAACCCTCCTGCTGTGATTCCTCCCTTATCATACTGTTTCGATCTATGTTTCCTTGACCTCGTCCTCGTCCTCTACTGGGTCCGTTACTGCCTTGCAACAGAGGGCAATCCGCCCTCCAATGTCCTTCTTCCTTACAATAGGAACATTGATTTATTCCAATATTAGGAGGGCCCCCTCTACCTCTCCCTATCGTCTGGCCCCGTTGGAACGAACCTCGCACTCCTCGTCCTGAATTCTACCCTCTACTAACTTGCTGTAGCAGCACTCTAGTTTTTAGATCCTTAGTCTTTTTCTCTGATCTTTCCTTACTCTCATTCTCACGATGTTCATAATATTGGGCCATACTAAGGATAACAGACGGCGCAGCCGTAGTCCACGTGCACTCAGCCGATTGGAGACGGTAAATAACTTCCGGAAGCAAATTTGTGACAAACCTATTTACAAATAGTCGAATTCCTCCCTCTGTAGAGAGGTCTTGGCCGCTGAAGTCAATAAAAACTTTCTCAAATCGAGTGAAGAAATCGGACACACTCTCGTCCTTTTTCTGTTTACACGCGGTTAATTTATCCCAGTCTACTTTTCGCGGAGGGAGGAGGGTCTTCATGTATGTTACAATTTTATCCGGTACTGCCAATATTTCATCCCGGGGCTTTTCACCTGGCTTCCGTTCCTTATCCCAATTTTTTAGTTGATCCCATGTTCCACCTAATTCGGGGGTATGATCCGTATCATGTATCTGTCTCCAGATATCCACTGGAATCAGGAGACCAAAAAATAACTCTATATCAGCTATGGTCATGATGGCCGAATTGGCCGCTTCGGTCAATTCTTTGTAATAAGCTGTAGGATTTTTACGAGGATCAGGGAGCTGGGCTTTTAACGTAAGAACCTCGCTTCGTTTCCAAGGGGTGTAAACCCATTGTTCCTGAAGCCTAGCGTCTCCACGTGCTCTAGTGATAGTACCCCCATGGTCTCTTATCTCGGGAACTTCCGGGAAAAAGAGAGGATGCACCTCTCTCATGGGGTGCTGGTGTTGAGTTCCCCATTCTGCACTCTTTCGGTGCACCCGTTCTCGATAATTCAACAACGTCGTCACATTCTGATAGACTTCCTCAATCGTGAGATGGAATTTATGAGCACGATCTCTTATATCGCGCAATATTTGCGGCGGAAGTCCTTCCTCAAAATGTTGTTCCCATAAGGAAATCAGTCGAATTGCCATGCTTTCTAAAGCCAGTTGTTGTGCAACCGGCTCAAAATCTTTCATAGAACTCCAAATATCTTCTAAAGTATAAATAGGATTTCGCATCCACTGGGATGCCTGTACTATAATAGCCCTTCTCTCCTCCTGCCCCAGCAACGACCGAGTGAAAGCTCGCTGATCACTCAAGTCTGTCATCGGTCGCTTGGGCGTTGCACCTGGACTAATTGCTGTCTGAGTCGGCGGGGAGAGGAACACAGGGTGCAAGGGAGAAGGGACTGCCACGTCCGGCTGAAGGGATATTAGGGGTGAGGTAGTTAGTCGAAGAGAAGGAGGGGAGACCTGGGCATCAAGTCCCGATCCACCAACAGGGGCCGTGGCGACAATCCCAGTCAGTGGTTTGGTGGCCGGAACGGCCCTCGTCTGATCAGCTCGCAATACAGGCACCGCTGGATACAAACCTTGTGGGGCATAAGGGGGAGGTGGACGGGCATCCAGCAATTCCTCTAATTCTTCTCCTGTCTCTGGTCTAGCCACATAGCTTTTATTTGTTTCTAATCGAAACTGTCTATCCATTTGTTCAATATTCTCTTCCACCTTCCCCTTATCATATGCCACTGCTTTCTGAGTAACTGTCTGCCCACTTTTCAGTCTACCCAACTTCTCCTCCCTGATTCATCGTCTTTTTGCCTCCTTCAACCATAGGTTCAAGGAATCAAACATCGACTGACGACTTTTTTTCATAAATAATTTGTTCTGTATGTAATTAATCGTTTGCTCATCAAAAGACCCCGTTAGAGGCCATTGTAAGCTCGCATTATCCTTTGTATACTTATTCCAAAGGGTATTAAACAAAATCGGTTGTAAACCATGTTTGACATACATATCGTAGCTGGGGCTGCCCTCAGGAGGGGCCGGCTGTCTTTCTTCAAGCCGCGCACCTCGCCGACAGCAGCACCCAAAACATATTTTACTAAAACAGGACATTATACTTTCACGGTGTACTCGTTCTATTAACACAAAGTCACACAATACACACCCATTCAGACGAGTCCTTTTTCATCAGTCACTCATTTATTCGTCATTCATTTATTACAATAATGTGCTGTAAAACAGTGCAAGGCAAATATTTTCTCAGAACCTATTCAATGCAAATGACGTCTTCAAATACGAACAGAGCCCGTCGACTCCTGTTCGGGGACCCGATTCACAAGAATTCCAGACCAACAAAATTTCACCAGAAAGGAACAGTCGTCAGACTGTTCTGAGAACACCTGATAGGCGAACCACGAACTCTCTCACAGGCCAACCCATGGTCCTGTTCTGGTTGGGCTTTGCATCTGGGCGCGTAGCTCCAGAACCCTAGCTTACCCAGTTGCTCCCAGGGCTTTCCCGGAGAGAATTCGGCCAAGCGAGCAACACCGTACTCAGCTAGGGCATCAGATGTAACCTCAATTATTCACCAAACAAGTCCGTGGGGTCTCTACCCGTGCAGCCCCTTCACCGCAACGGTAGATCCCCAGATTCCCTCGTGGTCCGGCTTCTCCGACCACCTTCAAAACAAAGACAGTTAACTGTTATTCCAAAAGGGGAAACACTCCTTCTGAGTGATCCTCATCCAATTCAGTCACGAATATCACTCACCTGTTGCACTCAGGTCGACTGCGAATTCTCCACTGCCGACTCCTAAACAGACCGACACGGTCCGTTTTACTCTCGGGTTAGGCCCGTAGGACTCCGGTGTAGGGTCTTCAGCAGCTGGGAGGGATACTGGGCTCGAGAGTGGAGCGCCTTGTTTTCATACCACAAATGGGTGTCTCAAATCAGGATCCTCTTTCTGTCCACCCCCTCGGCCATAACTCCTCCTTGTCCCGTCACCCCTGCTTACAGGAGGGGACGACCCTATCGCGGAGTCCCGGCGGAGTCGCCAACTGAAGGATTCTAAATAAATCTACCGGGCTTTACTTACTAATAGCCCATAAACCAATATACGTTATAATAACTCAGTCAGCAATGGAGAAGGTTCAATCGTTTATTCTTCAAATGCAAGCCCTGACAGGGGAGCCTCAGTCTACACTACCCTCGGAGGTGTGCAGAGGAGACTGGTTACATGTTCAAAGTACAAAGCATATATACATTTCATGTGTTCAAGATGACACCCAACAAGGAAAAACACAGCTTGTTAGTAAGCCAAGAGGAATACCCATATAAGGCACAATTGATTTGCTAGTAGCCTAGGCCTAAGCTATTCCGGGGGCAGGTCAGTAAGGTGCCTCTCTGTCTATCTAGAGCCCGGGGAGTACAGGAACGGGCTTTGTTAGAATGTGCGCATCCCACAAGAAGGGCAGGTGTGACCTTGAGTTTTCCTTGAGCTACCAGCTAGCAACTATCGTAAGCAGTTTTGGCTGCCACAGTGGTTTCGAGCCGAAAGCATAATCACGTGGTTTCTGGGAAACAGAGTTTGCACATAGAGAAACGAAACAAAATGGCTTCAGCTGTACCAATATGGCGTCTATGGGAAAAGTGAATCATCGGCCTATATGTGGCCATAATGTACTCTAAATACCAGTTTATCATAATTACGAGGTTTATATTGAATATATTAGGCCTATGATACTATTACCAAAATTCAATCCCAACAAGAATGCAGCATGAGATCTGTTGGCCGATGGATCCTGTGCAGTGTACTATACACACACATTTTAACCTTTTTCCCGAAAACTACCAAACAGATTTACACCAAAACACAAAAGGCACTAGCTTTGTGCCAACTTTGATGTAAATACATTCAGCAGTTTGGGCTCTAGCTGTGTCTACGGTACCTATAGAAAAATGAATGGGGAAAAAGCATTTTGGGACACCCACGTTTTCTTGGCCTCTGCTTTTTGGATTTCGCCAAAACTTTCCATGCAAAAATTAGTCAAAAATTAGCACTCCATATATATATATATGTAAAGAACATAGTTATGAAGTGAGCTTTGGTTCTGAATAAAATGCGTAAAAAGACTGAAATTCGACAGTTACGGTTAACGAAGCACACTTTTTAACTGTGTTTTATGTGTGAATTTCAATGTTGTTTTTATGTACTTCGTTTCCTGCAGCTATGCTCAGTGGAACAGGTGTGCTACCCCTGCTGCACTCAGCCTTCGGCCTTTTGCAGGAAAGGTTGGGCCCAGGACTTGGCCACACATCTTCTTGTGGCATGTTCCCCTCTGTGCTCAACTGTCTCTGTGTCTTACATGCTAGCAACTTTTAATTTTCATTCTTTCTGAAATTTGCAAGTCATGTTCGAACCAGTTTTTTCTACTAAATGTAGGTCAAATCACCTACATAAAATCGATGCTCGTAAACTCAAGATTGTATTTTGACTTGTGAGCCGTGCTCTGTTTTCAGCTTATTTACTCTTATTTACTCTTGTGGGCATTGCATTTCCCATGTCTCTGAGTTCCAGTGATCCCTCCCCTAGGGTCAGTCACCTCTGGGTTTAGCCCCCATGGCTGTGTAAAATATTTTACCTCACGGCGAAACCACTGAATTGGTTCTGACTTGAAAGTTTCTTGATGGCCAAAAACATATTTCTAGGAGTCTTTAACCAGCAATTACATTTGATTTACAGGACCAATGAGTCATGACCTAAGGGTGAAAACTGCAGAGAGATTCCCTTAACCCCTTGGATGCTGGTGACGGAACCACTCCGTCACCAGCAACGGGTGGGCTGTGCTAATGACGGAGTGGTTCCGCCACGGCCCGGCCGCAGAGCCTGCGCGGCATTAATTTCGCGCCTGTGCGGCGCGTTCTATTAGGCGGGCGGGGCTGTGACGGAACCACTCCGTCACATGCACAGCGCACCCGTGCCTGGTGATGGAGTGGTTCCATCACCAGCATGGCAGCGCCGCCGTGGGCCCCCCTCCCCCTACGCCGTGGCAGAATTACCGATGCGGCCAAGGGGTTAAAGACCTTTTCAAAAGCTAATGTCTCAAAACCTACGTAACATATTTACATCAAACCAACAAATACACACTTATTCAGTAAAGTTAGAATTTCCTGCCAAATCTGGGGTAAAACCATTTAGCTGTTCAGGCTGTAGCCTTGAGCAAAATTTCCAATAGGAGCTTAAATGGGAAAAGGCTTCATTTTCACCCCTGTTGAAACCTTTTCCCCAAGAAATACGAACATTAGCATACCAGATGTTGGTTAAATTAGTAGATCCCCATACTTTATGCAAAGCTGTCCACATGGTCAAAAGGTAAATATAAATCAGAAAATTCATCTTCAGTGTGGAAAGTGCATGTGAGCCTTAACTACACAGTCTATCTATCTGTCTATCTATCTGTCTATCTATCTATCTATCTATCTGTCTATCTATCTATCTATCTATCTATCTATCTATCTATCTATCTATCTATCTATCTATCTATCTATCTATCTATCTATCTATCTATCTATCTATCTATCTATCTATCTATCTATCTATCTATCTATCTATCTATCTATCTATCTATCTATCTATCTATCTATCTATCTGTCTGTCTATCTATCTATCTATCTATCTATCTATCTATCTATCTTTCTATCTATCTATCTATCTATCTATCTATCTATCTATCTATCTATCTATCTATCACATAGACTGTCTGTATGTTTTTATGCGCGACCCGAGCCAGGCATATGTTAGCGTCCCGGCTCGGGCCCTGAGGTGCTCCGCCACTGAGGAGCGGCTCCTGGACGCCGTGCAAGGTGAAAAGCGGCGTCATGAGGAACAGTGAGACCGATCTCAAAAGGGAATACAGGCTGGGACACGGTGGTTTCCAATATCAGCAAACCTACTAATGGACTTTAAAAATTAAAGGAGGCCCTGAGGCACACTACTATAGACTGAAACTACCAAGACCTGAGTGCAACACAGATACGCTCACTATGGCTATCGAACATAAAGCGCTGCAAATACGGAGCGAAACCGCACAGGTTTTTCTCCTCAGGACACCAGTGCCCGAAACACGTTTGGTCTCGTCAATTTTGCTGTCTGGAGATGCCGTTTTCCCTGCCACCTCAGAGAATAAAAGGTTGAATATCGCTTGTGCGTGGTGCCTCAATTGTAGGGCAGCATCATATGGGATATACATAAATACATATATATATATATATATATATATATCCAACTCGAAGTTGCCTGTAAAGGAGGTACCCAAACACGAACATCAATAGCCAACGATCTTTAATGGGGAACACAGCAAGGAACCAGGGCTGCAGCAAAGCAAATATGTCCAGCCTGACGCGTTTCATGCAAAAGCATTTCTTCAGAGGCAATCGGACTTCAGGGCCAACAGCGCGGTATTTTCAGGCAGCACTTTATGTAATGAGGCACGCCCTGATGGGCGTGGCCACTCCCGTGGCTTTGTGGAACTTGTGGTGCCCTATATCACTCAAGTGAGTTATCGTGCTGAGACTCCAATGTACAAAAATGAAACCTAGTGGGGTGTGTTCTCAAAGTCCTCGCCGCCACACATATAGTAGGGAGTTATAGTTTGGACTAAAGTTTCCATAGGAAAAGCATTTTTTGTTCTGCCAATAACTTTGGCACTGCTCAACGAATCTTCATGAAAGTTTCAATAAACGTCTTTGTTTCTGTACATCTGCTGTGTTGAAAATTTCTGGGTGATTCGTCAAGTGGGGGCCAAGAAAAAAGGGGGGTCCTAAAACTCATTTTCACCTTGTTATATCTATAGTGATTTTTCATTTTTTCAACATGAATGCATCCCAAGCCGCTGAATGGAATTACACCAATTTTGGCAGAAAAACAGATGTTGGTCCAGAAAGCGTGCTTTTTGTAATTTGGTGTAAATCTGTTCAGTAATTTTAGAGATATTCAAGTTTACAAAAATTGTTGTCTAGGGACGTGAGTCCTTGCTGTGGACTCGCAGACTCTACTGAAATTTGATTTGTCAACAACACTTCAAACAAAAACTTATGGCAGCCATCTTGGGACTTGGCTTGAAGCTGAGTCCCACAAAAAAGTAAAAAATGAAGAAAAAGAGAAAGGGTAGGAATACCCTGACCCCCAGATATGGTGGGGTCCTGTCAGAACGTACCTTTGTCTTCAGACTTGCACAGGAACAGAAGATGACTATTCCCAACTCCCTCCACAAGATTCTCCAGAGCCCGTTAGTAAACTTGACTCTAGGTAACCCTGCAGGGGGAAAGGGGAGTGGATAAAATAATAAAGGTACACAGAAGAGACTGCACTGGATCTGTTCTTACCGCTCCTCTTGTTAAATCTGCCCGCAGACTCAACTTCAGAGAAACCTAATAATTTCCAAAGGAAGACAAAAATTATCGCATAACCTGTCTACTCTATTCTCTCTATTATCTCTTCGTCTATTATTCTTACCTATCATTCCAGTAAATTTGCTCCTCTTCTATTTTGTGTTAATGTGTTTTGCTTCTTTTAACTGAAGAACACCTAGAAAAAGCGCTATTTTTAATACTGAGGTATTACCTTCTATATCTTATCAATTTTAACCTTTTGTTATCTTACCTATTTGGTTTCTTCACACGCTGTAAATATTCCTCTATATTGGTCTCTTGACTTATGAAATCCTATTACTAAATGTCCCTAACTACTCTACCTAAAGAGCTCTTAACTAATATTATGCCTAGTAACACTAACTTGATGTTTAACGCTTATTTTTTCCTTTCTCTTTTCTAGTGCCCTAAACCCTAACCAACTGCTTCAGCTTCTGTGAATTCGTCTTCACTGGTAAGTATATTGCCAATATTTGCTGTGCTGCTTTAAATTATTTACAAGAAAACATTCCGTCATAATATTGCAGTCTCTGGTTCACTTATCTCTCTGCTTCATTCCTTGCAAGAGGCTTGCCAGTCTTTGAAGTAACGAAGCGTCTCTGCCGACGAAGATTAAGTGTACACTGCAACCGCTGCTCAGTTCTTTGACCGCCTGGATACGGGACTTCACTCGCGTCTTTATTCTTGGAAGCGGTGAAGTGTAACCGCTGCTCAGTTCTTTGACCGCCTGGATACGGGACTTCACTCGCGTCTTTATTCTTGGAAGCGGTGAAGTTTCCTCACTGAAAATCTCTTCAGAAACCTCTAAATAAATTTGAATACGCTAGAACACGACTGACTCCAAAATCTTCTTCAGTGAAGTGCGCGGTTGATTGCGCTCGCGCACTTCACATAGTTTCCAACACCTGCAGCTTGCTGGAAGACTAGAATGCGACCACCTCAGTTTCAATGGCGGCCATCTTAGAATTCCGTCTTCCTACCAAATGAATCCATTTATTACTCCTTGGGCATTTTCCGTTACTGCACAAAGTCTTTTTGCTTAGGATGGCTGAAATTGTGTGTTTAGACATTGGAGGGATCCTGACAGGTCCCACATGTATCCAGCCGGGGGTTAAAAGTATTTTTTAAATTAATTTTGCCATGAATTTGTGGGTGTATCCACTGTGAATTTGAAGAAAAAAAAACACGCGATCTCCTGCGTGTCTTTATAGGAAGACTCTGGGTGGGACAAATTCTGTGGGCAGTATTTTATAATTATGCGGGGTGCCCTTGCAGCATGCACCGAGCGCCACCATCTCTCCGGGGGCAAACGATAGTAAACTGATCTGAGGGACTCACACTGCCACCACGTAGCCCCAGGGATCACCACCTCTCAGGGACTATTTATTAAATTGGTGTGGGGTAGGCACATATGGCCTTCCACGCAGCCCCGGGGGCTGCCACCTCCATGGGGCTTTAAAATTAAATAATGCGGGAGCCCGCAAGGACCCACCTGCAGCCCAGGGAAGAGCCACCATCCCGGGGCTTTGGCCAATATAATTGTGGGGGGGGTGTGCGGCCCCCTGCGGCCACAGGGAGCACCACCTCCATGGGACTTTAACTTTAATTAATGGGTGGCTGCGTAGACCCAATTACAATAGAAATGCATATGGGCCTGGGCCCCCTCCAACACACCCGGGCATGCCACCTCCATTGGGCTCAAATATTATAATGGAGGGGGGGTATGTTGTAGACCCCCGGCCCAGAAAAAACCACCTCCTAGTAGCTATAGTAAAGAATGGTGGGGGGCGGTGCGGCGCCCCTCCTGGAGCCATCAAAAGACCCACAGATGATGGATGGAATGCAGAGCAAATCAAACATTCACTACAGTCAAGAGATCTGAGTTAAATCCATTGTTCTTTTGCTCACCATGCCACCCCAGTTTGGACTCAACCATATGCAAATCACTCTTGACCCTGTTCTTCATGAGAATAGTCCAGCCTGAACTAGAGTCCCATCCTTGCTGGACTTGAAACAAGCATCCTGGGACTTGTTTTGGGGCATCACCCCTCATCAGCCAGGCTAGCTTGAATCCAGTGACACATTGAGCCCGAGACCCACCTCTGGGTATACCCCACTCACTTAGGGTGAGAAAGAAAAATATACACAGATGATGGACAGAATGCAGAATAAATCAAACATTCACCCTAGTCAAGAGATCAGGGTTAAATCCATAGTTCTCCATGCCACCTCAGTTTGGAAGTAGCCGTGTGCAAATCAGTCTTGATCCTGTTCCTCATGGAAACAGTCCAGCACGAACTGCCAAGCCAGGTTCTCCTCAGACCAGAAACAGGCATCCTGGGGCTGGTTTTGGGGCATCACCCCTAATCAGCCAGGCTCGCTTGAATCCAGTGACATAGTGAGCCTGGAACCAATGTTTGGCCACACCCGGAAAACTAAGAGCGAGAAAGCAAAAGACACACAGATGATGGGCAGAATGCAGATCAAATTAAATATTTACACCTGTCAAGAGATCGGATTTAAATCCATCTTTCTTTTGCTCACAATGCCATCACAGTTCAGACCCAGCCATATGCAAAGCAGTCTTGACCCTGCTCCTCATGGGAAACGTCCAGCCCAGCCCAGCCCAAACTGACAAGCCAGGTCCTCCCTGGACCAGAACCAAGCATCCTGTGACTGATTTCAGGGCATACCCCCATATCAGCAGGGCTAGCTTGAATCCAGTGACACAATGACCCCAGGACCCATGTCATATTTTTTATTTATTTGAGGAGTTATGACACAATTTAAGTAATGATAAACTTTAATTTCCAACTCAGGGCTATGTAATAAAATTGTGTGCATTATTTAAATTAAAAAAAACTAAATACAGGCTTGGACTCCTGTTTTTTCCGCGATTACTTCACGATCATCGCGAAAACACAAACCTCGTTTTGAAAGAAAGGGAAAGGGTTAACAGAAGCTAACCATTCAGAAGGGTAGATAGAGTAGTCTAAAATGAAAGACAAGAATTAATTTGCTGCCTTTCTCATGATCATAGAGCGGAAAGTTGAAGAGGTTGCCATTTTATAGTTTCTTTGGTTGAGAGTGGAATACCATTCTTGTGCTTAGTTTTTACAAATCTTAACAGTGCCAAGACTACCTAGAAAGAGCTAACATAACAATATAATCTATGAACTCAATTCAGTGGCATGTACATAGTTTTTTTATTATTTAAAAAAATTACAATACAAATGAAGAGGTATATGGGAGTTTGATAAAAAAAGTGTATCACAGTGGTATGAAAAAAAATATATTAGATGATCTGTATATGGCAGAGGGTATGGGCCAGATTCACAAAAATAATCTGAGACAAAATCCTAACTTAATGACTTTCGGTATTCACAAAAGTCATTTAGGGGTAGTAAAGTTAGGATTCCTAACTTTACAACTCCTAAATGCCCTTTGTGAATAGTGAAAAAAGCACCACTGGAAAGAGGACCAAGTCATTTCTTAAAATTATATGTGGACATCTGCAAAGATTACAAAATAAGGAAAATTAAAAGCAAACTATGAAAGATATTAAGAGTAAATAAGATCAATATTACAAGAACAGGAAACAATGTAACAAAGATGAGCACACCTTAACCAGGAGACATAAATAGCTTAAGGAAATCATTTTGACTCTTGACAAAATGGTGTTGTACATGAGGAGACACATCCAGAAGCAAAGATTAGTCAATAGAAGTAACTTTTGTCCAGTTTTTAGTGGAGAATGGATACATTATTCTGCTATAGAGCATTTCTTTAATGAAGAAAGTTATCTCCGGATTACACACTAGTTCATGCTATTGATGAAAGAGGACGATATTATGAAATGAAAAATGGCACTCCTCTAGCAAAAGAGGTGACGGTGCCTAGAAATGTAGAACACATTATTGTAGAAGAGGCACAGGGAAGGAGTAGTTAAGCACTGTACACAAATGGAATTGTAGTGGTGTCTGTAGTATTCAACAGCAATCTATTGATATACTCAGACAATTTATACATATATTTCCAAAGCAAAGTTTAAAACACAAAATAAGTACTTTAAAAGGATTGGATCCTTGCAAAGTTAGAAAGCATACAAATTTGGAGGGACATTCGCTACCTTGTTTATCAAAGAAAGTGTGCCAAAGCACCTTTCATCATTCAAGGATATAAGCAGTACACCTCTCAACAATGTAAACTTTAGTTAGTCGGATGTACTATGTGAAAATTCCTGCTTTATGTTTAGGAGAAACGAATAAGGCACTTTTTTATGGTACTGCGGCAGAGGTAGGAAAGGTTTGTGATGATATGCAGTTTCTTTTCTTTTGTCCAGTACAGGACTCTATGGAAAATGAAGAGTTGATAACAGGAGGAGTTGCAGAACAGGACCGAGGTATTATATTTGATAGCTTTGAAGAAGAGTTTACTAAATTGATCACAGCATGCTCTGAAAAACCAGAGTATGTTTGTATATGTTATTGACACACTCACTAAAAGGTGCAAACAGGGACTGTTGACTTGTATTTAAAAAGTGGAAAAGAAAATAATGATAACTGAGAAAAGTTTGCTGTGTACTTATTTGTAGAGGAATGCTTTGTCTTAGCCACACAAGTTATATGCAAGTACTGTTACAATAAATTAGTTGATAATAAAATGCCTGCCAGAACTGTGTATAACAAGTTAGTACTGGTTGCCATTCCAGAACCACTTAAAGGTTTAAATGTTTATGAGTGAATTCCTTACCAAAGTATACTTCCATTTTAGGCTATAGTCCGTATGGAGCCAAAGACAGGCAAGTTACCACCAACAGAGCTGCAGAAAGGTCCAAAAGGTAGCGTAGTGTACTGGAAACTAGTGTTTTTATCCATTCCATTCCATAACTTGTTTCCGGTCACATGGACCATAAAAGTACATAATCATAACATTTCTACTAAGGGGGTATACACAAGTGAACCATAAATAATACATAACCATACAATTAATTAATTCATATAGAAGGGAATATGCTAAAAAGTGTCCCAATAAAAAACTATACAGTTTGACACATTTGGTGATAATAAAATGCATTTTGGAATCTTCCAGGGGATAAGCCTTGGCAAATCATATCTCGATCCTCCCAAATCAAACTGCCTGGGAATCACTGGGACAGGAACATGTATAGTACAGTGCAGTCACAGGTTTAAAAAAACGTATTTCATCAAAAGATATTATCATTAAAACTTTCAAAGAGAAAGGAATAGATCAAAGATAACAAAGAATACACAAAATACAAGTTTCAAGGGACGTAATGGGTGGTTTACAATAAAAAAACAACATACAGACCACATTGAAATAAAAAACGAGATACGGCAAAGACAATGAGGGCATGAGTGTTGTGCTTTAGGACTCTAAATGTCTCCGCACAGTGTACGAAGCCTAGATTCCTGCAGAGTTGAAAAAACCAATGCTGTCTAGGTCATTTATAGCCAGGGCAGAAAAAAAGACGTGTAACTCTGTCTCTTCCTTATTATTACAGGCAGGACACCCTCCAGATAGAGTTTTGGACCATTTATTCGAAAAGGCACGGAGCGGTATAGTCCCAAATCTGAACTGTACATATAATTTCCTTGTCAGAGTTGGTTGGATATCATCCAGGAAAGATTCCATAATGCACTCGTCCTAAGAATTCGGCTGTCAAACGGGTGGAGGACGAGCTTTTCTGGATGTCAGCAAATTTGTGCCTCCTGAAGGATTTTACCAATTTTAACCGCGAGATTCAAAGGCGTGATTGTTCAGGATTACTCCATAAGCCTGCTTTGCCCAATCTGTTACAGATATGCTTTATGTATACAAACCAAGGTATTTTGCTGATACCCGGGAAACTCAGTAGCTCTTTGAGCTTAGACCGATAGGCGGCCAGTTCCGGGGACACCCACAATCTTCACCAGAAAGTTATGGGTCTAAGGCCGATCTCTTCCCCAATGGACCTAATGCCCAGGTCCAGGCATTGGGGGGGTCAGGAGAGTGCTTCGGGGGAGACCTAACAACTGCTGTAGTATGGTTTAGGGCCTACTTTTGCGTGCATGTTATGTTAGCATGGCTTATTAGAAGTTTAAACGCCATTTTACCTTTTCCTGCTGTTGCACATGACACTGCATAGCTGTTTTTGTATGTTAGCCTTCACAAAGGTCTACACATGAGAAAAGGTTTGTTTTTTGACATCTCTAGACTTACATTGTGCCCCTAGTTTCTACAGTGAGTGCTGAGCCGTCAAGGTTATCAAAACATGTTACCAGTTTTTTGGCATGTCCGTGTAACGCATTCTAGACACAACATTTTGGCAGCTGTGAGCCAAGTAAGATTCTGGCACCTTTATCATTGCACACTTGCCATGATTTCGGACACTTGGAAGATTTCCGTTCCAGGGAGGCAGAGAGTCTATGCGGATCCAGATGTAATTTACTCTTACTGAGCGGAATAGCAATAGGGTCCCCCAAACCAAGCCTACGAGACCTTCTTTAGTTTAAAATACATGGTTCCTAAATAGGGAGGGTGTTAAAACTAGGCGCTATAGGACCTGTTCACAACATCATTATAATATGATTTCTCCTTTTTTATTTCATGGAATTGTAACCATGCTGACCATATTATTTTTAATCATATGTCTGCTTATGTTGGCTAAGATACTGCACATGAGATCACATTGTTAAAATAAACATTTTAACCTTACTGTGTCTCTTATTTACTCCTGTTGTGGGCTGGTATGAGAGTATAACATAAGAGTGTTCTCACTTTTCACCATTCCTGAGATGGTCCTAAGTTACATGTTCTAGGTTGTCTAATCATTGGTTACTTTGCTATAGGACGAAGAGCTAATGTGACACTGATGCTAGCTGGTTGGGGTTTTTCTAGGAACTGAGGTGAGTTTCTGGTACACCACAATTCACTGATGTTCTAGGTCTCTGTGCACCGTTCTATGTATGAGTAGGATCCTTCCAACACTGCCTCATGAAATTGTTCTCTACCTTGTTGAGGCTACTAGCGGTGCAATGCCCCATAATTCTGCCCCATATTACTTAGCACCACTTGCTTGTACTTTATAAATATTAGCTATTGGCCCAGCTGGTTTGTGGATGGAAGTTCTGTACATTTTTGCAATTCCTCCTACGGTCTGAGTAAGCTTAAGGTTTGCTTTAGACATTTGTGGACCCCAATCCAGATTTTCTGTCAAGGTGACACCTAAGTAGGCAAAGACCGACTCTCTTTTAACAATAGTGCCATTCAAACAGGGCTTAGAGCAAGACTTTTTGGCAGAATTGAAGACCATAAATTTGGTCTTCTGTATATTAATCTCCAACCGCGGTACAAAAGGGGGTGGTGATGGACGGAGCATCTGAATCAATCAAACTCTCAAACCCAGTCAAAAGATCTGGATTTAATCCATCACCGTTCTTTAGCCCACTCTGCCACCCCAGTTCAGACATGGCTATATGCAAATCAGTCTGACCCTGTGCCTCATGGGAACAGTCCAGCCCGAACTGCCAAGCCATGTCTTCCCTGGACCGGAAACAAGCTTCCGAGGACCGGTTTCTGGCATTCCAACCGTCTTCAGCCCAGCTTGCTTGAATCCAGTGACAGAGTGAGCAAGGGACTCACGTCTGAGCATACCCTGCCACACTTATGGCGGCCAAAAGCGGCACAAAAGGGGGTGGTGATGGACGGAGCATCTGAATCAATCAAACACTCACACCCAGTCAAAAGATCTGGGTTTAATCCATCACCGTTCTTTAGCCCACTCTGCCACCCCAGTTTAGACATGGCTATATGCAAATCAGTCTGACCCTGTGCCTCATGGGAACAGTCCAGCCCGAACTGCCAAGCCATGTCTTCCCTGGACCGGAAACAAGCTTCCGAGGACCGGTTTCTGGCATTCCAGCCGTCTTCAGCCCGGCTTGCTTGAATCCAGTGGCAAAGTGAGCAAGGGACTCACGTCTGAGCATACCCTGCCACACTTATGGCGGCCAAAAGCGGTACAAAAGGGGGTGGTGATGGATGGAGCATCTGAATCAATCAAACGCTCACACCCAGTCAAAAGATCTGGGTTTAATCCATCACCGTTCTTTAGCCCACTCTGCCACCCCAGTTCAGACATGGCTATATGCAAATCAGTCTGACCCTGTGCCTCATGGGAACAGTCCAGCCCGAACTGCCAAGCCATGCCTTCCCTGGACCGGAAACAAGCATCCGAGGACCGGTTTCTGGCATTACAGCCGTCTTCAGCCCGGCTTGCTTGAATCCAGTGGCAAAGTGAGCAAGGGACTCACGTCTGAGCATACCCTGCCCCACTTATGGCGGCCAAAAGTGGTACAAAAGGGGGTGGTGATGGAGGGAGCATCTGAATCAATCAAACACTCACACCCAGTCAAAAGATCTGGGTTTAATCCATCACCGTTCTTTAGCCCACTCTGCCACCCCAGTTCAGACATGGCTATATGCAAATCAATCTGACCCTGTGCCTCATGGGAACAGTCCAGCCCGAACTGCCAAGCCATGTATTCCCTGGACCGGAAACAAGCTTCCGAGGACCGGTTTCTGGCATTCCAGCCATCTTCAGCCCGGCTTGCTTGAATCCAGTGGCAAAGTGAGCAAGGGACTCACGTCTGAGCATACCCTGCCACACTTATGGCGGCCAAAAGCGGTACAAAAGGGGGGTGGTGATGGACGGAGCATCTGAATCAATCAAACACTCACACCCAGTCAAAAGATCTGGGTTTAATCCATCACCGTTCTTTAGCCCACTCTGCCACCCCAGTTCAGACATGGCTAAATGCAAATCAGTCTGACCCTGTGCCTCATGGGAACAGTCCAGCCCGAACTGCCAAGCCATGTCTTCCCTGGACCGGAAACAAGCATCCTGGGACTGGTTTCGGATTCATAATCCTCATCAGCCAGGCTATCTTGAATCCAGTGGCCAAGTGAGCAAGGGACTCACGTCTGAGCATACCCTGCCACACTTAGGGCGAACAAACCGATACAAAAGGGGATGATGGACGGAGCGTTTGAGCAAATCAAACACTCACCCCCAGTCAACTGTTCTGGGTTTAATCCATCACCATTCTTTAGCCCACTCAGCCACCCCAGTTCAGACATGGCCATATGAAAATCTGTCTGACCCTGTGCCTCATGGGAACAGTCCAGCCCGAACTGCCAAGCCATGTCTTCCCTGGACCGGAAACAAGCATCCTGGGACCGGCTTCGGATTCATAATCCTCATCAGGCAGGCTATCTTGAATCCAGTGGCCAAGTGAGCAAGGGACTCACGTCTGAGCATACCCTGCCACACTTAGGGCGAACAAAGGGATACAAAAGGGGATGATGGACGGAGCGTTTGAGCAAATCAAACACTCACCCCCAGTCAACTGATCTGGGTTTAATCCATCACCATTCTTAAGCCCACTCAGCCACCCCAGTTCAGACATGGCCATATGCAAATCAGTCTGACCCTGTGCCTCATGGGAACAGTCCAGCCCGAACTGCCAAGCCATGTCTTCCCTGGACCGGAAACAAGCATCCTGGGACCGGTTTCGGATTCATAATCCTCATCAGCCAGGCTATCTTGAATCCAGCGGCCAAGTGAGCAAGGGACTCATGTCTGAGCATACCCTGCCACACTTAGGGCGAACAAAGCGATACAAAAGGGGATGATGGACGGAGCGTTTGAGCAAATCAAACACTCACCCCCAGTCAACTGATCTGGGTTTAATCCATCACCATTCTTTAGCCCACTCAGCCACCCCAGTTCAGACATGGCCATATGCAAATCAGTCTGACCCTGGGCCTCATAGGAACAGTCCAGCCCGAACTGCCAAGACATGTCTTCCCTGGACCGGAAACAAGCATCCTGGGACCGGTTTCGGATTCATAATCCTCATCAGCCAGGCTATCTTGAATCCAGCGGCCAAGTGAGCAAGGGACTCATGTCTGAGCATACCCTGCCACACTTAGGGCGAACAAAGCGATACAAAAGGGGATGATGGACGGAGCGTTTGAGCAAATCAAACACTCACCCCCAGTCAACTGATCTGGGTTTAATCCATCACCATTCTTTAGCCCACTCAGCCACCCCAGTTCAGACATGGCCATATGCAAATCAGTCTGACCCTGGGCCTCATAGGAACAGTCCAGCCCGAACTGCCAAGACATGTCTTCCCTGGACCGGAAACAAGCATCCTGGGACCGGTTTCGGATTCATAATCCTCATCAGCCAGGCTATCTTGAATCCAGTGGCCAAGTGAGCAAGGGACTCACGTCTGAGTATACCCTGCCACACTTAGGGCAAACAAAGCGATACAAAAGGGGATGATGGACGAAGCGTTTGAGCAAATCAAACACTCACCCCCAGTCAACTGATCTGGGTTTAATCCATCACCATTCTTTAGCCCACTCAGCCACCCCAGTTCAGACATGGCCATATGCAAATCAGTCTGACCCTGTGCCTCATGGGCACAGTCCAGCCCGACCTGCCAAGCCATATCTTCCCTGGACCGGAAACAAGCTTCCTGGGACCGGTTTCTGGCATTTGAGCCATCTTCAGCCAGGCTTGTTTGAATCCAGTGGCAAAGTGAGCAAGGGACTCACGTCTGAGCATACCCTGCCAACTTATGGCGAACAAAGCGGTACAAAAGGGGATGGGGATGGACGGAGCATCCGAACCAATCAAACACTCACACCCAGTCAACAGATCTGAGTTTAATCCATCACCGTTCTTTAGCCCACTCTGCCATCCCAGTTCAGACATGGCCATATGCAAATCAGTCTGACCCTGTGCCTCATGGGAACATTAAAAGACAGTCATAATTAGGGTATAATGGACCCCTACATCCTTGAGCCACAGTGCAGCTGCACCTGCTGCACTTGTGTTAGCTAAAATCTTGATCAACCTTAAGCATTGGGTCTGCTCATATTGTAGCAAAGCTTTGTGAGGTATCCTGGTGAGCACCCGTACACCATTTTTAACATTTAAGCAGAGATTATGAAGTCTGTGCCTTCTTTATTCAGTAAATCCAAACAGTCTTGCAGTAGAGCAGGATTCAGAAAATAACTCTTGCTTTTCCAGTCTACTTACTTGTGTTACCTTCCTATTAGAATGAGATACCTGTAAGCAATCCCTGCATATTCACTTTTCCAGAAGTCACCAGCGCTTCTATTCACCACCAACTTCCAAAGAGTTATCATCAGGAAAGTAACCTACCCTATTGTCAGTAAATTCCAATGCATGAGATAGCTCTGATTAGGGATAATAATGCAAAAAGATGTGGTATCTGCCACTGCTAGCATTTATACCAGCAGCATGTTTCAGCATTCAGATGCATGTCTACTACAGGCCTCTGCTTCAGACTCCAGCATCAAGCTTTAAAGACTTCCTTTAGAGCAATAGGCCTCCTAGGGCTACATTATGAGTGCCCTGGAGAATAGGGAGATACATTATAAGTTTTACAGACTGCAGGTTTGGGTTCAAACTGGAAAGGCATGGTGAGCAAAAAAACGATGGATTTTTTTTTTTCAGAGTTTTATATAGCGAGAACTAGACCCGAACTGAATCAGGTATCAGAGCGCTTTACATAGCACCAGTTACGTTACATGAGGACACGCATTCATTTTAGGCACGGGGAGATTAAGTGATTTGCCCAGAATCACAGGAAGTTTTTGGCGTCATTACCGAGACTCGAACCCAGATCCCCAGGTCCGAGGTCGAGCGCCCTAGCCGGTAGGCCAACTCCTCTCCCCGATTTAGGCCCTGATCTCTGTACTGGGGTGAATGTATGACATTGTTCTGCATTCTGTCTATCACCTGTTGTTTTTGCAATTGTCACCCCGAGTGGGACGGGTATGCTCAGACGTGAGTCCCGTGCTCTCCATGCCACTGGAATCAAGCTATCCAGGCTGATGAGGGCTGAAAGGCCGAAACCGGTCCTTGGATGCTTGTTTCCAGTCCAGGGAGGACCTGGCTTGGCAGTTCGGGCTGGACTGTTCCCATGGGGCACAGGGTCAAGACTGATTTGCATATAGCTGGGTTCAAACTGGAAAGGCATGGTGAGCAAAAAAACGATGGATTTAGGTCCAGATCTCTGTACTGGGGTGAATGTATGACATTGTTCTGCATTCTGTCCATCACCTGTTGTTTTTGCAATTGTCACCCCGAGTGGGAAGGGTATGCTCAGACGTGAGTCCCGTGCTCTCCATGCCACTGGAATCAAGCTATCCAGGCTGATGAGGGCTGAAAGGCCAAAACCGGTCCTTGGATGCTTGCTTCCAGTCCAGGGAGGACCTGGCTTGGCAGTTCGGGCTGGACTGTTCCCATGGGGCACAGGGTCAAGACTGATTTGCATATAGCTGGGTTCAAACTGGAAAGGCATGGTTAGCAAAAAAATGATGGATTTAGGCCCAGATCTCTGTACTGGGGTGAATGTATGACATTGTTCTGCATTCTGTCCATCACCTGTTGTTTTTGCAATACTCATAGATGTAATATAAAAATATATATCCGTTTTAAAACATAACACTTTTGCTGCTTGAGTAAGTCAGAAACAATACTTTTAAGCACTGAGGTCTGCATATGGATTTTTTTAAACTATTTTTTATTTTAAATAGTTGCATCTAGCTAAAGATGTGGCACAACCTTGTTCAAATGTAGCATGGGAAAAAAAGCTGCTACCCTAAATATTTGCTTTCCACTGATCACTTTCTCTTTCTCGAAAAATATACCAGAAAAACGAAAAGTTAACTCCTATTTTCCTTGCTTAAACTGGTGTTGTTACAAATGCCCTGCGATCTGCCTTTCATCTTGGCTGCAGGAATTCGCAGTAGGCCTGTGATTTCAGAAATCAGCTGTGAAAATGTATTTACGTTGAGAAGTTCACAGGTGACTAGAGATGTCACCAGTTAACTATAATTAGAAAGTTAAGAGGCTGGCCTTTATACAGGGATTGCAGGATGTTATATATTTTGAAGATTTATGGTGACTAAAGGATGTTTAAGGCAATTAAGACGAGCACAGGAGTAATACAACCCTTGCCCCTTGAAGTAAAAATTGGGATGGGCTGCAGGAGTCTTTTGTGCACAGGTGTTTGCAAAGGTGGGCAAGTGATACTCACTGCTGCTGTCCTAGCGCTACTCTAATTCTGTGATGCTAATCCTTGGGGTGGTGCTATCTTGCACCCACTCCTATCCCCTCGTTTTCCCTGCTTCCTGCTACTGATGCCTCCTTGAATTGCTAGGTTGAAAATTACTAAAAACACTTACAGCCCTTTTGAAAAGAGGCCCAAAGAAGCCCAAGCATGACAATATCAAAATCCTTAGCACAGGTAGTATGTACTGGACATGTACAGACACATTTCAGAAATACCTTCTGTACACTGCGTGACCAATTAGCATAAATGTATTCTGCTAGAATACAGTAACGTACACAGGCTGTCTGTACACAGATGTTTAGGGCACTGAGTTATGGTGTGCACAACACATGTATTCACGTTACAGGGCTATGCAAAGAGATTACTGCGTGCACGTATTTTGTGCACATTATGCACGTAGGAGAGCTTAGCCACAGGATGACCAAATAATAGCAACCGTAGTCTAAAATTATCAAATATTTTCGGCTAAAAAAATCATCACTCTCCCCTCCCTGTATAAAGTCTACATAGGGTCGGTGACAAAAATATACACATTCCCACCCCCTTCTCCTGGCAACTTGTATTGACGTCTGGCACCTGTTGGCTGATGGTAGAGATTGCAGGCCTGTTCTATGCTCAAGGTATGAGACATACACATGTTCCATGCAAGAAAAGCGGTGAATATTAGCAATCAGGGCAGTTGGAAAACGTTGTACATGTGTAAAGATATAACACAAACATCTAGAGAACACGATGATGCACAAAATGCCGGTCACACAGAATGAGCAATGTTTTTTTTATAAAAACGGAAATGGCCACAAAGCCATGTGTTTTGCAGGTCACATCTCAAGCATACATTCGCACTCAAACATGTACCATGCACACGTTCAGCACATAAATTATGCAACATTTCGTGACAGACTTAGCCCCACTCATTAACTGTGTGCATGTAGCATGCAAATTCTGGAATGCTCCGTGAACATGAGGCCATACGCATGGACATGCATAAGCTGATGTCCTGTGTGCAACGAATGCTGCATGTGCACTCACCATATATGCTTGGAGCACTGGGGTCCTCTTGTTTTCCAAGTGACCCAGTTGCTATGTCCACGAGTCTGCCCTTCGCCCTCCGGGACAGCACAGACAGTGCAGGGGTAGCCTCCACCCTCCTCCTCCTGGGAGTAAATGTTTCCTGAACCCGTCCCATCCCGCATCCTCGAGGTCGGCCTCTCTAACCACGGGAGCAGTATGAAGGAACGCTGTCAATCAGCCCGACGGATGAAATGATTCGCTGCGTGCAGACTGAAGGCATGAATGCAGGCACCGACCAACACAAGCTTGCACTCCTAACGAACAAAAGACTGCACAGTTGTAGAGTGAGTGGACACATGGTTAGGCAAGCCCTTAAACTGTACTGGATGACCAGGCAACCCACCCCAGTCTACAAAACTCAAGCCACGGCGTTTGCGGCGCCCCTGCCTAGTTTACACGGTGCACCGGGGCGCCGCGGCGCACAGATTGGGAACTGCTGGCGTAGGGGTTAAAATTACTATTCCAACTCCAGAGGGTGCAACAGTATGGAAAGTGTTGGATAGCGTAGGGGTAAAAATTACTATTCCAACTCCAGAGGGTGCAACAGTAGGGAAAGTGTTGAATAGCGTAAGGGTTTAAATTACTATTCCAACTCCAGAGGGTGCAAGAAAAATGTAATTACCTATTAATAATGAATTACCAATTCATTAAAAAATAAAATAATTATTAAATATTTATTACCAAATGATAATTGATTAACAGTAATTTAATAATAAATACTTAAAACTAATTTTCTTTTTTACTTAATTACAATTAAATGACTTCCCACACTATTACCCTATAACCTCACAACACACATCATTAATAAATTAATTCACTTAATATAATTACCAATTAATCAATTATCAACATTAATTACAAATTTAAAAAATGAATAACCAATAAAAAAAATTAATTACCAATTTAAAAAAATTAATTACCAATTAATAATTAATTAAATATTAAATAATTATCAAGACCAATAAATGAAAATAAATCATTACATAATTACAATTAAATTACTTCCCACCCAATTCCCCTGTAAACCCACAACCCGCTCTGGTACTAAAACACAAAATTTACTTAAAAACATTATTAACATATAAAAATAGTATATATATATAATTTAAAACAAGTAGAATACTTAACAAAAAACATATAACACATACATATAAATACATAATAAAATACATACAATAATATACATATTGATATTACTAACTTCGATATTACTTACATTGATATAAAAAAAATCGATATTACTTACCTTAGGGTCGATATTCTGTCCAACGATATTCTTGACCTCGATATTCTTTACCTTCGATATTGACAACTCGATATTTCTGTAGGTCGATATTTAGGATTCGATATTTAGACTGTGTACCGCAGGAATTATGTGCAAATATCGCTCCCCCAATTTTATTGTAAAGTGCCCAGGCAATATTGCTTGGCATCTTAAAAGTGGCATATAATGACAAGGACTACGTGTAGACATGAGTGCCACTGACCATAAGTAGATGACAGGTAAAAGTTAATGCATAATCCTGCAACTCATCATGCAGAAGAACTGATGGCATCACTGAGTAGTATTCTACTAAAATCCAGGCTCTGATACTTAGAACTGTCTGAGGTTATACGTTTTTCCTGCCCCAAGAGTGTCTGTTACATGAGTGTTGTGTATTATCTATAAAACAAGCCTAGCTATCAATCAATCAATCAATCAGAGTACTTGTAAAGCGTGCTACTTACCCGTGAGGGTCTCAAGGCGCTGAGGGGAGGGGGTGCCGCTACTGCTCGAAGAGCCAGGTCTTGAGGAGTCTTCTGAAGGCGAATAAGTCTTGGGTCTGCCGTAGGTGGATAGGGAGGGTGTTCCAGGTCTTGGCGGCGAGGTAGGAGAAGGATCTGCCGTCAGAGGTTGTTCGTTGGATGCGGGGAACAGCGGCGAGGGCGAGGCTGGCGGAGCGGAGCTGGCGGGTTGGGGTGTAGAAGCAGAGTCTGCAGTTCAGGTACACTGGTCCGGCGTTGTCGAGTGCTTTGTGTGTGTGGGTGAGGAGCTTGAAGGTGATCCTCTTGTCGACAGGGAGCCAGTGTAGGTCTCTCAGGTGGGGGGTGATGGGACTGCGGCGAGGGACGTTGACGATCAGTCGGGCGGAGGCGTTTTGGATGCGTTGTAGTCATCATAGGTGTTTGGCTGGGATTCCTGCATAGAGTGCATTGTTGTAGTCCACTCTCCTGCTGACGAGGGCCTGAGTCACCGTTCTTCTTGTTTCGGTCGGGATCCACTTACAGATCCTGCTGAGCATGTGGAGGGTGTTGCAGCAGGAGGAGGAGACGGCATTGACCTGTTTAGACATGGAGATGGAGGAGTCGAGGATGAATCCTAGGTTGCGTGCATGGTCGGTGGGTGTCGATGCTGCTCCCAGTGTGGTCGGCCACCAGGAGTCGTCTAAGGCTGAGGGGGTGGGTCCGAGGATGAGTACCTCCGTCTTGTCCGAGTTCAGCTTCAGATGCCTGTTCTTCATCCAGTCAGCGATGGCCTTGATTCCCTCGTGGAGGTTGGTTTTGGCAGTGTGCGGGTCCTTGGTGAGGGAGAGGATGAGCTGGGTGTCGTCACCGTAGGAGATGATATTGAGGTCGTGTTGGCGAGCCACTTGTGCGAGGGGGGCCATGTAGATGTTGAACAGCGTCGGGCTGAGGGATGAGCCCTGGGGGACGCCGCAGACGATGTCGGTGGCCTTGGATCGGAAGGGCAGGATGCGGACGCTCTAGGTTCTGTCAGAGAGGAAGGACGTGGTCCAGTCAAGGGCCTTCTCTTGGATTCTGGCTTCTAGGAGGCGTGTCTTTAGAGTGCGATGGCAGACCGTGTCGAAGGCGGCTGACAGGTCCAGGAGGATGTGGGTTGATGTTTCACCATTGTCTAGTTGGCGCCTGATGTCGTCTATGGCGGCGATGAGGGCTGTCTCGACGCTGTGGTTTCGTCTGAACCCAGATTGGGACGGTTCCAAGATGTTGTGGTCTTCCAGCTGGTGGGCCAGTTGCATGTTGACAATTTTCTCGATGACCTTCGCCGAGAACGGGAGCAGGGAGATGGGCCGGAAGTTCTTGAGGTCCTTGGGGTCCGCCTTTGGCTTCTTGAGGAGGGCGTTGTTTTTGGCTTGTTTCCAGCTTACCGGGAATGTCGCTGTTTCGAAGGAGATGTTGATGACCTTCCGCAGTTGGGGTGCGATGGCAGCGTCTGCTTTGTGGAATACGTGGTGTGGGTACGGGTCTGACGGAGATCCTGAGTGGATGGAGTTCATGACCTTGCGTGTCTCGTCATCGTTGACGTTGGACCAGGAGATCAGGCGGTTGGCGCTGGTGGTGTTCACAGGGTGGGTGGGGTCTGGGGTAGTCGGGCTGTCATGGTGTTGAAGCTGTCATGGATGTCAGCGATCTTGCGGTGGAAGAATATGGCCAGTGAGTTGCACAGTTCTTGTGAGGGCGGTATGTCGCTGGCGTTGGCGCTGGAGAGTTCCTTTACGAAGCTGAAAAGCTCTTTGCTGTCGTGTGCATTATTATCCAGGTGGTCTCTGAAGGAGGATCTCTTGGCTAATCTGATGAGGTGGAGATGTCTGCGGGTGGCGTCCTTGTGGGCTGCGTGGTTGTCCGGAGTGTGTTCGTGGAGCCATATCTTCTTCAGTTTCCGGCATGCACGTTTGGGGGTCTGTAGCTCGTCGGTGAACCAGGTGGCTCTCTTGCTGGCGTTGTTGGATGGTTTCTTGAGTGGGGCGAGGGTGTTGGCGCAGTCGTCGATCCACTGTCTGAGGTTGCGGGCTGCGGTGTCTGGGTTGGTGGGGTCAGTTTTGGGCGAGGGTGGTGATCAGCTGGTCTGCGGTGACTTTGCTCCAGCAGCAGGGAGGTAGGTGTTGGGTGCGGTGGTGCGTGGTTGGTTTATTGAAGGTGAAATGGATGCAGCGGTGGTCGGTCCAGTGGAGTTCGGTGGTGTGGTCAAAGGTGACGTGGGTGCCTGTGGAGAAGATGGGGTCCAGCGTGTGGCCAGGTTTGTGGGTGGGTGTGGTGATGAGTTGTCTGAGTCCCAGGTTGGTGAGGTTGTTGATCAGGGTGGCGGAGTTGGTGTAGTTGTTCTCGAGGTGGAAATTCAGGTCCCCGAGGAGGATGTAGTCAGTAGAGACGAGTGCATGGGTGCTGGCGATGTCAGCGATGGAGTCGCTGAATTGAGCTCGGGGTCCGGGGGGCCTGTAGATGAGTGTTCCTCTGAGGGTGGTGTTGGGGTCGGTGTGGATCCGGAAGTGCAGGTGTTCGGTGGTGTTGAGCGTGTCGTCTGCGTGGTTGGCGACCTTGAAGGTGGACTTGTGGACAATGGCTATTCCTCCTCCGATTCCGTTGGTGTGGTCCCTGCGGGTGATATTGTAGCCGTCCAGGATGGCTATGGCGATGTGGGGCATCGAGGAGTCGTTCCACCAGGTCTTGGTCAGGAAGGCCACATCTGGGGCGGAGGTGTTGAGCAGATCCCAGAGCTTGACGGCGTCTTTGCGTGCGGAGCGGGTGTTGAGAAGTATGCAGCGGAGGTGGTTGGGTCTAGTCCTTGGAGGTTTGGTGGCTCTGTCGCAGGTGAAGCTGCAGGTGTGGCAGGAGAAAGGTCTGTGAGTCCGTTTCGGGGCAGCTTGGAAGCAGGTGTGGTTTCGGCCCGCGTTGAATGCGTAGAGGGTGCTGGTGTCGTTGTGGAGTCTGGTGTTGTGGCATCCGCGGGGTCCAGGGGTTCTGGCGCTTGGCGCGGTCCAGGCGTGGACGGGCACAGACGGGCTTGCCTTTGGCGCGCCTTCATAAGAGGGGGATAGGGAGGGAGGAGCAGCTGGGAGGCGGGAGCGGGTGGCCAATGGGGAGAAGGGGGGCGGGGCCGCAGGGACACAGCCGCGGGAAGGGGCAGGAAAAGGCAGGAAACCAGGCAGGCGGCTGGGAGCAGGTACGAGGCATCTGGCGGCCTTGTTGTGGCGTGGGGAGTGACTTGCCTGCGAGCAGGGTCAGAGGTCGCTCCTATGCCACTGCGCGGCCTCCTTAAGAGGGGAAGAGGGAGGGAGGAGCATCTGGGAGGCAGGAGCGGGGTGGGCAATCGGGAGCAGGGGGGCGGGGCCGCAGGGACGCAGCGGCACGAAGGAGCGGGAAACGGCGGAAAAACAGGCAGGCGGCAGGGAGCAGGTGCGAGGCAGCTGGCGGCCATGTGGTGGCGTGGGGAGCGACCTGCCTGCGAGCAGGGTCGGAGGTTGCTCCTACGCCACTGCACGGCCTCCTTAGAGGGGGAAAGGGAGGGAGGAGCAACTGGGAGGCGGGAGCGGGGTGGCCAATGGGGAGCAGGGGGGCGGGGCCGCAGGGACGCTGCGGCGGGAAGGAGCGGGAAACGGCGGGAAAACAGGCGTGTGGCAGGCAGCAGGTACGAGGCAGCTGGCAGCCGTGTGGTGGCATGGGGAGCGACCTGCCGGTCAGAGGTCGCTATGTGAGCGTGAATTCTTCATGAATGCTCCAGACAGTAATGAGCAATCTCTGGAGGACAATGGTAATAGAGATGCAATGCTGACACAGATTCAAAGATAGATGTGGAGACAGGAAATCGTGCATAATTTAGGAATTATATTACAGGACAAAATTACCTGTCTGTCACATCATATGTATTATGACCTATCTGTATTCTTATTCAGGAGTGAGTATGTGTTTTGTGATAAACATTATGGCATAGAGATGTTTGCCGTTCCACTTTCACCTGCACCTCTAAAGTCAATGATGAAGCTGATTAAGGGCCTAGTTCTGTTTGACCTTGTCTGTGACCCAATTTAAGAGGGGCTTACCACGCTCTTTCCAGTATAACTCTGAGGAGATGAGATGCTATAGTCCATTGAAACGTCATGAGTGTTGAATTGGGTATATTTTTCCTGGCTCTTACATATATTATCCTTGGGAGGCTGCTAATCCTAGCTCACACCTCACCAAGAGAGTTCCTCTCTCCTTGATGGCGATATTAAGCTCTATTTCATTCAGTAGTACATTGTCCAGAATTGACCTCTTATTGTCCTTGGGGATGCCATTAATGCTGGTCAGGTGTATGTTCATATGATTTGAGTGCTGACTAACTGCACTCAAGTGCCCGAGATTAACATGACTGTCCTGCGAATCTTGCATTGATGGTTGCCAAGACAATGCTTAAAACTGATAGTGATAGTCCATATTCAACAACTGCTACAGTACGGTTTTAGTAATCAATACTTGTTCATCAAAATTAAGAGTTTCATCCTCTTTATAAGGTCCAACCATGAAAGCCTGGGTTTTAGCTTTTTGGACATCTAGATAAAGGAGAAGTGTATCTTGGTCTGGGAGACCTTCCTCCATGCTGTCACTACTATTTTATTTTGCTACCGCTTTGATCTGCTGAAGCAACATGCATTGCTGTTATCACTGCATTGCATGGTGGCCTTGACTGACTGTGTAACACAAGGGTCTTGTGTGATTTCATCAGGTCTTGATGATGCACCTACACAAAAGTGGAACATGTTACAATATGATGTGCCATGATTCCATGGACATCATACATCGGTCATGACGCTTTTATGTTTGTCCTCATATGCTTGCACTCTAAAGTATAGGCATGAACATGCTGATTACTGTGAAGCCAAGCAGACACGATTTTTTTACAGTTTTGGTGACAAGCATAGGAAAATATTTTTTTTATATTGCACTGCAGACGAGTGTTATATGATGTAAGCATTGCATTGCTTAACCTGTTAGTAAAATACAACTTGCTAATAGCATCCGAGCCGTGCCCATCTTCTACCACTTTAATGCCAACATTTATGGGTGGTGGTGCAGGCAGCACAATTGATATCAAACTTTTTCTCACAGGGATCCCTCCTTGGATGTTTGAATTCAACATTGGGCCCATCTGCAATATTGATCACATAACCCTCTCGCCCTGTTGATGGGGTTAGATGCTGGTCACGAAGTCGCAGCAGAAAAAGTTGCTGCCATTGGTCACTTGAAGAATAAAGCTGCAATAATTAATTGGAGCAAGATATATCCATATTGCGTACCCGAATGCCTTTTCCAGACAATTCTAGAAGTAGGCTGGGAGTGCCTGGATGACAGCGCTGATCCGTTAGTGATTCTGAATTTGTTCTTCTCACTGCATGAATCGCTAAAAATATTGATGACTTCCTCCCACGTATCAAAAGGGAAAAAGCGAAACAGGTTGTTTGATCGAGCATTCTCTGCAACACCTAAGAACCTACCGGTGGTTCTAAAAAAAATAAGGCTTGTTCATGTGAAGGAGTAAGGGGGTGTAGGTAGATATATAAAGAGGTAATAGATCACAGGAAGAAAGACATCAGAGATAAGGCCTGGGATGGCTTAGTAGCAACTGGTGAATGCAAAGATAGTAAAGCATTCTGGAGGACTGTTAATCTCCCTTTCAGTGAGACTCAAGTACCAAATTTGGAAACCATCATACCCACAGATATGTAGGTAAATCATTTTAGTAAGGTCTACTCCTTGGCCCACACAGATCATATCTGGGTGATATGGGAAGATATGGAGGAAAAGATGAGGACCCACATTCTCATTACCCCTTTGATGTCACTGAGATAGTTTTAGCTATAAAGGATAGACCCAGTGGACATGCCCCAGGCCCAAATGTTATCCAAATGGAAGCCTAAAAATATAAGATTGTTTTCTGGGCACACATATTAACAAAAGTAATAAGGCCTTCTACTATGGCCACAATACCAGCTCCTCTCTCGCTGATTCAAGTATTTTGGGATTTGCAGAGGGTTTCCTCACATTAACACAGCTTCTCTGCAGACATTCTTCTTGAAATAATCCGATACACCTAACCAAACATGTTTCTCTGGTTTAGCTTAAGATCCATTAGGGGGGTATTGATTGTCCAGAATTTTAAGATTTGCACCGAAGAAGGATGCAATTGCCATTAGAACATATACTTCATAACTCTCAGGAATTATATAAAGCAATACGTGTTTTTGTCATGACGAAGAAAATACAATATCCGTTTGAATTATGCTTTTTAACGACTTAGAAATATAGAGACGTTGATTTGTAAACAAGACACAGCAGTATTCTGCAATACTGCTTTCTGGACACAATTTCCTATTTACCATAAATCACATGCCATAAAAACATAAAACAGTACAATTCAAGTAACAGTTACCAACCACTCAATCTCATGGTTGATTGTCGGACCATCGGAACCCCATTCTGTCATTCTAGAAACATAGCACAGATTTATCTCGTATTTGTCCATTCACTATGTAGACACTTAAACATTACAATTGTGTAATCACTATAACTGTTAAAGTCTAGTCAATATGTCTTTCTTTCAGAGATTAAAACAAATTTGAAATCATAAATTTCTCAAAACTTTTTGCATCAATTTTCTTCAAGCTTTATGTGGACATTTAATCAATATGGCCCATGTGTATATTAATTGATGATGAAAAAGGTTTCTAACATTTCGAGAATAACCTAAAATGTATACAAGACTTATATAGAGTGTGAGAGTGCGCTTGTTGTACAAACCTATACTCACAGATTATCTGACAAACTTGACATGCAAAGTACTCCACAATGTGTCTATCATTGCAGGTTTAGTTAGTAAATAACAAGCACAACATTAGCATTACATAAAGAAACCACTTGGAATCCCACTTTAGTAGTTGTTACTTATGTGGGACAAATGGCTACTCAAATACACATTTGTACTAATCAATGTAAATTTGGACAAACTGTTATATAATTCTATCCAATGAAGTTTGATGTAACTGAGTGCATCCCAATCTATGAAAGTGCTGTTGCAGCAAACAGTGTATATTTAGATGAATTAATGCACATTTGCAACTTTTGATACCATTATTTAGACTTCTAAGTGACATAGGAAACTCGTTCGAAGTGCAACATCATTAGTTCCTCAGTTACGACTCTGTGCATCATTAAATACACTAATTATCAAGATGGTCGCGTGAGCTTAGGGCTCCCGGACCTTCGCCACCTCCACCGATTATCCTGTACTCTATCCTGACATCGACGACGGGTTATTACTGCCGCGACCCTGCTGATCGTTTATCCGTTTTCAGACTTCGATTTGGACCCTGGGAGCCGGAGATATGGACTTTTGAACATTTCTGGCCTGCTCCATGGTACTGCCCCGGGCTTGGTTTCTCTGCCAGCCGGACAGTAATTGAACAACAGCGGATCATGCGAGTCTCCCCTGCCCGGTCTTCTACTTTCAGTTTCGTTTCTCGTGCTTCAACCGTTTTGACTTTGTCTCGACCCCCCTGGTTTGGCGCTTCCTGTCTGACCGAGATTTAACAACTGGCGACTCGACGCCCTGCTACTCATTGCCTGGTGAAAGGTCCTCATCTTTTTATCCGAATTGCTGCGGGCGCATCGAGTGTAGCCATTTTTACTAGGTCTCAGGCTACCCTTCGGGGCACACGACCTAAGATGGCCACCAAGCCTGAGGGAGAGAAACGCAAGACCAGACCGGCAATACGAGGGGGTTCTGTGCAATCAAATGTCATGGACAGGTACACCCTCGTTAAAGGCTCTCCGGGCGGATCGACAAAATCTCCGGTCAATGTTGGAGAAGAATCCCCGATGGGTGAAGATCTGTCGTTGGGGGACATCATGGGCGCCATTGCTGGGATGAAGGCCACACTGGCTCAGCAGTATGAAGCCCTCGCCCATAAGTTGGACACGGTCGCTATCGATGTTACCCTGATCAGGGCTGACCTTGCGAAAACTAATGAAAAGGTCAAAACCCTCGATTTAAAGACATCTAGTCTTGTTACTGACGTCTCCGATTTACAGCCAGAAGTCGGCAACTTGCGATCCGCCCGTGACTACCTATCTCGACGCCTGGACGATTTTGAGGGTCGTGCACGACGAAACAACGTCCGTCTGGTTGGTGTCCCGGAAAAGTCGGAAGCATCCTCGGTGGACCTATTGGTGGAAGATCTGGTCCTGAATCACCTGGCACCCAAAGGCCTCAGCAAGTTCTTTGCTGTAGAACGTGCACACAGGATCCCGGGTGGCCCGCCTTAGCAGGGAGCCACTCCGCGTCCCATCATAGCTCGGATCTTTCACTTTCGGGACAGATATGCGATCCTGCAGGCATCCCGCTTATCTGGTCCTACGGCTTATGAGAACACTACAGTCAGCTTCTACCCGGACTTCACCCAGCAGGTTCAGAAACATCGACTTGGATTCCAGGGGGTGAAAAAGAGATTGAGGGACAGAGACATGAAATACGCTATGCTTTTCCCGGCCCGACTACGGGTGGTGTACAATGAACTAACATTTTTCTTTGAGCATCCTGGGGCGGCGAGTGACTGGCTGGACACGCTGCCTACGGGACAAGATCATTCTGAACATTCTGGACACTCCGGTGGAGCGGAGGGCGGCCCGGTGGAGCAGGAATAGGGGGCGGAATCGGCTCCCGGTCCATTGTATTGACTATCGGCTGTGGTTTGGTGCTATACCACTATTGCTTGCTAACATGTTGTCGTATTGGGGTGTGGGCGGGGGGGTGGGTGAGTCTCCCTCCTCTGGGGTTCTTTTCGTAGAATAGTTGTATGTTAGGGCGACAGGCACACTGCAAGTTGGGGTGGCTTTTGAGTCTCACGCAGGGGTGCGGGGTGGGGGGGGTGATGTATGGAGTTTCTTGGGGGGTTGGGGGGTTGCAATTCATGGTTCATTGTTGTTGTTTTTTTCAAGACATGGTATCGATGATCTCCTGTTCTACAGTGTCGCATCTGGGGTGGGGTGGGGATGGGGTTGAATTCTGGGATGGGGGTAGGGGACTTAGGTTACTGTGTTGGAACGTTAATGGGTTGGGGGATAGGATCAAACGGGGCGTGGTGTTGCAGCTCTTGCGACGTTTGTCTCCTGATGTTGTTTTGCTCCAGGAAACGCACTTGCTTGGCAACACATGCCACGCGATGAATAGGCGTGGCTATCGCCTCGTTGCGCACTCGGGTTTCACTTCTGGCTCCAGGGGGGTGGGCGTTCTGGTTCGGAGCTCCCTCCCTCTTGCTGTTGATGATATCATCCTAGATGATAGGGGACGATACGCCGCCATTGTGGGGCGCTGGGAGGGGAGGGTAATTACCCTGCTCTCCGTCTATGTACCGCCGGTGAAGGACTGGACTTTTAACAGAACCAGCGGTGCCAGGGAACAACACCTATAACCTTCATGGGATACCTGTTCGGCGCACAAGTGACAGAGACACGGGACACTTCCTTCGGCGTCAAAGATCAGAGTTTATTACTGCAGGGAGGCAAAAGTCACAAGAAGTACAACGAATTGTAAGTTCTGAGAGTCTGCTTCAAATTGCATATGTGGGTCGCTCCTTTTATACTAGTTTTTGACATAGACTAACATTACGAACAAAAGGTTACAACTCAGTTCCCACAGTAAACTTCAAAAGCTTCAGTCATGGCATCGGAAACCCGGAACACACTGATAATAACGTTTGCCGGTTCCCAACTGTAAATGTACATCTTCCCACCATTAGGCGCATTCCACTCTAGTTGTAAAAGGATGAGGGTAGAGACAAGAACAGCTGCAAGGAAGTCAGACAACAGAAGAAGAAAGAGTGTGAGGGTAATATCGGAAGGCATAATCACAGGATCAAAGGATTCAAGCCGAGCGCATGCAAGGCTGAAACAATAGGCCTCCGTGGGAAGATTACCCTCAAGCGGAGCCATCTGCCTTCGCAGTGTCATTCCCCCGGTCATAGAAGATGCATGAAAGGAACATGCATCTTCCGTAAGGCTTGGGACCTAAAGGGTCACGAGGCGGACATTTTCCTGCTCGCTGTCTACGTGAGGGCAAGAAACAAAATGGATGCCGTATCTAAAATGGAACCCAAAGGTTCAGATGAAGAAACACGTAAATAAGGCGAACCCCGCCAAGTAGTGTAGCGAAAACGCGTACACTTACTGAACTCGTCATTTACGGTTCTTAGATACCTTACTTGCCCATATTGGTTCATGCTCGAAACATCGTAATGATTCTCACGGAACCTCAGACGCTCCTTTTGCCCTCATGTAGGCAAGAATTAATCGAAGTCAGAGTCGATCTCGATATTCATCAGGTCATTCAGATGTTGTTGGAACATTATTTTATCCATCAATGCCTCTTTGGTAACAGATGGCCATCTTATACACGTAGTAGCACAGAGGCCACATAAGGCAGGACCACACTACACACAAAGACAACATGTGAATAGGAACGCCACAACAACCCCTATGACCATTAGAATTTTCCAACCCCACGTCGACATTAGACCCCAAAACCATCCTAGTAGCGTCCAATCTCCCTCGTCCACGTGTATGGACTCTGAGATCTTATGCAACTTCGTGATGGCTTGATAGACAGTTGGAGCATTATCTGGTATAAATATGCAACAACTCGAATGGATGACCTTACAGACTCCTCCCCTATCTGCTAGTACTACGTCTAGAACCATACGGTTCTGCAACGTCATAAGCCTATCCGCTTGAAGCTCTGCTGTCAGGTTACCAAGGGCACTTGCAGTTATGTTAGCAGTCGACTCTACCACGCGAGTTAACTGTCTCAGATTCCTGCTATTAACCATAGGGCCCCAAAACGGAAGGAAACCCTTAAAGAAGTCTCCTGCTTCTTGACCGGAAGTATCTTCTTTACTAATGACACCTCTCACAATTCTCTTGTGGTAATCTGAGGCAACAGTAAAAGTCGGTGGCAAAAGATTCGCGATATAACACGTACCCGAAAAGTCATGGGGTAACCACGTATATGCGCGATCATAACATACAAAATAGGTACCCTTGGCAGTCAGGAAGACAGGGGAAGAGAGCATTGGTAAAACAGAAGTATCTACACAAGCACTCTTCCCAAGATGAGCTCTCGGATTTCGGCCCTGACCCTGCAGACAGAAATGGCCCATGTGAGGCACAATCCATATCGGAGACGAGCTTTTAAGCTGTCTATCACCCACTGATATACTGTACTCAGCTTCGCTAAGGTATTTATAGGCCTGTACTTCCTCCTCTGGGATAAGTGATGCGTCAAAAATGTCTCTTTCTAGATCAGCGATCGCTGTCGCCAGAGGCTTGTGGTACGGACCAGGACCAAAACTTGCTGAGCGTGGCTCTCGATGGGGGTAGGAATCTAGTGCACTACGGAACATAATTTGAAATGCTCGTGCTGACCCTTGGGAACTATATGGAAGAACCAAGTACGGAATACCCCTATCCAAGGTATGTGGCATTAACCCACACACCCAACAATTAGTGGTATTAACCACCAACTGATGCTGATGCAGGAGTTGAACGAAGGAATTGTTCTTAAATTCAGCACGTCTGATTTGTTCATGTTGGGGCAGAAGATGAAAGGAATGTGGAGAAACAGTGGAAGCGACATTCAGATTATCGGAAGGAGGAGTAGGTGAAATGGAGGGCAATAGTAATTGAATCCCAAAATATACTCCACCCACCAGGAGCATTGAAACAGTTAGGAACAACATACAGATTTGAAATAGAAAACATTTTGTGCTAAACACTATAGATCTTTGCGCCGACATTTTCTCTCTTTCCGACAACTTCGAGAAGTCCATCCTCTAAAAACCGTAAAGCATTCTTTAGATCGATCACCGTGAACCAGGAGGCAGAGGCTGGAATCAGGGTCAACAAAGCCGTGATATCAGGTACCACGGGAAACTGTGGAATCACAATTTTATTCACTTCTCTTAGATCGATTATGAAGCGATACACAGGAGGTTTAGATGGATCAGTTCGTTTTAAAATTGGTAGCACAGGACTGTTACACACATTTCCCCGAGTCTCTTCAATGACATCCTTTTGGATCAAGTCGTGAACAATCGCCAATAGCACTCGCTCACCATCAAGAGAGATACGATATTGAGGTATACGTGGCAGTCGTACATTCGGTTTTAATTGGATCACATAAGGAGGGATGTCCAATAGGCCCACATCATTGGGACCCGTGGCCCATAGAGACGCAGGAAGAGAGCTCAATTCCGGTGGGAATTTATCGATCGATAAGTACATAGGAGAAATTACTCTCAGGAGAGCAATACAAAGTCGCATATAACCGTTTTAACAAATCCAGACCCAAGAGATTCTCACCACAACCAGTAGATAGAATCAATGGAGCCTCCAGCTCACGAGGACCAATAGTAAGGGGCAAAGGGCTGGAGACAGGATTGCTAACCGGGGCGCCAGAGAATCCAATGGAAACATTTGTTAAGCCGGACAAAGGTGCGCCAGGGAGTTTTGAATGCATGATGGAACTTTTCATTGCACCAGTGTCTAACAGAAAAGGCTCAACGACGCCAGATGTGGCAACTGCAACGTAAGGCCCTCTCTGATCAACCGGAACTGACACTACTCCCTCTCTTTGTCGATGGCTGTCCTAGTAACGGTCGTCTGACACAATCTCATGTTCCGTGTAATAATCGTCCACATGGTACTGTGCCGATCTATCGGACTTCATATTGCGCTGATCAAAACAATTATTTGCGTCCGATGAATTAAGAGGGCGCTCGTTCTGACTTTGGGCATTACCACGGCCTCTACCTCGAAAAGACTGTTGGGGGCCACCACGACCCCCTCTAGTCGACACACCATTAAGGCGATCACGTAGAGCAGGACAATCATACTTGATATGGCCCTCCCGCCTACAATATGCGCACTGATTATACCCAAGTGACGATCTATAGTCAAAGTTGTCAGAGCGTGGCTGCATCCTATTGGGCTGTGTTCGTGGTCAATACTGCTGTTGCGAATCATTTTGATTTGATCGCGGAGGATACGCTTGCTGCAACAAAACCTTTGTTTTGAGCTCCTTCGTTTTCTTATCTGCACGATCACTGTCTTCCTTTTCCCTATTCTCATAGTATTGAGCCGTCGCTAATATCTGTGCGGTAGTTGAAACAGCCCATGCACTTTCTGAATTCTTCAATTTGTTGCCTAGCTCAGGCAACAAATTCGACACGAACTTGTAGACAAATAACCGCTGACCTCCTTCGGAGCCCATGTCCTGACCGCTGTGGTCGACAAACGCTTCCTCAAACCTTGTAAAGAAATCCGAGACACTCTCGTCTTTCTTTTGCTTACAAGCTGATAATTTATCCCAGTTCACCCTCATCGCTGGCATGAGAGTTTTCATAAGTGTAATGATTTTCTGAGGTAAATCTAAAATCAACTGCTCAGGCTTAGCCCCACCAACTTGTAATGCATCAGCCGCTATTAGTGCAGCCCAATCACCACCTAACTCATTTGCGTGATTTGCTTGGCGAATTTTCGCCCAAACTGGTTGTGGTACAATATTGCCAAACAACATGTCGATATCGGCAAGGTTCATAACAGAGGCTTCCACCAATTGGGATAGTTCCTTATAATAACCAGCCGGATTCTTACGTGGATCAGGCAAAGATTGCTTTACTTGCAACACTTCTGATCGTTTCCATGGGAGGTGTATCCACACTCTTCGAAAGTGCGGTAAGACCGGAGGGTGAGCACCAGGATCACCAGGCACCCAAAGTGGCGGAACCTCTCTCATAGGATACTGACCAGGAGCCGCTTTCCAATTCTCAGAGTCATCATCAAACGATACTTGAGAAGGCACTGTCGACCTATGAGCTAACAATCGCTCTAAGGCACGTCGTACATCTCCACCTACAATAATACCATTCGAAAATTGACTCTGAAGCTCAGTTATGTCGGGCGGTACATTATCTACATCATTATTAAACCATTCTTCCCTCAAAAAGTTACACATTTCTTCAAACACGAATCTCTGCGTAGGCTCATTAAACTGAGAGAACGTGTCGAAAACCATGCGTGGAGTGTAGTTAGCAGGGTGTCTTACCCATCTATGTGCCATAGTCACTAACGTCTCTTTTTCCCTTCCACTAGGGATCTGACTCCGTCTCTGGGGAGTTTCGGAAAGATCAGACGGAAATAACTGACCAGTAAGCGGTGAATAAAGGGTAGCAACAGCATTAGGGATTCGATTACGAACAGAAGGAGAAGAAGAAAGAAGAACAGGAGCGACAATATTAGAAGTGAAAGTAGGCATAGTCGGAGCAGGCAAGGTAGTCGGAGGAGCAGTGATAAGAGGCTGAGGAGGTAAAGGCACGGGAGCTGTAGGAGGGACGGATACAGGACCGGCAGCAAGCTGGCCAGTAGCCGCCGGAACAACAGGAGGGACTACTGGAGGAACAACAGGAGCCGTAGCACCCTGTGCATATGGAGGTGGCGAGTTCATGAAATACGTTAACAGGGGATCCTCCTTAGGGTCCTCCTCTTTCCTATCAGGACTGGCTGGTAAAGCCGGATAACATTTGTCTATCCTCATGTGGTGTAATCTAGTAGAAACTTCAATTTCTGATTCTTCTCTATCTCGCTGACATTGTCGTACAAGTTGCATTATCGGAGCCATACCATCTTTTTTATTCTTTTTAGACTGTTTGATTTCTTTCTGCTTGGCCTCTTTACGCCACAACCGAAAGGAATAAAACATAGCTGGCCTAGCTTTCTTTGTAAACAATTTAGCTTCAAGATTATCTAAGATCGTGAGATCAAAACTTCCATGTGGTGGCCAACTAAGGACACCATCCTTTTTCGTGTAACGGACCCAGTATTTATTATATATAATAGGGCCCTCACCGTGTCGACTATAGAGCTCATATATCGGAGTTCCAACTGGAGGTATCGGACACGAGTCCTCCAACCGGGAATCCATTGCGCAACATTTGAAGAAACCAAGAAAACCACTATGGCTAGGCATCGTGCACACTAACCTAGTATCAAACTTCAAGGGTTACCGAAGTGCTAAATCTTCGTGAAACACAAAACCCTCGGTTTTTGGCAATTGCAACTGTCAAATAACCACTAAGAACCACAACAAAGAACCACAAATGCAATGGAACCATGCATACAACAAAGCTTCAATAAGCTCAACAACAACTAAGGACACTGGGAGCGACCCACCAAAAAATACTTAACTGAGAGCACAATGGCGTCACCAGGAAGGCCCGTCTATCGTCTCGCTTGTACGAAAGGTCTACGCCGGGCACCGAAACAGGTCGACAGTCAGGGCATCGGTCTGTCGCAGCCGTCAGAAGGCGGGAATCTTCGCGGGAAAAATCTTCGGACCACTTATTTCGACAACAGGATCGATGAAGCGGGGTGCACCTTTTCTTCGGAGATTTCACACGGAGTTCCTCACGATCGTCAGGCTTTGGACCGGTACCGCTGATGTCGCCCAACGTTGGGCGCCAACTGAAGGACTGGACTTTTAACAGAACCAGCGGTGCCAGGGAACAACACCTATAACCTTCATGGGATACCTGTTCGGCGCACAAGTGACAGAGACACGGGACACTTCCTTCGGCGTCAAAGATCAGAGTTTATTACTGCAGGGAGGCAAAAGTCACAAGAAGTACAACGAATTGTAAGTTCTGAGAGTCTGCTTCAAATTGCATATGTGGGTCGCTCCTTTTATACTAGTTTTCGACATAGACTAACATTACGAACAAAAGGTTACAACTCAGTTCCCACAGTAAACTTCAAAAGCTTCAGTCATGGCTAAGAAAACCCGGAACACACTGATAATAACGTTTGCCGGTTCCCAACTGTAAATGTACATCTTCCCACCATTAGGCGCATTCCACTCTAGTTGTAAAAGGATGAGGGTAGAGACAAGAACAGCTGCAAGGAAGTCAGACAACAGAAGAAGAAAGAGTGTGAGGGTAATATCGGAAGGCATAATCACAGGATCAAAGGATTCAAGCCGAGCGCATGCAAGGCTGAAACAATAGGCCTCCGTGGGAAGATTACCCTCAAGCGGAGCCATCTGCCTTCGCAGTGTCATTCCCCCGGTCATAGAAGATGTATGAAAGGAACATGCATCTTCCGTAAGGCTTGGGACCTAAAGGGTCACGAGGCGGACATTTTCCTGCTCGCTGTCTACGTGAGGGCAAGAAACAAAATGGATGCCGTATCTAAAATGGAACCCAAAGATTCAGATGAAGAAACACGTAAATAAGGCGAACCCCGCCAAGTAGTGTAGCGAAAACGCGTACACTTACTGAACTCGTCATTTACGGTTCTTAGATACCTTACTTGCCCATATTGGTTCATGCTCGAAACATCATAATGATTCTCACGGAACCTCACCGGGACTCCAGACTACTACATATGCTGATTAGGGAAGAGTGATCTTGGGTGTCCCCGAGGGTCTGCTTGTTGTGGGCGGGGACTTCAACTCTGTTGTGTCTGGGATGTGTGAACGCTACCCTCCCCGGATACTAGCGAAGTCTCAATCCTGGTTGGGGGACTTCCTTGAGGCTTTGGGGCTCACTGACTGCTGGCGCCTGCTTCATCCTGGGATATTGCAATACACCTTCCACTCTGGGGCCCACGGCAGTCTTTCAAGACTGGATCATGTATTGATGCCCTCCTCCCAGGCCTCTTCTATACGGGAGGTGAAACATCTTGCTAGGGGTATCTTGGATCACTCCCCACTATGGTTGGTCGTGGATGCGCACCTGGGTTCCGGGGGTAGAGTGGCCCCGATAAACCCCTGGTATCTCCGCGACCCCGGGGTCAGAACAGAACTGATTAAAACGATTGGCCAATACTTTGCTGAAAATGTGGGTTCTGTGTCCTCTTCTGTCTCGTTGTGGGAAGCATACAAAATGGTTATTCGGGGCCAGGCCCTCTCTTTGATTGGCAATGTTGAGAGGCGTAGGCGGGAGGAGGTTGTCCGTCTTGAAAATGAAATCACTGTTCTTGAAGGGGAGTTGGAGTCCGAGGTCACCCCGGAGAGGCTCCACCTTTTGGGTCTGAAACAACTGGAGTATAGAGCGCTGGTGACTGACGCAGCGAAAGAGATGAGCAGGGAACAGCAGGGACGTCTGTATGATGTGGGGGACAAGGCTGGGAAATTGCTTGCTTGGCTGGATAGGAGGGAACGTGCGAGTCGGGTGGTTCCTGTGCTTGTTGATGTGAATGACGTGTGTATAACTGACCCTGCTGACATTGTTGAATGTTTCGCCGACTATTTCCGGAAAGTGTACTCCCCTGTGTCTGATAGACCTGAGCACGACTCCCACTTGCTTCTGCGCGAAATTTCGTTGCCACGTTTGTCCGAACCTGATAGGGATCTCCTAGAGGCTCCGCCTACGGTTGAGGAGGTCGCGACTGCCATCCGCTCGGTTCGCTCGGGGAAGGCCTCGGGCCCTAATGGGCTCCCTATAGAGCTTTACAAGCTTCGTCCGGATGTGATAGCGCCGTATTTATGGTCGATGTTCTTAGAATCACTGGAGACGGGTTCCCTCCCTTTTGACCAGAGATTGGCTTCCATAGTGGTGATTCATAAGGAAGGTAAGCCACGTGACCGCTGCGCCTCCTTTAGGCCTATATCTCTGATTAACGTTGAACCGAAGATTCTGGCCAAAGTACTTGCTAACCGCTTGGTCGCTGTCATAGGGGACCTGGTTCACCCGGATCAATCCGGTTTCATACCACCTCGCAACACGGCACAGAATCTCCGGCGCCTGCATGGAGTCCTCGCGCGGGCGGAGACTCTGCGTGAACCAGCCATCTTGGCGTCTCTGGACGCCACCATGGCGTTTGATACGTTGGAGTGGCCATATCTTTGGGCGGTTCTCTCTAAATTTGGCTTCGGCCCCACCTTTATTAACTGGGTGAAACTGCTTTACACCGACCCCTTAGCCCAAGTAGTGTTAAACGGTCGTGTCTCAACCTCCTTTGCACTCGGTAGGGGCACGCGTCAGGGCTGTCCTTTGTCCCCTCTCTTGTTTGCTCTTGCTTTGGAACCATATTTTCACCGGCTTCTAATGCCATTAGAAAAAGCATCCTTAAACACTGGTCAGTCCTTAATGTGGGGCAACTAACATTGGAAAAACCTATGTTTGCATTTAAACGTGCCAAGAATGTAAAAGATCACCTTGTCAGGGCAGCTCTCCCTCAACCTGTGCTAAAAACGACTATAAATGATGTGTGGGGCCTTCCACCGCTCACAGGCCATGTCAAGTGTGGGGGCTGTGTTTGCTGTGACACCACTATAGAAGGAAAGACATTTGAATTTGGAACTATCAAATATGAACGGAATTTATTTTCTAATTGTAATTCTGCTAACCTGGTGTATGCCATCCTGTGTCCATGCATGTTGATCTACATAGGACAAACCAGCCAGAAAATAAAACTGCGGATTGGCCAGCATAAAAGCAGGATAAAATGTAAAACAGCGAATGCGCCATTGGTGGAACATTTTTCTGATAAAGGACACACTGAAAAAGACTTTGTCTGGACTGTGATCACCACCATTAAACCCCCACCAAGAGGAGCAGACATGTCACAACTTCTAAACAAAGAAGAGCTACGTTGGAATTTGCGCACTAACAGCATTCGGAATGGGTTAAACCGACTTGAAGATTGGACGTCCCTGCTGTAATTTTATTAATAACGTGTATATTAATTACTCAGTAAATGTGCAAAGTGCTAAAAATGTATGTTCACTATAGCACGATTCACCACTTAGAAATGGCCGCCGGGAACACTGCCATTCACCTCACTTCACTCCCATTACCTAGTCCCTTCACGCTGTTCACTATCGCCGAGGTTACAGCCCACGCGTTTTAAACAGGAAAATTAGCCGACACAGCACCAGACCGCCAGACCCGTGGCAACGTTGAGCCGTACCTATAGTAAGTTCTTCACCACCGTCTTGAGTAAGTTAGAGTAGCGGTATCTAACTCCCGCCAGTAAAATTTGCATTTACTTTTGCAGATAAGCCATTGTGCTGCCCGCGTATCATTGTATACGGAAGCTCGCTTAACCGCGTATTAGAAATCCGGTTTTTAAAGGCAACGTGTTCTTCGCTTAGGTATTTTGCATGCGAGACAATTTATAAGTATAACGGGTGGTTCTTTTATTTTTCACAGAATGTCTGTCATAGCAACGTAATAACTCTCTCGGTACCGCTAAATTCCAGCAAGGAAATTTTACCACGTAGGTGCAATTCATTGTTTATTTCCCGTTTTCTGTACGCAAGTATGCGCACTGTCGGCGGTGCACTTTACAATCTGGAAATTACTCCGTGCTCACAAACGCCTAGATTTTCCACACAATTTTATTACCATCGCGCCTTTTTTGCATGATGTCACGCGTCGCAACTCACTATACCCCAACACTCCTGAGCCTTTTTTCACTCATACTACGAATAAAGGTGTCAAGCAATGGTTTTAATTCTTTAGCCGGTAAAGCCCCCTTCGTGCATGTCACTCCAGAGTTACCTATGAGAAATACGAGCGACATGGCTGCACTAAAACACCTGGGCACTTGCCTTCACTTAATGTACATAAGAGGATCCTTGTCATATGTGATATATTTATTAATTATATGTATCTTTCTGTTTTCTCTCTTCCCCCTTTTTTTTGTCCATTGTAAATATGTGTGTAAAGTAAATGTGGAATTTTAATCTTGACAACAATAATGTCATGTAATGTCCTGATGATGATGTCTGCATTTTAAGAAAGGCATCGAAACGTCGACCCTTAACCCCATATGCAAACGTCCTAAGTAACTATTGAATGATGCAATGGTGTGGTTTATGTAAATATCCTAAGTCTGACTCACTGAAACACAAGTGTACAGACAGATCGCCTGCTTTTCACATCTTTCTGTTGTTGTCTCCTGTATGTTGAAGGTCACGGCTGTGCCCGCTTGACATTACCGAGAAACGCATAAACTTAAAACTCAAATAGAAAATTAAAATCCTGTCCGGACGGACAGTAGACATACGACTTATTAAGTGTATGATTATTGTGCTCTGTGTTCATTACTTCTATATAGGGACCAATGTTCTCTGCAATTTGGAACCACTGGCGGCCTGGCTGAGGTGGGAGCCATCATTGAAAGGTATTAGATGGACTTCGGAGTTTGAGGATCGTATATGCAGACGATATACTCTTGTATCTTACGTCGCCTCGGAAATCATTGATCGTCCTTTTTGACGTTTTGACTTCTTTCCGTAAAAATTCCGGTCTCGTCATCAACTGGTCGAAGTCTTGCGTCTATGTCCTCTCCGGCGAGGCTCCTCTCCTGCCTCGCGGTTGTCCTATCTCGGTGGTGCGGGAGGGATTCAAGTACCTGGGGATCTTTATCACCTTGGATCCGGTGCTTCGTTACGAACGGAATTTGTTGCCCCCTCTCCAGCGCCTCCGTGCCGACGTGACTGCGTGGGGTAGGCTCCCTCTCTCTCCTCTGGGAAGGGCGGCGTTGTTTAAGATGATGTCGCTCCCCCGCTTCCTTTATGCGCTACAAAATACACTTAACATTGTACCTGCCCGTTATTTCCGGGAGATTGAAGGTCTACAGAGACAATTGATATGGGGGGGCCGTTCTCGTATTGCTCTAGCGAAGCTGACGCTCCCGTGGTACGACGGGGGCATCGCGCTCCCGGATATCCGCCGCTATTATTGGGCCTCTCAACTGGGGGCCATCAACCACGGCACTTACGGTCCTTTGCCGGGCCCGGTGTTTGAGATGGATAGATGGCTGCTACCCGGTGGAGACTACAACAGGGCGCTGTACGCGAACTCTGTCTGCAGGTCTCTGACGGGCCCCACTAGGACAGCGGTGCAGGTGTGGCATCGTGCTACGGGGGCTCTGGGCTGGGCGGATAAGCAGACTCGTGCCACTCCGCTTTATGCATCGGAAAAACTTGGATCCCTCTGGAAATCGAAGGGTTTCGATAAATGGGATGTGATCGGTATCAGCAGGGTGAATGATGTATGGATCAAGGGTAGAGTCAAGACGTTTGAGGAGCTGAAAGTTGAGTATGACCTGAATGATAGAGAATCCTTTCGATATGCACAAATCCGACATGCGGTTTTGTCTGTCTTTCCCCTGGGCTCGGATATTCCGGAGGCGTCCCCGCTCGAAGATTGGATACTGGACGGGCACGTCCCTGACAGCACGATCTCGCTTATTTACAAAAAGTTGATCAATACCAGGATTGACCTACTGAGTAACCTTCGAGAGGACTGGACTAGTGATGGTCTGGAACTCGATGACGAGGACTGGCAGGCTGCGATCTCTTCTCCGAAGGAAGTAGCTATCCAGGCGTGCCTCCGGTTTGTCCAGCTCAAGATTCTTCATAGGGTGTATGTGACTGGTCCTCGTCTGGTACGCATGGGATTCTCTGCGGATGGACTGTGCAGACGTGGTTGTGGCTTAGTGGGCACGTTTCTCCATATTATTTGGGAGTGTCCTGCTGTGATGCGCTATTGGATTCGTGTGCATGAAGTCATGAGTGAGGTCATGAGTCGATGCCGGAGGCGAGGAGGTGTCTGTTGAAAGTCTGGGAGCCGAATGATTATAACTGTCAGGTTCCACGCGATACTCCTCGGGCCGTGCTGAAAGACCTCTCTCCACACCCCCGCGACCACCCCATGGCCCAACAGCTCACGGTCTGCTGAGAACGTTTCTGCTCTACGATCGAAGGTTTTCTCGAATTCTACCCTGAACTCGTCCCAATCGTAGAGTAAGGGATCGTCTCTCCTAACCACTGGAACCGCCCACTGAGCTGCCTCCCCACCTAGATAGGAAATCAAGAAGGCCACTCGGGCCTGGTTTGTTGAAAACATTTTGGGTTTGCACATGAAGTGCAAGAGTATTTGTATCATAAACACCTGCACTTTCTTGTTGTCCCCATAAAACCTTTCAGGGGGAGCCAGCGGGATTTGAGTGGGCATTTCGACGACTAGGGAAGATGGAGCGGTTGTACTAGCCCCAGCATCAAACGGAGTCCCTTGCATCCTGTCCATACGAGCCCTTAATTGAGCGTTTTCTGTTCTGGAAGCAGCGACCTCTCTATTGGAGGTAGCCAGTTCCGTTTGTACCAAAGCCAAGGCAGCCAGAACGTCATCAAGCGTAGCCATTATCTTTCAACACAGCCAAGAGGAGAACAGTAACCGCGGGCCGATAATTCTGTCAGGTTCCACGCGATACTCCTCGGGGCTGTGCTGAAAGACCTCTCTCCACACCCCCGCGACCACCCCGCGGCCCGATAGTTATATCACAGACCAACAGGATGATCCCGTGAGCGCGGGAAAGGAAGGGGACAGCGGGGAGGGAGATCTGAAACGACAAAGACAAGGTGTTTAGCTTCACACCCCTCCCTATCTTCTCTATCACTTTGAATCACTATCAGTGTTAGAACATTCCTGTCTATTCAAATCTCTGGCATACCTGTAAAGGAAAATACAGAGTCTTGGTATACAGGAGAGGGAGGTGAGGTCCTAGCAGTGGCAGCAATCAGCTAAAAGGAACGAGAATGAACATGAGAATTTATAACATTCGCACCTAGTGCATAAACTACTCCACCACCACACCTACACTTAGTGTCATGCTCTGCCTTATGCCACTTCTTCCTTTGTACATAGGTACCCCCCATTGAGTTCTCTCCTGCACCGTAAAATAAAGCACAAACAGGTTGTCTTCAAAACAAATGATGAGCAATATGCTCCAGGTTCAAGTCACCCTCTTGTCCAATTTTATAGCTGCATCCACCAAAAAGGTAATATAGTACATAGAGAAGAGTTTGTACCCCTCAGGCTTGCTTTAGCACCGCACTCTTCAAAGATCATAAAGCACTCTCAATTAGGTGGGACTTGGGTAGTGATTCCAAAACCACCCAGGTAAACTTCCAACTCGCACAATTGTTTATAGAAAGAGTTTTTTCCCAGACAGCGAATTTCAACACCGTTTTCCCCGCAAGAGAAAGCAGCCGCTTTTCTCCTCCAAGAACGGGGAAAACAAACACAGTATTCCTCAGGAATTTGGCGTTTCACACATACCCTCGTGTGTGCATCCAGAAAGGCACCACGCTAGTTCTGCGTGTCCCTGGGTCCGTGTGCCTCCAGCCGGCAAACACACGGAAACACTTCTACTCACGGTAGCTCAGATGTCCTAATGTCCGCTCCAAGACGTGACTCACCCTCGGTAAAATTATCTGCTCCGTTCTATGTTGTTTCCGGGCTTATGTTCCTGTACTGCGCGTCTGACGTCATGCGCAACGTAACCCTTTGCCCTCTGGGGGTTGTGGTCCAAAAGAACGTGGTTGCCGTTTACCACGCATAGCGAGGACAGCGGCCCACGAAGCCTGATTCCTGACAGTACATCCCCCCTCACAAGGGACGCTGTCCAGGGGCTGGCCTATCAGGATGCCAGCGGTGGAAACAGGACACAAGACGGGGAGCATGCACAGACCCCGCAGGCTCCCAAGAGTTCTCCTCCGGCCCGTAGCCCTTCCAAGAAAGCAGGTATTGCAGTCTCCCCCGCACCCGTCTAGAGTCCAACACCCTCAACACCTCGTATTCCTTCTCTTGTTGTACCCATACAGGCACAGGAGGACGATGAACCGGGACCCGAGAGGGTTTCAGAAGGGACACGTGAAACACAGGGTGGATCTTGAAATGGGCAGGCAACTTCAACTTCACTGCAACCGGATTGATCAGTTTTACCACCCGGTAAGGACCTATGAATCTAGGGTTGAACATGCTATACCTCCGGAATGTTATATGTTTGGTGGACAACCACACCAGGTCCCCTTTCCTGTACACCGGACTCGGTCTTCGGTGTTTATCAGCCTGCGCTTTATATCTCCCTTTGGCACGAACAAGATTCCTGCGCGTCGCCAGAAGTATCTTACGAATGCGCAACAATCTTGCCTTGACGTCTGGCAACCTGACCGTGTCTCTGGGAAGGATTAATGGATTTACCCTTGGGTGATGGCCATATGTGCTATAGAAAGGGGCATGACCTGTCGATGAATTTTGTGTGCTGTTGTATGCCAGCTCCGCCACCCACAACCAATCCACCCAGGAATCCGAGTCTGCCTGAACATAGCAGCGGAGATACTGTTTTAGTGACTGATTGAGCCTCTCAGTTTGTCCATCCGACTGTGGATGATAGCTGGTGGATAGGGAAGATGATATATGTAACTCAGCACACCATACCTTCCAAAAGCCTGCAGTGAATTGGGCCCCCCTGTCCGACACTATCACTTTCGGGAGTCCATGTAACCTCACTATGTGTGTTAATAGTAGATGCGCTAATTGGCCCGCTGTAGGTACTTTCTCGCAAGCGATGAAGTGGCCCATTTTCGTGAGGAAATTCACCACCACTAGAATGGCGGTCTTCCCTTGGTCTTTCGGCAAACCGACAATGAAGTCCACGGACACGCTTTCCCAAGGCATTTCAGGAGTGGGTAAAGGTTGTAGGTATCCCTGGGGTTGTTGTCTATCCGATTTCATACTGGCGCATTGCACACACTGGGTTCCCCAGCGTTTCAAATCCAGGCGGATGGAAGGCCACCAAAACTGCCTCAACGCTTTTTCCAGAGTCTTCACATGTCCCATGTGTCCTGCACTAGGCATTTCCTGGCACCATTGAAATACAGTACGTTGTAAGGACTTGGTGGGCACAAGCACTTGTTTCCCTTTCATGGCTACTCCTTGTCTCATCTTCCATTCAGGATGATGACGAAGCCAAGTTCTCCAAACGCATGACTGAATCCCTGAGCGCAAGGATTGAACAAAATCACTGGATTGGGTGGCACACACAACTTTTGCAGGGTCTATGATCGATCTGGTCGGAGTCAGGGTGTGCAACACTGGATGTTCTTGCCGGGTCAGGGCGTCTGCTTTCTTGTTGTTCACTCCTGGTCGGTAGGTAACAACGAATCGATACTCCTCGAAGAAAAGCATCCAGCGTAATTGTCTGGGCATGAGATGTCGGGCTGCTCTTATGAACTGCAGGTTACGGTGATCCGTATAGACCGTTACCTGATGAACCGCTCCCAAGAGCCAATACCTCCACTCCACAAAGGCGTCTCTTATAGCCAGCAACTCTTTTTCGGCTATTGTGTAATTGATTTCCGCCAGACTGAGTTTTCGTGACATAAAGGCGATAGGATGTAGAATGCCTGTGTTTTCCTGTCTTTGTGAAAGAACCGCCCCCAAGGCCACTTCAGAAGCATCAGCCTCTACTATAAACGGCAAGTCGGGGTTTGCATGTTTTAGAATTGGAGCACCGATAAAGTCTTCTTTCAACCCATCGAACGCTTGCTGGGCCTCTCCGCTCCAGATGAACGGGACGTTCTTTCTTGTCAGACGTGTCAAGGGGGTCACCAGGGCAGAAACCCCCCCAATGAACCTTCTATAAAAGTTCGCAAAACCCAGTAGGCATTGGATATCCTTGACCGTGCATGGACGAGGCCAGTCTTTTATGGCTTGGACTTTCCTCTCAGCCATTACCTGGCCGGATGGCGTAAGCATTACTCCCAAGAACTCGACGGTGGTCACGTGGAACTCACATTTCGTGATCTTACAATAGAGATGATGTTTCATCAGGGCTTCTAGCACCTGGCTCACGTGCTGTTGATGTTCACCCGTAGTGCTGGAGTATACCAAAATGTCATCGATGTAGACGACTACAAAGAGGTCTAAGTACTCTCTTAACACCTCATTCAAAAAGTATTGGAACGCGGCTGGGGCGTTACACAACCCAAAGGGCATCACTAGATACTCAAAGAGCCCATACCGCTTCTTGAATGCCGTCTTCCATTCGTTGCCCCTTCTTATGCGAACCAGGTGGTATGCCCCTCGCAGATCCAACTTGGTGTATATAGTGGCTGCTCTAACTTGTTCCAATAGAACAGGAATCAGGGGTAAAGGGTATTGGTTCTTTACGGTGACGGTGTTTAAAGCACGGTAGTCGATGCAGCACCTCTTTTCACCGTTTGCTTTCGGTATAAAAAACAACGGTGACGATGCAGGTGACCGAGAAGGACGAATGTACCCTAGAGCCAGATACTTATCCAGATATGCTCTCAGGTATTCGTTCTCCGGCACGGTAAGGGCATATAGCCTGCCGTTTGGTATTACCGCGTTTGGAACTAGATCGATACGACAATCAAAGTCTCTGTGAGGCGGGAGAGCCTCAGCATGTTCCTCGCTGAACACCTTTGCGTAGGCGGCATAACAGGACGGGAGTTCCACTTCTTTCTCGGCTGCTGTGGCGATGTTAAACACCCTTGCCAAGACATGAGACGGATTCTCAGTAGGCACCAAACAGTGTTCCTTACAATAATCCGAGTCGAAACTGATTGTCTTCGAGGTCCAATGGATGTACGGTTCGTGTTTTTGTAGCCAAGGGAGCCCCAAAATGATGCCATATTGTGGTGCTTGGATAATATTAAACGAAATTGTTTCTTGATGCAAGCCATTACATACGCACCAAAATTCCGGCGTGTGGTATTTTATGGGTCCTGCGATCAGTTCACTACCGTCGACCGCATACACTGGTTCAGGCTCTTTCTTTGCTATGAGCTGAATACCCAGCCTTTCTGCTTCGGTATAGTCCATAAAACACCCAGTGGCCCCAGAGTCCACCATTGTTTTTACTCCCTGCTCTCCGGTATCCAGCAACAACAACAAGGAAAGGTATACATGATTCTTTTCTTGATCACAACAGGCTGTGACTGAAGGGATAGTGATCCTGCTTGAGGGTTCCCCTTCTTCCACTCTCAAGCACTGGGGTTTTCCGACTTCTTCTCAACTGTTCCTGCTGCCGCTTGACCAGGTCTGACCCTTCCTGTTTTTGGTTTCACCGGACACTCCCGTAGGTAGTGTCCCTTCTTTCCACAGTACAAACAGAGCCCATTTTTCCTACGATGCTCTTTCTCGCTAAAAGACAAAGAGGCTCTGACAGCTCCGATTTCCATGGCGTCTTGCGTGGTAGTTGGCTTCTCGTTGCCCCCTCCTCCTCGCTCATGACCCACTACAATAGGCTCTTTCTTTCTTAACTCGCCCTTGCGTTCCCTTATTCTATGATCTAGACGTAGAGTGAGTTCAATAAGCGCCGAACAGGTACGCGGTTGGGGGTCTATGTGCGCCAGCACATCTTTTATCTCGTCATTTAGTCCTTGATAGAACAACGCCGATTGTTTGACCTCAGGCCAATCTGTCTCCGCTATCAGGCGACGGAAGTTGTTCAAATAAGACACCAAGTCCGAGGTGCCCTGTTTAAGCACCAACAGCTCACGGTCTGCTGAGAACTTTTCTGCTCTACGATCGAAGGTTTTCTCGAATTCTACCCTGAACTCGTCCCAATCGTAGAGTAAGGGATCGTCTCTCCTAACCACTGGAACCGCCCACTGAGCTGCCTCCCCACCTAGATAGGAAATCAAGAAGGCCACTCGGGCCTGGTTTGTTGAAAACATTTTGGGTTTGCACATGAAGTGCAAGAGTATTTGTGTCATAAACACCTGCACTTTCTTGTTGTCCCCATAAAACCTTTCAGGGGGAGCCAGCGGGATTTGAGTGGGCATTTCGACGACTAGGGAAGATGGAGCGGTTGTACTAGCCCCAGCATCAAACGGAGTCCCTTGCATCCTGTCCATACGAGCCCTTAATTGAGCGTTTTCTGTTCTGGAAGCAGCGACCTCTCTATTGGAGGTAGCCAGTTCCGTTTGTACCAAAGCCAAGGCAGCCAGAACGTCATCAAGCGTAGCCATTATCTTTCAACACAGCCAAGAGGAGAACAGTAACCGCGGGCCGATAATTCTGTCAGGTTCCACGCGATACTCCTCGGGGCTGTGCTGAAAGACCTCTCTCCACACCCCCGCGACCACCCCGCGGCCCGATAGTTATATCACAGACCAACAGGATGATCCCGTGAGCGCGGGAAAGGAAGGGGACAGCGGGGAGGGAGATGTGAAATGACAAAGACAAGGTGTTTAGCTTCACACCCCTCCCTATCTTCTCTATCACTTTGAATCACTATCAGTGTTAGAACATTCCTGTCTATTCAAATCTCTGGCATACCTGTGAAGGAAAATACAGAGTCTTGGTATACAGCAGAGGGAGGTGAGGTCCTAGCAGTGGCAGCAATCAGCTAAAAGGAACAAGAATGAACATGAGAATTTATAACATTCGCACCTAGTGCATAAACTACTCCAACACCACACCTACCAATTAGTGTCAATGCTCTGCCTTACGCCACTTCTTCCTTTGTACATAGGTACCCCCCATTGAGTTCTCTCCTGCACCGTAAAATAAAGCACAAACAGGTTGTCTTCAAAACAAATGATGAGCAATATGCTCCAGGTTCAAGTCACCCTCTTGTCCAATTTTATAGCTGCATCCACCAAAAAGGTAATATAGTACATAGAGAAGAGTTTATACCCCTCAGGCTTGCTTTAGCACCGCACTCTTCAAAGATCATAAAGCACTCTCAATTAGGTGGGACTTGGGTAGTGATTCCAAAACCACCCAGGTAAACTTCCAACTCGCACAATTGTTTATAGAAAGAGTTTTTTCCCAGACAGCGAATTTCAACACCGTTTTCCCCGCAAGAGAAAGCAGCCGCTTTTCTCCTCCAAGAACGGGGAAAACAAACACAGGTTTCCTCAGGAATTTGGCGTTTCACACATACCCTCGTGTGTGCATCCAGAAAGGCACCGCGCTAGTTCTGCGTGTCCCTGGGTCCGTGTGCCTCCAGCCGGCAAACACACGGAAACACTTCTACTCACGGTAGCTCCGATGTCGTAATGTCCACTCCAAGACGTGACTCACCCTCGGTAAAATTATCGGCTCCGTTCTTTGTTGTTTCCGGGCTTATGTTCCTGTACTGCGCGTCTGACATCATGCGCAACGTAACCCTTGGCCCTCTGGGGGTTGTGGTCCAAAAGAACGTGGTTGCCGTTTACCACGCATAGCGCGGACAGCGGCCCACGAAGCCTGATTCCTGACAATGACCTGGCGCAGCTTCGATGGGTGACCTTGGGTAATATGATTGCCAAGAGAGACATTGCCCAGTTATGGGGTGCCCAGAGGCCACCGACAGTCCTGGTATGACAACAAAACATGGACTGGCGTATGTTTAGGGAAAAGACAGTGTATGTTTCCCGTGGTACGCTTCGCAAATGGGGTAAAATTTGGACTCAATGGAACACATACCGTGGTGATGTATGTACTCCCCCCCATTCAGAATTGGACTCTGACTTGTCATCCTCCCGGCCTGATGTTTCCTCCACGGATATTTAGACATTTGTTGGCTCCTGGTCTCCTCCCCCCCCCTTTCTCCTCGCATACTGTTGTCATCCGATTTGCATGTGTACCCCCCCCCGTACCGAAATGACACATTTGTAATATATGCCTTGTTTTCTGTTTCTTTCTTGTTTTTTGTTATTTGAAAATCAATAAAAAGTTTTTTTTTAAAAATACACTCATTATCAAAAATTATTTTCATATAACATTTGCACGTTTGCATATTTTGAAAATGCTACAACAGCTATTAATCCTGCCAATTATGGTATGACTTCCAACGGGAAAGGACAAGAGCGCTGGTCACCTTTCCCACGTGCAGGAAGCCAGGAACTTGCAGTGAGCAGGAAATGGACAGCATGAGGCTGCATTTGTCTTCTATTGGAAGCAACTCCTCCTCTTAGGGTATGACACAGACAAACAGGAAATGGATGGTACACCGCTGTTTCAGCAATTCACTGCTGCATCTCAAGCCAATGACTAACCTGAGTACCAGCAGTGGTGGCTGGCTTGAACCGCGGGTGGTGGTGTGGAGGTCAAGGGGGTTACAAAAAAAATCCACTCACCTTCCCAGTGCGACGTCCTCCTCCCTCAGGTGTCTTCCCGGAAGCTCCCAGTGCAGGAAAATGCACTACCCAATCCTGGCGCTGCTTTGACAGCATGACAGCAACACCAACATTGGATGGAGCGGGCTCTCCCAGTGTTCCTAAGAACACTGGAGGCCCGTGCTTTGTCTAACCCAGCTGTCTAAGACAGCTAGGTTAGAAAACTTTAAAATGCACATCTGGCTGGGCATCCCGAAACGGCCGGCCAAAGAGACATTCATATTTTAAAGCGCAAAGTTCCCTGCTGCTGCCACTCGGCATTGCTAGCATCACCCCATCCTGACACTTAATTCAGGATGAGTTGCTGAAAAATAAAAAGATAATAAATAAACTTTATTGCTATTTCATTGTTCAGCTCAGGGGTTTGTGGGGGCAAAGCTCCTCTGCTCGAATGGAAAAGCCGCCCCTGTGTAGTAGCAGGGAAAATTCCTTCTTCTGAGTAGCTCATTAGCTGCAGCCTGTCACCCCACACTTATTGGGCAAGGCTTTCAAACAGCAGTAAACCACAGCGGAGACATTTATGCTCTACATAGGGCAAAGCTGGATGAAGTTAAGAATCAACACCAGAGAGCTAAGGGGTATATTATCAAGCAGGGTGTTAAACATTATCGCCGTTTTAGCGGCAGTAAACTGCCATTAAAGCGGCGATAATGGGCTTGATAATATGACCTTGTGAATTCCAATAGAAACCCATGTTCTGGTGTGAACATTGGCTTCTATTGGAATTCTCCTGGGCACATTATCAAGCCCATTATCGCCGCTTTAGCTGCAGTTTTCTGCCGCTAAAGCGGCGATAATTTTAACGCCCTGCTTGATAATATGCCCCCATGTTTCCTGACTTAACTGACCATATTTTAACTTCTCACATTCCTACCACTAAATCCCTCATGTTTGAGTTGCAACTTTTTCCATACATAATTTGAATTTGTACATAGGTATAGCTTTTTAAGTGTCACCCTAAGAGTCCTCTTTAATTCTGCTCCTACCTTTGCTCAAACAGTCTCCAGCCCAACCTTTCCCACAAAGCGAGCACCAGGGACCTCACGCAGAGAAGAGTGATAAGAGGCCAGACCAAAGGAGGAAAGTGTGGGTCATGGGAAAAGAATTCACACAAAGTGAGTCCCCATTTAATTTTTTCTCTCCTGTGTGGTAGGAAACTTTCTTCCCTCTAGGTTCGGGGTGCACTATTGTCGCACTCACTTTTGTTGTGCTAAATCACGTGCAAATGTGTTAAAATTCTGGTTTTCGGCTAACTGTTATGGAACATATTACTGTAAGAAGGCATGTCTGCATAGCGTGACAATGATTGGCCTTCGGCCACTTTAATGTTTTATTTAATAATGTGGGAATTTCACTGTGTTTTCCTTTCATTATTTTTAACTTGAAAACAGAACCAGAAAGGACGTTCTTTAAAGTGAAAACGTTGCTGCCTGAAGTCTGTCAAAAGCAATATAAGCATCTGGATCTTTAAAAGGCAGCTTTTGCAGGACGTTGATTCAACACACTGGAATATTTCATGCACATTTTTTTTCTATTTTATATGCTTGAAGTTATGTCCACAGTGGCCACCCAAGAGCGACAGGCTTGCTTCATAAGGGATCAAACATTATTATGGGTGTGCTGTGAGCCACACAGTCAGTGGTATAGGTACTGTTAGCATCCATACAAAGTAAACGCCTGAGGCACACACTATGCAAGCTTCCCTTCCCACAGTGCCTTGTTTACATCACTTATGTAAGTACTTTAGTGGCGAAGAGACAGCCTTCATCTTTGTAACTAGGAGATCAAAAACCACTTAGTGAAACTGCAGCATTAATTCTGACCACAAAACATGATACCTCTTTAAAACAAATGCTATTTCTGCACATTCACCCCAATAAGTGGTGAAAATAAAAGGTTAGCTGCTGCCCACATTTTCATATTGTAATATTTCTTGCTGAGTGACTGTGATAGTCAGTTTCACTTCTCAGCCATCACTTAGGGTGGTAATTAAAAGTACCTGAAATATACGAAATGGCACAACATATGGCATCCGTGAGTCCTTTAGTACATGATCTGTCGGCTGTTTTTTTTTATTCTTTGTTAAGCAACATAAAATACAATTTTCTTTCCATAACATTATCGGACTGCATGTTACCTGTGCCAGAAACATGCTGCACTCTATTTTTTTAAATTATTTATTCCCTATTTTATATAGCGCAGACATGACCCAATTATGGTATCAGAGCGCTTCACAATTCCATAGCCTAGAACTTTCGACGGCAGGTTTGAAACAAACCTGTAAGCGACAGTAACAAGTGTAAATAATCAGTTTGGGAGATTAAGACGTTTGTGTCCTTTAGTCACCAATACTGAAACTCTTAATCATTCACTCATCATGACTCTCATTCAGACTCAACAGAAGGGGACTCAATTGTCATTTCAAAATCAGTATGCCAACACTCAAATATGATAGTGGAATTATTGCATATCAGTTTATTAAAATCATTAAAACAATTGTGACAAGTTAAAAGCAAAAACATTTGATCACATGTAATTCATACACCTATACAATGATTGCAAATTTTTAGCAACACAAAATAATCATGATAGATCAAAAAATACAAAAAGATAGAACGAGACAAAAAAAGGAAGAAAAGAAGAGAGTATTGAGAGACAGTACACTTTGTCATTAAAAAACCATATCCGTGTTGGGATGATGTTGAGACTGGGACTTGAATTACAGAAAAAATCAATATCTAGTGTAACACCGCACTACACAGATTATGTAGTTAATGGGTCAACGCGCGTCGATGACATTTTCCTGATTAAGCCATCTTTATCAAGACTTTGAATAATACTCTCTGGAGATATATACACAGAAAATCTATAATTAAAAATATATCATATCATTACACAACACTTAAACATGAGGCATTGTTCATACAAATGTACACAGAACGGGAGAAGAAGAAAGCACTCATGGTATTAACAACACAGTTAGTCTATTACAAAAAAACAATTTATAGCCCAATATTACATATCTCACTGTCGGTGTTCGTGACATCACTGCTCTAACAATTGAATCAACCACTCTCTGTGAGTCCCTAATTAAAACATCAACACACTCATTCACTCATTTACTCTTAGTCCTACCCAATAAGTAAAATACTATAGAGGGGCAAAACAGCAGCCTCAGAAATTCCATTAGTTGTCATAACTCCATACAAAGGTGGAACCAACCTCACCTTTAAGGTAGTTTAACAAAGCACAAAGATCGCTGTAAATAAGAAACTACTTCGTTAGAAGTTTCGATCGCTTCTTCAGGAACAAGATCCAATCAATAAAGAGCTGAGAGGGGACCAAAAAAAGCAAGATTAGTATACGGATATTTTTGTATTGCGATAGTATCACATATTGGTTCTATTTTGAAGAAGTGAACCTGGTCTCACCTTTCAAGTTAAAAACAGTGATATGAATGGAGGAATCCACTAGAATGAGCCTCGTGTATATCTATGGAGAAAGGTCACACTGTTTTCCCTTGCGGGTCTTTTTGAGCGTGAGATCTAATACAAATTACCACATACATATTAGGACCCAAATGTATAATGGATAACAATTCCTTATATAACACCAAATAATGAAATAATGGTGAGTATCCACATACCTCGAGGATGTCCAGAAACAGTGTTGTATAAAAAATGTTCCTTGCGGATAGGATAACGCTTAACAACTTACTTTCAAGTACTATAAGACAAAGTTCCTAAGTACACCCCTTAATCAATTGGATCTGAAAGAAAATAGCAAAAAACGGACCTATATTACTTTAAGTAAGTACCATATTACACCTGGCTCAATCACATAGGAGCCCAAACACAATGTTTCTACAACATACCCAACTTGGGCGAATTATTTAGGTAAGGTATCCCTTATCAGGTTTCTCTACATGCCTTGTTTCACCCACGAAAATCCCTTTATATCTAGGGAGGAGGAGGTGATCACTACTACAGCACAATCAGCAAAATGTATATTGTAATCAACAGCATAAAGTTCTGACAACGGCTGTTCGTTGTGATTACACGATTCAAATCAAAGAGACAGTGAGATAACCTGTGCCTCTCAGATGAACGCAGCACTAGGCACGAGGTAATTCCTAAACTAGCTAAAAGGGGGGACCTGTACGCCATGATGGAAAGACCTTTAGGCCCATAGGAATGAATGGGAAAGCCATTCCTTATTAGCGATTAGCTATTACCGAATCGCTAATGTTCCGCTATTTCAAGGGTGCCAGGGTGTCCAAAGGACACCCTGTTGCACCCCAGAAATGGACCTGTGCACAAATGTTACACACACACATGCCCTAAGGGCATGTGTGTGCGCAACATGTAACTTTGAAAAAAGCACAAAAGTGCATTTTTCAAAGTTTTAGCAAATTACCAGGAAGTTCAACTTCATGGTAATTTGCTCCCCCTATTAGCGAATTCGCTATTTTTTTGGGTTTCATGCATTGCATTTAAGGAATCTCATTTTGGGATTCCTTAAATGCAAGACCAATTTAAGGATTCGCTATTTAGAGATTCCTTAAATTGCGATTTCTGCATTTGGGATGATGCATCCCAAATGCAAAAATACTGGGAGCAAACGGCCAGATTCTGAGAATCTGCCCGTTTGCTCCCGGTATTTTCTTTGATGCATCTGCCTGTGTGTCGTTTATTGAACTCTAAGCAGAGGTAATAGCCCCTTTGGTGATAATTGTGATACACAAGTCATCATTACATAATATAATATAACATAACATAGCATAACATAACATAACATTATTGAGATTGTTTCTGCAGTTTGATATAGAAATGGATAACAATGAGGTATTGCCTGTAGAGAACTTCTTTATCACATGATGCTGAAATTTGTGGATAGACTGCACCTGAAGTTACTGATCTAGTGAGATTTAAAAATCATAATACCCTACACATTTATACACATTTATACATAGAGAACACGAAAGGTTAAAAGTACACATTGCACATGATAGATACAGTGATACATGATACAGAGACAAGTGTAGTAGAAGCTCTATAAAAACCTGCGCTAAAATGTGAGATGAAGAAAACACACATACGGTAATATTATCTATATCTATACTACTATTATAAAGAGAGAACTTTGAACCTTTGAGGCGGGTAAACTCAGGAACCACAGCACCAATCCAAACACCCGATACATCGTTGTAATTGTCAGGGTCTGCAGATGGACAAAGGCTATATAAAAAAATAAAATATACGTTCTTTAAAATATTTACGATTAAAAAAAAAGTAGTCCCTTGGAAGTAGCGCCGGCCGCGACGTGCGTGCTGACATCAGGAGCGCGGGGAGGAGCGGCGTACAGGAGCGCGAGGAGGAGCGGCGGACATGAGAGCGGGGAGGAGCGGCGGACAGACGGTGAGGAGCGGCGGACAGGCGGGGAGGAGCGGCGGCTGAGGGCGGTGAAGCGGCCCGTGTGCGGCTCATTGGGGGCCTTGGAAGTGGCGGGTGCGCTCCGGGGGACCCAGGGACAACGTCGGGGCGGGCGGGGGCCCAGAAGCCTGATTGCTCCCGGACAACGTCGGGACGGGCTGCTAGTATACACATAAATGAAGTTGCACTAATGATTTACTTATTATTATTAATCTATATTAGTGGAGTTTTATGCTAGTGTTTTGATAATTTTTGATAATGTGCACGAATTATAAAAGATGGTGCAAAAATGTCTAAGCAATGGAGTACAACCTTGATGTATTAAAGAATGATTTTAGAGACATTATAGTTTATGAAAACCTTCAAATGATGTTATAAATATGTTTTGGAAAAAACGTGCATTCATATGAATACCCTGAAAATTTGTAGTAGTAGGATATTTCTAACGTTATTTCTGTTTAATAATATTTTGTGAAACTTTATACATTCTTTTTTTTAACTGATTTAATTTCATTATATTTGAAGTAAAGTTAAAGGTTTATTTTACTCAAGTGTGCAATGCTAACTTAAAGGCATTTTTTGAGATACCTTTTTTCTGGTGTTGACCTTTAATACAATACATCGTTCTTTAACCTAACTTGTTTGTCCTGTACGCTTCTGCCCCCTGAAATATTTTCAATACTTTTTCCAACATTCACAGCAAAATATTTCTGTGGAATAGAATGTTAGCTATGACCATAAGCTGCAACTTTGTGTTTCTCCTCTACCAAGGTGTGTGTGGTCTCGCAAACGTTTTGTTTGCCATGACTAGCATGGGAAACCAGCTCTATATTTCAATCATCTTAGGTGACATGATGTGACCATAGCCATGTGATGCTCTTTCGGTGGTGTTGTGATGCAATGTCACTGGACTTTTTAAAATAATTTATAAAAAAAAAACACTAAGGAGGGGCATTGCAAACGCTATTGACTTTGGCGTTTGAGGACACCTATTCCAATTTTCCCTATTCAAAACCTGTATGCTATGCTTTTTGATTTTTTGACTAACAGGAATGCCTGGTATATGCTACAGTCCATAGCAGATGGACTTAGCCTTCTTTGCTGACCCCTTTCTCATTTCTTTGTTTCTGGCTATGCTAATGGACTTACCCTTAATAGACGCTAACTGAACCCTTCATATCCTCTTTGAATCTGAGCTGTTAGACAACAAACTATCCTTCCGCCTATTTGGTGGTAAGACCTTGTAACTCTGTGGCTATTGCTGATTTGAATGCCTGCTCAAATGCTTGGCACTGTTATGAAAGTTGTAATATTTGTATCTGAACTTCTTAAGCAAATGTTGGTTAGGATGAATTTTGCATCTCTAATACAATAACCAAATTATTCAACTTCTGTCTGAGTCCATTGTGGAGTCCTGATGATTCTTCCATGTGACAGTGATTAATGATTTAAATGTGTTATAGGGAAAATCAGCAAGCTCTGGCATTACACCAGGTGTTACTTCTCTTATTTTGGGTAACTAATGCTACCCATTAATCAACATTCACAATCATCAGATTCTGAATTTATAGTTATCCTGGTAGCTCTATAAATCTGGACTTGTGGTCCATTTCATACACTCACTGAAGTCTGTTTTGACATAATATATTACAGACCACACAGAAAAGTATGTGATCCTCAGTCACACCAGGATGATGCAGGATGTGCAAATGCGATCACAAAAGCACTGTGTTTTACTACAGCAAAGCAATTCTAAAGACTCATTGTGGCTGTTGATGGTCTCACATTCAACCCGAACATATAGGTTCATAAACACTGCCATTTTGACAGTGGCATTCCATCAAAGTTTAATTGATGTGTGATCTTGATTAAAAACATAATATACCTTGATATTGAATGTTACTGGGAGGCATATTATTACAATATGCACATCAGCTAAATCTGCAGTTTGTCATTGCAAAGAGTATTTGAAGAGAGAAACGCTGACCCATTATGATTTCTCTCCAGCCTGACAATCCTTACAGTGAGATATCTGAGGATGTTTTAACTCTAGGGGCTAAAAATTACTTTGGAGCGAACCTGGTCATGTGGTGTGTGAGGTTATGGTAGGAGAGAGTTGTTTGATTTACACTTTTGAAGAATGCTGGTATGATTTTGGCACCAATAAGCATATTCCCAGAACAGTAACTACATTGCACTGCAGTAAGCGAGAATGTGGATTGTGAAACTATTTGGTGAATGGATCATAATAACATTGAATGATGGTTCCGCATGAAAGAGGGCTCAACAAAACGTAGTCTAGTTTGGGATGCTTTTAAACATATACAAGGGGAATATTAAAATCCATAATGGTTGGTAAAAAACGTGAGAACCAAATAAGAGAAATCAAAGCTAGAGAAAGTGATCTCCAGAAGGCTTTGATGGGAGGATCGGATAGAGTACCCTTGCTTAGTAGAGAACTGGAGGTGCTCCAGGCAAAATACCAGGCACAGTTGGATAAAATGGTAAATGGAAAGTTAGTAAGCTGCAGCACTTCACATATGGGGAAAGGTGCAGTTCATTGCTAGTCTGGAAGGCCAGAACTGATAGGGCCAGGAACACAATACAGAATCTGATTGGTAGAGAGTCAGGGGAATGTTGCATTCTAATGTGGAAAATAACAAGGAAGTTTGAAGCTATATGAGTAGTCTTTACAGTGAAGATATGCAACCTATGGGTTATTGTATAGAGGCATGGTTAAAAAGGATTGAGCTTCCAAAACTCTCCATCGAACAAAGGAACGGGTTAGAGCGGGAGATCTCTGAAGAAGAGATTAAGGTGCAGTGTAGAAGTATGGCCAGGGGTAAGGTAGCTGGGCCAGATGTGCTTCCAATTGAGCTGTATGCATGTATCTATACTACTATTATAAAGAGAGAACTGTGAACCTTTGAGGCGGGTAAACTCCAGAAGTACACCACCAATCACAACACCCAATACAGCATTGGAAAGGGGAGGCTATACAGCACCACACCATATACATTAGGGGGGGGGAAGAACGTTAGGGGAAAAGTAGTCCTTGGGCGTATGCATACAGTGATCTGAATGCGGCGTTCGGCGTAATGGGCGCATACAACGCTTACGAGAGGCGCAAGGGTGTGTGGGCGTGGTGTTACGTAAACGCGGCGTTCAGCGTCAGGACAGGAGTGCGGGACCAACATCTGGTTCACTGCAATGTCCGCCACCATCATGGTGAAGAGAGCGGCGGCGACAGTGGAGCCGTGGGGAGGAAAAGTAACGCGGCGTTCGGCAACCCTGTCGGTGAACGGAAGTCGCGCCTGACAGCTACGCTGTAAGCCCGCATGCATGCTCGCAGCCCAAACAAATAGGCCCTGCGGCTGGACCCAGCAACCATGTGCTGCAGGTAGGGTGGGGGCGCGGCAGGGCAGAAGCTGAGGGCTGTGGAGCTGGGGGAAACTGTGGAAATAGTGTGGATGGTCTGAAGCTCTGCGATGGCGCCTTGGAGAGGAAGAAAGAGGCACAGGGAACTTTGGGGTATATATTACGCGTAGCGGGTGACTAGAGTGCATGCAAGGGGAGTGGCCCAGTTCACTCGCTCTCCCGTGGAGCGTCAAGGTGGGGGGGCAAGGGGGGTAAACTGCTTCCTCAAATGAAAACAAGCTACAGCCAGCCACATTTGTTTTTAGGACTCTCCCTCCACCCTGACTTCCCCGTGGGAGGAATGGCAGGTATGTATGTGCCTGGGGCGCCTCCTGCTACAGATGATGGGGGAGGGGAGTGTGATGGGGGAGAGAGGGGGGGACACTGCCTCTCTGGTGAGAGCCGTCAGGTAAACAAACAGATTGACGGCAAATTGGATGGCCGGGACAGGTGAAGCTGAGGCTCTCAGAACAGAGGGCCAGGTAGTTTGAGGGGAATTGGGCAAAAAGGGGTGATTGCTAAGAGAGACAAAGGAGCTGCCCATGTCCGGGGTGCGCAATGCTGGTGAGTAGCTTTCACCTCGCAAAGCCTACCCGGACAACGTCGGGACGGGCTGCTAGTTATAGATAAAATAGCCTGTACGTTAAAAGACCTATTCAATGAGATATACATAAATGGGGAGAGGGTTCCTAGCTCTTCGCTGGAAGCCACGATAACTTTGATAGCCGAACCGAAAAAAGATCCGCAAAAAGTAGAGTCGTACTGACCAATATCTCTTTAAAACGTGGACTATACGATTTTCCCAGGGATTACTGCATCTAGAGTGGCAAAGGTTATAAAGGAAGTTATTCATAAAGGGGATTTATCCTGGGGAGGCAGTTAAATGATCTAACGTTCTTGATGACGGGGTGATAGATCAGGCTGAGGTCCAAAATCTACCCTTGACCAAAGTGGCTGTGGATGAAGCCAAAGCTTTTGATCAAGTGTGCTGGGCTTGTCTTTAGAAAGCATTAAGTAGCTTTGGCTTCCCGCAGAATATTGTGAAAACTATACAAAACCCCTACTATCTTCCTAGAGCTAAAGTGCTAGTTAATGGAGACTTGTCAGACTGTTTTTCTAGGCAGACAAGGCTGCCCCTTGTCCCCTCTCCTGTTCAACCTATATATATTGGGTTAATTTCCGGATACAACATAAACGCAGAAAAAACAGAAATAATGGAGTGGAACAAGAGTATGAGGAGTTTGGGGGCCAGATCCCAAATATGGTATTTAGGAATGCAGACTACGCATAAACTAGAGGAGGTTCCTAAAACAAACTGGGAGAAAATCAGCCGGGAGATTGGAAATTTGTTGTTGAAATGGGCTTATTTACCATTAAACATATGTGGTCGGGTGAACCTTATAAAAATGATTATTCTACCCAAGGTCACTTTTCTTTTCAATTCGATCCCATTAACTTTTCAAAAAGAGGACATAGCAAAGCTTCAGGGAAAAATTAGGAGTTTAATTTGGGCTTCAACGGGTCAGAGGAGAGCATGGAATAAGTTGAGAAGGCGGCTTGATGCTGGGGGTTGGCGTTACCTGATTTATGGACTTATTATCATGCCTTCCACTTTTAGAATTTCTGTATGTTGGCGAATAAGCCAGACGGATCATCAATGGTTATGCTTTTTGAGGCAATGTTGGTGGATGTTACTCATGGCCAAAAATCATTTTCTTCTCTTTAAGTGTGGTGACCCGAAATGTTTTAACAAGTGAGACTGATGATTTTGAGATCCGCCCTAAGAATGTGGGTCTATCTGCGGAAAAGGCTGGGAGTCCCTTTCTATTCAACATGGGCACCAATGTGAGAGTCCATGGAAACCCCTGAATGCCTGAAAGATCAACTGAGTCAGCCCTTAAAATCTGCAGGGCTGCACTATTGGGCAGATCTTAAATCAGGATCAAGTCTAGCAACCTCACAGGGGTACAGTTGACAAGATTCAAGTATTACTGACTACATTCTTGGTGGGCAACCCAGGACTGGGCAGATGAAGAAGATGACTTGAGACTTAATCAGTTTATGAGTGCTGATCGAAGGGCAAAGGAAGTTTCATATTGGTATTGGTTTTTATTGGAGGCAGATGATAGTATGGAAAGTGGAATCCCAAACTTATGGGCTGATGAGTTTGGGGATAAGGACATGAAGCACCTTTGGAGTGATTCTTTTTCCATTTTACGATCAGTTGTAAAACCTGCCGCACTAAAATACAATCATCTTTTTACTACCAATAGGGTATATTGGTCTCCAGCTAAACTATCACAAATAACAGGTAACATTTACTACTGCCCAAGATGTAGGCTTCCTTTAGCAGATGATCTACATGTTTTCCTGTGGTGCCCGAAGATCGCCTCTTATTGGACTTCTATATGTGACTTTCTTGGTGAGGTGATTGGTGAACAGATCAAAGTAAGCCTAAGCCTTGTATTTTTGGGAATATGTCAAGAGGTTGCTGTTCAGACAAACCCACTTACAGCAAAGTTTATTTTCTATGTGTCTCTACTGGCGAGGCAAGAAATCTGTAGGTTCTGGAAAGCAGAAATCATCCATCCTTTGCAGAATGCCTCAGAAGCATCATTTATATAAGTCTGCCTGATATGGCGTGTGACCCTAGGAGTCAGGATATGATCTGGACAAAATTGATTGATTGGAGAGAGAAAGAGAGCAGGTCCAATGATTAAGCCTAATATGCTGTGGGTCCCGGCCTCTCCTTGATTGATGGTCCACTGTCGTTACAACAAAGGAGCTGGAGTGCAAACAGCAGTTTTCTTGTGTTGATGGACACTGGTTTTCCCTTGGTTTGTATGGGATAGGAGCAATTCTAGCAGGAGAGTTGGCAGAATGAGGACAACAAAAATATTAAATGATGGCATGCTAGTTCCTATTCTGAAAGCCATGTTTGGCCATTGGAACCTCAGAAACAACCTAGCCACAATAAATAGGGAATACGTCCTACACTGTGTTAACATCTGACTTCAAGGACCATGTTACAGAAACTACATGCACAAGTTTCCTGATCTGGACTACGTGAGTATGGAAAGCAGTTTGCCTGCTATGGTGACCTGCCTCTTTGGCAACAGAAGTATTGGAAGATGGAAAGGTCCAGGGCCAGAGGAGGTTTTGGACTACTTCACATGATCCTGATCTTGATTAACAGTTGTGCATCTGGAGAGACCGTGAAAAAATGCTTCTGATCTGCTTCCAATATTTAAAAAAGGCCTCCAAAATATTTAGAAGATGGTACACTGACTCAGGATTTTATGAATTTTAAATCTGTTTCATTCTATGAGGAAACCATTGATGACATTTTTCCACCCCTGGCACACAAACTATTTATACTAACCATGGATACACAAGATATGGGTATACTCCCATTGGAGTTCTTTTTCTGCCATCTCAAGAGTTCTGACAGATGCAGTAGTAGCGTCCAAAGCTCACAAACGCAGAGGGCTACTACAAGTTTGCACCTGTCGCATAGTTGGGAGTTTGTGATGCCTAATAGATATGATGCATTGAGTAGATTAGATGACAATGAATAACTCAGCCATGATCAAAGCTATGTTGGAACCCTATGAATCATCCGAGTGGGGATCTTACAAAGGATCTTATAACCAAACAGCTAAGCCAAAAAAAAACGAAAGACTGTATATATATCACACAGGCACCAGCTATTTGTGGGCTGGCTGAAGCTAAGGCCACTAAGGATTCTGGTAAAGATAATCTTAGTCTCTTTAACATACCTATAAACACTTCCACTGTATGTCAGCCCTTGGATGAAGGGTTCGAGTTCGCAACCTGGAATGTGAATGGGCTATCAAACAAGGCTGTGACTATTGATTGGGTTAGTACCATATGTAGTTATGATATTATATGTCTACAAGAGACCTGGCGTATAAGTTCTGTACATGTTGAAGAATATTCTTCGCATTTTCTAGCATCCGTTGGGTCAAAAGCAGGGCGAGCAAAAGGGGGACTACAGCCACTTATTTCTAACTAGATCTCTTCCAATGTTAAAAAGGTTGCTTCAGTGGGCTACTATGCACAATTGTTGTGGCTAAGTAAAAAAGGATAGAAAGATTTGATAGTTGTAAACTTTTATAACAACACTTTTGATTCCACACATAGTAATGTGGCATAGCCCTTGAACGAGGCCTTGAGACCTTTTTGGCTCCAATTAATATGAATTATGTTTTATTGTGAGCAGGATATTTTAAAATGCAGGCATGGGGAGCACCCACGAACGAGGCATGTAGTTATATTTACTATGACAGAGAGGGAAATGATCATTTCTGTCATAATGCGTATGGGGAGACTTTAAACCGGATGATCCCTAAATATGATCTCCAATTACTTAGAGGGGGCCATTGTCCAAATGCGGACTTACTCCCAACCTTTCCCGGCAGAAACTCATATTCTGTTATTGACCATGTTTTAGCGTCTGCCTCAGCTATTTGTATGTGTGGTAATCTTAGTGTTGCTCCCTCCTTATTCAGTGACCATAACTTAGTCATACTATCGTTTTTGTTCTGGGGCCAAAGGAGGGACATATTTGATTTAGAAAATAATATTGATTAGTTTAGGGAAAATGGTGAAAGAGTTAAGTGGATGGGTGTGGATCCACGTATGAACATGCAGAAAATAGTAGCGTCTAAGTTTAGGGAAATAACCAACTGTTTCCAGGATGAAATTGCCCAAATATAGTGATCGAAAACTTCTTTTGTATTACAACTTCCTTCAATTTGCTTTTAACTTAATACCAGGAACAGCAAGTAGTAAAGAAAGGGATGGTTTGATGGTACATGCACTAAAGCATTACAGCTATTAAAGCATGCCCTGTCTAAATCCCTGCAAGATATAACAACTATTAAATCCCTAACGAGTAAGTACAAATTAGCTATAGTTCCCCGCAAAAAATCACTTCAGGCCGAAGCATGGGAAAACTTGGACATCTCTGCAAAAACTAAGAATACGAAACTTTTCTTAGTTACAGTAAATGATCCCTTCCTAAAGAATGATGATATCCCGCAGTATTGTTCTTTTGTTTACTCGACTATATGGGGAAACATTTTTCTGGAATTTTTTGTAATAGTGGATAGAGGATGGTATGGTTTGATTGGCAGTTGTACAAGGGGAGGTGTCAGCCTCTGAATAATTCTATTGATGTAGTGCTTGAGGCTATTCAGGCGAGTGCCGGGGGGAGGGCCCATGGCCCGGATGGTGTCCCAGTTAATGTTTATAAATCTGCCCCTGATTTATGGGGCCCTTTTTTAACCAGAGTGTTTAATTCAGCCGTAACAGATATGATCCCACTGACATGGGGAGAATGGATCATAGTACCCAAATATAAAAAAATGGGACAAAACAGACCCTAACAACTATCGCCCTATCTCGTTCCTAGACACCGCCTTGAAAGTGATGAGCAGGGTCCTGTTATTAAGATTGGAATAATGGGTGCTAGAGCATCTGATCCTAACCCCGGGGCAGTTCGGGTTTAGGAAATGACTTGGACAATTGAGCAATGCATTAACTTAGAGGTACTTACCGGCAAGTATACTAGGGCAAAGGCAGGTACTCTTTATCTATGCTTTGCGATTTAAGTAGTGCATTTGACCTGGTCAACCACAATTTAGTCTGGCCAACTTTGATTACCGTGGGAGCACCTAGGGTGATCATTGGGTTTCTCTCCCGTTTATATGAGAAACTAACCAGTCACGTCTGTTTCGGCCCTCGGGGAGAATGGTCAGACAAATTTAAAGTAGGGCGGTGTATACGACAAGGGTGTGTGCTAGCTCCAATTTTATTTTCCCTTTTTATTAATGGGGCAGATGATCATTTAAAAATGATACAGCCTGATGCCCCTCGGGCGGCTGGCTTGTCAATACCCATACTATTATATGCGACCAACACAGTATTATTAGCACAGACCCCAGTCTGCCTCCAGAGATTAATAGATGCTTTTTCAGACTTTATGACACAAAGGAAAATGGTAATCAATGAAGCAGAAACATTCACAATGGTCTGTGGCCCTAAAGCGAAATCCAGTCAATCTTTCTTTACTGATAGTACTCCAATTCACACGGGCAATTCCTTTTGCTATCTTGGTATTTTATTTTCGGGAAGCGGCTCATGGTCCCAACATATTTTAAATACTAGAGCTAAATTGAGCAGTGCATCACAAGGGATTTAAAAATTCTCCTCAAAACTCGGGAACCGATCAATCAATGAAATGGTCGCCATATACAGAACAAAAGGTGTAAGTACAGCACTTTATGGGGCAGGTTTCTGCGGTTATGCATATAGTACAGCCTTGAAAACAGAAGAGAATTGTTTTTTAAAATGTTTACTATATCTACCGTCCCCTGTATCAAATACTATTGTACATCATGAGGCGGGACTTGGGATTTTAGAAGATCTTTTACTGGTTAGACCGCTGCCGTTTGTAGGCCTCACTTGGGACGAGGGAAGAAACAGCCTTCACTAGATCAATTATTTTAGACTGTCTAAATCTGAACGATGCATTAAGAATTCCCTGGCTATCATATATTAATTCCACATTAAAAGGCTGTTCAAGATATCAGTTTGGTCGGATACCTAAAAAATATTGTCTCAAACAAAGAAAGAGATTAACAACTCCTTTTTACAGTTCAGACTGGATCTTAGAGCCGTGGCTGAACATAATAAACTGACTGTCACTATGTACAAATCCTTTAATTTAGAGGAGGGAGCTAATAAAGATTCATCATCTGTAACTTATGTACAGCATCGTTTTGTATTGTTGAGATTGAGATGTTGCATTGCCCACTGTCTTGTTGCATTTCCAAAAATGAATTCCCGCCCATCTGAAGTGGAACTATGCCCCTCCGATAACAAAAGTAAACAAAGCACATTGCACTTTTTATTGTTCTGTAACTTTAATCATAACTTTAGGTGTTTTTATCTTAAACCATTGTTTATTGCCTATAACATCAGGTCACACAAAGTAGCAAGGAAATTCCTGGTGACACTAGATGATCCTCTAACATGCTATAATGTTGCATTGTTTATCCTGAAATTGATTAATACGAGGAAAAGTATTGTGATATAGTGTATCAAAAGAGCTGTTTTGAAAAGTGTTTTTTATTGGAATCATGTGCCTTTAATACTTTTTTAGATATAGTACTTTGTCTGTACATTTATGGCTGTTTTCTTTAATAGCCGAATAAAGATTTAAATGAATGAACTATTTATAGAATTTTGATATAAGACTCTACCCACCAAACTGTTTCGAAAAAGGTGGTGTAGCAATGTTCCCTCTGATGACCAGTGTCCAGCGTGCAAGGCTAATTCTGAATCCATACTATCACTGCCTTTGTTTGCCTGCTAGCCGCTCATGAGGATTTGCCTTCAGCCTTCTGCCCGTGGACCTTCTGCCTGCCTCCCGCTGCCCCGCCGTTTCTACAACCTAGTGCGGGGCCGCTGTGAGGAGACCGGCGAGGGGCAGACTCCATTGTCCAGCAGCCCTTGAGGTTTGCCGCGTCACCACCAAGCGCCAGGAGGCGCATAAAACAATCACCAGCCTCACTGAGCGGGGGACTATCCCTGCCTTTGTTTGCCTGCTAGCCGCTCGTGAGGATTTGCCTTCAGCCTTCTGCCCGCGGACCTTCCGCCTGCCTCCCGCTGCCCTGCCGTTTCTACAACCTAGTGCGGGCCGCTGTGAGGAGACCGGCGAGGGGCGGACTCCATTGTCCAGCAGCCCTTGAGGTTTGCCGCGTCATCACCAAGCGCCAGGAGGCGCATAAAACAATCACCAGCCCCACTGAGCGGGGGACTATCACTGCCTTTGTTTGCCTGCTAGCCGCTCGTGAGGATTTGCCTTCAGCCTTCTGCCCGCGGACCTTCCGCCTGCCTCCCGCTGCCCTGCCGTTTCTACAACCTAGTGCGGGGCCGCTGTGAGGAGACCGGCGAGGGGCGGACTCCATTGTCCAGCAGCCCTTGAGGTTTGCCGCGTCACCACCAAGCGCCAGGAGGCGCATAAAACAATCACCAGCCCTGCCTCGCGGGACGCCCGGACGAAGCCCAGACAAAGGGCGGACAGTCTTAGACAGTCCGAGACTGTCCGCGACTGGACTGGGCCCTATTCCACGCCTATGAATTAAGAAAAATACCCACTACTCCTTCACGCTACTGTATATGGGAATGTAAGTTGAGCATTCTACTTCCTCACCCTTAGCACTGTTTGAACTTGTGACTTTATATATATTTTCCTTAGTGTGTTTACTTACTAAGTGTTCAGTATGCCTAAAAAAGCAGCCCCAATTACTTCCAACACTCTAGATAACTACCTGGTTCAGGTGGTTACGAAAATAAACAGCAAAAGGAGACAGTCACTGGGATTAAGCCAGTCACCTGTTCTCCAACCCATGAGCCCAACTCAAGCATCCTCACAGGTAGATATTCCATTGTTGGATGCTCCCATTGACCTGATAGATATTAACATACATGCAGGCGATAACTACGATCAAAACATCCTCCCGGCGGCCGATTCAGAAATCTTCGTCATGACCGACCCAGAAAATGAAGTCGACCCTGACCCTGAGACACGTGTCCAAACTACAGATGAAGATCTCTCTTCTTCAGAACAGGAAACCCGACCAGCTAGAACATGCAGAAAGACCCAGCCAAAACGAGCTGGTCTACGATCAGGTCTAAGGAGGAAAAGGGCATCACCCCCTGGGAAAACCAAGGCTAAAAGTGTGGAGTATGGGGACGATAGCGTAAAACGCATTATGGATGATGAGCTGTTCCATAGGATAGCCGAAATGTTTGAATGTAAAATTAAGTCCATTATTAAGCCTATGGTTGCCAAAATTGATAAACTAAACGCTGAGATAAAAAAAAATGGGTGGGGTTCAGAGTAAGGTTGTGGGTGAGGTTGACAAACTAGCAACACTAGTTACAAAATTGGTAGAAGCAACTGGGGAGAATGTTGTGAGTGCAACAGAGGAGGGGGGCGGCTCGACGCCATCTATCGGCCCGGCTCAGGTTCCAATAAGCACTAATAATCACTCTGCGGCCACAGATGGTGGTTTGGCAACACCAAATATTCCGCCGGTATCATGCCAAGAAATAGATTCCCTCCAATTTATAGTGGAAGCCTCTCCAGTGGTACTGGTGTTGGCCAATGTACCGCCTCTGGCGAGTGGGCAACCGGAATCCCCAGTATCACTGTCCAGTAAGGCGCTGCATTGGCTAGCAGGAAACATGCAGATGGCGCCAGGGGGGAAACAGCAGCTAGCGGGTGAAATTAAGACAGCGAAAAGGGTTGCCTGGATTGGGAATCGACCAAAAAGGTTCAAAGGAGACTGTGTAGCGGTGACTTTTTCCCATCCGACTGTCCTACCCAATGTCTTGACTAATATTCTTCCGCCCCAAAGAAGAAGTGGGACTGTTGTCCCCCTCACTCTAAAATTTTTCTACGGTGAACAGCAAAATGTAACATTCCCCAAGACCCCGGGGCCAGTGTGGGACACTGTGAGAAATAGATGGGGAGCAAAGGCTCTAGCTAATGAATGGGGATTGGATTTGGGAAATAGATTTGGGATCTTATCGGGGTTAAACGACTGTGACTGACTTGAGAGGGGACGCAAGACTGCATGCTCCATACCACCTGGTAATCACCAAGTGGGAGATCCTATAGCTCAGACATCCATCCCGGCAAGTGATAATCTAACGCCTCAGATAGAAATAATGAGCAAACAAAATACTCTAGTGGTCTTAAAAGGAACTAATGACCTTAATGATCCACCCGTATGTAATACCACCAACAGTGCAAATGCAAAAATAACCTTAAATTTGGTGGTAACAGAGAATAGCTTGAGTGAAAGTATCTTATCCCAAGAGTGTAGGGTTAGTCAACCCACTAGCACGGAACTACCCAATGGTAATGTTTCTGCTCAATCTACCTTGGTGTCTTGGAATGTCGCAGGCCTAAAAAGCAAAGCAATATCAAAGACGTGGGGAAACCCAATCAACCCTTGTAGGCTCGGGCAGTCAATTGTCAAGGTAAACGGTAGCTACAAGGGAATTCATTCAATACTTTTCAAATATATGACATCTTTTTGGTTCATTAAAGAATTGAAACCTGTGTATCCATAGGATTACTTAAACTACTAGTCAAGATATTTCTTTATGGAGCAAACAACATTTAAATGTAGAAGAAAAGACACACAGCAGTAAAGGTTATATTGAAAATCAATTGTATTAGCATGAATCACAAAATAAATTGATGGGGACAAGTAGAACAAAACTAATAAAAGGTCATGGAAAGCGTCACATACAACCAGAGACGGCTTAACCGAGTGATACCGGAGCGCCCTTACCTACAAAACAGTTTCCAAGGATTCCATCCGCCCTGTTGGCATATAAAACATACTCATCCAAACTGCCATCCCAAAAACCTCGATTGAATAGAGGAACTAAACCAGACCCTTCTGAAGAATCTGCTCTACAAGGTGCCCATCTTCAAGATTGGCTTCAAACTCTATATATACCCAAGGGGTTTTTACTCGATGAAAATATAGTCCTGATGATGGTCTTACAGACGTCAGCTTACAAGACCGAAACGTCGACATAAAGCATCAACTCCACAGCCATTTTGTATAAAGAAGGATATCAAGTTTCATTTATGATTCTGTTTTTCCTTATCATTTTATGGAGCTGATGTGAATGTGATGGACTGTCGATAGGATGTTAACACATCGCTTTCCATGACCTTTTATTAGTTTTGTTCTACTTGTCCCCATCAATTTATTTTGTGATTCATGCTAATACAATTGATTTTCAATATAACCTTTACTGCTGTGTGTCTTTTCTTCTACATTTAAATGTTGTTTGCTCCATAAAGAAATATCTTGACTAGTAGTTTAAGTAATCCTATGGATACACAGGTTTCAATTCTTTAATGAACCAAAAAGATGTCATATATTTGAAAAGCATTGAATGAATTCCCTTGTAGCTACCGTTTACCTTAAAAAGCAAAGCAACATCCTTGGACTGGCTAGCTTTCTTGGACACCAAGGATATAATCCTCCTCCAGGAAACTTGGCAGGTAGCCCCAGAACCAAAGCAAGGATACTTACACTTCTATATCTCAGCCACACCGAGTTTACGGGGAAGGCCAAAGGGGGGCTTGGTGACATGGGTAAAACAGGACAGTGGGTACTCTGTTCTCCAGTTGGCTACAAATAGCTCTGACATTCTTGCTAGTCAAATTCCAACGATTACACTGTAAGGACCTCTTTATTTTTAATATTTACTCAAGGGGGCTTCCAGGTGGTAAACCCACTGAGGCAGTTGACCAGCTAGATATACTTTTAAAACAATATTGTTTGAACGGCAATGTTATCGTTGCCGGTGATTTTAATTGTTGTTTTGAACCCCTAGATAACTATGATATAGACCTTACGGTGGAAGAGGACTATATTTGGGAAATCCCTCAGCTGTCCCTAATACCTATTAAAAGATGGTCAGAGGCCGCATTGCAATTCAAAGTCTTATGTGTGGAGCATGGGCTACGGGCCACCAACGGAAGAACGGCTTCTGACAAACAGGGTGCCCCTACTTTTAACAATGGCACATCACATAGTCGTATTGATTACATTTTCATTAACAAGGAGAATTGGTCTTGTGTTGATAATATGTGGATAGAGCCACGGGCTGAAAGTGACCATGACCCACTAATTTTGTTATTTAGGTTGTTTGATCTACCTAAAAGTGAGGGACCGAGGGACAGTGTTGAAATTGCCTTCTCGAACGACCACAGACTAATCAGATAGACCAATTGTGTAACAAATGAAGATAGTGTTGCAGCTATGAGGGATTTAACCACCCAGGCCACTATAGACCTAAGGAGTAACTCCACTGCGGAGGTTCCGGTATCTAATGTTAGTAGGATCCATGATGTGTTTTTTAACAAACTGAGATTTTTTTTCGTCAAAAAGGTTATTAAAAGACAGAGTAGGCCTGTAAGGAAGGAGGATCAATGGTACGATAAATCCTGCAGGGTTGCCTACAGGTCCTTGTCAGATGCAGTAAAAACTAAAGACATAGCCAAGATAAAGGATGCCCGAGTTGTGTATAAAAAAACCAAACTCAGGGCAAAAGGTGAATGGGATGATGGATACTGGAGGGATCTCTTGAGAGTCAGCAAAGAAAGATCTATGTCCTCCTTCTGGGATATGGTTAAGTGGGGAAGGGGGGTCAAAAGAGGCGAACCCACGAACCATGTGTCACCAAACGCGTGGGTTTCCCATTATGCGTCCCAGTTCACTTCTGAGGATGGAGATGAAGATGGGTGCGAGGCAATTCTGAATACAACTGCGAGTGCCAGCTACCTATCCTTTACTAAAGTCGATGTTCTAAAAACTCTGAACAACATCCCAAAAGCGAGGGTCCCAGGCTTGGATTCTGTTCCTGCAGATCTATTTATGCATGACAAGGACCTCTGGGCTTCCTATATCCAGTTGCTAGACAATGGCATTGCGAAGGGTTCGCCTATTCCAGAGTCCTGGAAGGGAGCCGAGATTATCCCAATCTTTAAAAAAGGGGAGTGCTCGGATCCAGGCAACTATAGGCCTATTAGCCTTATCGCATGCATACAAAAAGTAGTGGCAAGGCTTCTGCTGCAGTGTATCCATGGCTGGATAGATGAAAATTACATTCTGTCGCCCCTACAGGCAGGGTTTCGCAGCCATACTAGTACCATTAATCAAGTTTTTAGATTTGTTTTATTATACTGGCGCGTAGTGTTACTTGGGGGGTATGCTTTTTGCAGCCTTTGTTGATCTTAAATCAGCATTTGACTTGGTCCCTGGTGCCAAGCTGTGGAAAGCCCTACAAGAACAGGGCATCCCAATAAACATCCTGTCGTTATTAATCAGATTGCACGAGGATAATTTTGCTCAAGTCCGATGGAATCAGCAGGGTAGCGTAACTGACAAATTCCCCATTGAAAGGGGAGTACGCCAAGGATGTGTACTAGCCCCAACCCTCTTTTCGTTATACATCAACAGGGTGATCAGGTACTTTGAGCAACAGCCGACCGACGCACCCAAGTGGGGCGGAAAGCTGATCCCCCTGTTGATGTTTGCGGATGATACCCCACTGATTTCGAAAACACAACAGGGTCTTCAGAAGGCCAATATAGGAATTGATGGCTGGGTTACAATTGCGCTGGGTCACAGTGATAACTGTCAGGATTAGAACAAATTGGAAAGCTTGAATAGATATGGGTCGTGAAGTTCGCGAGTATCGCGGTCCGAAACTGATTTAAATGTAGCGGGTTAACTTTTGTAGTGGCCATGTGTAACTCTGATTCGAATATGGGTATTACGAACAGGGAAATTTTAAATATCTAAAAAGTAAAAGACTATCAGCCTGATTCATGTAGCCAATAGCGCTCGCAAAAGGGCCAGATTCTGAGAATCTGGCCCTTTGCAAGTGCGATTTTTGCATTTGGTATTCATGATTCCAAATGCAAAAATCGCTATTTAAGAATTAGCAAATATGCGAGGAATAGCATTTAAGGAATCTCTATTAGAGATTCCTCAAATGCTATTCATGACACAATAAAAAATAGCGATTTTGCACTTTTGGGGCCGCTATTTACCGAGAGGTCAGACCTGTCGGTAAATAGCAAAAACTCAGAAAAATGCTTTTAAAAGCATTTTTCTAAGTTGCATGTTGCACACACACATGTCCTTTGGACATGTGTGTGCGCAACACCTGTTCAAATGTGCATTTTAGGGGTGCTACAGGGCGTCCTTTGGACACCCCTGGCACCCTTAAAATCGCTATCTTATTTGCGAGTAGCAAATTGCTACTCGCAAATAAGGGATACTCCCCATTCATTCCTATGGGCCTCTTGGCCCATAGGAATGAATGGGGAGTTTTTGCGAGTAGCAAATTGCTACTCGCAAATAAAGAACATGTAGGAATCGCTATTTAATTAGCAATTCCTACATGAATGCCGTTTTGCGTGTCCTCAATAGCGAATCGCTATGATTCGCTATTAGGGCCACGCAAAACGGCCTGTACATGAATCAGGCTGTATGTCTCTAGTGACGATGGGAATAACATTTTTCCTAATCGATAGGATTCCATCTGTTTTTAATTTTGACTATAGGAGGAAAATACCCAAGCAATACAGAATGGAGAGAGACTGATACTACCCTATTACTTACGGGCAAGATAAACGTGGAGAATAGAGTAAGTACTCTCTGAAATTGAATTACTGATGCCCTCATACGTGTGTATGAATATACTGGATCCAGGTTCTAAATAGCTGTTTTTCTCGATAGTCTATAGGATATCTCAACCCCAAAAGACATTGCAGTAGGGGTGACAAGCAAGAAATTAAAAGGTCGAACGGAATAAATCAAGGTACATATAACTTAGATAACTTTCACTTCAAATCGTGATCTTGACGTGAGACACCTAACTTTTTCTAATCAAAGCACTTTACCTATATTTATCCAATTTTCTACATCTATATTTTGAACCTTTAAATAATGTCAGTACATTTAGCTGACATGACAGGAATTTGGTGGTGGGATCTTTCTTTCCTCACTATAAATCTACACCTTGTTTCATTAGTGGTTAGAATTCACTCTTTATTCCAAGCACTTTGGATTTGGGTGATATTGCATTAGCTTAATAGTGTTGACAATTGTCACATAATTTAAATGGGACTCTGCAACTAGAGTTCTCGACACAGTTAACCTCATAACCAAATATATATGTTTAATGATTTTAAACTATAAAATTACATTGTTCTAGCCTTGAAGAAGTCTGTGGATAAACACCATTTCAGACGAAACACGTGTCGGCTAGGAAATTTTATGAACACTCAACACGTGAAATAAAAGCAAGAAAAAGAAGAAAACAACAGTGATTTGTGATTTGTTCATTTTTGTAAAATAACTTTTCTGTGTCAGCTCAGGATAAATGCTGTTCTTCAGAAGGCCATTGGAGTTTTTGAAGTGTTCTGTATAGACCATGGTCTTGTTATTAATACAGCCAAAACAAAATTCAGGGTCTTGCACAAACAGAAATTTGTTAGAGGGAAGGTGGTTATGGACGGGGTACAACTGGAACAGACCCAGGTTTTTAATTACCTGGGTATTACCCTGTCATCCAAGCTAGATTGGAAACAGCACACCAACCAGCTGGTCACGAGGCATGCACAATTGACAAGAGCACTCACCAAGGAATTTTACTCATCACACACTAGGCCAATTACCCCAGTCTTAAAGATTTACAATGCCACGGTTGGAGCAGCGGTCCTTTATGGGGCCGAACTCTGGGGACCCAGTAACCTTACAAAGTTGGTGGTTGCCCAAAATAAATTTTTGCGCAACATCACTGGTTTCCCGGTATCCACTCCCCTGATACCTCTCCACTATGACTTAGGGTCTCACAGCTTCGAGGATATGGCCAAATATAGATCAGTTGCTTACTGGAGGAGATTGTGGGTAACCCCGGAACTCTCCCAGTACGCCCAAGGCTTCCTCGAGGTTAGAGACTCGGATAAAGCTCATAAAATATCATGGATGAGGGAAGTGAAAGCAATTTACATGGCTATGGGTCTATCTCCATTATGGGATGACCCTGTGAGGAATGTTTTCCCACCTAAGAAAACACTTTGCGATCTGTACTGGAACATGGTTGGGGCAAAGAGCTTTGGTCGCTGCATCGAACCATCTCTTACAACTGATTTCTTAGAACTCAAGCATGTACCGGCCCTAGAACCTTATTGGGATTGGATTACCATCCCAGGGGACCGGAAGAAGTACCATCAAATGAGGGTGGGGACATTACCACTAAATGCTTTAACTGCGAAATGGCGTGGAAACCAAAGTTCGTGGTGTCCCTTTTGTCCTGAACAAAGGGAAGACACTGGGCATGTATTGTTCGCCTGCCCAGAATATAACGCACCCAGAAGATCCTGGCTAAAACCGATTGGTGTTCAGTTAGGCCTCAAAACTGCTAGTGAGGCCATTAGGATTTTAAGAACTGATACCTCTCAGCCAGTTGTTATAGCCATGTCTAAATTCTTTCACTGGATGTGGATAATTCGGGCCGCAAAATGAGTTTGCAATAACCCCTTGGCCCGCTGTTACACGTTGCCAATCGACTTTGTAAAATGTACTATGAGACTGATGTATTTGGCATTGAATAAATTTCTTTTTAATACTGTTTTATTCCTTTTAATATAATATTTTTAAAGATTGTAATCATGGATTTGATGAGCCAGTTTTTTCTTCTTTTTTTTTCTTTTAGATAAAGTTGAAATGATTAATTGTGGATTTTACTATCTGTTGTGTGGGGGGGCAAGTATGTAAATGTCTTTTATGATTGAAAAATATCGAAATTAAGACTATTTTGAATTTGAATTTGAATTTGAATCCATAGTCCATTTGTTAATCTTTTGTCCTTACTTTAGGAGTCTGGTGGGTAAGTGGATCATCCCACTGTGTAAACTAAATGGAACTGGACACTACCTCGAGGTACTGAGAATTTTAGCCACTGACATCTGCAGGGTGGTAGTCTTTGGTTTGGCCAGATTCTGGCACCCACTATGGACCAGAAGTTTCAAATGTATCATACAAATTGTTTTTTGAACTTTTTAAACTGTATTTATTGTATTTTTGTCTACTTCTGAATGATGACTTTTATTTTCATATTGTTTTTACTTGTGCTGTGTTATGTGCTTTGTAAAATGATTTTTATTCCCATAGTGTCTTAGCCTGTGCTCTATTACGTACTTTGTAAGATCTTTGTGATCGAAAATAAAGTTATTTGATGATGATGGTGGTATTATATATTTGTTAGGCTGAAGACTTTGGGGGTCATTAGGATGATGGGCGGACTTTGTCCTCCTGCCATTCTATCAGGAAACGGGACCGCCTGCCATAAGGGCGGGGGTCCCGTGGAGGCAATTAGGATGTGCCCCCCACAGTGGCCCTCGTCTACCCCCACGCTCCCATAATCAGCAAAGCACAAATGTGAAACAATATTTCAAGGTCCAGTCCCCACTGTGGAAGAGAGGCCATCATATACCCACCACTTGCCCCAAATTTTATGGGATATCCGAGGACAGCCCCAGGCAATATAGGTTGGTTCTTCCTGCTTGACTCACCTGTCCATTCCAGACTGCCACAGATTCAAACTAGGTGGTCGTGGTGATTTCCAGGAGTGTGCAATGTCTCTTTTGGCTACCAGGGATGCTAACCCAACCAGCGTTATGTCCCTTTGCACCCCCCAAAACTCATCCATATGACCTAGAATGGTCGTGCCCAGGGTCTGTGTGACTGATCTGTGTAAAATCTCAGAGAGGGCGTCACCAATGCGGGTCCAGTACTGGGTAAACACAGGACATTGCCAAACCATGTGGAAACATTCTGCTGTGTGGGATTGACATTGAGTACATCTAGAGTCAGAGAGAATACCCGCATGCTGGAATCATTGGGGTATCTTGTAGGTTAGGTGCAGAAAGTGTGGTTGGATTAGTATGAGCCTTGAAGATATCAGCATCTCACTAGGAGCCATGCAGGCTTTGGGTTATTCAACCTTTTCAGCTCAAATCGTCGCTGAGTGGGTCTAATGCCTCTGCTGCATTTCAAACAATTGCTTGATATAGTTGGGAGATATCCCCTCGACCCAGTACCACTATCAACAGTCACGCCTCCAAGGGTGTGAAGACCGGCACATAAGTGGGCTCTGTAGTGACAAAAGGCATGGCACAGCTGTAAATATCTGTGGAATTGATTGTGGGAAAGGGTAAGCTGAGTTTGGAGGTGTTAGAAATTGGGTCTCTAGTTGGTAGAGGTTTGTACCCTGTCCAAGTAGGGGCCACAATCCTAGTCAGGGTAGGTAAGATACACAACCTAAATTAACCTGTGCTCACCCTCCGGTAGCTTGGCACAGAGCAGTCAAGCTTAACTTGAGAGGTATTGTGTCAGGTATTTGTGAATCACGTAGATTACAGTAACACAGTGAAGACACCACAAAAATAATCCACAACAGTTTAGAAAAATATAGAATATATTTATCTGAGTAAAACAACAATACAAGTAGTAAAAAGTGAGATATTCATTTTTAAAGATTAAATGTGAATACAGTGCTTAGACATCACTAGCAGTCAAAAGGTTTCTTCGGATTGCGAGGGACCAGAACAAAACTAAAGTACAAGCCAACAGCGATGGAGGGAAGGCCGGCAAAAGAACCTATGCAGGGCCAGCTGAAAAGGTAACTTGTATGGAGCAAAATGTTGACTTCGGGCTCACAATACATCAGAATTGTCCTGTTAAGTTGGGCCACTACATCGGAGATGAGCATCACAGATAGAGTCGAAGATTCACCCCAGATGTGTATTCAGACAGGCAGAAGCACATAATGGTTACACTAAGAAAATACCAACTTTGTAAAAGTTGCATTTTCAGACTTACAATTTAACTTCCAAATTCACCATAAGCTGTGGTTTTTAAATTATGAGCCCATAGATGCCAAACACCAGATTTGCATCTGCTCCAATTTGGAAATTACACTTGAAGGTGTTCAAGGCAACCCCGATGTTAACCTATGGGAGAGATAAGCCTTGCAATAGGGAAAAATGAATTTAAGAGAATTTGCCTACCAGGACATGTAAATCTAAAGTACATGTCTTACTTTTTAAATACACTGCACCCTGCCCATGGGCTGCCTTAGATCTACCTTAGTCGTGAGTTACATGTAATAAAAAGGAATGTTTGGGCCTGGCAAGTATGTTAACTTGCCAGGTCGAAATGGCAGTTTAAAACTGCACACATATGCTGTGCAATGGCATGCCTGAGCCATGTTTGAAGGGCTACTGAGTGGGTGGAAAAATCAGTGCTACGGCACACTAGTAACATTTAATTTACAGGTCCTGGGCACATATAACGCACTTTGCTAGGGACTTACAAGTAAATTAAATCTGCCAATTGTGGATAAGCCAATATTACCATGTTTAGAATACCAAGCATATGCACTTTAGCACTAGTTAGCAGTGGTAAAGTGCCCAGGATCCTAAAGCCTGCAAAAAAAGTCAGCAAAACAGGAGGTCAGAAGGCAAAATGTCAGGGGAAACCACAGCAAGGATGCCAGGTCTAACAGATGTCTCCCCCAGCTGAAAGTGGGGAGATCTACCCAACCCTTTGGGAATTCTCATCACTAAGGCGGAAGAGAATAAGTAAGAGAGACCATCAGCATTGGTTTGGTCTTTGCCAGCACAATGTGCCACCGAAAAGTCAATTTCCTGTAGGGAGATGAACCACCTCAAAAGTTTGAGATTCTCATCGCTCATCTGCATTAACCATCTGAGGGGCCTGTGGTCTGTCTGAACCTGGAAGTATGTGCCAAACTGATATGGCCTTAGCTTATTCAGCGCCCAGACCACAACAAAGGCTTCCCTTTCAATGACTCTCCACCTCTGTTCCCTGGGAAGTAGCTTCCTACTGATGATGGATACAGGCCGATTTAGGCCTTCTTCATTTAGCTGAGAGAGCACAGCCCCTAAGCCATGCTCTGAGGCGTCTGTCTGAAAATCAACTTTTGGGAGAAATCAGGGGCCTGGAGCATGGATGCAGTACACATGGCTTCTTTCAGGATTTCAAAAGCTTTCTTTCACACCTCTGTCCTGATCACCTGATGTGGCTGCTTTTTGGAAGGCAGGTCTGTCAAGGGGGAAACACTGGTGCCATACCCCTTTATGAGTCTCTTGTAAAAACCAGTGAGGCCTAAGAAGGCTCTCACCTTTGTCTGAGTCTTGGGGGCTCTCAAGCCAGAATGGTATCATTTTTGAGCTGCAAGGGCTACACCTTGTCTCCCCTACTTGGTGTCCAAAGTAGATCAAATACCCTTGCCTTATCTGGCACTTACTGGACTTGATCGTCATGCCTGCGCTCAGCAGAGCCTGAAGCACTTCCTGGAGGTGGTTCAAGTGGTCCTCCCAACTGGAGAAGAAGACTGCAATGTCATCTAAGTAGGCGGCACTGAAGCTCTCCAGCCCAGCCAGGATCTGATTGACCAGCCTCTGGAATGTGGCAGCGGCATCCACCAAACCAAAAGGCATAACATGTAACTGGAACTGCACTTCTGGTGTTGAGAAGGTTGATCTCACTTTAACCCCCTCCGTCAAGGCAATCTGCCAGTAGCCAGATAATAAGTCAAACGTGCTTAAGAACCAGGCAGCACCAAGCCGATCTATAAGCTCCTCAGCTCCTCAGTATGTCTGTCCCGGTGACTGTGCTCATCAGCTCTATGGATGGGGTTTATGTCAGTCCTGGTGACTGTATCGATCCCAAGGTAGTCTACACAGAACCTGAGTTCATGTATGAAACCTGGACGGGCAGCCTCAAGGACCAACAACACTGGGCTGGACTATGGGCTGTTTTAGGGCTCAACAATCCCTAACACCATCATCCTTGATGCTAGCACTCACCTTATCAGACAGCCTGTAAATGCTGTTCTTTACAGGTGTGTTCCCCTGAGTATCAATATCATGGGTATACCATGTAGTAGGTCCTGGGGTAAGGGAGAACAAAGAAGCAAACTCCCCCAGCAAGTGGCAGCAGCCTCTCTATTAATCCAGGGTTAGTGTAGGGGAGAGGCTGACAGCCTCCACTATCCCACCGAGGGCTCTTGAAGATAGGAGGTCGGGAAGAGGTTCACTCTCTTCTTCCACCTTATTACCACTTACCAAGAGCATGGTAATCACAGACTTCTCACAGTGGGGCTTTAGGCAGTTCGCAGGAGAGACCTTCAAATGGATCCTTGGAGCTTTGGGGTCCAGCAGGTGGGTGACATCACTCTTAGACTCCTTCACCTCATAGGGCCCAGACCAGCGGGCTTGTAGAGAATGGGGCTCCACAGGCTCCATCACCCACACTTGATGACCAGAATGAAACTCAACCAGAGTGGTAATCTGCTCATACCATTGTTTCATGTCCTCCTGGCTAGCTTCCAGGTTTTCCTGGGCAAGCTTCCGTTAGCGGGATGTCTGGTTGTGGAACACCAGCATGTAGCCAACTACATCCTGGGGTGGCTTCTTGGGTGCTTGATCTCAGCCTTTCTTAACCAAACTGAGAGGTCCTCTCACAGGGTGTCCATATAGAAGTTAAAAAGGGCTGAAGCCAACCCCTTTCTGTGGAACCTCCCTATAGGCAAACAGATGGCATGGCAGGAGGACTTCCCACTTACTCCTCATGGGTTCAGGTAGACCCATAGTCATGTCTTTGAAGGTACAGTTGAACCTTTCAACCAACCCATTGGTTTGGGGTGGTAAAGAGTGGTGAACGTATAGGTCACAACACACTACTTCGACATGGCATTCATCTAGTTTGACATGATGTTGGTACCCCGGTCAGATACCACTTCCTTGGGGACAGCCATATGGGTAAAGATGCCCATCAATGCCAAGGCCACCATGGGTGCAGTGACTGTCCTGAGAGGGTTAGCTTCCCAGTACCAGGCGGCATGGTCCACCAAGAAAAGAATGAATCTGTTGCCCTGGGCTGTCTTGGGATCCAGAGGCCCCACAATGCTGATGCCAGCTTGCTCAAAAGGGGTGCTAACAACAGGAAAAGAGGGAACCTCCCCCAGACTTGACACTCACCTGGAGGGTAGAACAGGACCTACAGAATGCATCTTAGGCCATTCTCATTTGAGGCCAATAAAAGTGGGTGACATGCCTGTCAAAGGTCTTGTTTTGTCCAAAATTACCTGCCAGTGGCACATCATGAGTCAGACTCAGTAGACAGTGTCAAGATCACAACATTGCATGCTTACCTGGAAGTCTGCCCTGTTCGTTTCGCAGGGACATTATGGACCAACTTTCAAGTATCCTACCTTACTGCCAGTAAAGTGACTGTAGTGCAAGGGAGATTCAGTAGGGCACGGGGAAGAGGGCCTGATAAAGGACGCCATTATCGTCTTTACAATTGTTGATGTGCAAGGCAATAGGAAGGCAGCGTAAATTCTCTGGATTAATTAGTAGTCTAGGCTCTTCCCACCCGTGGTATATGCCATTAATAAGTCTGCTATGTATTCCTACCTGCGAACAACTGTCTGAACTCCAAATGTCCATTGGTGTAGTATGGATGTGATGTGGGGTACAATGTCTGGGATTCCCCTTTCGGTAGCAGGAGCGTACTCAGCCAAGAATGAGACTTTGTAAGAGAAAGACAAGAATTATTAAATCCCTCCCATAGGATGCACCTCTCAGTCTTCCCCCCACCACTGCGTTTGGTACTTATACATACAGCTTGCCCTCTGTTTAAGAACACTTCAGTACGCCGGCACCACAGTACTGTTAATACTCTCTTCGGGGGGAAACGACGAGTAGCAGTGGTATCTTGGCAGTCTTTGAATGATGTCCTGAATACACCACAGGATTACTATGATTAACAGTGTTAACAGTTCTAACAAGATAATACTATTCCCATGTTACTTCACAAGGTTTCTAGTACTCTTAGTATAACATAATATGTTCACAATCAATTTCAAGAATACCAGTATTCACTAAGTTCACAATTGTCTTCAAGTTGGCAATATTCACCAATTTCGCAAATAATTGCACTAAAAATGGTTCCTTGTTAAACTCAGACTTAAACATGTTCTAATACCTTACTTGCGTTGGGTACCGAAGAATGTAATCTCACGATGCAGTTTCTTTCCATGCAGAATCCTGTGCCTTGGAAGTGGCGCATTGAATACCTGCAGAAGCTGTAAGCACTGAATCAAAGAGTGGAGGTGAAAAAGAAAGCTTCCTTTGGTTTTATAATCCTTATTGCCTACTCGCTCTAGCAATCCAGACACTCTCCCACACACATTTATACAGAAGGGAGTCTGGTCATAGACCCAAAGCTTAAACCACAAATATGTGAAAAATATGTCTAATTTATTTTTCTATATTTAAAAGATTTCATTATAAAACATGAATTAAAACATTAACAAAACATATATTCTGTATATTATTCTAAAAACAAAATTTCAAATTGACATTCCATACACAGGTAAAAGAACCCCAAGAATATACAACACAGCCGCAAAGGGTACAATAGTGAATACACAACAAGACAATACACTTTGTGATAGACAGTACATATCCGTGTTTGAAGAAATGTTTAGCTGGAGCCAGATAGACTGGATCTCCTTTTTTATCTGTGGTTCAAGCCACTACACAGATTATGAAACACAGCTTTGACACGTTTCGATGGTGACCAGTTCATTTATACCATCTTTCTCAAGACTACAACATGGGACTCTCAAAGCCTTTAATGGTGCCTTAAATTGGTCCTAAACCTTAAATGTGATTTGTTGCTAGAACCTTTGATATTGTTTTTGCAACGGTTCTTTATCCAAGGTCCTAATTACCCAGGGGTTACGGAGTCTGCCACTCTCGTAAATTTAACTCTGTCCACTAAGGAATCCTCCATCTCAGGAAATAAGGGTTTGAATGGTCCTGACGTCTGTATATTTAGTCAGTCGTCCTTTACATCAATTTTCAGATCGTAGGGTACAATTCTTAAGATCACGCCTTTAATCAATTTGCCCTGAAATCATTCCATCCAGCGTTTTCTCGCTTCGCCGTGCACACTTTGAGACCTGATTTGAGACCTGAGGTTCCAGTGGAAATCCCCCACACAAGGTAAAGAATCCAGGAAATGTGCCTGCCTTGAGCAATGAATCCCGAAGGCAAACCACCTTCAGGAAGTCGGTGTTGCATTAAGTACTGGTGCCACACCCAACATGGCTGCTGTGATGCCATCATGAACTTGCGAGATCTGGGTGGCACGTACACACAACCCCATGAACAGACATGAAAGATCACAAAACAAGTGCTTGAACAAAATGGAATGCTACAGTCTAATACATGCAGTAACTTTACTAACACGTTGGATGGCAATAGTCCCGGCAGTTTGTACCTCCCTACTCTTGTGTGTCCTCTGCACCAGGCTGAGGCCCAGGCAGCTGGGGACGCCTATGGAAAGCACCTGATCTACTGGGAGAATGATGTCCTATATAGTGAGCCTAAAGTTCCTGAGCCTGGTGCAACACATATGTTGGTGATACCCCAGCGCTTTAGGACCTTTCTGTCATGATCCCCAGCACACTGTCATTATCCCTCCCAGAATGCACATATGACAGGACTTAAGTCCTGGTTTCCTCATTTGAAAAGCCCACTCCTATCCTGTGCAGCCAGCACTGCTGTGCCACTATGATGATCATGTAGCACCCATATAATGTGACATATCATCTGTGAATGTTGTGTGTGTGTGTACATTTTGCCATCACTCTTTCTGCTCCTTGCAGAACTCTTCCCTGGAGGGACTTCCTTCCTGCTGTCAATTGGACAGCTCAGGAAGGTTCCCCAGTTCAGCCACATCTTCCCCTGTAGGTACCAGGGCTTCTCCCTCAGGTTTCACCTCCTCCCAGATTATGGACATTTCAGGAGTGGATTTTCTGCTCCCCTTGCCCTTCCACTTTTTGACAGATAACTGGGCCATTGTTCCAGGCTCCAGGTCCTTCTGACCACCCTCACAAGCTGCCATTGTCTGTGTGTTCAGGCACACTGACTCAGGCAACTCCTTCATCTCCATGTGTGACCTGATCTTCACACCCTTCCAGATGGTGTGCTTCAGGTCATTGCCCAGCAGACATTCCACAGGTGTAGACGGACTCACAGCTACATTCAGCAGAAACTGAGACATCCCCCACTCAAAGTGAACCACAGCCACAAGGTAGTGGCTCTCACGGTTGTTCGCAGCAACAACTTGGCGGAATGTGTTAGGGCCTACCTGCTGTGAAGATACCAGATGACACCTGATGGTAGTCATGCTAGCTCCTGTGTTCTCAGAAACTCCACCCTCTGCCTATTGATGATAATGATAACGATAAAAGCATTTATGTAGAGCATGGCTACCCGCAGGCATCCCAGCACTAGTAGCAGCAGTTGTAGGGAGTTCCACCAGCTAAGGGAATAACAAGGTCTTTAGCAGTTTACGGAAGGTTAGGTGGTTGGTTTCCTTTCGCTGATGGGGTGGGAGGGAATTCCAGAGCTTGGCTGCGTTAAAAGAGAATAGCCTACTCCCGCTTCTGGCTTTCTAAATCCTTGACAGTGACAAGATTCATAATCTCTGAGCGAAGGCATCTGTTGGGCCGGTAGGACTGAATGATGGTGTGGAGAATGGTGGGGCCTTTTCCAGCTAAAGCCTTGTGGACAATACACAGAGATTTGAAATTAACTCTCTCCCAGATGGCGAGCCAGTGGAGCGATTTCAAAGCAGGTTTAGCTGAGTGATGGTTGGGAGTGCCTAGTAGAAGTCTTGCTGCCCAGTTTTGTTTAGTCTGCAATTTGAAAAGAGTTGTGATAGGAGCACCCAGATAAAGGGCCATACCATAGTCCAACCGGGACAAGATAAGGACCTGGACCATTGATGGATACCCACTGACTGTGCTTCCTAGTATTATCAGGCATGTGGGTTTTTTGTACCATCTCACCATTACCCAGGGACACTAGGGTTACCTGTACGCTCTCACCAGCACTATCTAGCACTATCTCCTCCCCAAGAGCAACACAAGCCAATCCCAGTGACTGCCCACTGGTGGGGGGCTGTGCCTGCTTGGGACAGTTGGTATCCCGTTTGTAGTGCCCTTCCAGCTGGTAATCATAGCACTTCACAAAAAACCTTCAATGCAGGCTTACCAGCAGGGAAGGTTAATCTTTTTAGGAGTCTGGGAACCCTGACCCATGAAACACTTTTGGGGCCTTTTAGAGAACTCCTTGCTCTTTTTGTCCCCTCCTCCTTCTTTTGCTGGGAACCCTGTTCACCCATGTGGTGATCCCAACCAGATACCTTTCTGTGGACCCTGGTGCTGACCCAGTGGTCCACCTCCTCAGCAAGCTATCTGGGGTCAGCGAGCTTACTATCAACAAGGTGTTTGTGCAGATCTAGAAAGCAAAGACTGAACACATGTTCTGTTGCAAACAAGCTATACAGCACCTGATAATATTTTACCTCACTGCCCTTCAACCAACCATCCTCTGCCTTGCAAAAATAATCCACACAATCCAACAAGGTCTATTGGGAAATCTTCTGACCATCCCTGAATTTCTGTCTATATTTTTCAGGGGGCATGCTAAACTTTCTAATTAGGGCCCCCTTCATGGGGGGACACCTCATCCTGTCACTCCCTTCTAGGGTCAGTAGACTGTCCCTACTCTCACTAGTTATATGTCTCCAAAGACTCACCGTGCAATCTGTCTCAGGGACCTTGTTCATTTGGAGCACAATTTCGAAGGCCTCAAACCATCTGCACATGTCATCACCCACCACAAAAGTAGACACCAGATCCTTGGGTATGTAGGTCCACCTCTCAGAGGGCATGGAAGAAATGCTGTAACCTTCACTGCTGCGCTCCACCTGCCTGGCTTTCATGTCCAGCTCTCATGCTCAACTCCCAAGCCACACTGTAAACAAAGAGAGCCCGTCCATCTCTTGGGACTTCCTTTACACTCCAGGTTTTTGGAAAGCAGTAAGTTTAGATAACCCTCACCCACCAGGGTTTCCCCTTGGTGGCATGCTTCATCATTGGTTTCTTCCTATTCTGCTGTGGATTGGGGCGTGCTGCAACCTACGAGTTACGTGGGAGAACTTTTGATGTTGTCCATAGTAGATGAGAAGGAAAATATGAGTGAGGAGTTTGTGTGGAGAATTAAAAAGCCTGGCTAGTAGAAAAAAAGTTTTTATTCATACCGCTATCTGGTATGGGTAAAAGAAATGGGGAAAGGTTAAACCCTTATGGACGTATGTTCCTGACTTTCAATGGTCTACATGTTTCAAGCCCTACCGCAAGGTTATTCATCAGGACCAGGGGTTGTTACTCCCTGATACCTCTCCTGTCAGCACTTAATTGAAATGTTAATGCTTGCTAGAAAACTGAAAGGAATATACATATACGTACAGCACTGATTTAGTGTTATATCTGGAAGATATGTAAAATGCCTAAATTCTGCATCATGAGTCCAAAATGGGGAGAAAGGGACACCTGTAGTCACACTTACACTAAGGCTACTCCCTTGCACACTCGCATAGGGAAACGTCTGCCCATGGCGGGAGTAATAACTCTTGGTGCTGATGAATAGCCTGGGGTAGAGCTTGAAACATGTAGACCTCTGAAACTCAGGAACATAAGTCCATAGCGTTTCAACTTTATCTACTTTTTTAATCATACCGTATAGAGGTATGAATAAAAACTTTGTTCCTACTAGCCAGGTATTTTTAATTCTCCTCACAAACCCCCCAACTCCTATTTTCTCTTCATCTACTGTAGACAACATCAAACGTGCTCCCACGTAACTCGTAGGTCGGAGCATGCCCGATTCTGCAGCGGTACAGGAAGAACCCAATGATGAATCATGCACCCAAGGGAACACAGGTGGGTGAGGGTTATCTAAAGAAAACATTCTGTTTTCCAAAAACCTGGAGTGAAAAGGAAGTCCTAGGAGATGGACGGGCTCTATTTATTTACAGTACGGTTAATAGGAGGATGAGTCCTTTTGTCCATCTCCTCTACCTCACCCCTTTTTTATTTACGTCAGCTCCTGAGCCAACATTAATTTATTTTCTTCCAGGGCCAACCTTGCTTTCTTTTCCACCTCCTCCATGTCCAATCTCTTTTTAATCTCCTCTGTTTCCATGGTTAGCTTTTTTCCCCCTAAGGCCTTCTCTCTCCAATTTGAGCTCAGCCAGCACCAATTTAAAGTTTTTCTCCTCCTTCATATGCTCCCGCTCCTCTTTGGACAGGAAAATTAAATGAGCAAAACAGGAGGTCAGAATCCGAAACATCAGTCCGGGGAAACCACACCAAGGATGCCAGGTGTAACAGGAGTTCGTCAAATGAGTACATGAAACACCCATGCTGCACATCTCCTAATATTGTAATTGTGATTAGGTCCCAATGGCAAAAGCACCCTAATCGTGCAATATTGTCAAACCAGTGTCTCTTCCAAAGGGGTTTTTTGAGTCAGGTGTCTATCCCAGGTAGTATATCGTATTGCTGCCCTCCACACCAGGAATATCATCCTGGTGAGCTCTGGGAAAGTAAGGGGGACCGGTAGGCCATCTAAGTAATTCATCACCCGTTCAGGCCAAGGCCGGACAATTCAAATTACTATGCAGGTTCGTTCCACCCACTGGTCACCCAGTCATTTATGAACAGTAGGTGACACGCCCAGATGTCCACCATAACAAGGCGCCATCATATACCACGCATAGCCACTTGGCCTGAGAGATGCGGAGGGGTATCCCCTCCACAAAACGAACTGAAACAGTGCTGTCACCTCGTTAAACAATGTATTGGGTATTTGGAGTAGGAGGATCTGCAAGATTTAGAGGAACTGGGGGAGTATTATCATTTTGATGAATGCAACTCTGCCCAAGATGTTAAGAGGAAGATTATATTATCACAAAATAGAGAGGTGAAGGATATGCTCCTGTACATCCCTCCGACAAAAAGCTAGTGTATCACAACATGGTACAGTGCTGATAAGATAAACCAAAGTATCAAAAGGAAGACAGTTTCCTACATTTTGAGTAAGCGCGGAAAGCCACCATTTATGCAAGAGGATGCCTCACATACATATGCCTCACATACATAATAGTGTCATGCTTCATCATCAACTTCCTCTCATCGCCCTGGTAATACCACTGGGGCGGACTCGAACTCCTTGAAGACTTGGAGATAGGAGGGAGTTCTTGAATAAAACTACTGCACAAGGCAGGATCAGATAATCTAAAAATGCCTTAGAATTTCTCAGTTATTACCTTTATTAGTGAGGACTCTATGTATGTCTAAAAACACTGTATGAGGTGGGTAAGCAGAAAACAATGATTCAAACCTGTCTTATATCCTGGTGATACTTTGGTTTATCTTAAACACACTGTACCTTATTGTGATACACACAAAGGAGGTTCTGCCATGTAGCTAGGCTGTTTTAGTCCCCTTCAGAACGGGAGTAAGGTTAAGAGTACAAGTGAGCTTAGTTTTGTGGATATGTAGAATCCTAAGTATTTAAAGCTCAGGCGGTGAACGGGTATACCAGCCTGCCAGTCAGGTGAAGCGTGGACTTCTCGTAAAGGAATAAGGAGGAACTTCCCCCTGTTTATACAAAGTTTGGGAGTTTCTCCAAGAAGTTGGTGGATCTCAAAAGCAAGCCGGAAACCCCAGGATCAGCAAGGAGGACATTGTCTACATATAGTGCAATCATATCCTCCGATGCTCCACTCCATCTCCACCCCTGCATCCAGGCATCATAGTGGATTATTCGGGCCAGAAGATTGATGGTGTTATCACGTAGTTCCTATGAATCTATATAGGATCTGTGCGTTCAGACCACATGAACTGTGGGATTGGTGTCCAGACTGATTCCAGACACCCCCACCGGGTATGTTCGCCTGTATACCAGCTGGCTCACAGTGCCACTGTAAACTCCTGTTACCAAGGAGAGGATAGTTCCTGGCAACTATCGAACATGACAACCCTGTCCCATCAGGGATCGAGGAAACAGAACAGTACTTTTTGCTCAGTCACTTGTGCTCACTTTGATCTCAGAGAGATACACAGAATAAATGGTGGGGACATTTTCAATAAGTATTTATTAAGACAGCATAATTCTAGTGTAAAATAGGTGTGCTGAAACAACCACAAGACAGAAGCAGATATAAATAAGCACCAACAGAGTAAATGGATGGTAGAGTTCTACCATAGTGCTGAAACAATGAGTATAGGCAGGTATATAAATACATGGCAATTAAAATGTGCACTCCTATGATGCAACCATAACTTGATGTACCTAAGTGTACCTAGCATGTATGTAGGTGTATCCCCCTAGGATGAGACCAACCCCATTACCTGGTGCGAGAGAATGAAGGACCCCATCTAGGTCTTGAGATGGGCACCCCGCGAGGGATGTCAGACCACTGCGTACTGGAGTGTCTGTGTGCAGGAACCTCAGCGTCTTGCGTCAGTGTGTCAGCATGGAAATATTTCTCCTCTGCCTACCCGAACAAAGATGTGGTGTATATATACCCAAAAGGTACCCTCAGGGGATTCTACCTTGCTGTGTCATGTCGGCCGAGGATGACAGAAGGGGTAACCCTTATACATAGTTACTATGCAGAAGATGGTAATCCTGCTGTGATTCTGAGAATCCTTATGCAAAATTAATGAGGCTAGTTTTTGGGGAAAACCACAATACATTTATTCAGCGCTTAACTAGGTAAAAGGTCAATACCATAACCCATTATGTAGTACAATGGTAGGGTAAATGTAGGTGAAGGGTCAGGTGACTACTCAAGCCTATATTGGGGTACCCTATGAAACATAAAGTATGAGAGTAAAGAGGAGCAGAGGGGGCACTCCTACGGGGTCCCTCGCTTGACTGGAAATTCATGAAAGAGTACACCATTGGCAAGGACCTGGGCCTTCGGCCATTAATACAGAAGTGTCACCATGGGACGGAAATGGAGACCAAAGCCTACCTGGAGCAGCACTGTCCCAATTTAGCTCCAGTCAACGGTGTCGAAGGCTTCTTCATAGCTGACAAGCAACAAAGCTGTTGCCTCCTTGACCTCTCCAACATGGACCAAAGCCACAGGTTGCCGATGAAAAAAGGGCCTGATTCACAAAAGTAAACTTAGACCAAAAGTCTAAGTTTAGACCTGAAGTCTAACTTTAGACCTAAAGTCTAACTTTACTACCACTAAAATTGGACTTTTGGTCTAAGTTTAGACCGACAGTCTAACTTTGACCAAAAGTCTAACTACTACTGCTAAAGTTAGACTTTCTGTCTAAGTTTAGACCAGAGGTCTCACTTAGACCAAAAGTCTAACTATACTACTACTAAAGTTAGACTTTTGGTCTAAGTTTACTTTTGTGAATCTTGCCTAAAGTGTCTAGTGCTGCGGTCCGGCCTAAAGGCACACTGATCGAGGTGGATAAAGACATGGAGGGCTGACTGCAGCCCGGTCCCAAAATGTTGGTGCATATTTGAATGTCTGTGTTCATTAAGGAGATGGGTCAATAGGAAGCACCATCTGTTGATCATTGGTCTGGTTTAGGGATGACGACAATGGTTGCTAGGTTGAGCTCTAGAGGGAAGGTCTCCAACTTCTCAGCCTCTGTATCAAACTCCAATGGGCACAGAATGCAGCTGCCAGATTGCTGATGGACATTGCCAAATTCCAGCCTATTGCCTATGGCTTAAAGAAACTTCACTGGCTTCCCATGATAAAGAGGACAGAATTCAAATCCCGCTGTCTAGTTTACAAGGCTCTGCCGGGAACCGGACAAATTTTTCTGAGACAACTCTTTTCTTGGTACCAGCCTGCTATAAACCTACGTTCATCTGAGTGCAAACATCTTCAGACACCCACATATAAGAAAGCACGTTGGGGAGGAAGAACCTTCATTCTGGGTACAGTGAAACAGTGGAATTTACTCTCAATAGAGATTAACCGCTTAACCGCGGCAGCAATTCCGCAGCGGTTTGATTAGGTGGGCGGGGCAGCGTCAGCCAACGGACGTGTGCAGCACTACAAAGGTAGTGCTTGCGATGGCCGTTGGCCGACGGGCGCATAGAAAGGGCTAAGAACAGCCCGACATTACTCACTTTCAGGAAATCACTAAACACCTGGTTATTTGCTAGCTAAATTCCACTTTCATTATCCAGATGCCGGTTGACTATCCGCTGAGCGTCTAGACGCCCCCTGGGCAATCGTGCGTTATATAAATCCTACAATCAAATCAAATCATATAGAGTCAGAGAAGATGTGGGGTAATAATGTCTCACAGTTTATAGTGGTATGCAAGAGGGAAGTCATCTGGGCCTGAAGCGTTACTGGTTTTCAAATCCGAGTTGGTCGCCTGGATTTCATCTATTGTGATTGGTACATCTAGGTTCTTCTGGTGGAGTTGTGCCAGATGGGAAAGGGGCACATCAGAGAGCAGTGATTGTGCAAGTTCAGGGACCAGCAGCAGCTGATGGGCATTGACAAATTGATGACTGAAGGTAATGCTGTTATGCCGGTACATGCTGCAACGCTAAACAAAAGCTGCGTGATTGATTGATAGTCACTCCGCTTCCTGATTTTTTAAATCGTACCTCATCTGACAACGCAGAACATCGAACGCATGTTCGAGAGAAATCCACTTTTTAAATTCACTGCGCCGATTTGATTTTACTAAATTGCACTAAGTGAAGTTAATTGTGGAAATTCAACTTGTAAATACCTTGAGACAGAAAGAATAATTTGGGTCCCCTGTAGCCCCGGTCCTCCACAAGCGCTAAGCTTGTATGTGGGGAGGGTGCAGGGCGGTACCTTCTTCCGGCTTCCTGGCTGGGGCAGGCACAGATTGGGCAAACTGAGTTGTAGAGGCGGAGCTGAACAAAAGCCCGGCCTCTACAAAAGCCCTTCAACACTCAGAGTCTTTCTATTGACAAATTGATGACTGAAGGTAATGCTGTTATGCGGGTACATGCTGCAACGCTAAACAAAAGCTGCGTGATTGATTGATAGTCACTCCGCTTCCTGATTTTTTAAATCGTACCTCATCTGACAACGCAGAACATCGAACGCATGTTCGAGAGAAATTCACTTTTTAAATTCACTGCGCCGATTTGATTTTACTAAATTGCACTAAGTGAAGTTAATTGTGGAAATTCAACTTGTAAATACCTTGAGACAGAAAGAATAATTTGGGTCCCCTGTAGCCGCTTGTTTGTGGGGAGGGTGCAGGGCGGTACCTTCTTCCGGCTTCCTGGCTGGGGCAGGCACCGATTGGGCAAACTGAGTTGTAGAGGAGGAGCTGAACAAAAGCCCGGCCTCTACAAAAGCCCTTCAACACTCAGAGTCTTTCTATTGACAAATTGATGACTGAAGGTAATGCTGTTATGCCGGTACATGCTGCAACGTTAAACAAAAGCTGCGTGATTGATTGATAGTCACTCCGCTTCCTGATTTTTTAAATCGTACCTCATCTGACAACGCAGAACATCGAACGCATGTTCGAGAGAAATTCACTTTTTAAATTCACTGCGCCGATTTGATTTTACTAAATTGCACTAAGTGAAGTTAATTGTGGAAATTCAACTTGTAAATACCTTGAGACAGAAAGAATAATTTGGGTCCCCTGTAGCCCCGGTCCTCCGCAAGCGCTAGGCTTGTTTGTGGGGAGGGTGCAGGGCGGTACCTTCTTCCGGCTTCCTGTCTTGGGCAGGCACCGATTGGGCAAACTGAGTGTAGAGGCAGAGCTGAACAAAAGCCCGGCCTCTACAAAAACCAGTCACATCATATGACGCGCAGCGTAGACGCGCAGCAGCCGCGCCAAAGCTGCGCCAAAGACTAGCCTAAGACATGCCCGTCTGGGCCCGTCCGGGACAGGACGGGGCATGGGGCAGAGAATGCTCCACAGACAACTTCCCAGGTATGAGCTCCATGCAACTTAAAGCTTTACGTCCCGCTCCACATCATGATTGTATTGTACTTTCACCGCTGGGCGTCACACACTGCCCTAACTGTAACATTCAACTTACTAATATCCAACCTTACCCGGACCCAGAAAGTCATACCCAAACCCTATCCAAACGCCTCAAACGCCCCAAACGCTCGAGCGGTCCCTACTCCTTTTTTTCCGTAAATTGCAGATCCCTGCCACAACACAAACTAGATATCTTCACCCTTCTAGTAGAAGAGGCACCTAGTGCTCTCTTCCTCACAGAAACTTGGCTACACGACAGCGCCGGCCCGGATGTGGCAACAGCCCTCCCAGCCAACTATGCCATAGCAAGAAAAGACCGACAAGGCCAAGTGGGCGGGGGTATTGCGATCATATACTGCAAAGATTTTATTTGCAACTTGCTCCCAGTGAACATCCCAGACTGTGAAGCTGCCTCCTTTCAAATTACTCTGAACCCAAATTTTACGTTCTCCAGCCTCTTAATATATAGACCTCCCGGGTACGCTACTACCTGGACAGCCAACCTAGCAAACTATATCTCTCCATTTCTTTTAGACTACAAAAATGTTACACTCCTAGGAGACCTAAATCTGCATCTTGAGGACCCAACCAACCTGGCCTGTTGCAATCTGATAGAAGATCTAATGGCCTTAAACCTATCACTCCTCAATTCCGGCCCCACGCACAAGGCAGGACATCTACTGGACCCCATAATCTCAAATCTCCCAGAATTACAATGGACTCTAACCAGTCCTATATGCTGGTCAGACCATCACCTTATCAGTTTCAGTCTAGCCAGAACTCCCTCCCCCAGAAATACTACACGCCCTTCAAACCCCATGAGAAACTGGAAACTACTCGACATTAATAAACTGAATCAAGTGCTAACAATTAGCACACCCTCCCAGGATCAAAACGTGGAAAGTCTAGCTATAACCACAAACCAGTGGCTAGAATCTGCAGTCAACCAATGCCTCCCTCTATCAAAGGCAAACAAAAACTTCCACCGCCCCCCAGCCCCCTGGTTTAACAAACTTCTCAAAGTTGAAAAATCTAAGTGCAAAGCACTAGAAAGAAACTGGCGTAAAGATTACAACCCCGAAAAAAAGATTACATACAATAAGGCGAGAAACGCATATCACTCTTCTTGCATCAAAGCACGGGCCCAATATGTGGCAAACTCCATCAACAATGCCACAAATAAAGCGAAGACCCTATTCAATACAGTAAAGGACCTAGCTGGGGCCCAAACAACTGCTACTGCCCATCCCCTAACCAAAAAACAATGTCAGGACCTTGCGACATTTTTTAATGATAAAATTGAGACTATTATCATCAACATCATGACCAGGTCCTTCAGCAACTGCTCACACCAGGATATTCCCAGGAGGGATTGAGAATGAGTTGGTGAACTAACATCCAGTTGTGAATAGAGTTGAGAGTAGAGTTGAGTAGTGAGAGATCTTGTGAGGAAGACACCTTGAGGTAAATTTGAGTGTCATCCGCATAGAGATGGTAAAGGATTCCAGCTTTGCTTAGGAGGTTCCCTAATGGTTCCAGATAGAGATTAAACAAAGTGGGTGCAAGGATAGAACCTTGAGGGACGTCTTGACCAACCACTAATGGAGACGAGAGACTGTTCGCTATCTTGATCATTTGGGATCTGTCCGAGAGGAATGAGGCAAACCATTTAAGCACTGTGCCTTCCTAACCCATTCTCTTTTGAAGAGTATTAAGGAGGGTGTTGTGATTGACAGTGTCAAAGGCTGCAGAGAGGTCAAGGAAAATCAGAAGGCACGATTCCCCTGAATCGAGTATATGCAGTGCATCATCAATCACTTGTGGCAGGGCTGTTTCAGTGCTGCAATTTTTAATAAAGCCAAACTGGAACACATCAAGGAGATTATTGTCCATTACGTGTTGGGAAAGTTGTTTTGAAGCACATTTTTCAGTGATTTTTTAAAGAAAAGGGAGATTGGTGATGGGGCGGATGTTGTTGAGGTCGTTGGCATCTGCGGAGGTTTTTTTTAGAAGAGGGGTAACCTGTCCTGTTTTGAGGACAGCTAGGAGGGATCCTTGACTGAGGAAGAGATTAACTAGCCTGGTCCAATTAGAGAGAGTATTGGTACATAAATCAATGGCGATGACACTACGGATGGGGTCAGAAGAATGGTTGGAGGGTTTGGTTTCAAGGATGCATTTGAGGAGGTCATCTTCTGAGATGGCGGCAAAGTTCTTCCAAGTGACTAAGGATTTTCGCTCCTCAATGGGGGTGGGTGACCTGATCCACCAGTGATTTTACCTTTTCATCAAAGAATATAGCGAATTCTGTTGCTTTCTTTGAAGCATCCTCAGGTTTGATGGTTTGGGGAGAGCAGTTTGGGTTTTTGATGAGGTCGAAAAGTTTTTGCGGTCTATTTTTAGCTGAGTCAAGGAGGGGTCTGAATTATGGGTTTACTGGCTGCCAGAGTGTTCCAGCCCTCCGAACCGTTCACTCATTGGTCTAAAAATAGGAATTCAGTTCTTTGGAGAGGTGATCCACAAGCACTTCATCTATGAGGAACCCGCCGTTTAGACGCCTCATCAGTCTTTTATTGCACAACAGAGCCCGAGACAAAGCAGTAGGGAAAAGTGCTCAGAGATGCCACGGGGGAGCATGCCAGCCCCTAACATAGATCATACATATACAGTCTGGAGAAATATGTATTTAATGCAAGGCATAGTTTTCATAGATGCAGAGATATGAGTAGAGGCTCTCTCCCGCAGATTCCACACCCTCCAAATATTGCAGAGTCCTAGGGAGTCTGCCCAGGAGTTAAGAGTCTTGGAAAGGGCACGCTTATATAACAAGGAAGGGTCAGAAACATCCAGGTAAAGATTTGAGATAGTGTTAAAGTCCCCACCAATGAGTAACACCCCATATGGAATGCAATATGGTTTTAGCAGTAAATCTGAATGCGTATCCAAATTTAGTGGCCATTTCAATGGAAAATTTAGTTATCTGTAAATAACCGTGTGATACCAGATGAACAACAGTGCCCCTCATCTTTCAATAGCCCAACTTTCACATTCATTACATTTATTTTATAGCACCACTCACATTAAAATGTTGGCTGTCAGAGTGCTCAACATTACACATTTTCTGCAGAGACAGCAAATCATATAAGTGTGTAAATCAATGCATAGGAAATATTACCTAAAACAATGAAGGCTAATGGGTGTAGAAGCCATCTGCCATCCCTACTGGTAGGTAATACATTTCAAGAGTGCTTCAGCTGGAGAAACACAAACTCAGAATTTAAAAAATAAATCAGTGTTTGAGGCCATCTATACTAATAAGAAATGTATCACTACCTAAAGGAACCCTTTTTAGCAATCATAGAATAACAAAAGATTGAGGAAACAATTTTGTACCCTCTGCTGTGCAGTTTACCTGTTGCTCTTGGAAGGACTGTAATGCACACACTGAAAGTAACAAAAAGATAACCATGTCAAAAACATAAAATACATACGTATGATCTGCATGATACATGTTGTGTAGGGTTTCTTGTATCTGCCCCGATGTTCCTTAAATTTGCACATCTGTCCTAGAAAATTCAGACATTCCTGCTCAACACTCATCCTTGCTAAATTCTGAGCCTTGTGGCTGTTCCATTCCACAGCTTTCTTTTACCATGTGCCTTGTGAGAGCTGTAGTTTTAGTTCACTTCCATTGAACAAACTGAACTGTGGTTTCTTGGCACATGGAACTCATTAGTGACAAACCTGATGAGGCGCCTTTCCTGCCAATTGGTCAATGCTATGCAGCTACCCGTGGAGCACGCAGTGGGCCCTGTTATAGGGTGGCCCCCTTAGTGCAGCATTAGGTACATACCCGTGCTCTGTCACTGGGACCCCTTCCAATGGGAGTCCCTTCTTGTCCTGCACCTCTGCGGCCTCATATCCAGTGCACAGTGGGTGGGGGCAAGTACTTATACCTGCCCCCACCCACTGGACATCCTCTTTGTTCCCCGCTGGACATGGTGTGTCTATGTCTCGCTGTTGGTCGCGTTGCGCCTGAGCCTGGTGATGGTCCTAAAGCATTAGGAATTCCGGTGAGTGTAGGTATGCCCCGCCCCCCCTCCGCTGAGCAGTGGTGCAGTTTCCCAGTATTAGGGGGCGCCTCCATTCACGTTCCATGAGATGGAGGGTTGCTGAATCAGTACGCAACTTACCCCGACTTAGTCACATATGGTATTTGACTCAGTGATGCGTCTGGGTGTTTCAGGGGCACGCAAGGCTGTAAGTAATCTCAAAAAGGTTTGCGTATCCGTGTCTCACCAGGCCGCGGGGGTGGTGTTGTGGTGTCATCATGGACGATTTCCTGGTGGTGTCTCGAGCCCCAGATGCCAATTGCTGGGGGACCGTAATGAAGTAGCGCTTCGTGCCACAAATTGACTCAGACAGTTTCCCCTTGGACATGCGGTACCTATCTTTGGCTTTGGTATTGTTGTGATGAAATTGGGGTCCTTATATCATGTCCCGCCCACCTTAAGCAGCTGGTTTCTCCAGGCTACTGGTGGTTCAACTGTCTGGAGGCGCGATAGTGCGGTTTCAGGAGTGGGAGGAGCAAATGAGCGGTATGGAGGAAGAGCATGTGGTCACGCCTTTTGAGCCAGGCCGGTTGATCACCTTGTAGAGGTACGGTGGGTACTGGTACTGCCATGAGCGCAGGCATGCCAGTACAGACTTGTGGCAACCCATCCTCTGGTTTTCTAGCCAAGCTCTTGAAGTTTTCCGATTGGTGGTGGTCGTCGCGTGGACAGTTTTTGAGGTGTGGCAGTGGGGTTTCTGTTGCGGGTGACTGGGGTCACAGGTGTAGTGGGGGGTGAAGGCTTGCAGAATTTGATTGGCCACTGGTGGACTGTGGGTTGCTGGCAGGGCACCATCATGCATGTTGTCTTGAGGCCGGCACCTCCCCCTGTTTCCTATCAGGGATGTATTGGCCGGGACCCAGGATACTGAGCACCCACTCCCCTGACAGGCCGCAATTCCTACCACCGTACAGATGTTGCCTGAAGTTGGATACGTGTTGATAGGGCTGAGGCTCCCGCACTCGGGCTGGGCCTCCGTGGTCAATGCACAGGCAGTGATTTCACATGCCTGGGTTTCCTACTGCCCAAGTGGCAGTTCAGACGACCAGGGAAATCTGGGCATGGTGCGGATGTCGGCATCTTGTTGGGCTCCTTTACTCGATTGGGGGTCATGCTGATCACTTATGTTTCCCCCTGGCCAGCAGTGTGCGAAATCCTGCTGCCAGGTGTACACCAACAATCCTTACAACAAAGCCATAGTTGTTGCTTATTTACCTTATGCAACTATCAAACATTGACAAAGTCAAAAGTCCTGGCTTGCTGTAGGTGTAATGGTATGTGTTGATTATGTATATGGATGCAATGACAGAAGAGGCAGAACTATGTGGCACACTATGCTAAGCAAAGATTTCAGTTTAAATGTTTTAATCCAATGCCAAAGAGAAAGCCTCAAGTGTTCGGGCCAGAATCACTAGGCCACTAGGTGGCATGACAAAGTACTTTAAACGTGCAGGTAGCACATTCGAAAATGGTGCATGCTAATTATTCCTTACGGTCTACCTTGTGCCAGTCAAATGGGGATAAAGGGCACAATAGATGAACATGCTTGTTTTAATCAATACTTTGCTGGAGTTGGAAGGGATTATTTGCCTAATTCTGATATGCCCTTGACAATTATTCTTCGACTTGAAATGTGTCCAGGTCCACTTTGTTTTTGAGTTGGGTGGGGTAAGTTGGCGAACAGCTGTTACTTATCCTTGACAGTTTAAATGGCATGTGTAGTGAGGGATGGCTGTTCTGCGTGCATGGGCAGGTGATTTCTTTGTGGGCTTAGCGTTGCATGCTACTCTGCATTGGTTTAACTGACTACTGTGATGCATGGGAATGTTTTTGCAGGCATGCGCAGAGTGAAGGGTTTTTGGATACCATTCAACACCATACATTTAAACTGGTTTAGTAATCAGGCCATGGAGTGGCTTCATGACTCTCTGGTTCTGGAGATGGTTAGTTTGTTGGCATGCCATTCTAGATGTTTGTTGCAAGCTCACACAGTTTGTGGTTCTGCTCTCCTATGGCAACATCTTTAATAAAACAGCTGGACGGACTTGTTCCTTTGTGGTAGATAACAGAGCAACATTGCTGTGGCCAGGTGGGCTCAGATTGAAGGGCTGAAATCTTTCTCACAGTTTGGGTTATGATTTGTGATCAGGATATATTTTGCCTTACAGGCAAAGGGACTGCAGAGTTAGATAATAAAAGTGGAGCTGAACCTATCGGTGGGTGTGTCCATACTGGTAAATCCAAGGGGGATTACGAGGGTGTGACACTGGTGCTTATGAAACCCAGGCAGAGCAGGGGTAGATTATTTGTCAAGTAGGCCCACAGCACTCCAACTGCACGCCCCTAGCACTGGGATTAAATTGACCCCACTTGCATTACTAGAATATTGAAAATTCATATTGTCATTTCCTCATACGGGTCAATGAACCCACATCGCTAGGTCCTTATAGGCATAGTAATGCGCGCAATGGTCCTCTATTTGCTGCTCTTTCCAGGTTCCCAAGAAGGCACCATATGGCTTCCTGGTTAAAGCCAGAGGTTTCTTTCGGCAAATATACTACAACAACTAAAGAGTGACTGTAACTGTGAATATCAAGAAAAATCTCTTTTAAGTAAGCTACACAGTGTTCAAGGTGAGAAAAGCGAAGACACAAGGAGATGAAAAAACAAAAAGAAAAAACTCTATTTCTTAAAAGAACCCTCACTCACCCTAGTGGTGACATGCTTCATCATGGGGTTCCCACAGGGGAGACAGAGTGTCCCTCCTGTGTGCTACAACGCCTGCAATTGCAGCGGAGCTGGTTTTATTGAAGGTTTTTCTTAGTGTATTTGCTCTAGTGCTGTGAGTGCAAAATTAAAAGATCACAGCTGTGCCCAAAACCCTTTATTAGTGGGTCAGCTGTTCACATTAAAAACAAGTGAGGACCACGTAATGGTTTTTATTAAAACCACAGTGTCCTAAAAGCAATGGTCGACATGTTTCTGCTGTTGTTATGCGCTATTAGGCTCAGCTTTCATCAGGACCGTTTAAGTGAACTCCCCCAGGGGGTCCACGCTCACTAAGGCGCGTCCACCCAGTGAGGATATGTATGTGAAAAAATACAACTCGTATTCCCAAAAACTCACGGTTATACCCGTTTTGGAACACTCCCAGAAGTCACCAGGAGCCAACTCTGTGAATAGATGGATAAACGAGACAAACATTATTAACACACAAATTTCATGTTTTCACATTATCATGCTTTGTCAGTTCCTTATGTCATGAAATATAGAGCTGTTTGCTCTCTAGTGTACCCTCTGTTTGCCCTTATACATTCTCAGGGGGGTATTTTTAGGACCCTTATTAGTCCCGGTGTTCGCACATATCAAGACCCGTCTAGTACTGTGTACGACTCTTGCCTGCGGCGCCACTTATACTGATGTGGTATAAAATTCAGTGCAACACCCCTCGAAAAAGACCAAAGGTCGGCTCAGGGCGGATCAATAGGTTCAGACACTCAGACTCAAAGAAGATTAGGCTATGGTGTAGTCTGTCATAAAACACCAAAATACTTACAACACACGATATTCAGGCGTGCCACATGGGCTAACAGCGGGGCACTCTCTTCACGCTGCGCTCCGTCTGTATGTTTAAAACAAAAATACCGGAATTGGTATTATTGGCGATCGGAGCCCCGGTATACAGACAACCTTCAAATCGGAAGGAACAAAGGGGTATGAATACACTTCCTTGAAGCGCAACGACTCGCCGCATTGGACCTAGTCGGTTCTTCACTGTCACCCGGATATTACCTGCCATTAGCAACCCGCGGGATTATAATGGCAAAAGGGCTTGAGGTCGCGTACCCGGTCATGTGATCAGCGTACCGCGTATGCATCATGTGACCCTGGGGACGTAAATTGCGTCCCAAAGTGTGCAAAAAAGCTAGAGCGCTACCTCGAACCTCTTCAGTATGGTAGCCGGGAATTTAGCGAGAAAACTTTATTGTACATTAAGAATCTCACAACTTAACACTCTATATTTTTGGATACATAGGGCTAGATACAGTCCAGCCGTATCGCACTTCCAATTATTATCTCAAAGTGCGAGTAGAGAAAAGGTTAGGAACAGACCCACTTAATATGTCACCAAAAAAGTCACGAGTTCATCTAGAGGTACATTTCTAAACGACTTGTCTGTACCTCGGACTGACCTACTTCAATAGTCAAATTGTCCTCAGACATTATCAAGTACACTCCTATTCTCTTAAACCCATCAAGTGTATTTAGGCAGAGGGAGACTACAGCAAGTTTGTAATATGTAGCACGCGGCAAGTCATTCATATCCTCCCCTGAATGGCAGCATTCATTGGGATGTATCACATTGGGCAGGTTAACGTCTTAGGACCGTACCCCAAGGAATTGCATCATTTAGGCCAACCAAATGGGTCGAGAGGCGGTGAACCCACCTCTGCTCCTTTTCAAAGAGCCTAGTCTCTGTACCGTACTCAAGATGTTCGATCACGGTCCAATGAATTTCGTTGGGAGAATGTTTGAATTCCATGAAGTGTGTGGTCAGTCTGGTATTACTCTTCCCACATCTTATACTACTCCGATGTTCACAGATCCGGAGTTTGATCATCCTTTTTGTCATCCCTATATATTTCAAACCACAGGGACAGGTTATCAAATAAATGACGTTGCAAGTATTGCAGTTTGTGTGCTTTTTCTGTTGCCAGATCTTTCCGGGCTCCAAGTTGAGTGTTTTTGAACTTTTTTTTTTTTTGTAAACTGTTTTTATTAGTTTCGTGAACACATCATACATTCCCGGGCCACAGGCCCGTCTGTTCTTAGCGCATACAACCATGACACTGCTGCACATTCCCCAACAGCAAACCCTAATCAGGTTAACCCGCCTCCCCCTCTACCCCCACCCCCCCTGTCAGTGTGCCTCCACGTCCCTGTTGTGATTGTCATATCTATCCTATAGGCAGCAGGTGTTACTCCCCTCCAGATCACATCCATACAGAGGTCCAGGTACTGTCCAGTGCTGCAGGCGATCCCCACTTCGTCCCTGGGTTTGAGTGAGCCGCGCAGTCCGCCCTCTCCCGTCACCCAAGCTCATCATCTAACTCCCCTCCACCACCGCATCGACCCCCATCACCCTCTGCCCTGTGCCCCCTTCCGGGGCCGCCGGCTCATCACCCTCACCACCATCATCAGCCTCCATGAGCGACTGTAAGTCCGTCACAAGCGTGTTCCACGCCCTGGCAGTATCTAGCGCCTTATCATTGGCCATACGCCTAGCTAATTGCAATCTGAGAACACCTTCGCACGCGGCCCACTGCTGGAAGCACCTCCGCCACCTCAGAAAATTAGGTACCCCTCTAGACTTCCAGTGTAGTGTAAGTTCCCGCTTGGCCATTATGAACCCGAAATCATAAAACTTGCTGGTGATTTTGGTGGCAGGAGTATGGGGAAACCAAAGTAGCAGGCATGCTCCCGCGTCCGCTTCAACTTGACGACCCGTAACCGCATTCAGTCAAGCGAAAACATCAATCCAGTAAGTGCCAAGCCCTGTGCACGACCAGAACATATGCTTAAAGTCAGCGTCCTCCGCGGCACAACGCGGGCATAATGATTGCGCACCTCCAAAGATCCGTTGGATCCTGGCAGGGGTCCAGTACGCCCTATGGAGGGTGTAATACTGGACCAGTTGAAACCGAGCATTACGGGTGCCCTTCCAGGCCCTCCGTACAAGCCGAGGCCATGTTGCCTCCGGTATCTGCTTACCAAGATCGGCCTCCCAGCGCTCCCGTAGCCCGTCAAGCGGCGGGGGATCAGCCAGCGCCAGCCTCCGATACAGGCATGTGATGGCCTTATAAGTGCCAGCCGCCATCACAACATACTGGCAGCCCGGTGACGTGGGCGGTTCCACCAGCCCCATCTTCCAGCGCCTTTGAATTCCAGTAACCAATGCCGCATGTAACAGGAAGTCCCCCCTCGGCAAATCAAAGGCCTCCTGCAAGGCACCGAACGGCATCAAGACACCGTCACGGTACAAATCCCCTAGCATGTGAACCCCGGAGTCCTCCCAACCGGCAAGCGCCGACCAATCCCCACCATGCGGGAGGGCAGTACACATGCCCAGGGGAATCTCCGGTGCATACGGGGTGCGACACCCCACCCGCCTGTGGCCACGCAGCCACCAGCGGCGAAGGGTTCGTTCTTCAAGAGTCAGCTGCTCCAACCGAAGCTCCTGCTGGAGCACTATGAAGGACAGGACATGGCGCGGCACAATCCGACCCTGTGGTCCCTCCGGTCCTCTAAATACCCGCGCCACCGCCTGCGTGAGCCACTGAAGTTGAGCAGCCAAGTAATATCATTCGAAGTCCGGCACGGCTAGGCCACCCTCCTCTCGGGACCTAAGCAAAGTATTCAGGGCTATGCGTCGCCTGCCAGAGCCCCAGATAAAACCTATCACCGCAGATCGTAACGTCCGGAAAAAGGGGGGCGGTATCCACACCGGTAGCGTGCGGAAAAAATATAGCAGGCGCGGCAGGACCACCATTTTCAACAACGCAATTCGCCCAGCCACAGACAACGGAAGGACGCGCCAGAACCTCATGCTACCTCTAATACCCCTCATGGCTCTACCCACATTCCCCTCATAAAGGAGCAAGCACTCAGGCAGAGTGTTATCTTCTGCTAAATACTCTGTGAGAGGACGTTTCTGAATACTTTGTTGTCAGAGGACATTCTAAACTGTTTAAGCGAATTAATTGATTCGAAAATTTTAAAATTGCATGTGTGTTCAAAAATTGTATTTCATGTTTTAAAATCATTAAATTGCACTCAGCAGACCCGTCGCTCACACGCAATCACCCCAGCACACACACGCTCGATTCCTGCCGATTTAGGGCAAGGCACCGAGCAGCAGGGAATTGGTGGCGGCCATTTTAGGGTGGGACAGAGCGGTGAGAGCGCTCTAGTCTCGGAGATAAAAGGAGCCCCCAGGCAGTGTCTTACGAGTCAGCAAGCACTCAGGCAGAGTGTTATCTTCTGCTAAATACTCTGTGAGAGGACGTTTCGGAATACTTTGTTGTCAGAGGACATTCTAAACTGTTTAAGCGAATTAATTGATTCGAAAATTTTAAAATTGCATGTGTGTTCAAAAATTGTATTTCATGTTTTAAAATCATTAAATTGCACTCAGCAGACCCGTCGCTCACACACAATCACCCCAGCACACACACGCTCGATTCCTGCCGATTTAGGGCAAGGCACCGAGCAGCAGGGAATTGGTGGCGGCCATTTTAGGGTGGGACAGAGCGGTGAGAGCGCTCTAGTCTCGGAGATAAAAGGAGCCCCCAGGCAGTGTCTTACGAGTCAGCAAGCACTCAGGCAGAGTGTTATCTTCCACTAAATACTCTGTGAGAGGACGTTTCGGAATACTTTGTTGTCAGAGGACATTCTAAACTGTTTAAGCGAATTAATTGATTCGAAAATTTTAAAATTGCATGTGTGTTCAAAAATTGTATTTCATGTTTTAAAATCATTAAATTGCACTCAGCAGACCCGTCGCTCACACGCAATCACCCCAGCACACACACGCCCGATTCCTGCCGATTTAGGGCAAGGCACCGAGCAGCAGGGAATTGGTGGCGGCCATTTTAGGGTGGGACAGAGCGGTGAGAGCGCTCTAGTCTCGGAGATAAAAGGAAACAGTCCCTTTCCGCGTTAGCGGACGCGTATCAGCGGACGCACCTCGTCTTCGCCGGAGTCCAGCCAGAGTCGGCCCGTCTGTGCCCGTCCGGGCCAGGCCGGGTCATAGGGCATAATTCTCTGCCCCTCCTATTTCAGGTATGTTAACAGGTGCTCAACTCAGGGCGTTACGCCCTAATAGCCATGATACCTGCTTAACCCTGAACCCGCTACTAGCTGGTGTACAAACATGCCCTGAATGTACCCTCTCCTTGACTAACTATCAGCCCTATCCTGACACCCCACTAGGTACTGTTTTCAAATCTTACCAGCAGAGAGAGAGCTCTAACAATTTCACATTCTACCTGATAAACTGTCGTTCATTACCACAACACAAATTAGATATCTTTCACCTCTTTATTGAAAAAAAGCCCACCGCCCGAGTTATGCTATTGCAAGGAGGGACCGGGTAGGCCAAACAGGAGGGGGTATCGCCATTATTTACAGCAGAGATTATGTGTGCAACTTTGAACCTGCAGATATCCCTAACTGCGAAGCGGCATCTTTCAAAATTACCCTCAGTCCAAACTTCACCTTCTCTGGCTTATTGATCTACCGACCGCCAGTAAATAATCCTTCTTGGTCAGATAATTTGTCTAATTTCATCCTACCCCAACATCTGAAAGCCCAAAACTTCACGGTACTTGGAGATTTGAATCTTCATCTAGAAGATGACAAAAACAAGTCCTGCAAAAACTTAATAGACGACCTCATGGTTTTGGACATGACGCTACGTAATAGGGGTCCAACTCACAAAGCTGGACACTTGTTAGACCCTATTATATCAAATATGAAAGAACTCTCATGTCTTAACACCACGCCTGTTCTCTGGTCAGACCATTTCCTATTAAGTTTCGCCATTTCACTTAAACCTACTAAATGTCCAGTTACAACTCCTTCAGAATCTTTTAGGAGAAACTGGAAACCCCTAAACTTGGAAGATCTCAACAATGCTTTGAAGAAAGATCACCCATGTTTAGAAGGAGATATGGATAGTGTTGCAGAGTCTACACACACATGGTTAACTGGCGCAGTTGACACTTGCCTGCCCTTAGCCCGTTGCAAAGGAAAAATACATCATCCTCCTGCCCCCTGGTTCACAGAAGCTCTTAAGAAAGAAAAATCTACCTGTAAGACTCTAGAGAGGCAGTGGCGAAAAAATTACGAACTTCATCAAAAAGAAGTCTATCGAAAGGCCAGAAATAGTTATCATTCAGCTTGCATGAAAGCCAAAGCATGCTATGTCACCACTACTATTAACATGGCCGTAAATAAATCCCAGACTCTCTTTAATACTGTAAAAGAGTTGGCTGGTGAGAATTCTAGAGCGGAACCTACCCCTCTCAATACCCAGCAATGCCAGGTCTTGGCTTCTTTTTCACTGATAAGATTGAGAACATTGTCTCTAATATCCAAATTGACAGCAGGATCACAGGCAAGCAAGAAAAAGAAAACACCTCCCAATTTCCCAGAGGAAACTGTCATCTTGAAGCCTGGCCTCCCATTAATTTGGACACACTGAAGGAACTATTAAAATCGATCAAATCGGGTTCCCCACGTGACCCTATTCCTATCAGTATCATAAACAAGTTAGAGGACGCTGCTTTGACTTCCATAGCAGAGATATTGAATGCTTCCATAGAGCAAGCCACAGTTCCTGCCCTATGGAAACATGCTATGGTCAGCCCTCTACTTAAAAAACCAGGCGCAGACCCTATGATATTGAGCAATTATCGTCCAATTTCATTACTGCCTGCCTTTTCTAAAATTTTAGAGAGGCATATCCATAAGGCACTTTCAACCTATGTGGAAAACAACGAGCTCCTTAATTCGTCCCAATCTGGGTTTAGGAGTGGTTATTCCACCGAGACGGCCCTGCTCGGGGTCACAGAAAAGATCAGGGAGCTTATGGATGATGGCCAAATGGTAGCGTTGGTCTTGTTGGATCTTAGTGCGGCCTTCGACACCATTTCTCACTCCATACTGCTTGGCAGGCTGGGGGAGAATGGTGTCGAGGGCAAAGCACTGGAGTGGATTAGATCTTACTTATCCCTCCGCACTTTCCAGATCTCCTCTTCAGAGGCATCCTCTGAGGTATTCCACTCTCCTCATGGTGTGCCACAGGGATCAATCCTGAGCCCTTTGTTTTTTAATTTGTACCTGCGACCGCTGGCCAATCTCGCAGAAAACTTTGGTCTTAGTTTAATGACCTATGCAGATGACTCACAAATTCTGTTTTCACTTTCTAAATCCGACTTGTCTGCTTTGAAAGAAGGCCTTCAAGAAATATTTAGTTGGATGTCAGCTAACCAACTTAAATTAAATGGGGAGAAAACAGAGGTTCTCCTCTTAGGGAACAGTAAAGATCTCTGGAGTGATCCCCACTGGCCATCGTCTTTAGGTAAACTTCCACCTCCAGCCTCTCAGGTTAGAAACCTTGGGGTCATCATAGATGACAGTCTATCTATGATTCAGCAAGCAAACAAAGTGGCAGGTATATGTTTTACCATTCTTAAATGGTTACGTAAAATTGTCTGGATGTTGCCATCTACCACCCAGAAGACCGTAGTCAATGCCTTAGTGACATCTCGGCTTGATTACGGTAACATCTTGTACCTGGGCTCAAACAAGGCAGTAATAAAACGTCTGCAACTGGTGCAGAACGCTGCGGCCAGACTGCTCTGCAGAATCCCTAGATCCGCCAGGATCACCAAACATCTTAGGGACCTGCATTGGCTCAGGGTTGAAAACCGAATTCGTTTCAAAACCCTGAATTACCTATTTAAAATCAAAGCTGGCACTGCTCCCAAATACCTACAGGACCTTGCTAAGCCCTACCTCCCAAATCGCAGCCTTCGTTCAGGCACAGCTGCGAACTTTGTGGTACCGAGGTTCAAACGGGCCAGAATAGGTGGGAGATCCTTTTCCTACCTGGGCCCAATGCTATGGAACTCACTGCCCATTCATATACGCAAGGAGGAAAGCTATATGAATTTTAGAAAAAATGTAAAAACTTGGCTGTTCGACAAATAAATACTTTGACTGTTCTCTCTCCAGTTGTACTTTTGTGTCTTGCTGGTCCAGCGCCGGGAAACCCTTTGTGGGTAGCTGTGCGCCTTACAAGTGTTATAAAATAATTTATAAAATAAAGGAGTGAGTGGGTGTGATAGACATGGACCCCGAGGTACTGCAGGCAATCCGGTTCCCAGCGCAGGCCATCCAACACCTCAGGCTGGGCGCAGCGAGACGTCAAGGGGAAGAGACAGGTCTTAGACCAATTAACCCGGAGGCCCGACAGATTCCCGAATTCCTGGAGCAAGGCCCGTGCTCCCGTCACTGATGCATCCACATCTGCCAGATATAACAAAAGGTCGTCGCCATATAATGAGATATAATGTAAGCCGCCGCGTGACGGCACCCCCTCAAAGTACCGACCCTGCCGGGCCCGCGCTGCCAGCGGTTCAATCGCCAAAGCGAAGAGGAGCGGGGATAATGAACAACCCTGTCTGGTGCCCGACTTACCGAGCACGCCGCAGATATAGAGCGGCCCGTACGGACCCTAGCAGTAGCTGACTCATAGAGCAGCCTCGTCCAACGGACGAAGCCATCCCCCAGCCCGAACCGAAGGAGCACACTGAACAAGTAAGGCCATTCCACACTATCGAATGCCTTTTCGATGTCCACCGATAAGACGGCCGCCCCCGCGGGGCCCTCCCCGTCAACATCCATGACCCTTAGCAGACGCCGTATGCACGTCGAGGTGTTCCTAGTGGGGATAAAGCCCGACTGGTCCGGGTGTACCAGGGAGCACATATTGGCAGTCAGCCGCGTCGCCAAGATCCTGCTCAATACCTTGTAGTCCACCGTGAGCATCGACAGCGGGCGATATGCCGTCCTAGCGGTGGGGAGGCCGCCCTTTTTCAACAGCGGGACTACGATCGCCTCTCGCGCCGACGCTGGCAATCTGCCCTGCTCCCAGGCTTCCTCATAGATCTGGTGTAATCGGGGCGCCAGGAGATCCACGTATGCAGCATAGAACTCCACCGGAAGGCCGTCCCCCCCGGTGTTTTCTTCCTGGCCATATGCTTAATCGCCGCCCTGATCTCCCCCTGCGCGATAGCCGCCCCCAACGTGGCGCCCAGCTCTGGGTCCAGTCGCGGCATTTGAGCCTCTTCAAGAAAGGCATCCAGCGTCGCAGGGCATGCCGCCATCCTGCTCCGATAAAGTTCCTCATAGTAATCCCGGAACTGAGTGTTGATCTCTCGTTGCGAATGGACCAGGTCTCCAGTCGGAGTAGCCAGCGACAAGATCGGCGTACCCCTAGTATCAGGATTGGCCAGCCATGCCAACAGCGAGCCGACCCGATCCCGTTCCGCATGTGCCCGGACCATGTATTCCCGGTAGTCATGGCAGCGGAGCCTCTCCACCTGGGTGGCCACCAGCTCTCGAGCCGCTAACAATTCCTCCCTATTGCCGCCCACCCCGTGGCCATCCCTCTCTGCCTGCCTCAAAGCGGCCTCTTCACGTGTGACATCAGCCAGCAGTGTCCGGCGAACCCCCAACGAGGACGAGAGGCACGCGCCTCGCACCACCACCTTAAAGGCGTCCCACTCAATTGCTCGAGTGGACGCGGTACCCGAGTTTTCAAGGAAATAACGTTCGATGCAGTCCTGCACTTCAGCGTGGAAGACCGGGTCCTCCAGCGTCAGCGGGTTCAACCGCCATGTGGGAACCGGTTGCCGCTGTCTAGTCCAGATGACCGTAAGCAGGCAAGGGTTGTGGTCCGATATGGTCCGTGCCAGGTACTCGCAATCACGCGTGAGCTCCTGAGCCCCACCCGAGCAGAGGAAAGTGTCAAGACGCACATGTAGATCATGCGGCACCGAATAGAACGAATAGCCCCTACCCGTAGGATGGCACGTCCGCCACGCGTCCTGGAGCCCCCACCGATCCTGCCAGTCCCTCCGCGCCTTGGCCACTCTGCACACCGCCGACTGAGCGAGTGGTGGATGGGAACGGTCCATCTCAATATCTGCCACAGAATTAAAGTCCCCTCCCATGTACACCGTGCCCACGAGCATATCCGGCAGCCGGCTTGACAACACAGAGAAGAACGCAGCCTGATCAAAGTTAGGGGCGTAAACACAGCAAAACGCTACATCCCGGCCATCCAGCCTCCCCAACACTGCCACAAACCTCCCTTCCGGGTCCACCCTAGTGGTCAAAGGCTGAAAGGGGACACCCGCCCGAATCCAAAGTAGCACCCCCCTAGCATGCGCAGAATAAGTAGTATAGAAGAGTTGCCCTCTCCATCGCCGCTGCAGCGCCTGCCCTTCAGCCAACGTTAAGTGCGTCTCCTGTAAAAAAAGCCACCTGGACCCCCCTCCGGACTAAATATGCATGCACTTTGTATCTCTTCCTCATGGAGTTGAGCCCCCGCACATTCCAGGTGATGCATTTCAAGTCTAATCTAGCCGCCATCAATGGGCACATAGCAAAGTCCAATCCCCCACAGTCTCAGCGGCACACTGACAATACCCAAAAACTTCGGAACCCCGAAACAACCCCGACCAACTCCCACCCCCAGAACAGGCATCAAACAGTTGTCACCCATCCAAACCCAACCCCCGAGTACGAGGGAAACTCTGGAAGATACCAGAGACTCACAAGATATGTGAGATCGAGGGGAGACTCCGCACCAGCCGGCCGGACAGTCAAGACCCGTCACCCCAGGAAAGGTCGATCCCGACTAAGAGTAGACCTCCCCATCCCCCTCCCAGCAGCACCACCACCCATTAAGAAGGCCAGGGACCCAGCACCGCCCCCAGGGAGCAGAGTACAGTTACATTCCCAGCCGTTCAGAAAGCAGGACCCCATCCGCCCATCATGTGACCACCCCACTGGGCCAGCACTCCCCCTTACTGTCCATTACTCAGCGTCCCGTAGTCACTCATCCAGGAGACCATCAGCTGTCTGCGGGGTGATCTGAGGCAACTCCCCAGTTTCCTTGTCCGAAACCTCGTCCGAGCCACCCGGTTCCGCCTCATCCGAGCCCAACCTGGAGCCTGAGTCTACCACCTGGGTCCCAGGCACTGCTCCGGAAATGTCCGACACCGCCTGCAAGGCGGCCCTCCTTTCCTGGTCCGTCTGTGACACCGAGGGGGACCTCCTGCCCTGCTCTCTCCTTCGATTGCGCCTGTTCCTGCGCGGTTTCGGCCGGTCCTCGGCATTCCCCGTCCAGGCACCCGCGCCGTCCTTGCCCGCTCGATACCGCTCCAACCATTGCCAAGCGTCAGCCGGGGAATCACAGAACGTGGCCACTCTGTCCACCAGTATCCTCAGGCGGGCCGGGAACAGCTAATAGTACTGCACCCCCTCATCGCGGAGAGCTCTCTTGACGGCGACGAAGGAGAAACGACTGCGCTGGACCTCCTGAGAGTAGTCAGGAAATATCGACACCGATGCGTTGTCCACCTCGTAAGGACCAGCCAGTCTGGCCTGCCGCAGTATAATGTCCCGGTCCCTGAAGTGGAGTAGCCGAGCTATCACTGGCCGGGGAGGCCGTCCCGGGGCAAGGGGGCGAGCCGGGACCCTATGGGCTCTCTCCAAAGTGTAGAAATGCCTCAGACCCTCAGGGACCACCACATCCCGCAGCCAAGTCTCCAAATATGCGACCATATCGTCCCCTTCAATATTTTCGGGGAGGCCCACCACGCGGATATTGTTGCGTCTGTTGCGCCCTTCCGCGTCAGCCGCTCTCCTTTCCAGTTGCTGCACCCTGCGGGTTAAGTCCTCGAGTGTGGCATCCGACGCTTTCTGGGCCGGTTCCAACGCCTCTATTACCAGCTCTGCGGCCCTGACGCGGTCAGCAAGCTTGCCATGGTCCGCCTTCAGAAGGCCAAGGCTCGTGGAGACCTGGGCGATATCCTGGCGCAACGCCTCCCTTGTGTCCCCTATGGCCTGAAGAATTTGGTCCATCTGTTGTTGCTGCAGCCCAGTCGCCCGCTCATCCGTCCGTTGCAGGTCATGGGCGTCAAGGGAATCTCCGACTTGGTCCGGTGGCGCAGCGCCCGTCCCCTTCTGTGGCTTCCCCATGGAGGCCAGCCGGCAACCACGTTGATACCAAGCACTGCAGGGCCGCCCCAACTCGTGCTCCAAAGAAGGTCAAAGACGTTACCTCGCCCACTAGCCTGATGCGAGGGCAGGGTCCTGCACGATGAAGGAAGAGAAGTGGGGGAGGGGCACAGCCGGCAGGCACAGCCGAACCACGGCACTGACACCCCCAGTGGGGGCTCCCTCCGCTCCGGGTCCCCGCGGCCGACAGCCGAATCCACCAGTAGCCTCACGCCGCTCCGGGCCTCCCTCAAGTGCCAGCAGGACCCAATGCCAGTGTCCAGGAAGTCATCAGAGTGGGCCCAGGTCCCCGCTCAGGGCCAGATGGCCGCCCGAGGAGCGTGCAGCGCCTCCGGCGCCCCGCAGTCTGCAATCAGCGGGGCGGTGCCAAGATCGTCGCCACCAGGGTCCGCTGTGGGCCACAAGGGGACCCCCCAGACCAATCCGGGGCCCTACAAGCTCCGCTGCCACCAGTCCATCCGCTACGCCGCCTCAATCCCACAGATCCGCAGCCGAGGTGGCATCCCCGGCTCCAGGCTGGCCCCACATCTCCGATGGTGCCGTAGGGTCAGAGCGCCGGTCGTCCGCAGCCCCGCTCACCTCAGAAGGGCGCCTCCGCTCCCGGAGCTCACTCCGAGCCGCTCCGCAGCACCAGTGCCCCGACACTCCTCGTCCCGGTGCTCGGCCCGTCACTGCCTGTCCGTCGGGCTCCCAGGGGGTGCTCCTCCGCCTCCGGGGTCAAGGCACCCACCAGCACCGTCCTTCAAGCACCCGCAGCGGCCCGGTCCCCGGCGGCCCCTCTGAAATCGAGGCCGGGGATCAGCCGCAAGGCGCAGGCCCAAGCAAAATGGCCGGCGGCCGCCTCCGCAGCTCCCTCTGAAAAACTCATGTCTCAGCAGCCACGGGACCCAGCGCTCTCCAGATCGGCGCTAGGGTGTCCCGCAGCAATCAGGAAGCAATCCCGGGTGGTGGTGCCGCCAGGGGGGTCCTCATACAGGATAAACACCGAGACCGACCCGGAGCTCAGGGCTCAGGCGTCCATGCTCGGCAGCGTCATAGCCACGCCCCCTTGAGTGTTTTTGAACTTGAGGTGAAAGGGCATACACTACACCCCCCACAGGGATAGTGGCCAACAACTGGTGGTAAGCCCCAGGTATTCAGCACACTTTCTGTGCCTTCCTGCTGTCTCCTTGGGCGCGTATGGACCAGGGAGTCCTTAAGGCTCCTGGCTCTTTTATAGGAAAACAAGGGTTTTTCCCAGGTGCAGTTGTTAGATGTCAGTATCCTCCAGTGTTTTTTAATGCTGCGACTTATTGCGTTTGATGCTGAGTTATAAGTTGTAACACATGTTAGAGGCACCTCCTCCCCTGTGTCTTTCGGATGGTCCTCCAGAAGGGCCTCTCGGTTTTGATTACGTGCCCTTTTGCAAGTTTTTGCCAACAGATGTTTGGGGTAACCTCTCTTATGTAGTTTATCAGTGAGGTCCTTAGCCTGCTCTTTGAAGTCAGTAACCTCACTGCAATTCCTCCTGAGGCGGAGGTATTGGCCAAAAGGGAGGTTCTCCCTTAGTGGCTGAGGGTGAAAGCTTAAGTAGTGCAAGAGATTGTTCTTCGCCGTGGGTTTATGATAAGTCTTTGATCTTAATTGGTTGCCTACTCGTGTGATGGTCACGTCCAAAAACACTACTTTGGTACTGTCGAATTCAGAGGTGAACTTGAGGTGAGGGTCTTGTCTGTTCAGCCAAACAAAAAAGGAGCGTATTGACTCCTCGTCCCCCTTCCAGATTAACAACACATCATCTATGTATCGTTGCCATAGAATGATGTTCGGAAAGTAGGGGTTAGTGGTGGGCAAGATGTTAATGCATTCGAAGTTGTACACATACAACCCCGCCACACTAGGAGCAAAAGTGCTGCCCATTGATGTTCCGGTGGCTTGTAAATAAATATCGTCCTCATATTGGAAGAAGTTTCGTTTCAGTGCCAGTGTCGCACAGTCTACTACAAACGCTTGTGACGTGTTGTACTCCCAATTACTGTGTTCTAGGGTATTTGCAATCACCTCAATTGTGGCGTCTTCGGGAATACATGTATAAAGACTCTCAATGTCTAACGTTGCTAAGAGACATGATTCATCAGGTAACTCAATAGTCTGCAACATAGCAAGTAAACTTTTGGTGTCTTTAATGTATGTGCTAGTTGACTCAATGAGAGGTCTTAAAAAGAAATCGCAGTACTTCGATAAAAGTTCTAACAGCGAACCTAAACCCGAAACAATGGGCCTCCCAGGTGGTGGGTGGGTGCCCTTGTGAGTTTTGGGGAGGGTATAAAAGTATGGTATTTTACCCTCTGTAGTAGTCAAAAAGTCTGCTTCATGTTTAGTAATTAGCCCCTCATTTTCTGCCGTCATTACGAGATCAATTATTTCAGATTTCAAACTGGCAGAAGGATCCTCCCTCAGCAACACATAGTTCGTTTGGTTATTTAGGAGGCGTCGGCACTCGCGGTCATAGTCACCCTTGTCTTGGATGACTATGCCACCCCCTTTGTCCGCACTCTTAATCACGATATCAGTATTGCACTGTAGTGACTGTATCGCTTGAAACTCGCCTGCTGTTAGATTTTTAAACGGAGTACGTATCACCAAAGAATCAACCTCATTAACAACAGCTTGCTCAAAGTCAAGTATCTCAGGTGGAATCGTGTGCGGTGGTGGGGTAAAAGTAGACTTCAATCTGAAACTAGTGTCTCCCTGCGACATCTGAGTAGAATCCGTTTTGTGTTTTTCAAAAAAACTTCTCAATCGTAGTTTACGAAAAAATTCCATCAACTCACACCGTAGCTTAAATTTGTCGAGACCAGGGGTGGGTACAAACCCAAGGCCCTTTTCCAGGACCCCGGTTTCTTCCTCAGTAAAAGTAATTGAGGACAAATTTGTGATCAAGGTCTCTGGTTGCTCGGCCCTGCTCTCTGCTCCGAGGTCTTGCTCCTCGTATTGTCTCCCACAGATTCGGTTTGCTCCCAGTGAACTTGACTGGTCCCTTTGCTTTTCCCTCTCGCCCTCGGCCCCTCTCTAAAAAAGACTGTTGGAACATAGGGGGTTGGTAAAAATGTGGTTGTGGGTGACAGAAAGCTAGATTCCACCCCATCATGGAAGGAAAGGCTGGTGGATGTTGGAAAGTATTGTGAAACCGAGGTCCACCCTGTTGGAATGCTTGCCAACCAGGATTGAAAGACCCTCTACCTCTTCCACGGCCTCTATTCCTTTTGCCAGTACTTCCTGCACTGGAGCCACTAGAGTTGGAATCCTCTGACGCATCGGAGTTATAGTCTGTCTTAGATGTTGGTGTATAATCAGGGCTGGCATACGGGTATACTTTCACGTACGAGCACCTTTTTAAATCTTTTTGGAACTTCTGAGTCTTAGACTGAGCTAAGTTCTCTTTGTATTCATTTATTTCTTTATTGAGATCGTCCAATTTTTTCTTGTAACCAGTCAGAGTTGCTCTGAACTGGCTCTCAGTCTGTTGAATTTCAATTTGAAGAGCCTCTGAGAGTCGGAGGGCAGTTTTGATTATTAATATTGCCCAATCCCGGCTGCAGTGCCAGGCAATCTGTGCCCATTCCTTCCTGAACACTGCATCCTCGAGAAAAATTCTGGGGGCATTGGTGACCAGCAGTCCTTTAGGGGCTGTGTTCTTCATTAAGTATTCCTTCAGCATAGTACCATGCACAATGGCTCTTATGCGGCTTCTCTTCTGTTCGCCCAGTTTGTCCCACTCCGTGGTCTGGGAGATGGTCTGTGATATAAGTGGGTCAGCAAAGAGAGATGCATCTCCTAAGAGTGCATCCACCTCTTCTCTACTATACGATAGGCCTAAATCTTGCATTTTGTCTCAGTGGAGTGGCACTAAAGAATTAAAGAGAGCAAAACTCTCGCAGCTGTACGCTGCTAAATATATCTAACCAACAAGAGAGGTTATGGTTATGGTGGTTATGAAGTCACTCTTCCGCCCCTTTCAATTATACTACAACAACTAAAGAGTGACTGTAACTGTGAATATCAAGAAAAATCTCTTTTCAGTAAGCTACACAGTGTTCAAGGTGAGAAAAGCGAAGACACAAGGAGATGAAAAAGAAAAAAGAAAAAACTCTATTTCTTAAAAGAACACTCACTCACACTAGTGGTGACATGCTTCTTCATGGGGTTCCCACAGGGGAGATTGAGTGTCCCCCCTGTGTGCTACAACGCCTGCAATTGCAGCGGAGCTGGTTTTATTGAAGGTTTTTCTTAGTGTATGTGCTCTAGTGCTGTGAGTGCAAAATTAAAAGATCACAGCTGTGCCCAAAACCCTTTATTAGTGGGTCAGCTGTTCACATTAAAAACAAGTGAGGACCACGTAATGGTTTTTATTAAAACTGCTGTGTCCTAAAAGCGGGGAGGGGGCGAGCACTTTGCCAGGGCCGGTTTTCGTTCCCAGTCCAGCCCTAAACAACGGTCTTGGAGGGGCATTTTGGCAGGGCATGTACACACACTTTATATCAATGGGAGCATCACTGTCATAGACAGGCTTCTGCCACCCTCCACGGCAGGACTCAGCCAGCAGCAGCACGTCCAGTTGGTGCTAGTTTGTTTTGGGTCATATGCAAGTGCGTCTAGTGAACTGGACTATGTACCTAGGCCACGCACATTAGACGGAGGGGTTCCAGTGGAATCTACATGAATGGTGACTGCACCAGAGTATGAAACGGCATGTGCTAGATTCCTACAGAATGTCCCAGCACCACTCATATTTTTAGCAGTTAAACGGTTTATGAGGATGGTCCGCTGAACAGCACAGGACTCAATGCATGTGGAAAATTCCTTTAGGGAATTAAAGGACAGTTTGTAATATACAGACATACATTTCTCAAGGCCACTCGTTTATAAGCGACACAAGCTGGGCAGGCACGCATCTGGTGAGGACGGTCACAAATGTATAATAGCCTGTTGTGGCCAGCCTATCAAGACATTCTGACACTTTCTACTAACGGGAACTTCTCTGTGGGATACTGTGAGCAGTGCTTGCCATTAGTGCAGAGTATAAGAAGGTTAAGAAGCATTACAGGGTCCCCATGGCTGTTAGCCAAATAACCACGTCAGAGGAAGAAAGAGAGTGATTAGAAAGGGCAGAGGATGGGTCCCCGTGAGTCAACGCTGCTTCTTCAAATTAGGCTGGACGACCTACAAAGCCCTTTCGGATCGCAGTCCGGCCTTCATCGCCTCTAAAATACAGCACTATGTCCCCTCCCCCGATCTTCGTTCTTCAAACATGAACCTACTGACCCCCTGCCCATTCAAGCGCAAAAAACACGGTTGTCTAAGATTCTCGACCCTTGCACCTCAATTCCAGACCTCCCTCCACCCCGAATTGCATCTGGCCAACTCCTATACTCAATTCAGGAAATCCCTTAAAACATGGCTATTCACCCAGGCCTACAATTAACCTCACTGCTACTGTATCTACTACTGACCCTGCTCAGCACCAAGAAACCATCTGGTGAACGCGTGCCTAACAAATTACTTTAACAAAACATAACTAACATGGGCTATGGCAATGGAAGACTGTCATCTTATGTGGAGTAGAATGTTTTGTATCACCAATCAGAAGGGTACTAGGAGGCAAATCAGTAAATAGGCAGGCCTTTGATTCTGGGGGAGGGTAATTATCCTGGGATAAACCTTTGAGCTATGTCTAATTCCTGGAATAAGAAACCATGGTTACAGCTCTGTAAAGGCCCTGCTTTTGTCATCTTTGAACTACTACAAGGACCATGTATATGGTGCATATTAGTTATCACAGTGGAAGTGTATCACAAGATGAATCGGTACACGTGATTGCTGAGGCCTCATTGACGCTTTGTCATAGCAGTCAAGATCACACCACAGAGGGTGAGGACAAGGTTAGGGCCCCTGACAGAATATGCTAAAACTTATTTTCCTGGATTGGTGCTTGCAATCTCACTCCATTCTGCAGTCTGAAATGGAAAATGAAAAATGGAAAAAAACATCTGTGAATGTACTGGGCTCACTCAGCAGTGAAGAAAGCAATAGATTCTACACAATTCTATAATCCTGAAGTGCGACGCAGGCAACAATTTTACACAGCCAAAATAAATCAAGGTATTTACTGGCAGATGCACATGGACAAACATTTACTGAAACCAAATTTGACACCATTAATTTTCTCGCCATAGTTTACCAATAAAACTGTCTGTGCCTATGTCTGGTCAATTCAGCAAAGTATGTGCAATCCGTAAATGAGTGCAAGTTACAGGTTGCTTCAATTAAGCCAAAAATGTACCCGCCAAATAGCTATTGCAGCTAGGCGGGTTGTGGAAGTTGTCGTCTAACACGTGTGCTGTAGTTCCAAAAGTTGAGGAAACACTGGGTTAGAGCACAAATACGCTACAATGTATTAAAAAACAGTTGACATTCCCATTATTAAAGAAATGGTCAGCTCCCTGGTACACATTAGCAGAAGTTTGGAACTCGATGACTTGTCCCAGGGTGGGGACATCGCCACGGCGACACAACACGTAAATATCGCAAGCACAGTCAGGGGCTTGCATGCAATATGGACATGAAATGAAGCAGAATATGGGGGTGCAGGGCTTCCCCCATCTATTATCACCGCCGGGATAATTGCACCAGCCAGCCGTCCATGCGCGGACATCGTTCCTGCACGCCGCGGTTCCAAGCATTATCCTGGACCGCTGGCCCCAACGCATGGGCTATCGACCTGACTGCTACCGTGCTCAATCCTTTTCCTCCAGTAATGCCGGTATAATTTACTGACGAACTGAGTCCCAGAAATCCCGTTTCAATCTCAGACGGATAATCATTTCTATTTAAGAATATACGGAGTGAATCTTAGAGCTCCCTACAGAATATACGGAGTGAATCCTAGAGGTCACATCAGCTGAACCTAGAGCACTAAGCGGTTATTTATGGACATATCGCCCCGCAATGAGGAGGCACATCATTGTTTTCACCAGGCATAGTAATTTTGTATAGTCCTGATGATGATCCCACTGTACCCTTGAGCGCGGGATCGAAACGTTCGTCAACTTTTAACAGTAGTGATACAGCAAAACCAATGTGTACCAATTTCTGTATTTACTACTCTAGCAAAACACTTGTAACACTGATCTAAAAGTGTCCAGTTTGCTCAATTTTCCTTTTGCCTGCGATATCTTCTTTCCTCACAACTATTCTTTACTCTTCACTTTCTCTGTTCTGCGGTAAAGCACAGGATTGTGCTCTCAATTTTTTGAAATGTTGCCTATACACTAATATTCAACTATTGGTATGAAAATAAATCCCTTGTCCGGCTGGACTAGGATAAATATATAGCAGCCCATCAAGGCTTGTCTTGTTATCATTACTCTATATTCTTGAAATTCCTCTGGACCGTTGTTCCTCTGAAATTGTCTAAAATGCATGCACAAACGGCACCCCCAGAACTTGGCATTTAGTGCAATGCCACCACCCACATCACACTAGAGCCAGATCTGATCACCCATGTCATCTTCATTAAAGCTAGGTCTGTTGCAAAAGTTTCTCATTGAAAAAATTGAGCCTCACGAGACCCTATGTCTTTAATACTATTGGACGCAGAAAAAGCCTTCGATAGGGTCTCGTGAGGCTTTCTCTGGAGCACAATGTATAAACTTAACTTTGGGCAATAGTGTATAGGGGGATTGAAAGCGCTATATAGAAGTCCGGTCATAAAGGTCAGAGTAGCGGGGGAGCAGAGTGAAAATATTAACATCAAGCGAGGAACTAGGCAGGGTTGCCCCTGTTCACCATTGCTCTTCGCCTGTTACATTGATTCTTTTATAAGACATATAGAAAGAAACAGGCTCATATGTCCTATCATATTGAATGGCTATGAGACGAAAATCCTGGGTTATGCAGATGACCTAGCAATTATGTGACCTACCCCAGCAACAGCGATAGTGGAAATAGAAAAAGAGGCAAAAGAATATGGGCTTTGGTCTGGGCATAAACTGAACCACACCAAAACACAGATAGTTATTAACCAATTTGCCACAATAAATGATGAAAGAGTCACAGATTCAGCTGTTTACTTGGGCATAACTATAACATCTAATTTATCTAAGCTGGTTGAGGAAAACCTGACTCCGGTGATCAGAAAGGCCAAACAAGATCTAGATAGGATGGATAACTTACATCTTACAATAATTGGACGCTGCAATGTAATTAAGATGTTACTTCTTCCAATAACGTTATATTTATTTCGAACTATTCCTTTCATATTTCACAATAATTGGTTTAAGGACATTGAAAGGGTCTGCAATCGATTTATATGGGCAAAAGGTAAAACTCGGAGGTCCATAAAAATTTTGGCACTTTCTAAGGAAAAGGGAGGTTTAGCAGTTCCAGATTTTAAAGGATATTATCTAGCAGCATCCTTGCAGTATCTTAGAGGACTTCTCAGGGAAAACACTAATGATAGATGGCGGGATGGTCTTGGTATACCAGATACATATGACTTACTAGTTAGAGATTCCACTAAAGGATTACTTACATTTAAGGAATTTAACTATTACAAAAGATCAAAGTTTAAGGGTTTTGCAGCAGCTATATCAGTATGGTCTACGGTCCGGAAAAAAATTAAGTTAGGACGGATGAGCTTTTATACACCTCTATATAAAAATGAGCTTCTCCCCGAAGTATTTCATGATCAAGTTATGAAAAGATGGGATAGTTCTGGGGTGCGCTTTATAGGAGACATTATAGATGATTCGGGTATAATTTCATTTGAAAGGGCATGCCAATTATAGAAGCTAGAACGTAGAGACTTTTTTTAATTCCTGCAGATTAGGTCAGTAATACAAAGGAAATTGCCTGCGGGAGTTAATTTTAAAAGAGAGGATCTGATGGAACATATCCAAAATGAGATGGGTTGCTCAATCTCACAATTGTATGGGGTGTTGAGTGAATACAAAGAAGACGATAGGATTAAAGTTTTTGATAAATGGAGGAGGAAGTTAAATCTAGTGGGAAATGAGGGGGAAAAATCACTGCAGTTTACTAACTCTATTGTCAAGGTTGCTAATTTGCAAGCACAATGTTATAAAACTTTTCATGAATTATATTATACGCCGCATAAAATAGCACCATGGGGGGGAATTAGTGGAATATCCTGTCCCAGATGCCAAAGTATACAGGCTGACACTATTCATATGTTCTCAGCATGTCCAAAATTAAACCCTTTTAAACAGGTGATAGAAACATTTTTTAGGGATGAACTAAGGATATCAATTAGCTTAACAAATGAGATTATGATTTTGGGTGTTGGGAGAGAAGGGCAGGATATCCCCCATCAAGAATTTATATGTATTGCAAAGGCCATAACCCGACTCTGTATAGCAACCCTGTGGAAGGATCCTAACCCCCTGTCATTTAACCAATGGCTCATAAGAATGTTATCAATGTATACACTGGAGAAATCTTTGTATGAAAAAAAAAGGCCGTAAAGCGATGCAGTTAGGTAAACGGATCTGGGCACCGGTACAGCATTGGAAATTAAGAATAGAGGGGTAATCTATTCTAAAATATTATAATAATTCTTACTTTTGGTTTTTTCGCTCTCATTAATTTTAACTCGTTTGTGTAAAGATTTACATGACTTGGGAATTTTTTCAATGATGCATATCTGTTAAATGGAATGTGTATATGGAACGAAATAATTGGTTGGAACTGTGTGGAACTGTATTTTCTGATGATGAATAATAAAAAAAAAATTAAAAAAAGAAAAAATTGGGCAGTGGTTCTACAAAGCTTGAGAAGCACTGGTGGGAAAAAGCATATAATAAGTAGCAATCACTGAGCACACTCACACTACAGACAGTTTTGTTTACATTTTAACATATATTATAAATGGCAGATAAACAGTAAAAATATAACATATTTGCTTGATTTCTTGCAAGATGACTGTAAATTGTAGAGGGTTTGGTACATGCAGGGTATGAGCCAAATATTGATAGATGCCCTATCTGAGCTACTTCTAGTGCATACCTGGGCGTGCACTCTAAATGCTGAAGATTCGACATTTGCCAATTTGTGGAGGAATTGGACGATCCCCAAACTCAAAATAATCCCCTTTACACAAAAGCACAGACCTTTTTCAGATGGCTCGGCCCAAAAAGCCTAACATGAGTTCATCTGACAGTTTTGGAGATGTTCCAATTACCTTTTGAACTTTCTCTCCGCCCTCTACCTTTCTCTTTTTTCCTTTCCTTCCTACCTCATGCCCCCCTTTCCTAGCATTCTCTCTCTCCCTCATTTGTGTGCTCTCTTTTTCTTTCGCTCTCTAAGTAGGGCCAGTCAAATTAGAAAGTCTCTGTTGTACAGTTGTTTTTGTCATAAGGCCTGTCAGCAGCTTTTTGAGGGCCATATGGGGAAAAGAAACTCTTGGCCCATAGTGAGAGTGATGTAACAAACGGGGAGTCTTGGCAAAGTAGTGGAAGATCATATTAGAAGCCTATCATATTTATTAGAAAATCAAGGATGACAGCATTGCAGTCCACTATAAAATGCTTTACGACGCTGTGTAAATTCCACAAGTTTACCACACTTGTGAGCATCTTGAGCTCATCTATTGGCTCAAATGAAAAAAGTCAATCAACTTTATTTACTGTATCATATTGCCCACACTGATGGAGCAGCCTGGACCTCTGTGTGAGTTGCAGCTAATCTGGAGCTAATGTGCAATTCAAGTGAAATTAAATGCACCCAATAGAACACAGACAATAAAATATAAACTGCATCCTTGTTCCATTACAGAAACACTTAGAAAACTATTAAAAGTAACTCAAATTTAGCACAGCAATCCAAGAACTAGATTCAGGGAAGAGATGTGAGAGAGAGAAAGAGAATGGTTTCTGACATGCGAGAAAAAAACGTATAATACAAGTGGGCCAGAAAATTCAGAGCCCTGCGCAAACCTCTGCTTGCATAGGGGTCAGAACTGTGAGTGGTGTGGATTGACCGGGTGCAGTATAGGCCACAGCCTCCATTAAACTTGCATATGTTAATCCTGCTGGAAAAATGCTCTGTAATTACCAGAACGTATAGATTGTTTTTATCATAAGCACCAAAACCTGCATTCTGTAAAACTTATATATGTATCTCCCCATTCTCCAGGGCAGTCATAATGTAGCTCTAGGAGGCCTATTGCTCTAAAGGAAGTCTTTAAAGCTTGATGCTGGAGTCTGAAGCAGAGGCCTGCAGTAGACATGCATCTGATTGCTGAAACATGCTGCTGGTATGAATGCTAGCAGTGGCAGATACCACATCTTTATGCATTATTATCCATAATCAGAGCTGTCTTATGCATTGGAATTTGCTGACAATACGGTAGGTTGCTTTCCTGATGATAACTCTTGGGAAGTTGGTGGAGACTAGAAGCGCTGGAGGCGATGCCTTCAATGTGACTTCCGGAGCAGTGAATATGCAGGGATTGCTTACAGGTATCTCATTCTAATAGGAAGGTAACACAAGTGAGTAGATTGGAAAAGCAAGAGTTATTTTCTGAATCCTGTCCACTGCAAGACTGTTTGGATATACTGCATAAAGAAGGCACAGACTTCATAATCTCTGCTTAAATGTTGAAAATGGTGTACGGGCGCTCACCAGGATACCTCACAAATGGCCCGATGTAGGTAGGCAAATACCGGTCGGAAACGGCCGAAAATACCGATTTTCGGCCGTTTCCGACCGGTATTTGGTTATTGAGATGTAGGGGCATGTTAAATTACAGAATCGATAATTTTACTGAATCTGTATTTTTTCCGATTTGGTAAAATACCGAATCGGTAAAATTACCGATTCTGTAATTTAACATGTAGGTAGCACTGTAATCAGTGCTACAAGGGTTTAAGAATTCGTTATTTACCACCAACTAGAAGTTGGTGGTAGATACTGAAAACCCTTCAAAAACTATTTTTTTTGCTTTAAAAAATGTGCCATGTTGCAGACATACATGCCCTAAGGGCATGTATGTCAGTCACATGTGCACGCATGCACAATTGAGGGGTGCAACAGGGTGTCAAAGTGACACCCTGTCCCCCTTGCAAATTCGGTAATTTTACCGAATCGGTATTTACCGATTTGGTAATTGACATTGATTCCTATGGGCCTCAAGGCCCATAGGAATCAATGGGCATTACCGAATCGGTATTTACAGAATCGGTAAATACCGAATCTTAACGATTCGGTATTTACCGATTCTGAAACATCTACATACCCCCCTCTATTTTACCACTTCTTAAATACCGAATCGGTAAAATTCGGTATTTAAGAAGTGGTAAAATAGAATTACCTACATCTAGCCCCTAATCATTTTCAACCCTCAAAAATGCCAGGTGATCACATTTATTGTAGACAAATTACCAAAAGACTTAAGGGCACATGCATCATTGAAAATTGCATTCGCAAATGGTACGAATCGCAAAATTCGGCCGTTTGCGAATGCAATTTCAAATATTGGGATGCATCAAAAGTTATGCTTGTTTTCGCAATTTAAGAATTCGCTATTTTGTTTTACGATTTCTTAAATTTTTCTTAATTTAAGGAATTGCAAATTTGAGCAAAAAAAGTACATGCATGAAAATTCGCAATTTGCGATTCTTTAAAATTTCGCAAATTAGAATTCTTAAATTTAGAAGAACTCAGACTAGGTGGTAAACTTTTTTTAAAATTCAATGCAGGTGAAACTCATCGGGATAGTATTTAAGGGACCCCAGAATGACTCCAGAAATGCATCACAATGGCAGCACTCTTTGTCGTGGCACGGAGGCTGAGGCTGAGAGCAGCAGCAAGGAGGAGAAGGAGGATACATGAGAGGATTTTTAGAGTTCGCGTCACCTTACTAGGGCAGACAGAAGCTGAAATATATGATAAGTATAGACTCAATGCTGACTCAATCTTTGATTTGATAGATGAATTAGACCCAATCTTGCAGAGACATACATGCAGGACACAAGCCATACCAACCCATGTACAGGTCTTGTGCTCCCTACAACTCCTTGCGTCAGGGTCCTTTCTGGGTGTCATAGCTAGTGCTAGAGGTGTGTCCCAGAGTTCCCTTTCGCGTTTCTTTAATGCTTTCCTCAATGCATTTTGCAAAGGATAAGGCATCACATTACATTTCCCAGCACACAACAGGAATTGCTAAAAACAAAATTAGATTTCTACAACATGGCACAATTTCCACATGTGATAGGCTGTATAGATGGCACGCATGTCCCCATTTGTCCTCCATCTGAAAATGAGTACATTTACCGCAACCGGAAATGTTACCATTCACTGAACAATCAGGTAATATGCAATTCAAGAACTATAATCACTGACAAAGTTGCAAGTCACCCTGGAAGTGCCCATGATTCTTACATTTTTAGGCATAGTGGCATCCACACACCACTGCTTGCAGGAGATTTTGGAGATGGATATTTGCTTGGTAAATATAATCCCTGTAATATTTAAACATCTCTGTATCATGTTGTCACATTGGACTCCTAATTTGTATCTTCCATCCCATTCCATAGGTGACAGTGCACACGCTGTGAGGTCATTCATTCTTACACCCTATCTGAATCCAGCAACACGGAAAGAACAGCACTACAACCATGCACACATATCAACCCGCAACGTAATTGAGAGAACATTTGGTGTACTTAAATCTCGTTTTCGCATACTACATAAGACTGGTGGGGCTTTACAATATCGTCCTGATATTTGCTGTAAAATAGTTGCAACATGTGTCATGTTGCACATCTTAGCCACTAGAAGAGGCATAGAACTGGAGGAGGAGGATGTACTGCCTTACATTGATAACCAGCCTCAACAACCACAACCAAGACTACGTGGACCTGACGCAGCAGAGGGGAGAAGGAGAAGGGCAGAGATAACTCAACATTACTTTCAATAGAGATAAGAACCACACAACACAATTATCTGCATAATTGTAATCTCTTTTTTATTTTCACATTTTCAGCAAGGATTCAGGGTACTAAGAACATCTTTGTGCATGCAGTGTCTTGACAGCAACTTTAAATGCATTTACTGTCCATAGTCATAGCAATGCATTTTCTTCAGTTGTCCTTTCTACAAAAGCTTTGTAGGTTATTAATTCATAATCTACTTCTTGCGTCCACGCACCCCTAATGCCTTCCTTCCCAGTGTTTTTACCATCAACCAAAGTTGGGCTCTCTACAATGTCATGTCTCCTGGTGCTTCGGCGTGCCCCAGGCATAGTAGGTGCAAGCAGGCAACTTACATTTGAGCCCCCATCACTCCCACCAACATGTGGTAGGCTCACACTTGCAACTTGACTTTGCATACCCTCAACTACATGCATGAGTGTCATCATGCCCCTGGCAACATCTCCACAACATTGTGATATCTCCAATTGGCTGGCAACTGTACGTTTGGAAAGCTGAGCTGTAGTGTTGCAAAGACAGTTCATTGCCCTGGTATACCCCTGCATGCTGGACATTGCCCGATGATGCCTACTGTCACTTGCTAATTGCTGCGCTGGTATTGTTGTACACAGTGTCTCCATTGCTGTTGCCACACGGTCCAGTTTCTCAGCTGTTGCTCTCTGTCCTTTCTCAATCACATTTGACATGTGCTGTAGACAGTTGTGTATTGCACCAATGTCATGACTGATTTTAACAATTTTGCCCTTCATGACACGTATGTCTTTGCCTTGCAGGCGCTGGACTTTCGGGATTTTAACCTCAACAACACTGGCGTTCCTTTCAACTTCTTCTGCCGTTTGAATCTGTGTAGGTCGTGGCCTGCGCCTATAGAACTGTTGCAACCTACTCTGCCTGCTGTGCTGTGTGTTTAGGGTTACTGGGGTTGGAGCAGCCTGTTGTTCTGGTACACATACATTGTCATCTTCCTCACTTTCTGAGTCTTGCAGTTGGCGCACTCTGCTGCTATGCCTTCTACATGCAATTGTGGGTGAAGATGTTGCTACATTTGAATCATCTGTGTCTTGAAAGTCCTGACTGTCAAACTCTGCACCTTCATTTGCATTTCTGTCCTGTTCTGTATCTATGATTGAAATAGTGCAAACAGTCTGTTACTTTTTTCATTTGCATGTGTGATTGTATAAAATCAATAACATTACAAATAAACACCTACACTGAGCATGGCATGTCTCCTAATCTTACATTAATGATGTACAATATTCAGTTTCACACTCATTGCCAAAGTACCTCTGACTCAAATTTTTCAATGACTACAACTCCCATGATGCATCAGTACAGTGAGTAAAAGTGTTTCTATTACTGCATTTTCTAACATATCAATTTCTACATAATGGGGATATTTAATAAGCAACTACGACAACCTTAGGGGTCTCTCACACTCACATTTACATGCAAAACACATGTTGTGTTCTTACCTTTAGATGTGTCAACATGCTCTGAGGTGTCAATTTCTATTACACCAACAACTGCCTCTGTTGCAAGGGTGCCTTCCACCAAGTCCTCAAGGGGGGTATTAGGCCTATCCCTGGATGTTCCACCGCCGGTCTTCTTGGCTGCCTTCATCCTGTTGGCAATCCTTTCCTTTGCACGACTGCGCAGATCATACCAGTGCTTCTGTAAATTATTAATGTCACGGTGTGCAACCCCAACAGCATTTACTTTTGCTTGGATTGCAAGCCATTGTTTTCTTTTCACAGCTTCAGGCACTTTCAAAGACTGTTTCCCAAAAAGCTGGTCCTGCCTCATAGTAACTTCCTCAATTAAGATTTCTAGTTCCTGGTCACTAAATGTAATCTTTCTTTTCCTTGCCTGCAGTTCTTCTCCAACATTTTCAGAGGCCATTTCCCCTTTTGCAGCTAGTTCAGAGTGAGCTCCAGTTGCTCCTAGCTGTGCTCCAACTGCCAACTGTCTCTCCTCCAGCTCTCCCTGGGAACATGTGTGTGCAATCAGTGGCTTTGCTTCCTGGTTGTGATGTCATGGAATGCAGCAATCTGAGTATTTCGCAGTTTGCGAATTCGCAAAATGCGAATTCGCTATTACAAATTCTCAGAATTCATGCGATTCGGTAAAAATAGCGATTTTTACCGATTCGCAAAAAAATAGCCATTTTCTTGATGCATTTCATTTTGCGATTCCTTAATTGCGATTTCTTATTTTTCGCAAATAAGGAATCGCAAAATTAAATGTTGATGCATGTGCCTCTTAATGTATTCAGATTCTGGATTTCCGCTGGTTCTTCCAAAAACGAATCATATTCCATGACACAAGTTTGATGGAGTGGATGGAACCTGTTAAACACTCCGGTTAATCACATTTAGAACAGTCACTTTCCCATTATTTAACAGACTTGCTAACCAAGCCCATTGGTAGACATTATTGAAGATAAAGCTAATAATTCTTTTTTAGAGTCCTAGAGTGGGTGAACATTTGGAACTGAATTTTTCAGGCCAATGAATATCTTATTAATCTGGTTGCTTAAGACAGTAGCTTTTTTATCTAGAGTTTCCGACTCCTTTGCTGATAATTGACCTACATGACTCACAGAGATTTTCGGTAGCAACTCTCTCGCAACACTTGGCTGCATTCTTTCCCCATGATCTACTAAGTTCTCTATAGAGGGAATTTCCATGGGGATTTAACTTTTCAAGTCCCTTTTTTATAAAATATTCTCTGCTTTCTTTCAGCTTGTATCTGATCTTTCCTTTACAGAGTATCATGAAGATGAATTGCACCTAGCTCCATAAAGTACAGGCTTGTATGTAAATGGTGGTTCTTCCAATTGGATATGCTTTCCCCGTGCTTAGGGAAAGCTTCTTTTGAGGCTGACCTCAGTGGCATAGCAAGGGGGCCATAATATTAAAAGACAGCCATAATTAGGGTATAATGGACCCCTTACATCCTTGAGCCACAGTGCAGCTGCACCTACTGCACTTGTGTTAGCTAAAACCATGACCAACCTTAAGCATTGGGTCTGCTCATATTGTAGCAACACTTTGGGGCCGATGTAGGTAATCCCAGATTACCGATTCTTAAATACCGAATCATACCGATTCGGTATTTAAGAACTGGCAATCGGGATGTAGGTGATTTTACCGAATCAATTACCGAATCGGTATGATTCGGTAATTAATGAATCGGTATTTACCGATTCTGTAATTGGCATTGATTCCTATGGGCCTTGAGGCCCATAGGAATCAATGTCAATTACCAAATCGGTAAATACCGATTCGGTAAAATTACCGAATTTGCAAGGGGGACAGGGTGTCACTTTGACACCCTGTTGCACCCCTCAATTGTGCATGCGTGCACATGTGACTGACATACATGCCCTTAGGGCATGTATGTCTGCAACATGGCACATTTTTTAAAGCAAAAAAAATAGTTTTTGAAGGGTTTTCAGTATCTACCACCAACTTCTAGTTGGTGGTAAATAACGAATTCTTAAACCCTTGTAGCACTGATTACAGTGCTACCTACATGTTAAATTACAGAATCGGTAATTTTACCGATTCGGTATTTTACCAAATCGGAAAAAATACAGATTCAGTAAAATTATCGATTCTGTAATTTAACATGCCCCTACATCTCAATAACCAAATACCGGTCGGAAACGGCCGAAAATCGGTATTTTCGGCCGTTTCCGACCGGTATTTGCCTACCTACATCGGGCCATTGGTGTTTTGCCACCCTAGGCGAGAATTGAAAAATACTGCCCCCTCCTGTTAACTACCATCACTCTCTCCCCCTGTCATCAAGGCTAGAGAGGCTCACCCTCTACCGCCGAACCCTTCTATGTTACTCTCATTTACTATCAGGAAACACGATCACAACAGTCAGCCCTGCAAACGACCTCAACGAAAGGCCCAGGCCAGACCGTTATGGTAGCCATACACTCCCAGAACTATGTACACGGATGCCCAATGGAGCCTTGTGTTTAAATACCACTGAGGCGTCAAGTGCAACTCGTTTTCAAAACCAGAAACAACTTAACCTTCTGCCAAGCATGAATGTAGACATGAAACGCCCACATACAAAATGCAATATTATTTTTGCCTACTGCCAGCAATTCCCCCAATCAAAAGCAAAAAACATTTATTGCCCTAATAAAGTGCCTACCAATTGACACTTCTAGGAGGAGACGTGTTGGGGGTCACTAACGAAAGAAAAAATAAACATTCTGTGATGTAGAGCGACATTATAAAGAAAAACCCTCTTCTTTCAACAGTTTTTTTTTCTTTGCAACGCTTTTTGCAACAGCCCCTCGCTGCAAATATTTAGTAATATAACCCAACTCAGTAGTGTTAATTTTGTCAGCTGAGGAAAGATTGGGTTACCTTTACGAAAAATTGCAGATTTTGTATCTGCATACTATCGGGAACTTTTGGGAAAATGCTAAATTAGGAGCAATTCTGCAAAACCGGCACTTGGTGCTATATTGTGTGCTAAAAATCAGTGCAAAAAACAAATGCCGCAAACAGCGGCTTCTCGCATTCTGGCCATTCGCGTTGTTCCCATGCATGCACTCGTGCAAAATGAATGTTTGCGAATTTGGTAGAAGGAAGAACAGTATTAGTGTGGTAAATACTATTGTAACATGGTCCTATGCGACCCTTCGTAAAGGCACTCTAGCTTACTTTAATTCTTCCAACTATACCTGTTCCAGCAGACACACTGCACTCATTCAACTCATTCATCCATTAATTCATTCACACATTAAAAATGCTTGTGTGCTCAATCCTACCCGAGCCTCGTCCCTTAGGGGTCCCTTAGCCTTCCTTACAGGAGGTGCTCCTGAAGTATCGCAGGTGCAGCTGACCTTTGACCCTTGGTAGGTGACCTCTAACAGATTCTCGAAGTGCTTCTTTTTAATGTTTTCTAGACCTCGGCCCAGGACGAGGCCTCTGCCCTGATGCAGCAGCACTCTGCCAGCTTCTGTCTTTGCCTCACTCCTCACTCCTCGTTGAGGGGTCGTCACTCATGACTGCTGCATGTTGGAGAGTGCGGTGTGTTGTCTTTCAGTTTTGTGTTCCTGCTCTGCTCCCTCGAGGACTTCCCCATGTGACGCCCTTGTGCGGTCTCGTCGTCCTACATATATGGTTCTGGGCGAGGGCCTGAATCCTGGCCTCATAAATCCCTCCCAGTCTCCACTGTCTCATGTAGGCACACTGCGCACCGCGGAACACACACAGCTTCATATATAGCGCTGTATAAAGTGCCTACTAGTTATACGTCTTCAGAGGCTGTTTATGAATTTATGGTGACGAGAAAAGCCTCTTACGCAGTGCTCTTCGGTATTTTAGTATGTCATCTGATTCAATGCTCCCCAAAAACAGCACAAGGCCCATTACCAAGTATTTTCTTGCTGTTTTATATAGCGCAAACTCCACCCGAAGGCATCAGAGCACTTTACAAGAGCACCAGTTGCGTTACAGACGGACACATTCATTTTTAGGCACGGGAAGATTAGGTGATTTGCCCAGAATCACACAGTGTAAGCACCGGGGGCAGTGTAAAGTATTAGGATGGGAGGTGAGCAGGGAAGGGTCCTGGGGGCCTCTGTTGTGTTAGTTTGTTTTATTGTAGCCCTTCCTTGGGAGAGCTCATCAACCCCGCTTGCAAGTGGAGGATTGTTTTTTGAGCGCCATGAGAACCCTGCAGGTCAGTGTGGCGCACATGTGACCCTCTGGACAGCTCTTAGGTAAGGTGCGCAACGCCCATAGGGCTTAAAGGGTTTCAACCCCACCCTCCCCTGGCAGCGTAAGTGACAGGACACATAAGCAAATCAACACTCAGCTCTCTGTGGGCACTCGGTTTGATGCAGAATCTTGTTTAGAAACTTTAAAAATGCGTCTTGTGTTTCCTTGCAAGAAGCAGAGGCCGATGTCCAGAGACAATAGATTAATAAGAACTCTTTTGAGATTAAACATCAGTAGCTCTTGTTGCTGAGGCTATCACCTCCTTTTTCCATCTTCACACAAAAGGCAAGAAGAGAGCCTTACCCCTCCCCCCCCCCCCCCACACACACACACATCCCCTGTGCACACGCCATTCCATCTCTCTCCCGGTGCAGTCCAATTCTGAAATCCTAAAGCAAAATGATCGGGGGTCTGCGTCACGCGTCCTTCCCTCATTCCAAACAAGAGCACATTCTCGCATTCTCGCCACAAAGCCTTCATTTCAGCACCCACCTACAGTCTGGCAGCCAAGTCCAGGCCTCCTTAAACTAGATCAGTGCCAGTCAGAGCGTGCGGGGAACACTGCTCGAACTGCAATACCTCTTTACTCCCAGAAGTCAGGAAAGGGATGGCAGGCAAGAGGCACCCAAACTGGCTCCTGCTCCTAAAACTGTCACTGACCTTTACAATGAACTTTCATGTGCGAACAAATCAGCAGCACGCTTTTGCAATTGCTGGCTTCGGCTTTGAGCATGACGACGAATAGTTCAAGCACTAAGCATAACATCGCGGCTCGGATGGCGGCACTTTCCCTGAAGAATCCTAGAGGCTCGTCCTGTGTGATCTGGTGGAAGGCTGGTGGCGCGAAAGTGAGTTTTGTACGTGTAACGTACTCAGCAGCGGCAAGCGGCTCTTTACTTTCATAGGTTCAAATAAAAAAAATTCCCCCTTCTGCCGCCCTAGCTCTTTTGCCGCCCTCGGCAACCGCCTAGCCTTGCCTAATGGTAGAAACGGCCCTGCTGACACTGAGAAGATCTGTGGTTACTGCTTGCCCAGGGCTCACACCCTAGTTAACCAACAACCATAGTTTCTTACAATGACCCAAATCATCTCCTCCACATTGATCACAGAACATCACAAGATTGAGAGTGGTGAATACCTCATTGCAATGGGAAACTGAGGGAATATCTAACAATTCTGTTCATAAGTTCTGCCAAGTAACACTAATGCTGTTGGCTGTGATCTGTGCATAGACTCTGGCAAATGTTTTACACTTACTGTCACTTCCTCAGGCACCATTTTCTCACCTGAAAACCTGGGGAAATGCTAAATTCTGCTATAATTACCTCTGTGCATTTTGTGAGTACACGCTTGGTGGTTCGTATATTGTGTGGTGACCAATTATCAATCATTTAGCAAAATGTTTGTCTCTTTCACTACAAGTCTCCATCCTTTCAATCCCATCATCTTGAAACATATCAAAGGTGCCACTCAATAGCTCATCCCATGATTGCAATTTGATTTACTACTGGTGACTGATTCTTCCGGGCCCTACATGACTCTGGACCGTTGCCCCTGCGGGAGATGTTCACATGGTACATCCCCGCTAGAGCTCTCCGGTCTGCCTCCGCCTACTTGGCGGTTGTTCCTAAATTCCAGAGAAAGCGAATGGGTGGCCGCTCTTTTGGGTTCACGGCATCCAAATTGTGGAACGACTTGCCACTATCGCTTAGATGTGTGGGAGACCTCCTTTCTTTTAAAAAACTTTTAAAAACTCATTTATTCCCCAGGTTAGGATAATTCCTTTCTGATCCTTCTCTTGATTGTGCTTCAGGACCTGTTAGATCTCAGCGCCAGGATGCCCGTTGGGTGACAGCAAGCGCTTTACAAGTGTGTTATACATACATACATACATACATACATTGCAGGTTGTGTCTGATCCTCTTCTCCATTAAAAACACAACTTTTCTTTAGGCCTTTATCATCCCTCAACTCAGGAGATGCATCATTTATTTTATGGCATTTCTCCTGCCAATTTGTAGTAGGGTGGTGGAAGTCAGGTTTCAAAGAGTTTTCCATCGTCTTTGACAGCTTCCTCTTCTTAGGTCTTGCAGTACCTATTCCAAAGGAAGGCAAGTTGAGAGCAGAGACAAAGAAAAAACAGAAATTCACAGTTTGTGGTGTGCCAATATGATATCACATGTCCAAGCTAGGTTTACTGTGAAAACTGCAATGTTGATCCTGGGCGTCGAAAATGCAGATGTAGGGTGATGGTAGTTTACCACACCCACTTCACCCAGAGAATCATCTTAGACCACTTAAATCAAATACAGAGTGAGAGAGAAAGAAAGAGAGAGAGAGAGGGAGATAGAAAGAGAGAGAGAGAGAGAGAGAGAGAGAGAGAGAGAGAGAGAGAGAGAGAGAGGGTGTGTGTATGTGTGTGTGCATAGTGGCATGTGTGCATGAGAGCGGGAGAGAGAAAGAGCAGTCACTCAAAAAATACCTAAATAGAAACAGAGATGAAAAGAATAAGAGAAATACGTGTAATAGAGAAAAAGTGACCACAGGCAATAGAGAGAGTGAGATATTAGGTGAGACATAGAGAGCTGCTTTAGCCTGGATAATAACAATTCATTTAACTACAACAATGCTTGATAAGCCAAGATTCAAACCCGTCAAGAGTGACTTGGGAGATCTTACCGCTTGTTAGCATGAAGGAATTGTAGACAGTGTTCAGGATTCCAGATGGGCAAGTTTTGGTGCTTCGGCAAGATGTTTTCAGAGGTCTCTAGCTCTCTGAGAGTATACTATCACACTTTGTTAAACCACATGATAAGAGGAACAGCATCGTTTATAAGTTGAGTTCAAAATGGTTCCCAGATTCTAGTCCTGTGGATGAGCACATTCATTCAATTCAGATAGAGGCTGCTCTTAATTTTAAAGGGGATTTCATTGATATTAGTACCTTGTTTTCCCATTATTTTAATGGACTGAAATCAGAGTTTGATATCCGTAATGCACTCATTAAACTGAGACATGCTAAATTGCTTGTGTAACAGTAGCTGAAAGCACAATTGGGGATCACTGACAGAAAGGTTGTAAAATAAACTCAAAGATTGGGTTACTGTAATAGGAAGGCAGATGGTAAACTGCACCCACAGGAGATTAACCCACAGACAAGGCTATGTGTCTTTGTGTGTGGTAGGGGTAAAGGATGACTGGGAGACTTCATGTGAATATCTCTCATCAGCCAAAGCATCCCCAGTGAAATATTGAAACATGCATAGATAAGGGTCAAGGTAGTAAATGCTACATAAATGTATTTTAAAGATAACAGTACTCAACCTCTGTTTTTACAAATATTTTGACTTTACTGAATTAGGCAGAATCTATTAAGACTGAAGTAAATAAAATGTGGACAAAGTGGGCATATTGATAGCTTTAATCTCGCTTAAGATATGGAATGGTTATTTAAAAAAGACTAAAGCAATACTATCAGGCTACTTTTGAGCAACAATTTATCTTTCCTGTTTCTAACATACATTTGATGGTTCTACTCTTGTCTGTTAGTTTGGTCCGCCAATAGAACACTGCACACTACTGCTCCTTCTTATCGCCCAAATATAATGAATATTTTTAAATAATGTCAACCAATATGTCGACCATCTTTGATCTTTGGCAAACGTCTTCGATATGTGGCCACCCCAATGGCCAGGTCGAATGTTTGTGTGAGCAATGATTTTTGATATAATTTTAAAGACCTGCCACCATCTCTAATCAATTTGCAGGAACATATATACATGTACATACATGCAATGGCGCATCAGAGGCAAGCCTGTCTGAGCCAGTTAGCCCCTGACCATAGCCAGATGCCAGAACCTCTGACTGTTTCTTCTCAGGTCTTTGCCTTGTGCAGGACATACTCTAGTGAGGAATTACGCAGTTGGAGGGGACATGGAACCTTTGTAGGTAGATCTGAAGAGCAGTATTTTAAACACTTTCCGATGTCGCATACAGAGGGACCTTTCTGCAGCCATCAGGGCAGTTTCTCATGTATAGAGGCTTCACCATTGGCTCAGTTACACAAGTTTAGTGGTTTAAAACCGATGCCAGACCTAGGAGCACTCTTTACAGCTAGGAGTGATGAGGAATCAGTTCTCAGATCTTCTTACTGCAATGTTAGATTTCTTCCTAAGCATGCATCTTATATTTAGGACTTTTTGACCCAGATACGTGTTTTTTTTGCAGCAACTTGGTTACACCCGGCAGCTCTTCCAGATATTACCGGTGCTATTCCGAGTGTCACGTGACTATGTCAGGGACTTGGGCAAGGACTGGCGGCTAGGTTGAAAGAGTAAGCAGAAAGAGGAGTACAGCGCAGCCCGGGATCACACAGGGAGTGAGAGGAGAAAAGGGATCCAGAGTGCAAACCTGCACAAGGGAACAAGATGGTTAAGGCAATTTAGCATTCAAAATAACTAACACCCATATGGACATGCAAGGCATATAGATAACAACATTAATAATAAAGGGAATGTGGGGTAAAGCCCTCACAAGCTCCACACAGTAAGGCTGAAGCTCAGTAAGTTCCTCACCCACAATTGCTGTCACAGATACTGACTGCAAATACCCATTGAGTTTAAAGATAATTTTATTGGGTATAAGAATGCAATTCGTACAAGGAATAACAACTGCAATATGAAACAACTCAAACAAGCTAGTTAATATTTATAAGAGAAAGTGGAAAGAAAGAGAGAGAAAGGGGAAGAGGGAAAGAGAAAAAGGATGAGAGAAGGGGAAGGAAAAAAGAGAGAAATGTAAAAAGTCAGCAGAGAAAATACAATTGCAGTATTCAAGGCATATCACTATACAATGAGCATAACCATTTGAACTACATTAAATCATGAAACGAGTTGAGAACGTATTAAAAAGAGTAAGTAAAAAACAATTCAAGGGGGTTTGGGCACTTCCTCAGTACGAGGGGAATGAAGTGTAGAAGATGCAGCTGAGGAGTCTAAGAAAGAGGTGATAGGTAACCACAATAAATCACGTTTGATAGCAATCGTAATAGGATAAACATAAGCTCTATCCAATCTATGGTTAAAACAAACACCATACCACCAAGCCTGATATGAAATGGATGAGGTATCTTTCCACGCTTTGGTGATTTGCTGGAAGGCGATTGCTAAAAGGAGATCAATAATAGAAGTGTTGAAGGGAGAGGAGGACCATATATCGGAAAGGCTACCCAGGAAAACATTTGTATAGGAAAAAGGAAAATTAGTGGAGAAAATATTATTAATTTGTTTCCAAACTTTGGACCAAAATGTACGAACAAGGGGGCAGAGGAAAAGCATGTGTTTGAGATCCGATCTTGCTTCAATACAAGACCAGCATGTAGAGGGAATAGAGGAATTCACTTTATGTAAGCGTGCAGGGGTGAGCATAAGACGATTATAGAGAAAAAATAAAGTTTGGGTAGTGTTAGCTGCTCTAGAGGATTTCCGTATTTTATTCCATATGTCTTGCCACAAAGAGGTAGAGAACGTTTCACCTAGGTCTGATTCCCATGCTAGTTCGACGGTCGATTTATCTCGGGTAGGGGAGGATTCATGTAGTTTTTTATAAATCTGCGAAGCGGAAGATGAGGATAAGAGAAAAGAGAGTGTAAGAGGAGAAGAAGAGGAAGAAGAAGAAGTAGAGGAAGGAAGGGAATCATAACCTAGTTGGACCGCAGTAGTCAAAAGAGTGAATTTAAAGAGGGAGGAAGGAGGAAGAGAGAAACGCTGTTGAAGAGTAGGGAAAGAAATACAAGTACCATGTTGAAAAACTTGATGTACCCAAAAAAGTCCGAGATCATACCAAGTCTTCCAGAAAAAAGTCCTATTTTTGATCTTAATAAGAGGATTATACCAAAGAGGAGATTGTAAAAAACGCGAATGGCTATCAAGGGTGGTCTGATACACTGGAAGGAAAAGTTTCCTGGAGATCGTAAGAGTAGGTAGAGACAACTGTTTTGGGATACGGGGTAAGGAAATAAACTCTTTAAACGAAAAGGGATGAAAAAAGGAGGCTTCAACATCAACCCACAGGGGAAGAGAGGTATCATCAAGTAAAGTAGGAGACAGCAAAGAAACTGAATGAGAAAGAAAAAAGGAAGTATGGTAAGATGAAAAGTCGGGAAAATTAACACCTCCCAGATGTTTGGGACGGCGGAGTTTAGAAAACGACATTCTAGCTCTTTTATTTTGCCATAAAAAAACGGGATAAAATGGAATAAATAGTTTTAAAACAAGATTTTGGAATATTAACAGGAAGATTAGAAAGAAAAAATAAAATAACAGGAACCAGCATCATTTTAATTGAGTCTAATCGTCCCCACCAAGATAAAAATAGCGGATGCCATCTTGACGTAGAATCTGTGAGAGTGGTATGTAAGTGTTTAATATTAAGAGCCACTGTTTCTTTAATGGATGGAGCGAACCAAAGGCCTAAATATTTAATCTTAGAGGGATTCCAGTGAAAAGAAGACATCAAAAAATCCGCATGAAAACAAAATTTGTTAAGGGGAAGAATCTCGCATTTATCGACATTTAATTTATACCCGGAGACAGCTGCAAAATCAGAGACTTCAGATAGGAACGCCGGAACAGAAACTTGAGGGTTAGAAATAAAGAGAAGAATGTCATCAGCATAGGCGGATAACTTTAATTGTTTATCCCCATATTGGAGGCCCGAAATCTGTGCATTGAGTCGGATTTTTGTCAGGAAAGGTTCTAAAGCAAGAATAAAAAGAAGGGGTGAAAGAGGACAACCTTGACGAACTCCACGAAATAGAGGAAAAGAAGAGGAAACAAGGCCATTAGCAAAAATAAAAGATCTAGGGAAAGAATATAACAAAGAGACGTAAGAAAGAAACTGCGACCCAAAACCAAACCATTTAAGAGAGGACAAAAGAAAGGGCCAGTTAACTCTGTCAAAAGCCTTTTCAGCGTCTAACGCTCTAGCAGCCAAAGATTGAGGGGAAGCATGTGATTTAGTAAGGACATCAAAAAATAAACGCGTGTTATCTGAGAGATGTCGACCTTTGATAAATCCACACTGTTCCTTACCAATAAGCTGAGGTAAAATTTTGTCTAAACGTAAAGCTAAAATTTTCGCAAAAATTTTATAATCAAGATTAATCAAAGAAATAGGCCTATAATTTTTACAGAAAGTATGATCTTTATTATCCTTGGGGAGAAGACAAATCAGTGCTTCCTGAAAAGAACCCATAGACTTTTGGGAAGAAATAAAGAAAGAAAATAATTGAAATAACTTAGGAACAAGAAAAGCAGAGAAATGAGAATAAAATTCAATAGAAAAACCATCTGGACCTGGAGCTTTCCCCCTTTTAAGGACACGAATGGCTTCTAAAATATCTACAGACGTAATGTCTTTGTCTAAAGAGGAGAAATCTACATCAGAAACAGAAGG